>NW_027472582.1:977500-2233750 GCF_030347505.1 Rhynchophorus ferrugineus | reverse complement strand
GGACATAATAGAACCCTGTTTCGTTAATATATAATATAGAAATAAAATATTTTTTTACATAGCATAATTTAAAATATTCATTCCAAAAAAATTTATAGCTCGTTCACGTTTTCAATCAAGCCGAATGCTAAACAGCGAAAATAGTTTGACCCTTCTCACTTCAGAGGACACTTTACGCCGTTGAATATTTATATATTTCGCGGCCCAAGAAAGGATAAATAAACAAGATGGTAACTTGAAGCTATGAAAGATAAGTTCGGGGCTATTTAGAATGCAACAGACGATTTGTCGTGTCACATTTGAGCGTCCTAACTTTGGCGTTAGCGAAAATGGGTTCGAGAGGAGTACTTCATATTTTATGATGGCACGTAAAAAAGTGTATGAGAAAAGAGCCTCCTTTCCAGGAAGATATATATTGTATATATGCAAGGGTAATGTTTAAGAGTTATTCAGTTGGAAGGTTGTGACTATGTGACTGATTAATCTGACGAGGGTAGATATTTATTTAAACTTTGTTATAAACAAATGAGCAGAACTTTTTTTCTCTCTATTTTCTTTATAAATGAAATTATTTCACTGTGGCTCACTTTTACTTTAATTGTTAGGAAGGGAGGAAAAATATTTTAACGAATATAGATTCACCGAGAAAATACATTGTTTAATTTACTTTAATATTAGTGGTAAATGAAATTTAATTATAACAAGTCGAAAATCAACCTAATACTTATATTCCTTATAGGACCTACAACTGTCATTATTTTTCAGTTTATTGAATGACAATGACAGCAAAAAATATAAAAGAGGACAAAAAATTGCAAATTTTTACGACTACATATAGCCAAACGTAAAGGCTGAGTACCTGAGTTACCATCTTTGCAATTTTTATTGGCATCCGATTATCTCAACTGAACTGACAACAAAAATTTACAAAAAAATCGCAAATTTTCACGACTACATGTATGGAAATAGTTCCAAAAAATTTCACCGCTAAGACAAAGATAAAACTTTTACCATATAGGTATTTTGCGGTGAAAGTACCGAAAATCCAAGTTAATTTGCTTTTGATTTTATAATTTTTGACATATACGATATGAACTGAATTTCAATCATTTTTCCAATATACAATTTTCATTGGCCTCCGATGATTGGAAAGCAAATGGCAGCCAGAAATGTTCCAAAAATCACCATTCAAATACAGATACAATTTTGAAAATAAATGTAGTACTATAATCCATGTAAATGAACCTCAAGTACAAACAATATATACGTAGTATTGTAACAAATAATACGAAATAGTCAAATGGTTAACTATCGTATTCTGGGGGGCAAGGACCTTTACAAAGTTTTTAATTTTCATTGTCCTCCTTTTATCTGAAACGAAATGACAGGAAAAAATATGGAAATTGCAAAATATCGCAAATTCTCATGACATGGAGAAAGTGGCAAAAACTCCTCTTCACTAAATATAAAACTCTCAATGAGAAAAGTCTCAAAAAAGAAACGAAATCCTAGAAAAACGAAAGAAGTTTATATACAAACTATTAAAAGACTACTCAATCCAAATATTTCATTGTCTTGTGATTATTTGGATCAAATTTACAGCAAAAATATGGAAATGGAAAAAATTTGGAATTTTTTACTCAACACTCAATATATATAAATTCTGAAGTGAATGAAAAAAAAAATGAAAATCCATGTTAAATTGCTTTAGAATATGTAGTTATAGTAGTACTAGTTTTTTAATAATAAACCCTCGTGGGTAAAAATCCTGCCATATATTTTATCTTGACACTTGAATTCTTTTATGGGGTTATTTGAGACCCATCTACACAACTATCCCATAATCGAAAGAGTAAATAAAGTTATAATTGAAAAAGGGCAACTATATTTTCAATATAATTTAATTACTAGATTTGGCGACACTCTTTACATAATTTAATTTTAAAACTTCTCATGGAACATACCGTTAATGATTATAAATTTGTTGTTATTTTCAAATTATGATATGGTCAAAATATGCGGTAATATAAACGTGTCATCCATGCGTTATATACATTGTACATTGTGTGGAAAAATTCAGTATAATATCATTAAATGCTCAAGACCACCCTCAATAACAATTTGGTCCATACTGAGAACGTGACGGTTCCAGCATTTTTTTCACCGCTTCCATTACGTACTGTTGCTTATCATTTTATTAAATTATGTGCCGTTTCAGGTCCGACTTTTTTTCTCGTTTTTTCCGTGTTTTCTTTTTTGATAAACATTTAGGACTATTGTTTTACTCTTCGTACAAAGCACCGTATATGTGCTTTTTTTTTTTGCGTAAAAATTTCCCCATTTTAGATATAATAAAATTGTTTCATGGAATAGTTTACCTAAATCATGTTTATGATGTAGTCTGTTTCTATATTTTAATAGGTGTTGCAGTCTATGTTATTTAGGAGAGAATTGTTCTCAGACTGATGGATAATTACTAATTTATATATATGAAAATGGCACGGTGTAACTAGGCTTTGTGTTGTTTCATAATACCCCCGTTTCATTTTAATAAGTCACAGTAGGTTCTATAATATAGAAGCTTGTGTTGTAAATGTAAATCTCTAAACTTTGTTCGCAAATTCAGTTACTTAATAGTCTTAACATGGCGGCAAAGTAACGTTGATATATATATTAGGACTTTACAATGAAAATACATTCTTTCTTAAGAATCCTAAAGTTTCTTTTAAAACAAAAACATATCATTATCATTAATTTCCATATATTTTTGGCATGTTTTTATATCGTTTAAAATTTCCAATAAAAATTTATTTCCATTAAATATAAAATTCTGCATGTTTTTCAATACTTTTAAATTTCCAATAAAAATCCAATTTCAATAAATATGAATTTCTGCATGCAGTTTTAAATTTTTAGTTGCATATATTTTAAAAAATAAAGTGAATTAGCTAATACCATTTTTAGAATGGTTGAAATATATGAAAATATATGAAAACGTTATATATATATATATATATATATATATATACATATATATATATATGTATATATATATATATATATATATATATATATATATTAATTATTGAATTAAATTGAATCAGACCAATCTGTCCATGGTAATTTTACAAATAAAAATGTACGAAAAGAAAGTACTCTGCTGAGAGGCTTGTGTAAAGAAAAAGCAGAAGAGCTATTTGGAAAAAACTGTGCCTACTTAGACTCATCATATCCGTATCGTAACTGTACCAAGAAGAGCAATTTGGATCTGATGAGACGACTCAAAAGGACCAAAAGTTTTGATCTAGAGTAGTTTAGTGTAATACCACTACGATAATAAAAATATATATACAACATTATATTTTAAAAAGCACGTTATTTACTGAGCTTTGAAGTGAATTCACAAACCAAGGTTTTTTCAAACTATTATATAAGAACTATAATATAAGAAATAACTCAATATCTCTCTTTCGCATCATTTTCTATTCGTAAGCTAATTTGTTACTTTATTAGTATTTTGTAATCCGCCGGCTTCAGATCCAATCTACTCGTATTTGTAGTTTCTTGAGATAGGATTGATTGAAAAAACTGATAAATATGTTAAAAAGCTATTTTGCAGGATTAGTTTCACATGGTGGTTTTCTTTATAGTATTGAGATAAATTGCATTATTATCAGAGCCGTAAACATCCAATTGTATGGATGGTAGTTACATCTACTGTTTGAAATAAATAGTAAGAGTAATAAAATTTAACAAAACATATTTTCGTTTCATTCCTTAATTCTTATTTCCTATATATTGAACGAATATCATATTTAGTGGACAAATACTGCTGGCAAATATTATAAATGAATTTTATTTTGTGTTTTGTTGATTAAATGTCAGTCTGTACTCGTACTGATTGTCTTTCTTATTTTCTTTTTCATATAATAGAAAACAATTTTAAATTCTCCCTGTTTGGGACAAAGATTTTCATTTTTTATGTCAATCGAAATCGTCTTCGATATCATTCAATTTAAAGGCGTCGATTTTTTCATGCCATTTACTTGATTTCGCGATATTTCACCTCGTCTCAGTATTCAGGAGGAACGATCGTGGTTTCTGACGTCTTTCTCACAAAAAACTTCAGACATAACCTTGTCTGTACACATAAAACAAGCGCGTCTACGTCTCCAGTTTAATATTTCTGAATATTATATCAGTTGTAAGGGGGTTAAATAATGTAAGACTTCAAAACAAAAAACGAATAGTCGAAATAAATAGGAAATACATTTGCAGTGATTTAAGTTATGGGTATATTTAGAAAATGTGTTTAAATTTACATTTCTTATCAAGGCCAGCTCTGGAGAATACGGTGGATGGATGGATTTTTGCCATCGTTTTAACTAACTTGTGACACGATGCATTGTCTTGGTTTAGCAGCACTTTCTTTCTCTCTAAATGCGACAGTTTATCGGCGATTTCCTTCTTCAAACGGTACAATAACGCTATGTAATAGTCGCTGTTGATGGTCATTCTTTTTTCAAGGTAATTAATGAAAATTATTCCATGCACATCCTAAAATACAGACGCCATAACCTTGCCAGCCGACTGTTGCGTTTTCCCATACTTTGGAGCGGGTTCGTCGTGTCATCGCAGTCCACTCGGATGACTGTCGATTGGACTTCAGAGTGAAATGATGGAGCCATGTTTCATCCATTGTCACATATCGACGCAAAAGCTTGGGTTTATTACGCTTGATAATCTTCAAACACTGCTCCGAATCATCGTTCTCGTTTTTGGTCATACTCGTCGTTGTTTTTGGTCAAAAGTGAGCTCGCGCGGCACCCACTTTGCACAGAGCTTTCTCATACCCAAATATTCGTGAACGATATGATCTACTCGTTCAGTTGATATCTTTAGAGTGTCTGCTATTTCATCCAATTTTAATTTACGACTATTCAAAATAATATTGTGGATTTTTTAAATGTTTTCGCCGGTAACAACCTCTTTTGGGCGTCCACTACGTTCACCGTCTTCGGTGCTCCTTTCACCACGTCTAAACTTAGCATACCTATCCTTGATTGTTGATTTTCCTGGGGCAATTTCCGGAAACTCCGCATAAAACCAAGTTTTTGCTTCAACTGTTTTTTTTGCCTTCAAAATGCAATATTTTATCAACACGCGAAACTCCCTTTTATAAATTTTTTTCACAATATCAAAATTTGCTTCATTCAAAATGCTATAATTCACAAACTAATGATCCGACTGTTAAATTTATACACGCAACTTTTCATGGTTAGTGCTAACTAAAAACATGTAGATTTAATTCTATTAGCGCCATCTATTTGTCAAGCCGGGGACTTTTAAATTAAGCTGTTAGTTCTTTTGTCTCATTTTCTTATGGCGATTGTCATAACCGTTGTACGATATTTTTCTAATAGCTTATTTCAAAATCAATACGAAAGACTATTTATAGTTTGAAAAGTTAACCAATATATATCTTACAATGTTTAAATAATATTAATAGGCCTGTATGTTTGTTTTAAAGGACTTCTTTTTTGGAAAAAACATACAATGTATTCTACGGCCAATCAATAGCCTTTCAGGCAATTTATGGATTCCATCCCGAAGGTACGATATATCTTCTGATATTGTTCGGTATTTTTATGAGGAAGTACTTCCGTACGGTTTTTCGCGCACCGCTCGGCTCAGATTTATCAATTGTATTCGATAGCGATCTCCATTGATAATTTCATCGAGTGATGCATTGAAATCCTTGCCTCAATTTTTGTTGACTGTCCAGAACACTCTTTGTCTTCGGTGTCAAAATCATCACTTTTATAAAGCCGAAATACAGTATTCGGTGATATTCAGCTGCCTTTTTCTTTAATCCGAAAAAAACAAGTTTCTCTCAAATGCGATTTACTTGGTACAAATCAAGACATTTTCGGTACGCTGAATATAAATTATGTTCACACTTCGACCAATCAGTGAGACTTCAACATGAAGTTGGTTAGGAATGTACTCGATGCGATTTAATTATAGCACCATGTGTTGTAAATCCTTTAAAATAACTTTATTGGCCTGATATACAAAATAAATCAACATATAGTTCACACTATACAAGTAGCCCCGTCAAAACCACCATAACTCAGGTTTAATGATCGAAATATTATAAACTTTTGATATATCATAATTTTTATCACCGTCGCTATTTATAGCTCCGACTGGAGATTTTTCCCGATGTAATATATAAATCATTTTGAAAAAGTTTAATTTAATGAAAAGTCTTTTAAATTAGCGTCTGCTGAAACCTTTTAAATATTTTAATGTGCTTACCATTGAATACTGCAGGTATAATAGTTCTTTTTGATGAAACTGCTTTACATTTTGACGTAGATCTGCCTCCAAACTTCCATTACTTTATAATTATTAGAATTACAGTTTATTTCCTTCCGTTTATTAAAAAATTTTACTAGGAATATAAAATAGGAATGTTGAATGATATGGAAATGCGGGGTTTAAAATGTTTCGTCACAAGTTTGGATATATGATCACAATATAATTTTTTACTGTTTTTTTGTCAGCTTTCACATATATTTTTTATTGGTTCTATTGGAGTCTTGAACCGGATAAGCTTCGCATGTCTAAATATTATTTTAATTTATTAATTTGTAGGGATTTGCATAGATGATATACATTGATTGTTCTCTAAAAATATGGTAATAAGTTAGGGTAAATATTAATCATATCTGGTGAATAATCAAAAAATCATATTTTTTTACTAATATACACTAAGTTGTGAATACTGTGTGCTTCTGTGTTTGTATGTTCCTACAGTTTTCTTCATGACACCCCTCTGTGAAGTAGCCAAAAGTAATCAGCCATCATGCTGGTATTTCATCGTCCGTGGTATCGTTTCTTCATACTTTTTATCTGATTGGAAACTATTTATTTTGATTTTCGTTTACGTTATCTAATTTTTCAGTAAGAACTCACGATCGTTGTGCAAGAACAAGAATTTTGGACTTATCATACAGCTAATAATTTTAGACTTGTCTATCATATTAGTTACATTATGTTTATGGTTAGGCGCTCTTTGTACTCCTCTTTTTTCTTCATTGTAATTGTATGTGAGGATACTGTATATATATATATATATATATATATATATATATATATATATATATATATATATATATAATATGGCATTATTACACTGAGGTAATGATCACACTGAGGGTGAATGTAATTATACTACATGAAGATTTTTAGTGAAAAACCATTCAATATATATAGTGTCAAAATTTACCTGTAAAGTGCTATCAACTAAAAATATTTGAAGGCGTTTACTTACTTAAACAAGTGTATATTAATTAAGGTACTTATGATTAATATTTAGACTTTAGTCTACTTTAATGATATAAGTGCAATTTTTGTTGGGTTTATGCATGGAGTCAGAAAAAGTAATTATTCAAAAAGTATGTTTAAAAAATTGTTAGTTAAGTTATGTGGTCATTTCTACTTGGTCAGTTCAATAAATGCATAACCTTGAACATTACGCTGACCAAGCTTTATAAACATATAAATACAATCATCATCAATCATTTTAGTATATCCTGTAATATCTGATATTAAAATAAATTTGTTTTTTTTTATAAAGTCACCAGGACTTTAAATATAACTGTTATTTATATATACATTTTCTTTACAGGTATCTGTAAAGGTAATTTAAGCTAACCAATCGAATTCAGCCAAATGGTCTACTCAGCGTATGCCTCCTAAGACGACTTATCATAAGATAATTCTGAAATTATATATATTGAGTTCACACACACTAAGCTTTCAGGCTTAATGCTGGTAGAATGAAATGACATATGTGTCAAATCATGACATTACGTACTTAAGCCTAGCGACATCTCTTAGGAAAACTAGTAATAATTTTCTTGAACACCTGGTACATATGTTTAACATGTTTTTAACATTTACATATTTATATATATTATCCCGTTGGGATATAAGACTTTTTTTTATTATTTTTTTATTAATTAGAACACCAAATAACAAACGAATAAAAAAGGGTTTTATAGTCTATTCAAAGTTTTTTAGTACATACGTCATCAAGTTGTTTAATGTATTGCCTGCCGCAATTTGTAAAATTCGTTTGAGAATCATACGATATTTTCCTTCTCCTTTTATTCTAGTTAAAAAGAGACAAAATGCTGCTTGATTAGTTCGAACACGTAAACGAATGAGCCTGTCAAAGTCGCCCGGTTGTCAGACGTATGCAAAATTCTTGAAAGCAATTAGAGATTACAACTGTAACCTATAAACTATTGCAGCTGTATAATTAACTGTAGATTTTATATGTACTACAATGTTAAAACAAACTATATTTGACAACATTTTTGTTCAATTATTTTATTTAGATTAGAATTATATTGTATGTCAAAGTCAAACTGAACTAAATTGATGATGCGGCAACATTAAGACGTTTTGATGTCACAAATTTGTATGACGTATGTACAAAATAACTTTATATATAATACCTAGGCATAAAACAATTAAAAATGAAATAAGAGAGACCTCATAAAAAATATTACAGGCATACAATTTGGGGTATGATATCGTTAAAATTGAAACGTGACTGTTCGAAATGTTTCTCGTTCACACGGATGTGTCGTTCGAGTTCGATAAATTGCTCGCCATTGAAAAATTCCCAGATGGTTTTCGGCGACACCCTGAAAAAAAAAACGACTTTCGTCAAGAGTTTCCCTCGAACAGATTGTTTTATCGTAAAATTTAATATTTTAAATTCGGAACGGGTTTGATTTTTCGTCCTCGGATTAATATCTGAATTTGTTATAGTGTGTTTCGGGGGAAATTAACGTGAAACCGTGAAATGTCAAAGGTGAACAACTAGTTTCTATCGAATATTTGTTAGGTAATTGTAAACAAAGTATTAAGCTCATTATTCGTGAGGCTTGGAGTGTAAAATCGATTTGCGGTGTGAAGTCTGAAATCAGGTTTCGTGAGGGTGGATAACTCCTTCTGTCTTACCAAGAACTGTACGAACTATGACAGATTCTTATTATCTTAATAACTAATTTTCTAATAACTTTGTTTTATAAATATTAAGTTATAATTAAATAAAATTAAGAGGAAATATTTTTTTGGCTATGAAATTTATTTATTACATGTAATAAATTAATAATAGTTCTATTTATAGTCCATTCAAAGTTTTTTCTTACATACGTCATCAAGATGTTTAATGTATTGTCTGCCGCAAATTGTAAATTCATTTTAGAATCAGACAATATTTTCCTGCTCATTTTATCCTATTTAAAAAGAGACAAAATGCTGCCTGATTAGCTCGAACACGTAAGCGAATGAGCCTGTCCAAATGGTCCAGTTGTCAGACGTATATAACATTCTTGAAAGCAACAGTGGTAAGATGTTATAACTCTAACCTATAAACTCTTGTGGTTGTATAATTAACTGTAGTTTTTAGATGTACTGTAATTATACAAATTATATTTAATAACATTTTTGTTTGATTATTTTATATTATATTGGAATTTTGTTGTATGTCAAAGTCAAACTAAGCTAAAAAATGACGTCACAAATTTAGATGACGTATGTACAAAATAACTTTGAATAGGCTATAGGTATATTTCAATGCATCAGCCTAATAAGTACAATAAACCAATACCAAGTACATTACCAATAGTACCATGTAGTACCAATAAAATAACAGCCCATCACTTTTGTAATTCTTTTATAGCATTTTTGTAGCGTAGTTTATTCTTGCTTCCAAAATAAACTTTAAATTTGGAAAAATGTCTTATATTAAGTCAAACCTCTTTCTCTGGAGCATTAATTTGAAATGTATAAAAAACCAATAGCCATTGGGGCCAGATCTGGGCTATACAATGACTAGTAAAGCAGTTGGAAGCATAATTCGCTTACTTGGATCATTGTTTTCATCGTTTTCACTTGTAATAGACTGCATTGTTTTAA
The DNA here is from genome assembly GCF_030347505.1 of Rhynchophorus ferrugineus. Taxonomy (NCBI): domain Eukaryota; kingdom Metazoa; phylum Arthropoda; class Insecta; order Coleoptera; family Curculionidae; genus Rhynchophorus; species Rhynchophorus ferrugineus. The sequence goes on along the minus strand of NW_027472582.1, from coordinate 2,223,748 downwards.
TAAAATAAACATATTTCTTTCAGACCATTTTAGATGTAATTTTAGATTTGATTGATTTTTAGTTTGATTCAGATTATTGATAAAAGTTAAAGTTTGTCTCCCATCATTATTGGTATCTTATTCTATTATCTGTATGTACAGTGGGTGAATTCTCTAGTAATGGAAGAAAACAATTAATTTGTGCATTACACTACACAAACAAGATCAAGCGGTTTGAATCTTTTTGTGTCTGTATCTATTCTGCTGTTATCCAAGAATTGTAATAGTATCATATCATAATAATATCATATCAGCGACAGTCTCAGTGCAAATAATCACTCCTATAGTGTTTGGATGAATTTTCAACGCTTTTTAGAGCTTTGCTTTGGAAACTTGTAAAATTGAGTTTGTAAAATAGGAAGAAAGTGTAAAGCTGTGTTCAAAAAAGCTTATGAAAATTACTTGATTAAATTTTCTGTTTAGAAATATCAAAAGTTTTACAGCACCAAAATTATAAGATTTTCACTCAAGTAGCAATAGTTCATCTGTAGAAACACTATATTTATATTATCATAAACATGAACATTTCGATAATAAAATATTTCATTTTAAGAAATGTTGAGTATAAAGTAAAAACAAAACAGCAACCCGTAATACCGACGTCAACTTTAATAACACTTTATCAGAAGAACGCACAATTTACACGCCGTTGTGTCAGCTCATTTCATCTTCGTAAATCAACCCGAAGTTTCCAGTCGCACCATTAATAAGACTTCAAAAATAGAACTGACGGCTCCCGGTGATATATTCAAAAATATTTCACCTTCTTTATGCCTACTTGAATGATTTTGTCAAAGGTAAACGTTCTACTTGACCCACCTGATAAATGATCATCTGTTACCCTCGAATCTCCCACAATTTATCTTCCAGGATCTGGGATGTACACCGTATTTTTCAACGTTGTTCTATTCGTAATCGTACATATTTTACATTGACATTTATTTGTCGTGGATATCGAGTAATGCAGGAACATGCCGAAGATCGAGGAACGCCATTAGATATCCGACTAAAAGCATCAGGTTTTTGTTGCAAGCGTCCTCCGTCGATGTTTATATTATATCTCGTCTGATTCCAAGGCTAAATATAATAGAGAATCCCCCGGGGTGGAAACGTATGGAAAAAATATCGTTTTAGAACTTGTCTACGGATAATGGATCGGCAAAGGAAAACCCAGGGGTCACGTTTTTGACAAGCTACTGAACGGTCGGGGTTCTTAGGTTCGTGTACTGAAATAACACGCTATAATTTGTTCCAGGCTTTTTTTCCTGCTGTTTTTGTTTTCCTGTTTAAGTTTACAAAATAAAACTGGAATTTATATTTTCAAACTAATATATTTCCCAGGAGGCTATAGACAAAGGAGGGGAATAAATAAGTAGTGGATTTTAAAGGCAGTTCTAAACACAATTTTTGCAATAAAATTCTTTTAAAATATATGCACAATAAGTTAGTAAAATCACGATTTGATAACCACCAGATAATTAATAAAAGTGAAAGTGTTTATCTCATCATTGTAGGTATCTTTTTCTAATATCTGTGGTTGCTACTAGTTTCCTATTAATCTAGAATTTTTCTTTACATTAACTTAAGCCTAGGTATACAGCAAGGAGTAAGGACTATAATAATGTATTAACACTGCTGTTTTTTATATGTGGCTCACTATACTACACAAGATCAATTGGTTTGATTCTTTTGTGTATTGTCCTGTTGTTATCCAAGAGAAGTAATACCTCGGTATTAACATCTCTACTTGCGATGATCTTGGCTTCTTGAGTGAAAGTCATCTGATGTGTATCTGAAGTATTCAGTCCTATAGTATCTAAACGAACTTGCTATTCTTCTTGGGGTCTTATCTCTGGAAACTTGATATTATATTTACATTGCTTTTCGCGAAACATCATTTTGGGTGAGTTGGTAAAATAAGAAGGTGTAAAGCTGGATTCAAAAAAAGTTTATGAAAATTATTCGATTCAGTTTTCTGTTTAGAAATATCAAAGGCTTTCTGAAGCTTCAGTCAGTAAGATTAATTTGATCTAGTTTATCAAATCTCTTTATGCATATCATAAACGACTGTGCGTTTGTCAGAAACAATCAAATTCGTATTGAACTAAATATCAAAGTTGCTCCTAATTGAAATGAATACGGTCCTGTTCCACCATTAAAGTAAAACATATCGTTAAAGATACGAAACGCTTGACAAGAAATAATAACAATCGTCATCAAGCCACATTTATTAAAAAAATCTGTGTTTTGTATTATTTTTTGTTTTAAGGACAAAATTTACTAAACCAAACTTTTTGTGGCTTGTTAGGTTTTTTTCTACAAAATTATTATATATATATATCTTGTTATAAAGTCAAACTAATTAATTAAAAATATGTATTCCCCTGTATTTTAACTGATAAATTCTACTAGCGAAATAAGCTACTGTGTGTTATATTTTTGCATAGTTAGGTAATACTAAAGAAATTATCATTTTCTGTTAACTTAGAATAACGCTTTTTAACTATAATAACATGTTTTATACTTTTGCAAGGGCTTATATAATCTCGTGGCCTTGGAATATAAAACTTTTTTGTTTTTTTTATTTCTCGAATACCACGCAATGAAACTAAGTGAAATTAAGTGACTTTATATGCATTAGATGTTATCTTAGCCTGGTGGTTCAGCAATACTAAACTTTCTACGAAGAAGCCAGAAACTGGATTATTGAAGTTGTTTTTTAAATATTTGAATGTGGCATTTTGTTGTATAATATATTTATAAGGCAAGTTAAATGTGATTTTCTGAAATTTTGAGGCGCCTAGTTGTAAAAAGATGGTAAAATGTATTTCATATCGTATCAGTTTAGGTGCAGAAGACTTTGTACAAGGCTTAACATGGTTCTGCTCGCTGCGTAAGTTTCAACACATTGTTTTTGAGAAAAACGCGTGAAAACTGAAAATCTCTATATAATATAAAACTAATTTCACAATTGTTATCTAACATCAGTCTTAAATTGTGCTTATATTACTCTTGTACAATATTTAAGCTAATAAAATGACAATATACAACCGTTTAAGAATTGGTAGTTAGTATACTTTTCTGTATAAATATACTTAAATATATTTAGCTCTTAAAAATATAAGGCTTAGATATATAGAAATTATATAATAAAGCTCTATATATGTATTAAATTTTAAATTTGAGGAATGGGGCCTTAACATATTTAGGAATGTTTCATGGGTTATAACTCTATTGCCGTTCAATAATATTTCGAGATGTTTATGTTATTTCCTTAATATACGCGAAATTCAACATTCACATTTGCAAATGTTCTTCGCTAAAAATAAACCTCAATTTATTGGAAGCCGTGAAAATCAGCAAACATTGTGTAAAACTCGGAATTAATTCTCTTAAGAAGGAAATCCTATTAATATTTCAGCATTAGGATATAATTTGACACAGCATTGTCAAAATGGCTTATGGTTCATTGAAGCTACAATAATAAATGTACAATGCAATGGAATGCACCAGAGGCATGGACTTTAGGTATTTCTTCGGTTTAAGTAAAAAACAAACAATACTTTGACTCACTGTACGTAAAACATGTATCGTAAAATTATCTGAATATCTCTAAAAGTAATAGGTGTTACAAATAATTCATAACGATTTTGATAAGACATGATTTATATTTACTATTTGTATAAGTACAACTATGCCCTTATCTGATAGTGAATAATAATACTAATGCATCATGTAACGTTGCTCTTTTGTTTACTAATGCATTATTCTGTTCTGTGTTTTCTATTCGAAATAGCAAATCTAAATGAATTTACATGTTGTTAAAATTATTACCCTGCTAACAAGGATCTCAGGTGAGAATATGTTAAATACAATTGTGAGGAAGACATCAATAGAGGGTCTCTGACAGATTAAAATGATAGTAGAACTACAGGTGGTGACCTCATTAAAGATCTAAACACTAGAGGAAGCTAATAATAACCTCTGTTTATAATTTTGGTCGTTATTTTTTTTTATTACTCTTCGTGAGTCCACAATCTGCCCTATTGGCAATAAGTATTTCTTCTGTCTATATTATATATACATGGCATGTAGAAAATCACTTCATTAAGCAATCTTCTGTATAAAATATTATCTTAATTAATTAGTCTTATTCTAATGCTTATTCTAAAGTCTACATATGTCCAGTAATCAGATCAAGTGGTGTTAAACGTTTTAGTCTACGCACTTCACTATCACGTCGCATATTTAGCTGATTAGCGAGTACATTGGGATGCACTGACACTCTTTCGAAGTACTTCACACAAACACGTTGAATTACACTCGTTATAGGTTCTAGAGGAATATCGCGTTGTCTCACTTTATTTGAAATATAGTACGGAGCATCAACAATGGCACGAAACACCTTATTTTGGAACCGTTGAATGATGGATATATTAGATTTGCTAGCGGTACCCCATAGTTGAATTCCATGTGTCCAAATGTGCTTGAGTATAGACTCATACAGCGATACCTTGTTATCTAATGATAACTTGGATTTGCGCCCAATGAGCCAATACATTTGATATAATTTTAGTCCCAGTTGTTTCCGTTTAGAGAGTATGTGCTTCTTCCAGGTTAGGCGTCGATCTAAATGCATACCAAGATATTTAACATGCTCTGCTTGGGGGAGTTGACGATGATTGATGTTCACTGGTGGACATGTTCTTCTACGCAGGGTAAACGTTATATGCATGGATTTTGATTCATTGGCTTTAATACGCCATGTCTTCAACCATAATTGTATTTGCTCCAGGTGGGTTTGTAGGTTTATTGATGCTGTGACTGGAATTTTGGTCGTTATGAAATGCCGTTATTTGTATGTATTAAATATTTATTATTATGTAGGAATATTCGTCTGGTCGATGTTAAATGATACATGTGATCGATGGGAGAATTGACAGGATATTAGGTTAGGTAAAGGAAGTACGGAAGCGCTATGGAAGTTGTACTGTTACAAGGGGGTAGAGAAAAGAAAGCGGAAGGTCGTCGTGTTGGTATGTTATAGCCAATAACCGCAGGGTATCAATCCACCAGCTTTGCCAACCTTTGAACTTGATGTAGGTGAATCCACAGCCTAAAGGTCAGGTCGTAGCGGTCGCTACAATTAAATTTATTAAGTTAGGTTTTAATTTATAAACTTTTTATTTTAAGCCGTTTTAACTATGCGAGTCCTAAGAGTGAGCTTAAGGTAACGATATTCTGTCAGTATATTCGTAATTAGAAATTAGTTTAGAAAAACAAAAAAAAGACCTTCGATGGGAATGCCTTTCTTTGTATTTATACTCTATGCTGCTTCCATGTTATTATAAACATATCTAATTTTTTATTATAAAACTTTTATGTTTACAGAGGTATTATATTTGTGTTTAAAATATTAGTTGGTTGGAAATTCGAAAATTCTCAAAGTTTACAGTGTAATTTAAGTTTGCACCAACCAGTCGCTCATTTGACGTAGTGCCGAGTTTGCATATATAGCAGTTTAGTGCTTCCCAACAGTTCCGTATGGATTTAGCGTATTCTGTTACATTTTAATTAAGTTGCACAATTTCTTTACACCAATAACATATCTTTAGAAACACTAAATATTTCACACATAAATAATTAATGAAAACATATTTTTGCTGTAATTTTTGTTCTTGTTGTCTACAAAGTTGGATAATAAAAGTAATTGACTTTTATTGATTCTATATACCGAGCTCAATAACACTACAAAAAGGGGTTCATTTGTATTCAGATAAATTATAACTTGTTTTAAAATAAAAGAAGCTAACATTTTAGTACTTTTCGTATGATGACTGTGATATTGATTATTTCAATTTTTAATTTTTTAGTTATCAAAGCATTCTGATATTGTAGAGAGATTTCTATATAAATTTTTATGTTTAGCTGTGAAAACTGATGTGTTTTTAACCAGTAGATAATTAATACATATTCTGTACGTATTGATGATAATATACAGAAAGTAGTTTAAGGAAGAACTTGATAAACCTTCAACATTTGACAATCCAGATGTTACTCATGTTTTGGTCAGAAAAATCAGTACCTATGTATATAGGTACTGATTGACTGACCATCAGTGATACACGGTGGTTTTTGATGGAATTTCATCGCCAAAAGTCAAATTAAGTTGATTGATGCACTTTTGTTGTGATAATCCACGTCGAAAACCGTACAAAATCATCACATGGAAATGTTCACAATTCAGTTCCATTTTTTGCCGAGACGAAATTTTCAACTAATTATAAATTAAGCAAATACAATCCGTGCGACAAACTCTTCTGAGTACGTATATCGTCAAAAATGTCAAACTTTACGATGGAACCGTCAGATGGACTTACTTGTGTTCACTTACTTACACACCTAACGGAATTGAACATTCGCTAACAATAACTCGTAATTTTTCTGTTTAAAATTTAATATTAAATTTAAAATATCCGAAATTATGTCGCGGCTTAGGGAATTTTCGTCGAAATGAATCATTAAAATTGTCAGTGTTAATATTAAAGTAATAAAACAGAAACCAAATGTTAGGATAAACTGGTGCGGTATACTTTAACCCAAGTTTAAGTACAAAAGCTTATGAATTATGAATATATACATTATACGCCATTTGCCGTTGGGGCCGACGCATTATTATACTTGTCAGTTATCTAAACATCCTTTAAATTTATACCAGATAACGTAAAAGAACATTAAGGGGGTTAGGTGCAGAGCACGCAGAAATCTAGATTAAACTAAATTATTTAGTTAATTTATTTTAAATGAATCGGAATTAATTAGAATTAGCAGTTAAAAAAAAATCGTGAAATATATCTTGTGGACAATGGGACCCGTATTTGCAGGATAACCCTTCTTTATCCAATGAACTTTGCAAATTATATGTCTATATACTTTTTTAAAATCTATTTTGTTTGGACGTATGTCTTTTAGAGCTATTTTAAAAATATTTATTTTTTTTAGTAGATGAATCTATGATCTACTCTCTGTAAGTAGTAAAAAGGAATTTGAAATTTATAATACAACGTTGCCGCATTATATTTAAATTTTGGTCTGTTTTGACTCTGACATGACATAATTTATTTAAACATTTCAGTACATCAAATGCGTATATTTCTGAAGGACTGTAACTACGGTAATACAGGCACAATAATTCTTAGGTTAGAGTTGTTTTATTATATTTAACTATTTTCCCACACCACCTCTGAGGTAACGTTATATCAACGTTTTTAGGAGGTCTAAACTATCTAATTAGCAATTATATATCACATTAATGTTTTTTTACTTTCATTAGAGAACATATTTCCCTTTTTACGTTTAGTTCTTGTTTACTTGTTAAGTCATTATAATATTTCCGAATAATTTCCTGAACTTCTTCTGTTACTCACTAGGTGCATTTTCCTTTATGTAATTATATTTAGTCACTAGATTTGCCATATCTGGAACAGTTTCTCATGTATATTTTAAACAATGTATGTAATTATATGTGCACATTAATATTTCATCCTCTATAGTTATTCTATGTTAATTATTTAGTTAATTACATAATAAACGTAGGTTTACAAAAGAGGATTTTATTACAGACTTTATTTATTACACCACCAATTACCAAATTATTGATTTCTAATCTATTAACCACTTGTTAACGATTCCACCATCTCTCAATGTTTTGTTTTGTATATCATTAGATCTCTTCCTGAGTTATATTTACACCTTATAAATTCTATGCATGTTTTTTTTACATACCCCAAAGAACTTTATATTCCCAAGTTTTCAATTCATATTTCCCAAATTAACAGTTCTTTGAAAAAAATACATTACAAATTATTTTATACTTTGGTTACTATTTACGAGGTTTGAATACACTTTATGCATTTATTATGACGTTAACGTCATGACAGAGAAGTTTAGACACATGTTATTCGCCAGACTTAACTTCCATAGCTTTGAGCTTTCCATAACTTCCATGGAATTTGAGCAAATAATAGAGTAATCTTTTAACTATTTACTCGCTATGTTTCAAGAACTAGTAGTTTATGTAATTACGAAATGCTATGTTTCAAACATTGTTCAAGCTTTTTGTATGAAATTATAGGACCGTATTTCCGAGAAAGTCTACCACTATTTTGATAGTGTTTCATGAATTTCATTATATATATACTCTTTAAATATATGAAGTAATTTTTTAAAAATGTGACAGTTTTTTGCTAGATATTTTTTTATCGAATGTATGGACGATATAGAGTTCAAGGATAACCAAAGGAGGACACTATTGATTCCGGATAATTTATAGACCTTCTGAACCAAAACATCAGAAAAGTTAAATAAAATGTTCTGGATATCCTTTATTAAGTTAGCAAAATTAATTGTGTTTGAGTTAGTTCTCTCGAGTGTGCAATTATAGTAGAATTTTTTGAAAAATATTACGAAGTTGAATTTTTAATATTATAGCTATTTAGTTGGATAGACAAATAGAAAGCAAAACATTAGAATTAATAATTAGGGTTTTAGTGTTACATTATTAAAACACGCGTCAAAATAAGGCACAATATGGGTATGAAGGGTATTGTGCTTTTATGCACCGTTATTACACTGGTTAGTTTTTCCTGTCCTTCCAAATCTCTTTTATTCTAAATGGCTCTAACTATTCTAGTATCCTTTATACCGTGTATGCTCGTATTCTACCATATTTTCATTTTTTTAAACTTTTTGTTACTATAAACGGTAGCAATATTACAATATATTATTATAAAATGGGCAATAGTTTTGAACACAAAATATATTAATATACATGAAAATACTATCCAATTGTTAACGAAAAGGAGAGGCTACATTTTGAACGGCGATACAAGGCTATACTGAGGGATTTTATCTATTAGAAAACAGATCAACTAAACTCATTCGTTCACCATTTAGATAGTTTTCAGCACAGATTTCAGGACCGTAACCAGCATTACAAAACATACATACCACATCTTTAAACTCAGTGCAAATAGTAACTATTGGGATAAAAAAAAGTGTCTTAACCGATGTGTTTTTGGGTTGTGTTAGTAGGTGCTTCTGATTGACAAATAAAGATACGCCTTTACACCGAGGATTTCGTTAGCTTTTGGTTTTCATTAAGGATCATGATGGTCATAATGGATTGAGATCTTCATATCAAGAAGCCTTATCTATAGTGATGAAGCCAGGCAAAATTTTCAAACTGCCTTTCGTTATATTACTCCTCAATAATCATTAATTTTTTTATTAATATACAAATTGTCCATCACAGAAGTGCGATATTAAAAGTGAAAAAATCAGTTCAGAAAAAGTATATATCATTATTAGAATTTTCGCTTCAGACAAATATCTAAAATAAATGTAATTGGGAGTCTCTGACGTAACATTACAACAAAGAGAAAAAGTTGTTCCCTCCAGACCCAACAATTGGAAATCATTGAAAACAGCGTAATGGAGAAAATGTCCATAATAACTGTACTAAAGGAAAAAAATACGACAATGGCCTTAATAATGAAGAGAAAACACTCTAATGTTAAAGTCACTTTTGGGTCAACTACATCACTTTTAAATATGCTGCTTTATATATAAAATAATTAGTTCTTTATTGAATAATATTTGAAGTTACATATTGGTTTTTTTAATTTAGTAATTTTTTCGATCTATAAATTGTTTAATAGGTATTTTGATATTTTTATCAGCTTAAAAAAGCATTTATTGAGAAAAAATATTACAATATATGTTATTCAAAATATTTTCCATATTCTTTTACAATATTCAGCCATTTTTGATAACATATCGTGTAGGAAGAATGATATTATAACTCAACTGATAACTGCATAGATCTGAATAAGTATGCTAGTTGTGGCAGAAGTTCTATTTAGAACTGCAACAATTTGTCCTTCAACATATGGCTGAGTGTTATTAGGCAAGAAGATGATGGCGTCTGTTACTGGGTATTACTGATCATTTTTGCAGCAATGCGTCATTTGATCTATTCAGCTGACGTCAGTAGACATCTGTAATGACAGTTTAATTCAGTTTTAAGAAACTGTAATAAACTGCACCATCTATAACAATATCCATTGCTATGGCCAAACATATTCTGTTTCAGTGACAACCCATGACTTCTTGCATTTGGAAATGTAGGAGTAGATTCACTTTTCATGTCCAGTAACGATTTAGCTTTTGGATCTTAACATGGCATATAAATATATGAAGATAGTTCATTCATTCAAGAACAGCTAAGACATCTTAAATATCTTTGACAGTTTAAGGATTTTTCATTAAACATTTTTAATCCTTCATTTGAAACCAAACTGATGATACGAGCGTCATGATAAGTTACTAAAAATGTTTGATGGGCTTAATACTTAAATCCCATTATAAAGTTTCCAATGAGATATCTCAGCAGATTAAAAATGTTAGATAACAAGACTACGGATTAAATATGCGGTTAAAGACCAAGGATTTTAATGAACCTAAGAAGTTTGATTTTCTGGCGGATAGACCTGGTATATGTTAAGGCAAATCAAATTCACTTCGCTATGAAGCTAAATTGTTGCATTCAATATGTAAGTAATAGTTCAATATGTAATCGCATATGACACAGTGAATTCACAAAGATACAGCGGATGCAGGAATGAGGATCTGGAGTGGGAGAGTGATGATTAGTTTTTTCAAAGATATAGTAACAGTTTTTTTTTCGGTTTTAGCAGCTTGTAACAAAAGATTTCTGAAAGTTCTTTGGTAGTTTAAGTTGTGGTTTCGTTCAATAATTCATTGTCTTCGAAGTTCCTTAGCCGTCCAAGACGTTTTTTATCATTTGGCGTCAAAGACGACATCATTTTTAGTTGTTGAAACCAAGATCGATAATTAGCAATATTACAATAAGTTTTCAAAAGCGATTGATGGGTAGTAACCGCTGATGCAGAAATATGTTTTAGTTTAAGTTGTTTAATGATTGTTTTGTTTGTTTTTCATATTTTGCGTGAGATATTTCAGTTGGTTAGAATTATTAGATAACAAGACTAAGAATTATATGAGTGTACGGACTAAAAATTTTGACGAATATAAGAAGCTAATCAAGGTTTTGTCAAGAACATGTCTTCACTTTTCAATGTGATCAAATGGTTGTTCTCGATGACTTATATATGAATATGTAATTGCCTGATGAATGGGCGCAATTTCGTCGAAATGTCAATGGAATTTGGACCTGCATAGGTTATTTTTACAGTCTTAGAATATTAGGGTTTTGTTAGCTTAAAGTTTATCTTGTTAAGTCAACTGTGCGATGTTTCCATTTTATTCTAATAATTCTAATACACAGCAGTAAAAACGAAGCGCTCTTTGTTCCTGTTAGAAGCCCTATTTTAGCTAATCTACTTTGTAATCTTTATTAAATGTTAATAAAATAACCCCATTCCTTCAGGAATTAATTTAAATAATAGAAAATTAGTTCTCGCCAACATCTTAAAATTACATTAAGTTACTCTCGCCTAATGACTTTTTAATTCACTTTAATATTCAACGACTGATTAGGACAATATCGAGCAGGAGTACGAGACTCCACAATTAAGACTAGTCGACCTAAATGGCCTCGAAACCGTATCCGGAAGAAGGATTCGCGAAACAGCATATCAGCTTAGGAAAAAGCACCTTTAGCAAGACGCGTTCTAATTCGCATCAGGATATTCCGTAGCTTCTTAATAGAACTAATTGCCGTTCGCGTTCTTCAGAATTAATAAATGTAATCGCCTCTGAAGGTTTTAGCGAAAGAGAATCGGTCAAAGTATGGAACTTGATTTAATTGACGCAGGGTAATGGAAGAGCCATTTTCCCGTAAGGTAAATGGTTCAGTATTGGCTATATGTATGTAGGCGCGTTATAATTTTCCTATTCAATTTATGTCGAAGTTCCTGATTATTGATCGTAATTATTAGGGAGTCTGTCGGTGACTTGCCCTCTAGGCTATTAAAACGTTGATATGCATTTCATGTATAATATTTGCAAACATAAAAACTTAAAATAAATCGTTTTAGATCCCAATTCATATAATTTGTTTGGCTTCAAATAAGATGTTAATTTTGTGAAAGGAAATTAAACAAAATTAACTTTTATTTTATGGAAAGAAGAGGCTGGTTGAACGGACTTGAAGCAACATAATCTAATAGACCATCATCATTCATATTAACGATTTAGATAGTCAAAAAAAAAACAGATGGCCGGACAGTCTAGGCCGTATTTCATAACACCTCCCTCATAAAGAAACGGCCACTAGACGCCAAGACGGCCACGGCCGGTGTACTTAGTAGTTATTCCGTCTGAACAGCTTATAGTTGTTAGAAAAAGTATTTCTGAGACCGCCAGTTTGCCTTTGAAAATCTTCGAAATGGCACTGTTTCTATTCAAATTTTCATGGTACTCCTCTGGTGTTCCAACTTTAAGCTTCTGTCCAAATTCGAGTTGATTATGTTAATTCACAGCAAGTTCAGGAATCCACAGGCTAGGACTATTTTTCAAAGTTTGAATACTTGTTACTGTTTATGGCTAGGGGTCGTTGAACACACCTTTTGTGACCTTACAGCTTCAGCTATGACACCTTTGCCCGAACTCCACTTAACTAGACTAAGAAACGCTTCGAGCAACTGCGAAACTATTGCCAATCCAACGTTAACCTGCTTTCTTCTCTTCATAGTTAGTCTGATTCTGGTTAATTTGGTGGAGAGGGAACAGACTTTTGATCTATCCGGTATCTCCTACCGACTGCGCTAGTTATATTTTGTGAGATGCTGTTAAATAAAAAACTTGTATGTTCTTTAAGAAACAGCACGATGTCTAATTTAATTTGTTAAAATTCTTCCTCTATTTTCTATTCTTTATTTGTCAGTTACGATATATAATTTACGACCTTGTATGTTCCACGTTCCCATCTTCGTCAGTTTTCTAATCTTTCTAGTTTGTGATGTTTTCTCTGCTCCTTCCCATTTACTTCATTTTTCTCCTCCTTCTTTAATTTACTTATCTCCTTGCTACATTACTCTTGTCTCCCTCCAATTTATCAACTTAGTGTCTAATAATCTGTCTCTTAGACCAATTTATTTTTATTCTTCATCGTCGGTAATTTGTTTCTGATATTTTCAATTATCTCAAGTGTCTTTTGCTAATATCTCTATATTCAGATTCAACTGCACGAAACTCTGCAGCTAATCCTTGAATAACTGCCTACCTATATAACACTATATTTACATCATCTTCCTCTTCTTTATGCTACCTATTATTATAGTAACAATCTTGTCCAAGTCTTGTCTCGTGTTAAAGCTCCATAACTTTCCGAACATGTTTTCTACTGCTACTTTCATTTAACGAGTTTATATCAGTTGGAAAATAAAACTCTCTTAACTTGCTACCTGGCCACTTATTTCTGACACTAATTTACAATACAGAAATGTGGTGGTGTTGTATAACTTCATTACGGGCATAGTACGAACTATCGACAAAAGCAAGCAACATTTTCTTTTTGAGCCGTTATATCGTGACTATATTATTCTGGTTACTAGTACCACATAACTGGATTCCATATTACCAAAAAGCTTTAGAATTGATTCGTATAGCAGTACCTTGTTACCTATCGATATCTTGGATTTGCGTCTGATAAGCATTTGATATCTTTCAAATAGTTTAAGCCCAAGTTATTTTAGTTTAACAACTATGTGCTTCTTTCATATTAATCGTGGTACAGATGCGTATTTTGCTTCCTCAGGTTGGGCTAGTTGACGATTGTTGCTATTTACTGATGGGCATATTCTTCTACGCAGAGAGAATTTAATACTCCATGTTTTCAGCCAAAACCTTTGCTTTGTCTTGTGTATATGTTTTCACAGTAGTGATTTTTGTGGTTGTTAGATTGGCTATATATATGAGATACAGTATAGGTCCCAGTACTTGCGAAACTTACCTCAATATTTTGGATGTAATTAAATGAGTTTATCGTCTTATTTTTTAGCGAATTATAGGGGAGTTTCTTTCAGTCAACTTTCAATACATTTTGCCAAGCTTTATCAAAAGCCTGAGATATGTTCAGTAATCTTTCTGAACAATATCTTTTGGCCTTAAGTCAAAATTCATTTTGTTTACAAGTCTATGCACTATGATTATGGGAAAATTATTCGATATCTTTGAATAAAACTTCAAAGATACAACAAAAATCTATCTCTATTTATCTAATTTATAACTATATATTTGATATCATTAATTTCATAACTGATCTGAAGCAATCTCATATATATCTTGCTATGTATATGTGGTTGTTAGATTGGCTGTATATATGAGATACAGTATAGGTCCCAGTACTTGCGAAACTTACCTCAATATTTTCGATGTAATTAAATGAGTTTATCGTCTTATTTATTAGCGAATTATAGGGGGTTCCTTTCAGTCAACTTTCAATACATTTTGCCATGCTTTATCAAAAGCCTGAGATATGTTCAGTAATCTTGCTGAACAATATCTTTTGGCCTTAAGTCAAAATTCATTTTGTTTACAAGTCTATGCACTATGATTATGGGAAAATTATCTTTGAATAAAACTTCAAAGATACAACAAAAATCTGTCTCTATTTATCTAATTTATAACTATATATTTGATATCATTAATTTCATAACTGATCTGAAGCAATCTCATATATATCTTGCTATGTATATGTGGTTGTTAGATTGGCTGTATATATGAGATACAGTATAGGTCCCAGTACTTGCGAAACTTACCTCAATATTTTGGATGTAATTAAATGAGTTTATCGTCTTATTTTTTAGCGAATTATAGGGGGTTTCTTTCAGTCAACTTTCAATACATTTTGCCATGCTTTATCAAAAGCCTGATATATGTTCAGTAATCTTGCTGAACAATATCTTTTCGCCTTAAATCAAAATTCATTTTGTTTATAAGTCTATGCACTATGATTATGGGAAAATTATTCGATATCTTTGAAAAAAACTTCAAAGATACAACAAAAATCTATCTCTATTTATCTAATTTATAACTATATATTTGATATCATTAATTTCATAACTGATCTGAAGCAATCTCATATATATCTTGCTATGTATATAAACAAAGAGACCCATCCGCTTCAATCCTCTATATAGTTTTGTTATTAAAATCATCACATCGTTAATTTTCTGGACACGTTTATCTGAGACTGAAAGGCGACTCGTATATACCGTATTCGCTAGGCGACTAATGTGCTCGACAGATCCTTAATAGTTTTATTTCGTCCATGTCTCCCTCGCAGATATTTCCGTTCTAATATGGAACGTCCCGGCCTAATTGTCTTTATATATAAACAAAACTTTAGCTAAGAAGCTACGTGTTCCGTTTTATAAAGCATTTCCCTTGTTTATGAGAGAATCATCATGTCCTATTAACTATATCGACACGATATGCCATGGGTAAGAAATTGAAATTTATTCTAATTCTATGTATGTTCTGTATATATTATCAAATTATTATATTAAAGAATTTTCGTTCATGTTTTTCGTTGTTTTGTTTTTTTATTAATTACATCTTACATTATATAAGTTTAGTACAATCTTAATTTACAAATTATTTTATTACTACTCTTCTGTGGTGGTTTCATTAATACGCAGGCAAGGCGGCTTTTTTCATCATTTGTAAGATCTAGTGGGCTTTGGACACGATTTTTTTCACACATTATCCATACATTATCCATTTTCTCTCACACTCTCGTATTAAATTCACATACCCAAGTAGCTTGACACATTTGCTATCCTGTCTTCTATAAATTACAATTTTTTCCAGGTCTCACTTTTCATTTTTCATCAGGTCTGCCTCAATATATTTAAGAAACTAAGAACTTTTCAATCATTGAGGGACTAAGGCTTACACTTTATTTACTTAAACACTCAATGCCATAAACACTATTGGATTCCCTATTCGAGAAATACATTTTCGATGATTCTATATGCACCTTTTTGGATGTAAACATAACAGGTCAATTGAAAAATCCCCGGCCTGACACATATATGACGCTACTAGAATTAAATATTTTTCAGTTAGCCCTAACCCTCAAAAGATGTGCGTGTATAAATTTCGATGCGTGTCGGACATTAATTTGTGAATTATAGCATTTTGAGTGAAGCAACTTTTGTTATTGTGAAAAAAATGGGTAAAAAGAATTTTGCGTGTTGATAAAATATTGCTTTTTGAAGGGAAAAAATACAGTTGAAGCAAAAACTTGGTTTGATGCCGAATTTCCAGACACTGCCCCAGGAGGAAAATCAACCATCAAGGATCGGTATGCTAAGTTTAGACGTGGTGTAATGAGCACCGAAAACGGTGAACTCAGTGGATGCCCAAAAGTGGTTATTACCGAAGAAAACATTTAAAAAATCTACAAAATGATTTTGAATAACCCTAAGTTGAAATTGAATGAAATATCAGACACTCTAAAAATATCAACTGAATGTGTACATCATATCATTCACGAATATTTGGGTATGAGAAAGCTCTGTGCTAACTGGCTGCCGCGCGAGCTAACTTTTGACCAAAAACAACGATGAGTTGATGATTCGGAGCAGTGTCTGAAGATGAGCAAGCGTAATAAATCAGAGTTTTTGCGTCGGTATGTGACAATGGATGAAACATGGCCCCATCATTTCACTCCAAAGTCCAATTGATAGACATCCGAGTGGACTGCACACGATGAACCCGCTCCAAAATGTGGGAAAACGCAATGGCGTCTGTATTTTGAGATGCGCATGTAATAATTTTGATTAACTACCTTGACAAAGGAAGGACCATCAACAGCGATTTTTACATGCTGTTTCACCAAGACAATGCACCGTGTCACAAGTGAAAACGATAGCAAAATCCATGAATTGGGCTTCGAATTGCTTCCTCATCCACCGTATTCTCCAGATTTGACCCCCCCCCCCAGCGACAATTTCCTGTTCTTAGATCTTAAAGGAATGCTCGCTGGGAAGACATTTTTGTCGAATGAAGAGCTGATCGCCGAAACTGAGGCCTATTTTGAAGCAAAGGACAAATCGATACCACTTTTGTGTACCACAAAAAGTTGGAGTGTCGCTATAATCAGTGTATCACCCTTGAATGGAATTATGTTGAATATAAAAACTAATTTTGTCAAAAAAATGTGTTTTACTGTGGTAGGCCGGGGACTTTTCAATTGACCTGTTATATAACGAAAATAACCGTAAGAAATCCAGTAACTTTTTACTAATATTCTAATGACGCTGCTTTTTTTAGTTTGCCATATTAGTTAATCAAAATTTTGTGTGAAATTGTACATACATTGCTCTCAGATAATTTTAGCTATCTATCGTTTTCCAAAACGATTGTATAGCTTTTGTTGGTTTCTAGAACAATCAGAGTATTGTACTATACGTTACTAGTGAATAATAATTGATTTATTGTTACTGAAGTCTTCATAACATGTATTACTCACTTCTTCAAAATTTCAGTTTACACATTAAAAATAACCTTTAATCAATCAACGAAATTGTTTGGAAAAATATAATTTACTAAACTAACTGTATTTTTTTTATCAAACCTTGGATCACAAAACTGTGTTAAATGTTATTTTGTCACCTAGTCCATAGTAATATCCGGAAATTATCTATGCTCATCAACATTATTGTGTAAGATGTGAAACTTATTAAGTGTTATATCATGCAACCCTGACAATTTTTTATCTGTTAAATGAATAATGGCCTCTCATTAGTAAACTAATTAAACTTAAGAAAACCGAGAACATTATGCTAAATCAGGAACCGATAGGAATCTGTCGGATTTTCGTCCGAAATTTATGATCCAGACAGAAACAATTAATGACCAGGGTAAAATGTCAATTTGAAATTAAAAACGTCATTTTTTTGAGACGTAGCTTTCGTTTAATTTAGTTCAGTTATTATCATTAGTTAATCTTTCACTTAATTTTTGTTGATTTCTATTTCTACTATAATGTATAAAAAAGTAATATCTAGTAATATATAACAAATTTAAGCCATTTTTCAATGCTCAATTCTTATTAATTGACTGATAATTGAAAACACGTGCACTTTTCACATAAACACTACCGTTCAAATATTAGGAGACAAAAATATTACAAAATGTTTGTGATTGTTCACTATTCGCGATTGTCCTAGACAAGAATGTAAAATCCGAAGGAAAATTAAATTGTGTGGCAGAAAATGTGTGGCAGAAAAAAATATAAAACACATTTTATTTAAATCGCGTTTCCCTTTATGTATTTTTTGCCCGTCAACATAATGTAAGTGAACTTCAACTTGCTCCCAGATTTTGAAGATGTCTCTATTGCGGCTCTTATATCATTATGCTGATATATTTTTCGTTCGGAACAATTCCCCATGCAGAACGTATGGCTGTTTTTGTTTATTTACGTAGCGTGGAACAGCAGTGTCACAGGACATATATTACATGACGCGCTGTATGGTTTTGGCAGATCGGTGATACAAACAACTAGCATATTTTGCGAGTTTCCATCGATCTGAAGTCGATTTAGTTGTGACCTATTGAATCATAGAGGCGGAACTATTATGTCAGTTTGTTGAAGATTTGTTGGGTCTGTAGGAAAACATGAAATATATCGTAACGGAAATGGAGAATTTCTTTTCCGAGTTTATGAATTTGTATTTGAAGCTGTATAGAAATACATGTGTAAAAATTATCTCTGTCTCTGTGAATTTTCTATAACCGATTCCCATTTCACCTAGTTTTGTTATTTTTGTCGTTTTATTATAGAAACATAGGCGTTGTGTATAAAGTATGTAACACTTTTAAAATTGTAATATTCTCAATGTATAGATATGCATGTTATCATGATATTCCGGTATGTCATTCATATATTCTTAACGTGTTATTTTTAGTGCCACTCGTATTATGAGTATAAATTGTTTTCTGATGTGTCTATTCTATTCTATATGGTGAATCGATATATTATTTGAAAACATATTTTTTTGCCTTCTCTTTGTATTTTAAGTCGCTGCGGATAGACTATGCCCAAAATTATAAAAAAGTCTCATGTATAAACGAGAAAGACCGAAAGAAGTTTGGACGTCTCCAACTTACAATGAAGAAGGAAGATAAGTTTATTGTAACTTTATTGAAAAAAATCGTTTAGTTACACGTCAAACTATCCCTAATTTTAATGAATCACGAGAACAGCAAGTTAAAAAGCCGCGACATGCCGATACTTATAATAAAATAGGCTGGTGGGGACTAAACCGTATAAAAAGCAAATGGAAATAACTGCAGAAATATCCTAGAGACGGATTATTCCAATATTAGATTTTAGGTTTTAATAAAGGTATTTTTGTGCGCTGAAAAAAAGCCAACAGCCTTCAGAAGCGTCCACTGTTCAGACTGTTAAGCATGGTGTTGGCAACATGGTGTTTTAGGCATCCTTTAGTAGTAATAAGTCCGGTCAAATGTTTAGAATTGATGGAAAACTGAGTAAATAAGTTTATCCAAAATGCGATTCCATCTGTTGCTATCAAAATTGGCATAGTTTTGGTTTTCAACAAGACAGCGGTTCTAAACATTCGCCAAAGCTATCTCAACAGTTTCTAGAGCAAAAATGAACGATGATATTTTGCAAAAAATTGTATCTTTATTCAGATTGGCCACTTTACCGTCAAATAAGTTGGGATGGAGAAATGAATCGATATCACTGGATTCTGAATATTTAAATGAGTTGACAAATATTACAATGGCCATTTTGACGAGGCCAATATTTAATGAAAAATATGTTAACTTTTTGTTATTGTAGTAAATACATTAAACTAACTTGTTAACTATTTGTTGGAGTAATTAGTTGTTTGTATAATAGAGAGAGGAAGACGAAGAAATGTATGATGACGATAATACTAATGAAAAGGAATATGAACAAACTGAATGTAAAGGAGATACTTTTACTTGAACGATGTGCTAGACATGGTAAGCAAACATATAAATAGATGTGTAAAATTATATTAACAGATACATTGTTAGTTGAAGTAATATTAAGAGTATAAATAAAAATTCTTCTGAAATCGATCGCGGTGGATCTTACTGTATATCTTCCAGAGCAAGGCTTTAAGGAATAATCTCAATATTTCTCAAACTATAAGTAAGAGGCATATGTATATGAATATCGGTGTGGGAACAGTAAAGGCGGAAATAATACAGTAAAACATAAATTATCAGAGGAGTCTTGGGCAACATACAATCGAGCTGGCATTGGCGTTGAGTGGAATAGTAAAGCAACAATATGTGAGGCTCAAGAGATGCGACATCCCTAATCTCCGAAATAGATTCACGTAGAAGGATAGAAGCTACATCCATAGATTGAAGCTCTTTCACTAAAAAATACAATAAATCCAATTCACATGAAGGCCAACACATGGCACAGAACACAGAAGTGGGAAAAATGTATTTTTACATGAACTTTTGGAGAAAGTAGACTGTTCTGAAAAAACTCTTAAGTATTAGTTAAAGTAAAAATGAAATAAATATGACATAACATAATTATAAATGGTTTATCTCCAGAAATAACATCAGACAGTTTTATTTTACTAGTATAGTTTTAAATTAAATTTAAGTATATAAGAATCAATGTAACACCTATCGTAGTTTAACATTCTTTTTTTCCGACATTTTCTAGAGAGTAGTATGAGCAACAAAATATGTTTATTCATGAAATAGGCACTACAGATAATAGAGATATTTACGTTATTTAAATACTAGCGACCCGCCCCGGCTTCGCACGGGTGCAATGCTGATACTAAATTAAATACACTACAGAAAAAATATGAACGTTGTATATAAAAACATAGCGGCCCGCTCCGACTTTGCACGGGCATAAAATATATATGCCTATGTCACTCAATGAAAACATGATTAAAATCGATCCAGTATTTTTGGTTCATTCATTACTGCCCTTGGCCTGCACGCATTAAATTTGGAGTAAAACAATTCCTCTTCCCCTATACTTACTATGAAGATTTCCTGCTATCTTTGGAATATCTAAATTCATACAATTTTTATTACATTACACATTTTTAAACGCAAATTTTAAATTTGTAATATCTCCGAAAATATTTGTTTAATTTACATGCTGTAAGGAACCATATTGATCTATATTAATTGCACACTGTATTTAAGGTACTTAATTCGATAAGGATTAATGCCGTATTGCTTAAAATAGCTTCGTAAATAAGCCATTTTCTCACGTAAAAAGTAAACAATAAAAATGGTTAATGTGGGTTATCCCTAAAAGATAAACATATACCATCGCGGACTTTTTTGTAGACCTTTTTAATGATATTACAATACTGTAGTACATTAATTTGATCTAACTCGTAGGGTTAGGCAGCGTTTTTGCTAATTGCTAAATAAGCCTAAAAAAATAGGTTAATTTACGACATCACGTTAGAAACCTCTAAAATTAGCAATGTTGCCTTAGTATATTATGCATGTATTATACATATAAACCTTCCTCTTGAATCACTCTATCTATTGAAAAAAACCGCATCAAAATCCGTTGCGTAGTTTTAAAGATTTAAGCGCACATAGGGATATAGGGACAGAAAAGGCGACTTTGTTTTATACTATGTAGTGATATTTTGCTCCTTTATTTTAGGAAAAATAATGGTTCGAATTCTGATATCGATCAAGGTCACCCCATTCTGGGGTAGTGTAGTTAATGTAGTATTGATGTCCATTTACGTGTCCGGTTTTCCACTTAATAGTCTAGTATTTACTACAGAATGGACGAAAAAGAATCGATTAAAAGTCGAAAAAAATCAAAAGGTCATAAAATTGTTAGTTTTCATTGTTTATATCTCACAGAAAGTAAGGTAAATAAGTAATAGTAAGCCTCTACAAGAATGATGCGTTCATTTAAGATCTAAACTTTTACATTTAAACTTGTTTATAAGCTTATTTTCTATACGAGAAGTTATTTACAGTTGCAATAATATTTTTATTAGATTTTCTCCTATCTATAAAACTAGGTAATTTAAAATTTTCATGGATGAATCACATAAAGGAAGGAATTATTGTCAAACACCATAAAAACACGATAATGGGGTGGTTTAAATCGTGCGATTGATATATCACGGAAAATTGCTATTATTGATAAGTAAACGTGGCATTTAGGCCATTAAATCGCGAACATATCCGTTTCGATTTTGTAATAAAACGTGTGTGTAATTTCGAGATACGCTCGTAATACGGAAGAAACGGTAACTCTTCAGGCGCTTCCCGTATCGGCGTCCCGGATGTTTTATAACATTTGTTTTATTCCCAATAAATTCCGGCCTCGCAACACTAGTGGCACTTCGACAAAACGATCTCGGCGAAGAATATGTCGTAACCGGACGCCCCCGAGTAACTATTTCATTCTCGCTTTATTTTTCCTTCATTTTATTCAGATTGAGTCATAAACGGTCACATATATACATCAATTCTTTTCTAAAGAAAGGGCCACAGAGATGTACGTGGTTGTTATTCATACTGATTTTTTTTCCTGCCGTTATAACAGGTCAAATGAAAAGTCCCCTCACACATAGATGGCGCTAATAAAACTAGATCCATATGTTTTTTTGGTTAGCCCTAATCCTCAAAATATGCGTGTATAAATATGACAGCTGTCGGATCATTAGTTTGTGAATTATAGCATTTTCAGTGAAGCAACTTTTGTTATTGTAAAAAAAATGGATAAAAAGGAATTTCGCATGTGGATCAAATATTGCTTTTTGAACGGAAAAAATACAGTTGAAACAAAAACTTGGCTTGATGCCGAGTTTCCGGGCACTGCCCCAGGAAAATCAACCATAAAGGATTGGTGTGCTAAGTTTAGACGTGGTGAAATGAGCACCGAAGGCGGTGAACGCAGTGGACGCTCTAAAAATATTAACCTATACGTATCATATCATTCACGAATATTTGGGTATGAGAAAGCTCTGTGCAATGTGGGTACCGCGCGAGCTCACTTTTGACCAAAATCCACGACGAGTTGATGATTCGGAGCAGTGTTTGAAAATGATCAAGCCTAATAAAGTCGAGTTTTTGCGTCGATAGATGACAATGAATGAAACATGGCTCCATCATTTGACTCCGAAGTTCAATCGACAGTCATGCGAGTGGACTGCACACTATGAACCCGCTCCAAAGAGTGGGAAAACGCAACAGTTGGCTGGCAAGGTTATGGCGTCTGTATTTTGGGATGCGTGTGGAATAATTTTCATTGACTACCTTGATAAAGGAAGGACCATCAACAGCGACTATTACTTAGCGTTATTGGACCGTTTGAAGGACGAAATTGCCGAAAAAATGGGCGCATTTGAAGAAAAAGAAACTGTTGCTTCACCAAGTCAGTGAAAACGATGGCAAAAATTCATGAATTGGCCTTCGAATTGCTTCCTCATCCATCGTATTCTCCAGATTTGCGCCCAGCGACTATTGCCTGTTCTCAGATCTCAAAGGAATGCTTGCTGGGAAGAAATTTTCATCGAATGGAAAGGTGATCAACGAAACTGATGCATATTTTGAAGCAAATGACTAATCGTACTACAAAAATGGTATATAAAATTTGGAGGGTCCCTAAAATAGTGTATCACCCTTGAAAGCGATATTGTAGGCTGTAGATTTTTCAATTGACCTGTTAAATTGTACGAATACAAGTCCTAAAATTTTCATAACGATTTACATACTTGATATTGGTTCTTTCTTAAATTGGTCTATCTAATACAAAAATAATTTGTTCTGTGGTCGTACGGATATGAATGGACTTCGGTATCTTTATTGTGAAAGTATTTTTCAGGCATTTTATATCCAAACTGGGTCTGTATTGGGTTTTTTTCTAAATTACTTTTTATTTTCATTAAATGTTTTTTTATGGCATTTTCCTAGAATTCTTTAACAAAAAACATCATTTAAAAAGCAATCAACCCAATGTAAAAACAACTTATTCATTTATATTTTCTTCTTTGTATTCCATTTTCTTTCACTTCAAGCCATTGATCGATGATTATTTGATAATTGTTAATTTGTTAATTTTATTGAGTTAAGAATTAACTTTCTATTTGATGCTGCACGGATTTTAACTTGAAATCATTAATTAATGAATAAAATATCGGTATGTTAGTTATGATTTTTCCAGAAAAGTTCCTAAAGTTCATTGATCAAAACAGCGCATATTTGATCGATTAATATTTGCAATCTATACGAAATGCATTCTAAGAAAAGGAGAAAATGCGAAATAAACTTTTCCCCAACCTATTATATCGCCATATACATTTTTTTGATGTTGATTCAAAGTTGTGATGTTCATTTCCTGCATAATTTGTTTGAAATATCTCAAAATTTATATGTATATTCTATAATATAGATAAAAAATAGATTATAGAAAATATAGACGATTACAGGTTTTCCATTACTTTAAGGAGTCGAATTGACAAAACATCTTATAATACATTTTTACCGCTTCTTTTTGTTAATTTTTAATATATTTCAACGAAAAACTGATAGATAACTTCGTTAATTTTAATAAATCAAATTCACACCAGAGAATCGCACTTTATCACCTCGTCCCTAATGAAACGGCGACAGGGATGTATGTGGTTGTTATTCGGTCTGGACAGCTTATAGTTATTCTAAAATTAGGTTTGAGTATCGCCTATACCTTCGTCTACCAGTTTGCTTTTGAAGATCTTCGAGACACTATTGGTGACTCCAGATTCCAGCTAAACTACGGCTAAGAAACTGAGATATTGCAATCTGCCTTTGGTGGCTGTTCACCTTGAGCTGTTCAAATTCCAGGAGATTATGTTAATTGACAGCAGCTTCGGTCTGCCTTTGGTGACCTTATACCTTGAAATGTCTACGACTAGGGGTATATTTCAAAGCTTTATTGCTTGGAACAGTTTATAGCTAGGGGTTGAGAATCTTCAATCCACCTTTTGTGACCTTATAGCTTCAGCTGCGATACTTCTGCCTAAACTCCAGATAATTGCATTAAGAAACGCTTCGTGTAACTACGGAACGATTGGAAATCCAACGTCAACCTGTCTTATTTTCATGATAATTAAATCGAGTGGGCAATAAATATTTTCTTCAGGACACATATCTTTATTTTATAGTTGAGATGTGATGTTATGAATTCTAATTATATCTAGCTTTCACTAGATATTTTTCCTTAATCTGTGAGTGTTTATATATCTTAGAATTGTGTTAGTTTCATGGGAGCGCATCTTTCACTTGACTAATCCTGATGTGTTGAGATTAATCAGATTTAATTTTAAAATACAAAAGTTAGTTACATGTAATAATATTTTTCTTATAAATAATTGGGATTGTGAAAACTTGGCAATTATCATATTAGTGTTGTCAATTCAAATTAGTATAGATTTTCGTCCATTTTTCTTGGTTTATGAAATACAATATTCAGAAGAAGAATTTTTGAATATTCCATAGTCACTTAAAAATTCTGTAAATGTTTATTAGAGAATTTATTAAATTATGTATTCATCAAAAACATCTATTTACAAATGTTAACGGAATAATTTTCTGGAGAAATTGACGAGAAATAACGTTAACTTTTAACATTCCTCTGAATAAAAAGTTTGAAATAAAATTAATTTTCCCGCAGCGCTCGTACTTTTGATACGGAAAAAACTTCTTTAAAAATACATATAGATTTTCTCAGTTTTTATAGCTTATTGGTTCTTTGAATATAAAGATCGTTACGGAGCAATTTTTCGTTAAGTGATTCTGTTGATTTTGATCAACAAGTCTATACTGCCCTCCACCTATTTCTTTCGCTATATACTGCAACCATAATACTAAAATAATGTTCCATAAAAGAGTCAGTTATATACTCAATATTGTTTAATAAACAAGTGTTGTCTTGTTCAATAACTCAATTTTATTTATATCTACCTTTACTTACCTTTATTTTATCTACCTTTAAGGCAGGTCAAATTTGAGGTTTTATTTAACATAACAGAATTATTTATATTTATATAAAACTGAGTATATTTGGTTTGCAGAAAGTGATTTTACAAATTGCTAATAATTAGTGACTTAAATATTAGAGTTAGAGGAATTGTGTTTATTGACAACAATGAAATATTAACAAGAATTAACAAGAAGACTGATCTACAATGGCGACCTTATCACCGATGGATTTCTTCGACGGACTTCGAAATAATAAGACCTTGACGAGGTTTCTCTCTCAATCTTTGTAAGTACTTTGCTGTTTCATAATAATATTTAGTAATAAGCTAAATAATTTAATAATTTTTAGATTTATTTTGACTTAAGAAAGGCTTTATATCAATGACAACCTTAGTGAGAACATGGATTGATATTCGGAACAATCCCAGAAAACTTTGCATTCTTCAGGTGGTTTATGACGGTCATCTCCAAAATAAAATGTTTAAATTCTTGATCATAGAAGTGTTTCTTAATGAAGTAAAGCGTAATCCACTAAAAGCATGAATCCAAATAAATTATGGCTAGAAGGCACTAGTTCTGGATCACGAGTACTAATCTGTCGTTTCTGAAATAGTCCTTAAGACATTCACTGCTGTCCACGGAAGGATCTATAATATAGAAAATAACCCTGTTTCCCACAATTTACATCAACAAAATATGGTCCACTATAATTTAACAAATTATTACTCGCAAAGAACATTTAGTTGGTCACGCAACAAAATTTTCAGCATTATCATGACCAAAAATTAATATTTCATGTTTGATCGGTCGATCTAACCATTTTTCCGAGCAATAATTGCTTCTGCTAACCAGTTGTTATCAGTAGAATACTCTGTATATTATTTTGTTCGGTTTTAGCAACTTATAGTGCACCTTCTAGTTCCATTAGTTACAAGAGCTTTATATTGGTAGCGCATATATTCCTCTTCTTCGTTAATTTTGCAGGTACACCTAATTGTGTTGATGTACTTAGCTTAAGAAATAAAGTCTATATAGAAAATATTTGACCACTATTTGATTTGGCGTAAAATACTTTTTAACTCTTGCATTTTTTACTAACCTGCGATAATTTGATCGAAAATGGAAACAAAAAATGTCAAAATGCCAAACAATTTCAAGTTTTTGTGACTGTATATATGTATAGAAAATGTGTTAAAAATTGTAATCTGTTGAACAAAGATAAAACTCTCAAAATATATGTATATTGGGTCGAAAACAAAACAAAAATCTAAGTTAGGTTGCTTTAGAATTTGTAGTTTTCAAGATGTGGCACAAATAGGAATAGACTAACTTTTCAAAGATACATTTCGTTGTATAACATAAAAACTAAGTGATGTACAAAAGTGTTTTTATAAGTGCTGTAATTTTCATTAACCTGTGATTATTTGAACGGAAATGACAGCAAGGAAAATGGCAAAATTTACGCCTAATTTTCACAACGACATATATAGAAAAATATAAATACAAAATACATGTGTTTTGGGCTGAATAAAAAACGAAAATGTGTGTTAAATTTTATTATAACTTATAGTTTTTAAGATATGTGTTGTAAAATTAATAAATTAAAAATTGATATTCAGAACAAAGGTAGTACCTTGAATAATCACAACCAAAGCGAAATATACCTTTTCGTCTTTGTAACCATAACAAATGTTTTAGGATATACGAAAAGTTGAGGTCGTAATTTTCTTATCCCACCTCAGTGGCTAGAAGCAAACATTCTTTTATTACCGAGAAAATAGACGGCGGTTGCTTCGTTCGTTTTTTTTCCTGCCATTATAAATTGTACGAATGCAAGTCTTAGAACTTTCATAACGATTTACATATTTGATACCGGTTCGTTCTTAAATTGGTCTATCTAATACAAAAAGGATTTGTTCTGTCTGTGGCCGTAAGGAGTTGAACGGACTTCGTTATCTTTATTACGAAAGTATTTTTCAGACATTTTATATTCAAACTGGGTCTGTATTGTATGTTTTTGTACTTTTTATTTTCATTAAATATTGAGTTTGTGGCATTTCCGAGAATTATTTAACAAAAAACATCATTCTGCATTTCGTTTTGTTTGTTTTGAATCATTTAAATGTAAGCAACCCAACTCAAAAACATCTTTTTCGATTATATTTTCTTCTTTGTATTCTATTTTTCTTTTCAAGCCATTGATCAATGTTTATTCTTTAAAACTTACTGAATTAGGAATTCCCTTTCTATCTTTTACTTGCAGATGTATAACTTGAAGCCTATAGTTAACGAAAAAAGTATAAGTATGTTGCTACCAATAACCCCAGAGCTAACACGAAAGAGTTCCTCAATGATGGAGTTATGATTTTCCTATAATAGTTCATCGACCAAAATAGCGCATATATGATTGATTAGTATTTGAAATCTATATGCAATGAGTTCTAAGAACGGGAGAAAAAACGAAATTACTTTTCCCCAACTTATTATATTGCTATCCATATTCGAGGAAGAATGGAAAATATATTGTTAAGTGTTGTGTATAACGTGTTCAAAATTTATTTGTATATTCTATAATATAGATATAAAATAGGTTGTAGGAAATATAACTGATTACCAGTTTCCCTTTACTTTAAGGGCTCTAATTAACAAAATATTAACTACTATATTGTTACTGCTTTCTTTGGTTAATTTTTACTGTATTTTAATGAGAAAACTGATAGATAACTTCGTTAATTTTAATAAATCAAATTCACACCAGAGACTCGCACTTTATGTGGGACCCTTTTCTAATCAGAAAGACGACTTTAATTATCCCTAAACTGAAATACATGATACAGACAAAGGGTCGAATAAATTGATTAACAAACCCTTGGAGCCTCTCTGTTTACAACATGTAACACATATACCAGTAAGCAGTTCGACCCAAATGGACATGTTAAGAATACATGTCTCAAGATAAGTAGTTCGATGAGTTCGCGGAAATAGAAATAATTAATCTTGAAGTATTTGTTAATTTAGATGAGATAAGAAATATTAAAATAATGTAAAACTTTTAGTTCTACTGTTGAAGAATCGAATAAATTGATTAACAAACCCTTGGAGACTCTCTATTTACAACATGTAACACATATACTATTAAGCAGTTGGACCCAAATGGACATGTCAAGAGTACATGTCTCAAGATAAGTAGTTCGATAAGTTCGCGGAAATAGAAATAATTAATCTTGAAGTATTTGTTAATTTAGATGAGATAAGAAATATTAAAATAATGTAAAACTTTTAGTTCTACTGTTGTAGAATCGAATAAATTGATTAACAAACCCTTGGAGTCTTTCTGTTTACAACATGTAACACATATACCACTAAGCTGTTGGACCCAAATGGACATGTTAAGAGTACATGTCTCAAAATAAGTAGTTTGATAAGTTCGCGGAAATAGAAATAATTAATCTTGAAGACATGGTTAATGGTTGGTGGTTGGTTGGTTAAATATTGGTTAATTTAGATGAGATAAGAAATATTAAAATAGTGTAATACTTTTAGTTCTACTGTTGAAGAATGGATGATGCATGAACTTGTTGAAGTTATGGTTGATATATATGCAGCAAAACATTTCATGTATTTTAAATTAAGTGATATTGCACTGACCCATTAAATAATCAAGCAAATCCCCATGTAAACGTGCAATTTTTTGACCTTGTTTATTATGAACAGAATATATTTGTGATTAGAATATCATCTCATTATAAATAAAAAATGCCAAGCTGTTAAAGTTTCTATTATAAGAATGATAGAAACTGATTGACTACATTAGTAGAAATGACTAGATGTCTTGTCACGTTTGACATGTTTGACAGGTATTTTTAAAATTAATGTCTGTCTCCAACAAACGTCGAATAATATATAAGAAAACATTCAATCTACAAAATTTTCTACTAGCTCGTTGTGATCTTATTTATAACTATGGAAACTACGGAAAGTATACATTACAACCACAGAACTTCTTCACTGATGGTATCACAATTCACATTAAAATTATTGCAAAATATTGTTGGTAAA
The DNA here is from genome assembly GCF_030347505.1 of Rhynchophorus ferrugineus. Taxonomy (NCBI): domain Eukaryota; kingdom Metazoa; phylum Arthropoda; class Insecta; order Coleoptera; family Curculionidae; genus Rhynchophorus; species Rhynchophorus ferrugineus. The sequence continues at coordinate 2,193,613 of NW_027472582.1, read as the reverse complement.
ATGGAGTAAATTCGGTTTAATTAAATTCATTTTCATTTCACGTCCGTTCTGTTTCATCAGAATTAACAAGTACAAACCTTAAGAAGAGGGAAACTTTTGTTGATGAATTATTAGAGAACTATGTGTTTTTGATCAATTCAGGTAGCTTTTACCAGCTCTTAGCTATTCATGTGGCTATATTTCATTTAGGAATATAGTAATCGAAATATATGTAATCTATTTTCATATGTAGTTCCAAATAGCACTGCAATAAGTATGGTTGAAGTACATTCAAATAATTAAAATACATTATCTTAAGCGACTGTTGAGACATACTGTAAATTAGTCGGCAACGACTAGTAATAATATATTAATAGATTCAGTAAGTCACTATTTAGCTTCAATAGTATTTTCCTATTGCCAGAAGACACTGCCTAACGTACACTGTATTATGTTTGTTCTGTCCAGAAATCACATCGATTTGGTTTCTCTATATATCAGACCAGATATTGAATGTTGCGTTACAAATAAATGGAAATGGGAATAGTTTTTTGAGTGTATAGAAGTGTGCTTTAAATTATTTTATAATCTATGCGCCATTGTTCAGATAAACTATAATTTTCATGAAAATTGTTTTCAATTACAATTAATTTGTTTGAATAAGTTTTAGAATCTATTTTGAGGCCTGCTATGAATATCTCTGTACTTCATCATCAGATTATTTCTCATGATGGAAATAAACATTACTTTACTTTCTTAGCAACCAAGTATATGTAAAAATAAAAAAGATGATATATATATATATATATATATGTATATATATAAACATATGTGGGAGAAAAAAATATAAAGCACATTTTATTTAAATTGCGTTTCCCTTTATGTATTTTTTGCCCGTCAACATAATGTAAGTGAACTTGCTCCCAGATTTTGAAGATGTCTCTATTGCGGCTCTTATATCATTATGCTGATATATTTTTCGTTCGGAACAATTCCCCATGCAGAACGTATGGCTGTTTTTGTTTATTTACGTAGCGTGGAACAGCAGTGTCACAGGACATATTTTACATGACGCGCTGTATGGTTTTGGCAGATCGGTGATACAAACAACTAGCATATTTTGCGAGTTTCCATCGATCTGAAGTCGATTTAGTTGTGACCTATTGAATCATAGAGGCGGAACTATTATGTCAGTTTGTTGAAGATTTGTTGGGTTTGTAGGAAGACATGAAATATATCGTAACGGAAATGGAGAATTTCTTTTCCGAGTTTATGAATTTATATTTGAAGCTGTATAGAAATATAAAAATTACTGTCTGAAGTTATTTTGTAATACATGTCTATTAATTATCTCTCTCTCCCTCTCTTTCTGAATTTTCTATAACCGATTCTCATTTCACCTATTTTTTGTTATTTTTGTCGTTTTATTATAGAAATTCTATTAAAAATCTTTAAAGGCGTTGTGTATAAAATATGTAATACTTTTAAAACTGTATTATTCTAAATGTATAGATATGCTTGTTAGCATGATATTCCGGCATGTCATTCACATATTCTTAACGTGTTATTTTTAGTATCACTCGTATTATGAGTATAAATTATTTTCTGATGTGTCGCTTTATTAATTTTTGTTTAACAGTTTCTTTCTGATTCTATTATTTGAAAACATTTTTTTTGCCTTTTTTGTTAATTTTCCAGCGGATTTTTTTTGCAATTTTGGCGTGTGTCCAAACTTTTATGTTTTCAGATGTTTTCTATTTTATAAACTCTTGGATTAATCTTTTCTATAAATATAATATATTGACTATATTCTTTATACTAACAAAGTTTAATTTATGTGAAAAGTTCTCTATACGTTGCGGACGTTAAAATGGTATATAAGTTAATTTTAAAGATTTGCACCTAATGGTGGTTGCAAACACAGTTTATTGAATCGAACTGGGTATTCATGGAATTCACTTTTCAGTATGTGACATTTCGTTTTGTGGGAACCATGATCGATCATCGATTTCAATATACGAATACTGGTGTCGACATTTTTAACGTGGTGATTTTGACACTGAAGACACAAACCCAAACTGACAGTGCTTCTGGACAGCCAAAAACATTTGAAAGCTAGAATTTGAAGTTATTACTCGAGTAAGATCCACATAAGATACAAGAAGAGTATGTAGAATTGTTGAGAATAAAGAATGTCTATAGGATTCTAAAATCTAATAAAACTATCAATGGAGATCACACTCGACCGAAACACGACTTAAAACACAATTATGTTATTGTTCAGCATGGGAGCGCTCAATCACATGTTATAAATCCGGTGAAAACACACTTGGAAACATAAAAATGAGAAGTGCAACTACAACCGGCATTTTATTCAGATCTTGCTCCTTCTAGTTACTACCTTTTCTAACATATGAGTCTGAACGCTTCATTTCTTATGAAGATATGAAGAAGTATGTAGATTAGTAGATACCCTCTAAAGGTACATCGTTCTTTCGAGATAATATCCGTAAATTGCTTGAGAGCATATCGATGGCCAATACTTTGGATGAAATACATTATACCGATTTTTCACAACAAAACTTCAAATTAAAAGGAAACCTTAAAACAGGTTTATAGGTTTAATACAATATTAAAATTAAGTCTTTAATTTTTTTGTGGCATATTTCTAAGCCGCTGTAAAAAAAATTGGTCAATGTTTAATACCTAGGTCTATTCATTCAGAATTATCAATATTAGTCTTGATATGACACACATTCTTGAGCTCCCTTTACATATACTTCAGGAGTTTGTAATAAATTAACAGCGTCCAAAATATATAGCCAGATACCAGACAATATATTTTTCTTTTGTATATGCTTTCATAAGAATAATCTTTTCTGCTTCTCATGCTATATATGTTATTTAATTGAGGTATAAAAATATATATTTTATATGACTAAGCACAACATTTTAAAACAAATTGGTATATAAAACAACAGAGTATGAAATTATTGGGGAAATTTTTCAGATGAAACAGAAACTTGCTTGCTTAGTAAATTTTATTTGGTATATAATACAATTTTATTTCGAAAAAATTGCTTTAGTAGATTTAAGCAGATATATAAAGAATAACAAAAAATAAATACATAGTCAAGAATTCGTATGGTTATTGCCAGAGAAATTTAGCAAAATATAGGAAACTTTAATCATCAAATCGTTGATTTTTGTGGTTAAAAAATAAAACCAGAATAAGTGGTAAACAAAAACAATGTAATTATGTTTAATGAGAATTGTCAAATATGAGAAACGTAATACTTTTATTAGGCAGATCGATTCAATTTTCTTGACAATAATGTTATTCATAAACCGTTTCGTAGGGCGGATATCTGAATTTATGTTTTCTATGGCGCAAGCAGCATATAAACGGGCAATATGAAACTTTGAATGCACAAGCGCTTGGTAGTTAAGGAGCTTATGCCGAAGCAGCGGTACTAAAAATCGAAGAATAACTTCCGAGAGGCCACATTGCGAGCAAATAAAACGGGAAAAGGTTGAGGCAACGGCGAGACCATATCGCTCAAAGATCAGCCTTGTCGTTACGGCAATTTAACTTAGCGGAAATAATTCCATACCGGTAGCCAGAAAACTTTGGATTGTCGCCGCTGGCTCTCTGGACGTCTTCGGATTGGTTAAAGGCTATTTTTCGTTGTTTTTCACGTTTTTATTCATGAGTTAGAAATAACTCTGTGTTTGTAAAATAACTTTTCTTAATTGTAAATATTTTGTAATTATTATTTAATTTATACATTGTTACTAGTCGTTTCTGAGTAACCTATAATTTGTCTTTAATAACTTAAATTGAGGTATATCACTAGGAGTACTCATCGGTCCTACCTCAGTCTCTTGTGAACTAATGTTTTTACATGTAACTGCTGTACTTTTTATTATATGCACCTCACTACATAACACTACACAAGATCAGATGGTTTGATTCTTTTGAGTCTGTGTCATGCTCTCGTGGTATCCAAAAGTCAGCACTTTTGGATTATAGCAAAAGACTAAATATAATATAATCTATAATCTTAGTATCACGAGCAAACGTAGCCATGGTAATATTCTCCATTTGTGGTATATCACAAGTGTAGAGTAGATAAAGCATTGATACATTTCCTTGTGGTACACCTGCTTTAGCTTCTTTTATTGTAGAGTAAGCTTCTTCTTGTTTAACTCTAAACATTCTGTCTGTAATGTACGATTCTACTAGTTTAGTGTTTTGGTATTTTTTTATAGTTTATGAACAACGCCTTCATGCCAAACCTTATCGAAGGCTTGTGCTAAATTTAAGAATATAGGTGATCATACTGTTTTACTTTCGTCGTAGACTGTTTCAATAACATCTGTTATTTGGTCGACCTGATCTACACTTGAATGCTCATTAATAAACCCACACTGGTGTGTTGGTATTAGGTCTTTTATCTCTATGATCGGTTTTATTCATTTCAACAGGAGTTTTTCAATAACCTTAGATATTACTGGTAGCAGTGGTATAAGTCTACAGGTTTTTATTTCGTTTAATGACTTTCCAGGTTTTGAGATCATTATAATTTCCGCCATCTTCCGCTTGGGAGATGTTTTATTCTAAATGCTATATTGATCAATTCGGCGAGTTTTATAATTACTTTTCTTAGTTATTTTAACAGTAGTTCTCCTGTTATTAAATCATAGCCTGATGATTTCCTTGGATTAATGTCAATTTTAATAACCTTGATTAGCTCGTATTTCGTTTTATATTCAATATTAGTTTTGATTGGTTTGAAAGTTTTTTCTAGATAATCAGCAAATGCTTCTGCTTTTTGGTGATTGTCACATGCCCAATTCCCACATAGGTCTCTTATAGGTGGAATGTGTAGACATGGGCGCTTTAGATATTTCTTGGCTTTCCAGAGTGAATAATCAGCTTCTTTATCATCTGTTAAATTTTCCAAATAGTCATTTAGGTTTGTTTTTAATTTCCAGTATTTCCCTTTTCAGTCTTTGTTTTATACTGTTTAGAGAATTTTTATTTTCAGATGTTCTATTTTGTCGCCATTTTTTTCGTAATTTTTTCAGTTACCATTTTCCTTCAGTGATTATTATTATTTTATTATTTCGCCGCAATGTAAAATTGACATGAACATATTTGGAGCTATTAAGTTTAATTCAATTTTCCAATTGAATTCCAATATTTAGTCCATTTGTAGATTTTGTTGACTGCCATTTGTACTTTGTGTCAAAAGCAAAGTCAGCAAAGGTTGTGATAATAGATTTTTGTTTAATACCGTTTTACATTATATATATATATATATATATATATATATATATATATATATATATATATATATATATAATTTTAAAGGATTTTTTATGTAGTCTTGAAGAGCTCGCTAGCAAATAGCTGGCTTACAAGGGAAGTAGAAATTAATCGAGATTATAAAAAGAGGACGTTACTTTTTCGATCTCCATCCCGGCGCGCTATTACACCCGGCGCAAAAAAAGTAACGGGATGTTTTTCATTCTAAAATGGCCGTCCGCGTTTAATCATCCCACTTTCAGTTTCGACAGATACGCCGCTTTTAAGCCCTTATTACGGGCGAACTTCGCCCGAAATATATTCTCGGGATTTCTTTTGTGGAGACGCGATTATGGCCGGCTCGTTTCGGGAGCTTCGCACGATTTGTACGAAAGTATTCGGATCACTTTTGTACTTTCGAGTACGTGCTTTGAACCTATTACCTCGAGAACCTACGCAGACTGACCCTTAAGGAGAGGACGACCGCCTTTAGAAATCAATTTTTGCGTGAATGTCGTCGTTTTAAATTAGCTCGAGTTCGAAATAGAAAACGTCCGTTTTTTCAAACTATTTTTTAGGAGGTAACGAGGCGAGAACAACTTAATGTTCTCCCTTTCTCTGCCTGGTCCTCTCTTCGTCTCTTTATTGCGACCTGCTTCTTTACAACCTGCACTGACATAGTTAGAAAATATAGTTAAGCTTATGCGAGTACAAAAGCAAAAGAAGGCAAGACCTGAAGATAGCAGATGAGATTCTGTCGGACGTTGAAACGCAGATGGAAATATATATATATATATATATATATATATATATATATATATATATATATATATATATATTATCAAAAATTGGTACAGAATTTTCACATGTAAAGTTTATTCATATTATTGTTTATTATTTTATTTTTTCCATCTTTAAGGCAATTTATGTAATTAGAAAAAAAAGCAATGTATTTTTCAGACTATTCATTAATCGACCCATTTTTTGGTATCTTCATATATATATAGAATAACATTATTGTGTTTTTGCTCGTATCTCGGAAGTTTTCATACCTTATATGCATCAGTTGTAGTCGACAGCAATACTCATTGATAGTTTAGTTAGATTGGTTTTAGTATAAAACCCATAACACCGCCAAATTAGAAGATCAGCTTGCAGCCAGGAATAATCGGCTTTGCCGTTGATATTGATGCATGACCGTGTTGTGTCAATTTTTTTGACTGCCCAGAATATTCTTTGTCTTCGTTGTCAAAATCATGCATTTCGAACATCGACACCTGCTGTGTTGAAAAAGAAGCTTGTGTGAATCAATAGAGTATGGTTGTTATAAAGATCATATACCAATTCGATAACTTTTAACCAACTTTTTCATTCAGCAAATTTAGGAAATTTCAACGCACACAACGACACACAATGACATAAAGGTGGCTACAAATGTAGGGACGCGATTTAATACACACTGGCACCAAATGTAGTAAATATGTTCCATCTTCTGTTTTTTAGTTATTCCTAAATGATATATAACTATAAAAACTTATCTATAGTGAAGTAATGTTTATATTAAAACATATTCATAAAATGCCACAATGAGTTCAAATACTTCAAATAAGGACATAAAATATAAACAAATCATACCTTAATGATTAGAAGCAAAGGAAGAATATTAAAAGACAGTATTATTAAGCGATCTATATAACACTATTTAGATAGACATTAAGTCACATTTATTCACAAGTCACATTTTATTAGTGTATCACAGATAAGAAAACTATAAAAGTTCTGTAAGCTGTGATTCACTAACTTTTATTAAAATCATATCATGAGAAACAATGGATATCATATAATTCTTTCATTAGTTTAGTGAGATTTTAAATCCAGTAAGTTTGAAAGTTTAAGCACCTTAGTTATCGTTAATGTTTTATGCAGTAAAATGATTTTAGTTTGTGTTTATATATTGTGTTGTATTAAAAATTATTTCTGTAATTAAATAACGCAGACAACAGTTGAAAATAGTGATAAAATAATGATGGATATCGTGGTCGTTCATTGATATCTACTGATGCGACTATGTATAATGTTATTCAGCGTAAATCAGTCCTTCAGAATAGTTAAAAAATGCTTTAAATCAATGATTTACTTGCATATAGTTGTTCATTTGAATCAGTATATCGATAATAACAATGCTAAAATAGCAACTAAAGATAGTAAATTATTATAATTTTAAGATATTATTATTTTTTAAATTATTTCTTAGCATTTCAACAATCTGTCCGTGAGCAATAAGTTTTATTTTTGTGATTTGCGTTATACAACATAACTATACTGACATTTATTGCTTCAGTAAGTGATCTGCTGTACAAATTTATAATTTAAATCTTATTCTAAAGACATCTAACTTATTATAAATTATTATCTCAGCTTACTCTGAAGACTATACTAACTTATTATAGAAATTATAATATCTCACTCTATATATCTCCTAACCATTTTGAATGGGGGTATGCGTCTGAGCCTATGCACCAACAGTCTTTCAGAGTATACTTTGCACTAACACTTTGGGACACACTCGTTATTGGTTCCAAGAGGGTATCACACTGAATTAGTTTGTTGGAGACGTAATATGGACGATGGCTCTTAATACTTTATTCTGAAATCTCTGAAGGATGGCTATGTCAGATTTGCTGGTAGTACTTCACGCTTCAATACCATAGGTCTAAATGGGCATAAGTATTGAGTTGTACAGCAAAATCTTGTTAGCTAAGGTAATTTCGATTGATACCGTATCAGCCAATATATTTGGATTAGTTTAAACCCAAGCTGTTTGTGTTTTTCACTATACGTTTTTTCCATATTAAGCGTCCATCACAATGCATTTCTAGGAATTTAACATTGTCCGCTTGCGGGAATTCTTAATTATTAATTTTTTATTGGGGGACAAGTCTTTCTACAAAGGGTGAATGTCATATGAGTAGATTTTGTCTTATTTGCTTTGATACGTCATGTTCTCAACTACAATTCGACTTTGTTTAGATGAATTTGGAGGTTTCTTATGGACGATATTGGGTTCTCGTGTGACCGCTGTATCGTTAGCATATATTGCAACAGTAGTATTTCTTGAGGTCGGTGGGTCAGCTATATACAATAGATATAACAATGCATCAACGACACTGCCCCAAAACATCTGAATATATTGGATTTTTAAGATTTAGAATATAATTTAACAGAGTAAGATAATTTAAAAGAATCAAAACTTTCTAGAGCATTAAAAGCAGTATCCTTGCAACATTCCTTATTAAAAAATAAGTTACAGGCGTGTCTGTAACTTTAGGAGATATCAGATGACGATGCAACTTATTGAATCTCCATTACAGCGATTTTTTTCACTTAAAATTAATTGTTTGTTTAATGGCTAGTTACTTAGTGAGTCCATGACGTTGCAAAAACCGGCAGATATTTTAGAGACAATTATGAACGACGTGGATTTATTAACGTATTTTCTTTTCGGTCTGGTTACATTTTTAAATTAATTGATCGAAACGACCCAACGACGCGATGCCAGACTATTTACCGAGGAAGTTACTTATCGATCCGTAAGATTTTTAACACAATAATCCATTTCTTTAACGAGTTTCGCGATTGTTTCTCGGTCATTGTTGTGGCGTGAAAGACGCATCGCAAAATGAAATTATATTCTATGGGAGCGTCTTTCTTCGGATTACTCCCGTTTTCTTTTTGTGTCAGCCCGACAAAATATGAAATAGGCGTGACGTTTATTCAAAAATTTTAATGACAATTTAAAGGATAACGTTAGCCTCTGTCTATATATATGAAATGCAAAATATTAATTTAGAGCGGCTTATATTCGTTTATATTGTAGCAACAGTTTAAATAGGGATAGTCAACAATATAGATACATATAAATTACATAAAGATAAATAACAGCGAAAGCTTAACAGTTATAACGAATACAAAATATAATATAACAAATAATGAAATTGTTAAAAGAATAAAAAAACCGTATAAACATATTTCATTAATAATATATTATAGCGATTAGCGAATTATAGCAAAATTAATTAGCAAAAATCTAAATATTATAAAATAAATACCTTCATATATTTGGGTTAAAATATTTTAATCAGTTAAATAATTAAGAATGACATAGACATTGGCATTCCTAATTTATAATTATATTATATTAAAATCTATATAATGTATGTAGATTTTTGTTGACTTTTACAGATTATAAGTTAATAATTCGTTTAATTAAAAATATTTTATAATTAACCGCAATTTTCTAATCCCAAACAATTAACTTTAAAATTAATTTACTAATTGTACGTAACAGTTTTACACTTTTCATATTAAGAAATTCCAACTAAGGGAATTACTATTATTAGCTGATAATTTCGATGAAATCTTCGTAAATTATTTCTATTTTATGTATCACTTAATTTCAATGATCACTATTAATAAGGTAAAATTTTATATAAACAGATTATAATTATAACAGGTCAATTGAGAAGTCCCCGGCCTACCATAGTAAAACACATTTTTTTGGCAAAATTAATTTTTTGTATTCAATATAATTCCCTTCAAGGGTGATACAGTGATTATAGCGACCCTCCAACTTTTCGATACCATTTTTGTAGTACGATTTGTCCTTTGCTTCAAAATAGTCCTCAGTTTCGTCGATCATCTCTTCATTCGATGAAAATTTCTTTTCGAGAGCGAGCATTTTTTTGATATCTTAATAATATAATACGGTGGATAAGGAAGCAATTCGAAGACCAATTTATGGATTTTTGCCATCATTTTCACTGACTTGTGACACGGTACATAGTCTTGGTGTAGCAGCCCTTTCTTTTTCTTCAAATGCGGCCGTTTTTTGGCGATTTCGTGCTTCAAACGGTCCAATAATGCTATGTGATAGTCTCTCTTGATTGTCGCCATAGCCTTGCCAGCCGACTGTTGCATTTTCCCATGCTTTGGAGCGGGTTCGTCGTGTGTAGTCCACTCGAATGACTGTTGATTGGACTTTAGTTGATATTTTTAGAGTCTCTGCTATTTGATTCAATTTCAATTTACGGTCATTCAAAATCATTTTGTGGAGTTTTTAAATGTTTCAATGTCGTCGGTGCCGTCTTCGGTGCTTATTTCACCACGTCTAAACTTAGCATACCACTCCTGGATGGTTGATTTTCCTGGTGCAATATCCGGAAACTCGGCATCAAGCCCTTAATTTTCTTCTCCCGAACAGTTAACCTCTAAATTCAATATACTAATTGTACATAACAGTTTTTTACTTATTAGTTTTTTACTTATTAGTTTACATAGTGAATTAAATATTTTCATTTATTATTTATTTTTCAGTTTGTATTTATCATATTATAAAAAAAAAAATATTCAAACATTCTAACTAACACTCCGAAAATTATTGTTATAAGTTGGAGGCAATTTCCATGACACCTCTGTAAATTATGTCTATTTTATATACTATTTAATTTCAATGATCACTATTAATAATAATTATATAATATTATATAATCACGTTATAATAACAGCTTAAAGTAACATAAAATAAAATTCTACCTAATGAGTATATCGATATAGAATTCTATAGAGAAAGTTACAAATTAATAATATAAAACTATCGGTTCCTTCTGAGGCTTTCATATTATTTTGTTGCCACAATCATCAGATGCCGCCTTGTACGGCATCTTAAAATTGTTAGCTGGCCCGCTTTCGGTCGATCCTCAAACCTTAATATGTAAATAAATGTTAAATTCTTAACACAGTGAGCTCCTGTAAAACTTTTGACATTACTGGTTTTAGACCGTATATACTCCGAATCACTAAAAAGTTCATTTCCCATTTTCATATTTCTTTAGTGCTGTAGTAATAGTTCGCTTGGTCGGAATGTGTGGCTGTCGATGCGATCGTTTATTGGAACACTCACTACTTTTTCGTGGTAGGAATTCGCACGAGAACTGAAAACACTGGTTGAATAAATACTTGTTTATTTTGGGTATTGAATTGATACATGTGGTCGATGGGAGAATGGACAGGATATTAGGTTAAGGTAAAGGAAGTACAGTAGCGCTGTGGAAGTGGTACTGTTACAAGGGGGTAGAGAAAAGAAAAGAGGGCGAGACGTCGTGGTGGTCTAAAGCTGGGAACCGCATGGTATCAAACTACCAGCGTTGCCAACTTTTGAGCTTGCTGTAGGTGAATGCGTTGTGGCCTAAAGGGTCGTAGCGGTCGTTACATCACTCCCCTCCTAGTGGAGCTGCCGTGGAACGTACCTCTATGTGGTGCAGGTTCCGAATACGCAATATAACACAATTACGCAATAAATCGCCAGGGACTGCTTATGAGATGGGGATCCCAAGATGAGCGAGGAGTTTTACGGGATGAGCTGCCATCGAAGTTGCAGCAGGACATCGTTCGTCTTGGGGCATTCCGATTTGTTCGAGGGTACCTATAAGTATGGTGCCTTACGTGTTCCGTTTCATGATTCAATGGTGTTCATATGGTGATCTTATGCATGATGGGCTTCTGTGGCTTTCGTCCAACAGGCTAGTCTCGTGGGATAACGTCGACCATGTGATGTTGATAGGTTCCATTCGTCGTGCTAAGCACCTGTCAAGTGGATTATGTTGAGCTGGTTTACCTGTTAGGCACTTCGATCACATCGGGCTCAGCAATTGTAGGAATATTCGTTTGGTCGGTCGGTCGGAATGTGTGGCTGTCGTGGTGGTCTTTTATAGCCGGGAACCACATGGTACCAATCTACCGGCGTATCCAACCTTTGAGCTTGCTGTAGGTGAATGCGTGGTGGCCTAAAAGGTCACAGCGGTCGCTACAGTGCTACCAATTTAAATAAGTATTAAAGTTCCTTTCTTTCTGTTCATTTATACTGGAAGCAGATATAATTTAGTGATTTTATAAGTTCTTTCGTTTGGATCTTCATTCAGAAATCACTTAATATTTCTTTATCCTTAAATTTTTGTTACGTGATAAAGTTTTTTCCTTCAATTTAATTTAAATTATTTTATACGTGAATGCACAGATTTTACTACGTCGTATATTTTCAAACAATTTCAATGAACACTGGGATCTAATCTTTGTGTGTCATAAACAATGCCACTTCTACGCTTCGATTGCTCTCCTCCTTGGGATCGGGGTCTGTTTTCAATTTGACTCTGTTATTGTCCGGGCGGGAGCTCGACGCTATCTTAATTCGCGTGGACAAATGGAAATGGTTAATGAAATTTGTTGATGGCCAATATCGAACAGGGTTCGATGTTTTCTCTTTTAATTTTGTACGAATCTAATATGTTTTGAATGTTATATTTGTTATTTCCAGTTTGTAAGGAGGTGATACTAATTTTATATATAGTGAGATCAAAACAGTAGTGTACCCATGTGATCTGTCAAAACGTCGCAATGTTGCCACAGAAATTCTGGCTTTGACATGTAACAAAATTTTAATCTAAAAAAATTATGAAACAAGAATGTTTTGTATTATAATTTATTTTAACATTATAGTACATCTAATGCATTTATTATCGAAGAACTTAAAACTACAATTAATTATAGAGCCACAATAATTTATAGGTTAGAGTTGTTTTATTATACATGCATTGAATTTTATTCCACACAAGTATAGGTAGTGTTCTAGACGCGTTTTCTTATGTAGTGGTATCCCCCGAAGGCCTAATCCACCTAATTAACAATTGTATGTCTGACTAGTGTATCTTACTTTTATTAGAGAGCATATTTGTGTTTTACGCTTAGTTCGTGTTTCCTTCGATGCAATGTTTCCTTGTAAAGTCATTTTGGTATTACTATATTTCTCCTTAGTTTGCCCTGTTACTACCTGTATACATATTTCTTAATAAAACTACATTTAATCACTGCATTTTCTTTAATGCATTTGGCATATCTGCAAAACAGTTAGTATTATTTCTCTTTGGTTGTTTCCACTTTCATCACCTTGTCTTGGTAACTGTCAGCATGGAATCCTAAACCAACATTCATAAAGTTTTATTCGATCACTGTCACTTTCAAAAACACTAATCAAGTTAATAACTAAGCTGTTTATTTTCAATCTATCAAAACCTTGTTCAAGATTCTACCATTTGTCAATTTCTTCTTCAATGTGTCTGATCGAGCTTACACAAACTGAAGCTGTTATTTTCGACAATGCCTCTTTCCATAAATCCAGACAGTTCCTGTTTGAATATCCTCCTCGACCTGAACGTCTATTGTAACAATTCTTTGAAATGTCCCATATTAACTCAATTGGATTAAATATGCAATAATAGGTAGGAAGATGTAATACTCTGTGGCCATAACGTTCAGTGATCTGGCCTACCATGTATTTTTTCTCAGATGTATTTCTAAAAAAGTAAATTACATAAAATGCAATTAAATATTTCATTTGTATTTACCGAGTAACAATTTGAAATAGTTCATTCTATAATATGGCTTTCTCGAATCTTATTTTATATACTTTAAGACATTGATGCACTTGTTGAGATTTTCTCCACCAGTGTACTATGATATAGTACGTAAGAATTACTGATGATTCCTCCAAGTTCTTTAAGTGCTGATTTTGAAACTACTGCAGAAACAAGTTATGGTTTATTTCTCCATGGTAGTAATCCTTGGACTTAGAGGAAAACGCTAATTCTGCACCAGGAATAAGACCATTCCTGTTTCCAGCATGAAGAACTATATGTCTGCAATGAATTATTAATAAATTTTATGACTTACAAAACCTAATCGATAATTATTCTAACGTATACCTTTCCATCAACTTTTATTGTCCTTACACTATATTTATTATCATCTTGCCATGAGCGACCCAATGTACCATTCCGAAATATTCATGTCTCATTTAAATATATAAATTGATATAGTAATTCTTCCTTGATTTTGTTGTTTTTAAAAATTGTGTACTTTTAGAAGCAATCTCTGGAGGTTCCATTAAACTTCTTCGTGGATTATCTTTACACTACTTCTTTAATCTTCTATCTTTACACTACTTTGACAATCGAGCGCCTTTTGCAGGCTGATTCGGTTCAGTGTTTGGATCTATCAGACAGCACTTTATCTCTTTTTAACTGGAATAAAATGAAAAGGAAAATATTTTTTGGTATTAAGATAAATATACGAACTGCAACAGGCAATACATTATACATTTTGACGACGTAAGTTTACTACTACTTTTGGGAGACTATATAAGCTTTACCTACGGGTTTTAGCTTTCGAAATATTGGTCAATACTCAGTCGTAGTTCGAGGTTGTAGTTTTAGACATAATTTACATAGAATATATTTATTTTTCTATGACACCAAGATAATGACCATCAAATATTTTTTCTCTAAACAAGAAAGGCGGAATTATATTTGTATACCTAGAAAGATTCGCGTAATTCACGTACGTGCACTGATGTATTATTTAGCGACATTCAATACACTCACTTAATTTTTACGGACATACTGCTAGCGAGATTCGATCCTAGTACGCTTTTGTCAGCCATCCAAACTCTTAGCCCGCACGACTACCCACTGGGTGATTATTTTCATTATTTAATGCTAGCGTCGGAAACTATCGACTAAAAATAGGCGAAACAGTCAATAGTTGCAAAATAGTCGAAACAGTTGATAGTCAAAAAAGTAGCGAATGAAAATAGTAATTACTTAATTTTCAGTCACATGTACGGTTCGACTGTTTTGATCAATTGGCGATGTCAGGCGAAGATGTAAGAACCCTTTCCTCTATTGTGAGAGAGGACGGAAGTAATTGCTTGAAGGAGTTAATTTTATATATGCTAATATTTTCACGTACTAACTTTAAAATTGAAAAGGAAAAAAGTAATTACTGAATATTATTAACTTCCAATTTATAATTTCCATTTTAAGCGAAGCAGAATTCATTTATATTTGAATATTCTATGGATCTGTAAAAAGAAATGGAAGTTTTCTATCTAAATAACTTCTTTCTAAATGGAATACCCTACATATGTTTTATCGTATTAATACTTAATTATTAATATATTAATTGCTATTTTGAAATAAAATACTATAATAAATAACGAAAATATAAAATAACTTAAAACCTAAAAACTAAAGAAATACAATAACCATAAATACTAAATAAAAATTAAACATGTACCTAATCATAGAAAAAAAATAATTCATGGCATAATTAAATATGATCGCACAATAACTTCTAGAGATTTTTGAAAAAAGTATATTTTTTATTTATTATTGAACATTTATATATATATATATATATATATATATATATATATATATATATATATTACATATAAATCTATGTAAGCATAAATTGGGTATTTTTGACAAAGTCGGGGCTAGGACGATAGAGCCAGAACGTTAAAAATCAGTCGAATGAAACTGGTAGAACCAAAAATAGTAACTAAAAGTGCAGGACTGAAACAGTCGATTGTAAGTAGTAACAACATCCGTCGGACTAAAAATAGCGACTGAAGACAGTCCACTGAAACAGTCACAGGTAAAAAGTAGTAAAATCAGTCGAACCAAAAATAGCGACTGAAACAGTCGATAGTAAAAAGTAGTCAATTACTAAACAGACGATGGTCGATTTTAGTCGATAGTTCCCAACACTATTTAATACCATAATCACCTTGACATTTAGTCATTTGCTATTAATTTTAAGACTCTATATTAGGTACGACAGCTTTCCTACAATAGTGGGCGATAATGTATCTGAAGTGGAGCTGATAATCATTCAAACGGCATATAATGATATCCACGGACCATCTATGCAGCTGTTAGCATAATATATAAACACGCTCCAGGTTTATTACTACCCTAATTACATGATAGGGTGCCTGACGTAGTCGTAAACTAAACCTGTTATCAACGGCAAATTTACTATAATTATTGTAGGAATTAATAATGACAATCGGCATGAGTAATTAGATAATTTTGGATTGTTTATGTGCTAGGGGTTCCAACAAATGCTGTCATATATAAGTTACAGTCGATCAAAATTAATATAACCTGAATCGTATTTGTGATTAATATATTATAACTTTGAATGGCACTGCCTAATACCATTCCTGCGGATTATAAATATTAACACAACTCCTATTTATAATCCAGCTATAATATACATTTAATATATAAATAAAGAAGAATATATGGAAGAAGTTAGAAATTATTTAGTTTTCATTGTATAACTTAAAAAGTAGAGATGGTATATATATTATTATATTATTCAATATAAAAATATTTTAAAATCATACATTTTTTAACCTTATTATATAACTTTGAAGCAAAATGACATTAAAATGGTAAAAAGATCGTAAAATTTCACAGCAATATTTGTGAAAAAATTGCTGAAATTGTTCTCAAAATTGTTCAAGTGCTATTGAATTCAGTTTAAACATTTTTCAATATCATAACATTTATTAACCTATATGATAATTAATTTAAACAAAATGATAGCAAATAGGCAAAAAATCGCAAATATTCACAGCAATATTTCTGAAAAAGTGCTAACATTTTTTAGCCACTCCGGCGAGGATAAAGTTCTCAAAACATATGTATATTAGACTGAAATAAATTAATTATGATGTATAAAATTGTTTTATAAAAATCAGTACATTACAGCTTGATTCAGCGTAAATTTATTTATAGTAACTGTAATTTTCATTTACTTGCGATTAATTGAATGAAAATAGCAGTAATAGAAGTAAAAATAGCAGAAAATCGTTTACGAAAAAGTTCACGATTAAATATAATGTGGAAAAATGGCCAAAATTTGTCAAACTAGATATATATTGGGGTGTAATAAAAAAAAATGTTATAAAAACTTGTAATTAATAGAAAAGAAATAATAGTAAAAAAACTAAAACAGCAGAAAAAATCACATATTTTCATGACTGTGTGAATAAATTGGCAAAATTTGTTTCCTCTAAGATAGCGACAACATCCTCAAAATATATGGACACAAACATAGGTAAAAATAAATGAAAATCCATGTAAAATGGCCGCAGAATTTACAGTTTTTAAGATAAGAGAGAAATCAGCTATTTTTGAAAATACACTTTTCATTGTATAACCTAAAAACTAAATGATTTTTATTAATAATTCCGTATAAGTTTTTTCATAATCCTTGTAACATTTATTAATCTGCAGTGACTAGAAAAGAAATGCTAGTAAAAAAATAATAATTGTATAAAACCGCAATACTATATGGAGAAATGTCAAAATATGTCATCTCTAGGATAGCGATAACAGTCTTGAAATCTATCACCACGTTAAATTGCTATAGCATTTATAGTTTTTAAGATCGATTTTTAAGATGCCCATTTTTTGAAAATATACTTTTCATTATCTAACTTAAAAACTAAATTTTTTTAAAAACAGAAGATCTTCGATATTTCTTATATTTTTACTCTTTTAACTTAGTAAAAACAACTTTGATACATAAATGGTGTGGCCACTGCGTTACCAAAATAGTTAAAACTTCTTCCTATTATATAACATTAAGGATTATATAAGGATTTATAACAAATAATATTTTTTTCAGACAGAAAACAACGTATTCTGTATTAATAGTATTGTTTATAGAAAATAACAAATAAATCGGATATAACGCAACCATACATTATTTTTAATAAATAATTTCGAAGGTTTATTTCGAAATACGGTAAATATTTACCATAATATATCACGAGCAACGTTATGTTTGTTGAAAATAAGCATCAGGGGAGTATTCGTCCGCATTCGAAAATCTGTTTCCGTATATTCATGTGGGACAAGTCGTCATGAAGACCAAATGTTTAAATCTTTCTGCGAAAGCAGACGCGTGCTTTTTTCACACTACATACGTATATTTATATTTGGGGGGAATATATGATGTTAGCATTTCTAAAAAGTGACAGATTTACAACAGGGCGGTTGTTTCTTTTTTCTCAGAGCTGTGGATGAATTTCTGCTAACATATTGTAATTATTTGTTTGAGAATAATGTAACTATTTATACGAGGGATGTTCAAATATGATCGATAGAAATACTCTGACACATTTATTTACTATTAAAAAAATTTATAAGAAATTAGAGGGTATTTCCGCTCAGCAGTTACGCATTTTGTCCATCTTTTCGGAAGGTTTTAATATCTCTTAAGATATTATATAGGGGGTCCTACAAAATAGTAATACAGTGCAAAGGGCCTTTGATAGCTGAATATGAATTAATTATAGTGCATGGGAACTAATTAAAAGCACTGGTTGAAATAAATTAACGGTTGGTCTAAAAAATGACCTGCGAAAATTCCATAATACTCTATATCAATCTATAGAGAGCGTTTTTGTTCCCGTAATATTTCAACAATTTATTATATATAGCCCCGGGTCAGAATATAACCGTGTAATATTCCTCCGGGCTATATTTCGCCATTCATCGGTTAAACGTTCGAACAAGAAACAAATGCCCGATCATCCCACCGACAATTTGGCGAATAAAATTATAGCTCCGTATAAGGATATAATTCAAAATAATTAAAAATAAACTGAGTGTGCCGTGGACCATACCGGGCGTTCGCCGGCAACCATTTATTCTAGCCTAAATTTGAATTATTAAAAGGAATGGAAAGCATTCGGAAGATTTATGTGTGACACCATACAGCTGCGTTTTCCTTACTTTTCATTAATTTCTGCCATTTGCATTTAACAGGATTATTTTTCCAATGCCCTCTCTAGGGTTCCGAATTCTGCTAATTTTCACAAAATTCGATTCGTATTATTTGAAGAAATTTATTATAATAATGAGTTTCTCCGTGAAGTTCGAGTCATTATCAACTATAAAGTCTCTGATCTGACTTGTAATGTAGTGAACATGATCAGTTAAAAATATAGTTTGCACTAATAATGTTTTGAAGAAAAAATCACTTTGAGATAAGATATTAGATTTAACTTTTCCGAAAACATATTCCATTAAAATTTCCATATAAACGGACAAGGTTTGAGGAGTACCATAATATTTTGTTTATATATAAGTTAAGTAAGTATAAGTTTCTACGGTTTTTAAAATTAGACAGTACATATTCTATGGTAGACAATTAGGGCTTAACATCTTTGTCACTCTTTTTAATGTGTACTGAGTTTTGCCTGTAATTTCTCTGAACTATGTTCAATGGTTTACTGTTTTTAATCTTCTGACTAAGCCATCATTATTGGGTAGTTGTAAAACCTCAGCATTATTGCGATCTGTTCATGTATTTGGATATAGTCTTAATTAACCTTATCGACACTTTCTACTTTTACGTTCTTATATAGATTGTCGTTATGAATATACCATGCAACATCACCAATTTCTCGCAGTAGCTTGTTTTGATATAGTTGTATATTTCTATTGCTTTGGCTGGTACAACCCAACGTTTGAATACCATAAGTCCGCGCTGGTTTCAAGATTGGTTAGTAAAGCAAAGGCTTATTAACATATATACTAACAGGCTGAATACATATTCAATAACTTGTACATTTTATAGTTCATTTTGAGTTCTTTACATCTTCTTTTAATATGTGGCTTCAGTTTAACATGAAGGGTCATTGTCATTGTACAATAAAAGAAATTCTATAAGATGATCATAATAACATCAAATAATAAATAATATTAAAATATTAAAAAACCTTCTGTAACTCAACTACAGCGCTATCTACCCGATGCAATTGTGAATATAAATCACTCTTAAACTGACATGAACATACACACTAGAATTGTTCAAAATCATTGCAACCACTTAGACGGAGTTCAATTAAATACAATGCAGAGTCAGGAACGCTGAGGCATGTGAATTGTACATAGACTAGCGATCTACAAAAAAACGTCCAAAAAAACAATAATAAAAATCTGAAAATCCCAAGACGTTGATATGGGATATCATTGAAGGGTACTTTGGATGATCCGGTCACTGAACATCGATCAGTTCCGACCTGCCAACAATGACTGCCCAAGCGTCTCTTCAGGTAACCCTATGTTGCTCTTCCTTTTTCTATTGTACTTCTTTTATATTTCATAATGCTAATAAGTAACCGTTACGTTATGTAACTATCACTCTTTTATTTCCTACTTGGTCCTACCTCTGAGCCATAATCCTCAAAATATATAAAGATAAATATTTAAAACTCTACAAAATATATGAGTTAGTTTGTATATGAATATGTATAGAGTTTTATGTCATTTTTCATCTTTATCAAGAGACCGTACCAATACTAGAACTATGGTTAACAATTTATTCATCAGATTTGGCCCTATTTGTTTTTTTTTGGCTCATTGGATACCTCAAAAAGTTTAAAGTATCTTGAATTGAAATTTGAAAAGGTTTTCGGTCCACAACAAAGCTGAGAGGCAACGATTATGTTGATTATCCATATATAATCCTCTATAAATAGTTACTGCAAATCGCCACTGCAGCAGTTTCGTAAAGATTTCTGGGTGAACCAAGTGTTTACAACAAGCTTCTTTTGAAAGCAGCTTTACACGATTAAAAAGAGTCTTGCATATATTCCCAGTCCATATTTCTCAATTCTTGCTGAGTAACAAAATACATCTGTACTCTAGCATTGTAGTAACGCAAGACAAAGTTATGCCTATTGATGAAATCTGGAACTTTTTAGGATTATTTTATGAAGAACAATTTCTTTCCAATTTCAAACGCCAAATCTAAATAACATCAGGTTTCGAATATGACTTACTCGACTTGATTCATATTGATAATTATAACGGTGGCCAATGTTTCAAAAGGTTTCATAACTCGTTTTCGTTTGATTTAATTTTTTTTATTTACTGATATATTATTACTAATCGTTGGCGACTATTCTAAACTCTACATATGTCCAGTAATCAGATCAGGTGGTGTTAAACGTTTTAGTCTACGCACTTCACTATCACGTCGCATATTTAGCTGATTAGCGAGTACATTGGGATGCACTGACACTCTTTCGAAGTACTTCACACAAACACGTTGGATTATCGTTGGCGACTAACATACAATTTGCATTTACTGTAACTTCAAACTAGGTACATATCTAGTAACACCCATTGGCCTTTACTTAGTCACTACATAGTATAAACAAAGTCGCCTTTTCTGTCCCTATATCCCTAGGTGCGCTTAAATCTTTAAAACTACGCAACGGATTTTGATGCGGTTTTTTTTTCAATAGATAGAGTGATTCAAGAGGAAGGTTTATATGTATAATACATGCATAATATACTAAGGCAACATTGCTAATTTTAGAGGTTTCTAACGTGATGTCGTAAATTAACCTATTTTTTTAGGCTTATTTAGCAATTAGCAAAAACGCTGCCTAACCCTACGAGTTAGATCAAATTAATGTACTACTACAGTATTGTACACCACAAAAAGGTCTACAAAAAAGTCCGCGATGGTATATGTTTATCTTTTAGGGATAACCCACATTAACCATTTTTATTGTTTACTTTTTACGTGAGAAAATGGCTTATTTACGAAGCTATTTTAAGCAATACGGCATTAATCCTTATCGAATTAAGTACCTTAAATACAGTGTGCAATTAATATAGATCAATATGGTTCCTTACAGCATGTAAATTAAACAAATATTTTTGGAGATATTACAAATTTAAAATTTGCGTTTAAAAATGTGTAATGTAATAAAAATTGTATGAATTTAGATATTCCAAAGATAGCAGGAAATCTTCATAGTTGGTATAGGGGAAGAGGGATTGTTTTACTCCAAATTTAATGCGTGCAGGCCAAGGGCAGTAATGAATGAACCAAAAATACTGGATCGATTTTAATCATGTTTTCATTGAGTGACATAGGCATATATATTTTATGCCCGTGCAAAGTCGGAGCGGGCCGCTATGTTTTTATATACAACGTTCATATTTATTCTCTAGTGTATTTAATTTAGTATCAGCATTGCACTCGTGTGAAGCCGGGGCGGGTCGCTAGTTTATAATAAAATAAGTTAGTAGCATTTTTCAATGTATTTAATATTGATATAACTTCATTATACAACTACATTAGATTATACGGTTTATGTGTCCTAGTTCAGTGTTGGCCAGGAGTTGGAGCACTTCGATGTTAACTTGGAAGTGGAGTATCTCGTCATATGTTACGAATTTCTTAATATCCTCTATGGTAGTAGGAGTCCGAAAGTCTCGTTGTAAATAGTTATTCTACATAAAATTGTGCGGCGTATATGAAATTTATTCTGAAATATTTGATTCACTAATGACGGGTCACACCATTTTTTTTTTTCATGTGCAACCTAAGTATATTGGAATTGGTATATAGTTCTTGGCCAAATGTGTTGTTTATAAGTTACTGTCCTAGACTTTGACTATGATACAAAACTCATATAGACGTGCCATATAGACTCGTATAGTAAAATTTATAATTATAAAATTATATGGAAGTTTATCTGTAAAAATTTATTCATACTCCTAATATATGGCTGGTAATAGGATGGTTCTACAGCCCGTGTCAAGAACTATTTTGAATCGATATAAAACTTTTCGTACGAACTATTTTATTAAACTCGCTACGCTATCGACGACGTCTCTCCTCCAAATTTCAATGGTCTGGTGCTTCGAAATCCGAAATGATTAATGCATCTTCTGTCTCGCAAGACTGATAGTCGTACTTTGTCGTATAAAACATCCATTTTTCCATAGATTGATATTAATTTGACGGAAAAAATAAATGAATATAATATTCAAATGAGACGTATCTAAGAGAGACCATAAACTGTTTACGGAAATAGCACGAATTGAAAAGAGCGTCATGATTTATATTCACGGCACCGATAAATACCGATCTAATTTATTTGTATTATAGAAATAAATGGGTTTTTATTTTGCAAGATCACGGAGATATTTTTCTTTTTTGAGATTCTTGTTTGGGCGTAGGTGTATCTTCTCTAGCAAATTTCTACACTGATAAATACTACGTATAGGGTACCCACAAGCTCCATGAAGCTAACATTTATGAAAGGGCTAAGATTACCAAATCCTATTTTACCGGGAGCTAACGATTAGCTGCGAAAAAAAGTGATACATCGATGATTGGTGTGGTTCGGTGATGTTTATATTATATCCTAAAAACGGCCGGCTTTACATACTTCAAATCAATCCTACGATTCAGACCGCCTGGTTTCGTAGTATTCAGTTAGGTCGCTCACTCACATCACTGGCGGGATTACTGCCAATGAATATCTCGTCCTCATCATTCATGAAGTTCTAACTATGACCAGCATACAAATTCCAAAATTATATTGCCCGCACTATTTATTCTTGGTTTGAGGACTATCATAATATTTTTTAAAAATTATTTGTTATGACAACCTAGTAAACATTAAAAATCCCAAGTTGCTATGATATTTAAAATAACAAAGTACTTATTCTACGATAGATACTTAGGATTTAACTTCTAAGCTACTATTTTTTAAGGTGGACTTAATGAGTTTTACTTATAGTTTTACTGAATTATAACAAATGGTTTTACTGTTTAATCTTCTGACTAAGCCATCATTATTTAGAAGCTGTGAAACCTCAGAACGTTACTGACATTTTCTACCTTGAGATCCTTATGCAGATTACCATTACGAATGTACCATGAAGCACCAACAATACCTTGCAGTTCCTTATTTTGGAATGTTTGTATATTCCTATACAACCCTAGAGTTGAAGACCACAAGGCAACGCCGGTTTGAAGGTTTGTTAGTAAAGCAAAATCTCATTATACACTGGCAGGGCTGAATATCTACGCGATAACATGTAGATTTTTGTGTACTTCAACTTAAGTTCTTTATATTTTTTCATAATATGTTGCTTCCACCTGTCATGCCAAGATATTTGGCTCTATTTCCATACAGACTATGTACTGACTAAACAGGTCAAGTCACCGGCCTACCATAGTAAAACATATTTTTTGCTAAATTAATTTTTTTATTCAACATAATTCCCTTCAAGGGCGATACACTGATTGTAGCGACCAAGTCCAACCTTTCGATATCATTTTTATAGTAGAATTTGTCCTTTGTTTCAAAATAGGGCTCAGTTTCCTGGTCACCTCTTCATTCGACGAAAATGTTTTCCCAGCGAGCATACTTTTGGGATCTGAGAACAGGAAATATACGCTGGTGACCAGATCTGGAGAACACAGTGGATGAGGAAACATTTCGAAGGCCAATTCATGGATTTTTGACACGGTTCATTGTCTTGGCGAAAAAGTATTTTCTTTTTCTTCAAATGCGGCCGTTTTTCGGCGATTTCATCCCTCAAACGGTCCAATAACGCTATGTAATGTTCGCTGTTGATGGTTCTTCCTTTTTCAAGATAGCCAATGAAAATTATTCCATGCGCATCCCAAAATATAGACGCCATAAATTTGCCAGCCGATTGTTGCGTTTTCCTACGCTTTGGAGCGGGTGCATCGTGTGCAGTCCACTCGGATGACTGTCGATTGGACTTCGGAGTGAAATGATGGAGCCATGTTTCATCCATTGTCACATATCGATGCAAAAACTCGGGTTGATTACGCTTGATCATCTTCAAACACTGCTCTGAACTCTTCGTTGTTTTTGGTCAAAAGTGAGCTCGCGCGGCTCCCACTTTACACAGAGCTTTCTCGTACCCAAATATTCGTGAATGATATGATGTACACGTTCAGTTGATATATTTAGAGTGTCTGATAGATTTTTTAAATGTTTTCGTCGGTAACAACCCCTTTCGTGCGTGTACTGTGTTCACCGTCTGTAGTGCTCGTTCCACCATATCTAAACTTAGCATACCAATTCTCGATGGTTGATTTTCCTGGGGCAGTATCCCGAAAGTCGGCATCAAGCCAAGTTTTTACTTCAACTGTATTTTTTCCTTTCAAAAAGCAATAATTTATCAACACGTCAAATTCCTTTTTATCCATTTTTTTCACAATAACAAAAGTTGCTTCACTCAAAATGCTATAATTTACAAACTAATGATCCGACAGCAGTAAAATTTATACACGCATCTTTTGAAGGTTGGGGCTAACCTTCAAAAATTTAATTCTAGTAGCATCATCTATGTGTCAGGCCGGGAACTTTTCAATTGATCGGTTATATATACTGATTTTGTGTTTGATGATTTTGTTGGTGAAATCAATATGTACTGATTTATATTGATTCATTTTAATGCTTCATTTTTCTGTCCAGTATTGTGTTTCTACAATAGCTGTGTTCCTCCAATTTCCAATGGTTACAAGCGTCACCTGCAAATGTAGCAATAAGATTTTAATTAAATATAAACAAGTCCTGAATATACAGCGATTGTTTTCGTACAAGAATAGGACAATATTCTATTTGAAACTATGTAGATGCTCTACGAATTTATTCTGCGAAGAACTGCAGCTATTTTAAAAGCAAGTGGTCACTCAATACCTTGTTAATAAACACATATTGTGTAAATGTCAGGTGTTCATATTATTTTATCCAATTCATGTAGATGCAATCTTGATTTGTTATTAAATATACATTAGAATAGCCTATTACAAGCTCTAGTTTACCTACAGAATAGCTCTATAAGTGAAATTATGAACAGTTTCTTTTTTATCATTTGATATTTCACCCTGTCAATATAGATATTACTTATAATGAAATATATTGAAAATACATTTTTAAAAAATAATAAATCTTTATTTAAACCATTTTTTACACACACCCAATACAGACCAACTGCAATAACTCAAGACCAGATCTGGGGAGATCCGAATATTATAGATGCTCGAATAATAATCCATAATTCAAATATGGCGGATTCGGATTGTGTAAATGCCATTTGATCGAGCAACATTTACCAAGAAGGGATCCCGTAGCCGATCGTTCTCCCTTATGGAATTACGCAACTTATTACTTATCATAAAACGTATCTGATGCATGTGAAATTGTATTTGCTGATATCGAAATCCGATATAGCCAAGCTTCGTGAAAGATTAAAGGATTTTTTTGCGTATTATAAGCGATTTCTGTTTCTTTTTCATATCCGTAATGTTTGATATTTTATTGTAGCTCTCTGAGTATCTTAAATGTTAATATTTTAATTAAATTTTAATGTAACGCAGACGCTAATTGTTGATTTTAATGCAAAAGGAATCTTGTACAAAACCAATTAGTAAAAAACGAACATAAGAAATATTGTCATAGTCTTTTGAAGGCAAAAACCACTGGAAAAATATTGAGTTTACAAAAGCAAATTATAAAATTATTCACATATCTCTGGAACTATGTCCTCTGTTTTTATGTATTAATTATTTTAAGTAACTTTAGTAAGGCTGTTGTAGTGGTTAGAGCGACAAGATGGCCTTCCTACTGTTATTTTAACCGTAGTTTTGAATTCTGTTGGGGCAAAAGTGTTGAATTTGATAAGGAATTTAATTCAATTCACGCCAGAATCCAGTCTGGGCAAGGCCAAATATCTTTCTGGGATGATCTCTTAGATGGTCACTCGAGCTCACTAAATAGGTTGAGAGGAGACTCATATAACTGACTCCGATAAATTATGCCTTATTATGGATAATAAGGGTGATGTAGTGGACAATAAAATTTGTCTTATGGACAAGCCTGTGAGTGTTCTAGAGCGTACAAGAAAAGTCCAAATATACCACATCATCTCAGTATTTATTAAGTATTGTTTCCGTAGCTGATCGTTCTCCCTTTTGGAATTACGTAACTTATTATTTATCATAAAACGTATGTGATGCATGTGAAAATTATATTTGCTGATATCGAAATCCAATATAGCGAAACCTCGTGAAAGATTTAATTTTTTTTGTGTATTATAAGCGATTTCTGTTTCTTTTTCACATCCGTAATGTATGATATTTAATTGTAGCCCCTTGGATATCTTAAACGTTAATATTTTAACCAATTTTTAGTTTAACGCAGATGCTAAATGTTGATGTTAATGCAAAAGGAATTTTGTAAAAAAACAAATTAGTAAAAACGAAGATACAGTATTGTCGTAGCATTTTGAAGGCAAAAATCCCTGGAAAAAGATTGAGTTTACAGAAGAAATATATAGATTTCAAAAATTTAAAAGAAAATTAAATTAAAATTCATTATTGAAATTAGTGAATTACGTACGAAGTACGAAGGTGAAGTACGAATTATTTTATCACCCAGCTTGTTATACCGATTTACCTAACCCTAACTAACCCTAATCTTCTCAAATTCCAAAAAATATTTTGGGGAAAATTATTTTCGCCATAAGAATAGGTAATAAATATCGTATATTTTTGAACGGCCTATATAATTTTTTAATACAATTTTGCAGAAATGTCAATAAACTGGTTAAATGGAAAGTAAAATAAGAAACAGATATAGAGAAAGAAAAGGTACAGAAATTGGCAGTGCAGTCTGACTTCGTAATAGATGTGTTGTCTTGCCCAGTACGTAAGGGGTTCTATGTACTAAAAACACTAAAATCTTCGTTAATCTATGTCATAAACAATTTGAACACTATGTATCTAAAATAAGGCGTTTTTTAGTATATATGAGGTTCAAGTAAAATAAAAACTTACTGTAATGTACCACAAAATTGCTTTAAATGGGCCTTTTTAGGGTTAGATTTTTAAAATTTTAACACTTAATGAAATAATGTATAGTTAATAATCTAATAGTTAAATGATCTAATGAATTAGGAGTTAGCTACCTATTCGATGGCGTTGAAAATTATGTGTTATAAATTTGGCAGCTAACGTTCTCACTGTAAATAAAACACAATATCTAAATATTCAAATTTTTGTTGTTTTGACTTGATCGACTGTACCTATCGACTCGAAAAGAATGTACCGCCATTAGAAAAGGAAGGCAATATACTTTATTCTTTCCTATGATTTTCTGTGTAGGATAGTGCGCATGTGTTGGATCCGAAAATATTTTTAAGCAATGTGTCCTGCAATAACCTGGTTACATTAATACTTAAGTGTTCTGTTTCCTAAAAATATTTCGTGTTTCTGGCACCAAAGCCATATTACACTAGCTCAAATGAAACTCTTGTTATTTTAGCAGATCATGGATGTTGAAAAGTTGAATTGTCTCGATATTGACGTGACGATGTCTCTGTTTATGATTGTTGTCAAATTTTCTAATTCTAATCGTCCGCTATTATATTCTGAATTTGAAATTGGAGACATTCAAATGATTCTTAGAAGGCACATATTTCTTTGCACATTGGAATGTGGTTTCTTATTCTAATCACAGAAATTTCTTTGATTTAATAGCATCATTTACATCATAAATTTCAGAAATTGATCAATATATTTCTTAAATGTGACTTTGTTTAGTTAATAAAAATTAAGTATTTTGACTGTCAATGTATTTTACGAAAAATGATACCGATGATTAAAATATGAGAATATATGTACAGTTAAATGGAATACGTATAGGATTAGATAATTGATATAGAAAAAGAGAATGATGTGTAATTGATGATTAAATTGGTAATATTAGATACATACTATATAAAGTGTTATTTTGAATTTTAAATGTGCGCATGTTACAATATAAACAAATGTTTGAAATTCTATTAATAAGCGTACAATGGATTTAAAGAACCATATAACATTTAATAATTATGTAAAAGATAAAATAAATTGAGTCAAATCAATGAAATATTCATATACTGTGAGAAAATGATGGAAGATCCAATGAAGCAGTCATAATCGATGCCAATTCTGATTATATTATGTATTATGGGATATATTTTTTAATTATTACTATTGGTGGTTCAACAATTTACCCAGAGGGCAATAAACATTTTTTATGATTATATTATATACTTGACATGTAAAAAATAACTTCATTAAATGACGTCCTTTTTAAAATATTATTTTAATTATTTAGTCTTATTTTAATTGTTACAATGTATATGCTTTATAACTGTATATGTCTGTGTATGCTTTATAGCCAGATCGGGTGGTGTTAAATGTTTTTGTCTACGCATTTCAGTATCACGTCACACATTTAGCTGATTAGGGAGCCAATTGTGGTGAATTAACACTCTGTTAAAGTATTTAAGACAAGCATTTGAAATTGCACTCGTTATGGGTTCTAGAGAGTTATCGAGTTATATCACTTCACTACAAACTAATTACAGAACATCTCCAATGGCACGCAAAGCTTTGTTGTGGAACCGTTGTATGATGGCTCTATTAGACTTGATAGCAGTACCCTCATAGTAACATTCCAGATGAACAAAGGGGTCTAATATATCGATAACTTGGATTTGTGACAAGTCCAAGTAGTTTTTGTTTAACAAGCATGTGCATGAGATATATTGGCACTAAATTATTTCAGTGAATGATGGAATTTTATCCAAGGAATGTATAAAAAAACAAATCTCTTGGGCCTGTGCAGAGAGGGTTGGAATAATTCTATTTCTAGCGACACCATTAAACATTTGAACACTCTCGAACGTTGTTTGCTATTGAGTGATGAAAAATTGCATTATATCCTGCAACGTTGTTACGAAAAATAAAAATACTGCAAAAATTTGTGAAAAAAGTAGTATTGCGAATACAGAAACTGCTTTCAGAAGGTGATTTGCTTGCTTGTGGTAAATGTAACTATAGATAATCAGCTTCATTTTATTAAAATATAGTAAGGACTTTTCTCAGACCCAACATATATGTTAGAACTTATATTACGCTTGTTATTTGAAGGATTTACCCATCATATCTCCTGTTACTCTGATATTTTACCTTTATTTTTTATAGCACCGTTCCATTGGCTAGGCTGGTCATATATTTCCAGCTTTACTGTCAAGTTTTTTTTGTCACGAGGCTATCGGAACGAAAAATCCCCTATTTTTTGTCCGTTTCGGCTATACGATTGCTCCGATTTCCCATCAGATTTTTATCACTCCATTGATACAAAATGCGAATTCAGGTCCATTCTCAATGTTTCTCTTGACAGTATTCCCGCTACGAAGATTTTCGCTCTAATCGAACCGAAAACCGGGAATACACGCACTGCGGGTTCCGCCTGGCGGTTTCTTTTTGCTTTATGTGTTGGATAATTTCCAGTTTCCTATGCTTCGGATGTTTTAATTTACCTTTTGCTGAACGGATTCAAATTCCTGAACATGGCCTTTGTCTAGAAGGTAACCGGAATTATATGGATGAAAAGATCCAGCTAATTATTTATTTTTTAATATTATTTAGAATCCATTTTACTTCAGTTTTCATGTATTAATTACTTTAACTAACTTTTGTAAGGTTGGGGTAGTGGCTAAAGCGACAGGACCGCCCTCCTACTGTTACTATAACCGTCGTTTCGAATCCTGCTAGGGTAAAAGTGTTGAATTTGATAAGGAATATAATTCAAGTCACGCTAGTATCCAGACTGGGCAAGATCAAATATCTTTCTGGGATGATCTCTTAGATGGTCACTCAAGCTCACTGAATAGGTTGAAAGCAGACTCGTATAACTGACTCAGATAAATTTTGCCTGGATAATAAGGGTGATGTAGTGGTGAATCAAATTTATGGTAAGGATATGCCTGTGAGTACTCTAGAGCGTACAAGGAAAGTCTATATATAAAACATCATCTCAGTAGACATTAAGTATTGTTTCGTGTGTCTTGCTCTTGTTTTTGGAACAACCAAGCCAAGAGTTTTGAATCATTCAATCTCAGAAGATTATTTCAACGACAGGACTAGTATGTGGCATCAAATTAATATCCATAAAATAATTTGTATTTAATTTAATAATTCTCGAGATTTTAAGATAATATTTGTAAATATACTCTTGAAAATTATATATCAAGTTATATTAAATTAGTAATTCTGATTTAATAACCACCATTGGTGTTGAAAATTAATAATTAAAGATTTTTGTGTTTTTATCCGCCTATTTTTGTTCCATTATCTCTCTAAACCTATTTCTGTTTTTATATAATAGACATATTTAAAATATTTTTTAATTTTCATCAGTGAAATAATCGAATCACATAAAACGAAGTAGATTACCTACATTGAGTTGTCAGTTAATTAATAGCTAAAATATTGATGAATGAAGTGGTCATCCAAACCGCTTCGAATTTGAAGCATGTGGTGGGTTTTATGATTGATCTGTGTAATAATTTATAGGAAACTAGTGACCCGCCCCGGCTTCGCACGGGTGCAATGCTGATACTAAATTAAATACACTACAGAAAAAATATGAACGTTGTATATAAAAACATAGCGGCCCGCTCCGACTTTGCACGGGCATAAAATATATATGCCTATGTCACTCAATGAAAACATGATTAAAATAGATCCAGTATTTTTGGTTCATTCATTACTGCCCTTGGCCTACACGCATTAAATTTGGAGTAAAACAATCCCTCTTCCCCTATACCAACTATGAAGATTTCCTGCTATCTTTGGAATATCTAAATTCATACAATTTTTATTACATTACACATTTTTAAACGCAAATTTTAAATTTGTAATATCTCCGAAAATATTTGTTTAATTTACATGCTGTAAGGAACCATATTGATCTATATTAATTGCACACTGTATTTAAGGTACTTAATTCGATAAGGATTAATGCCGTATTGCTTAAAATAGCTTCGTAAATAAGCCATTTTCTCACGTAAAAAGTAAACAATAAAAATGGTTAATGTGGGTTATCCCTAAAAGATAAACATATACCATCCCGGACTTTTTTGTAGACCTTTTTATGGTGTACAATACTGTAGTACATTAATTTGATCTAACTCGTAGGGTTAGGCAGCGTTTTTGCTAATTGCTAAATAAGCCTAAAAAAATAGGTTAATTTACGACATCACGTTAGAAACCTCTAAAATTAGCAATGTTGCCTTAGTATATTATGCATGTATTATACATATAAACCATCCTCTTGAATCACTCTATCTATTGAAAAAAACCGCATCAAAATCCGTTGCATAGTTTTAAAGATTTAAGCGCATATAGGGATATAGGGACAGAAAAGGCGACTTTGTTTTATACTATGTAGTGATAATGGATTGTCTGAAAGATAACTCAGTCCATCTTAACATAAGTTATTTTATAAGCAATAGGGAATAGATATTGATTATTATTAATTTTAATAGGGTGTTAATTAGCGTAATATAAGGCCGAGGTTCGTGGTTTGAAGCCCATATTAGAGTAAGTGGAGTGGCCTAAGAGTAATATCAATATCCAGAAGAAACTAGCTCATACTAAATTGTTAGTAGTTGTTTTAACTAATATATTTTCTTTCTTTTTTCAGGTGAGTATTCCTGTATATGTTGCATTATATTGTAAGTACTTTAATTGTAACATTTAGACCACATAATTTTTTTAATTAGTAAAATGCAATGCATATAAAAATTAAATAAAAATTTGTCTAAGACACATTAGGTACAATATGTAATTTTTATTTTTTTAAATCTAAACTAACTCTTGTTTATAATAAGAAAATTTTAATAGCTTTATCTCCAATCCTCCTCGATATCTTCTCCAAACAATTTTTACTATTTTTTTAGTAGTAAATAATTATAATCGACATATTTTTTATGCATTATATTCTTACTTTACGAGGAAGACAATATATTGAACTAAAAGGTAGCGAGGCATAAGTTAAAATATGCACACTACCAATTCACACTATTTTAAGTACTTTTGCTTCTAGAGTCTTTACTTTTCTTCTTTTTTTGCTTCTGTCTTTTTTGCTTCCTCTTTCTTCTTTTTGATGATTCTTCTTTTTGCGTATTTCTTGCTAAAATTATAATTTTCTCTGAAAATGACAAGAAAAAGACAAGAAGCAAATGTAAAATATGATTGATGTCATATCATGCATGATATTTATAACTTCAAGAAGGAATACACAATATTTTGAATTCTTAAAATGGTACTTCATTTTCAAATTCCATTTCGTTGGAAAAACTAATTTTGGAGATCATCTATCTGCGAATACTGACATATTGGCAAAATTAACTTTCTCCTTAAACTACCAAAATGGTCTTAGTGATATGCATTGCCGTGGTGCCTTGCTATAGTTTATATAAGACTACGACAAAAGAAATTTGTAGAGGTGATAGTGGATTAATGATATTTCTATTTAATTTAGGTATATACATTTTTTTATTATTAGAGATATTATTGTATAAACACCAGGGAAGTAAATTTAATTCGCGATGACATCAACATTAGTAGGTGATAATAGTTTTAATTAAGTACCACAGCTAAAAAATTATTATTTGTTTGTTCAAAATTAATTTAGCTAATGAATTACTATACTTAATATTATTTGAGAAGCCAAGTTAATTTCCTGTTTCTTTGTATCTGTCCATATTCTTTCGGCATTGATAACCATCGTCTAATATCCATTACCAACAGATAATTTTTTCTATAAATTATTTTTGATATTTTTTTATAAAAAAAATACGATCAATAGTCTTAATATCGCATTATATTCATGGAGGATAAAAGCCGGAACGCCTCCGAACTTCCACTTTTAATTTTCCTAATTAGGCATAATTTTTTCTTGGGTTGGTCTTCTGGGGCGACACAAATTCGCTTTGTCATCGCGAGAAACAGAAACTGCGCGGCGACATCCAGACCATTCTATCCGGATAAAATTGCGTCCTCAGATTGCGAATACCTTAAAGCGTTTCGTTTTAATTAAGTTCGAAATTAAAAAAGCTATTTGATAAGAAATTGCCGACTAATTTTTTGGGGTTTTCCATCGCTGGAGAGAGTAGTCCGTAATAAAATTCTGCGGTGCTCACATATTTAAAGAAAATAGAAAATAAAAAGTTTGTAACAGGTCAATAGAAAAGTCCCCTACCATAGCAAAACCCCTTTTTTGACAAAATTTGTTTTTTTTATATAATTCCCTTTAAGTATAATATATTGATTATAGCGACCCTCTAACTTTTCGATAGCATTTTTGTAGTACAACTTGTCCTTTGCTTCAAAAGAGACCTCAGTTTCGTCGATCACCTCTTCATTCGCCGAAAATTTCTTCCCAGCGAGCATTCTTTTGAGATCTGAGAACAGGAAATAGTCGCTGGGGGCCAGATCTGGAGTATTTGATGAACGAGGAAGCAATTCGAAGACCAAATCATAGATTTTTGCAATCGTTTTCACTGACTTGCATTGTATTGGTGAAGCAGCACTTTCTTTTTCTTCAAATGCGGCTGTATTTCGGCGATATCGTCCTTCAAACGATACAATAATGCTATGTGATAGTCGCTCTTGATAGTCCTTCCTTTTTCGAGGTAGTCAATGAAAATTATTCCATGCGCATTCCAAAATACAGATGCCATAACGTTGCCAGTGGACTGTTGCGTTTTCCCACGCTTTGGAGCGGGTTAATCGTGAGTAGTCTAGTCGAACGACTGTTGATGGGACTTCGGAGTGAAATTATGGGTCCATATTTCAGCCATTGTCACATATCGATGCAAAAACTCGGGTTTATTATGCTTAGACATCTTCACACACTGCTCCGAATCATCAACTCGTCGTTGTTTTTGGTCAAAAGTGAGCTCGCGCAGCACCCACTTTGCACAGAGCTTTCTCATATCCAAATATTCGTGAATTATTTGATGTACACGTTCAGCTGATATCTTTAGAGTCTTATTTCATTCAGTCTCAATTTACGGTCATTCAAAATTATTTTGTAGATTTTAAAAATGTTTTCGTCGGTAACAAACTCTTTTGGGCGTCCACTGCGTCCACCGTCTTCGGTGCTGATTTGACCACGTCTAAACTTAGCATACCACTCCTTGATGGTTGATTTTCCTGGGACGGTGTCCGGAAACTCGGCATTAAACTAAAAAATATTTAGACTTAATTCTAGTAGCGCCATCTATATATTTACGCTAGTATTGTTGTTAATAATTACCAATAACGTAGATACATTTCCATTCATTTAACATGTATCAATTATTCTGATTGTTATTTTAAAAATATATATACGAATACCTATTATATTATTTTTACCTATATATTTCCAAGCGAAAACGTATTGTCTATTTTAATATCTTTATATCTAAAATTTATTTTATTTTTTGTAACCCTAAATTCGACATAGATTATAGATGATACATGATTTAAAAACTTGTCTATTGTAGTGCTATCAGATTTGCGAAATGTTTTTGCTACCAATGTTAAATTGGCTGGGTCTTCTGTTCGGTTTCACATAGAACTTGGGTCCCTTTGAGAATAATTAATTCTAGTTGAATAGATTCGTTCAAAGAATAATAGCGGTATAAAATATTTACCAAATAACGATTAGAAATTCATAATTTATTCTATTTGTCTCATGTGTTCCATCTAGACAAATTATGTATTCAGTTTCACTCTATCTACATATTTTCGTTGCTTCATTTATGTATTATATAATTTTTATCTTTTGTACATATTTTTTATCTAAGATATATATTAAAAAACAATAGAATTAATAAAATACCAGGCTTATTTGATAAGAAAATAATTTATTTTCCTACGTTTTCAAATAAAATTACATTGTTCTTTAATTATTCATTCCACTACTCAATATTTAAAAGGGTTGCTGTCACATTTTTTCCTGTCAGTAAATTTATTTATTTCAAATTATCATTTTATGTAATAATCTGGAATCCCACCATTATAGAGAGTCTGTCTTTAATTTGTCTTCTATGGTTTTCGATACTCTAATACTTAAGGTTAGGGTTATAGGTCTAAAATCTCACCAACAAATGAGGAATTAAAATTTGTTGTTCCTACAAATAATGTATGTAATACCTAACTTTATATGACCATTATTTTCGTAATCGTTAAATCATAACTACCATTCGTTTTTAATTTTTTTATAACTCTTAGTAGTTCCACAGTCTACCCAGAATAAACTCAATACTCAGATCGGACGCACTTCACTGTCACTTTGCATATTCAGCTGATTAGCGGGTACATTGGGATACACTGACACGCTTTCGAAGCACTTCATACAAACACGTTGAATTACACTCGTTATTGGCTCTAGGGGAATATCGCGTTGTATCACTTCTTTTGAAACATATTACGGAATATCGACAACGGCACGCAACACTTTATTTTGGAACCGTTATAAGGTAAATAGGTTTGAGTATAGATTTATACAGTAATATCTTGATATCCAATGTTAACTTATTTGGCAGGATTTAAGTCCAAGTTGTTTTCGTTTGTCGAGTTTGTGCTTCTTCCAAATTAGGCGTCAATCTAGGTGCATATCAAGATATTTAGCATCCTCTGCTTGTGGCAGTTGACAATTATTGATACAAACTAGTGGACATGTTATTTTACAGAGCGTAAAAGTTATATAACTGGATTTTGTATCGTTGGCTTTTATACGTCATCTTCTGAGCCACATTTGTGTAAGATTTAGGTGTGTTTGTAGGTTCATTGATGCTATGGCTGGATTTTTATAAGAAGCTAAGACTGCAATATTGTCTCAGTATATTGCTACAGTGGTTATTTTTGTTGTAAGTAGATCGGTTTTGTACGTAAGATGTAACGGTGGACCAATACATTACCTTGCAACATTTTAATAAGGATAAATGAGAAATTGATAAAGATTTTCCAGAAATTTCGTAAATTCAACAGATAAATTCAATTTACTTATCAATTTTGACTTAGTATTTAATCAGTCTCTTAAGTTTCTGAGAACCAAATAATTTTATGTGGTGCTTTTGTCATTGCGAAAGTGGTTGTATCGCTACAAATAACCGAGAGAGTAAGTAACCGAGTAATAAGTTATGGTCAGTTGGAAATTACTCTGAACTCAAAGAGATTTAATGGATGCATTAGCAAAATTATTTAAAAATCCTCTGAATCTCTGGTTCAAATTGTTTATCAAAAATAATTCAAACAATCGTTTTCACGTCAGAACTAATCGAGTCCAATAAACCGTAACGAGCACGGCTCCTCGTGATGGATTTAAATCTACTTCTCTACCGCAACCGCATGTTTGTAAAATGGGCATCCATCAAAAAAATCATCCCCGGAGCGGTTCTAAAAAAAGTTTTCAAAATGGGAACAAGCAACACAATTTGCGCGACATTTTACGACTATGCGATTCGGTACACATGACGAATTTGTCCGTGTGTGTGTACATGGCATAAAATATGACAGGTTTAGGGAGTTTGGTATTTGTTTATGAGTTGAAATGTTGATGTTAATTTACCAGAATACGAAAATATAATGTACGCTATGACGAGTAGATGATTGAGTTAAATAATTACAAGTGGTCAAAGATGAAAACCATTACCGTAATAATTAACTATCAGAAAATACTTCTGTATGTTGTATTTTAGTTTCAGGAATTAGACTTTTCATAAAATATCTACTTTTACTTCTTCTGTTTCACTAAACGTGTTATGTTAGAAGTATGTTTATGTTAGGAAACGAGAGAAGACTCTACTATCAAAAGAGGAAAAAATAATAAAAATGTATAAAGTCCTTTAATTACTTCGGTTAATTAGCTGTATATTTTACACCAACATTAAATTCAATAAATTAGAACAGGACAACTTAATCTTTTCAAAACTTCAGACACAGAAGTGTTATGAAAAATTATTCTCTATCATTAGCTGTATATATTACATTATCTGTATATACTATATTTTACCAACATAATTCGTTCTATAAATAATTTATTTATTATCTGAAAAAAATATTATATACCTCATTTTCCTACATTTAATTCGGCTGGAATTCGACAGGGCAGTGTTTTCAGAGGTCTACTGTATTTGCTCTACACTGCTGATGTCACAATATAAAAAGAAACAATCCTTGAAATATTTGCCGACGATACAGTCATTGTAGCTAAAAACATATCTCTATATAGAGGGGTAGAAAAATTACAAACAACAAGTCACAAGGTCCACAAATAGATTATATACTCAAAAATACAGTTTAATAGCTCCAAATATGTATATGTTATGTTAATTATATCACTTGGCGGACGTTTGATTCCTTAAGCAGGATCAGCCAAATATCTTAGCATCCATTTTGATGACCAGTTAAATTAAAAACATCACGTCAAACAAAAAGCAGAACAGATTAGATTCAAAATCAAGCAATTGCACTGTTTAGTTGAAAGATACTCTCGACTTGACCTAAAATCAAACAGTTTGGTTTATAAGTCTGATATAAAGCAGTAAACCATCAAACCAGCTTATATTCCAATGATACCAAAAGAAACTATATAATCAACGAATCACTACATGATAACCTCGAAGTAAGCAAAATAATAATGATACATGGTGATGTATTTATCCCATACTTGTCCTGCTTGTATCTTACAAGCAATGTTACATATTGCAAAACATGTATATTTTATTTCTTGGTGAAACGAGTGTGGTTATAATGCTACTTAATCTTTTATAACTTCAAAAGAATATCAAGAAATCGTCGATTATTAAAAAGTATTTGTTGATATTGTTGTTTATATGTTAGTTATTATTCCGAGCGACTTATTTAATTTTATTTCATCCATCTTCTTATTAACTTATTTCTTTCTTCAGCGTTGGCCTTTTGAGGGTTTAAGGTTTTAATATAATCTAAATGGACGAATACATTATTTATCAATTAGTTACCAAACGAGAAAATGCTTAGGATGTGGCTGTTATAGTATTAATATTATATTTAGCTTGGAAAATTATAAATTGTGCTGTGTTTGTTACCTGAACGGCTAAACTACAGTCAGTTTGAGATCATTTATTCAAATGTTGTCTATTATTATTAGAATACATTATGGAGCATTAAGACCAAAAAATTAAAGTTTTACGAAGCTGTCTTAGACTTTTTTATCTTTAATTATTATCGGACGTGTAATTTTTGTTTGATAATTAGATATTTTATGAAATGTCTGTGAATTAACGTTAACACTGAATATATGCATTTTTGGTTACTACTTTTAGAAAACCTAACAAGGAATGGAAAACACTCTTCCCAGAAAGGGATCAATATTCGTATCAATTGCTCGTACCTAATCGATCCAAATGCATAAAAGTCACATGGATCATTGTCTGGTAAATACGGTGGGTGGGGATTGCCATTAGAAAACTTTTTAAAACGCATTTCATCAGATGTAACAGAAGATTATCTTGTCATATAATCACTTAATTACACATCTATAGTCCTTTCTATAGTGTATCTTTTTCAGACATTCTTAAAAAAAGTTTATTACATTAAACGCGCACATTCAGTATACATGTAACGAGTGACAAAATACTACACCTCAGGAATAAAACCATGATTGTTTCCGCCATGCACAATAAAATATCTGCAAAGAACTATTAAAAAACATTATAACTAACATAAGTTATTATTTACTAATATAGGTTATTATTTTATTCTGAATCTTTTTTCATCAATTTTTATTCAAGCGACGATGTTTATCACTACCAATACAAATCGAATTCATAGACCAATTAGTTTAAACACTCGGACGCATAAGACTTAATTTTGTCGCTTCTTAACACGAGTAATTATATTACTACTGATAAGGAAAAGTGAGCTCCGAACTGAATTTGCAATACTGTGTTGATGACGTGCATTGGCTCAATAACAATAACTAACATAATGACGATGATATCGTAATGATTTAGTTCACTAACTTGTTTTTATAACTAATGATTATAGTAGAAACTATTTTATATTGCATTATATTGCGACTACATTTTATTTAACATATTCTGTCTAAAATATATTATGGACACTCAGACCCAGGACTAAAATATTTGTTACGAAACATTTGATGATAATTAAGACCAGCTCGGTATTAACTTGATGTATATTAAGTCAAGTTATATGACGTATTTCATCCCGTGGTATAAATTCGCATACACACACACATGTTAAAGGAAATCAGCGAAAATTAATGGTTGTGTGCCAACAACTCGGCCAACAAAGCACAGTCAACGGTGGATTTATTATCGAAATAGAGCGTGAATTGAATAGAATAGGAAAACTTAATTTATGTCACGATTTTCCTTTCCTTAAATATAATGAATGGCATGAAATTGTGGAATCCAAATAAATATTTAATTATGATTGTAACGTTACAATAACATAGAGGAAATAATCCATATACGTCGCTTAGTATCAAATAGGTTTAATACGATGATAGTCTTCTAACTATTATGCAGTAACTGAAAAATTCTTGCCTTCTACATTATATTCTGATGAAATATGAAAAGAAGTCCTGAAAATATTTGTTCCCTTTGAATTTGCAATACCACTATACGATCTCATTTTTTATGATGGCTTTATCTTTATAATAGTTTATAGTAATAGTTTATTCCAAAAAAAAAATCGATAAACCACTGATTTAGAATAATATTAGATAAACTGTAGAAACAACTTTAGTACCGCCTTGGTACTTTTTGCTGCTACGTAATTTCGTTATAAATTCTTAAAATATATACATACACGGCGGTAACTATACTCCTAATGAAGCAGCCAATGTACCTTATAATTTATGATGCAACGTCGCCCCATCAAATTTAAATTCTGCGTTTTTAACCCTGGCATAACAAAATACTAATATAATTAAAGCAATGAAACAAAAATATTGATTATTATCATTAATGTCTTGAATAATTTTGAAGAATTTTGATATGAAATTCTCATTAGTAAAATGACAGGAAAAATTCCGCTCTGAGCTTAAAAGGAATTTTACCTTTCTACAAAATTGTATTTGACAATCCATTCGACGCCATTGCTGACGTCCATTGTCTGTTTTATTGGTAGGACTAGAGTTAGCAGCAAGTAGTGCTTATTCCAGTTATGTGTATGTTTGCTTTAGTTTAGTAGTGAAAAAAATTAGTAACGCCCCATTAAATAGTGGTGAAGAAAAAAGACAAATAAAAATGCTCTTTTTCGAAAGAGATTTTTTGAGAGTCTAAGGAGGAGTTCTCACCTAATTGTCACACCATCATTCAGAAACACTTAATCGTCAAAAATATCTGCATATATTCAGATGGGAGTATGTTCTATTGAGCGTTACTTAATAATTGTTAATTAACATACGTAACATTAATTGCTATTAATAAACTAGCAGCAATAATAGAGGAATATTTCTCATTATAGTACATATGTTTCAATATATATAATAATTCAATGTCTATTGCAGTTAATAAAATACAAATTAATTTTCGCTGAAGTGGAAAATTACATTTTGCATTAAATTTTGATTTATGTGGCAATAAAAATTTTATTTGGATATAAAGTTAATTAATCAATTCAACCTTATAAAGTAACTCTACCTTGGACTATAATCTAAACGGGCCTTAATTTGTTTAAACAAGAATATAGTTTAGGTGTCAAGTATATAGTGCTGGTGAATTAGTTTGAACAGAAACATATTGAATTAGCACTAATAACAATATTAGTCACAATTACTATCGATAAATGATCAAAATAAAATTAGGAATGTCAGCTTGAAATCGATCATAATTTAATAGGCTATGATTCACATTTTGTTATCTTTCATCCTAAATGTTCAAAATTCAACACAAACTCAAAAACGATTTGCAGTAGTTTTAGATCTGAATCAAGAAATGATTAGCGACCATTTAGGAAGGAAAATTCAAAAGATGGGAGAAAGGGCATCAATGGTATGACAGACAAATGGAAAATAGAAAAAATTTCTGTAAAATGGTGCTCTGTTTGGCGTTGTGAATTAGGAACTGTTGAAACCTGATGAAACAATTAATAATGATTAACAAACCGGCCAAGGAAGCGTTGAGGGCACTTAGAAAGGACATATTGACGCACTTGTCGTACTATGCAGACCATGCCCTGTCTGACCATCAGCTTTCCCATTAATGCGACATACGCTTGTAGAGCACTTCGCCATTTTCGAGGAAGTTACAAAGTGGCTCGATGAATTTGTTCAAAGGACAAACAGTTCATTAATGAAATAGCTAATACATTGAATAAATAACATTTTTAGAAAGTAAGGGAAAAGTTTTTGAGGCTATTAAAGAAGCTGATGCTTTGAAACATATTGTTTCTTAATTATAAAAATTATGCAAGTGAAAGTATTTTTTAAGCTTTTACATCTCATTGATGTATCTTGTTAGTGACGAGGCAAATATTAATTAATGCTATCAGAAGTGACGGATTATCGGCATCATCGATTTTACAATTAAGCAGAAGTGGGCTATGATAGAAATAACAAAAAGGATCTGTATGATCGTTTCCTAGTTGATGTTGGTTTAATTGAACTGGGGCACTGGTAATTTCGAATTGTAATGGTGTAATAATCGATTTCTTTTAATTTAAAAAATTTGGTATTCACTTTGGTTTCTATACAGTTTATATCACTTCACTAGTTAATACTTAACTTAATAAGTCTTCGTCATTTCATTCTTTGATGATATTTTCGAGACTCCTGTGGAAATTTCATTCTCTTATATATCTGAAAGCGTTTACTTTTTCGTGAATTTTCCTACAGTGTCCATTTTAAGTTAATAGCTGTTCGTGCTGGTGAAATATGACAATTTATTTTTCAATTTATTTATAATATTTCTAGTCATTGAATTTGCCTGATATCTATGAGACAAACAAATCAATTGGAAATTATGTTAAAATATCAAAGTATACAAATACGTAGATAAAAAGAAAATGCTAAATAGTTTAATAGGTTTATATTACAGTTAGAATTATTACAGTTGTTACAGCAGAATATAGTTTAGGCGAGAGTTATATAGTGCTGGTGTATTAGTTTGAACAATAACCAATTAAATTAGCTCTAATAACAATATTAGTTAATCAATCAATCAAGTATTAGTCAATAAATGATCAGAATAAAATTAAGAATTTCATCTAGAATTCGGTCATAATTTAATGGTATAGGATTCCCATTTTGTTATCTTTCAGCAATTTAATCCACAAGCTATTTTATTGACTGTGGCTCGTTATTTTTAGAATGCAAGTGAAAAGTGGGCTAGGATAGAAATAACAAAAGGATCTATGATCGTTTTGTAGTTGATGTTGGTTTAATTGAGCTGGGGCACTGGTAATGACCTGGTAATTCTGAAAGCCCAAAATAATAACGAATGCGTAAGAGTTCCTGCTTGTCAGTTCGAATAATTAAAATAATTATCGAGTTATTTTAATTTTCAAAACTATTGTATTAAATTTGACTTCTAGACAGTTTATATCGAAACAGGAATATTTATATTTCTCCGTAAGGAATATTTTTTGGGTTTTACTACTTACTACTTAACTTAGTAAGTTTTCGGTATTAGATTCTTGATGACTTGTGCACTTCTCGTTTCCTTGCTGAACAAAATTTGTTCATGCTCCCTATGGAAATTTCATTCTCTTATATATCTGAACGCGTTTGCTTTTCCGTGAATTTTCTACAGTTTCCATTTTAAGTTTATCGCTGCTAGTGCTGGTGAAATATGATAATTTGTTTTTCAATTTATTTAGAGTATTTCAAGTCATTGAATTTGTCCGATATCTACTCTAGAAATAAATCGATTGAAAATAACGTTAAACTATAAAAGCAGATACATACATAAAAATAAAGTGTTAAGTTGTTTTATTGGTTTATGTTACAATCGTCTAAAACATAACTCTTTATTCCACTGCTACAAAAAATAATCAACGAGAACATAGTGTTTTACTTACAATATTATAATTGTTGTGAATAGTTCAGTCGTGATGTTTCAAGCAATTAAGTATGAATTAATACAACTAATTCAATTTCTTTAGATTTTAATTGAAACTAGAGTGTGCAAGATGCGTATAAATGTGGTGACACGTCGTTTTTTAACAATTTTATACCGATATTTGTCCACGATTAAAAGAGTGTTTTATGGCTCTGAAAATTTGAAAGGAAAAAATTATTAGGGGGCTCTGTGCGGGCTTTTGTGGCGACCGTATCAATTTAACAGTCTGGCATATGGATTATCTTTTTTAAAGTATGCTTATTTTAGCGCGTTGATGAAAATGTCTGGTATCGTTCCGACAAATATAGTTATTTTTGCCATTTGACAGTCTTTTTCATTTGATTTGAATATGTAAAAGAATTAATAGTGCTTTATTACTTAACCGGACTTGGTAATTTTGAAAACAGTTCTTAAGTTATACAATAAAAATTGTATATTCAAATAAGAAGAGGGTATGTATATTTTACATGTCTTAAAATATGTAAAATCATATGTAATTTATTAAATCCTTTTTTTATTTAGTATATACAGAATATACATGTTCAATATA
The DNA here is from genome assembly GCF_030347505.1 of Rhynchophorus ferrugineus. NCBI lineage: Eukaryota > Metazoa > Arthropoda > Insecta > Coleoptera > Curculionidae > Rhynchophorus > Rhynchophorus ferrugineus. Next base: position 2,149,044 of record NW_027472582.1, on the reverse strand, counting down.
CTAAAATGAAATATGCCTTGTTTGTATTTCGGTGAAATGACCTATACTGAAAATTGAAGCCAATCAGTGGGGCTTTAACATGAAGCTGGTTAAAACATACCAGATGCGAATTAATACACAGTAAGATCGTCTGTTTTACACAATTTAAAAGTCATTCATAAGCCCGATAGTTATGAAAATTTATAGTTTTTTGCCAGTTTCAAGTACTTTTTCGTAATTTTCGTTGAAATCATCATAAACACTACAACAGTTTTGAATTATTTTCTGCTGAACCCAACAATATTTGTTGTACGATAAAAAGGCTTAAACATTTAGGTTTTAAGTTAACAGTGAAAATTAGCATTTTCGAAAAATATGTGAAACTTCATCTCACATATTTTAAAATTTGCAAACTTTAAAGCAATTCAAATGGAATTTCGCTTCACTCCAAAATATATATATTTTCAGAATTTTGTTTTTACCTCAAAGGCGAAAAATTATAGAACTTTTTCGATGTTATGGAGCGGTTTCGTCTCGTCGTCGTTGGAGAACCTCAATGGTTCCTATAGTAAACTACCTTTGTAGCTTGACTGATTTCTACTAGAATTGGTTGTAAATAATATAGCACTCAGTGTTCTGACTACTAATATATTAATCTACTCTTTACACTGAAGTGAATCAAGATGATGGTTTTCCTAGGTCTTATTCACAAAACTGTTTAAAGGTCCCATACAGCCTTTATGAAGAAAGCTTTATATATAAAGCCCACAATGTTTAACCCCGTCGCTGATGGAGAATTTGTCTGATATCTATGAGACAAATAAATCAATTGGAAATTATGTTAAAATATCAAAGTATACAAATACGTAGATAAAAATAAAATGCTAAATAGTTTAATAGGTTTATATTACAGTTAGAATTATTACAGTTGTTACAGCAGAATATAGTTTAGGCGAGAGTTATATAGTGCTGGTGTATTAGTTTGAACAATAACCAATTAAATTAGCTCTAATAATAATATTAGTTAATCAATCAATCAATTATTAGTCAATAAATGATCAGAATAAAATTAAGAATTTCATCTAGAATTCGGTCATAATTTAATGGTATAGGATTCCCATTTTGTTATCTTTCAGCAATTTAATCCACAAGCTATTTTATTGACTCTGGCTCGTTATTTTTAGAATCTCGTTAATTTAGCAAGTGAAAAGTGGGCTAGGATAGAAATAACAAAAGGATCTATCATCGTTTTGTAGTTGATGTTGGTTTAATTGAGCTGGGGCACTGGTAATGACCTGGTAATTCCGAAAGCCCAGAACAATAACGAATGCGTAAGAGTTCCTGCTTGTCAGTTCGAATAATTAAAATAATATTTCAACAAGTTATAATGGTGTAATTATCGAGTTATTTTAATTTTCAAAACTATTGTATTAAATTTGACTTCTAGACAGTTTATATCGAAACAGGAATATTTATATTTCTCCGTAAGGAATATTTTTTGGGTTTTACTACTTACTACTTAACTTAGTAAGTTTTCGGTATTAGATTCTTGATGACTTGTGCACTTCTAGTTTCCTTGCTGAACAAAATTTGTTCATGCTCCCTATGGAAATTTCATTCTCTTATATATCTGAACGCGTTTGCTTTTCCGTGAATTTTCTACAGTTTCCGTTTTAAGTTTATCGCTGCTAGTGCTGGTGAAATATGATAATTTGTTTTTCAATTTATTTTGAGTATTTCTAGTCATTGAATTTGTCCGATATCTATTCTAGAAATAAATCGATTGAAAATAACGTTAAACTATAAAAGCAGATACATGCATAAAAATAAAATGTTAAGTTATTTTATTGGTTTATATTACAATCGTCTAAAACATAACTCTTTATTCCACTGCTACAAAAAATAATCAACGAGAACATAGTGTTTTACTTACAATATTATAATTGTTGTGAATAGTAGAGTCGTGATGTTTCAAGCAATTAAGTATGAATTAATACAACTAATTCAATTTCGTTAGATTTTAATTGAAACTAGAGTGTGCAAGATGCGTATAAATGTGGTGACACGTCGTTTTTTAACAATTTTATACCGATATTTGTCCACGATTAAAAGAGTGTTTTATGGCTCTGAAAATTTGAAAGGAAAAAATTATTAGGGGGCTCTGTGCGGGCTTTTGTGGCGACCGTATCAATTTAGCAGTCTGGCATATGGATTATCTTTTTTAAAGTATGCTTATTTTAGCGCGTTGATGAAAATGTCTGGTATCGTTCCGACAAATATAGTTATTTTTGCCATTTGACAGTCTTTTTCATTTGATTTGAATATGTAAAAGAATTAATAGTGCTTTATTACTTAACCGGACTTGGTAATTTTGAAAACAGTTCTTAAGTTATACAATAAAAATTGTATATTCAAATAAGAATAGGGTATGTATATTTTACATGTCTTAAAATATGTAAAATCATATGTATCCTTTTTTCATGTAGTATATACAGAATATACATGTTCAATATACTAAAATGAAATATGCCTTGTTCGTATTTCGGCGAAATGACCTATACTGAAAATTGAAGCCAATCAGTGGGGCTTTAACATGAAGCTGGTTAAAACATACCAGATGCGAATTAATACACAGTAGGATCGTCTATTTTACACAATGTAAAACTCATTCATAAGCCCGATAGTCGTGAAAATTTATAGTTTTTTTGCCAGTTTCAAGTACTTTTTCGTAATTTTCGTTGAAATCATCATAAACACTACAACAGTTTTGAATTATTTTCTGCTGAACCCAACAATATTTGTTGTACGATAAAATGGCTTAAACATTTAGGTTTTAAGTTAATAGTGAAAATGGCATTTTCGCAAAAATCTGTGAAACTTCATCTCACACATTTTAAAATTTGTAAACTTTAAAGCAATTCAAATGGAATTTCGCTTCACTCCAAAATATATATATTTTCAGAATTTTGTTTTTACCTCAAAGGCGAAAAATTATAAAACTTTTTCGATATTATGGAGCAGTTTCGTCTCATCGTCGTTGTAAAACTTCGATGGTTCCTATAGTAAACTACCTTTGGAGCTTGACTGATTTCTACTAGAATTGGATGTAAATAATATAGCACTCAGTGTTCTGACTACTAATATATTAATCTACTCTTTACACTGAAGTGAATCAAGATGATGGTTTTTCTAGGTCTTATTCACAAAACTGTTTAAAGGTCCCATACAGCCTTTATGAAGAAAGCTTTATATATAAAGCCCACAATGTTTAACCCCGTCGTTGATGGAGAATTTGCCTGATATCTATGAGACAAATAAATCAATTAGAAATTATGTTAAAATATCAAAGTACGTAGATAAAAATAAAATGCTAAATAGTTTAATAGATTTATATTACAGTTAGAATTATTACAGTTGTTACAGCAGAATATAGTTTAGGCGAGAGTTATATAGTGCTGGTGTATTAGTTTGAACACTAACCAATTAAATTAGCTCTAATAATAATATTAGTTAATCAATCAATCAATTATTAGTCAATAAATGATCAGAATAAAATTAAGAATTTCATCTAGAATTCGGTTATAATTTAGTGGTATAGGATTCCCATTTTGTTATCTTTCAGCAATTTAATCCACAAGCTATTTTATTAACTGTGGCTCGTTATTTTTAGAATGCAAGTGAAAAGTGGGCTGGGATAGAAATAACAATAGGATCTATGATCGTTTTGTAGTTGATGGTTTAATTGAGCTAGGGCACTGGTAATGACCTGGTCGTGAAAATTTATAGTTTTTTGCCAGTTTCAAGTACTTTTTTGTAATTTTCGTTGAAATCATCATAAACACTACAACAGTTTTGAATTATTTTCTGCTGAACCCAACAATATTTGTTGTACGATAAAATGGCTTAAGCATTTAGGTTTTAAGTTAACAGTGAAAATGGCATTTTCGAAAAATCTGTGAAACTTCATCTCGCACATTTTAAAATTTGTAAACTTTAAAGCAATTCAAATGGAATTTCGCTTCACTCCAAAATATATATATTTTCAGAATTTTGTTTTTACCTCAAAGGCGAAAAATTATAGAACTTTTTCGATATTATAGAGCAGTTTCGTCTCGTCGTCGTTGGAGAACTTCGATAGTTCCTATAGTAAACTACCTTTGGAGCTTGACTAATTTCTACTAGAATTGGATGTAAATAATATAGCACTCTCTGTTCTGACTACTAATATATTAATCTACTATTTACACTGAAGTGAATCAAGACGATGGTTTTCCTAGGTCTTTTTCACAAAACTGTTTAAAGGTCCCAAACAGCCTTTATGAAAAAAGCTTTATATATAAAGCCCATAATGTTCAATCCCGTCGCCGTTGGAGAACTTTCTCGATAGTTCCTATAGTAAACTGCCTTTGGAGCCCTTTTATTTATTTGTATAGTTAGCACCAGCGATTCACAGAATGATGCTAGCTTCAATTTGCCTTGATTGCTCACAGCTGACGATTTCTACTAGAATTGGATGTAAATAATATAGCACTCACTGTTATGACTGCTAATATATTAATCTACTATTTACACTGAAGTGAATCAAGACGATGGTTTTCCTAGATCTTATTCAGAAAACTGTTTAAAGGTCCCAAACAGCCTTTATGAAAAAAGCTTTATATATAAAGCCCATAATGTTCAATCCCGTCGCCGTTGGAGAACTTTCTCGATAGTTCCTATAGTAAACTGCCTTTGGAGCCCTTTTATTTATTTGTATAGTTAGCACCAGCGATTCACAGAATGATGCTAGCTTCAATTTGCCTTGATTGCTCACAGCTGACGATTTCTACTAGAATTGGATGTAAATAATATAGCACTCACTGTTATGACTGCTAATATATTAATCTACTATTTACACTGAAGTGAATCAAGACGATGGTTTTCCTAGATCTTATTCACAAAACTGTTTAAAGGTCTCATACAGCCTTTATAAAAAAAGCTTTATATATAAAGCCCATAATGTTTAATTCCATCGTCTTTGGAGAATTTTTTCGATAGTTCCTATAGTAAGCTGCCTTTGGAGCCCTTTTATTTACTTGTATAGTTAGCACCAGCGATTCACAGACTGACCCTAGCTTCAATTTGCTTTGATTGCTCACAGCTGACGATTTCTACTAGAATTGGATGTAAATAATATAGCACTCACTATTCTGACTACTAATATATTAATCTACTATTTACACTGAAGTGAATCAAGACGATGGTTTTCCTAGGTTTTATTCACAAAACTGTTTAAAGGTCCCAAACAGCCTTTATAAAAAAAGCTTTATATATAAAGCCCACAATGTTTAATCCCGTCGACGTTGGAGAACTTTTTCGATAGCTTCTATAGTAAACTGCCTTTGGAGCCCTTTTATTTGTTTGTATAGTTAGCACCAGCGATTCATAGACTGATGCTAGCTTCAATTTACCTTGATTGCTCACAGCTGACGATTTCTGCTATAATTGGATGTAAATAATATAGCACTCACTGTTTTAACTACTAGTATATTAATCTACTATTTACACTGAAGTGAATCAAGACGATGGTTCTTCTAGGTCTTATTCACAAAACTGTTTAAGGGTCCCAAATAGCCTTTACGAAAAAAGCTTAGCATACGGTAAAGCTGAATTTCGTCGAAAATTACTACTTTATGCCATTAAAGCCCATAATGTAATAAGTTCTATTATGATTTTAATATAAATACCCTCTAAAGGAATAAAGAGCTTAATGTTCGCCCTCGAAGCTGCGTGAGGCATTTCGTGACTATTGGTGTTTTTACCAATTATCCTATTCAATGGTTGTTTGTTAAAGAGCAGTTGTTTTATGCCATTAAATGAGGACGTAGGGGTATAAGGACGAGGAAAACGTGTTAGCACACCCAGAAAGGACGAAAAGACAGGAACGGAAATAAAAGCTAACAAAGGAGCCGACTTGGGCTAACTCGACAAAGACATTTAAAGATTTTTTCGGTCATGAATAAAAGATGAAAATTGAAAAATAAACAACAATGGAGCCGAGTTTATTGTGGCCAGATCAAAGAATTGTTAATAAAAATGTCTATATTTTTGTTTAATATATAAAGAAGCATATTTGATGGGTTTTATTTAATATTTCTGTGCGTTGAGTATAATAGATTGTTTTTTATTTTATTTTAATGCATAATGTTTACAACAGATGGCTCCACTCGTAATATATTATTCATAGTTTTACCTATTTCTGGCTTTTACTCTCTATGCATTTCAAAATAATTGTCTTACTGGTGTGAGATAATATGAGAGAAAGGCTGAATCCATGTGACAGGCACTATGTTATCACTGAAATAAATTCATATTTTCGACAAAAGAACGATTTATTTTGCCATAATAGTCAATTTTGATCGTCAGTGAAATTATAGTTATATAATTAAGTGTTTGTTATTTTATTATTTGTTTTATTCTAATTCAATAAAATACTTACTTTAGATGCATTAGGTATTAAACCTCATTGATTTTCCATAATAGACAGAATTTAATATTGTTATTACAGGTTATTTTAACTTTTCAAAATTCTAAGGTACGTTATTTTATGTAATTTTGAATGCATTCTTTATCTTCTTTATTTATTTGATTTATGTTAAAATTTAACTCAATTTAAAAACGTAATAATTATTGATTAATATGTTTTTAACCCTGCTTTTAACATATATGTAAGATATAAACGTGTATTGTTTTCAATATTAAAAATAGTCAAAATATTTTCAAAATATTGTTTTCGATGTTCAATTATTTCAATAATTGACTGAAATGAATTGATTGCAATTATTCGGTATTTATATCGCCCTTCAAAGTTTCAATTTAAGTAGCTTTGGGTTAATAAAATTCTCTATTTTATTGCTCAATGCTTCCTCTGCCACCTGTAAATGAGTATTCACAAGCTTCTGCATCTTTTATGAATGATATGAAAAATAATTATGAATAATATTTTATGAAGAAACTTCAACAATGTTAGACCACTTTCACAAATATATTTGTGGAGTTGACCAAACTACTAAAAACTTCTCGTCAACACTAGATCTAAATATTCAACTCATTTTTTAATATTATTGCCTTGCATGCAAATGTAATAAAAATTCAAATTTATTTGGTATTTGTTATTATCCGTTATAATTTCAATATCCATTATAATATTTTGTTTCTTGAATCAATTATTAATATTCGGCTGATGTTATTATAGCCTGATATACAATAAAACAATATTATATATTTATAAAAACATACAATATATAATAGCTAAAGTAAAATACATTAACCTAGATATTTTTATTCGAATTTTAAACAAATTCTCCACGGCAAAAAATGGATACGTCTCCATATAGTCAAATCGGGTATATAAAAAAGCACAAACCCAATATTGACCATTACGGTTACCATATAAAAACCCAACAGTAACATTTTTCCTATTGGGTATGTCGTATAAAACTCGATAGGTATAGAAAGCGACGATTTTTATTTTATCGGATTTGATATTGGTTGTGTTTTATAGATGGACATCAATATAGAGAGAGAAAGAATATGACCGACATGATTATTACATTTCTATAGACAAGAGTTTGCTATAAGCAAATGTTGTATTTGCTCAAATAGAACAAATATTATTTTAAATTTTCTAGAACAAAGCGTATATGGTTTTAACAGGTCATTTGAAAAATCCCCGTCATACCGTAGTAAAACATAATTTTTTGGCAAAATTAGTTTTTTAATCAACATAATTCCTTTCAAGGGTGATATACACTGATTATAGCTACTCTCCAATTTTTCGATGCCATTTTTGTAGTACCATTTGTCCTTTGCTTCAAAATAGGCCCCAGTTTCGGCGATCACCTCTTCATTCGACTAAAATTTCTTCCTAGCGAGCATATTTTTGAGATCTGAGAACAAGTTGTCGCTGGGGGCTAGATCTGGAGAATACGGTGGATGAGGAAGCAATTTAAAGCCAATTTTATGGATTTCTGCCATCGTTTTCACCGACTTGTGACACGGTGCATTATCTTGGTGAAACAGCTCATTCTTTTTCTTCAAATGCGGCGATTTTTAGGCGATTTTGTCTTTTAAACGGTTCAATAACGCTATGTAATAGTCGCTGTTAATAGTCGTTCCTTTTTCAAGGTAGTTAATGAAAATTGTTCCATGCGCATCCCAAAATACAGACCCCATAACCTTGTCAGCCGACTGTTTCGTTTCACCAAGCTTTGGATAGGGTTCATCGTATGAAGTCCACTCGAATGACTGTTGATTGGACTTCGGAGTGAAATGGTAATAAACCAAGTGATCAAGGGTAATAAACCCAAAAACTTGGGTTTATTACCCTTGATCGTCTTCAAAGACTGCTGCGCATCATCAACTTGCCGTTATTTTTGGTCAAAAGTGAGCTCGCGCGGCAACCACTTTGCAGAGAGCTTTCTCACACCCAAATATTTGTGAATGATATGATTTACACGTTCAGTTGATATCTTTAGAGTGTCTGCTATATCATTCAATTTCAATTTACGATCATTCAAAATCATTTTTGGATTTTTTAAAATGTTTTCCTCGGTAACAATCTCTTTTGGGCGTCCACTGCGTTCATCGTCTTCGGTGCTCATTTCATCACATCTAAAGTTAGCATACCAATCCGATGGTTGATTTTCCTGGGGCAGTATCCTGAAACTCGACATCAAGCCAAGTTTTTAGTTCAACTGTATTTTTTCTCCCGAAATTCCTTTTCATCCATTTTTATTCACAATAACAAAAGTTGCTTTACTCAAAATTCTATAATTCACAAACTAATGATCCCACAGCTGTCAAATTTATACACGCATCTTTTGAAAGTTAGGGCTAGCTAGAAAACATATGGATTTAATTCTAGTAGCGCCATGTATGTGTCAGGCCGCCGACTTTGATCTCTTAACATAAAACTTTTACTCTTGTTATATACTTTTTTGCTATTAGTTTGTTTATTATCTATATGTCTTTATGATATAACTTTGTAAAATATTTATTTTGGATATATTTAAATTACATTTCAATAACGATTTTCGTCTTTCTTTCTTTGTATATCTATCTTTATATCTAGTTTTCCTGAAATCTGTGCATCTGTGGTCTTTTCAGCCCTCTTATGGGCTAATAATCACCCTGTCTTATTTAATTGTCTTCAAATAATCCAACGAGGTTAATCGTACTCAATTTTATATTTCACATCATCGTGTATATGTAATTCATTTGTAAACATTTTATAACGGGAATCAACGCTAATCTGAAAGAAAACTGACAAAACGATCATAAAACATGGTTTCTTGATGACTGAAAGTGGAAGTGAATATGGTATGCTCCCATCCTTTACATTACTACTGCTACCCACGGTTCTGTATTTATGAGGTTCTGTAATTATTTGGGCGGCAATATTGTTATTCAGCTGATCTTCTCATTCACATCACTAGCAGAATTACGGCGAATGAATATTTCGACATCCTCTATAACCAAGTTCTTTCTATAAATATCATATTGCTACTAAACGAAAAGAGTCATGACTTAAGATAATATAAAATATTGCAGTGTATTGAATATTTGATGAAGGTAAGTCAATATAAGAAAGGCACCGAGTAAAGAGAGAACACGAGTGCAAACATGGGTCCGTTGTCGGCAGTTCTGCGTAATGGGGGTTTAGGTACCGAAACTAGACGAAGCATATCAGAATTTTGGCCTTGTAGAGAACCGCCTGTGAACGAGATACTATAACCGAGAACATTAAGAAGATGTGAGAAGTTTCTAGCTGGAAGAGTTTTTACCTCACCGAAGTTCTGAACAAATCAGGATACCGAAAAGGGTTTTTTGAACCAGCCTTCTCAACCACCAACAAGAACCCGAGTGAGGAGGTTCAGTGATAAAACACGGTACATCGAGAATGAGGATCAGAGTTAAATAAAAAAATTACCATCACAACAGAACTGAAGAACAACAAAATAAACAAAAAGTTAGCAATATTAAAATGAAAGAGTTATAGAACCAAGACCAGAAACACTAAAAGAACTACCGAATTAGTCATAGAACATGAATTAAGAAACAGTCAAGAGAGCCAATATTGAATCAGATTTAGAATATTGTAGAAGAAAAAAAAATAGGAATGGACGTTAAGAATTATTCACAGTAAAATTATATGGCGTGTGTATATTCCTTAGTTGGGTCAGGATGACGGAATTAGTATTGTCCTAAACCAGACGAATTACTAAGTAATATTCATCTAATTCATAAATATTTTCACCATTACGTATCAATTTAACATCTTCAAATGTATATATTTTTATATTAATGATTTAAATAAACAAACTCTTCTTTGTGCAATAATTTACGCAAAGCAGACAGAAAATTAAATTGTATTTTATTTGCAATATTGTCTTCTCTCCTTAACAATCAACTATTCAACTAAATCAAATATTGCAGCTGTTTTAAGGGCTTAAGAGCTTATTAATAATTAAAAATTCAGTATATATCATAGTTTTTGACAGAATTATGGGAATCAAATCGATACTCTTTTATCTAAAGCACTCTACTTTTCGAAATGTCACATTACGACGTTTTTATTCTGGAAGCGGAGTTAAGAAAGGTGTAAAAGAGACGTGATCAGCGTTGGCTAATACCCAGATGTGGAATAAGAAAATTCGGCCTCAAACGGTTTTATAAATGACATATTCGCGTTGGTTTCAGGAGAGAACAGTCGTGAAATATATCTGGCGGAGATCTACCACGATTTTCTCTAATATGATTAATTAGAGTGTCATTAGATTAATATATTAAAGTTATTTCATCCAGTACATTCTCAGATAGTTTGGACGATAACGCAATACATACATCAATATGTATTTCCCAAATTAGAATAGATATAAAAAACTTAAGCTAAGGTTAAAAGTAATACTTTACACTATACAGCTTTGTCTGGATTGGTTCGCTTCAATCATCTGAATTCCTGGGTATTGCCCAGTAGATACATGGTTCCACGTTGTTGTGATTCAGCAAACTTATTTCATGCTTTTAGTAAGCTTGGATAAGTTCATAATTCCAATTTTATTTCGAGGTCGTTGTTGGTTACGTAGCCACAAGCATTGGTAATTAATCAAAGAACTATCTTTTGGCAGCGTTGGATTATTAGTTGGTTTGATGTTTTAATGCAACCCCATATTTGTACAATACAGATCCAAAATGGCATTATGAGTAACTAATAAACCAATCTCTTTGATTCTAGATCAAGATGAAAGTATCTTCCAACTAACCAGTACAACTGCTTGAATTTGTATCTTATCTCTTCTATTTTTTGTCTGAGATTTTGTTTCCAATTCAAGCTAACATCAAGATCGATGGCGAGATATTTAGTCAATATAAGCAGTATAGAGTAGATACATGAGCTGTTCCAAGACACTTACAGCTACAATAGATTTAAGTGTTGAGAATGGTATTTTTAGAAATGGTTTAATACGTTGTAACATCAGTGTCTAAAATAATGTTGATGTCACAGGTAGCAGTAAAATAGACCTGTAGGTTACGACTTATTCTGCTGGCTTGTCAGATTTTTTAAGCATAATTATTTGAACTATCTTAAACATTACAGAGCATGCTTCAGTCCTAAACAAACATTAAATATGGTTTCCGATGTGATGATTGATTTTCGTGGTATTTCTTTTGATAATCCAGATGAAATATCACCTATTCCAGGGACCTTTTTAGGATTGAAGTTGGTATCAATTTACGTGATAGATTCTAATGGATAATTCAGACTTACAGCTACATCGAGCTGACAAAACCTGAATTGTATCCATTATAGCTTCTATATCATTCGGCTTGAATACCTTTGCTAATTCTTGAACCTATTTATTTCGACAATTTTTAATAGCCGAGGCTCTGATAACTTGTCTTTTAAATCTTCGAGTTGATTTCCATAGCGAGTAATTTTTTTTCTGTAATTAATTATTAATATTTTCTCTATTCTATATTCCTTGATCTTTTGATTTGTCTTATTTATAATTCTAGTACAAACAGTATTGTCTATAGCATGTTTATTTATTATTCCCTAATTTCGAATGGGTACTTTATGTCATATTTCGATTTCTCTCTTTACGTTGGGGTAGCTTCTTTTGCAGCTGACCGAATTTGATCAACTATATTTTTAATAAGTTGCTCAAGATTAAATTTTATTCAGTTTGGTGATATGCCTTTCGATATATAAAAATCCAGTAATTCTGGCACTTTATATTTGTTGGTGGGCCAGTATGTGTGTTTATACCCTAAATGATAATTACAATTTGTAATATTAATACCTATGAATAACTAATTTCCTTTTCCAGGTATTAATCATAAACTCCAAGTTGTATGTTAAATATTAATATCCTCTCCAACAATAAATCTCGGAGCCTAATTTTAAACATAATTATCTGTATTGTTGTTGCACCATTTTGTGTTTTAGTGGAAAGTGTACAGTGCCAATGTTTAGATAATAATATTCCAATATATTGCCTCTTGTTGATTTGGATTAAAAGGGACAGTTATTGATGGAGGAAGTTAAGTTATATGGGAGTTATTGTACTTTTCCCAAGCTGCCTTTGTCACTCTATTGGCGAATAAATAACTGAACGTCGTCATAGAGCTCGCCTTTAACACGAATCGTAATTTACAACCCACACAAAACAGAAACCAATATCTACACTGACAAGTGGGATACTTTTCGCCTTATCGTGCGTCTGTATTTTCTCGCCGTGGTGTTTTTATTTTCTACACCGAATGGAAAATATTTTCGGTTGGCTTGCCTTTTATACATCAGACTTTTTAACAGTACAATATATATCATGTTAATATCTATTAGATTGATGTAGAATTATAACTTCCTTTCAAATCAAATTACATAATTTTAAGTTAAATTAACTTCAACAGTGAAAAAAACTAATTAAAGTTATACAATGAAAGGTGTGTTTTTAAATAATTTTTGAATTTCCCCCCTTCGCATACACCTTATATATATATATATATATATATATATATATATATATAATACTCTTAAGTATATATAAGTATTTCTTATGTCTATGTAAATTAACTTCAACAGTGAAAAAAACTAATTAAAGTTAAACAATGAAAGGTGTATTTTTAAATAATTTTTGAATTTCCCCCCTTCGCATACACCTTTCTTATGTCTATATTTATATCACTTATTAAGACTTTTAGGATATTTTTACAATTTTAACCTGAATTCTCATATGGATCATTAAAGTTGATCAATAAACTAGGGTATGAAAGAAACCAATAAATGTTGTCGTAAATGGAGAAATGACAGAACACAAAAAACTGAAAATTTAAACATAACATAATACCCTGATATTGGGCTGCAAATTCTATCTAATTACTAAATTTTTACTACTACTACTACTAAATCCTAAAACATGACATGTGATAATCCAAATTGGAGTTTATAATTATGATATATATATATATATATATATATATATATATATATATATATATATATATATATATTATATTTCTAAACGAAGACAAATCTTCAACATAGGGTACCATTATACTCCTTAAACTGTTAAGGTAGCTACAACCACTCATAAGAATTTCACTATTTCTAATTGATATTAGTCACTGATATTTTATTAACCGTTTTCGGGATGATAGACAACATTTAAGCTTGCTTTTGTTCGAACAATAAGAACCAGTGTTTACCCAATATTTTTATTCGAATATTTGTCACAGGAAATAGTTGTTTTTTAGATATTCCAGATTGTCTTCACTATAAGTTGTTCGCTATTATTTAAAATCTATTTATCAGTTTAATTTGCTTTATTCTGAACTTAAACTTGTATACAATAATTTGCCCTAACTATCTACCAAAGGAATGCAGTGTTATAACCTGATATCTAAAAATAGTCTTCCAATTTCAGCAAAATGGTAGCAACAAAAGCCACTGACCGCCAAGAATCCTTCCTTCTAATCAACCCTCTAATAAAATACCCATGACCGAAAGTGATTCTGGCGGAAACACCCCGGCATTTTCCGGGTTCAATATAGGTTTTTTTCTAAATTTTTAAAAGATATTCCCCATTTCCAGCTCTAAAGTAATTTCTAAGCCGTTCCGAGACGGGGCAGATATCCCGTCAACTCTCCAGAGTTTTACCACAGCGCGAAATTACTTCTGGCAAGATAAAACCCACAACGCCAGAAGGGTTTACGTGTGGGTTATCGAAAAATAGTATTATTTTCTGTGAAGTTCTGTGTCGAGGACGCCAGACATGAAGTGGCGAGATAATATGTACGGGATAAGCCGTAGATTGTGGCGGTATGTTTGAGTGTAACTGTCCAGGTGAATACCTAATAATAAAGCGAGGTAGTTATTCTAACTATTTAGGGGGGATATTTTGTGGAACAAGCATAAAAGGAAGTAATAAATGTCTTATAACTGTCTATTAATGGTTACATGACTTTGAAACTCAATATTATTCTTATTTTATCGAATTTCACTGGTTCAAATACTAATTTTATTTATTCTCTTAGATCTAGATTATCTCTAGTTAATTATTATTCAACAGTTTTAATCTTTCAGTGTCATTTTGAACATATAGGTTATCCTAATGTGTTTTTGTACCTAATATATAACCGTTAACTTTAAATATTCATCATCAATATCATCAGTATCTAAAATATATAGCAATATATTATCTAAATATCTAGTTTTGTCTCTTTTATACTTCTGAATATCCAGTGTAATGCCTCAGTAATTATATATGAAATTTGTGGATAAATTTGCCACACTAAACCTTCTCTAGGGCTTAGTATAAGTTCAAATCCATTGCTCAAGAGGTTTCTCAAATAAATTTTCACATTTTAGTTGACCAAAAAATAATAAAATATGATAAATAAACATACAAATTTTTCTGATACTTTGTTAATATTTCTGACTCGGTTTTGCATTTTTTCTTAGTTCATATTATGAATCATCTAGAGGCAGAAACTCGTTAAATAATTGTTTCTTTTAGATATATCAGTAATAATTATAAATATAATATAAAGTAATAATTTCATGAATGTTTTTTAATTGTTTTGATTTTCTGTTAATATTTTAAATGTGTTCCACTGTATTATCTGGGAACAGAATGTACTTATAAATATCAAATGAACAATTAAATTTATAACAGTTATGTTTATCAAGTAAATTATTAAATTCACAGAAATATCTTATTGCTCTTTACAATTACTTTTAAGACAGCGATACGTTGTACTTATAATGTCATTTCGATTTTTCTATCTATTCTTCGTTTAATAAGAGCACATGTTTCCTATATTGTTTTGTGTTCCCTAGATGATTTTTTTAGTTCTGAAAAATTCTGGTTTGTTGTATTTTGTTCATCAAACATATTGTTATAACATGTATATATCGTTTGACAAAATGTGTGGTTATATTCTTTTAATTTTGGCTTATTTATTAAACTGAGCACATAATTAAATTTGTTGCGATATAAGAAATGTAAAATATAATTTCTTCCTATGACCTAATTTTATATAACTTATTTTTGTTCTTTCATTCACCAAAACCGCAGCAATATACTAATAATTTAAACTCGTTCAAAAGCTTATATATTCTTTAATATTAGTTAGTGATAACTACCAATATTTACGAATACTTTCTCCATAGGAGAGTTGCCTTTAATATTTCGGAATTTTATTAAAATGGGCTATAAATTAATATTTGGTGCTACATAAATTTTATAACTTATTGTTATATATATTACTAGCGACCCGCCCCGGCTTCGCACGGGTGCAATGCTGATACTAAATTAAATACACTACAGAAAAAATATGAACGTTGTATATAAAAACATAGCGGCCCGCTCCGACTTTGCACGGGCATAAAATATATATGCCTATGTCACTCAATGAAAACATGATTAAAATCGATCCAGTATTTTTGGTTCATTCATTACTGCCCTTGGCCTGCACGCATTTAATTTGGAGTAAAACAATTCCTCTTCCCCTATACTTACTATGAAGATTTCCTGCTATCTTTGGAATATCTAAATTCATACAATTTTTATTACATTACACATTTTTAAACGCAAATTTTAAATTTGTAATATCTCCGAAAATATTTGTTTAATTTACATGCTGTAAGGAACCATATTGATCTATATTAATTGCACACTGTATTTAAGGTATTTAATTCGATAAGGATTAATGCCGTATTGCTTAAAATAGCTTCGTAAATAAGCCATTTTCTCAAGTAAAAAGTAAACAATAAAAATGGTTAATGTGGGTTATCCCTAAAAGATAAACATATACCATCACGGACTTTTTTGTAGACCCTTTTATAGTGTACAATACTGTAGTACATTAATTTGATCTAACTCGTAGGGTTAGGCAGCGTTTTTGCTAATTGCTAAATAAGCCTAAAAAAATAGGTTAATTTACGACATCACGTTAGAAACCTCTAAAATTAGCAATGTTGCCTTAGTATATTATGCATGTATTATACATATAAAACCTTCCTCTTGAATCACTCTATCTATTGAAAAAAACCGCATCAAAATCCGTTGCGTAGTTTTAAAGATTTAAGCGCACATAGGGATATAGGGACAGAAAAGGCGACTTTGTTTTATACTATGTAGTGATCTTACAATTTTGGACTGATGTCTGCAATTATGGCATCCATATTAATCTTGTATATTTATTGAAGTGCACTTTTATTTCATCAATATTTTTTTTATTTTCACCTCCTTGTTATTATGTAACACACAGCTTTGCTTTATTACTCTTTCAAAAAGCTTTTCAATATCAACGAGTTCTTGGTATATCAATTTCTCTGGGTTGAAATTTTTCCACTATTTGCCGTTATTATTTTTTTAGCGTCTTCTGCTGATTTCCTAAAATATTTGTAACAAACAAACGAATAATGGGAATTATTTTCTTCATGTTCAAAATAAGTATCAAGGAAAAAGTTGTTATGCAGTTTTTACATTTCTTGTATTAAACATGCATACATTAGGTATCTCAGCAAGAGTTGAAATAGTTTTAGTTTAAATGCATAGCTGATAAGTAATTGAAATCTGACCTTCTATATATTACGTCGAATTTATCAATTACTTAATGAATTTGTCATGTAAGTTAACTAAACTCATTATTTAAACTAATTTCAAAACTAGAAGAAGACTGTTGGAGATCTTACTGAGTCCCAAACTCCTTTCCCAGACAGAAAACAAAATTACTTCTGGCACAGATAAAACCCATAAGGCCTGGAGGGTCTTACGCGAGGGTTATCGAAAAATAGTGGTGTTATCGACACCGTTTTGGTCTCCAGGGAGCCGACACGAGGTGGCGAGATTATATTTATATGATGGGGAAACGATAATGTTGCATGTTTTGGGTGCAGATATTTTATCAAATGAGGAAGCAAGCGTTTTAAACCTGCGCACATTGCGGGGGTGATTTATCTCGAAAATGGAGACGTGGGTTATCGTAATGGGAAGGGTTTTTCCTCTGATGTTGTGCAATTTGCAAGAATCGGGGAAAAGGCCACGTGATGGAGGTTGATGATTGTTGGAAAAAATTCGATACACTGACGCCAATGGACTAAAATGGACTATCATGTTAAATCAATATTTTACATATAGCACAACTTAACAAATTTTTTTGTTCCCTAATTTCTACGGTTATCTAAGTTTTTCTAATATATATCAAAGATTATTCTGTTAAGTCATGGGTACTTCATATAGTTTGAAAATGTTATGTTGAATCTTAACGTTTGTAGGTGACTGTAGAACCCCTCTGATAGGATTTTGGTATCTTTACTAACCTTAAACAAGGAATAAAAGTGCTCTAAGTTTCTCGCACTGTTCATTGTGAGTTTTGTTACCGTGTCCCTATTTTAGTCTACCACATACTGAACGACTGTTCACGGCTCATCCAGATTAGAACTAAGTATGGGCTGCAAAATTTTGGAAATACCTTAACAGGAGAAATACAGACAGGCTTCTAGGATTTCTACGAGATGTTGGTTTTCTCCATAGAGTCCAGCCTATGCTAAATTTAGTGTTACTTACCAAATAACCATTAACACTTCGGTATGGGTGCTGATATGTTCGGTCTGGATAGAACCTCTACTTTGTTATGGTTGTGTTTGTAGTCTTGTATATGTTTTAATTTTTAAATTGTATATGCACTATTTATACTTTTAGACCCCCTATTTGTGTTGTTAATTTAGTTTATGTCCATCCCCATCCCTTTATATCATCAACAAACTATCGTATAGTTTCGTGAGACAAAAGAATAATCTAAATATATTTGAAAAAGATTTTCTAAGCTGGGTATAGAAAAGTTGAAAGCTGGAATTCTTTATGGTCCTCAATATCGGACACTGATTATAGAATGAGACTGAGCAATTATAGGAAATTTTTGAAAACGTTTTGAAGCGTTCTTTTCCTCCAATTTGTGAATTTTGAACAGCAAACTATTTTGTAGTCAATAAGTTTAAGTCACATTCTTATACAGATAATCAGAACCACATACCTTATTTTCATACCCTGTACAATCTAATGCGGCATAGCGTAGGGAAATATTTAAACACAAATTGCTCGATTATAAATTTTGTATTTTTTGATTTGTTTAAATTTTGCCGTAAAATATATTTACAATTTGGAAAAAGTACATCATTTCTAGAGTTAGTGTTAAAATACGTAAATATCATGAAATTCTACAAAAATACTGAGGTCTCTGTTACCATATTTTCTCTAAAATTGAAATTACTTGAAAAAAACTTTCATTGGCTACGATTAAGAAATCATTAAACATCATTTGGACTTGCAACATTGTTACAATATTTATTCTCCCGTTAAAAAACTATAGTACCACCTACTTTGGCTTATTTGGACACAATTTTGAGATACTTCTTAAAATTTTTGTATGTTGGTTTTGTACAAAAGCCATATATTCTACTATAACTCTGGAAATATTAGAGAAAACAAAGTAACGCATAAGCCATCGGATTCGCTACCTGATTCTAAATAAACAGTGAATAGTGAGTTCTCTATCTATGTATTTATATTGAAAATGTGCAAAAAAATTATGCAGATTTGGTATATTGTGTATTTTTGCCAAGAAATATGGTTATGCTTTTATGGAAAAATATATATGAAATTAGTGTTTAGCCAATTCCTTTAAAAACTTGGTTTAGTTCTGATAATAGTATAACCCAGAAATGACTATCTAATTGTTTTTCATCCCACTGCAAATATAATATGATATGATCTACGTTTACATAGGAGTACGGTACTTACGTAAACGTTTCTATAGTTATTAAACTTTTTAACTGCCCTTTGCGCTGATTCTGTTTAAAGCGCATTTAAATTCGGAAGCCCAATTTAATGGCAGAACACGGCCGATAAGAGTTCCCATAAACTTTTATGAACTTAGTATGAATTTTCGGTGGCGCTGAACCGCCCTTTACCGACCATCTTTTGCACTGCGGCATTTTCTCTTTATAATGTAAACCAAATATACTTCGACTATATAGAGCTTACGTTTTATTTTTCCATTTTTTTGTTCATACCTCTTCACAGATTTTATTGCATATTGTTATATTTTTAAATAAAAGTGGGGTAATACTGTATAAGATAAATTAAAACCAGTTTCTTTTTCACGATATTTTCCATTTTGAACACCAATCGGCTTTGGAGCTGATGAAAGCATATTTCTCAATATATATACTAAAATATTGCGGCTTTTTCTCTATATATTTCAACATAATTTTATTAAAACGCAAATAACAACTATTCTATTGAATTAAATAGAGAAAGTATTCGCGATATTCAAAGTTTTTTATACATACGTCATTAATATTTTTAATATACTGCCTGCTGGAATTTTTAAATTCATTTTACAATCAGACAAAATCTTTCTTCTCATTTTATTCTAGTTAAAAAGAGACATAACACTGTCTGATTTGTTCGAGCACGTGAACGAATGAACCTGCCAAAGTCGTCCTATTGTCAGATGCAAAATTATTGTGGCCGTAAACTATTGTGGCTGTATAATTAACAGTAGCTTGTATATTATATCTGATAACATTTTTGTTCAATTATTTTATTTAGATTAGAATTTTGTTGTATACCAAAGCCAAAGTGAGCTAAAACTCAGAGTTGATGCGGCAACATTGCGACGTTCTGGTGTCACAAATATAAATGACGTATGTACAAAATAACTTTGAACAGACTATACATATATTTTAGAGTTAGTATTAAATATACGTCGATATAAAATAAATCGCTCTTTATAGCATGAAATCCTTAAAAAAATACTGTTAATTTGTTAATAAAACATTTTATTTGAAATCGAAATTGTGTTAAAAAATCTGTCAGGTTCAATCTAAGCCAAGATGAAAAACCTTATATCACTATATTAATTGTATTAATATTAGAATATTTTTTCTAGCCTATTGAACATAAAACTTATGTAACTAAACTGCTACAACTTCGGAAATATTAGACATATCAAAATAATGGTGATGCCATTGGATTCAACATCTGACTTTACCGGAGTAATGCTATTGTTTTTAATATAGGTAACTTTAAATTAAAATTGCAACAAAGGTGTGAAACGAGTCAAGAACATAACAATTTTTCTATAGTATATGGAGAGAAAAATTGAAAAAATATTTGTTCGCAGAATTGCTTGAAACTTTGTATTTTTTTCTAAAGAAATATACTATCTATTAATACATATTATCTGAAATTGAAGTTACAGTAAAAACGTTTCAATAGCTAAGACTAGAAAACAAGGAATAACTTTTTTCTTCTCGCCAATTTGACCTGAAACTTGGCTATAGTATATATCGAATATGTCACAATTTTCAAATATTACTTATTATCCGTAAAATATTTTTTACAGTGTTCAATGTAGTGACATCTTGATATCGGATGTCGGGAAACATATCTTGAAAATTGGCTATAAAGTGAGATCTCTATTTTCTCTGTGACTAAGGACCATTCTAGGTTTTCAACGTCTGTCCCTTTTTATGGTACCAAAAATATTCTATTTTTTATATAAAGAGCCTGTTAATTCTGCGAAATTGCCTGTCTTATAATTCGATTAAATTTTTTCTACCAAAAACTTTCGTTGAGTATTTTTTACTTAACAGGATTAACTGTTACTAACTTTCAGTCGCCAGTCTTAATTTACTGCCATTTTAATTTTTATTTACAAGTCGTAGAGATCTTATTTTAAACGTCAATCAAACGTATTTATAAGGAACGAAAGAACTACCAGACAAACAGTCTTAATTAAATTAGTAACGTCCTCGATATTTTTACAACAGCATTTTGCACCACAAGTGCAGCTATTAAAATCAGTTTTTATAGTTATTCCCTTGTTGTATTTCGGAGTCGGACGTAAAATAAATTGAGAAAAATATTGTCGTAAAAAATTTCCTTATTGCTCTAATAACGAAACTTTAAAATCCAGGTCGTAAACTTAATATTTATGGGGAGACCGTTGTTTTATTGCATTGCACTAGGATTTATAATTACCATCTCCAAACATTTAATGGTCGTGATATTATTTAAGCTGGTAGATG
Organism: Rhynchophorus ferrugineus; assembly: GCF_030347505.1. NCBI lineage: Eukaryota > Metazoa > Arthropoda > Insecta > Coleoptera > Curculionidae > Rhynchophorus > Rhynchophorus ferrugineus. The sequence goes on along the minus strand of NW_027472582.1, from coordinate 2,127,422 downwards.
AAATATAATTAACGTTATAAGATTGTGTACACATAGTGTGAGGACATGTTATAAAATGTATATTTTAGTTGCCACATCTGTGTCTTTTAATGTATTTCTTACTTGCATGTACATATAATGTGATTGTAATTACAAATTGACCGAGTGATAGTTGTTGGTCTGTTTTCTAATGGGCTCTCGGTGTCGCTTAATGTCGTCCTTTGACAAGACTCTTCTTATATTCGTAAAATAATGGTTTCTGAACTAAAAAGTAACGAGAAAACTTTAATGATTTATTATTTTAAAAGCAATGTCTGGAGCTTCCGTTAGAACTCTTGGTTGTTGGTTTTTATAATATTTAAACACTTTGTTTCATAACAGTATATGAAGAGATGACTTACATCTCTAAAAGAGTTGTATATCGGTATGTATTCTATAGATAGTTTTTAGATTAACAAATATCTTTGAAATAATTGTACTAAATTATGTATATATTGAAAATAATATTCACTGTTTTATACATTTCATATAGTTAACCTCGAATAATAAGCAAGATTAACGTGATCTTGATTCCACACCCACTTTGTACGTATATAACAAATAGCACAGCATCCATATTTATATTCTATGCAGCTGCAAAACGTTAAAATTATTTCCAATAAAAAACCTAGCAACTTAATATATAAACTTAATAATTAAAACCAAAATAATAGTTTTTAAACTGAGAAGAAATGAAAAACATATCAAAATAAATTTTTACAAAATTGTATGATATATTTTTTATTGCCTCTGGTACAATTACATCTTTATTGGGAGCAAGCTTGAGATTTTTGTTTAACATGAGATATTTACACCATTTTTGGTGCCTTCTTTCAACTTCGAATCCATATCTTGTTAGTATATTGAAAGCCTTGAAAGGTAAGTCCCTGGATCTAGCTTGAGTCTAATTGCTGATATCTCTTTCAATCCTCATGATCATAGTGCGTCTAAATCTGATTGTGGTAAGTCAGTAAAATAATGTTTCTAAAGAACATTTTTACAAAATAAAGCTGTTGGTAGCAATATATGACCGCACAAAATTCTTTGGACATTTTATTCTGGAATATACTGTTACCTGTTACGTCCCTAGTTTAAGGGTTGATAACATGTGTTTATATTGAAGTTATCATTTATATTAGAGTAAGATTGGATTGAAATTTGAGGTTATATATAGCTACCAGTTTTTGCAATAAATTTATCGTTAGTCCACAGGCAGAACATTGAGAGAGTTGTGTTATAAATAGGGGCTTATGACATATTCCAAATTGTTTCATTATTTTTGAAGCTCTAACTTCACTTGAATTAATTACCTACTTTTTATGTCGTAACTCAATTTAGTTTAGTTTTTTAAAAATATAAACTCAGTGTAGTATTCAGTATTTTGTCGTTTATATGAAGATTATCATAAAGTATCAAGGTTTGTTATTCCTGTAAGTATTTAAAAAACACATCAAAATTGAAAGGTTATTTGGGTTGGAATATTGTAATTTTTGTAAGTATATTGTATAGCGCATAATATAAGTTTTGTGAATACGTAAACTTGGGTTGTTCTCAAAATTTTCAGTTCCTGTAATAATCATTATTATACGAGTATATTCTAAGCTCTAACACTATGAACTATCTTATATTGATATTCATTTGATGGGATATTTTCTGCTATAGTATATTTCCATTATAATTATCCCCAAAAATAACTGCTAGTTCCTCCTTTTTCTTTATAAGCTTATTCTAAAATAAGAGCAAAATTTTATTGGTTTATTTTCCCATGTTTGTTATCTTTACAATTTTTTTATTAGCATCCTGCCAATGGTGGAATAAGCTTCCATTTTGAAGTGTCTATGTCTACACACAAATTTAAATAACAAACCTTACTTAATTTTATTATAAGTTTTTAAGAATAGTATTCTTTTGAAATTAATCTGGGAGTTTCGTTAGACCTCTTCGTTATTTTTACATAATGTAATAACATCGTTCCTAACAGTGTATGAAGGGATGATTAATATCCTTAAAATAGTGGCATATCCGTAAATATTCTATGGATAGCTTTCAGTCTAACAGTTATCGTTCAAATAATTTTATTAAACTATGTTTACATTGAAAAAACACTAACAGCAAATTTAGTCTCGAATAAATTTAATCTTCATATGTAGGCACTTTAATTTCGATGAATTCAACATTATAATGTTTTTCTTGTTTTGAAAAATTTTAGTTACAGTGTCCATACTTAAAATTATTTCCAAGAAAAACCACAGCAACTAAATATTTAGCAGTACCTCTACTTTAATTTTTTTTACTATAATTGTACTATATACTATAATTATATTATATTTTACTATAATATTACTATAATTATTACTATACATTATACGCCGTGATGCGTGAGTTCTTAGAAAAAGTCATTCATCGCCCAACAAAGGACTACTAACAAGAATATCTATGAGTACAATTGGTTTAGAGCGAGAGACAGATAGAGAGGATTAAGTTACTGATACACCCTGTAGTGTGTGCATATCTCTAGGCATAAAATGAAAATGTTTACCGTACGCTCCGACACAGACAGATAAGATCACACACAACATTTCTAATATATTATCTATTTGTAGGACTTTCTCGTCTTATTAGTTGAGAATTATATACCCCAGGCAATCCGGAAACCCCCATTTACAACGTCTCCTTAATCGCCAAAATATTTGTTGAGGGTTTTCCACTAAATTAATAAGTCAAATTTCGTTTGTTTCCCAACCGAGAACAATTAGGTCCCAGTTTAAAAAAGGTGACCGGCCTGCATACATCAAAGAAGTCGACGATAAATTATGTAAACAGTCGAGTCCTTTAGCTCTGGTCGTTCTTAAAACGGCCCATTCTTTGACTTTTGTCTTTCCGCGGGGCCAATTTTCTTTATGATTTAATTCCCGAAACTTGAATCGTTTTCGTGCTCATGAATAATATGGTTCCCCATTCGACTTTTTCAATCAACGTTCTACTTTTGAAATGGTAATTTGATAAGGTTCGGATATTAAATTTTCTCTCATTTTCTGCGATACTTTGTATAAATATCAGATTACGTTTAGTTGGAATTATTCCATTATGTGGCCTGTCAATATTGAATGTTAATAATTTCTTCTTATATAAAGGTGGGGTTATTTTTGGTACTGTGCTTAATTAAAAAATAAATAATTTTATATAAAAATAGCAGATTGTCCTTTACTTCAAAATAAGCCTCAGTGTCGGCGATCGCCTCCTTATTCGATGAAAATATCTTCCCAGAGAGCATTCTTTTGAGATCTGAGAACAGGAAATAGTCGCTGGGGGGCAAATCTGGCGAATACGGTGGATGAGGAAGCAATTTGAAGCCCAAATCATAGATGTTTGCCATCGTTTTCACTGACTTGTTATACGATGCATTGTCTTGGTGAAGCAGCACTTTTTTTTTCTTCAAATACCACCGTTTTTCAGCGATTTCGTGCTTCAAACTGTCCAATAACGCTATGTAATAGTCGCTGTTGATGGTCCTTCCTTTTTCAAGGTAGTCAATGAAAATTGTTCCATGCGCATCCCAAATTACAGACGTCATAACCTTATCAGCCGACTGTTGCGTTTTCCCACGCATTGGAGCGGGTTCATTGTGTAAAGTCCACTTGGATGACTGTCGATTAGGCTTCAAAGTGAAATGATGGAGCCATGTTTCATCCATTGCCACATATCGACGCAAAAACTCGGGTTTATTACGGTTGATTATCTTGAAACACTGCTCCGAATCATCAACTCGTCGTTTTTTCGGTCAAATATTTTCTCATATCCAAATATTCGCAAATAATATTATATACATGTTCAGTTAATAACTTTAGACTGTCTACTATTTCATTCAATTTCAATTGACGGTCACTCAAATTCATTTTGTAGAATTTTTTAATGTTTTCGTCGCTAACGGTCTCTTTTGGACGTCCACTACGTTCACTGTCTTCGGTGCTTATTTCACCACGTCTAATCACCCGGAAACTTGGCATCAAGCCAAGATTTTGCTTCAACAGTATTTTTTCCCTTCAAAAAGATTTTATCAACGCGAAATTCCTTTTCATCCATTTTTTTCATAATAACAAAAGTTGCATCACTCAAAGTGCTATAATTCACAAGCTAATGACCCGACAGCTGTCAAATTGATACACGGATCTTTTGAGGCTTAGGGCTAGCTAAAAAGTGTATGGATTTAATTATATGTGTCAGGCCGTGGACTTTTCAATTGACCTGTCAATATGAGTATCTGACAAAACTTATTTAATAATAATATGATAATCCATGATTTTATTTTAAAACAGCTGAAGTACGAAAAATTTCCAAGGGTAACATGATCACGTTCATGTACCAAAACATCTATAAGTCGCTTCAATGAAGTTGGAGATGAAAATGTACTTCTCAGTATCTGCGCTAACATTCCCCGAACTCGCCATGTTCAGGTCTGACAGATTTTACTGGCCAGGGAAGGTGTTTGACGATATTCTGATGAAACTCAAGCCAAGACTGAACCTTTTTAGCAGTACGTATGGGCGCATATTCGTCTTGAAATATGGCAGTTTTGCCAGAAATATGCATAGCAGTAGTTCCATCTAAAGTTCCATATACCATCTAAAGTTTAATGAATTGACTGTAAGAAGCAGGTGGTCCGCACTGTAAGGTTTCTTTTGACATTCTCTCTATATAAACCCAGCAATTTGTAGAAAGCAACTTAGACAATGATTCATCAGACATACGATCACTTTAGACGAATGGCAATTTTTGTGATGCTTTTATTTAAGACTATTTGCATTATAGTATCTACAGTTTTGCTTATCTGTTTGTACATTAATTTGGATGTGACCTTCTTCAAGCTTTATGTTGCTAAACCTTGAGAAATACTCAACTGCCAAGCTTGCAAAGTGCTCTTATAAGGTCTCTGACTGAAATTGTCGGCCTTTCAGTTTAGCACGAATTGAATCTTGGAGCTTGCAATGTTTTTAGTGGGAGAAAGAGAGCTGTTTTCGTCATATCCTGTTCAAGTAGGGGAAAGATCCCATTTAGAGATGCCAAGAAGGTTCGTGAGCCCAATTGTAATATTCTAATCGATCGACAGTAACTATAATTTTGCTGTTGCAATCATTCCTAAAGATTTTGATGAAAAAAATATCTCAAAGCATATTTTTGGTAATGTTGGTAATCCCGATATTGAATGCGCGTATATCAGGAATAATCCAAAGCCTTGTTTATAAAATTTGGTTTAGCTGCAAGTCCTCAGTACTGTGAGTGCTGCTGAAACAAGTCTGTTTATTTGCATATGCAGGCTTCACAAAAGCACAATCATCTTTCCCGGATCCACCATTATTTAGAGATAGAACAATTCACATCTTTCCATACTATTGATATTTCAGTGAATAATTTGATGTCCATATTATTTGGTTATTGCTTCAAATGAAGCTATCAGTTGCAAAGAAACAAAATTTTATAAAGAGGGTCATATCCGTACACCTAATACAACAATCATATGTTTTACAGCATTTTATTTACCTATACAAATATATTCAAAGTTTCGTTTTTTCTATTATGTTCAGTTTTAGAAGAAAGGACTATTATCTTCACTAGTATTATGAATGACTGAATGATTATGATTGACTGAATTCACTATTATGAATGATTTCATCTCGCATAAAAACATATACTTAATCGGATCACTGAGATTTTTATAAATACAATAATCTTATTTACTATAATATATTTTACTATAATATTACTATAATTATTACTATACATTATTCGCCGTGATGCGTGAGTTCTTAGAAAATGTCATTCATCGCCCAACAAAGGACTATTTTCTATTATGTTCAGTTTTAGAAGAACGGACTATCATCTTCACTAGTATTATGAATGACTGATTTCATATTTCAATACATACGAAAATTTTTTGACTTTAGCATCTCATCTCGCATAAGAACATATACTTATTACATGTATTTATATCTTAAGTTATTTTATAAATCGCTCAGGTAATATATATATATATATATATATTCGAAGCAATCGATAAATAGTCTTTTGCAGTCTCAAAAAGTGCGATTATTCACTTCTTAACTTATTTACTAATATAAAAATATTAATCTATATGTGGGTATTTTCTATTAACTTAAATTTTAATACAGAAATATTTTCCTAAACCAGATCAAGAGTGCTTTGTATGAAAATGCACGGATTTTGTTCTTTACTAGCCACAGTGCCACGCATTCATTAATGAGCTTTTATAGACTGAAACCAAACATTTACCCGAGTGATTATCGATTGACTTGTTTGTTTTTCGATTAGTTGTAGAAAAAATTCATTCCCATTACGCCGTAGCTTTAGATTGGTTTGAATAATGAATTGGTGAAAGCTTGAGATAAATATGAATTGAAACTTGCCTTGTTGATGTTTGTAATGTGAAAAACGCTTGAAAGTTAATATACATGAATAAAAATTGAAAATATTGTATTGCTAAGGTTTGAGATGAATAGTAAACAAAGTTGGAAATAGGATTCTGGTTCTGAAATGTCATATTTATCCCATATATTGTATAACATCGAAAATATAAAAGTTTAAAGTAAAAGTTATTTTTATAAGTATTACCGCTCAGCATATAGCTGTAAAGGATTTAGTTGAATTTTCTATTTTCATTATATATATCAGTTGGTAAAATAATAATTGGGATCGAGCTTCTTTCCTTTTTGTACTTTTCTAGATCGTATTTTCAGTATAAGTAGCTACTAGTAACTAATAACTAACTAGTAACTAACTAACTTTTAGTGTAAGTTAGCATTTGTTAGGTAGCATTAGCAGTCTGTATTGAATTGAACGGGCAAATTAGACTTGCCGCAGAATAAAAAATAAATCAAAAAGCAAAACATAATAATAAAAGCAAAACTACTATCGAGACTTTTTGGTTTCTCATTTTTTTAAAATTTACTTCTAAAAACTAGTGACACAACTACCAATTTACTTAAGCGCATTCGAAATTAACTTTAACAGTTTATTTTGGTACCTCTCAATAGCTGCTGATATAAAACACGCATGCCGTAGCTGGGAGTTTCCTCTAAGCACAGTACATTTTCCTGAACTTGATGTTGAATTCATCGCCCTTCTTTTTATACGCTCATTCCACCTGAGCTTGGCATTCAGAGTCATGTCAAGTTATTTTGCTGTGTTGATATATGGAACTTGCATTCCGTTCATAAAGAAACGCTCCGAACGCGGTCTTCCTATTTGAGAATTAACTGCGTGAAGATTATCATTCGATTTGACTTACCATTTATTGTTCAGATAGCAACTTTATCAAGAGAAAATTGGAGCTTCCGGGTTAAGCTCTCCATACTTCTTAGTCTGCTACTTCTGATATTTCCGCATCATCAACAGAAGCAGCGGTTGTGCTATATAATGTTGCGGACAGATTATTGATCTAAAGGGGATAAAACACTAGCCACAACAGACCTTCCGGAGGCACGTCAGCCCTTATCGGTTTGAGATCAAAGTTTGTTCGTTCATGTATGGCACGGAAGTATCGATTAATCAATAAAACACCATAGTATTTTTAAAAGTAGACTATAATAAATATGTGCGTAGGAATAGTTTATCGAAATAACTCACATGGTACTAGATCAGGTGGATTGTCGAATTTTTTAATTATCACGCTCATTATTAAATAAATATGCTTGTTATAGTTCTTTTCTACTATATTTTAAATTCTTGTACTAGTGCGAATCTAAATATATATAATACCCATTAAGTTTATCTCAAGTCGTCAAACTTAATTATAATGATTAAGAAAAAACATTATATTGAAATATTTCGAGAGTAAGCACAAAACTGTTGCTCTTTCGCAAAAATTCTTTACTAATGTACATAATTTAAGGTAATATTGCCATAAAGGGCCATTTTAACCAGAACATCATTAAGCTCCAGGCTTCACATTTCGCGTCCTTGCTTCAGTTTTAGTTAATAGCACTCCGACCGGTTGATCCTAATGCCGTGGCGTTCTGTGCTCGTTTCACGGTCCATTTAAAAATACCCAGCGAATGAAGTAAACAGTTTAAGGTCCAAACGATAAGCGACTATATTGGATTGTCTTAGAAACGAAGGCTATATTTCATTGCTAGGTTGGCGATACTGTTATATCGGAGTCTTATCTTGATAGAAGTTATATTTTATTTCAAAGGATATCTTTCTAATATAATTCACTTTTAAACAGCATTTTAGTCGCCGTTTCGCATTTGTTACAGATTACATGTTCAGGGAGGGAGCTTTGATACTGAGGTTCTCCTAAATAAACTATTACATCTAAGCATGTAACCAATTGAGGTCAGCTTTTTTATGAAACATTAATCAGTCAAAGTGCCGGAAGGATGGTACACCAAATAGGGAGAGTTGGTCTTGCAACTTTTGTATTTGTTGATAGTTTTTAGTGCTCTCACTCTCAATCCCAGAACCTTTTTTTCTCAAGGTAGTATTATAAAATGGATAGAATCTTGAGTTTGTCGAAGCCAGTATCTACCCAGTGTTCAACCAATACTAAATATATCACACATATATATCAGATATCTCACATATCGTTGATTTTCACTTGTCCGTGAACTTATTAACCTTACAATTTCCTCTATGAATGTTTTCGTACTTTCGCAATTGATTTCTTTTTACCTTGGAATTAAGAAACGCTTTAGAAATCTTCCTTTGTAGTTTGAAGATGGTTTTAATGTTGTGTTTCTTAATGTAGCAAGCAATTTTTGTTGCCTGAAAAAAAAGGATGGTTACTACAGAAGCTTCTATGGACTCATATTCTTCCGTTTCTCGTTCTCTATTTCAAAATATCTTATTTACATCTCTTCGGCAGTATCAATTCTGAGAAAGAAATGTCCATTCTAAAGAATATTAAAATCGCAGATGACTAACCACATTTTGCCAATGATAAAACAGTTTTTCTTGGGATATATGATCCTAGTTGTCTATTATCCTTTCTACGAACTAAAACATTTAAGATATATATCGATGATTAATTGGTCTTATATATGAATTATGAAGAGGTTCTGGCTGGTTGAGCTTGTTCATTCTATAATTTCAGGTGGCAAAAGTCTTCGTGTCTAAACTAGGTTGAATATTTTAATACAGTACCGGACGGTATTTAGTTCTTGAAATATTTCATGAGGATCGTAGATAAGATAGAAGACATGGAGGAATCCATAGAGGCACCGGATGTTTAATCATATAATTCTTGGCGGTAGAAATGTATGGATTATTTTGGAAATATATTACAGGGAATTTTTTTATGCAAGGGAAAAGATTACTGGGTTTTTTTGGTCCTTTAAATAGGACTGAAAAGAGAAATAGTGTCGATGCCAAAAAATGGTCCATGGATTGATTTATATTATACATAGGTCGCTAATAAAACCAGAAGAGCGTTAGTTTACATTGATCCATGATCCATGATACATTGTTACATGATCGAAACTCCTTAGTTCTTGAACAGCTGAAATTTAGAAAAATCGTAGTTCGAGCCGATTTTGCTGATAATATAAATACTGACCAAAAAAGGAACACAAGGCTTATGGAATTTTTAAAGGTTATATACTTGGTTATTACGAGGATATTAAATTCTTTTTTGGAAGACAGTAAATGCCTCTATCAGCTAGGATCTCTATGTTTTGTACGTAATCTCTTTAATCCATTACTACCATTGAGCACTTTTGTACTTTCAAAATTCTTCTATTAAATTTCATTTAGATCCTGAAATTTGGTTATATTCTTATGAAACATATAGTACTAAAATGGCGTGGAATTTGTAGTTTACTTTTACTGTTAAGTAAAAGATAGTGATAGTGCGAGTCTATTAAATAACCTAGCAAGACGTCTTTGAACTTCGCATCAACTATATATCCAAAACTATTACCGATCTAAACACTAGTAACTCCAACAATTATAAAACTGTTGTATCATCGTAAGTGAGTGTAAATTGCACAAATTTTATTTGATGATAATCTAAAAAACGTAAAGATTATTAGTGTATTTGATAACGAAAATTATAATTCGAATATTATAATCCGATTCGTTTCCTAGATTCGATTTGGGAGGCCGAATTCATTTTCATAAATTATACGATTTCCATCAGTTTACAGATATCTAATTAAAACTTCGGGAACTTGTACAGGTTAAATAAAATTATCATTTAGGCATTATTTATTCCAAATGAATCCTCCGGAAAGGTTCGTAACGTTACAATTAGAATATCAATTTCAAACTCGGTAAATTTGACTTATCCGGAAAAGTTTACTTAACTTTATAATGAATTCACGGGGCCTTTACTACGGTTCTTTTTTTTTGTAGAATTTCTACTTTAACTGTGCTACTAATTTCACATTAATTATTTCTAATGTTATCTTCTTCTCTTTTTATTATTGAAATTAGGGTGTATTATTTTTTAACTGTCATGCCAAATTCACCATTTTCGGGCTTTTGAAATAATTCTCGACCATTTCTCGAGACATCAATGTATTTTCTCTGTAGATTTTTTTATTTCTTTATTTAATTATATCTAAAATTATACATGCATAGTACAATATTAGTTAATTTACATAGTAATTAATTACTAGTGTTCTGTTGAGATTGCATTCGTAGACAATCACGGCGGGTATAGTATTAATACATCAGTATGAATTTCGCAAATTAAAATAAAGTACTTAAGGTAATGTTAAGAATGAACTTATACACTATACAAGTTCGTGTGGTATGATTCTTTTCAATATTGCGTGTTGTCCAGTAGCTGTATTGCTTCCACGTTTCTATGATTTAATGCTAAAGTTTGGATCACTTCATATATATGATTGATTGAGAGGTGATCATGCAACTCTTCGTTGGTTACGTAGCGACAAGCATTGGTAATTGATATTAGAACTTTGTTTTCGCTGCGTTGGATTACTATTTGGTTTAATGTTTTAGTGCGACCCCATATTTACACCACATAAGTCCAAATTGGCTTTATAATTGACTGATAATTTTTTTTATGATATTAGGTGGATTTGAGAATATCTTCCGACTAACCAGTACAATTGCTTGACTTAATCTACTCTGCTCTGCTATGTGATGTTTCCAGTTTAACCTACTATCGAGATGGATGCTGATATATTTAGATATTTGTCATTACACCGCAACGCAAAGTTAACATGGACATATTTGAAGCTATTAAGCCGTACTATACCGTTTTTAGTTCATTTTTAGCTCTTGTTAACTGCTACTTGTACCTTTTCTGTAGCCAGACAGAGTGGTGCCAAGACACTACCCTGGGGAACTCCAGCCAAAATACGTTTAAGTATTTAATAGGCTTAGAATGCTCCTTCGTGCTAATCTCTAAATTTTCTTTCGAAAATATATGATTCCGGTAGGTGACAGGGGTTTCGAAGTTCTTGAACCCGTGAGTATTTGTAATAGCAAGCGATCTGTAAGTTGTCCACAATTTGGTATTTTCTTAATTAATTCTCAACCATTATGGCTCTGCAGTATGAACTATAACGTGTATAATGCTAGAAGATTCAACATCCGTATCAGTGAATATAGCTCTGCCATTAGTTAACATCAGATAAGTTAAGAAGTTTGTAGCATTATATTGAACGATATCTGTTTTCAAAAACTTGTCGCATAATTATCCGTATCTACAGTTGTCTAAAATTTTTATCTAAAAATCTTTATTTATTTTGCGATATTTCTCAAGGACGAGGTTAACAGAAATACCATTTAAATACAAAAATAAGTTAAATAGCAGATCAATGATACTTACAATCAAATAGAGAGAACTATGATAATAATTTTACTGATTACGTTCATTTTAGTGCCAACTTATCGCAACCATTTTAGACACTATGGAGAGAACAGAGAGTATATTTTAATACGTTAAGTGAAGCTTGTAGTATAGCAAACTATTTGATATATCCGGCCAATTTTCGTCTACATCAGCGCCCTAGATATTTTATTCGGAAAAGTGGAATTTGACTCTTTCGGAGGGGACTCTCTCGACTTATTGGATAAAGAGATTGGAATTGCAAGCATTTTTCGACTATTGTTTGACCCTTCTCCGGATAATCAAATTTGGATTTATAGAAAAAATACAGCTGCCCTTTTCAGCAATAAAGACCACATGGTCTTTATTATACGATGTTAGAATTAATTAAACCGTTTAAAGTATATCACCATTTTTTTTATCAAAAGTTCAGACTATGAAAACACCAAATCCCAATAACTTTAAAAGAGGAGAATAATTAATGGTATTTACTGCATTTTCTCCAATTAGAAATATTCTTAAAATACCGATTTTCACGTAGAAGCAAAATAAGATTTCGACTTGGATTTTCTGTGATTTAAAATTTACCGTTCAATTTAAGAGTTCTTAATCTTTATCCGAGTTTATTGATAGCGAAATTTTTATACGGAAATGTGATTTATTTTAGCAAAAAGCTAATTTTCTAGGGTTTTCCGAATATTTTATAAATTTTCATAACTAATTTGTATCCTTTTTAACAACATGTCATATGTTTTCGATTAGAATACCTGTTATATTAAACAATTTCTTAATTAACATTTTTTAAATAATAAATTTAATTAACACACAATTTTAGAAAATGGGATAGAAATAATATGATACGGTTAATTAATATTATAAATTTTATATATTTAATTAAAAAGTAATTCGTTAAAATATTGTTGTTGTAACATACAGATAGCTATTTTTAATATATCTATTGTGTATATAATAATATAATATATTGCGGCACATATTTAAAGCTTACGTTCGGTTGTATGAAATGATTTTGGGGTGAAAAAATGAGCGAAAAATATTTTTTATGGATTAATACGGAAAATTGATGAGAATATAAAACCAGGATAATAAAAAAGATTAATGTTAGCAACACACCATTGTGAAAAGGCTTTCCATTAAAATGATATGACTGGTTAAAAAAATGTTATTTATGCCTTTATATATATTACTAAAGACTTGTAAATAATTATTCCTAGGAAGGGTATAACTGCTAAGATTGTTACTTTGTAACAACACATTTTTATTAACTCTAAACCTATAGTCATAGATAATAGAGATGCAACTCAATGCTTTGCCCAACATCCAGAGGGATCTATAATGGGCCATTTAAGTAATTTGATTGGTCAATTTAAATCTCTATTATAGGCACTTATAAGAAAAATATTTTACTGTGAAAACATTTCATTGACTCATTAGTCATGTTTCGCACGTGACAGCCTTAACGTCATATTTAATTGACCAATGAAATTTAAATAAAAAACAATTTTTTTCTGAAATAAATTTATATATATAATATATATAAATATAATATTTAAAAATAAATAAATATAAATATAAATTATAACCATAAATATAAATTTATAATGTAAATTTATCTACAAAATATAAATATATCTATAAAATATAAATATTATAGACATATATATAAAAACATAAGCAAAAAACTTTGGTGCATTGCAAATCAAAATTATCTCTTCCATCTTTCCGTTAGTACTTTTAATATTTATGTACAATTGAAGAGTTTTAAATTTACTTTTTTTAACATTTGACAAAAATTTTGTTAATATTATCGACGTGGCAAAATCGCTAAATAAAATAAAACATAGCTCAAAGACCTACTGATAAAACAATTTGGTTAGAGTCTGGAGCACGACATATTGTCTTGCCTCTTGTCTCATTGACCCTCTCATCAGACCTTGAAATTGTCTCAATTTCTGGGTCTACTGATTTATTTATAATTATATGTAAACAAAAATCCAGCACGATAACGTTGGCGCCGTCTCCAGAAGCGAAATTGGTCAAGAAAGCATAGAAATCACTAAGATGCAACATATTGTTACGCACGCCATGCTCTTCAGGCCTTGTTCCGTCCGACTCTCAATTTTTTGCATCATTGCAGCAGCTCTTGGCAAATTTCGAAGAACGCAAATCAAAAGAAACTGATTCGCTGTATGGTTTTGCTCAAAAAACAGTTTTTTTGGGATGCCATCCATAAATTGCCTTAAAGACATTTGGAATTAAGTGGCCAATACTGTGAATTAAACTAGTTTCTTTATTTTCTTGAACATCATGTAGTTCTACTTTCCAGAAAACTGGTCTGGTGCTAGAATCCGGTGAATCCCCAAAGGTATTCGTTTCATATTAATGCGGTTTAAGAATTTAATGAGTAACTTGAAAGCAACAACGAATAGAAATTAAGATAACTAAGAAGACTATCTTTATTCTAGCTAATATGATATACATTCTCAACTTCAAGACTTGGCTGTTTATCTGATGAGTCTTAAAACTCACCTTTTATACAACAGTATTGGACTTTTTCCTGGAAACTTAGCTGGTATGGGTGGATATTTTAAATATTTACCAGGTCATAATAACCATTGGGATCATCAGCTAAATATGACAAATAAAAGGAATTATAAGCAGTTGCTTGACTATCCTAGGGTCCTACAATCCATCTTTCTTATAAAATGGATTCAGGAATAGAGTTTAATTGTTTAAGCAACAGCAGTAGTGTTAAAATGGAACATTATACGTTGAAACAGTCGATAGTCTCAAAACAGTCGAAAGAATCGATAGTAAAAAAACTAGCCGCTGAAAATAGTCAGTACTATATTCATTCGCCAGTTATTTGAAAATAGTAATTACTATTTTCAGTCAAATGCACGTTTTGGCTGTTTTGTTCAATTCGTGATGTCAGACGTATATGTACGAACTCTTTCCTGTATAAACTGTGAGAGAAGAAAGGACGGAGATAATTGCTTGGATCAGTTAATTTTATACATGGTTATATTTTACAAAAGTAGCATAAGCGAGACTGAAATGTACATATTCCTTCACGTACTAATTTAAAAAAAAAAAAAGAAAAAAATTATTACTGAATTCTATTATCATGCGATTAATAATTTAATTTTAAAGGAAGTAGAATTACTTTTATATTTGAATATTCTGGGATGGATGGGACTAATACCCCAAAAATGTTTTATGGTATTTTAATGTGTTAATTGCTATTTTCAAATAATATACTATAATAAATTTAGACAATACAATATAACTTAAACAAAACCATACATAACATACCATAAATACTCAATAAAAATTAAACATATACCTGATCATAGAAAAAGAAAACAAATTCATGGCATTATTAAAAATGATGGCATAATAACTACTAGAGCTTTTTAAATAAAGTGAATGCTTTATTTATTATTGAATGGAAATATTTTTTAACAAAAATAGAGAGTAATCGAACTATATCCTATTATTGCCATAAAAATAGTCAAAAATATTTTACTATTTATCATTCGCAATTTTAAGTTTTCTACTCTATTACATCAAAAATCTTCAAAAAATATCGTTCCAAAATGCTGCTTTATTTATATACAATATATTGTTATTTGCAAGAAAACTACCAAAAAAATCATAAAACTATATATATTACATATAAATCTATGCAAACATAAATTGGGTACATTTTTGTCAAAGTTGCGGCTATAACGACAGAGCCAGAACGTTAAAAATCGGTCGAATGTAATAAGTAAAACCAAAAATAGTAACTAAAAGTACGACTGAAACAGTCCATAGTAAATAGTAACAAAATGGGACCGAAAATAGAGACTGAAAGCAGTCGATTGAAACAGTCACTGGTAAAAAGCAGCAAAATCAGTCGAACCAAAAATAATTAAGCGACTAAAACAGTCGATAGTAAAAAGTAGTCAATTACTAAACAGTCAATAGTCAAATTCAGACGATAGTTGCCAACACTAATTATGAGAATCAGTATTTTATATAGTTGTATATATTTAATTAAACAGCCCTTAAAAATATTTAATTTTAAAATTCAAAAATACAGGAAAAATCAATTCGGATCAAAACTGTCTATAAATCTCAGACGAGTCAAGCTCCACAGAAAATAAACTTAACTTAGACCTATAATTGCCCCACACTTCTTTGTTCCTCCTATATAGCACTTCCTTTTCGATTTTCTCAAGCTTCATCTTTAAACTCGTCCCAACTGAAATTTAGATATAGATTTAATTAAAATTAAACTCATTAAGACAACAATTTCACTTCCTTAAAGGAACCATTTTGTTTGGTCCTAATGGTCTGCTCTTGCATGTTTAACCCATTAATATTTATAGCGTTTTCTCCTTTGCCTTAATGTTTGTTTGTTGTTGGTCGGTGGTTAGATATATATAGTCGTAAATATATGCAACACAATAATTTTAGTGGAATATTCTATATATCATATGTAGTTCATAAAAACAAAGGATTAATATAATAAGTTACTAAATAAATATTTATTCCGGTGCCTATCTAACGCCTGTTCTAAAATTAAACATCCCTTTTTTTATATATCTCCTGTTTTGGACGTACAATTCATCTAGCTGACGGTAGTTTTATCTTATCAGGTTTCATGCCGTGATGTAGGTCTGTTCTAGTCATTTATCTTTCAGTTAGGCACTTTGAACAATAATCAGAGTGCAAATCTTTTGATAACCCCTATTGTTTCTAGCTGGGTATTTGAATATCATTATCGGCGCCTGACTGATCCCCCGTAAATCGTGCTTTTAAGGCCGTTATCAATGAAGCTGTTTACACTACAATCTAATAGGTTTAAATACGTGTAGATAATTTGATGGAAATTTTACCTGATTGTTCGTTAGACATATTATGATTGGCTTACTTTATAATAGTATCAATATTGCCAAATAATGACTGATATAATTACAATAATAGATTTGATCTGGATTACTTATTTTATATTTCACATTAAAAAAAAGGGCTTTATGCAACCAGCGAAAAGAAAGATAAATAAGAAAGTTGAACTGGGATTTATCAAGTAAAATAATCTGGCATTGACTAGACTCGATTCGCAGATAGTGAGTGTATTCTGTGACCGTAACTGAAATAATAATTTCAAAAAGAATACTAGAAATTGTGTAGAATTTATGTGAGTGAGTATTCCAGACATACTAACTACGAAGGGTAGTAGAATATCGAGGAATATTAAGTAAAAATACTATCAGTATAATACACTAATGGCAAGAAAAGTTATTATAATAAGTGCAGGCAAAAACTCTAAAGGGTACCCAATAATATCACAATTTTTAGTTGGGAAGTGTGATAATAATATAATAATATGCAATAATATTAATGACATCAAATGCTATATTTTACTAAGATAAATAGAAATTGTTTCCATGGCATATGTGTTTTACAGGGCTACCAAAATATACATTTTACATTGGTGAAGAAAATTATCAGAAACGAAAAAATTATTTTAATAATAACCTACTAAAATTATAAGCATTTGCAACCACAAAGCTTCATCAAGTATTTACAATATCTGTATTCAGACATACTTTAACATATCAAATATTAATCTAAATTTTTCAGCTAGATATTAGTTTAATTTCTTTTAATATATTTGCTTCAGTGATAACATTTGTTTCATGCATTGTACGTAAATATTATTCAAAATGTTTGAAATATCTGTGTCATAACACACATATCTGCAAAAACTTGAGAAAATCTCACCGTTAGTCTAATTATGACGGAATTTGATTGACGCTTGAAGGGTGACGTCGAGGGCTTGAGCTTAATTGATAAATTTCTTTGTACATTGAGAATAACAAAGAATGTTCAGTGAGTTTAATTAAAAGCTCATTTTCTTCTATTAAGTTGGCATTCGAATCTTGTAGAAATATCTTCTGACTTCATGTACCCTTGTGCGACTAAGCGAAAAAATCTTGTGCATTATTTGGTAACTAAAAAAGTACATAATTATTAGTTACTCATAAACAGAGTAAGCAAAACAAATGAGGCCTATTCTAAAATGCTATCAGTAGTATTATTTACCTGGATATATGTTAATTACACTGTAGAGATAATTAAAGGTATATGAAATAGTAAATACTTACATTAGAATGATATTATTTTGGTGAATAAGTATATTAGCTGGTACCCGCTTTGCAAGAATGTTTGGCTTAGAACGAAAATACACAGATTTATAACTACATTAGGGGCTTGGACACCACCGACACACGATATAATGTCTTATTATAACAGCAAATTATTCATTTAACCTATAAATTAGATCTGTAATTACCATAAAGTAGTTTTTCAAATATATTTTCTTATTAATATTAAGGGACTATGTCATAAAATAAATGGAAGCTTAACTATTTTGGATTTTTTTTCATAAAAATTGTTGTTTCGAGTGAAATGTTGACGATTTATTGCACATGTCTCTGATTATATATAAATATCTTTATATACATTCTGGATTCAGAGAAACTTCGAAGTACTAGCTAATATATACATTTCGGGAGGAATAAGGAGCAGTAATTAATTTTTTTTTTCTTAAAACCTATTTATGTCAACATAGGCAACACATTAAACATATTTATGATGCTTATAAAAATAAACTTTGAATAGCTGGATAGCTTTCATATATATAGAAATACAATTCACATGTGGATCTATATAAATGAGACAATTGATTTGACAGTACATGCTATATGGAATCAGAGAAAAACCAATATCGTAGTAAGACAAAAAAGAATAGATCTGAACAAACATAATATATATGGGCGAATAAAATATAGCATTAAACAATAGATGAATTAGATGTTTATAAACATTAATTGGTTTTTATCAGTAGTTAGTCTAGAGAGCTCATGGTCCAAAAATTTCACATAGCCAGACAATTTGATTAATAAAAAATTAATCCTTTGAAAGTTATGTATCCCTTTATAACCCAGCAAAATATGTCAATATTTCGCATTCTCGGCATGCTTTGGTTTAGCCTAACCTCGGCTATCTCGACCTCATAAAGCTGTAAAGTAGCTATTTGGAAAGGGATTCCAGGATGTGCCTCCCTCTCATACTAAGCCGAAAAGTATGTGCCATGAAGTGTTTCTTTGCAAATTAATTTCTAACCGGCAACAAGTGGAAGATGCCTCGCTTACCATAAATTATACTTTCGTGGAGTTTATAGCGTCCTCAATTAAAATACCCAACAATTGTTTTAGTTTGTGGCCGGATACATTGTATACAGACAATTCTAGGACTAATTTACTCCTTTATATATTGGATATTCGTGGCGTTTTTCTTAACGAAATTAAACCGGTTTATTATATTGTAAGAGTAAGTGTGTTTAGATCAGATATAACAGGTAAATTGAAAAGTCCCCGGCCTGACACATAGATGGCGCTACTAGAATTAAGTCCATATGTCTTTTAGTTAGCCCTAAACGCTTCAAAATACGCGTGTACGGATGTCGGAATGTATTGATAATATTTTGCTTTTTGAAAGGAAAAAATACAGTTGAAGCAAAAGCATGGCTTGATGCCGAAAGCTGCCCCAGGAATATCAACCATCAAGGATTGGCATGCTATGTTTAGACGTGGTGCAATGAGTACCGAAGACGGTGAACGCAGAAAATGATTTTGAATTGCCGTACATGGAAATTTAATGCAATAGCAGACACTCTAAAGATATCAACTGAACGTGTATATCATATCATTCACGAATATTGGGTATGAGGAAGCTCTTTGCAAAGTGGGTGCGCGCGAGCTCATTTTTGACCCAAAAGAATGACGAGTTGATGATTCGGAGCTGTGTTTCATGATCAAACGTAATAAACTAGAGTTTTTGCGTCGATATGTGACAATTGATGAAAAATGGTGCCACCATGTCACTCCGAAATTCAATAGACACTTATCCAAGTGGACTGCACACGATGAATCCGCTCCAAAGCGTGAGAAAACGCTAGAGCCGGCTGGAAAGATTATGGCGTCTGTATTTTGGAATACGCATGGAATGTTTTCATTAACTACCTTGATAACGAAGGACTATCAACTGCGACTATTACATAGCGTTATTGGGCCGATTGAAGGACGAAATTGCTGAAAAACGGCAGCATTTGAAGAAAAGGATAGTGCTGCCTCACCAAGACAATGCGCCGTATAACATGTCAGTGAAAACAATGGCAAACATCCATGAACTGGGCTTCGAAATGCTTCTTGATCAACCGTATTCTCCAGATCTGGCCCCCAGCGACTATTTCCTTTTCTCAGATCTCAAAAGAATGCTTGCTAGAAAAAAAATTTCGAATGAAGAGGTGATCGCCGAAACTGAGGCCTATTTTGAAGCAAATAATAAGTCGTACTACTAAAATGGCATCGAAAAATTGGAGGGTTGCTATAATCAATGTATCACCCTTGAATGGAATTGTGTGAATAAAAAAAAATTGCCAAAAAATGTGGTTTACTATGATATGCCAGATATAAGCTTCATATTTTTGGTAACCTTTCTGTATTTATGATATCCTTAAAGATTTTTTTCATTACTATGCATTTTATTATTTATGTTATCCTGTCTTTCATTTTATTGCCTACAATTTAATATAAAATTTATTTAAACATTAATATCTCCAGTTTCTAGCTCCACGAGGTGATAACCTTTTAAGCGTGATCGAATATTGTTTTGCAAATTATATTAAATAATAAACAATTGTAGTCATTATAATTCTGGAACTTTTCTGTTTATATTCATTGACTCTTATATAAGTAATAAAAATGGTAATATAATGATTTGTTTAATGCATTTTAGATCTAGATATATTTACGATGTTATTAACAGAAAATCAGATTACCTGATATTCATATAACAATGATTTATTTAAAATAATCCCTGTGATTATGTGATTTTGCACCATGCTTTTTTATTCTAACCACGTCAGTCTTTACGACAACAAACTGCATTAATAGGGAGCACAGCCTTCTTGTTCTAATTTTAAGAAAATTGCAGCTGTTCACATGCTCACTTGTTTGAAGATGCTGAGTTATTAAGCTCAAGAGGAGCTTTCTGACGTGTCCTTTATTAATCTAATGGCAAAAGTGTTTTTATCAAAAAATCTTGAAAGTTCCGCCGTTCAACAGCTTCAACTTCCAAACCTTGAATAATCACGAAAACAAACTGATTTTGTATATATGCTACAATCTGGAGTAAATGATTATGAATAATAGTAACAGTAATAATAATAGAAGAGTTTGATTAGAGCATTTAAGTTGAAATATGTTTAAAATACGAAAATGTAAAAACAATCTTTCAACATAACAAAATATGACTGAGCAAAAATCATTTAATCACCGCTTAAACCTGTTCAATATTATATATAGGAGCCTTAAAATATGCGTAAATCAAATAATTAATATAAATTGGAAAGGAAATATGTTTTGGTTGATTTATTTATTAAAATAAATTGAAATTTAATGTATATAGTTCTAAACTATCGACGTATATAATTGTTTATGCCCAATTGTTAAATTACTAGTATCTGAACTAATTATATTGTAATAATATGTTCTGTTATAGTTTCGCTTGTTTTTAGAATAAATAAATTCAAAATTAATTGAGTTTATCCTCATATTTAAAGTCAAATTGCACTTAAATCTTTTCTAGCATGCATAGACATAACAACTTTAAAACCGCCTATTTTCTGTTCATTTACCATACACTCAACCTCCTCGACAGAGAGATAAAGCAGCAAGATTTATTGGAACCTCGTAAACCTACGATATAAAATTTCATTTTCTATAGTAGCTAAACCAACTGGGACCAAAGTGTCTAAGAAACTGCTTTTCATATACAAAATGTAATAAAGTTGTGCCGATGGTATATCAACTTGACTTCCTAAGGGATAATAAGTTGAGGCAACATAAAAATTCCTGTCTAATCTAGATTAGTCTATAACTCGGTTCAGTCAGACTGCAGTAGGACCTACTGAATTTAATTTTATAGTATTTTGTGCTCTATAATTACGTTATATAATCATAGTCATCTGATATTGTTATATATTGTGATATTACTTTAGTTTGTGCATGAAATTAATAACATTCATATTTAATGCCTTAGAGACTTAACTACTTTCCTAGTACTTAGAAAGTGGCTCAAATCATTATGATTCTTAAACCTGGGTAAAAATGAGAATACATCTAATCTTTTCGTCCTATATGCTTGTTAACTGTGATCTGTAAACTATTTGAAAAGCTCTACAAATACTCGACCATTAATTCCAAACCAATGATTCCAGACAGATTCCAGAAATTTGGCTTCATTTGGGGCTGCATTTCTCGATATTTCCCAGGCCTTCGACGAGGTATGGCACACTGGACTGCATGTTAAACTGAAAAAGTTTTTGCCCCATATGCACTTTAAACTGCTGAAATAGTACCTCACAGACAGACATTTTATTGTCAAATAGGGTGACGAATACACTGGCCTTCACCCCAATATATTCGGGTGTTTAGCAGAGCAGTATTCTTGCCCATTGTTACATCTATTGCATACAGCTGACCTACCGACCTCAAAGAATACTACTGTTGCAATATATGCTGATGATACAAAGGTTTTATCATCACACGAGTTTCCAATATCAGCCACAAGAACCCTGCAACTTCATCTTAACAAAGTCGAATTGTGGTTGAAATCGTGGCGTATCAAAGCAAATGAGACAAAATCTACCCATGTGGCATTAATCCTTGAATGAATTGAATATTCATGATCTTCCGTAAGCAGACAACGTTAAATTTCAATGAATGCATTTCGATCGACGTTTGACGTGGAAATAACATATAGTGAGAAAACGCAAACAGTTTGGGGTTAATCTAAATCAAATGTACTGGCTGATAAATCTAAATTATCATTAGATCTATAAGTAAATACTTAGGCCCATTTAGACCCATGGTATTGAACTATGGGGTACTATTAGCAAATCTAACATAGATACCCTCAAGAGGTTCCAGAATAAAGTGTTGCGGGTCATCGTCGATGCTCCATATTACGTGTCCAGCAAACTGATTGAGCGCCATGTTCCCATAGAACCCATAACGAGTGTGATTTGGAGTGTTAGTGTGAAGTACTCTGAAAGACTATTAGTACATCCCAATGCACTCGAAAAACAGTTAAATGTGCGCGATGACAGTGAAGTGCGTAGTGAACTACCATACGAACTGAATAATATACTCATAGAGTGTTGTTTAACAATCTCTAGAACAAGCTAAAATAGTTTTTAGAATAAGTTAGGATATACTAAAATAAGTTAGAATGGTATCTAGAATAAGATTTAGATTATAAGTTGTACAGCAGATCACTTACTGTAGTGATCTTCTATATGTCAGGATCATTATATTATATAGCTGAAATCATATAATAATACTTATTGCCCACGGGCATATTGTTGACGTTCTGGGAGATTAATAAAACTTTAGTTTACGAACTTCAAACTTATTCTGAAACATACATCCGCTTCGTTGCACCTAAAGATTTATCTTATATTAAGTAATAAAGAGATGAACATAGTTATATTAACACTATATATGATATAGTCATTATTATGTACTTCATAGTAAGGACTATTCTGTGCTCTTTGTCTCAATCTAATTTCTATCAAATCTTGCATATATTTTGGGACATACTTTGTATCACTATATGTATATTACATACTTTAGTACTATATACTGTATTACTATATACTATGTTACTATATTATATAAAACGTATCATGTTGTATATTGCGTAAGGCATGTACTATAATAAGAATTTAATTATCTTTATATAGAAATTTTGTCAATTAACTAATGTGTAAATTTTAAAACAATTATCAATTCATTATGTAAAATTATTTTTGAACAAAAAATAAAGAAAATATCGACAGTATTCCACTAAATATATTATGTCAACTCAGAAACAGCTCCGGTCTAAATATTTTAAAGCAGAATAAGTTTTTTTATCATAAATCGGCCGTACCCAAAAACATTTTCTATATCAAAGCCGGTTTATATAAATGATTTATATAAAACCGAATCAAAAAATCTACATAATATTTAGGATTGGCTTTGGAGGACCGGTGGTTATCCCATAAATTCAACCCTATAGCATTATTTATGAAGGTAGAGAAAATGCGGAAATATATTCCATTGAGATTTATCCCGATATTCTCTTTGGGGTATAGGTAAAACGGGATCTATAGTTTACCACTGACGTGAGCCTCCATTAGAGTGAATGTGCAATTACTGTCGCTGTATGTAATTCCGGTAAAATATCAGAAATTACAAGAATTATGGTGGAGGCCTTCTTGTTAGAAAAATTACATAGTGCCAGGTGGAATAGGTCGGTGATTTAACAGTAGGAGGTTATACATTTCTAAAATATAATACTAAACCAATTGTTCATCAATATTCAGTCAGCTTTTACTAAATAGTGTCCAGCTCACAAATTTTTATTCAAATGATTAACAGTGAGGCCATGCTTCATCTCGTCTGATCTATTAATATATTAAATATTATTTTAATTTATACAAGAGAAGAAGTTTAATTTACAAAAGCTTTCACGAAATTTTTATTTAAGTTTCTAAACGCACTACTCTGCGAAACTTTTAAATGGTCAGCTATCTTATGTAGCTTCACTTGGTGATTTGCTAAAAGTATCTGGAAGTTTTCTGAGGCAACTCTATGGTATATTTTTAAGTAGAGCAAAATATGATGTAGAATCTTCATAATAGTTATTAATGTTTAGATATCTCAGAAATATGTATGTCAAAACTTTTTTATAGAAAAAACTAGAAGGATGATGACTCATCTTAAGAAAGGCAAATACTATAACACAAAAATTTTCTGACAATCCATCCAATTTATTAGAAACAAATACTTATAAATAGTTGAAACAACCACGTTAAATTGATTGCTATTTTTTTCTTCTATCTTCAATTTAGTACACAAAAAGCAGAGTTTGTGTAATTATCTTAAAGAATATCAGTAAAATCTGGAAATTTAAAAAGTTTAGCCTGTAAAATATTTAATATTTCTCTATAACAAACACATGGATTACAACTTCGCATATATATAGCACTATTTGATTAAAAATATATACTGTAAAATAATTAATTGAATTATTTTTTAAACATATTGTTAAATGATTTTCACTTTATTTTTATTGTCATATGTAAATAAATGTAATTATGATGTAAATATGATTTTAGTGAGGCAGCGTCTAAAAATAAAGCTTTAAACGTGTTCTTTACGAAACTACTTTTTTCTAGACGGTTAACGTGGTATCTCAAGTTGTCCTGAATCGATTTTCTTAAAATTCAATGATATTTTACTATACGTTCTTCTATTATACAAAAAAAAGTCAAGAAAATTTTTTTTTTCACCAAATTATACATGTTCGAAAACACAAGATATTTTTTCATAATTTTCGATTTTTCTAAATAGTTAATATCCAAATTTTTATAATTTCCTTCAATTTTCTCATAACACATATTCTAATTCTACATCTCAACACAAGATTTATCTGAAAAATCGTCACTGAAATAGATTTGAATTCAAACAAATAAATCCCCAGGCATCAAGTCATGCTGATTTTTATTTTTTGGTTAATTTCCATCATTTCAATTTCGAAAACATTCTAAATTACGTATAACAAAGGACTGCTATCGATATTTAAGAAAACTGACAAGAACTGAACAAAGTTCGCCAAACATTCAAAACCAGAAGCTGACCGCAGCAGGGAAGTTCGTCCCTGTTCCAATTTCAATGGCGCCCTTCCATCCCCCCGACGCAATCATTATTGCCTGCATGATTTTCGAACACGTACCGCACCGACCTTGTAAATGGCAGTCATCAGTTTGGCCGGTTAGAATGGGGAAGAATTTTCGATGTCCGAAATGTTGCATTGAAACTTTGACACTAATCGTAAAAAAAACCGGCCAGGAATAGATCTCTTTATAGTTATCTTGGATACATTGTGTCCAGTTATAGTAGTAGATTGAATTTATTGAACATATAAAATCAATATCGTTTGACTTTTATCATACTAAGTAAAGTTTTTGATATAAAAGAAGTTTGATGTTAGTATTATTATTTGATATCTTTCTCAAATAAAGCTTTTATCAGAGATCAACGAATTTGAATTAACTGGCAATAACTATCACAATCAGAGCTGGACATAAAATCATGCTTTTCTTTAATTAAAATACAAATTACGAAATACTATCTCGTACGTATATAAAATACAACATGCAAAATAATTTTAGTTCTTGTATTTGAAGGTTAAAATTTAACTGAACTATTTTTATTTAAAATTCAAAATACAATCACGTACTTGGTTACATATATCTAATATCCAACCAGCCTATTAATCAGTAAAAGTAGAATATTTCTTTCATGAGCACAATATTTCTAAATGTACTATCAGACAAACAACCCTTTGCTGGGCCATGAAAAAAAATCTGCTAAAGAAACCAATGTTTCTAGAGGCACTGATGAGCACAAATTTATATGTATGTATTATTTTATCTTTTATATTATATTACATTGTATTACAGCATTTTGTTCATGTGATTAGCCTATCATAGAGAAAAAAAACCTAATACCAACACACCAGTTTGGGTTTATTAACAAGCCTTCAACAATTGATCCGGTCCACAAAATAACTGATGTTATTGCAAAATTATATGAAAGTAAGAAACTATGCCCAGCTATATTCTTAGATTCTTAGATGATAAGGTTTGGCATGACGGCCTTATTCATAAACTACAAAAAATGTTACCAAAACAACCGAACTATTGAATCATACATTACAACCAGACTGTTTAGAGTCAAACCAGAAGAAGCTTACTCTACAATAAATGAAGCTAAAGCAGGTGTACCTCAAGGAAGTGTACTGGAATCAATGGTTTATCTACTCTACACTTTTGTGCTATATTTGCTAATGATACTGCGATTATAGCTGTCGGAGATTAATGAAAGTAAATCTGTGCATGTGCAGTTCACCTACAAACAGACCGTACAAGTACTAACAACACTAAATATCTCGGAATGAAGCTTGATGCAAAACTTCGCTGGAAGAAACATATAAAGAAAAAAGGAAAAGAACTGGAATTGAAATATAGGAAAATGTACTGGGTAATTAGAAGAAAATTACAATTGCCAGTACATAATAAATTGCTATTATATAAGCAAATACTGAACCCTATACGGACATATGGAGTTAAATTATGGGGAAGTTCTGCAAAGAGTAACATAAATAAAATACAAATATTTGAGAACAAAATCCTGAGAGGTATTGTGGGCGCACCCAAATACTATAGGACTGATTATCTATATCGAGACCTTCAGATACCTACAGTCAATCAAGAAATCAAGAGAATTCTAAGAGGGAATGAGGAAAGACTCCATTCTCATACGAATATTGAAATATTGCAACCAGAACCAGAAATTGGATACCACCAGAACAGGACATAGGCGCAAAAGAATCAAACCATCTGATCTTGTGTAGTGTTGTGTGGTGAGGTGTATATATTAAAAAATTTAGCAGGTACATGTATAAACAATATTTCACCAGAGACTGAGATAGGGCCTCCTAATTATATACTTAGATTAAAGTTATTATAAAGACAACTGGTAGGTTAGACGGAAACGACTAGTAACAATATATTAACTAAATAATAATAAAAAATAATATCGTAGTAACTATATAGTAACTTAATATCTATTTCTTTTGTTAAATTCATGACACTGCAGTACACAAGAACAAAGAGTTTGATACTTTTGACTCTGCTTTCCACTCGTTATAATTAGAAATACCACTTAGCTTGACTTATCTAATAAATTAATATTCTTTTGGTTACATATATTAAGAACTATATTTTATTTTATAATATATTAAGAAATACGACCAATTTGCATCAATTTAAAATATAATACCTTTTTAAGTAGACAAACTGCGAGAAATAGAATACCTATCAACCATTAACTCAGTTTAGTGGTTTCCTTTTAACTAACCAAACAGCGGTTTAGTTCTGGCCTTCCGAATTCGAGGCCCGTCATGGACAATTTAATTTGATCCATTTCGAACGGCCTATTTTTCCGACGAAGTCACGTTCCATTATTTTTGGAAATAGTTTAGGGAAACAATTGGTTCGGAGAGTGTGTATATATAACTAGTAAATTAATATTCAGCGACTTTAAAACCAATATTTACTCTTATCACATTAAGAATAACAACTCACATTCTTTTAAAATTTCTTTTTTTTTATTTTACTCTATTATAATCATAAAAAAATTTCTACATTATATAACAGGTCAATTGAAAAGTTCCCGACTTACCATAGTAAAACACATTTTTTGGCAAAATTAGTTTTTTTATTCAACATAATTCCCTTCAAGGGCGATACACTGATTATAGCGACCCTCCAGCTTTTCGATACAATTTTTGTAGTACTATTTGTCCTGTGCTTCAAAATAGCCCTCAGTTTCGTCAATCACCTTTTCATTCGACGAAAATTTATTCCTAGCGAGCATTCTTTTGAGATCTGAGAACAGAAAATATTCGCTGGGGTCAGATCTGGAGAATACAGTGGATGGAGAAGCAATTCGAAGCCAAATTCATGGATGTTTCACATGGTGCATTGTCTTGATGAAGCAGCACTTTCTTTTTATTCAAATACAGCCGTTTTCAGAGATTTCGTCCTTCAAACGTTCCAATAACGCTATGTAATAGTCGCTGTTGATGGTCCTTTCTTTTTCAAGGTAACCAATGAAAATTATTCCATGCATATTCCAAAATATAGACCTTGCCAGCCGACTGTTGCGTCTTCCCACGCTTTGGAACGGGTTCTTCATGTGCAGTCCACTAGAATGACTGTCAATTGGACCTCGGAGTGAAATGATGGAGTCATATTTCATCCATTTTCACATATCGACGCAAAAACTCGGGTTTATTAAGCTTGATCATCTTCAAACACTGCTCCGAATCATCAACTCCTCGTTGTTTCTGGTCAAAAGTGAGCTCGCGCGGCACCCACTTTGCAGAGAGCTTTCTTATACCCAAATATTCGTGAATGATATGATGTCCATGTTTAGTTGATATCTTTAGAATGTCTGCTATTTCATTCAATTTCAATTTATGGACATTCAAAATCATTTTGTGTATTTTTTTAATGTTTTCGTCGGTAACAACCGGCGAAAATCCTTTTTATCCATTTTTTTCACAATAACAAAAGTTGCTTCACTCAAAATGCTATAATTGACAAACTAATAATCCGACAGCTCTCAAATTTATACACGCATCTTTTGACGGTTAGGGTTATGTGTGTCAGGCCGGGGACTTTTCAATTGACCGGTTAAATGCCTAGTAGATCGCTTTCAAGGAGTCTTCCTTAAATTATTGAAAGAGTTATCGTTAGCAACATACAATGATTTTAATCTTTGGTTAGTTTTATTATTTTCAATTTTATTCCATATAGCCTACTATCAATTTAAATAAACGCTACCAATTTAATATATCGTATAAAAATACAAAATGAAAATATCTCTATTCAGCTGAAAAATTCATATGAAATATGACAGCGGATTATTTTTTAAACAATATAAAATATCATGCATTTATAATCCGTCAGCTATATTTTGAAGTCCATTTTTATGTTTGAAAATGTGGTTTTCATATTCGCCTATTACAAAAAAAAAGCAAAACCGAAATAAGTGTAAGAAAAATAACGGTATTATTATCTATCGAATAATACCAAAATATTATATCGATTTCTATGTTTATTCAGAGCCTAAAGCTATTCTTTCTGTTACTATATCGAGTCCATAATCGCCATATTTTTAAATAAAAAATTAAAAATATCATATGCCAAAAATGTTACCGAACCAGATCGGCTTTCAGAATGTAATAATGGAATACCGTAAAATGGAACGGCATTCCGCACTCCCAGTTCCAAACAGGTTGAATTAAGAGAGTTCTAATCAGGGCGGAGCTATAATCATGGAATATCTTATTAAACTATATGCCTAACCGCAGTCATTCATAGCCATAATTTTAAATATTACTATTCGATAACCTCAACCAGCGAGACATGGATGTATCTAAGTTAATTATCGTGTTTCCCGTCGTTCTCTATTCGTTTTAGTGCTTATACAGTTTTTGTCTACTCAGACGACATTATATATGAAAAACTAATGATCCATATATGCTATCTTCCTTACTGACGAGACAGCTCTACAGTCTAGGGCTTGTCTAATAGCCATTCGTCGCTGGATTTCTTACTCTATCAAAGAAAAGCAAGGAAATAGACTTTTCTAATAGAGTGACATGGATGGAGAAGTTTACAAAAGTCTAAAAATTAATTATATGTATATTATTTTTTAGGTGTTATTTATATCTAAAACCGTTTCTTATATCTAAAAGCACATGGCACATACAATTACTATCAGTTGTTAGCTACTATAGAATCTGTGGTAATAACAACTTTAGCGACGTAAGAAAAAATTAGAAGCGGTTTGTATTATTTGGTGGGGAATTTGCTCATGATTATATAGTCGCTCAGCATACCCGCAAAATAGTGAATTCATATTATTATTATTATTAAAAAAATCGTGATAAAAATCTGATTTACGAAGTTGAAGAAGTACCACAAAAACTATCAGTTATTGCGACGTGCATCTTATTTAACCAGATGTCGTTATCCTTAATTTGTATCTTATCTTTATATGATTTTGTATTATCCACATTTAACCCTCCGACCTTTTTCCTTATTTGAGAACAATTCCATTCCAACTTTGTCGGATACTTATATTCGCCGTATGGAAGTCAATCCCTTTCAGAATTTTCCGACTACGCCATGTTAATAATAATCTGGAGAATATCCTTATTGTTTGGGATGAATATCGCCGAACATGACTTTTTTCCGTGAAACTTTACAGCACCATTTTAAACTTTAATGGAATTTAACGTCGGAGATTCACATTCATACGTACCGCAACTCCAACAGTGACGGTTTCAAAAGTTGAGGAATTTGTTTAACTTCACAGCGGGGCTGGGGGGTGGGTAAATAGTTATCCTAGGGTAATATAGGATAGGTTTGACGGGAACTAGAGGATCATTGATATGGTCGATTCGAAATATAACTAAATATAATATTAGCGAGTAATATAAGGGCTGTTAAAAACAGGCCAATTGAAGAGTCCCCGGCCAAACACATTGATGGCGCTACTAGAATTAAATCCATATGTTTTTTAGTTAAAAATTTGACGGTTGTCGGATCATTAGTTTGTGAATTATAGCATTTTGAGTGAAGTAACTTTTTTATTATGAAAAAAAAATGGATAAAAAGGAATTTCCTTGTTGATAAAATATTGCTGTTTGAAGGGAAAACATTCAGTTGAAGCAAAAACTTGGCTTGATGTCAAGTTTTCGGACACTGCCCCAAGAAAATCAACAATCAAGAATTGGTACGCTAAGTTTAAGGCGGTGAATGCAGTGGACGCCCAAAAGAGGTTGTTGTCAACGAAAACATTAAAACAATCCACAAAATGATTTTGAAAGACCGTTAATTGAAATTAAATCAAATAGCAGACACTTTAAAGATATGAACTGAACCTATACATCATATCATTCACGAATATTTGGGATGAGAAAGCTCTGTGCAAAGTGGGCGCCACGCATGCTCACATTTGACCAAAAACAATGACCAGTTGATGATTCGGAGCAGTGTTTGAAGATGATCAAGCGTAATGAACCCGAGTTTGTGCATCGATATGTGACAATGTATGAAACATGGCTCCACGATTTAATTCCGAAGCCCAATCGACAATCATCCGAGTCGACTGCACATTATGAACCCTCTCCAAAGCGTGGGAAAACGCAACAGTCGGCTGGCAAGATTATGGTGTCTGTATTTTGGGATGCGCATTGAATAATTTTCATTGATTACCTTGAAAAATTAAGAACTATCAACAGCGACTATTACGTCGCGTTATTGGACCTTTTGAAGGTCGAAATCGCCGGAAAAACGGCCTCATTCGAAGATAAAGAAAGTGGTGTTTCACCAAGACAATGCATCGTGTCACAAGTCAGTGAAAACAATGGCAAAAATCCATGAATTGGACTTCGAATTGCTTCCTCATCCCCCGTATTCTCCAGATCTGGCCCCCAGCGACTATTTCCTGTTCTTATATCTCAAAAAAATGCTCGCTGGAAAGAAACTTTCGTCGAATGAAGAGGTGATCCCTGAAACTGAGGCCTATTTTGAAGCAAATAACAAATGGTACAACAAAAATGGTATCGAAATATTGGAGTGTTGTTAAAATCAATGTATCACCCTTGAAGGGAATTATGTTGAACAAAAAGTTTTAAGTATTGCCTACATTACCATCCAATCTTATATAATAATACTTATTATAATATACTTATATAAAAGTAATGTCAATGTCGTTCAAAAATGTAATCACTGAAAGTATGTAACATAAAATGAAAGGAGCTTCACAGATTTTACAACATGCGATAAAGAAACAAAGTGCTTAGGGGATTTACCAGTTAACATATGTTAAGGTTGGCAGAACCATAATGTATTGCTCTAATATGAAGTCATAGTTAACCCAATGTAAGGGTATTTATAAAGTAATTAATATATAATATATAATTATATATATAATAATATATAGTAATATATAATTTATAATGTAAGTAAATGTACCATTACTCCACTGAAATATACATTCATCTCACAAGCAGTCTTGTATTTCAAACTCCATTACAACCATTCACACTAATATTTTCCATTGACCAATGAAAAATAAAAAACGTAATTGATTGATGAAACTAAAGTAATAGTGTTGATTGTGGTAATATTAATCATATATTTCAATCCTGTTCCCCATCTAAGCAACTATTGGTCACAAGATATGTTACTCCGATATTAATTTATGTTGTTACAAAACTATTTGTTTCTTATTTGTTTTTATCATAATTTGCTACAGTTTGAATATCACAAAATGAAATAATATTGTAAGATAGACACTTTGGGTTTGACATCTATATAATTGTTTTAATGAGTTTTATTTATTGCTTCACTGAACTAGGTCAAATGGTTTTGCTCCCTTTATTATTCTGACCAAGCCGTCACTGTCTAGGAGGTGGAGAACAATATTGATGTGCTGATGGAGTCTTTGTTTATGTCTTTAGACCTTGCTAACGCTATCGACAGATTCTATCTTCAAATCCTTATAAAGATTACGATTATTACGATTGTCATTACGAATGTACCGTGGAGTATAGAACAATATATCAATATCTGAGTATGTTATTTCCATTGTTTTAGCTGGTACAACCATAGAGTTGGACACCAGTTCACACTAGTTTTAAGACCTGTTGGTAAAGCAAAAGCGTATTATATTTTGACAGGGTTGAATAATCTACCCAATAACTAGTAAATTTTTACCTGAGTTTAACATCAAGGGTCATGTCAAGATATTTGGCTCTACTTCCATAGGGTACTATTTGCTGATGTACATATATTGGCTTGTTCTGGACTCTTTTGTTGATGAAGGCAATTTATAGTGATTTATTTGGATTCATTTCAATGCTTCAAGTCTATTTGATTGCCTGATTGGTGTTCTCTCCTATGTTCCAAACTAAGATCGCTGATGTTGAGCAGTTGCTTGAATAATGCGAATCTACTTGCTATCTTTTGTAATTTTACGTTTTGTGTTTTCATTCAGTTATATTTTGCTACCTATTTACAATAATCTGTTGTGTCGTTTATAAGTAATCACTTATTAACCTTAATTTTGTTGCTTTGTAATTAAAGTACATATTTTAATCATATGGTGAGCATATTACCCTGCTTCTTATAATATTTGTGATAGTATATCTTACTATATTTTTGATATTTTCAAAATTTGTGGGCTAATATATTTTTTAGATTCTAAATAATTAGTCCAATATGTTGATATTTTAATTTGGTATAAAACGTTTTTGGTAGTATAGGTGTTCTAGGTGTAAACATTCTTCTGTATTATAAGAAACCAATAACTTCTTTTGACGCACAGTTAATTAACAACTAACAAAATTATTAAAAATGTATAGCTTTTCATTATTGCTCACTATTATCTCACGAGACAATCTCAAAAAAACTTCTCCTAAAAGAGTGAGAAGAATGGAGTACGAAAGGAAAACACATTTTACGTTTAAAGTAGTGCTCAAACGTTTAAAATATTTAACGTGCGTGAAATACCCGTGTATCGCTGAATAAAACATGAATAGCTTGACAGTTCGGCCGTGTAATCTTTAATATATTGTACAAACCGACATGCCACCGAATACAGTGCATGGTAAGCCATAAATTTATCTCAAAATGGAAACTACACTTAGACAAAAATGAAATTTGCGATTTGGTTTTAATTCAGTTATATTTGGAAACACGAAATGTTTTATATTAATTAAAAGGTAATCTAGTTTGTGTTCGATTAAATTTTGCTTGCTTGGTATCTTATCAGGACAGTGGAAATAGTGTGTTTTAATATAAAGCTTTTTTGTAAAACAAAGATTTATTATCAACTATTTGGTA
Source organism: Rhynchophorus ferrugineus (assembly GCF_030347505.1). Lineage (NCBI taxonomy): Eukaryota > Metazoa > Arthropoda > Insecta > Coleoptera > Curculionidae > Rhynchophorus > Rhynchophorus ferrugineus. The sequence goes on along the minus strand of NW_027472582.1, from coordinate 2,092,917 downwards.
TTTAATGAGCATTTATATCTGCTAATGCAAATACTCAAACTCAGAGTCAAAATAATTAATTTCTATAAGATGCAACTTTAGAGGAATGTTCGTCGGGTCGGTCGGTCGGAATGAATGGCTGTCGACGCGATTGCTTCTCCGAACACACACTACTATTTTAGGAAGGAATTTGCACGAGAATTAAAAACACTGGTTGGATCAAACTTGTTTATTTTAACTTATGATTGATACATGTGGTCGACGGGAGAACCGCATGGTACCAATCCACCGGCATTGCCAACCTTTTAACTTGTTGTTGGTGAATGCGTGGTGGCCTAAAAGGTCGTGGCGGTCGCCACACAACTAAAGTAAGAATGAAGTTCAAGATATATAACGTTTATTAGCTAAAACCAATCTGAACGACTGAACAATCAATGAACAAACATATCGGGATATTTTTGCTGCATGCGAAACAAGTTACATCTTCACATTTTATTTTGAAAAATTTCTTAAATCAAGCGGTAATGCATCCATGTTCTTATATGAAATTCGTGATTAGAAAAGGGTTCCAAACGATCTTGTTGAGTATTAGCTTTTACATTGTATTGAGAGTTTCATTAATATTTATATGGTATTGTTCCAGATTTATAGGAAAATATAGTCAAAAAAATTAATCAAAACTGGTTATTACAGAACCTTTAAATTTATACAATTTTTATAGTATACGAATTACTAGTTTTGTTTGTCTACTTAGATTTTAGGTGAGGCATATTTGTTCAATTTTGACTGAAACTCGATTTTTTACCACTGTTTGTAAGAAATAAAGGTAAAAGAATATTTGTTGTCGAAATAGGCAATTTTTTTTATAATTTTTCATCAAAATACATAGAAACAATTATGTTTGGTGTACATTAAATAATTTTTCAAATGCGGGTAGAACTGTAATTTAAAAAATTCCAAGCAAAATCTATTTTTAAGAGATCTTACATCTTACTAAGCCTTTTTGTTTTATATGTGTAGGGGTATTTTTAACGAACTATCTACGTCATTTCCATATTTATGTCGAAATAATTGAAACTATTAACCAAAATTATTTAAGGATGATTGTTTAGATAAACACGCAGTATATTTACATCTAGTTATCGTAAAATTCTACCTAAATGATGCTGTTTCAATTAAGATATAGATTTTTCTAGAGTTATAAAAAATTGTATAAGAAAATTCAGCCAAAACGATATATAGCTTTAAACTATACTTTATATAGTATATTATTATCATTACTGTTAGGACTACTGCTGAGCATATAGCACGTTACATTTTAAAACAATATAATAAAGGAAACATGCAATGGAAATGTCAAATAAATAAATATCGCGGAAACCTATCACCGAAAAGTTTCACTGCCGTTGGACATTTTACGTAAACCTTTTCCGTTGCTTTTAACTTTTCACCTTAACTAAACCGTCGTCGTCCGAAACAGAATTTGCTACCGGTCGCTTGGCCAACTCTGAACTCGTAACATTCTTCAAGGAACTTCAGAAACATTAGTTTCTCTTACCCGCAAAGTTTCCGAAAGATAAGTGTTTCATAATAAACGTAGTTAGAGTGTCTTGTGTTGTTTAATAGTTTTATAATTGCTTTTAATAGAGTCAATAGCTATGTTCAGGCCACGTTCAGGAATAACGGATGACATTTTATTATTTGGAAGACAAATATTTAATAAATATTTGCTGTGTTGTTTGCTTTATGATTTTCAACCATTTGATAGGATTTTATGATACTGAGTTTGACAATCAATTAATTTACTGTAAAAGCAATAATCACTACCACTACTCAAGCGATGAGTTTTAAAAAGTATAATATGTATATATATATATATATATATATATTATACAACAATCACTGATCAATCACTATTAGTTAAATTGAACTAATAATTATCGAGTTAACAAAATAGACTAAATTAATCGTATTTTTAATACTTCTAAAAATAATGATAAAATTATCTCTTCACCTATAAATAGTTTTTGCTAATTTTCCTTTAATTCATATTTATATCTCTGTAAAAGTCTAGGATATGTTTTGAAAATATCAGTATTTATGTGAAGTTAAATATATAATATGCTCTAATTATATTTGGCATATATCTAAAAATCCTAGAAAATAATTTTAAGAATATCTGTTCGGCTATAAATATTTAAGGGTAAAATTCCTTTTTTCCTAATATTTTAAAGTCTCCTTTTTATCAATGAGGACCTATCCCTACTAGACCTACAGTTCAGTGTAGGCTTCGAACCACGAATACAATCACATATATAAAGTACATCCATACCCCAGTAGGATTCAAGCTCTCCACTATCGCAACAGTCGGAGGATTTTCAGTCGCTAATTTTTGTTTTATTCTTATTTACAAGTAGAGAAAAGTCTTCGATCTGTTAATTAATATATTAGAATTAATGTATAGTTTAAGGCGGGTGGGTGTTAATTTAAGGTCTGTTATATATAATTTTGATTAGATTTCTTTTATTGTTTCCTACAACTCTGAAGCAGTCTATAATATATTAATGAAAATAACAGTTTATGTATAATTTAAGAACTAATATGATGGTGTAATTATACTTTGCGTATATGAAAAAAGTCTAGTTAATAATAAAAAACTTATTTGTTCTTATTTAAATAGTTTTGGTTAATCATCATACAAATATGGAAAAATACTAGATAGGTTTCTGCAATTATCTGCAGGAATAAAACATTAAAAACTTAATGAAATAATTTGATTACGTGTACTGCATAGTTGATATTTTAAAAATATTACCAATAAAATGTCTTTTTAGCTAACTAGTTGTTAATTATAAATTTACTTATATATTCAAGCTCTTTAACATACTTGATAAACAGTGTCATTTTCTATTTTCCCATCACAGTGTTCACGAACCATGAAAGTTTCAGCTAGTTTGGAAGCTAAACTTTTTGACTTATTTTCCATATATATACTCAGGAAAACTCCGGGTTTAAGCATGTATAATTAAAAATATCACCAGTTGTGTAAAACTTTAGACTAAATAATATTCTAATGTCGTTTTATATGCCTATCTGAATATATGGCTTAAAATTGATGTTTCCAAGAATATTTGTAGCAATGAAAATATAAATATACGTGTAGAACTGATTGTTTAATAGAGTACCATACCCATTTTTTGCAAATTATAACGTTTTAGAAGGTAATAACAAGAATATGAGTTTCGTAATAAATAGTTTTAATTAATTTTTTAAACTTTTTCTTCGAAACTCTGGAACAGCACTGTTTCTGTATAATTTAATATACAACAAGATAGTATAATTACGATATGTGTATAACTGAATACTCTAAAAGCTAATAGCTAATTAATCCATCTCAAGTGACATACATTTACGCATTTTTTAAAGAATATATATATATATATATATATATATATATATATATATATTCTTTAAAAAATATAAATATAAAAAGAGACTGTTTAAATAATCAATAATTGTTTGTTGATGTTTTCGTACAAATGGAAATTGAACTTTTATGAAACCAAATGATATTAGACGTGACATCACGCAGGACTTTGGCTGCAGGATGTTAGATGGTAGGCCTTTTTGTGCAAATAGCTAGAGCCACATAACCTGAAAATGCATAAAGGACCCAAGTAAGATCAAGAGTTCCATTCACTAATAGTGAACTTCAGTCAACACCAACTATAAAACAGAGCAAAAAATGGAAACTATCCATTAAAGAAACTATTGAGCCCTTTATAACATTGAATATGTTGACAACGAATAACTGATCAATATCATTGAATCTTTATGCTTAAAGTAAGTGAGAAAACACTGTGACCAAATGAGTATAACAATTTTGTAATATTAATAAATAGCATTGATGTTGAACCATTACTTATAAAATAAAAATGGGAAATCTAATAACAGTGTTTTGAAATGAAACTAAATAGCTGCAAAATTAATTCGTATTTCCAATCAACACATTTTTAATACTTTCTCTTATCAATATCCATTAATCTGGATACATTAATATAAATCACTTCTACATGCCCGTTCCTAACAAAGACAAATTGGTAGTTGTAATTTATTTGGTCGTAAATCTACATACCGATTTGTGACGTGCACTGGTTTTATTTTTAAGTCTAGTCAATCGAAATTGATACAATAGCTATTAGTATGGGGCTATTACAATGACATCTGTGACTATATGTTGTTTCTTAGTGTATAAAATTAATATATCCTCTTTATGTGCCTCTATTTCTCTTTAAATCAAAATCCATGTATGCCCAAATTAGCCCGTGAAAGTTTATTAAATTTTCCTAATGACCAATTACTGTCCGTCATGTAATGAATGGATTTAATTAATTATTGATAGCGAGTCGTAGGCTGGTATAAAAGAACGGGATATTGGATTTTACGTGTCCACTTGACGTTCTGGCATTTGGTTCTTGTTTTACTTTTTTTCATTACGAAGGTAAAATGTTACAAAAGGTAAATAGATACGTTATAGCGAAGCACTCTATTGTATGTATTTCATTCAGTACATTGTTAAATTTAAAGCTAATTTTTAAGCATAACATTGGGTACAAATAATAAGAAATCTGTTGAAATTGTGCTATTGTTCATCATGAATTCCTTCTCTTGATAAAAATATGTTAACAGCCAATATTATTTCATAAAACATCGTTTTTTACGATTTTTTTTTATAAGAAATTGAATCACCATATTGCAACTGCTCTTATCTGATACAGCCAGATTTCTATTCATTATTAAAGAACACTTTAGAACAGGGAATACAACTGTTGTCTTGGTCAGAGACCACTTTTATATTGTTCTTGTTAGCAGGGACCACTATGTGGTATAATAAAAATAATTAAACTGAATCTTTAATTAGAAACTGAAATAGGAAACTACATAAAAATAAATAATTATATTTTATGGTATAAACATCTATAATTTTGTATTAATGTTAGTTCTGATCTTGTACCTTCTGCTGGAGTTCTAGTTCGGTTATCCTAGGACTAATAATGTTAACTGAGTTAAATAATGTTACTTTCAAATGAGTCCCGCCTTGTTTTTATTACCAACAAAGCAGAAAATCCTTGTTGACATAAAAAAGTTGTTGGGAAAACCATAAAATAGCGCAAGACGATTTCTCTAATCTTAGTATAAGAATTTGTTTTTTACACCAATACCACTCAAGCGAATTCGATTTAAAAACATCCTTGCAGTTTCTGTCATTTTGGCATTCATTAAGTTCTTTCAGGGTTCCCTCAGTAAGTTCACCAGCGCCCATGCTAAAAGGGTCATTAATCAGTTCTTTATCAACTTTAGCTTCTTCAGTATAATCTGTAATGTAACGATTGAATTCATTAATCAACATTAGTAAATGAGTCTTAATATTTTCTTTTATATTTTCTTTATTAGCGTCATACCTTTTGTCCTCCACGAGTGCTTTTAATGTCACAAACGCAGAATAATTATTTTCTTCAATTCTTTTTATGTATATTCTTTTCTTCTAGTCTTCAATTTTATGTAACCACCACTGAAGTTCATATAATCTTCCCAACATATTACCTTTGAATAGCCATCGATCTGTTGTGTACAAGAGCCTCATAGTCAGAATCTATTTCAGTGCACAATTTTTTTAAATAGACGTGAATTTGAGGGACTGTTTTTCACGAAATGTTTCAGAAACTAATGCCAGGCGATGTATGATCCAGTGAGTCAGTATTACCTTAGGAGTTTTATCTTTTACTAATAGTTCGATAAGTCATCCCAACATTGTCGAAGCACGAGCGCTATAATTGCGCTATAAAAATTGCTTAGTTATTTCACTATATGTGGTGGTGGATACTTCCCGGAAAATAATAATTGAGATATATAAGTTATTAAGTATTGAGACCAATAAGTTATACAATTTTCGTCATCTTTACAAGAGCTGAAGTATTTTCGGAAGATTATAGCATAGGGGGATAGATATAATAAGATGAATACCTGACATAACATTGACTCTATATTTATTTATTAATAAGGTATTGAGCCAATATTTTCTTTTGAAAGAATTACAATTCTTCAGAGAGATTCGTAGAGTGTAGTGGTAGTAGTTTTTAACGGTATGTTTGTATGTATGTCCCATTCTTGTATCAAAACATAGGCCGATTTTTTAAATGATGTTGGAGATGGAAGGCAAAAAAATTGGTTCATTTATAGTGAGTCATTTTACTGAATCATTTTGGCTCTTTGTACGGACGCATTATTATTTTAGAATATAACAGTATTATACAACAGCAGTGGCTAACAGCAGCTTTAGCAGTAGCAGCAATATAAATAATTAAGGATGGCGAGATATTAATTTGCAGTAATCTGACCAGTAGAATGAAAGGGACAACAAGTTCAAGGCCACGATATGCTTGATTCTAGGAAGCAGGTAGTAGGCTTCTTTTAGAGTTCTCCAAACATAAACCTGAGCATTTATAGACAACACTGACAATACAACAATACAACTACTGTCAATTGTTATTTATTGTTGATATCTAGTTTTTCATATCGTCATTTCTATATCGTTTCATTCAATATACATTTCGTCTTTTGTGTAATTGTATTATTACTGCAAGTTATGAAAATATATGATGATATTCATACGCATTTCCCTTTTGAACTAAAAAAAATTATACGACTTCCTAGGGTTTTTTGTTCAATGTTCGATCTATATACCAGTTAAGAATTGTGGGGATAACTTGAAACCCTTCAATCAATCAAAAAGCAATGACATTTCCAAGATCAATCTCCCAAGAAAAATAAGAATGGTTTACAGCTAGATCTAGTAGATCGATTACACTACATGATATATGTAACTCTATTGATTTTATTTGGTGCACAAATGAGTCTTAGGCGACTAAAATATTGATTGTTGATTCCTGATTGAAGACCAATCAAAATATTTGTCTTAAACCGTCGTTTAGTGGAATTGATTTTTAATTATTATTATTATTGGTTTGTGTTATTTTACATTTTTAATTTGAATAAATATGGTAAATTGATTTCGACCTCTCTCTCACAGTTTGTTGGACATTGTTCATTCTGATTAGTACTTAGAGAGTACTAATACTGATACTGAGATAGATGATATCATATATCCAAAGAATATATATTTTTAGTTCGCAGTCTGCAACATTATTGTCTTAAATCAAACCTGAGATATTATCTGATTTCCTAGACATACATTTATTTCTTAACAAGAAGACACAATTAGTATGTCCTAAGCTCGTTATTTCTACGATTCATTAGCTCTACCTTCGTTAGTTGATTAATTTATACTAAGCCGTGTGTGTTTTTCGCAAATCCCTTAAAAAATAGGGTATCTGTTTACTAATCCCGCTGGTTAGATTTAAGAGCCCCAAAGTCGGGTCAATTGGCCAGTTAGTTGAAGGTTTCGATCTTTTGCCAAAGCCCGTTTTCGTTAAAGCTGCCACTTGGAAGGGAGACAAAGATTTTCGGATCCCTTAGGAAAACCAGCGTTCGGTTTAAGCTTTATGGGGGGGGAGAAGTTAATATTTTCTTTATGACCAAGTAGATTTGCATAATGGTTTATGCTCGGTCAATATATTTCATTAAAATAATATCTTTACAATTTAATAGCCAATTATGTATTAGCTGAAGCATGTAAATCTGACTTAATTTAATATAAAGGATGTTCGAATAGTAATAGTAGTAATTCGAATTCAATAAGTGAAATATTCAAAGATAAAACAACACTAACAACACTAAGGGACCTTATATTAAACTAGTAACAATTAATATTAATAAATTAAGTGTTAACTTGCTGCGCTAGTTTGTATAGTTTGTTGTAACAAAAATTGCCCTGATACATATATAGTCATCTGATTTGCCTGGCAGCAGTTAAACTTAGACGAAAAAAGAGATTCAGAAAGAAAGATAGTCGATAAGAATTAATATCGCAAAAAGAAGTATCGAATTGTTGAAGAAGTGGCGAAGGAATTATTTATAGTAATACATATCAGTTTAATAATGTATATGATTGCTACTTTTTCTCAATAAGTGTCATTATCAGCATCGAAATCAATTCTACGTACTACCAGTGATCCATTGCCAATTATACTTACGTTCAAGTGCCAAAAATGCCTTAAGAACTATTTCATCATCGCGTCATCATAATCATCATTTTTAACTCCTGATAAATGAGCAGCATGAGCAGCAGTAGCTTCAAAGTGCTACTCACAACATTCTCGACATTTTTATTGCAAAATTTCCATAATATTGAAACGCGAATGTCTTTTAAGATACAGTTTCTACATTCACATCTACATCTTGATTGTTTCCTACAAAACTCGGGCGACATTAGCGGCTATGCCAATATATACCGTAAATCGAATAGCGGTACCAAGTGTTTTCGGACGAAAGCATGACGAGCGATTATTATTGGTTGTAATGCGTGAAACTGATTCCAAGCTGTATAATAGACTCGGTTCAATCTCTATTAAGTTATAATTTATACTTTTTAATTCAATAAGTGGCTGTTAATGGTTAAAAATAGAAAATAATTATTGGTTAAAAATATCAGGCTGCTGATATGTCCGTATAAATAGCTAATGGTTGCTCATGTCCAAAACCATGTATACTTGTGTTATCGAACTTATAATTTAATTAAATTTGTGAGTATGGCTCCTAGCAGTACATTTATTGTCGGAGAAATGACGGAAATAATTCTGCAAATATTTCACTGTCTCTAATTTTACAATATCAACAATGTGCAAAAACTCCATCAAAGATAAGAATATATTTTTATATATATTTTAAAGCCTCTTGGAGTGGACCTACTGTTTAACGTCGGCTCCGAACCACGGTCCTCGGCATTACGCTTAGCGACTGGCGAGTGACCAACAGAGAAATCATCCCAGAAGACATCTTAACAGATCGGTCTTACCCAGCCTGTTTACTGGCGTGATTGTGATCATTTTTCTTGTTTTATTTGCACTCTAGCCTAAGAACAATCACAAATATTAAACAATCACGAATTTACGATCATGCCTCAGCAGGATTCTAACCTGCGACTATAGTGTCAGCACTATATATTGAAGACGAAAAAGAATAAACATTGAAGTTCAACGCTCAAAGAAGCCTAAACATACCTTTGAGTCTAATTTAACAAAATATTAAATAGTTTACTAGATTTGTAGGAAAAATTAAGTTCGTTTGTTCGAAAAGCTGAATATGTCTATTTTGTAATGTTCGCAACATTACAGTATATAACGTATGAAGAGTCATCTCAAAATGACTGCTGGCACAAAATAATTTTAATAAAAGTATTGCTGAGGGTTTCTACAGCACTTAAATACATATACACTAACAAGACATGTTTGTTTCTTAGTTACTAAGTAGCTAATTTATTTATGGTATTAAAATCTGAAGAAGAATAGTGCTTAGGTAGAAAACTGTATCAAATATAACGGGCTATTACATACAATAAAAAGAAGTCTGTAATTATTTTCATCTCATTGATCGAATATGTGAACTGATTAAAAATAATTCAATCTCTGACGATATTTAGTTTTCAATCCTTGTGTATAGGGGGCGCTAGACGCTCAGTCAGTCATTTAGTTGATCGATGCGTGCTCATGCCAAGCGCCATCTAGCGGAGAGTTCCTGGAGTTTCCAAGAAATCAATATGGCCAGCATTTTATTAAATGTAACAGGATTTTCCGGAAGATGTCGTCCCTTGAAGCTAGATTGTGGGTTTCTATATAATGAAACTCACAATTTAAACATGGTAGCAACAGAAATACTATTTTATTTACAACTGTTTAAAAAATAATGTTTTGACACGACACAAGGATATCAATAACACCAGTTGTCATTAGCCGGCATAAGGGAAAAGAAGAAGATAAACAATTCGGTGTTGTCGGTTTTATTTTGGGATGTCGCGCATTCTGTATGGCTGGTCACCTAAGCCAGCACAAGATGCTAAATACCCCCCTCTGTTGATCGATACAGTATTGTCTACGAGGTTTCCCGCTAGATGGCTGGAGTTGTCAAAATCCACAGAGATCAATATTTTTAAATATATTACGTTATAATATCCACCTATGATGTATTTATCCTGTGCCGTTTTAAACGTACCTTCAATACTATTCAATACTAATCAAATTCATAAATACAAATTTTTCGCCCTTTCAAAATATACGAAAGGAAAACAACAATCAGTACTTTCTTGTAAAGAAGTATTAAGACTTAAGATTGGTTAATTTGTTTTGTGAAGATGAAATAATTTACTTGAATAGTTTTCATCTATAGTTTATTACATATACCTACACTATATTTACAGAAATATCTTCGAAAGTGTTTACTATTGTTTCCAGTTATTTAGGTCTTTTCAAATAATTCTCCTCTTTCCATTAGTTAATTTTTAACTGACTTTAAAAAATATATAAGGAACTCACTAATGGTGCTCTTTACTCTGCTTAAAATATTTTAAAATAAAATATGTACATAATAATCTACTACATGTATTTAATATTATACTATATACAAACGATTTATTTTTATACCTACCTAAACCTACTATACTATTTATTTTACAGTATTATTCTATCTACTACCAACCTATCACGTTGAAGTCGTTACGAGCAACAAATTAGATTTGTTTTGTTCATAATTTAATTTTGCGTACATGACACAAAATTTTATTATTATTGTATTGTTTCAGCTCGGTGAAAAAAAATTTTTTTTAGATAAAAATGCGTGAAAACTTTGCATGTATCTTTCAAATTTGTGTTTCCCTCGATTTCTCCGGATTCCACCATGGGATCCTGACTTGGTTCCAATGGTATCAGCCGAGCCGAGCGTAGAACCTCCTCCTTGTTTGAAGTAGGTTCCGCAACCGCTTTATCCACCTAATTTATTTCCACTAAACTTCAGGCTATTTCGTAACTTCAAAAAATGGTTCGAGGACTTGTGTGAACTGTGTATTTCATTGTTTGCTATTTTTAATCGCGATAGAATATACTTTACCTGTGTATTAGCAATTTTTCACATGATTCATTAAAAATAAATCTTTATTTATTTAAACCGTAGTGTAATACATTATATTTATACATATGCATGCTCACATATACATAAAACGTAAAATCCAATTGTGTTGTAATGTAAATTGTGAAAAGTTTTCAGTTCAATTATGATTATGCGTCTAAAACTTCCTATTTTCACTAATTCGAACAATACTTGATATTGTTTGATACAATATAGGACCGCTAGTATTCGAATCATAACATGAATGTTTATATTTTGCCACGGTTTGTGTTTATTGTAAATGGGCATCAAACCATCCGCAAATAGGAAACTGTTTAATGGAAGCATGTAATAAAATTTAGCTCTAACTAAAATAACATTAATATATTTTGGAGTGCTTTCCGGATATATACTACTGATAAATCTTTTATCGGAGCAAAAAATGTTTAATAAAAATACCTAACCTAATTTTAGAAAAATGTAATGCGATATGATATGAAGATTAATATAAAGAATATACGGTGATATAAAGTTAAAATTTTCGACTATATCGAACTTTAGTCTTCAGTAACTAATTTACAGTTTTTTGCATTTGTGAGAGGCTTCTTTGAAATATTTTCAAATTATCTTCAAATATTGTTGAATTATATAAAATATGTTGTTCTCTATTTTATTTTTATTATTTTTACATTATTTCAATGATATTTATATTTTATTTTATGGAATAATATTATTTTGATTTACATACATATCTTTATTTTATTATAACATACGAGAGAACAATAGTGTTATTATTTTTATTTGTTAATCAAAATTAAAAACAGATATCGATATAAACTACAGCTATTTACACTAATGTATTTACACAATAATAACTAAATGTGCGAGATCTTGACAACCATAACAGACATCATTAATAGACAGAAAATAACATACGAGTACAACTTATAATAGCGATAACTGATAGAAATGATAAACTGTGCTAGGATGGAGTATGACATGTGCACACGGTACAAGGGGAAGTTAAACTAAGGAAGGTAACAATAATGGAATTGCAACGAGATAAAGATAGAGTAACACCCGAGATCCTGCCATTAGAGTTCGTAGGCTTCGCTAGGGTAAAGCCAAAATCTAAAATAAATAAGCAAAACTCCTGCTATTGTGCACACACTTCTCCACCTATAATGAACCTACAATGCGCACAAAGGAAAAAACTAAAAGCAAACAGGAACCTCTTTCTGTGGCAATTATGTATGCTTCAATTTATCAATAAATCACTCATAACTACACATCAATTAAATTGGCCACTTTAATATCTATTTATTATTTTTAAATGGGTTATAATTTAAGTTTTATAGTTGAAATCCTAAAGAGATCATCTTTAATTTACAATTTACAATAATAGGAAATATACGAACAAATAATAAAATAGAGGAAAATAAAATAAATTAATATAAATGGATAAATAAATAAATAAATAGAGATTAATAGATAGAAAACTGTAAATGGAGATTTAACTAATTATAAATGGGAATTAAAAAGAAATTGAAACAAAGAACTTGAATACTTTGTTAGCATGTTGCTACTTATGGCAATAATTTCCCTTGACGGATTTTCTACTCTTGCCTAAAGACAATATTAAACAATCACAAACATGAATTTACGACCATGCCCAGGCAGGATTCGAACCCGCGACTATCGCAACAGTAGGTGGATCGTCCTGTTGCCTTTACCATTGCGCCAACCAAGCCGGCATAATATCTTTTATAACATTTGGAATGCTAAAATCTGGGGTAGACATTTTTTTTCCTGTAGAATATGGGAATAACGTTAAGATGCATTCCAAGGTAGTTTGAATTATTGATATATTTTCCATTGCAGGGCCGTATGGCTTGAGAATTAATGCAGGACCAAAGTGTGGAAAATTAACAGATCCAGTTTTAATGGAATGCAGTTTGAACAATAGTAGGAGTTCAAGTATTTGAGACTAGTAATACAGGGTAAAATAGTGGCATTACCGCCGAAGTAATAAGCTAAATATGTTCAGCATAACGCTTGGGAAGCGAGGAAATGGTACAACAACAACTAAAGTCTGTCTCTTCGAACGTTTATTTTGCCAATACTAGTGCTTATTGCTTCAAATAAAAAACAAAAACTGGTTAAGATACTGGTTATCGAGGTTAAACAAATACATAGTTTAATTCCAAAGAAAATGCCGTAAAAACAGTTTGACAAAATATTGTATAATAGAATTTGTAGCTAAATCAGTAACCAGATTATATGATCCAACAGTCCCATGTCGGTCAATCTTTGAAAAATCGATGGAACACTTAAAAGGTGTATCAGTAATTCCTTTCTGGTTCTTTTGACGATTCCATTCCAAAAGAATAGTTTCTCCTGTGTCGAAAAATAACTAACAAAAAGTTATCGACTATTACTGACCAATATTGGAAATTTGGACTTATTACGTTCCTAATTATTAATAATGAAATATCGACAACAAAACCCTAAGTTCTATACTTTGTTATATTTTTGTTTATTTTAATACCTCTCATTTTGCCGAACGTCTTGCACTCTTATATTAAAAGCATGTCCAGGGTATCATATAAGTATTTACACAGCAGAAGGTTTGGCGAAATCTGTTGACAATACGACGATGTGTGATCTGAAAATTTTTGATGTGGCGAATATTTTATAATTTCTAATGTGTAATATAGAAAGAATATAAACTATTCTCTACCAATTATATATTATAAATTACATATATTATTAACGGGTATATTCCCAAAGGGTTAAGCTTTAAAAATATAAAAGAAATAGTTTTTTCAACTTTTTACACCCTTAATAACATTAAAACGTTCCAAGTAAATTAAAGCGAACATAGCAAAATAAACATCTCGTGATGTGACACTGAGGTATCGGTTTCAGTCATTCTAGAAAATACCATTTGCTTGAAATATAAACCTGCTTTCAATTCAGGGTAAATATTTCCATTATCTTGAGTATTTGCTGTAATTTAGTTATACGTCATCTGTCTAGAATCTCACAAAAATTGCATCTTGTGGTCCGTATGGGGAAACAGAAGGGGGAATAAATATTACTGTAATTTTTTAGAACATGTTTAATATTGTGGCATAACAAGATAATTTAATTTACTAACACTATTTTCCTCGGTGTTCTTGCAAATTACTGTCAGACTGTGCTCTCGCTGTGGATACACAGTGTTTTATCGCTGAAGCTCTTCCTCAGGTTCTTGGTGGTGGTGGACAAGGCTGGTCCCTTTGGGGTACAAAAAAGAAACCCTTTTTTGTACCCCAATCCGCTGAGAATATCGGGGTGCGAAACACTCTTCCAGCTAGGAACTTCTCACGCTGATAAAACATGTGCGTTTCGGACTTCTACGTTTCGGCTCCAAAAAATTCCACGAGTTCGGGTCTTGTTGATTCTCATCCTTGTTGAACACGTCTGTTATGTTTACGTGGTATCTTTTTGGCTGTCTATATTTACCAGAGGTTCAATATACTGCGAACGTTAGGTTTTTTTATGTCATATATATTAAAAACTTCAGTTAAAAGGTCTAATAAATTAGACCCTCTAACAATAGAACCGAAAGAATTCTACAATTAGCGTAACTTACATTTTACATGGCTGTCCCAACCATTCATAAGAAATCATCATAAAAAAGTTTGTACAAAAAAAATCTTCCGAGAAAAGTATTTATATTTAAATCTCATGATATCAAGAGAGTGATACAGAAGAGAGCTGACAAAACATTGACAGATTAATGTTATTTTTTCAAATGTTTTATCAACAATAGTAAAAATTAGTTAACCCGTACAATATAAGGTGTCAGTTTTAAATCAGCAGCAATAATCAGCTAGCGAGACAATAATTACGGCAGTAAGTAACGGTAATGGATGAATTTTTTCCCGAATGTAACCGGCGAAACTGGTAAAATATTCGATTCGTGCTCAAAGTTAAATAACGCTAGCAGTATGATCATCTGCAGCCGCTGCTACACTGTTTTTTAAATAATAATTTGGTATGAGTGTACGTGTAATGAGAAATGGCATCCGAACAGGAAAACTTCTACCAGATCTGCTAGTTTGCATATAAAATTCCTCAAATCCCAATAACTCGAACCAATATTAAGCAAATCAAAATGAGCTTTCGCTCCAGCACCGAAGGAGAAGGAGGAAAAGCAAAATTCGAATGAAACCTAATAAATACGTCCCGTTGACGCGGCGAAATAATTCAAATTCTGTTAAGTTAGATCGATACGGTGATGTGGCGCGGTGGCAAAGGTAAAATTAGAAGCCTCGCCGTGGAACAATTAACGTTACTCGATGCCAGAAGGAAGATAAGCGTCGGGTTCATTTAAAATTTACGGTGGAAAAGGGCGATGCAGCAGTGATTTATCTAGATCGGAACAAAAATGATATATCTTTGCCGGGTATTTATGAGGTCTAGGTTTGAGGTTGCGATGTGCAAACTTACAAAATCATGTCTACGAATTTAATTCGTATTAGTGATCGTCCAGCGGTCGAAATTCGACCACAATTCATAAAGTTAATTATGTTTCGAAGTATTTTTTGGATAGTAGTTTAAACTGTACTATTTATTAGTTAACGTAAGATATGTCTCTGTATTAAAATATATCTAAACTATCTGAAGGAATTAAAATTCACTAACCTTTTTTTAAATTGCATTTAATTAAATCTAATTTCTATTAAATGTCAATAATCAACAACATGTTGATATACTTAAATTACTACACCACCAAACATTGTAACAAAAGTATCATAATAAAGTAAGATATTTCTTTACTATTATGTTTTGAACATAAATATAGAATAATAAATCAAGTAATACATTTCTATATTAAAATAGGGAATATATGAATAAACAATTCTAATATTGATATTTGACTTTAATATCTATATTACGACAATAACTAATACAATTAGGTAATTTATTTTTTACTAATTAGAGATGTATATTAAAGGAATATATTTAGAATAATTAAATTTATTATTGACTTTTCAAAACTTAGGTCTGTGAAAAAAATGATCAAAATAATGCATACAAAGTTCAAAGAATAAATTGTCATACAGTTACATATCATTGCATTATATCATTAAAGACCATAATATTGATCAATACTTTAAAATGTATACAGTATTTATGTTAATAATTCATAATTTCTTGTATTTGTCTCATATGTTCCATCTATGTAAAGTATATAGTTTCATTTTAAGAGTTGTACATTATCATTAGTTTACTTATGTATTCATATAAAGTTTTTCATTTGTCCATATGGATAAACATATTTCTCACTTAAAATATGTATTGAAAAATAATAAATATAAAAGGGCTTTTGATTAGGAAGTACAGTCACTATTTAAATATGAAGTGAATTAGAAGTTAACACCACTAAAAGTTTCAGAAAATTCATAATAACCTTTGGAAATACCTCAAGTGCTATGTCTCTAGCACCATATCAATTACTATCAGTTCTTAAATGAGAGAAACTTTTCATAGCTCCTCTATGTTTACCATACATCGAACTAAACTGCTTGTGGATCTAAATAATCTGTAATCAAGTAGGGCAGACTATTCTTGTTCCTCTTGAGTTGTGGTAATCTAATGAAATTTTCGCATATATCGGGATTCTCTTTCGCAGCTCTATGTAGTTTCCGATAAATTGGATCCCTTAATTCATGTTAATATAAATTTCTCTACAAAAAATGTAAAATGTAACTTTACATGTATAGTATGCTTAAGTGAGTATGTTTTAACACACTCATTTTCGGTTTTAATATCGTTTCTAATACAAAATTTAGAGATTTGTCCTCGATTTCAATTTGCTCTGCAGCATTTTGCGGTACAGTGCTGGCAAATTTTGATTTTAAAAATTACGCGGCCGTGGATCGTTCACCTACAACTGAAATAACGAATAATCGACAGTATAAGAGTTGAAGCTGATTGTGCGTTTGCTAGGTTCCACAATTAAAACCTAAAATATTTCATTATATATTTTATGTCACCGATCTGACGGCTATTACTGGTTGCTTAGCTTCGAATTTTTCGTTTTCTTGGAATTTGTTTAGGTGTACAGAAATATTAGTAGAGCCCTAAATCACTATTCAAGTCACCACTTATTTATGATTTCACCATTTATCAACTTCTTCTATGTACCTAATGGAGTTCATCTAGACCAAAGTTATGAGGTAATTAATTGTAAACAGTATTTTCACTTATCCAGACAAAATCAAACATTTCATTTATGTTTAACGAGTAACACTTTGGATTCGTTTGATGAAATGATATTTTATATTTAGCAAGAAAAGCTTTTATAATCTTTTTTATATGTGAAATCTATATGTGTAAACTCCGTGGCATTCAATTTTGTTTCGCTCTATATCTTAAACCACTTTGTAATGTTATCAACGGGACTTTATACTCTATTTAAGTCATGAAGTATGGCCATTGTTGCTCGTTTACATGTAGCGATATTACTGGTATTAAATAAATACTATGTCATATTGGGGACACTCCCTTGTAATAGACCAACATAGATATATTTCATGTCTAGATATCTGTTACCCTATTTTATTCCAAAGTGAGTATGAATGAAGAATAGAAATGCAGGATTTGAGGAACTTGTATTCGAGGCCCTCATGCCATATTTTCCAAAGACTTCGTCACCTTTAGAAACACATTGGAATGAATTTCCTTTATTTCAAAAATTTTCTCATTTACATCCTTAACATATTGTACCTGATCACTGTACCTGCTTTTCTCCTATAACTACTTTGATTCGTTTTAGGTACAATTCGAATAGTTTTCATATGATTTATAGCAGTGATATTGGTCGATATGATGGTTTATCGTCGGGTTTAGGGTCGGGTCGGGACCTGGTTTCGGAATAATAAAAACATCCACAAACTTCCACAGCATGTACATATATTGCAATCATAGTAATGTGTCAAAAAGATGTGCCGCATATATTTTGTTGTATATCTTTAAATTAACTCTATGATACTTCATCTTTATTAACACCTTCATAACAATCATCTGCAAAAATGCTACAAAAAGAATAATTGTCAAATAAAGTATAAATGTTTTAGGTAATAAAATAATTTAGAATAAAGACAATATAATTTGGTTTATCTGATAGTTATATGAAAAGATCTTCTAATTTCCATTCAGTAATGTAAGTGTTCATCTTTTAACCATCAACTACAGACACGTTATCCCTTATATCACCATTATTATTTTCCAATTTCTAAATTTCACTTTAAAAAGGTCGTAAATAAACCCTACTTATATACATATGTACCTATATACCCACAACGACGTGACCCTTTCTATAATATTTTTAAAAACTGTTGGACGATAAAAAGACGTTTTATTATATTTAGGAGGCATTAACATCAGAGGATATCAACGAGTAGAATCTAAAATAGCCAAGTTTTAGTTGGAAAATTGTACCAAGAAGCGTATTATAATGTCGAAATAAAAATAATGAATTGTAGGAATAAATCCGAGCCGAAAATAGTGAAAAGAAAATTAATTTTTAGATGTAACAAAAATTCAGTTTTCAACACAAAATTCCATACATTAAATACCATGCCGATAGCATATTGTACTGGATATATAGCCCAAAGCTGTTACATTTCATTTTTATTTTAACACAAGACTGTCAATTACTATAGGCAATGTTGAGAGCCCTAGGAGCGCTATTAATTACAACTCGACAGCTGTTTACTGAAGAGGTAATTCATGGAGGGCTTGCGGAGAGATAAAATGAACGCTAAGGTGGTGAATATAGTGAGACAGCTCTAAACTAAATATATCAGATTTTGAAAGTGTAATGTGCATGTTACTAGAAGTAACATCCATTTATAACGTAAATATTTGTTACATAATGTTTTAATATGAAATTAGTTTCAGTTATGTTGCTTTTAGTTTATTACATATTTTGTATTTCGTATTGTGAAGTTTCTCCATAATTTTCTATATTCAAATACAACTCATGGGAGCAAACTTTTCCCAAGGATTGGCTTCCTTCAGAGATCGCTATTTTCTCATCGTCGTATCTCGTTTTTCAAAAAATAGACATAAAGTCCACAAATTTTTTTAAAAAATTTCGAAAAGAAAACATTAAATAACTAAAAAGCAAAAGGCCGTTTAAAAACTATAATAGCACTAATCAATCTAATATAAATTTCCTCTGAAATTTTCATTAATCTACAGTTATTGGAAGATATATGATATATAAAATATGACAACACAAAAAATTAATAGCAATAAATTGCAAACATTCACGACCATATGGAAACGGCGTGGCCAAAATATAGGTATTTCAAGGTATTAAAAAAGGAAATCCCTGTTAAGTTGTTGTTGTTTCTAATTTTTAAGATATATACTTATATATTGTATATTGAAAATGTTGTATTCATTAAATAACGTAAAAATATAATTCCTGTCATATTCGTCAATATAAATTTATTTATAAAGAGATGGGAGTAAAAACCTTAAGAATGACTATATATATGGAAAAAATGACAAAGATGTTTACCTCACGGATAACGATAAAATTTTCAAATTATATATATTCTATGATGAAAAGAATGAAATAAATAATAAAAGAATGAATCCTGTATAAATTATTCTAGAGTATATAATTTTTAATATAAGATAAAATCTATAATCAGAAATATGTACATTTTTGGAAAATGTATATACAACGTAAAATAAATTATATATAACGTAAAAGTCAAAGGGTGCATAAAAATTATGGTAATACCAATCAATTCAGCGTGAAATTCTATATAATTTATGTTATTTATACTAATCCACAACAATTTCAAAACAACTGAAGTCATGGAAGAAGTGGCAAAAATTTTAAGATAAACCTTTCAAAATATATTTATTTCTTGATTAGAAAAAATTAAATCCTCGCCAAATTATTCAACAGTTTATTGTTTTAAATATAAAAGAGGTAAACAGAAATCTATGCATTTTTTTTTAAATATAGTTTTCATTAAATAATATAAAAACCAAAGAGTGCACAAAAATTATGGTAAGCCAGCTTGTTGGCGTAGTGGTAAAGGCGATAGGACGGTCCTCCTACTGTTGTGATAGTCGCGGGTTCGAAACCTACTGAGACATGGTTGTAAATTTATGGTTGTGATTGTTTCAATTTTTTGATTGTCATAGGTAAGAGTGTTAAATCCGACAAGGAAAATGATCCCAGTCAAGCCAGTAACCAGGCTGGATAAGACCGGATGTCTTCTGTGATTATTTCTAAAGTTGGTCACTCGCCAGTCGGTAGGCTTACTGCTGAGAACCGTGGTTCGGAGCCCACGTTATACTGTAGGTCCAGTACAGATAAACCCGTAGTTGACAAAAGCAGACTTTAAAATATATTTTAAAAAAGTTATGGTAATACCTATCAATTCTATATAACTCCTATTATTTCTATTAGAGAGTAAACATCGTGAAAATGGTAAAAAAATCGCAAATGTTCTCTCAAAAAACGTGACAAAAATATTTAGCTTTCAAAGGAAGAAGAAGCTTTTAAAATAGTTGTACCTTCTGATGAAAATAATGGAAATCCGCGTGAAAACGTTCCAGAGTTAGTTTAGTTTTTAAGTCGTGGATCATAAACAGAAGTCCATAAATTTTTAAAATAAAACTAAAGGTTGCATAAAAATCATAACACTACCTATTGATTCAGCATCAAATTCTAATAAAACTACATTTCTTTGAAAAAAAAATGCGAATATGGAAAAATTTACATTTTTTTGCATCCTAGAGAAGAGTAAGTTTTCAAAATATATGTATATTATGTACCTAATAACTTTTAAAATTAAATTCACAAAATCTTCCCTCAACACCAACGACTATTGACTCTTGTTAAATAAAGTTGTACCAGCCGCTAGAAGACAACTTTAATTGTCATTAATAATACATGGAGGCAGAGCACCGAAGAAAATACTCTTGGTAGAATGATATTAAGTCGGCCCTCTTTTGCGTTGCTAAGTAATGTCTACCAAATTAGGTCAGGAGGGAATCAAATTACAATAAAACATTCCCCATTGCATTGTGTAAGAAGTTCTTAAGGTTAACTTAAGAATTATACTCTTAGACCTGTAACTTAATTGGCTACAGTTTATCATACATTATGAATATTATGTTGAAAGCTCTATTTAATGCTATATATGTAGTGTTGCTAAAAATATAAACTCAAAACATAATTTTCTTTGAAAAAAGTTTTTTAAAAGTTTTAACTCTATAAGTTAGTTTTAAAGTATGTTTTTTTTAAATTTGAATCTTTTTGTCTTTCAATGTCATCTACAAATCAACCGATTTTTTGGTATTGTCATGACTCATATGATTGAAAATCATGAAATTCGAGTTTTCAATTGTTTTTATCATTTTGTTCTGAACGGTCTTTGTATTCGATATCAAAATAACCACTTTTAATACTTCGCAACCAGTATTTACATGTGAATTTCATGGACCATGGTTATGATAAGCTTCGTACAGCATTTTGTGACAACCAGCCGCTTTTTTTCGTTAATTTTGTGTAAAACAGTAAAACTCACCGCAAATGCAATTTACTCATTACAAATACAGAAATTTTCGGCTTACTGAAACTCTTTTTCACACTTCGTGAGGCTAGTTGCATCATCTGTTAGTTTATAGAGAAATACATAAGTTAGTGTGTATATTTTGTTAATAACTTGACAATTATTGTTTAGTTCTTGTTTATTGTCTATTATTGAGTGGATTTGTGAAATTCACAAATAACAAAAACATGTATATTGATAGACTGTAAGAGACGTTTTTACCACGCTGTATCTGCATTGCTGTACTTAGTTATATTCTTTCAGGCAATTTATGAAGCTATTCCAAAAAACTGTTGTCGACGAAAACGATTTGGTCTAGGAGTCGATCCGCCGACTTCGACAGGCGAAATCCATGATTTTTGCGTTTAGAGTTTTTAAAATAAATCCACTTCTTAACGTTCATCGTTATTCAATGCAAAAAGGCTTCCAACCATACTTTGAAATCAGCATTTCACAGACGATTATTCAATTTTCCATTTGCTTGTCTTTCAATTGATCTGGAACCCGTCTGATGCCTGCTAAAGACCCACTTATGACTTTCCGGAGCACCTAACACTCACTAATACTATATATTAATTTATAGCCAAAATTTCAACAAAATTAATCAGCATAAATATCCAATAATTGAATAAGCGACAATATAAGATAGATGTTGTTGTTTTAAATGTCAATAAAACACCAGTTTGGGGGCGACCCCTGTGAAAAACTAAAATACATTATGAAAATGTCGACTGTATCGTTCTCGTGGAAATTGTTCCATCAAAAAAGAAAAAATTATCGATCTATAAACATTTCCTTTAAGCGCCTTATATACAGAAATATCAGTAGAACATATATTCCGTTTTATCTTTCTTGTCACTTTCGTTTTTGCTATCAATATATCACTTGTTTTTTCCAAATTTTCAATCACTTTTTTCCCAATACAAACAAAGTAATTTAATTTAAAATTCATCTAGATACAATGTACTCTCAAGGGTTTCATATTATAATTTATTCATAATTGTTAGATTAAATTAAAAAGAAGGAAGATCAGGAAGTATTTTTATTTTAGGAAAATTTTTTGAATATGAGGAGTGCATAAAGAAGTATACAAAATATATTTGATTTATTTTGCATTTTGCAGTATAGGGAAATATTGGATCTAACGAAAGTTTCTTATTGCATTTTTTGGTTTTATAAATTATGTTAATTTTGTTATCTGTGATATATATTTTCGACTTAGAAAGAGAATAATATAAAATTTAAAAAAATATTCTTATATATATATTATATCATCGAAAAACTAGTTTTGATTATTATTTAATTAATGATTTTTGCTGGTGGACCATTGAATTTCAATGAATATATCGAATTATTACTATAAGAAACTATAATTATCCTTAACATAGACAAGAGCAAATATTATTTCTGGATCGATATCCAGTAGTAAATGCTTTAAGCTGAAAGAATTGAAAATGATGACAAAACAGCATGATATTCCATATCCTAATCCGACACTATATTGTATTATTTTTAACTGCTAATATACTAATACCTGGGTATTTCTGATAGTGAAAGTTAAAACGAAAAAATATTCAGTGACAACTATAAACTACACTATAAAATTGGCTATTATATCAAATATTTAATAGTTGTTGAAGAAAGTCCTTACTTTCTGATATTAGTATAGTTTGAGTAATCCAAGGTGCTAACTGCAAATAGAGGCAGAGGCAAGGCCAACGCTAGATTTAAGCTATGGTTACAATGATAACCTGTATACAGTGAATTTGAGAGTTGAGGAAACATGTGAAGAATTGCTATAAAATATGAGCATATAAATAATATATATACAATAAATAAAAAAAAATAAAAGCTGTAAAAAAATAGCAACACTACTGGTCCATTCAATACAAAATTCTCCTACAAAACCCTGCAATTGTTATTAGGCTACAGTTTTGTGAAAAAAAGTGAGAATAAAGACCTTGAAAAGGTAAAAAACACAAATTTTCCGACTATTTAACATGGAAAAGGTGGCAATAAATTTTACCTATAAACGAATAAAGATAGAACTTTAAAAATATATGTATTTTGGGACTAGAGAAGTGAAAATCCATGTTAAATTGCTTCAGAATTTACGACTTTTAATATATGAGATCATCAATAGATATAAACTATTACATAAATCAACATCATTGTCCATAAATTTTGGTAATGTTATTATTCATAAAATAACTTCAAAACTAAAAACCGTGTAAGAATTGTAGTACTATCAGTCGATTCAGCGTAAAATTCTATATATTTCGTATAATCTTCATTCAAAAATTAGAGCAATATATATATATATATATATATATATATATATATATATATATATATATATATATATATATATATATAATGTATAGATTTTGATAAACAAAAAGATATGAGCCACAAACAGAACTCCACACAATTTTTTAAAATATATTATAGTATAAATTAAATAATTTAAAAATCAAAATGTAGATAATTATATATATAATTATAATTCTACTGTTATTTAACATAAAATTTTAGTCTCATATGTCCAAGCAGCGTTCAACTTTTGGAGTTTATATGAAACCTAACTTCATTGACTTTACCATACTTAGCTAACTATTGACTTAACTCACAGTTAAAGCTTTGCTATGCCCCATACCTATGGCTTTGAAACAGTTTTAGTCACCACTTGTATCACTCATAACGCTCTGTCCAACCCCTTTTTTATTTATCATGTTTTTGGTCCAATTACTCCTTTAATCTAGAATCTTCAAACTCTAGCATCTCGCACTCTGTCACATCTCCACTTTCTTGTCAACCAGTTACCCACAAACATATTCACCAGCCGCATCTTTCTTTATTAAAATTAAAAAAAAAATGGTTCCTACATATTGTCTTGTTGGCAATGTGGACATAATTAATATTATAATAATTTTTTATTTTTCATTAATCTTTTAAAGAAAATCTATAACAATAACATAGTACCATTTCTCAAAATGGCACCTATAAAAAGTAACGATAATACTAAACAATTCTATTAATCAAAAATCAGCGTGGTGTCCTATTTACAAAATGTTCCTATAGAGAATGTGATATTTCCATCATATCTATACCGTACAGACATTGATTAATAGTATATAAATTGGATCCGTATCGGGGAGAAAATTGATTCTAAAAATAAAATAAACAATTGTACCCGACTGTCGGCTGCAGCCGTTTATTATCGATCAAGAGGAAACCGACATGGAAGAAGATGTCTCAGGTGATGTAACTGTAATTATACCAGACTAAAACCGGATAATGAAGTACATTAATTGGGCCAAAATGAAGCTCGTTATTACCTTCTAAATACGTGAAGTGTAAACAGAAACAAGACAAGGGTAAGTACGAACAAATTGCCATGGTTTATGTAACAAAGCGGGACATGGTAGTCTGCCCAACACTGCAGAGCTCTTGTTGCTGGATTTAAATTACAACTCTGACATGTCCGATAATCTGTAATTTAATGGCATTATTCGGGTGTATTCCGCAGGACGGCATCTTATTTAGCATTTATTCTAAGCATATTTATATTATTATAAAAAATATGGTTTACGAGAAAATATCACATTTTTTACATGAAAATTATTGTGTGTTATGTGCTTGTGTATGTTTAACCGTAATTTCTTCATCAAAAACATTGTATAGACAATCAAAATATCTTCATAATTAATTGTTTTAGATTACACAAAAGCATTGTATTAGGTATTGTTTGAATATTCGCACTATCCTGTGACTAAATCATTCTCACTCATCTATATGCAGAGGATAGACAAATGAATATGGCTGCTTGAAATATATTTGAGTCTTGTGTCACCATTTACCTTTAAAAGAGCTGCAATTCTTCGAGGAACTTTGCTCCTTTCGTGAAAAAATCCACCAATTACTTAAATGATATGGGAGATGAAATTTTAACACTAGGTGACTCCCTAATAATGGTTAATAATAATATCAATTATGTTGAGTTCTGGCCATTGTGCTGGCCAGAGGAGATGTTTGATTATATTATGATACTCTCCAATGAAGAGTTAACCTTTTTGACTTTGTATAATTAAATTAATGTCTAGATATTAATTAAATATGTCGAGATATTCATTGGTAAACATTGAGCCAGTAAATGAATGAATGAATGAAAAGGGTTCAGTTGAATACTGTGGTATTGCCGCCAAAATCAGAACGAAATCTTCTCCATGCTTTACTATAAGAAGAAGGAGATCCGAATGGTACTATTATTTTGGATTTTTCCTTACATAAACCCGATCGTTTATACGGAACATTTTAAACACTGATTCATCGGACCAAATGAGAGTTAGCTCTATAGTAATTACATGCTGTTAATATTATTTTGTCGATACCCTGTATGAAATGGGAAACTTATTAAGAGATTTGTCATAGGTAATGACGAATGTTTTTATAGACTACTCAATTCTGCTTAGCTATAGATGTTTGTGTAAAGTAATATTTTGGTGTATAGAAAGCCTTTAAAATAGATGATTCGCAATGTGTTTTATACTGTTTGAAATTCTTTTTAGTTTTAATCAATTATCAGTCAATATAATATATATATTTGATAATATGTTTAAATATTTTAGTATGCATTCAGAGAATGAAACATTTTTTAATCTCATCTAGCCTTTTTATTTCAATATAAATCGAACCACGAATATGAGCCTACAGTATAATCCTCCAAAAATCTTGTGGACAAAAAATGATGTACGAACAAAATATAAAAATATATATAGACATAACCTAACATAAGATACGGTTATAACAATATATCTGCCAATTATTAAACTCCCAATCTGTCCAGTTAAACTCCCAACAAAAATATTAATAATGAAGCAAATATAAATTGTGAATTGTTATATTGATTTTAATTACGTCAACTTGTTCGATTTTTTAGTGACTGGACCTACAGCTTAATGTGGGCTCCGAACCAGGGTCTTCGGCATTAAGCCTACCGACTGGCGAGTGACCAACTTTAGAAATCATCCCAGAAGACATCTGATATTATCCAGCCTGGTGACTGTCGTGACTGGGATCATTTTCCTTGTTGGATTTTACACTCTTGTCTAGGATTATCACAAATGTTAAACAATCACAAATGTAAATATACGATCCTGCCCCAGCAGGATTCGAACCCGCTACTATCGCAAAAGTAGGACAACCTGTCGCTTTACCATTGCGTCACCGAGCCGACAAGTAAATAGATTGTCAAATATTATTTTCAAAGTATTATTATTTTAAATGCAGAGTAAATGCAGATACTTCCTTCCAAAAAGCCAATACATTCTTTTATATTTAATATACAGTACTTTCAGCCACACTTCCACATACACATCATGGCACAGCTTATTTCTTTATATGACCTTACAATTATACTTTCAATTCTATGATACTGGCATGTAATTGAGTACTTCTCCGTCAAGCTCAATTTATGAGCTGAGATTGTTATTTTCCTCCATTAATGGCTTCACCCTTTTAATTAAAATTTTCCAAATCATTTAAAAATGACAGAAAATAAACAGAAGAAGATAAAATTAAACTTATTGTTGGGGATTTCCGGTTTTCAGAAATCAGTACCACCTCCATTATTTTCCATACCTTAGATGCACGTTTTAATCTAAAAGAAGCACTAATTAAGTCTGTAACCGATGCGAATCTAGGAGCTCTCTTGGAGTTAATGTTTTCTTTTTGTAATAGTAAGTCAAATATGTCCATCCCTTGTTATTTTATAATTCGTTATTTGATATTCGGTGGTGCATCTTCTTCTTACATAATATATTTACTGCTTATTAATAATTTGAAAGAACTTGAAATATTATATATTTAATAGAAACACAAAAAGTAGATAAACGGAACAAGCTAATGGCAGAAAATCAAACCGTCAAATTTCAAACATTTTGTTATAAACAATGTTTCTATAAAGATTAATTAACATCTTTAACGAGTCTAATAACAATCATCATGTCATAAACGTTAAGGTGTAACAAGAAAGGATGTCTGTCAAGTGAACCTTTTTAAACCCTCAGATTTTTTTTGCTTATTATTTGATAACATCTAAATGCGCCAAGGGTGAGTGGAAATGTTGTCCTTGACATCATTTTGGCCTGGTAAATATAGCAATAAGAATGAGATGGGAGTCTCAAGTGGTCTAGCGGAGGGTAATAATGTTTTTAAGATCACCAGAAAAAAATAATCTGCAGTCATTGAATAAATTTTCTGAAAATAAATATTGTATAAAACTATACTAATTTTGTTGTGTAGTTATGATTTTAGTTATTTAGGAATAATTTAGTATAAAATTTGTCAATGTATTAAAGTACGGAACCGTCTGTTATCGCGGTTCTTCACCACAGCTCAATGATGATATTCTGGTTATCAAATAATTGCTTATTACTGCTTAAGATAACCCCATGAAAACTTGATGAAAAGAGATTGATGAAATGGTAAACATTTTGGTGGCTAATATGGTTTCACGTTTTAAATAATTTCGTCGAAGAGTGATTAAACATTTTTCAGAGCGTTGAAATTTTTTTGTTTTGTACCGACTATAAAAATGTTTTATAAAAAAGGCGGCTGAAGGTGATCTAAGCTGTGTGAAGCTTATGGCGACCATGCTTCTTCGATTTCAACATGTGAGTATTGATTTCTGCGTTTTAAATGGACACCGATTTTGACATCGAAGACAAAGGGCTTTCAGGACAACAACAAAAATTGAAAACGAGTATTTAAAGGTATTACTCGATAAAATCATCAAAGGGGATGACTGTCGGCTACAATTGAACCATTTGAGTTAAGGACTGTACAATGAGCGGCGGGAATACGACACAACAGTGTTGTTCTTCAGCATGGCAACACTCAATCGTTTCACTTCTTATAAAGATACCAAAAAAATTGAATGGACATAATGACTACAGGTTTTTACATATTTTTTACCACAGACATTTATAATTGACGTAAAATCTCACAAACTTCATTAAAATTAAAGATAATTAACTACTTCCATATCTAAGATTCCATATCTTATTCTTATAATATCGATTTGTCGATGATATCGAAGTCAACAAATTGATGTCAAAACATTTTCCAACCAAATGTCGATATGTTTGAATATATATATATATATATATATATATATATATATATATATATATATATATATATATATATGAATATCGATTATCTCTAATTCGTCGCCTGAAAAGATTCATCGTTCCTCCGAGATGTAATCCGTAAATTGACTGAAATATGGGAAAATATAGAAAAAATATCTTAAGCTTAAGCTTCATATTATAAAAGATTCTTTTAAACTGATTTATAGACCATATAGATCAATGAAGAGCTACAATTTCTTCTTTCATTTACAGTATTGAGTGTTGTTAAATTTTTTACTAATTTAGTTAACAGGTAAGTTACCTTAATTGATTTTTTCTGGGTAAAACCCAATTAAATTATTAAAGGATTTTTCTGTTCTCTAAAATTCTGTAAAATTTCTGTGGCTGTAAAATTAACGAAGGAAAGGGTAGCTTCGAATATTCATTTAATGTGTGGTTTGAACAGACAAATTACGTACAATTTTAAAGTTAATATTAACTTATTTTAGAAGTTTCTGTAAAAAATTAAAATTCTAAATATTCGAAAATCCTTAAAAATAAAAATTAATTAAAATCCTATTTTTCTTGAGAGTATACTTAAATATTTTTGCTTGTTTACAGCCGTACGTTTTAGCTCAGTTCGCCGTGGCTTATTTGCTCTGTTGTTTTTTAGTTTATTTTTTATATCGACACTTCGTTTTTAATTAATTTTATTTACATCGCTGTATTATGTTTTGTTAACTTTTTACTACTAGCGGTTTAATCGAAATTCCAGTCGAATACATCTATTGTCTCATTTTCTTAGTATCCGGTCGATATATATATCAAATGTATACTCAATACAAAGGGGACTATTCATTAATATTCGAACTTCTACAAGATTAGGGTGTGCCATAATAGATAGGTCACTGTCATAGAGAGGAAAGGCCGATACTCCACACTTCTTATAACTTTATCATAAAATCGATAATGGGGAATAATGGAGCCTTAAGTTAAAGAAATATTATATGTACAAGTATCATTATAGTACTTTTTTTTGACTGCAAAAAGTTGGTTATACTTTGTTTTAAAATATTCATGTATCTCTCGATATTGTGTCCATTATCCGCTATAGAAATGTTTGCATTTTCAGGTTCTTCAAATCCCAATCACCTAAACCCTTTTTATGTTATGACACAATCTCCTAATAGACTCAAACATATAGCTAACAAGAAATAATCTCCCACTGACTAATAATATTGGTCTTGGACAATATATCCCAGTTACAATCGAAGCTCTTGGACTTCACAAAGGTTAAGTATGATATCGCTGATTTCTTAGAAATTACATTCATACCTGTTCATTAGACTGCTCTGCCTATGCTTACTTGATGTACTTGATCTACGAGAATATCTAGATATCCTTGTCAATTTGATAATTCGATTCTTAACTGGAGTAAAATTTCATGACAATCAAAAGATGGAAATCAATGAAAATAATTGTAAATTGAACGAATTATGCTTCAAACTGCTTTGTCACATCCCGTATTATCCAGGCCTGGTCCCTATTACTATGCTGCAAAGGAATATTTCAAGGATTCATTTTTTAAAAAGACATAGCAAGAAGGCAATGCGCTAGAAAAGAATTTGATCAAGATTTTTTTATGTGTCAAATTATGCATGTCAAAAATAGTTTTGTTAATTTTTGTTTATTCTGATACAGAGTAAAGATCAAAAGTAAATTGTACAAATCAAACAAATACAAATGCCAAATAGATTAAAGCTTAAAACTCATGAATATGATTGAAATCTAAGGACCTCTAAAGATTACTGCCTTGTATATATAATAAATAATAAATCAATCATATATTTATGCTTGATTAATTTGAGGTTTATACAAAAATGTTGTGTAGTATAGCGAGTGAATAACTCTAACTTTTAACGATCTAGTCACGTAAATCACAGCAATACGTACCTAACCGCTCAAAAGCTTACAGATGTAAAAATAACTTCTAAGTTTTATTTTTCTAAATCTGCTTTTCTCCTTATGTTTTTCCAAACTTTTAAATAGTTCTTGAATCAGCTTCTGGAATAGCCTAAAAGTTTTCTTTCAGTTTTAATGAATGTCGTATGAAAACGCTGAGTTCAGTGAAAATTTATAGGAAGAAAATTGGGCGAATACGGTAGTTGAAATATTAAATTACAAAAAGAGCCTATGCTATAAGAGGAAGCTAATTACAGTACTGAAACAACTGTGCAACTTTCACTATCTTTTCACAACATTTAGTGCAACTTCTTCGCTGAATTTGAATAATTGAAAACCAGTTTTGTTGTTGCAAGCGATTTTTAACTATTGACTAAAACTACTGACACTATAATATTACAATTTTATATAAATAGTGATGGCATAAAATATCTCACTAATAAATACAACGAAAAAAGATCAGTTGCAGTTTAATTCCAGGGAATGTCATCTAGACAATATAGTTTGTCTTGGTTCGCTTTAATCGTCTTGTTGCTAGATAACTCCTAGTTATATTGCTTTCACATTACTGTGACTAATGGTATAGTCTCTCCAATAAAACAGCCAGTGCACGTCTTCAAAATATTTGACGTCAGGACTTCGCAATATTGGCTCATTAACATACAATTTTGGTTTAACATACCACTTTTATAGACATTTGAGAATAGTGTCGACCCGTACCAACACAAGTTGAATTGGTAGGCTGACTTGATTATATGCTTCTATTCATCAGATAGCATTCTGTTTATTTTTAACTAAGGCAAAATGAAAAGGAAAAATCCGCTCCGGGTTCGGAAGGAACTTATATTTTTACAAACTCCAATTGTTAATATATTCGTAAATTGCTTTAGTAACTTTGTGTTCTTTGTAAAATTAAATCTTCATTAGCTTCATCGATTTATATGAATTCTAGATCATCGTGCAGATCTTTGTTGGTCATCGAGTAATTTTTTTTGCAGATATATTTCTCAATGAGCCATTAATAATTAATGAAGTAGGCTTCATGACTAACTTTGATCAAGTTGAATATATATTTTTTCCAACGTGATGTTCCATAGGATAAAAAAATTATAAATAAATTTATTCAATATACTACATTAAATGTATGAATTAACCTAGCCGTATGGTTAACTAAGCTTTATTCAGTTTTCGTTATAAGATTTTAGCTTTTTTACCGCATCTGAACACAACATAATTAGAACGCTGCGGTGCCCCATTATATAAATGACAGCAAACTCCCCACATGCGTCTTGGAAAACATTCGCATCTCGCTCGAACAATATCGCAGATGGCTTCGTCTAATTTGAGTCCCGATTAATGAATAATTGTTATCAGCGTGAAAACACTTAATGTAGGTCCGACCTGGACCGATCCGACACTCTCCCCCCTCGCTCTGCATCAATAAACCGTCAAAACAAAAGCAGAAAACAAGAAAGTTCTCCCCTACGTCGCGTCGAGCTACTATCCGCGACATACGTCCGTGGCACGCACGGAGATTGACCCGCTTTTCCGAGATGAGAGCGCGACGTAGGTCTCTGATGGTTTGGTGAGGTGGCGGCGTGACCGGTAGACATGGAATCAGTCGCGGCGCGAGATTTCCAACTGATGTACCAAACGCGCCTCAAATAGGACTGGATTGTTCCGTGCGCGAGAACGCTCACCTTAAGACGATCGGTTCGGCCGGTGTTGGTGATGAGAGAGGAGTAAAAACCATCAGACGACATGTATTACTTTATGACCGGAGTTGTACAAAACTGCGAGCAAATTTTGAGGTAACCATCATCACGATATTTAAATTCTTAAACTTCCAACAAGAAAACGGTTATCATATACCGAGAAATTATGACCCGCATTAAAAAAATTAAAACTGTTTTCTAAACCTCGTAATGACATGTACGGTGATCCAGTTACGTAATCAATCAGTTCGATAATTTCCTGGATGCGTCCGATGCTGCAAGTTCAATAACCCGATGCCCTATATTTGTTTATAATTAGTCGAACGGTATTGAACATTAAGCTACAACTGTCTTTACAATCATCATATAACACGGAGAACATTACTGACACTATTACGGCTTCAGGATGTTGTTTCGGGTCTTGTTTGTAATAGTTCGCGAAAATGTGCAACAAATGTTAACGACCTGTTGGAATCAATATTGCGCATGCTGCCTTACCTGATAATATCGACGAAATATGTAATGTGCATTCTGACTGGTGATTTGAGAACAATTTAAAATTAGTTTAAAGTTAGTTTCTGCAAGGGAATTCGGACGACCAATGGGTGATCAGTTCGATACATATTTTGTTGTTATTGTTGAATATACCCTCTATTAATTATATTTCAAAATTCACTCATATTGATATTTAATTTGTTGTTCCTTGGCCTCTAGCTAGTGAGTCATTTTTGTCTTTTATTTCTTTTTTTCCATCATAATTTTAAAAATATTTTATCCAAGATATATTCATTTGAAATATTATCAATCTAAACTATAATTTTGAAATCAATTGAACAATATTCCTTCATGATACAATCTCAACAAACCTATAGCCTCCATCCAACTTCATTTGGCACAATTCATAAATTTTGTCAAAGCTTAACTATAACATAAAACAATAACATTTTTTGACCGTAATATAACACTTTTTTAAAAATTATTATTTATTATAGCAATGTAGTAAATTAATTCTAATAAGTACTTTGTTCTAATCTTAATATGCTACAATTTTAACATTACAAATTACCTATTCTACCATAGATGTGTTGGGATTTACATCTGTGTCACTGTTTTTAATGTACACTGACTTTTATTTAAAACTTCACTGAACTAAATCAAGTGGTTGTACTCTGTTTAATCTCCTGACTAAGCCATCATTATCTAGAGCTGGAAAACATCATCATAATATGCTGATGGGGCCACTGTTCATATCTTTGGGCATAGTCCTTGATAACCTTGTGGACAGTTTCTACCTTCAGGTCTTTAAACAGATTGTCGTTACGAATGTACCATAGAGCATCAACAATTTGTCGCAGTACCTTGTTTTGGTATTTATTAGTATCTCTTTGACAGGTATAACACCACAGTTGAACACAAAAAGTCCACGCTGGCTTCAAAACTTCTTAGTGAAACTTATTATATACTGACAGGGCTGGACCTGACTAGTACATCTCTTGTATTTAAGCTAGTATTACTCAAATTTATTTTTAACATCTGGCTTTCTCCTGAATCTAACATTAAGACTTATGTCAACATATTTGACTGTATTTCATATGAACTACTTGGTAATTTAGACATACTAGCTTTTACTTGACTCTTTTGTTGGTGAAATGAATATACACTGGTATATTTTGTTTAATTTTTCTTATAATATGTTGTTTTATTTTCCGGTATTGTATTTCAATAATAGCTACTTGTAACTTTTCGGTTGCTTCAGTACTGTCAGTGTTGCATCTGCAAATATCGCAATAACATTTCCATTGGCTGTAGGTAGATCCCAAGTGTACAGCAGATAGAGGACTGGTCCTAACACACTTCCCTGTTCCATTATCTTGTTTGACTCCCAAGTGTTAATCAGTTATATATGACTGTTTTTTTTTAATGTTGGTCATGGAGAAGCAATTTAATTTTATAGTTTAAATCGAAACTTTCTATAAGTATGAAAAAAAAATCGATTTTTTCAAATTTGTAAACTATAATACACCCTTAGTATAAGTATCTTTTACTCTCTTAATATAATGTGTATTCGCAATACTCTGTTTTCAATTCTGTTAGATTATATAAAGATCGAACCTTAATTTACCAAAGAAATATGTATTATGAATCTTTATCATATATCAATAATAATCAAATAATAAAAATCTTCCAACTCCCTTTCCACTGTCAATACAAAAACTACATACCCATTTCTGCACTTTCGTTGACCTTTGTTTTGTAAGGATATCAGATTATTTTTTGTTTGTAAAATATAACCGATGACAGATTCACGATCTGTCAAAATTCCAAACACAAGAAAATTTAAACCCAATGTTCTGCAACTCATAGACTTACTTATATATAACTTATATTAAAAAGTTAACACATAGAAAGAAATGAGTTAGCAAAAATAAAAATTGTTAAATAGGATAGAAACTTGATAATATGGTGTTCAAATTACAGTTGTCCAATATTGATTCCTTCAAAATTTATGATCCGAAAGTCGAGGAGGAGATGTGGAAATCGCTTATGTTTGACCCAACGGTTTTGGCTGCCTTCCAACTTAAACGAACTGCCCGGTAAGAAAGTTTCGGATCTGCAAAATGTGGAAAGATTCTCGGCTAGGGTAGGCGGTTATAGTTTTCTTAATACAATCTGATATATGATAAAATGATGTAATAATTTATTCGCCATATTCATCAATCATAAGTTTGGTTTTAATTATTTGGACTAGAACTATAATTATTCTGAAGATTTGTTACAAAAGGGACCTACTAATTATATATTTACCAGATGTACCAATAAGATGTTACCAGTTCTTTTAACAAATATTGCAATGTAAATATAATTAAATTGCAATGTTATCATCTGGCACATATGTCATTTTGTTCTACTGACGTCATGCTACAGATGTTATATTTTGTGAAAGTAACGCTATCATACATTTGTACCTCTGAAAATGTTCATGTCTGTGCCTGAAAACGTCCATTTTTGGCACGCATTACTTTCTTTATCTATTTAAAAGAAAAAGGCCGCTGAAAGTTTTCATTTTCTGGTAGAAATTTACGTTGGGTATGCTCTAATCTTAAGAACATGTGAGGCTTGGTTTAGAAAGTTTCAAAAGTCATGATTTCCATGTGCAAAACGAAAACCGTTCTAATAGACCGAAAAATTTGAAGATGCAAAGGTTTGACGGACGAAAGTTTGTTTGTTAGATGTGGCTCAAGAAACGATTGGCGACCGATTACGAGAAATGAAAAGGTTTGAAGATGTGGGCCACATTATTTGGATCGAACAAAAAATGATCAATTTAAGCCATACATTTATCCAAAAACAACCAGAAATGACCCGAGAATGCGGTAAAGCGATTTTACTTTGAATAAATAATTATTTAATTGTTTTTCAATTATGTAGTTTTTCTTTTCAAAAGAAACAATGATGACATTCTGATACACCTGGTATAATAAACATAACTACTGTTCCAGTAATAGTAATTGTAAGACTTTTGAAATAAAGTAAAGATATCTTTGCTTATACAAATTCGATTATATCTAATTTATTCCTCTTTAACTTCCTTAAAATACTGTCCGTAAATCATCTTTTGAATTTTGATCATACATGAACCTATTCCAATGGAGTGATTAAATGAGGGAAGGTTATATAAATAGGATGGTTCTGTAGTGATAGGAATTACATTTTTGATGAAAAAATTACAAAGAACAAATTCTTTATAATCAAATATATACAGATTTTACATTTATGAAATATTGAATATTAATTAAACTGCATTTTGTTACGATATCAATACCTCTACTCTATGTGTGTAATTTAATAAAAGCAAGAAAAAAATATTTGTGGTATATTTTACTATACAAAAAACTTAGAAACTGTCCATAGTTTTATCACTACATAGTATAAAACAAAGTCGCCTTTTCTGTCCCTATATCCCTATGTGCGCTTAAATCTTTAAAACTACGCAACGGATTTTGATGCTGTTTTTTTCATTAGATAGAGTGATTCAAGAGGAAGGCTTATATGTATAATACATGCATAATATACTAAGGCAACATTGCTAATTTTAGAGGTTTCTAATGTGATGTCGTAAATTAACCTATTTTTTTAGGCTTATTTAGCAATTAGCAAAAACGCTGCCTAACCCTACGAGTTAGATCAAATTAATGTACTACAGTATTGTACACCATAAAAAGGTCCACAAAAAAGTCCGCGATGGTATATGTTTATCTTTTAGGGATAACCCACATTAACCATTTTTATTGTTTACTTTTTACGTGAGAAAATGGCTTATTTACGAAGCTATTTTAAGCAATACGGCATTAATCCTTATCGAATTAAGTACCTTAAATACAGTGTGCAATTAATATAGATCAATATGGTTCCTTACAGCATGTAAATTAAACAAATATTTTCGGAGATATTACAAATTTAAAATTTGCGTTTAAAAATGTGTAATGTAATAAAAATTGTATGAATTTAGATATTCCAAAGATAGCAGGAAGTCTTCATAGTAAGTATAGGGGAAGAGGAATTGTTTTACTCCAAATTTAATGCGTGCAGGCCAAGAGTAGTAAAGAATGAACCAAAAATACTGGATCGATTTTAATCATGTTTTCATTGAGTGACATAGGCATATGTATTTTATGCCCGTGCAAAGTCGGAGCGGGCCGCTATGTTTTTATATACAACGTTCATATTTTTTCTGTAGTGTATTTAATTTAGTATCAGCATTGCACCCGTGCGAAGCCGGGGCGGGTCGCTAGTAAATAATATAACAGAAAGTCATTATTATCCACAGTACTTTTTATTTTCAATTTTACTGCACAAAAAACTATTTACAGACTATAGAAGTTGGTTTTACCTCTTCGTTTATTTGTTTCAAACATTTTTTTCTAGGATATAATTTTTAGGGGATGCGACAAAATGATGGGGTGAAATTTGATGGATTTGCTGGATATTGTTAAGCAATGAAGCCTGTTTAAAACGGCCATAGACACATACTTTTTAACGAATGATTTAAGTTCTCCTTCATATATATATATGAAGGTTTACCACTGGTTACCACTTATACGTATGAAATTGGTTTTAATCTTCTGTAACTTAAAAAAAACAATTATTGTAGCAACATTATAGTGGAAATATAATGAAACCTGGACAAACCTGCTATACATGACCCTACAACAAAGAACCGACTTAATTACAGGACGTTGACTTTTCGACCTATTTCCGTTGATAGTTTACGCCAGCTCATTATAGAACTGCACTACGAGTACAATAACCCACCGACTTTTCCATAAAAGCTAAATAATAGTTGTTCATTTCAATTCCGCTAAACTCCAGAATAATTCTGGTCCTCCACATCGGCTCGAACAGCTCGCGGGCTTGGAAGCGTTCGCTCGGAAAGTT
This sequence comes from Rhynchophorus ferrugineus, assembly GCF_030347505.1. NCBI lineage: Eukaryota > Metazoa > Arthropoda > Insecta > Coleoptera > Curculionidae > Rhynchophorus > Rhynchophorus ferrugineus. Next base: position 2,054,997 of record NW_027472582.1, on the reverse strand, counting down.
TTCTTGCGGTTTCCGAGCTGCATTATTCCTATAAGTCAAAGAGTTTGTGGGAAAAATTGTAAGAAAGCTTCGATAAAATGTTCCGAAAGAAGAATAGGATTTTAGGTATCTTACGTGCTTTGGTTTTTGTGGGTTCATATAAGGTCGACGCTCTTAATTTCATTCAATATTTTAATACATAATACGATATTCAATTAGTTATATATAGATATATCTGTCCGGTTTTATTAACATTTCATTGATTTTCGTATAGAAGTAGAAATAACTAGCTTTTTCGTTATATATTTTTAAGTTTATCATGTTTCTCATATAACAGAGTGAAGAGAATAATTTAAAAACGAAGTTATTTTACTGAAACATATTTCGACAATATTCTCAATATAAGATAAGAAATAATGTCTGTATATTAAAACATATTAAATTTATATGCAAAGCTCTCTCAAGAACTAACATTCACAAACCTTTTTTAAACAACACTTATTTAAATCTTATTTTTATTCAGTTTCATTAAGCAACATAGTATAGATATGTTCAAATTACTACATTACTAAAAATCATAACAAACTATAATAAGTAAGATTATTTTCAGAACTATATCAACTTCATTGCATCAAATATAAACCTCAATCATTTCAAATAAAATATCTTTACTTTTATGAAGTAAGACGTATTTGTATATTAAAGCAGAAAATATAGGAATAAAACAACATTGAAATTGATATTTGACTTTAGTACGCATATTAAAACAATAACCAAAAAGTTAGGTAGTTTATTTTTACCATTTAGAAATGTATACATGAGCAATGTATTTACAATCACTAAATTAATTATTTATTTTTCTTATTTATTTAAACTTAGGTCATAAACTAGGTTATATATATATATATATATATATATATATATATATATATATATATATATATATATATATATATATATGTATATATGGAACTTATGTAGTTGAAAACTCATCAAATTCATAATGAAACTCATTTTGACTGCTGCATATTTTCATTACTTCATTTATGTTATTATTATTATATTTTATCCAGGAGTTAAAATTCTATGAAGCTATTCTATTTTATTATTTTTAATATACAATTATTATGACTATTATTAATACAATTTTACGTATTTATTACCTGAAAAATTCGTTTAGTGTTTTGTTAAGAAATGTATTTACTAAAAAGAATCTGAAATTAATCAGAAATTAGTACCATTAAAATTTACAGAAACATCTTAATAACCTTTAAAATTATATCTAGTACGATGTTATGATATGACTCCAGAATCATATCAATTACTAGTCAGTGCTTAAGCAAGAAAATTTTTTCTTAGCTATTATCTGCTGACCAGATATCAAATTAAATCAAAAGCTAATTTTGAAATTAAAAATATCTTGTAAACAAAGAGTTGTAAACGAAGGCGGCAGGACGGTCCACTTATTGTTGCGATAGTCGCGGTTTCGAATCCTGCCGAGGCATGGTCGTAAATTGATGTTTGTTATTGTTTAATATTTATGATTAAGATTATATTGATTAAGAAGAAAAATGATCTCAATCAAGCCAGTAACCAGGCTGGGTAAGGCCGGATGTCTTCTGTGATGATTTCTAAGTTGGCCCGTCGGTAAGCTTAATGCCAAAGACCGCGGTTGAGAGCTCACGCTAAACTGTATGTCCAGTCCAAATAAACCCTCATTGATACATACATCATGATATACATACATATATATATTTATGATTTATAGATTTCATAATAAAAAGGGCAAAAATCATCATGGGAGAATAATTAAAGCGATATAACATTTCGTGTTGTCATTCGTTGACAAATAAAAATAACGAGGCAGTAAGGTTTGTTACGCTCTAATAGATTAAAAAATGCGTATGACACCGTGTTGTTGCATCCAAATTTATTGATGGTTCCATGAAACGAAATGTGAGGCAATATCCATTCAGGCTTCAAATTACATTCTCGTTTGGTTTTGTTTTATTGAAATTTTGTAACGGTACATTTTAAGAATCAATATTATGTACAAATGTTGACTTACTGTTCGAAATTTTACTATGTTATAATAAATTTATATTTTTATTTATAAATTTAAATGTTTCCTTTTTCGCGTATGAAATTATTTTGTATAATCATACCTTTTTAATGTGATATGTGCTTCGAATCAAAGAAAAACTATATCAACTTAACAGTCTAAGTATCTAAACAAAATAATTGAAAGGAAGGCTTTTTTTAAAGAAGACTAATCCTTAGCAATAGAATATAACAATTCTATTTAGTTTGATGTTTATTTTTCGAAATCTGTCAATAGAAGAATGTATAAAGAATATTCGCAGCAATTTTCAAGTATATCCGTTCAGTAGAACTTGAGATATCATGTCAATCGATAATTAAAAATTCTTTTGGAGGAAAACGCGTTGAGATTTTCATTTTTTCTTAGATGTCGCGTCACTAAAATAACTATATTCCCAAAAATAATTTAAATACTGAAAAATTATCTTGAGGGCACATGTTTTAAGAGCTAACCTCTGAAAATATGAGTAAAACGTACCCCCTTATTGTATTTAGCATAATAATTCTGGATTGTAGGCAGGTTTATTCACCAATAAACATAAACAAAAGTAATAACATTAATACAGATATCCTTGATCTAATAAATAAAATATAGGTATCGAAACTCTTGTAATATATTATTAAGGTTACCAAAGGAAAGGAAGAAACAACTTTAACATGTTTACGTGTTGGATACTTTTCTTTTCAAACTTTTCCATTATAGGGTTATACAAGTAAGTTTGGTGTTAAGATGTCGAACCAATCGATGAGTTTCGAAAGGTCAGATAAAGAAATCCTTGAAACGAAGCCTCCGAAACATTGCTAAAGTGTTTAACTAAGCAGATTTTGTTGTTGAACGGTAATACTATCACGTTTTAAACCAAATAACTAAATTTATGACATTTATAATAGCTGTAGAATTGATTTTTTGAAATATTTTAAAGTCTCCTTTTTATCAACGAGGGTTTTTCTGAACTGAACCTATTGTTTAACGTGGATTCCAAATCACGGTCCTCGGCATTAAGCCTACTGATTGGCCAACGACCAACTCAAAAATCATCCCACCTGTCTCCACATCCGGTCATACCCAGCCTGGTTACAGACGTGACTGGGATCATTTTCCTCGTCGGATGTTACACTCTTGACTAAGAGAATCACAAATATTAAGCAATCACAAACATATATTTACGACCATGCCCCAGCAGGATACGAACCCGCGACTATCGCAACAGTAGGTGGATCGGTGGTCGTCCTGTCACCTTTATCATTGCGCCAACCAAGCTGGCTAAAATTGAATTTAAATTTCAATATAATTTCACTCATCCTGTCGTAAATGTCAGGAAGGAATGTAGAATAATCCTGTATGTCGGTTATTACCTTTTCTTAATTTATAGTGTTAGAGAAGCAAGTAGTCAAAGAGAGTCAAATATGGCAAATAAGATATACATTCAAATAATTCGTCTTTTAATTTATTGTTTTTATGATGTTTTTTGAGCAAATACGTTATCTTGATAAAACACCATTTTTTCTTCTATAAACTGATTCTCCTTTGTTACATATTTATCTAGAATTTGTGGAAAAGGTGATAGTGATAGTCAGAGTTTATTGTTTTATCTGTTTCATTTCAGGTATATCCCGTATTTTTATATAACTATTTTTTTGTTTTTTACTTAAAGAAAATCTTTCCTCTGTTAATCGTTTTATTTATTATGATTTCTTTTATATATTTATAGTACTGCTATTATTATAATTATTTAAGATAACCACAGATGCAGATTATTTTATTGTCTGGACTAAGTTATGATTGATTATAATACTGATAATTACGAAAAGACTTGTTTGGTAATTTTCTAGTATTGAAATTCTTGCCTGTATTTGACATGTTTTGTAAAGCATTTAAAAATATTGAACGTAGAGCAATTTGCATAAGCAAATGCTATTAAAACATCTGCAGAGACTATTATTGAGTTATTGTACGTACAGACGAAGCAAATTGAGTTCAATTATAGAGGATAAATAAAATTTAATTAAATGTTGGTGAGCATGGAATGGAATTTAAAAATAATAGATAATGTTGAACTAGACCATAAAATAAATCACTGAATTTACTTTCGGCGCAATAAAATTTGTTGTAATTTGAATTGTTATTATGCATGTAGATTACTAATATTATGATTACTAATACATTGAAAGATGTTGAACCACATGGGATCATACAAGATAAATTCATCAATTAGGGAGATATTGATAAGATCATGACCCATAAGAGTAATCAACTTTTAACAATCTCCTGATGCATAAATAAAAATTGATATGTTTTTTCGTGTAATTTTTTGCGTTTATGCACTTGATGTGGCGTAAAATACCATTCTTCGGAGATATAATCTAATTATGGACGAGATGAGTGAAGCTGTTCGTTTTAAAAAGCTTGAATGATTGGCTAGAATGGTTGGAATTGAATGGAATTTAAAATTGCAGATAATAACACTGAGTGACACAATTTTCCTTACACAACTTAATAAAAAAACGTTACGTGTTTTGAATTCCTTATTCTATTGTTAAAATATTGTCTATTGATATGGTTGTTTAATATGTCGCGTTCAGTAATAGTGTGAATACTATTTACGCTTAAAAACTCTATTACTCCAAAATGTTTCAAAAAATTTCATACCTAATGCATATTAAGTGATTTTAACAGAAACGTGCCAAAACATGAAATCAATTTTAGACTTAGTCAAATACAAAAAAAATACAACTAAAGTTTGCAACTGCTGTTGCTAAACTGCTTTCAATCATGCTTTCATTTGTCGCTCTGTTACTTGGACTACAGCGAGCTTTCACGAAATATTCTTGGTTTCTCTGTTTGTGGGACAATAGAAACATTAGGCGTCTCTATCATTCCCTATGAGGTTAAATTGACTTTATTTGTGGTAAATCAAACGTTAAATATGAATCTCTTGTTCCACATGAAAATGTCATTCTTCCACCTTTACATATAAAAATTGGTCTAATGATTAATTTTTTCAAGGGCATGGATAAAAATGGTATAGGATTTTTGTAGTCGAAAACTGTTTTCTCTCAGTTAAGTGATGTTATATGAAAAGAAGGCATTATTTTGGCCCACAAATAAGAAAATTTATAAAAAACAATGAATTCGATGAACGTCTTACCGCGAAACAGTGGTTAGGTTATCTCTAAAGAAAGTAATTACTGTATTTGCAGACAATGTTGAAGTAGAAAATACCGAGCGTTTAGTGAATAAGTTTTTAGAAAACAATGGGATGCAGAAAGTCTTTTAAAATACATTTTTTGCATTTCGATTTTCTTCCCCCGATGTTGAAATGGTGAGTAACAAAAAACGTGAACGCTTTCACCAGGATATAAAACAGATAAAAGCTTTATCAGGGAAGCTAAAATACTAAAATGTTAGCAGATTGCTGCTGGTTTGTAATGAAAGAAGATTCTACTGTTTATAAGAGGAAAAATATTTTTTTGTAATTTTCCTCAGAATATATGGCTAATTTTTTTTATTGGCCAATTAAACCAGAGGTCTTTTGATTCATTGTCTATTTGTAAATATATATTATAATCTTTTTTATAAAATGTCTTTAATTATTTATAGTACTCTAATTTATCATAAAACATGTGTTACAAAAAAATCGGTTTATGTTTTTGTGTTCCGCAAGTACCATTTACCAAAAGAGCCGTTTTTGTAATGTTATAAAACATAAATAAAATATGTCAGGTGGTGTTATTGTTTAGGTTCTATTTCTAAAGACTTCATGATTTTCCCAATGGTTGAAATACACCAGTAACGTACGTACGTCACAAAATTTATATGCACGTACACCTATACACCAAAAATATTCTTTTGTTTTTCTAGTTTTTGTTTTGTTTCTTGTATTATAGTTTTAGAGTCTCCCTTTTACCAGCTAGGATTTATCTAGACTGAATCTACTGCATAAAGTAGGCTCCGTATCATGCTCCTTGTTATCAAGCCTACAGATTGGCGACTAATCTACTTAGAGATCACCTCAGAGTTTTCACTTTCGGCTTATAGACAATCGCAATTATAAACAATGACAAACTTACAACCATGCCTCAGCAGGATTCGAATCCGCAAGTATCGCAACAGTAGGAGCAACCATGCTGTCACCTTGACCACTGCACCAACCAATCCGGCAATACATTTCAGGTGCATTGATATTGAAAGGAAACTAGTATTATTAGAATAAAAAAAATAGTGGACATTTAGGTAATAATAGTTGATTATTATTACGATCCAAGTTCGCCGAATTTATCTGCTCTAGCACATTCGTATTCACTACAATCGAATGTTTTACAGCGTATAATGCGTGAACATTCTTTTGTATGTGAAAAAAAATGCAGGGTCGACCGAGATTTATCTTGAACTGGCATTTTTCCCGGGATAAAGGAATGTATATATCGCAGGTTTTATCAGGCGTGTAAAGGCTGTTAGTTACACAATAGGCGGGTATTGAGGGGGGAATTTTAAAGAGATGTTAAGGAGATAATATTATTTAAGCTTTGTATTGGGTATTGTTTTGACTTGCTGATATATATATAAATAAATTTTTTATCAAAATTAGTTTTTTTTATTCAACACAATTCCCTTCAAGGGTGATACACTGATTATAGCGACCCTCCAACTTTTCGATAACATTTTTGTAGTACGATTTGTCCTTTGCCTCAAAATAAGCCTCAGTTTCGGCGATCCCCTCTTGATTTGACTAACATTTTTTCCCAGCGGGCATTCTTTTGAGATCTGATAATACGGTGGACAAGACATAGTCGCTGGGGACCAGATGTCGAGAATACGGTGGATGAGGAAGCAATTCGAAGCCCAATTCATGGATTTTTGCCATCGTTTTCACTGACTTGTGACACATGCATTGTCTTGGTTAAGCAGCACTTTCTTTTTCTTCAAAAACAGCCGTTTTTCAGCGATGTCGTCCTTCAAACCATCCAGCAACGCTATGTAATAGCCGCTGTTGATGGTCCTTCCTTTTTCAAGGTAGTCAATTAAATTTTTTCCATCCGCATCTCAAAATACAGACGCCATAACCTTGCCAGCCGACTGTTGCATCTTCCTACGCTTTGGAGCGGTTTCGTCGTGTGCTTCGGAGTGAAATGATGGAGCCATGTTTTATCCATTGTCATTTATCGATGAAAAAATTCGGGTTTATTACTCTTGATCATCTTCAAACACTCCGAATCATCAACTCATTGGTTTTAGTCAAAAGTGAGCTCGCGCGACATAGCACAGAACTTTCTCATACCCAAATATTCGTGTGTCTGCTATTTCATTAATTTACGATCATTCAAAGTCATTTTGTGGATTTTTTAATACTTTCGTCGGTAACAACCTTTTCTTGGGCGCCCACTGCGTTCACTGTCTTCAGTACCCATTTCACCACGTTTAAACTTGGCATACCAATCCTTGATGGTTGATTTTCCTGGGGCAGTGTCCGGAAACTCGGCATCAAGCCAAGTTTTTGCTTCAACTGTTTTGTTTCCCTTCAGGAAGCAATATTTTATCAACACGCGAAATTCCTTTTTATCCATTTTTTTCACAACAACAAAATTTGCTTCACTCAAAATTCTATAATTCACAAACTAATGATCCAACAGCTGTCAAATTTATAGACGCATCTTTTGAGGGTTCGGGCTGACTAAAAAACATATGGATTTAATTCTAGTGTCGTCACATCGGACTTATATATATAAATATATATATATATATATATATATATATATATATATATATATATATATATATATATATATATATATATATATATATATATATATATATATATATATATAAATATAAGTTACAGAGTTTTTTCAGCACTATAATTAGCTTTCTCTTATGGCATAGGCTCTTTCTGTAACTTAATATTACAACTACCGTATTCGCCCGATTTAGCTCCCATGACATATACTGTTGCTGATGATTACCTAACTAGGCTAGAGGATATAGACAAATATTAGTTAATCCTCATACTGCTTTAAAAGGCAACAAATAAGTAAATATATCGTTGCTAACGATTGGCACTACTTTATTTAATATATATTTTATATCTGAATAAAATTTCCAAGATATTATAATAAATGTTCTATATAATATATATTTTACTGGATCCTATTTTCTGTCGAAATTAATATATTTATTCACAAATCATTATTTATAACCCCCGGGGAAAATAAATAACAGTGTCTGACTTAGTTTTGACAATGGATGAACAGTAGGGACAACGAAAATCAATTCAATAAAATAAGGGTCTAGACTGAAGATAATATTTTATAGAGAACCTTGGCATGTCATTCTAAACAAAACTTTTGCCCATTATCTAAATATCCTGTTCAAACTAAGAATTTAGAGCCTTTTGCACAGTTTCACAATATAATACTTATACTTGAAATTTTTCTGCGAGCATTAAGTGAATTGGATCTCGTCTTTGAACCGATCGTTTTTCATGTCCCAATTCTATTTAAAGCTCATAACATACTTTTTATTAACTGCGACAATCTAACAATATTTCCTTCACAATGTTATTAAAGTCCATATCTAAAATTGTAGATATAATTGCATTAGTTTGATGGTTTGTCTCTTCAATCTCCTAGTAATATCACTGTAGTACTGTTGACATTTTATGTTCACGCAATTTCTCAGGATATCTGATGATGCCTGTATTCTAAATGTTCAGGATGCTACTGGGTCCTCGTTTTACATCAGCATATGTGTTTTTTTTAATCTTAACTCTTAGGTCTTATTGATGAATTTATATTTACAAATCGACTTGATTTCAGAACCTATCTTAATTTATTATTTGCGGTGGTTGGATGCTTCCGTTTATAGTTTACTTAATGAACGCCTGATGGTGTGGTACGTTTGAATCTATAATTTCATTTGCTTTTCTACAAAAATATGAAAGCTGATAAGTATTTTTTGGATATACCAGTAAACAGTCTCAGTGAAGCTGATTGACCTTTATTTTTTGATCGTTAAGCATCACAATTTTTCATACATCATTTGAAATTTTTATTGACTTTAGGGCACTGACATGTCTCCCTTCTTTCTGTTGTTGATTTTATTGCTTATTTCAAAAACAACATGATTGGATTCACAATGTCTTCTATCAAAAGCTATAAATTCTACTCAACTTTTAGATAACTTAATTATTACCATAAAAACATAGAAAAGTTTAGTATTTTTTTGTTCCTTTGAATGGAGTACATCGTAGTCCAATCAGATTGAAACAAGCCTAGTGGTGTTCACGAGGAGCTAAATCTTTGTGATATGAAAATTATTCGACTAAAGTTCGATGAACCAATCTGGAAATGCTTAAATTTAGTGAAATCTTGTCAATAGTGTTTCAAGATATTCGTAGATCATATTACAGAACTTTATACTACATAACTATAATACATTAACTACATTTTATATGATATAGGATAACTTCTTTTTCTTGTACTTTTTTATCATCTGTGCATCTTTTATTCATATAGTACTTAGTTTGTTCATATATCAATGATTTAAATTATCATAAACTATTAAACTGGCAATTAAATATCTGGTCACCATTTAATTATTTCACTTATCGCTTTATATTAGTCGGTTGTCTGTTGTGTTGTCCATGTGTCTGCTTTACTGGATGTCTGAGTCTTTGAAAAGAAGAAACCAATTTCTCCAGATAACTTCATATACATAATATCCCCAATAAGCTTCCACAAGAAAACGTTTACATTCAACAGTTTTTTTTCTTAAATTAACTCACTCAACTCTCTTGAAATCCTTATTCTTTGAAAATAGGTATTTTGTTTCCTATAAAATCTGCCCCTATTCTTTCTGCTATATCTTTATTCAACACTTGTCACATTTGACTACTCTCAGACAACCTCATCGCAGACATATTTCTGTTCTGCCAGGTTAATAGTTATGTATAGGTTATACTACTAAAAATATCAGTAGTGGGCACTTTGAATAAAACAAAAATGTATGCATTATTCTATATCCGACGCATCACACATAAAATATTCATAACAATAAATAAACCTTTATTATATAATCTTAATTAAGAGAAGCAATCAGACAATATTACTTCGTGCACTCGATGATAATAAACTGTAAATAAATATATCCATAAAATGAGAATCGTCCTCGATAAAATAGCGAGAAATATTTTAATATCGATATTGGCCTTTGCCAATATTGAATTTGCCTCGTAAAAGTTTAGCAGGGACCATATTGCTGATAACGGCGTTTACTTAATTATTATCTTTTCGATGCCGTAATGGCAGGATTAATTAAATTATATCAGATTACGGCTTTATCTAATCCGAACCAAACTTTCTTCCGAATTTTCAAATTATTTTAGTCAGGAAATTCGGAGAGAAGTTTCTGTGTTGGATGGCCAACAAATAACGTATGGACGTTATTCCTTTAATTGTAAAATTATAAATAAATGATCATAAGGTATAATATTTTGTATTTTTCAATATTTCTATTTTATTTATACTTAATATTTTTTCTTTAAAATAAAACTCAGAAGATACAGTAGTGAGTCGACAGCTATAGTCAATTGTGTTGTGTCAATATGTGTCTGTTTATAGTTGCAAATTCGTTTTACAGTCAGACAATATTATCCTTCTCATTTTATTCTATTTAAAAACAGATAGAATATCGACTGATAAGTTTGATTATGTAACCGAAAGAGTCTGGAAAAGTTTGGTCCGATTGTCAAACGTCTGTAAAAAATATTATAACTACGGGTTATAAACTGATAACCGTTGTTTTAACGCCTTGTTTTAATAAATTGCAGATCACCAGGGATTTTATTGAAAATATCTTTTGCGCGTAGCAGCTTCACTGAATATTAGTACCAGCAAGGTCACTCAAATATCTCAAAAAATAGAAAATAATATAACCCTAAATTCACCAAAAAGAAACTGTATTTATGCGAACTAGGTGACGAATCAAGATCAGCTTTTTGTTAGCTGTATCAGAAAGCATATTATATTTGTATATTTACATGCTTCATATTTGATTAAAATATACAGAATCAAATACAATTATTTCAGAGAAAATTGTTAGTCTGGAGAGTATCCATAAGAAGCCAAAACCTATACAGCTATTTGAGGGATGTAGAACATCCCTTAAAGATAACCCACGGAGGGGCTTAATGGAAATTCCAGAGATTGCTTTTAAAAGAATACAATTTTTAAAATCATATAATAAAATCAAGGAAGAATTATTATATCAGTTTATATATTTAAATGAGACATAAATGTTTCAGAATGGTAGATTGGTTCGCTCATGGCAAGATGATAATAGATATAGCGTAAAGGCAACAAAAGTTGATGGAAAAATGTAAACGTTTGATTAACTATCGATTAGGTTTAGTCATAACATTTATTAAAAATTAATTGCAGACATATAGTTCTTCATGCTGGAAACAGAAATACTTTTATTCCTGGTGCAGAATTAGTATTTTCCTCTAAGTCCAAGGATGACTACCATGGAGAAATGACCCATAACTTGTTTTTGCAGTAGTTTGAAAATCAGCTTTTTTTTAAAGAACTTTGAGAAATCATCAGTTATTGTTGTGTCAATGCACCATATCTACCATATATATAGTACACTGTTGGGGAAAATCACAACAAGTGCATCAATAAAGGCTGCAATTAAGTAATGGCTTAAAGTACATAAAATAAATTTCGAGGAAACCATGTTAAAGTATGAACTATTTCAAATTTTTACTCGGTAAATATAAATGAAATATTTAATTGACTTTTATGTAATATACTTTTACGTAAATATTTATTAAATATTCTGTTATATGTTATAAACTTTACAGGGATGTTCATAGCAATTGTTCAATTGCTGAATGATGAAGATTAAAATGATAGTATTCATTTAGAATTTATAAATATAGTAATGAAATTATTATAGATGAAATTTTCTTTAATAATAACTAAACATTTTGTATATAAAAATGTTAAGTATGGCATAGAAAAGTTAGCCAATATTACTATTGTCATATTTGGAGATTGTTGTCCAATAATATTTGTCGAAAAAAATTATAGTTAAAAAAAAGTATATTATAGACTTTGTAGATATTTCTTTAAGTAGCTATGTTACTAAGGAACCATCAAGATATTTATTTTTAGAGCTACGTATTTACCTCATAAATTTATATTTTCCAAGAGCAAACGATAAAGAAATTATGTCGTTATAAACTGTGTCGTAAAATGTTCTAACGCAGCCCTATTACCGGACAAGTAATAGATCCGCACGTCTCTATATAACTCCGCACGCTCAACTAGAAATTAGGAAATTTTGTTTATCGTTTATTGAAACCTAACAAACTTTAACAACTACCGCCTGTAGCCAGCTAAATTGTCAATATAATCAGTTTTCCCAACTGATATAACTGCGAAGTCACAACGTCTGGTCTAGTCGCTTTTAACATATAAGGTTTTGATGATATTAATGATGTACGGTCTTTGTATATCTAGACCGTTCACAACTTATTTTAATAGGTCCGAGATATTACATATACAAAAGCCTCCCTTACTTTCATCAACACACACGGCGCCAATAATATAGAGTAAAAATATTTTCTTAAGTAATTAGCAGTTACCCCATAATGTTACTGTACGGTTCATATATTAGTTTTCATTAATGATAAATATGCAATATTATGTACTGCTGAATATTTTCTGGTGGTTTGATGGTGAGACTTACTGTGAATATAGCCCAACCTTAAGAATGTTTGACAAGGCAAAGGATTCCTGGTAAGCCCAAAATATTTGACGATGCAGAATTGCAGGAATTATTGAATGAAGATCCTACCATTTGTGAATGATTACAAGCGATGGGATGGGAAAGATTCAGAAGATGGTGCCACGTGAATTCATTGACAGCTAATTAGAAAATCGAAAAATTGTCACTAAAATGCTACTTTGCAGGTATGAAATAATATTAAAATAATCAAAGGTGATGAAAAATTAATTTATTTCGAAAATTCCAAGCAAAATATCATGATTATTACAAGACCAAATCGCTTTGGTCTCAAGACCATGTTATTTTTCTAGTGTGACTCACAGTGTCAGGTTGGTGTCGCATATCATGAACTGCTGAAACCTAGGAAGCAGTTAATGCTGATTAATGCTTGATCAACAAGAACTGATCAATTTGAACTGTGCGTGGATGCGTGGTGCGCTCAAAGATATGTTAAGGTGACAGCAGCGACGTTAAGGAAAATGATCCCAGTCACGTCAGTAACCAGGCTGGGTAAGACTGGATGTCTTCTGAGATGTTTTCTAAGTTGATCGCTTAGCAGTCGCTAGGCTGAATGCCGAGGACTGTGGTTCGGAGGTCACATTAAACAGTAGATCCATTGCAGATAAACCGTTGTTGGTAAAAGAAGACTTTAAAATATATATATATAGAAAAATACAAAACATCATTATTTAGAAATTACCTGAAGTATATTTGTTCGTGCTATAAATAATGAAAAAATATAATTTCGGTTATTTCAAATATGTAACACGTTTTTTATGGATTCTAAAATAACATTACAAAAATACTTATAAAGTGTATTAATTCAAATTACTTCCGCCCTTCTACCCATATTAAAACATTTTTAAAATACTTGACATATTTTTAGGTAGGAATCTAATAAGGTTATAAAACAACTGATGCTATAGCCAACAAATTTTTACTGTTTTATTTCAGGCGTAGTGTGTAAAATCGAAACGTATATCCATGGCGAATTCAAGAAACGAACTAAAACGTTCACTTTTGGTCACTAGGTCGAGGTCTTAAATGAAATATATTGTTTACGTATAGATATGTCGCTTGTACGTACAATAGTTGTTGTTTACTACAAATTTTTCATTTATTAGAATGTAAACACTTTGATTTGTTCTTATTGAGAATAATGGTCGATTTACGTTTATATGGGTTTACAATTTTCAATCTATGCAAAATGCAAAAAATGCATGCAAAGAAAACTATAGGACTGCCAATGTTTACTTTGTTACCAAGCTATCGAAGTAGACTGGGTATTTTTATGTTTTACGTGCTTTTTTACAAGAACAAACTCGAATAATAAGAATAACATTTCTCAGTAGTTTGTAGCGAGTTTAGTGGTTTGTGAATTTTAGTGTGCTCTTGTGCTCTAGAATTTTGTTTGCTCTTTTTTTTTTGTTACAACCGTACAAATTGCTCTAATCTATTCTAATTTAACAATGTTTTCAGTTTTTAAACCTGTTAATTAAATAAACTATACCTTTAATATATTCAGGAGCATATTACCTAAACATGTTAGTTTAATAAACGGATTTAAATAGAAAATATAATATTACTTTTTCTATCTTGAAGAGTATCAAGAGCCACTCTTGCACATTGACCCCTTCATTGTTGAAATACGATTTAATTTGATTTTATCTATGGCAACAAAGGTTAGTTGTTCCCGTACTTTTTTTCTCTTAATTTCTAATTCGAAATTCATTTATTTACTTTGTTTATACTTAGAATCTATTGTATTTTGCTGTATTTGTTTATGACGTTAAATTACCTTATGTTATTTTCTCCTAATACACTCTTATTTTCTACCTTACCTCCATAAATAACAATAACATTTGAGGTAACAAAAGGGATCGGAGAAGTATATATAAAAAATTCATGAAAGCTACGGTAATTCAATTTGTAGCCAAGTTTTGTTCCTTGTCCCTATGTTTTCTCAAGTTTTGTATATATTATATATTATCCGTATGAACAAAAACTAGGCGTAGAATAACTAAGATACAAAATTTAGGGATTAAAAAAAATCTTTTATAAAAAGTTTTACCTTGAATATTACATTTGTGGCAAAATATAGTGCCCTTGCTCTTAGCCAATAAATTGGCGCTACAACAAATCAGACGGTCTTAGGTAAATATTGCAGTGATAGCTTCTCATGACGCTTAAGTGTTATTAAATTTGCCAAGTATCTTTCTATACATTTTCCTAGTCGGCTTGGTGGTGCAGTGGTAAAGGGAATAGGAAGGTCCTCCTACTGTTGCAATAGCCGCGGGTTCGAATCCTGCTGGGGCATGATCGTAAATTTATGTTTGTGATTGTTTAAAATGTGTGATTGTCCTAGGCAAGAGTGTAAAATCCGACAAGGAAAATGATCAACCCTGTAACCAGGCTGGAAGACCGGATGTCTTCTGGGATTATTTCTAAAGTTGATCACTCACCAGACGTTAAACTGTAGGTCCAGTCCAGATAAACCCATAGTTGCTAAAAGGAGATTTTAAAATATAATTAAAAGAAAAGAAAAACATTCTCCTGCCAATGAATTCGTAAATCTAATACTTTTTCGTACTGTACTGTATATTACTACATAATTTGGCCTAAATAGTTAAATCTATACATTCTTAGCCTGTAACCTAATCATTAATAACTTAACATGAAACTGTTATTGAAATACAAATATTTATGTGGTCTTTTATACAAACACAAACACTCAGAGATAAGTATGTAGTTATATGTAAACTATATCAAGAATTAACAATCACTAGCATTTTTGCATTTTATTTAATTAAATCTTACTTATACTTTACTTAATCTTATGCCTACAAAGAAAATAATGTAATAAAATATATAATAAAAATACTTAGCAATTAAAATGTTTAAAAATTAATTGTTAATATTTCATATATTAGTCATATATTCTATTTCATATAATTCACATCTTCGATTTTTAAAACAATAGCTGTAATTTTTTTCCTGTTATTAGATATATTTCAGCCCGTATGTATTTTACGAAAATCTAGAGTCTTGCTCTTGTAGATAGCTCATATTTAATTTATCTTCTATGGCTTTCGTAATATACTGCCTTCTATTTTGTCTTATGTCCCTCGTAGGAAATAATAATAGTAATAATACTAACACAATCTTAGTATTGTTTCCAAAATTCATTTAAACTGTTGAAGCACAAATTAACATTATTTTTACTGCAATATCCGGTTAGTGCTTTTTGTTCTGAAATATATTTAATAATGAAACCTGAAACAAACAAAAAATTACTACCACTAAAATTTACAGAAATATCTTAATAACCTTTAGAATTACCTCCAGTATAATAATATACTATATCTCTAGTACCATATCACTTACTATCAGTTCTTAAGTAACATTTTACTTTTAACAATTTTTTAGCTGTGCTATGTTCACCTGATATTAAATAAAATCAAAAATTGCTTGCGAAATTATAAATACTTTGTAAACAGAAAGGACAGACGATTATTGTTGTTCGCGAATTTTGTTGTTCTATATTGGGATGAAATTTTCACATATGTCACGATTTTCTTTCGCAGCTCTATATAGTTTCTAATAAAGTCGATACATTAGTTTGGTCTCTCTACAAAAAATGGAAAATGTAACTTTACATGAATATATTAATCTTAATCGTATTTTACCTAAATTTGCCATAACTTTTTAATAGTTTCAAGAATACGGCAACAACCGAAAATAATACTTTCGATAAACCAATTAGCATATAGATATATGAAGCAGAAAAGATATATTTGACAATGACGAATTTTTTTCTAAAGCCAACAAAAACGATTTGAGGTTTTTAATTCGAAACAACTTTTTTCTGTAAAACATCCCTTCCCTTAACAGACAGATAACTCGAAAGTACGTGTTCTGAATTCTCGATCAAATTATCTCGTTTGTTTTTCGACTACATGTTAGGCTTACGTAATAAAATACCGTTTTTTGACGAAACATCGACGCAGAATTTTTGCGATCCTACTTTTATTCACGATAATGTTAATTCTGTTTTGTCCATCGTTATTTTTCTTTGTCTAAAATTAAATCTATAACAGAAATAGCGACGAAGATAATTGCATTTTAACAGATCCTTCGATGTTCTGTCTCAAAGTCAGCGTCAGGCTATAGGTGGGTGTTTGAAAAGTTATTGGATTAAGAGAAATTTTAATAATCCCAATTATTTATATATTTGTATTCTAAAAATAGTTTCAGACAGTATCGATAATCATAAAATAATTGCGATATTTCTAGGGTGTTATAAATAATTTATTTTAAATGTTTGTTGTTTGTTATTTTTTTGTTTGTTATTAAATAGGTTGTTAAAATATTCAAAAACTTACAAACTAGTAGCAAGGGCATGTTGCCTATGTTGTGTGCAAGTTAAATTGTTGGGTTTTTCGGTTTGACGATTTATTTAAGATGATATTGGAAATGATAGGAGTAGATTATCTAAAGAGAACTTTTCACATTTTAGAAATTTGGTCAAATTCCCTATCTTAGATATTATTTTCCTAAATAGATAGTTGAATTCACTGAAAACCATTCAAAATTATTTTGTACAACTTTTTTTTTCGGTTAAATCAACATTTTATTCGAACGAAGCAACTTCCTATGATTCTATAGCTTTTGCTGTAACCTAGTAACCTTTTCTACTGAAAATATTTAACTAAGGAAATAGGGGCCCCTCCATCGGTATGGATTGAATTTCCTTAATGTCATCCCTAAAATTCGCCCCAAACCTCGTAAATTTTCATATCGTAATTTGAGAACTTCCCAAATATTTTAAACGCAATCCCTTGTGAGCCATATAAATATATTCCGATTAAAAATCTTTTTAAAGTATAAAATTACATGTTCGCTAGTTTATTAGACTACCAGGGATAAAAAGTGGAAATTCATTTTCATATTTATTAGGTAATTTATAAAATTCAAATATTTCAAACAAATTTAAATGGGCTGTAATAGTTCTACTTTAATTTGTGTTTCATTATCTGGTATCGGCTAACATACAAAAATATGGTAGCAGTGTAACAGTGAATAAAAGCAAGGAATTCGCCATGCCTAGGAATCCCTATCTGTTAAATAAACGCATATACTTGTGTGATTAAGTATTGAGCATTGCAAGAATATAATTGGTTGGCTTAAACCTAAACCCTAATTTTTTTTTAATTTAATTTATTTATTAAAACTAATATACAAATAATAATTAACTTATTAATCTGAGTAAATTAATCTGACTTAACCTTCTAACAAACACCTACAGCAAAGTTATTTTCCACTGAATCACATAGTGAACACTTGCAAAATCAGAAAATGTTCTCAGTTTGAATGACATTATGCACATTTAGGAGCCTATACGCTTCCATATTGACATGGTTCTGGAACCTGATGGGAATCGGCAAATCTTCTGATAGTGTCCGTATCCATATCAATTTGTAGATCGTGATGGTGGAGACAAATGCCTAAATTGTAAGGCGGATTCACAATACACTTGAACATTTCACAGAAATTTATTCTAGAACCTCTGAATCACTTGAACATTAGAGTTACTGGCCCAGCCCTATAGCTGAATTCCATAGCTCCGAATACTGATCTCGAATACTGATCGCTGTATAAAATAAACTTGTTGTAAGTTGATAACTCGGAGTTTCGACCAAGCAACCAATACGTTTTCCTGAATTTGATTTCGAGTTGATCGCGTTTTTATATTCTCCTTCTATCTGAGCTGGGCTTCCAAGGTCATGCCAAGATATTTATCTGTGTTGACATATGGAAATTGCATGCCATTAATAAAGACACATTCTAGCATGATCTTACTTGTGAATTCCATGAATGTAGATTTTGCTTCATTTAATTTGATTCCTCATTGTTTAGTCCAGAACGCAACTTAATTAAATCACAACTGTAGAGTAGATAAAGCATTGGCCCCAGTACATAAAAACAAACACAACATAACCAAAAAAGTTACTTTAAATTCTAATTTGTTTTCAATATTTTAATCAAATTAAAAAATTATTTTAAAGAAATTATAAAACAAACGTGACATTCTCACTAAATAGACTTCTTATAGGGGTTAAATTAGCTTAGATATAAAACTTCAAAGGCGTTTCACGCTGCACTTAAGACTTAATTACAGTTTTACGTAGGGTTCGACACCGCCATGCTTTCATGGCCTTCCAACCTATATAGCGATTTACCTTTGATGAAGTTAGAGTTTTATAATTATACATTCTAATAAAACTAAAGTTAATCTAAGTTTAAACATCAGGATAGGAGGAACTTGCATTGAAATAGACATTTTTACAATATCTTATTTGTATTTTAAAATATTTGTATTAAAATTTAATATAAAAATGTAGTATCTCGTAGTTGTATACCAGAGCCTTCACCATTTTTACTATATGCCAGTGAAATCATGCTCATGATTTTGCGAACGACATTGCAATTATTGGTGTAGTATATATACGAAGAGTCTGCTAAGAAGCTACAGATTTCCATAGATATAATTAGTACTTGGATTAAAACCTGGCTCATTATAAGTGTTTTATATATAACAAGCTACTTCTATATAAACAAATATTGAAATCCGTTATTACCTATAGTTTTCAACTGTGTAGTTGTGTCAGCAAAACCAATTTTCAAGCCATCCAGTGTATTCAGAATGAAACACCAATAAACATTATGGTCTAAAAAACCAACAATATACGAAAATGCAGTATCCTTATCAATTGATTATTTAGCCACTTAGTGACAGGCAGTTATTTAAATAGGATAACATGATTATACGAGCCTTAGAATAAGATGTATTACTCTGAATATAGTCAATAAACACTAAATTCAGATATGAGCCTAAATATTACGTATGTATTATATGAGCTACTCGAAAGCTTAGTCAGTTATCTGAAGTAATTTCCTTAGGTAATAATTTGTTTGTAGATACAGATGGGCAGATAAAATATAAATCAAAAACAACACAATTAAATGGTCTTTGTTATTCTACCACTCTGCAAGCGCTCCAGTATGTAAAATGTCTGCATAAATTTCACTTGGCCTAGAGGTTTTAGTTTGCTAACCATTTATATTCAAGACTTAATCTCTTAGGATAAACAAACACCTTTTGAATTGTGAACCTTAGACAACAGATAAGTTGTTCTTCCTTAAGGAATAACTTTAAAGTATTTTACTCATTTAAAAAATATAATATGTTGCTTACCTTGATATTATATATACAGAAGAATTATATATATATATATATATATATATATATATATATATATATATATATATATATGTATATATATAAAATATCAATCAAAAACAACACAATTAAATGGTCTTTGTTATTCTACCACTCTGCCTATATATGTATATAAAATTATCTCTATGTCATTATATATTATACTCGCCAGTGCCTTTGCAAACAGAGTGCTGAATTTGGGCTGACCATTGGAACCTACGTTCAAATTGAACACCGTGGTATGATACTTTCTGGAGTCAGGGGATAGGGACTTTTTCAATTTGGAGGCAGTATTAGTGGAACTCCTTCCTACGGTGGAACAAAATAGCTTGAATTTTGCTCAGATTAATCTGTAGTCGCCAAAATTTATACCACGCAGTGGCCTGGTTGAGTTGGATCTGGAGTCTGTCTCGAATGGCATCGGGATTGTAACCGGTGGTGAAGAAAGCTGTATCATCTTCATAAAATGCTATGTGTGATTGCTTGGGAAGTGATAAATCAGCCACGTAAAGGTTGAGCAGGACTGGGACTAGTGTAGCACCACGCCGATCTCTTGCAGAGACGGTTTTTAAGGAGATTGCATCGCCGATAGTTTTATCAAAGTAACTATTTTACAAGTATTGATGTTCTCTATATTCCAAACCGTAACCGGAAAGGGTAGGTATTTCGGTCAAACTGACATGATGCTAAACATACAAAGAGAAACACACAGATGCTAAAGATACAATTTCATCAACTATGAGTTCCTAATTAATTATATGCTTCGCTTGGCACAACATATTGTATTTTTTGTTCGACGGACTTTTATTGAACGTGCAAGCTCCATAACGATTTGTATATAAACTCAAACGGACCAAAAGGGATCGGGCTCGTCAATTCGAGAAATAATGGCGCGTAAAATTCAGCTTTAGATCGGATGTAAAATAAATAGAGCCCGGATGAAATTTCGGTCAGAACAAGCGGCACGAAACAAGATAATAAAAAACACTACAATTGGATTAAATAGCACCAGGTTAAACTACCAATACAGAAGCATTTTGAACATAAAATAATTAGATTTAGGTCGGCTTTTAGATATATTTACTGGGAAGAGCTAGACTCGTCCATTTAGTTTAGTTCGTTAAAATCGGATGAATGATGTTTGTAAAATAACTTATTGGGTCCCTTAATAAAAATAATTGCAAAAGGTATAGGAAAACAAGGTATTTTCTATTGCGAGAATGTAATGTGTCTGCCATAATTCAGAAAAGGGGGAAACTGGTACTTAGATAATCTGGTACTATTCTAATTACAACTAAATATTCACTACAACTATCTACTAATTTTTCTTTTATATTATTTTTGAAGTCCAGATCAAAGATTTCTAACCTAAACTTAACAACTAAAAAAACTTCATATAGTTTTATAACAGGACAGTTTTCACACACAATTTAACAGTAATAGTTCAAAGGGCTTTTGTTTCTCCAACCTCCAGGTAAATCTACTGTTGTCGGGCTGTTGTAGTACTTTCAGGTTTTTTGGTAGCAAATTTTGATAGCACTTTTATATTGTAGTTTTCCAAATTAGTCCAATGCGCTATTATAAATATAAATTATTTTCAAAATTGTTTCACTAAATATACCGGAATTAGTTAAAAACATTGAAAAATTTTTTCATCGTTGTTCTTTTTGATATGGTTTAGTTCTATAATATTATCGATCCTGGAACTTAATTTCACTCTAGTGGGGAAAGTACTAATAGGTAAAGAATGATTTTACAACATTTATATCCAAACAGATTATAATACATAATTCTCTTCAAGGGTGATACACTGATTATAGCGACCCTCCAACTGTTCGATCCAATTTTTGTAGTACGATTTGTCCTTTTCTTCAAAATAGGCCTCAGTTTCGGCGCTTACCTCTTCATTCGACGAAAATTTCTTCCCAGCGATCTTTTTTTTGGAATCTGAGAGCAGGAAATAGTCGATGGAGGTCAGATCTGGAGAACACGCTGGATGAGGAAGCAATTCGAAGCCCAATTCATGGATTTTTGCCATCGCTTTCATTGACTTGTGACTCGGTGTATTATCTTGGTGAATCAGCACTCTCTTTTTCCTCAAATGCGGCCGTTTTTCGGCGATTTAGTCCTTCAAACGGTCCAATAACACTACGTAATAGTCGCTGTTGATGATCGTTCCTTTTTCATGGTAGTCAATAAAAATTATTTCATGCGCATCCCAAATACAGACGCCAAAACCTTGCCAGCCGACTGTTGCGTTTTCCCAAGCTTTGGAGCGGGTTCATCGTGTGCAGTCCACTCGGATGAATGTCGATTGGACTTCGGTGTCAAATAATGGAGCCATGTTTCATCCATTGCCACATATCGACGTAAAAACTAGGATTTATTACGCTTGATCATCTTCCGAATCAGCAACTCGTCGTTGTTTTTGGTCAAAAGTGAGCTCGCACTGCACCCACTTTGCACAGAGCTTTTTTATACCCAAATATTCGTGAATGAAATGATGTACACGTACAGTTGATATCTTTAGTGTCTGCTATTCAATCATTTGTGGATTCTTTAATATTTTCGTCGGTAACAACCTCTTTCGGGCGTCCACTGCGTTCACCGTCTTCGGTGCTCATTTCACCACGCCTAAACTAAGCGTACCAATACTTGATGGTTCATTTTCCTGCGGCAGTGTTCGGAAACTCGACATCAAGCCAAGTTTTTGCCTCAACTCTATTTTTTCCCTTCAAAATCAATATTTCATCAATACGCGAAATTCTTTTTTATCCATTTTCTTCACTATAAGAAAAGTTGCTTCACTCAAAATGCTATAATTGACAAACTAATGATCCGACAGCTGCCTTATATTAAGTTAGCTTTATATTTTTATATCAAGTTAAATTAAATATTTTTATATCCTAAATATAGAGTCATAATTTGTGTTCAATTTAACACCAACACAAACAAAACAAACAACACCTATTAAATTCCCTTAATTAAATCAAATGTGCTTTAATTCGCGCGTCTACTAAAAACAACGACGGAACGTGACATTTCCGAATATTAAAAAACTTTTCACTCTCGCCCGTTTCCCAAATATCCGAATTTTCTTCCCCTGGTCCTGGCCACCGCCGCCTTCGACGCTGCCAGACAAAAACCTGTTTTTATCATAAACGAAAGAAAAAAAAACAGGTGAAAAGGAAGACAGAGAGAGTGAGTGTAAAGGTAACGACCGGAGCGGCGATCTTTATCGGGAGAACAGAAAGTTTATCAGGAGACCAAGCAACTTTGCTGTGGGCGGAAGGAAGATGTTTTAATTCGAATTTCGGGATTGATGGGTTCGTCCGCGATTATGTACAATATTAACGGAGGATTATTCGTTTTTTCTTGCGCTTTTAAAAATATAAATTATTTCATACATTAGGCGTAGTCTTCAGTAATATAATATTTGTCATAAGTGACATCCGTCATCAAAGGTATTTTATTGTTGTTTTATAATTGTTTCCTGGATTTCCAAGGTGTTTGTTGCCTTCGAAAATTTTGTTATTTTACGACAATACAATTGTGCTTTTACGCTTAAAACAGGACATTAACAGGAAATTACATTGATTAATTGATTAATAATTAATAATGTCTCCATTCAACCATGGAGATATATACCGAATGGACAGTTTTTAAAGAGATCTGTCTAGGCGTAAGTATGCAATGTTATGATTTGATATATATGTCATTTTATTCTAGTGACATGAAGCTACAAAGCTATATATATTACATATTGTGAAAAGAACACCCTTATAGATTTATAGCTCGTTGAAAATGTCAAGTTATGTGTCTGAAAATGTGCATTTACGGCGGTATTACTTAAATTATGCCCAAAAAGACCAAAAAATCATATTTATCACCTGGCAAAGTCATCCGATCGACTCCAAAGCTAAATCGTTTTGGTCGCATGACAGTGCTCTTTGTTTGGGGGGGCCTGAGTAGCTCAAGATGATGTTACAGTACGATAACGCTTCGTCTACTAAATAGAAGAAAGAAAATCGGCCATGGAAGCGTAGAAAGTATAGAATACTGCTATGAGATAATGGGATATGCGCTTGCAAAGCAGCACCTCGCCAATTTCGAAGATGTTAGAAAATGGCTCGATAAATGGTTTTGCTCCAATAACAAACAGTTTTTATTCTGGTCTCCATAAATTGCCTGAAATATGGGGACGATATTGGTAGTCAAATATCAAATACTTTTAAATACATATAAAACGGTAATGACTTTCCGAAACACCTGACAATTATTAATTATTTTAAATTACTATTATATGTATGCTCATATTTGTATACTTACTTTTATACATGTGTTTCTTAGTTAATTAGCGTTAATACATAGAATGCATTCTTATCAGTATAATATATATATAGCTTTGGATGAATATTTTTTATCCGTTATATTTGATTATAAAAAAAATTATATCTCCCATAAATTTTATTATATTTTTATATTCCGGGTAATCAGCATAAAAAATTGTAATATATATTTTATTATTCTGCAAATGTTATTATATTAAATTAAATAATTTCAAACTTTTAAAGCACTTGTTAGCGAGAACTTTCTTATATATTAGATATTCATTAAAATTAATGTATTTCCATTTTTCCTCATGGGGATGGAGATGTTTTGTTGGTATTTGATCGGACACCACAAATCTTTTCGGCGAAAAATTACGGCTAACTTAGAAGTAGATGATAACTGAACACTTAAATAAATAAATATTTTGTATATATTCGGTTCATATTTTATTGCTCATACCCTGTATTTAACAATATGTTATGACGCATCAATCCAGTATTTGGGTATTCTAGGGAATAATAATTTTACCATAAATAAAACGTAAGTGCATTGTAACAGGTAAAATACCATTTCTCGATGTAGAATGATGCAGAGAAATGTTCTTACAGTGCCGATTTAAATAATTGAAAGCACATTTCTTGTTTCCCCGCCTCTACCCCACCTTTTTTTAGTTAAAAAGTAATTTAACCTCTGGCCCGAATACTCTCCGTAAAATATACATCATCTCTATTTAAAAATGTTCCGCAATTTCTTATGATGGCACGAGACAAGAAGTTGTTTTTATGACGCAAGAAAAACACACATAAAAAGGATGTGGGGGAGCGAGGCCACAGGCTGTGATCTTTATCAGTCTAACGCGAACTCTAGCAGGTGTCCTAGTAACTTTCTTTTGGACAAATATCTGTCGGATAAAACTTCCAAGAGACATATCAAGTTCAAGGCTGAAGCAATACTTTTATTGTTTGTTCTTTTTGATACATGTCGTATAAGTTATTTACAGAATATCTGAAATAAAGACATCGTTCAAATTGAGGTTTTTTTTATTATTCAATTAATACATTGTTACTAGTCGTTTCCGTCTAATTTACAATTTGTCTTTATGCTAACTTAAATCTAGGTATATAACCCATCGGCCCTAACTCAGTCTCTGGTGAAATACACAACAGTACACAAGATCAGATGGTTTGATTCTTTTGAGTCTGTGTCCTGTACTGGTGGTATCCAATAGTTGCAATATTTCAATATTCGTATGAGAATGGAGTCTTTTCTCGTGACCCCTTGCAATTCTCTTGATTTCTTGACTGACTGTGGGTATCTGAAGGTCTCGATGTAGGTATTCAGTCCTCTAGTATTTGGGTGCACCCACAATACCTCTCAGGAGTTCAAATCGAGGTGATAATGTTTTCCCGTGCCTCAATCCCAATGAATGTTCTGAAAAGATTTCAATGGTTGCTTCTTCAACCAATCAAAGGATGTTTCGATAGAAATTGAGCAGCACCATAGTTAAAATTAAACACGAGATTTTGACCTTGTTAAAGGAGAAATTCTTAAGAACGGTTCAAAAGGAAGCCCATCAACATAATTTAATGCTCATGTTCGGTTACGCTATGTATGTATGAACTTGTATCGTCCCTCCCTATTTCTTTACCCTCAGTTATGGTTAAACTACTTAAGAAATTGATTGTGGAATGTCTCAAACCTAATCTCGAGCAAAAAAGTTGATACCATCATGCGAGGGTTGATTTCACGAATTTCCATTCAACAATTGACCAATTACATTGAATTAAAGATGTAATTGAAAACTTGTCTTTCTTAATGTTGTACAGGCCTTTGATAGAGCATGATTGTCTCATGAGCACTAAGGACCAGCCGATACATCTTTTTGCTTAAATGCATTCAATGTTTGAATTATTTTTTCTGATTTGAAATTATTATATGCGAATGTGACGTGCCTTCTTTATCTCAATCTTGAACATTACGTTGAGGTCGTCTAATGTCTAATTTAGTTTCAATAATTACGCAAGAAATAAATATAAATAACCTTTTCATTTAAAATTAACAGGGGTGTCATGGAAATTGCACTAATATGCCTAAGCCTAATTGGAATAAAACTGACAATTACAATATTTCTCAATATTGCCATTTCTTGGGAATGTTATTTCTATTATTCAATATATTAGTGCAGGTTAATAGACACTGTATTAAATAACACACATTATATCGCATGAATACATTAGTTTTGTTGTAACTAAGTTCAGATTACTTGGACAGCAAGCTTTGTTTTTTATATTATAAACATTACACTAGTATAACACAATATTTCCTTAATTCTACATATAGACATCGCCACTATTACGCCGATTACCATGAAAATATGCTACTGTAACAGATATGTGCCAGTTTAAATAAAAATATTTTAAAAGTATCCTGAAACCTTATCACAGCCATCTGCCAGGTCTAATGGTAGCTTAAACCATTATCAAGTCCACACAAACATATACAAAAAGGTTCGTTAAAATTAATCCAAAAATTTAGGAGAAATTCAATAACGTACACTTAGTAGAACTCTAGCTAATAACTTTTTTGAACAAATATCTGACGGGTGAAACCAAGAGATATATCAAGTTTAATGCTGAAGCATATATATATATATATATATTATACATCATGGTTTAATGCTTACATTTGGTTAGGCTGTGTATGGAAAACTGCTGGAGTCATAATTATACCAATATCTGGTAAAATTGTAAAATAATATTGCTAATGATGTTTCGTGAATGTGACGAAAATTCGATTTAGACATCATATGCGAATGTGACGTGCCCTTTTTTTATCTCAATCTTGAACACTACATTGACGACGTCTAATATCTCTCGACTTTCATTTTTATAAGTGTTTTTCTGTCATTCTATTTAACTTATAGTTATATACTATTTCTGCATTATGTGTACCTCGACTAATATATCATGTGCGTCCTCGAAGACATAGCATTTATTTTCAATAAATACGCAAGAAATATATATAAATAATCTTTTCATTTAAAATTAATATGAATGTAATGGAAATTGTCCTAATATGCCTACCTACATAATGGGAATAAAACTGACAATTATAATATTTCAAAATATTACCATTTGTTTGCAATGTTAATTTTATTATTCAATATATTAGTGCAAATTAATAGACACTGTATTAAATAACACACACTATATCCCATGAATACATTATTTTTGTTGTAACTAAGTTGAAATTAATTTGACAGCATGGTTTATTGTTAATATTATAAATAATATAATAGTATAATATAATATTTCATTAATTCTACATATATACATCGCCACCATGAAAATATGCTACTGTAACAGATATGTGCCAGTTCAAATACAAAATATTTTAAAAATATCCTGAAACCTTATCACAGCCATCTACTAGATCTAATGGTAGCTTAAACCATTTTCAAGTCCACCCAAACATACACAAAAAGGTTCGTTAAAATTAATCCAACTGTTTAGGAGTAGTTCAATTACATACATACAAATAGAAGATATCAATGTGTGTATATAAATGTTTAAATATAAAACGAACTAGGTTTTGAAAGATGAATCATACCTGTAATCTAAAAGAAAATTGACAATATTGTTATTAATCATAATTTCAATTATTCTCTGTTACTGTTATCATGTTTATATTAGGTCCTAATTTTTCATCATCGAAAACCATTTACTTCCGCACACAATACTTTCGTGAATACCTGAAGACATCCTCGCCGCTTTCTTTTGATGTCTTTCACAAGGAGTTGCTTTTAGTCGTATAAAAACATGCATCTAAAGAGGAGTTTTAACGTAAGCCCCCCCAGGCTGTTATCTTTCCCGGGCTAACCGATATTTTATCAGAAGGGCTACACTTTGTTCTTGACGAAATATCTTTGGATGGAACTCATTTAATTCGCATCAATTTCGGGCCCCAGTTTCCCGTCAGTCATTCCGTGTTATTTTGTTGGGACCAAATTTGTTTTTAATGTTTTTTGAAAATGGATGATCAAATTTTATGGGTAAGTCATTAGAATGAAGATCACTCTGATGTTTTAGTAGAAAAATCGGTGTTATTTAACAAATTTTAATATTTTTTTTCTCATGCTGTGTAACAGGAAGTTATTGCGCGTATTACGTGTTTTAATATTACAGAAAATTACGTATGATACGATATGGACGCAACGATATATATAAAAAATTATAAAAACTTAGATAATATTCGAAATAAATCATTCTACAGACGAAGGTTTTATTTCAATTTCTCTGTATTATTATATGTATCAAAACTTATTTATATTGTCGAATAATATAAATATATATAGAGTATTTTATATAGTTTATAGAATGAAAATACTTAAATATTTTTATCAAAATTGGAAAATCATATATCGAATGTAGAAAAGATAATTAATAATAATACAGCTTTTGACAATGAAAACACATTATGGTCTACTAAATGAATAAAAATGAAGGAAGGAATTATGTGATTCCTGGACCTTCTGCAATTCTTCAAAGCGTGATGCATAAAGAGAATTAGTGGAAGAATTAATGGAGATGATCGAGGTAATCCAACTGAGGTTATCTTTTTAGATATGATTGCAAAGACACAAAATATCTATTTGAATAGAAAGGATCTACCATATTTTTCAGATTTAGGGTCCCTGTTTAAAATTTTGAAAGGAATGGGATAAAATAAAGGTAAGCATATTTACTAAATATTTTGAAGGTTAAGATTGGACTAAGAATATTATTTGACAATAAAGTTAAGGAAGATATATCAAATTCATAGTATTCTCCCTGTACATATTTTATTTAGAAGAATTTCTCGTATAACAAATGACTGTCCCAAAAATCTTGGACTCTGTGGACTAATTCATTCAATTAATTTATGTTTGCTTGATCTTCTACATTGTTTTGACAGGATTTACTAGAAAATTAATTATATATTAATTCCCTACCTAATGTTTTTCGACTGTAATATATTCTGCTATCGATTGGGTGTTTATAGCTTTCGAAATAATCGTATAAATCTCCAGAACACGTGTTTCCTAACTTGTTTGTCTTGTTCTAGTTTCTGTAATTTATTTTCCGAATTTATATTCATATAAGATATATATAGTCATTTTGTTCTGAATTTAACATAATCCGTAATCTAAAGTTGTTTTATGTATACGATACTCATACACAAAATATTTCATTAATTATGAAAAATATATGAAAATCGGTCCTATGAAACCTCTTAAACTTCTTTTCATATTCAAATATTTAAACACCTTGTTCTATTTATGATATCAGTATTCAGAAGACTCAGTTTAAATGAATTCAGACTATGAATATAACGAAAAATTTGGTAATGCAGTAATAAAATATAATCTGGTGCAAACACCCGCGACATAAAGCAAATTTATGGCTTTTCGCAGTTTGAAATCCCTTTAGTGTCCGACCTAGGATCTGTATTTCATTTTACAGTAGCACGAAATGGATATGAAAGGCAAAAGCTATTTACTTTTTATATATAAATATATATATATATATATATATATATATATATATATATAAATATATATATTTATATATATATATATATATATATATATATATTTATATATATATATATATATATATATATATATATATATATATATATATATATATATATAAATATATATATTTATATATATATATATATTTATATATATATGTATATATATATATATATATATATATATATATATATATATATAAAAATATATATATATATATATATATATATATATATATATATAAATATATATATATATATATATATATATATATATATATAAATATATATATATATATATATATATATATATATATATATAAATATATATATATATATATATATATATATATATATATATAAATATATATATATATATATATATATATATATATATATAAATATATATATATATATATATATATATATATATATATATATATATATAAATATATATATATATATATATATATATATATATATATATATAAATATATATATATATATATATAATGATCGAAATAGCGAGTAGGAACTGAATAGTAAATAGCTTTTGCCTTTCATATCCATTTCGTGCTACTGTAAAATAATATATATAAATATAAATATATATATATATAAAATATATATATATATATATATATATATATATATATATATATAAATATATATATATATATATATATATATATATATATATATATATATATATATATATATATATATATATATATATATATATATATATATAAATACAATATATAAATACAGGTAAGGACAAACTAGACAATGCTCATCTATTCAAACAAAAGAGTGTTTAAAAGTTACACTTTTAAATAAAGACAAAAATTAGGATGTATAAACAGTATACAAATGTCTAATAAAATCAATATAGTATGTGGCACACAGGCATTGACAACGACATAATAGGTCAAATTGTGGAACAAAGGAATATATAGAAAACCATACGGGGCCCATAATAATGGCATAAAATAAGTGAAGGATATAAATTAGCTATGACTTATAGAACAACAGAAATAGATAACAAACTAAATATAAATATTCCAAGAATAGTGAAATATATATTATGTAGTTATTATAATATGGTTGACAGCAGGAAAGAGAAATATTCCCAATTAAATATGATTCGTTGTGAATAGCAGTGGAACATGATGAAATAAGAAAAAGATTAGATGACGTGTAGTAAAATATTAAACAACAAAATAAGAAACAAAGATTTATTAATTTCAAGGGGTGCAGATAACTCATTTAGAAACTGAATTAGCGCTCCGTGATATGTTCCAAACTAGTAATTCATTGGCAGTATTGTTCCAATAAAATAAAACAAAAGAACATATTTTTGAGTCACCAAATTGCCAATATTACTTTTATGAAAAATTATTTAAACAGTTTTAAATATCAAGATTAATTATACAGTGCATTGGATCGAGGGTCAAGATATATCGACAACATTTTTAAAAACTTCTAGGAAAAACTAATCCTAATCGTGCAATTAATCAATTCTGTCGACAGGATGAACTTGGGGTTTTTCTTACAGCGTACGATAGAACAAGACAACTAGTAAGTAAATAAAAAAGCCAAGAGCTTATCTGACATAGTATATTATATCTGACACCGGAGTTTTTGGGCTCTTACTTCGTCGTACACATAGTTAGCTCATAAAGTGTTATGTGTTATGGTGTAAATAAAAACAAACGTATTATTCCCAGTCAGTTATGTAGAGCGTTTTTTATATACTATTATAAACAAAAACAAAGAGAGACCGTTTTTAAGTATATAAAAACTGATACTATACACGCGAAGTTACTAGCTTGATTGTTCGATAAAATAGAATTCATTTGAACCGTTTTACCATATTAATAATTCATCTTTTATAATAAATTGGATTCTTATTCTTATTAAAACTTATTCAAAGGAAACATTGGCATACAAGTACACACAAATTTCAAGAAACTAGTGGTAATATGAGATATTCTTTCAATGTCCAACTTATTAGCTAGATTTAGAATTCTATGACTTAGCTAATGATACCTCAGGGAGTTTTACCGTGTGTTGTGCGGATGAATGGATGTGAAAATAGTTTTTTTAACTAACGGTCCTGAAAATACCACGGACTAAATTTTAGGGACAGACTTCACTTTTCAGTATTGTCATTTAGTCAAAGTTTGAATAAAACATTTTTCAGTCAGTTGAAAATGTTTGAATTTATATCAAGTAAATCGTATTTACGCAAAGTTCTACTTTTTTCATAGATCAGCTTTCATTTTCCATTTTTTCTTTTTAACATGGTGATCATGAAGCCGAAGACAAAGAGCAATCTGACTAGCAAAAAAAAAGGATGAGGATTTGAAAACATGATTCGATAAAGATCCGTGTAAACTGCAATATGAGCAGAATTTCTGGAAATAAAATGAAATAAAACAATCCCACTTGCTTGTGGGACATGGGAATCTTCCGACAGCTTCTATATTTGGTGTCGTATTAACTGTAGCCAAGCGATATTGAATGGCGCTTGGTAATGTGTGAAAAGCTGCTTCAGCAGCAAACTAGGAAAGGTTGTTTTGCATCATATTGTTACTGGTGATGAACAGTGGACACATTGCGATAATTCAAAAGAGAAAAGAAACATAAGGGCCACCTAGACATCCATCAACATCAACGTCAAAGCCGAATATCCATGGCTCCTAACTAATCTTCTATATTTGAAGTGATCAGCTTGGTGTGGTTTACTCTAAGCGACAATCGGGGATACAATCGACCCTACCGGCTCTACTCTCCGGACATTGGTTCTTTTGATTACTACATTTTCCGACATATGATTTCCTTTATGAGGAGCGCTTCATTTTTTATGGCAAGAAATAAATCGATTCATGGATAGCCTTAAGAAATACTTCGTTCTATCTAGATGCAATCCGTAAATTGTCTGGAAGATGGGAAAAAATATAATAAATAGGCGGGAATTATATATCAAACTTTTGAGGCCGTCTAATTCGTGACTAAGTCACAGATCCAAAGCACCTCTCTTCATTGGATTGCACTGAAAACTACTCGTTTTGTGAAACATTACGTTGATACCAAAAATAATACAAACGTAACATTTAGGTTAATATAAAATCGAATGTATCAATAGCTCTACAATATTATTAAAATAATTTGGAATATTAAAATTTCAGATTTGCAATTGTATATAGATATCTGTAACCTTTTCTCATTTATGCTTGTTTTATTAATCATTAATTTTAATATTCCACCTATCAAAACATTTCCGCCACAAATAAGAGATACTGTATCGATCTATATGTTAAAAATATACAGCAAAATTGTTCTTTAGTCTTTATTTACAAGTTACACTGTTGTGGTGTGCGTTAATAGGGCTATATAACGGTATAAAATTGTTATTGCCAAAATAAACTTGTCACTATTCTATTTGTCTCTTTTTATGATTCTATTTATACGACTCTCTTTTTTCAGTTTCACGTATATTTTATTTTCATCTGTGGAGAAAAGTCGAGTGTTATTTTCGGAAGGCTTTTAGCATTCAGTACATCAGGGAATAGTTCAGGAATGTAAAAAAACAAAATTTTTCACATCAGACTTCAACAGTTCAATTTTTAATATAATTACTTATACCGGAGAACTAAGATTGGTATAACAGATATCGAATATTTTAATTAAAGTAAATGGAGCTCAGTTGCGATACGAGGTTAGACAAAAAAGTAATACACATCTGGTTATTAAACGGATATGAAACATTTCGAAAACATCAGCTCTTATCTTACATTGTTAAGTGTTGAAAAGGCGACTCCTGTTAAAAATCAGCGTCACTTAAAGCTAGTGTCACTGATTTTTAACCGACTTCGAAAAAGGAGAAGGTTCTACGATGGGCTGTATATATTTTTTGATGTATGTTCGCTGATATCTCAGTCAATTGTGGGCCGATTTTAAAAATTCTTCCTTTATTCGAAAGAGTGCACTTCCGAGGTGGTCGTATTACCAAACCAAATTAGGATCACTTGGAAAGAAGGAGGGAAAATCGAGGTAAACGCTCAAAGTTTTCACATATTTACTATCTAAATTAATCAGATATTTGGGTATAATATTATTGCTGAGCTAATGTGACTGAAAATCGGGAGTAGTTCAGTGCAAGAGCCATTAAATTTGCTTTTCAAGTACTAACTATAGCATACAAGACCTGGTAGGAAAATTGTAGAAAACTGCTTCTATGGTGTAATTGTTAAAGCGTTTAACTACGATTGAAGTCGATGCCGAGCCTATAAAATAGGGATATAATAAATAATAAAATGATAATATAATTTTTTGACATATAGGAAAAATTACATTACCAACAAAACAAATCTAAATTAATATAACTCTTTGGGTTCGGTACCGACCTCAAACTGATCAGTTGGTAGTAGTTAAAATAATATTGTAAATAGATAAATAGATAAATAGGTTTAGGTAGGTATTAATTTAAATTGTGTGTATATAGTAGAATATAAAATACATGTATTAAATAGGTTAAATATGGTTTTGTTTATTTTCGTTTAGTTATTACAACGATTATTATGTACAAATCAAAAAATATTATTTTATAGTTATTGTTAATCGAGGTAATATAATGCAGTTCTTGCCTGCCAGAGTAAAACGATTGGTGTTGAAACAAGCAGCAGACATCCAGACAATAATTTAGATACCAAAATATATGTATATGCCGTATTACAAACAAGAACACATAATTTCAATTCAAAGTTAATGCTCTTGATATTATAAAAGGAAACCATATATGTCCATATGTCGTAAAAGGATTTTATAGTGGAGAATGCAATAAATTAGTTTTATTTGGACATTTTTTTGAAACAAATTATATATTATCACTGTACTAACAAAATATTTATGGTTTTTACGATCTTAGAAATGTAGATCTAGTTTTGTGGCTTTATAACTCCAATGCTTGCCAATAATCTATTCAATTGAAGGCACCAGTACATTTTAGAGTTTGAGGCTTCGCTCCCTTTTCGTTGTCGAAAACTGACTTATAAAATTCATACTTAATCAATTATATTCTTTTAATATCGATACTGAGATTTCAATAAACTGAAGGCACTGTTTTCTAGATTCTAAATTTCTAGGCATATTACTCTATAGGTCTCCTATAGATGACACACTTTGTTTTCTGATATTCCTTACCATTGAAACATTTGTTGTTCAAATAAGTATATCACTATTCAGCGTATGATTATTGGCTACTTTAGCCCTGTAGGAAAGTTCTGCGCGTTTGTTTCGAATGTCGTCTTTTCTCTTTGATTTTGTGTTGAACTTAGTAGTGGTATGACTTATGAATATAACCTATGCTTCGCTCTCTCTCTCTCCCTCTATATATATATATATATATATATATATATATATATATATATATATATATATATATATATTATATATATGTATTATATATATATATATATATAGTTATATATATTATAATATATATATATATATATATATATGTATATATATATATGTATATATATATATATATGCATATATATATATATATATATATATATCTGTAAAATATCTGAAAAGTAGAAAATCTAAAGCAATTTAATGTGGATATTCGTTTATTTCACTTCAGAATGTATATATTTTATAATTTTATCTTAATAATTTTTATATGCTTTGCTCATTATATTACTTTCAATGAAGTCATTTCCAGGTAATGAAACTTTTAAATTTTAATTATACTATGAAGACTATAATTCCAAAAAGACAGGAATTCGTTTGTCATGTAGTTATTTCGAATTATGTTGTTATTTCGTTAAGTATAATCTATTAGAAATTAGAAGCTATAACTTAAATATTTTAACAGTTTTATCTCTGATCTACAAATAATAATTTTTCCACTTACTTTTGTTGTCATTTACGTTGATTTATGAAACTAGTCATTGCGCACAATAATTATTTGATTTCATCTTTGCCATTTCATCATCCAGCCTCCCTTAGGTTATGGTATATAATTTAAACAAACAAGACATCTATTTGCTTGGTTCTACAGAAAACTTACAACTAACAATCAAGATACACAAGTGGACTGAAACAGGTTAAGACCTCGAAATGTGTACCAACTTCTGAAAACAGATTATCCAGTGACTGGGAGACAATTGAATAAAATTGAACTAGGAACGTGGTTTTGTCCGACTAGATTTTTTCTTGAATGGTTGGTGAAGATTCTTCCAAAGTTTAGTTTGTTATCTATTTTTTATGAAATATGCTTGATATAAAAATTAACTCGCACACCTAATTTAAGGTTCTTTAAAACGCGTACATATTGGAGATTATTTATGACATACTCATAACCAGGGTGAGTTGAAGACATTATTATTTAACCGCTAAAGCTCCTAGTAATCATGGGTTGGGAAATTGACATTATTTACAGATATCTAGCAATCACTCAATTGGTTAGAATATCAGTATTTCATTTTTGTAACTTTAGTAGATCATATTCAGTTGCTGCCCACCAGTTTCCTCAGCAATTATCATAATTATCGCACGCTGGGATGCTGAGATATAAAAATTGCTATTTCTAACAATTTAGTTCCCAAAATGCTAGTCTCATGAATATTATATCAATAAACCTATAGATATTTTCATTATGGAAAGCAGAACGTTCGTGACATAGTCCCAAAAATTGGCAACGAAAAGACATTCCGTCGTTTCTATTACGAGAACCCAATCCGTGATTGCGGAAAGGACAAAAAGATCACATTAGAATTTCAAAACACTATTACATAACCGGACAAAATAAGAGACAAAAAGCGAAGTCAAGCGACCTTATATGAAAGATGACCTTAGTTGGCGACCAGGTCGGGCGAGAAAACGGGCTTTTCTTTTATTCATGGGGCGGTTTGCAAAACGGAAAGATTTCCTTATATTTGTGTGAAATCGAGTTTTCGCACCGAGGGCAGTTTGAAAAATTGACACTTTGATTTATGACATTTAAACGTTGAGCGAAGAGGGGATACCCACCAGCCGTGGTTGTTTCCGCAAATATTCGGATCTGATTTAATCGCCCCTTTTTTTCCTACAGAGGGCACACGAGCTTGTGAGGCTAACGGGAAGATGGGAAATTGAATTTAATGGTGAAATGCAAAAAAATACTTTAATATATATATATATATATATATATATATATATATATATATATATATATATATATATAATTTGTACAAGATTTAAATTAACTATAAAACATATCTTTTTGCTGAACTTTCATTATGAATTCAAATGTACTGTGCACGTATATTATATAGGGTGGGGCAAAAGTCCCGCTTTTTTTGGCCTGGAACCGGGTAGAGGAATCCTGTTACGGATATCTGGTCGGGAAGACCCGCAAGAATAAGCGAGTTGGACTGGTTATGTGGAGGCTGCCTCTGGGCTACCCACTAAACCCCACCCTATCAGCTGATCCAATGACCCTAACTGATACTTCTTACTGTTAGTAAGGAGGGTGCCCGTAACCGGTAACACCGTTAAGAGGCACAAGGGCCAGGCAAGGACGTGGCGTCGTTATCACACCACGCAGCTTGCGGCACATGAGTTAATCGCTCGCCGGAGAAGGTCGAGACAATTAGGAGTTAGAGCACGACGGGGTAGTGTCGGCTATGATAGAATAAGGCTACGAAGAGCCGAATGAGTTATTGGCCTGAAATATCGGTCAGCTCGGTAATACATCTATTGTCCGAGAGACGAAGAGTGGAGAAATATCTCGAATAAACCTCGGATATAAAATCGTGAACTTGGGGGACGTCTGTTTCTCTATGAATTTGATTGTTCCTGACGAACTATGGGGCATTGATAATTCTCCTGAGAATTTTGTTTTGAAACACTTGGAGACGTTCCACCTGGCTAGGGGAGACGTATTTTAGATAGACACTGGAGCCGTATAGAATGACTGATCGAACCAGCATCTTGTACAGGAGAGATTTTATAGATAGAGGAAGCCTGCTGGCTCTTTTGATAAGCGGGAACAGCAAATTAACAATACCTTGACCTTTATGGAGGGACTTTTGAATGTGGGAATTCCACCTAAATTTGCAATCGAAGACAAGATCGAGATAGGTGGCTTCTTCTGACCATGGGATTTCGGCGTTCTCGATTTTAAGAAGCGAAATGCTCGGTGCAAAACGCTTCTTGTGGAAGAAGATGGCCTGGGTTTTCTGTGGGTTGACCTGCAACCTCCAGAAATGTAACCACTGGACCGTCTCATCGAGTTGTTTTTGGAGTCTGCTTCGGATGTGCGGTGCTACTCTTGAAGAAGCAAAGTAAGCAGTGTCATCTGCGTAAAAAGCAGCCTTAACTTGTGGTCTCCTAGGGATATCTGAAAGAAAGATATTAAATAGAGCGGGTGCCAGTGGGGAGCCTTGTGGAACTCCTGCGTCGATGGTTTTCCGGCTAGAGAGTATATCTTTAACCTGGAACGATCGTCCTGACAGAAATGATTTGATAAGAGCTGTTAGGTCATCAGGTAGACCTAATCGGATGCATTTCGCCACTAAGCCTTCGTGCCAAACCTTGTCAAAGGCTTTGGTTAGGTCCAAGAAGACCGCTCCAAGTCTTTCACGTTGGTTAAAAGCACAGTTGATTTTTGCGGCCAGCCAATGGGCCTGATGAACGGCTGAATGTTTAGCGCGGAACCCGAATTGCTCATCTGGAATGATATTGTTTGTCTTCGTAAAATCATTGAAGGCATAAAGAATTGCTCTTTCAGCCAGCTTGGAAATGGAACTTAGTAGGCTGATAGGTCTGTAGTCAGAAGGTGATGACTTAGCTCCTTTTTTTGGGGATAACTGCGATGAATGCATGTTTCCATGTGGATGGAATGTGTTGCAGCCTCAGAATGACGTTGATGATATTACTTAGTTCGGCGAGCTGCTTTTAGGGAAGATTTTTTAGTTGGGCTATCGAAATATTATCGAAACCCGGGGCCTTTTTATTCCGAATCTTGCTGATCATTTGAGTGAGTATTTTAGGAGTGATTAGATGGTTTAAAAGATAACTCGGAGGCACTTGCGAACGAACGGAGTTGGAATTCCTAATGATTTCGTCGTTGTCAGCAGCGTTTATATTTGTAGCAGGAGGGAGGCGTTCCATTTGAGCCTCATAGGTTTTAGCGAGGAGCTCGGCCTTTTCGCGGTCGGTGACTGCAAAAGTTCCTGTCTCCGCTGACTTTAAGGGGGGTATGACGTTTTGCACCTTCCCCACGAGGCTTTTAGAGAGTCGCCAGAAAGTTGCGGGGCCATCCAGTCTTTGGTCCGCTAGAAATGAGTTCCATTTCTCGGATTGCCAGGCTTTAATGGATTCCTTCACTTCTCGTTTTACTCTGTTGGCCTCCCTTTTGTCTGCCGAGTTGAGGGTGGCACGAAAAGTCCCGCTGCCATTCTGGTTGCACACCATCTTGATAATGTGGATTATGTGGCAAGATAGGGTCACAGCACGCACAGCTCATTCAACAATTCAATTATTGAATGACGTTTTCCGACGAAGACTAATTTTTCGAAGTGGAGATTTAATATGGCCAGCCAGATCTCCAGATTTGACAGCACCAGACTTTTTCTTTCTTATATGAATTGTAATAATATGAGCTTAACTTTACCAGAAGAGAAATACAATGGAGTGTTAAGCTATTAAAAACCGTGAAGACGCTGCATTAGTAAATTCCTTGACTCAAAAATATACTATAAATAACAATATAAATGTAAAATATAATGCATAGCAAAAAATATTAAGATGAAATACTTTTACTGGAAAATGTATCTTAAAATAAAATAGCAGAATGAAGGAAATCCTCTTAAAATAAAAGGGATTTGATTCAGCGTTATATTTGAATCATTATTTAAATTTAAATAAGCACAATTCTGTATATATTCTTGCTCTTTTCTATAACGATTATCCTTTTTGTATGATCATTTTATATTATTTAATTAATTTTATTATTATTTTGCTAGAAACTGATAAAATTATTTAATACGTTACTACTGAACATCCCAAATATAATAATTAATTATATATAAATAGTGTAGTGCAAAAGGCCCGTTACGATTGTGTTTTGACACTAACGTGGGGCAGAAGTCGAGCTACTATTTTGATTGCGCACCATCTTGGTTATGTAACGTTTAGGTCGGTTTCGCTTTAACTATTGTGTTGTGTAGACGTCCAAATCTTATGATGGATAAATATACGTCATAAGAACGAACAAAAATAGTGACAATATTTATTGAAAATAATTGTTCAATTATTACTACTCAGCGAAAATTGCGTCAATGGAAGGTGAACTTTTACCCCATCATATACAGTACTTAAAACTTTTATCACTATAAAAAATACAGGCTATATAAAATTATTTAACATTTACCACTATCCCCAAGATAGTTATAAATAAATTTGCATTTGATTTATCGAATACATATTTCATGACGCTTCCATTTCGATTTCCATAAAACAGCAGGGCTGTGAAACTCAAATTTCCACTGCATAACCGATAAATCCTCTCGGCGAGCTCTTAATTGTCCATGAAACGTCAGTTTCGAAATTTGGCTCACCGCCAAGGCCAGTTGTTCTTTTTACTGAAAAACAATCGCTGAATACCGACTCATTTTAATTAACATGCTTTAGTAAATTAGCAAGTTATGGAAATAACTGTTATTATTACTTCAAAGATTAAACGGATAAGTTGGATGATAAATTGCGCGGAAAAGAAATGCAAACAGTAGTCGTTTTCTATTTCAATAAAAAAGTAAATTTATATTACAAATGACTGAGATAAATATAAGAGAATGTCAACTAGCTGTGTGAGAAATAACAGCGTCCCAATCTCAGGCGATTGAGGACGAAGGAGATTCAAAAAGTACAGTTTATGTAATCGATCCTTCAAGTTCCAGTGTCTTGGCGCTGTAGCTCTAGTAAAAATTCTGATGATGGGATAGAGATCAGTGTGGGTATACATGTTCTCGACAGGGAATTGCACGTAGACAGCAGCATCTACGTGTTCATTTTGAAGTTTCCCAACATCTGGGGAACCACGCGTCAGCAGATGACTAATTAACAAGAGGTATCGACAAGGCGATCAGTATAATTTCGTTGAAGGATGCAATCCATAGATCTAGGAGTCTAAAAGTATAAGCCGTTTTTCGTATGGTTGGAGATATAGGGCCTGGTGTGTTGTATATAATTCGGCGGTGAGTACCGTGCCGTCTTCAGTGAACCTGATAAGCCAAGTTTTCCCATTAGAGACAGGGACACAACCAAGTCCTGTACTGGATTTGTAACCATCGGTGTAAATTAATAGGGAAGTTATTAAAGGGAACTAAATCAAGTTTCCAAGATCAAGTCAAATATAATGGAAGAAATGAAGGGTATACGGATAAAAGGTTGGCTATCGCAGGCAGATGCTGGTATTTTAAATATCTTATGTTTTGAAATACGTAACAGTTCAATTGAAAAGTCCCCGACCTGACACATAGGTGGCGCAACTAGTAGTAAATCCATATGTTTTTAGTTAGCACTAACCCTCTAAAGATGCGTGAATAAATTTGACAGCTGTCGGATCCTTAGTTTGTGAATTATAGCATTTTGAGCGGAGCAACTTTTGATATTGTGAAAAAAATGTATAAAAGGGAATTTCGCG
This sequence comes from Rhynchophorus ferrugineus, assembly GCF_030347505.1. Lineage (NCBI taxonomy): Eukaryota > Metazoa > Arthropoda > Insecta > Coleoptera > Curculionidae > Rhynchophorus > Rhynchophorus ferrugineus. Next base: position 2,013,243 of record NW_027472582.1, on the reverse strand, counting down.
TGTTGATAAAATATTGCTTTTGAAGGGATAAAATACAGCTGAAGCAAAAACTTGGCTTGATACCGAACTTCCGGACACTGCCCCATTAAAATCAAATATCAAGGATTGTGGTATGCTAAGTTTAGACGTGGTGAAAGGAGCACCGAAGACGGTGAACGTAGTGGACGCCCAAAAGAGGTTGTTACCGGCGAAAACATTTAAATAATCCACAAAATTATTTTGTAAATGGAAACTGAGTGACAATCTAAAGATATTAACTGAACGTGTACATCATATCATTCACGAATATTTGGGTATGAGAAAGCTCTATGTAAAGTGGGTGCAGTGCGAGCTCACTTTTGACCAAAAAAATGACAAGTTGATGATTCGGAGCAGTGTTTGATGATCAAGCATAATAAACCCAAGTTTTTGCCTCGATATATGACAATGGACATATGAAACATGGCTTCATCATTTTGAACATGATGAACCTGCTCCAAAGCGTGGGAAAACACAACAGTCGGCTGGCAAGGTTATGTCGTCTGTATTTTCGGATGCTCATGGAATAATTTTCATTAAGTATCTTAAAAATGGAAGGTCTATTAGTAGCGACTATTACACAGAGTTATTGGGCCGTTTGAGGGACGAAATCGCCGAAAAAATGCAGCATTTGAAGAAAAAGGAAGTGCTGCTTCACCAAGACAATGCACCGTGTCAAAAATCCATAAATTTGGCCTCAAATTGCTTCTTCATCCACAGTATTCTCCAGACCTGTCCCCCAGCGGCTGTTTCCCGTTCCCAGATTTCAAAATTATACTCGCCGGGAATCAATAAATTTTCGTCGAATGAAGAGGCGATCGACGAAACTGAGGTCTATTTTATATTAAGCAAAGGACAAATCGTACTACAAAAATGGTATCGAAAAGTTGGAGAGTCGCTATAGTCAGTATATCACCCTTGAAGGGAATTATGTTGAATAAAAAAAAAAGAAATTCCAAAAAAATGTGTTTTACCAAGGTAGGCCGGGGACTTTTCAATTGACCTGTTACGTCACTAACAAAATAACAAAAACAAGTATTAATTGTTCACTTTACAACTCCACACACCTATAATGCTTAAATGGATATATTGACTAGCTGTCTTTTCCCTAGAATCTAAAAACTACAAATTTATTTTGTTGAAAATTGTAATAAATGTATTTTGTAATAAATCTATAGTGTGCTTAAGTTTTGTCGTGCTGTTTTTCCCTACAAATTAATATTCATATCTGAACCGCCTTCTCATATAATAACCTTCTTTAGTCCTGGTCGGAATTACAACATTCAGTCTTGCTCAATCTTTATCCACTACCGCTACCGAGCGCTGATCAACGTAACAGTGAAAAATCGGTTTAATAATTCATTCCATATTTCCAAATAACATATTTTCACCATAAATTCAGCTATTTCAAAACAGCCTTCTGACTGAACATGAACGGGGCGCACTTTAATGCGTTCAATTTGTTTTTATTTTCCGTTTTTTCTTCGGGTATCTCCCCCCACCCCTCTCTGTCTCTCTCTTTTATAACTTTTTCCTACGAAGTAATTTGTCTCGTTTCACATAAGCGAGGAGGCTTAAGGAAGTTAATACCGTTCACGGTATACGAGACTTAAGAAAATTTATTCTTGTTAATTATTTTACTTAATGGACGCTATAGGGTTTCTTTTTTCGCTTGGATTTTATCGAATGTTCCTTTATACGTTTTTTTTTCTTCGTTTATAAGTGACTAAACTTAATATTTGGATTTTCTTGGTTGAAATAATTTTATTTGGTATAATTATAACGTAATTAGCTTAATTTTATTTTATTTTTGATTTATGAGCAACTTTATAAACTTATTTCTTTCATAAATAAGTGTATTAATTTAGTTTAATTATATTTGAACAACTGCTAGCAATGGATTTGGAGGATATTTAAATGACGCTTCAAAAGAGGATTAAAAAATGTGGTGTAAACTCCTATCACTATACAAAAAGTCTGTGAGTGAGGGTATGTATTATTATATTATATTATACTTTATAGTATGATAGTGTTTGCTTTCTATCGCTTAGTGCCTTTTGTCTGACAAAAGTATCTAGAATGATTTTTCCAAACAAACACATGTGCTTATCTTGACAGGTACTACTAGTGTAGTTCCAAGAAATCCTTTATAAATTGACCTACATCCCCCCCGCCATAGTACATTGGGGTATTGTCTTTAGTTATCTCCAATGAGTCCCGAATCTGTATAATTTTTTTAATTAAAAATACATGTTGAATCCTAATTGTTACTAGTAGATTTTTATGAAAAATATAGACCATTATTATCTCTATGCTACTGTTAGTAAATATTTATGATAAGTGCCTAATTTAACTTTAATGTACCTATAATATAATTTTTTTTTCAGCGCAGTTTCTTTTATATTCATTACGATGATTTGCGACTAATGGCAATGAACATGACTTGCATTGCTTGGCTTTCACCAGCCTGTCGAAAAGTTTACTCAGGAATATTTAAAATATCTGGTTAAAATATCTAAATATATGGTTAAAGAACGTCATTGATTTGCAATAAGTCAATAAATCAATCAACTGTGGATATCTTAGGATCGTACTGAGCAGAATACTTTCTTAGATATTAGTATTCTTAAACTTGAAATATGCTTCAATTTCAAAAGAGAGTTCGACTACTAAACCTGCACGTAGAGGGCATCGATGGAGATCCATCCCCCCTGTCCCACCTTCATTATCACCGCGCAGTTCATATTTATAAAGATATGCTGTAAAATAGTACATCAGATAATATTAAAGTTGTAGCAATCCATCAATTTTTAGTGGCAGGGAACAACAATTAGTCATTCAATACTAAGCTGTTCATGGCTTTGTGTCCATGACCATAAATTATCTTATATCTACCATAGTAAAAAAAAGACTAAAGAAAACAAAAATAGAGTTAAAATAACAATAAATAATTCAAATGTGAGGTGGTATGGTGGAGGAAAAGGAAGAAATATTGGACGTGATACATTGTTGTTAAGAAATGGACAAAATTAGAGAAATGTGAAAAGATAACAAATATTAAGTATATAACGAATTTTCTACTCTACTCTAGATATTGGTTAGGGTACTTTCGTTTTGATATCATATTGCATATTCCCTATATTGATAATTAAATATTCTCGGCTTGTGTATTTAAATATTTTTATATTACGAAAATTATGCCTCCAATACTCGTATTAAATTATCATTATTTGATGCCATAATAAAATAGAATCTATCTACGTTATTGTAATTTTCGTCAATTACATGCGCAAAATATTTTGACCGAACGGAGATAGTAATAGTCAATTTATTTTTCAGCAATATTGAATTACTGTATCCCAATAAAATAATATTTTGTTGTTTGTGTACCACAGATAGACCAAATTTCTTCGAAATATATTAATTGTGCGTTAATATATTAGTTTTAGTTTCTGATTAGAAATGTATGTTTGTGTTGCATTATTTCTATAAAAATTATTAACAAATAATAAATAATAAAATTATAATAAATGTATTATTTTTTAATAAATAAATAACTGTTAGATTAACTAATAAAAATATATTTAGTATATAAATGGGCGACCTGATCATCTGAATCCCTTTAACAGATCAATGTATTTGACAGAGGTTTACAAATTAACGTCTGATGAAGCAGTAGCATGAGCATCGTTATAAAATGTTGTACTTTTGGTTGCTCAGGTTAGAGATGTCGGATGCGAAGAAAAGGGTGTATATTTCGATATATCGATATTTTAAAAATATAGGAAGACGTAAAATTCATTTGATCCCTGGGGGAGAAATATCAAACCAATAGTTCAGGTTTGTAATATCTTAATATCGATATTTAACTTGGGGACTTAAAGTTCGGTACGCTCATATACAACTATCGATACTTTGAAAAAATATCAGATCGATGTATCAGACAAAAATTGTGGGGAAAAAATATCGGTATTAAAAAATTATCAACATATCGATGTCCCTAGCTCAGGTCCAAAACCACGCACGCTTGTATTATTCAAGGAATTTTTACAATTTATGAAAAATGTCTGATTCCCCTGTATGTACATAATATAATGACTTGTTAACTTAACACTAAAAAGTAAGGAAAACCTTCGTTCAAGGTTGATCTTTGCCCTTTCCGATAGTTCAACGATTTTCGGAAAGAAGATTGGAAAACTTTCGGTAAAATAGTTTCACCTCGCCCTTCACCTCGCACGACACGTGACCGGCATAAAGACCGACGCCGAAATAAAGCCGGCACTGTCGTTATGAGAGATCGTAGAATCGGCCAAATTGGACTTTCTCCTATTCGGCAAAATATTATTCGACTAACGACCGAAGAGAAACACAGAACGCACAGTTTAATTCGCTCCTAATGTGGGATATTCTCTCGGCTTATGACGGTTTCGGTTCAGTAAATAAACTGGATCAAAATCTATTATTCTTGAGAACAGATACGTTTTATATGTATGCTCTATCTGTTATGGGATACAGGAAAATCGGGCCACTATTGAGGTAGAAATATACATATATATATATATATATATATATATATATATATATATATATATATATATATATATATATATATATATATATATTCTTTGTATTAGTCATATACTACGACTTTATCGGATAATTTATAGCATTAACATTACCTAAATGGGTGTTAAAATTAACTGTCACTAAAGCTCATAATTCCTAGTACTCATAATTTAATCGATTATGATACCCATATATTTCAAGCAAAGTTTTATGAACAAACTAAAAGCGAGCTATTTTAGTATTTTTATTTAAAATACAAGACAATGCTGTTATTTTTGAGAAGAGATACATTTTGTATATGTTCTCTACCTGCGATGGGAAACAGGAAAATCATATTTGATTTTTTTGGTGCATCGAAACTTAGATCTATGTGACATCATATATTTATAATAGTTTTATTTTTCTATGTAAGTGTCATATACTACGACTTTATCACATAATGTATAACATTAATATTATCTAAATGGGTGTTAAAATTAACTGTCACTAAAGCTCATAATTCCTAGTATTCATAATTTAATCGATTATGATACCCATATATTTCAAGCAAAGTTTTATGAACAAACTAAAGGCAAGCTATTTTAGTATTTTTATTTTAAATACAAGGCAATGCTGTTATTTTTCAGAACAGACACATTTTATATATGTTCTCTATCTGCGATGGGAAACAGGAAAATCATATTTGATTTTTTTGGTGCATCGAAACTTAGATCTATGTGACATCATATATTTATAATAGTTTTATTTTTCTATGTAAGTGTCATATACTACGACTTTATCACATAATGTATAACATTAATATTATCTAAATGGGTGTTAAAATTAACTGTCACTAAAGCTCATAATTCCTAGTATTCATAATTTAATCGATTATGATACCCATATATTTCAAGCAAAGTTTTATGAACAAACTAAAGGCAAGCTATTTTAGTATTTTTATTTTAAATACAAGGCAATGCTGTTATTTTTCAGAACAGACACATTTTATATATGTTCTCTATCTGCGATGGGAAACAGGAAAATCATATTTGATTTTTTTGGTGCATCGAAACTTAGATCTATGTGACATCATATATTTATAATAGTTTTATTTTTCTATGTAAGTGTCATATACTACGACTTTATCACATAATGTATAACATTAATATTATCTAAATGGGTGTTAAAATTAACTGTCACTAAAGCTCATAATTCCTAGTATTCATAATTTAATCGATTATGATACCCATATATTTCAAGCAAAGTTTTATGAACAAACTAAAGGCAAGCTATTTTAGTATTTTTATTTTAAATACAAGACAATGCTGTTATTTTTGAGAAGAGATACATTTTGTATATGTTCTCTACCTGCGATGGGAAACAGGAAAATCATATTTGATTTTTTTGGTGCATCGAAACTTAGATCTATGTGACATCATATATTTATAATAGTTTTATTTTTCTATGTAAGTGTCATATACTACGACTTTATCACATAATGTATAACATTAATATTATCTAAATGGGTGTTAAAATTAACTGTCACTAAAGCTCATAATTCCTAGTATTCATAATTTAATCGATTATGATACCCATATATTTCAAGCAAAGTTTTATGAACAAACTAAAGGCAAGCTATTTTAGTATTTTTATTTTAAATACAAGGCAATGCTGTTATTTTTCAGAACAGACACATTTTATATATGTTCTCTATCTGCGATGGGAAACAGGAAAATCATATTTGATTTTTTTGGTGCATCGAAACTTAGATCTATGTGACATCATATATTTATAATAGTTTTATTTTTCTATGTAAGTGTCATATACTACGACTTTATCACATAATGTATAACATTAATATTATCTAAATGGGTGTTAAAATTAACTGTCACTAAAGCTCATAATTCCTAGTATTCATAATTTAATCGATTATGATACCCATATATTTCAAGCAAAGTTTTATGAACAAACTAAAGGCAAGCTATTTTAGTATTTTTATTTTAAATACAAGGCAATGCTGTTATTTTTCAGAACAGACACATTTTATATATGTTCTCTATCTGCGATGGGAAACAGGAAAATCATATTTGATTTTTTTGGTGCATCGAAACTTAGATCTATGTGACATCATATATTTATAATAGTTTTATTTTTCTATGTAAGTGTCATATACTACGACTTTATCACATAATGTATAACATTAATATTATCTAAATGGGTGTTAAAATTAACTGTCACTAAAGCTCATAATTCCTAGTATTCATAATTTAATCGATTATGATACCCATATATTTCAAGCAAAGTTTTATGAACAAACTAAAGGCAAGCTATTTTAGTATTTTTATTTTAAATACAAGGCAATGCTGTTATTTTTCAGAACAGATACATTTTATATATGTTCTCTATCTGCGATGGGATACAGGAAAATCATAATTGGTTTTTTTTGGTGCATCGAATCTTAGCTCTATGTGACATCATATATTTATAATAGTTTTATTTTTCTATGTAAGTGTCATATACTACGACTTTATCACATAATGTATAACATTAATATTATCTAAATGGGTGTTAAAATTAACTGTCACTAAAGCTCATAATTCCTAGTATTCATAATTTAATCGATTATGATACCCATATATTTCAAGCAAAGTTTTATGAACAAACTAAAGGCAAGCTATTTTAGTATTTTTATTTTAAATACAAGGCAATGCTGTTACTTTTCAGAACAGATACATTTTATATATGTTCTCTATCTGCGATGGGATACAGGAAAATCATATTTGGTTTTTTTTGGTGCATCGAATCTTAGCTGTATGTGACATCATATATTTATAATAGTTTTATTTTTCTATGTAAGTGTCATATACTACGACTTTATCACATAATGTATAACATTAATATTATCTAAATGGGTGTTAAAATTAACTGTCACTAAAGCTCATAATTCCTAGTATTCATAATTTAATCGATTATGATACCCATATATTTCAAGCAAAGTTTTATGAACAAACTAAAGGCAAGCTATTTTAGTATTTTTATTTTAAATACAAGGCAATGCTGTTATTTTTCAGAACAGATACATTTTATATATGTTCTCTATCTGCGATGGGTTACAGGAAAATCATAATTGGTTTTTTTTGGTGCATCGAATCTTAGCTCTATGTGACATCATATATTTATAATAGTTTTATTTTTCTATGTAAGTGTCATATACTACGACTTTATCACATAATGTATAACATTAATATTATCTAAATGGGTGTTAAAATTAACTGTCACTAAAGCTCATAATTCCTAGTATTCATAATTTAATCGATTATGATACCCATATATTTCAAGCAAAGTTTTATGAACAAACTAAAGGCAAGCTATTTTAGTATTTTTATTTTAAATACAAGGCAATGCTGTTACTTTTCAGAACAGATACATTTTATATATGTTCTCTATCTGCGATGGGATACAGGAAAATCATATTTGGTTTTTTTTGGTGCATCGAATCTTAGCTGTATGTGACATCATATATTTATAATAGTTTTATTTTTCTATGTAAGTGTCATATACTACGACTTTATCACATAATGTATAACATTAATATTATCTAAATGGGTGTTAAAATTAACTGTCACTAAAGCTCATAATTCCTAGTATTCATAATTTAATCGATTATGATACCCATATATTTCAAGCAAAGTTTTATGAACAAACTAAAGGCAAGCTATTTTAGTATTTTTATTTTAAATACAAGGCAATGCTGTTATTTTTCAGAACAGATACATTTTATATATGTTCTCTATCTGCGATGGGTTACAGGAAAATCATAATTGGTTTTTTTTGGTGCATCGAATCTTAGCTCTATGTGACATCATATATTTATAATAGTTTTATTTTTCTATGTAAGTGTCATATACTACGACTTTATCACATAATGTATAACATTAATATTATCTAAATGGGTGTTAAAATTAACTGTCACTAAAGCTCATAATTCCTAGTATTCATAATTTAATCGATTATGATACCCATATATTTCAAGCAAAGTTTTATGAACAAACTAAAGGCAAGCTATTTTAGTATTTTTATTTTAAATACAAGGCAATGCTGTTACTTTTCAGAACAGATACATTTTATATATGTTCTCTATCTGCGATGGGATACAGGAAAATCATATTTGGTTTTTTTTGGTGCATCGAATCTTAGCTCTATGTGACATCATATATTTATAATAGTTTTATTTTTCTATGTAAGTGTCATATACTACGACTTTATCACATAATGTATAACATTAATATTATCTAAATGGGTGTTAAAATTAACTGTCACTAAAGCTCATAATTCCTAGTATTCATAATTTAATCGATTATGATACCCATATATTTCAAGCAAAGTTTTATGAACAAACTAAAGGCAAGCTATTTTAGTATTTTTATTTTAAATACAAGGCAATGCTGTTATTTTTCAGAACAGATACATTTTATATATGTTCTCTATCTGCGATGGGATACAGGAAAATCATATTTGGTTTTTTTGGTGCATCGAAACTTAGCTCTATGTGACATCATATATTTATAATAGTTTTACTGTTCTATGTAAGTGTCATATACTACGACTTTATCACATAATGTATAACATTAATATTATCTAAATGGGTGTTAAAATTAACTGTAACTAAAGCTCATAATTCCTAGTATTCATAATTTAATCGATTATGATACCCATATATTTCAAGCAAAGTTTTATGAACAAACTAAAAGCGAGCTATTTTAGTATTTTTATTTAAAATACAAGACAATGCTGTTATTTTTGAGAAGAGATACATTTTGTATATGTTCCCTATCTACGATGGGAAACAGGAAAATCATATTTGATTTTTTTGATGCATCGAAACTTAGCTCTATGTGACATCATATATTTATAATAGTTTTACTGTTCTATGTAAGTGTCATATACTACGACTTTATCACATAATGTATAACATTAATATTATCTAAATGGGTGTTAAAATTAACTGTCACTAAAGCTCATAATTCCTAGTATTCATAATTTAATCGATTATGATACCCATATATTTCAAGCAAAGTTTTATGAACAAACTAAAAGCGAGCTATTTTAGTATTTTTATTTAAAATACAAGACAATGCTGTTATTTTTGAGAAGAGATACATTTTGTATATGTTCTCTATCTGCGATGGGAAACAAGAAAATCATATTTGGTTTTTTTTTTTGGTGCATCGAAACTTAGCTCTATGTGACATCATATATTTATAATAGTTTTTTTTTGTAAGTGTCATATACTACGACTTTATCACAAAATGTATAACATTAATATTATCTAAATGGGGGTTAAAATTAACTGTCACTAAAGCTCATAATTCCTAGTATTCATAATTTAATCGATTATGATACCCATATAATTCAAGCAAAGTTTTATGAACAAACTAAAAGCGAGCTATTTTAGTATTTTTATTTAAAATACAAGACAATGCTGTTATTTTTGAGAAGAGATACATTTTGTATATGTTCTCTATCTGCGATGGGAAACAAGAAAATCATATTTGATTTTTTTGATGCATCGAAACTTAGCTCTATGTGACATCATATATTTATAGTAGTTTTACTGTTCTATGTAAGTGTCATATACTACGACTTTATCACATAATGTATAACATTAATATTATCTAAATGGGTGTTAAAATTAACTGTCACTAAAGCTCATAATTCCTAGTATTCATAATTTAATCGATTATGATACCCATATATTTCAAGCAAAGTTTTATGAACAAACTAAAGGCAAGCTATTTTAGTATTTTTATTTTAAATACAAGGCAATGCTGTTATTTCTCAGAACAGATACATTTTATATATGTTCTCTATCTGCGATGGGATACAGGAAAATCATATTTGGTTTTTTTTGGTGCACCGAAACTTAGCCCTATGTGACATCATATATTTATAATAGTTTTTTTGTAAGTGTCATATACTACGACTTTATCACATAATGTATAATATTAATATTATCTAAATGGGTGTTAAAATTAACTGTCACTAAAGCTCATAATTCCTAGTATTCATAATTTAATCGATTATGATACCCATATATTTCAAGCAAAGTTTTATGCACAAACTAAAAGCGAGCTATTTTAGTATTTTTATTTAAAATACAAGACAATGCTGTTATTTTTGAGAAGAGATACATTTTGTATATGTTCTCTATCTGCGATGGGAAACAAGAAAATCATATTTGATTTTTTTGATGCATCGAAACTTAGCTCTATGTGACATCATATATTTATAATAGTTTTACTGTTCTATGTAAGTGTCATATACTACGATTTTATCATATAATGTATAATATTAATATTATCTAAATGGGTGTTAAAATTAACTGTAACTAAAGCTCATAATTCCTAGTATTCATAATTTAATCGATTATGATATCCATATATTTCAAGCAAAGTTTTATGAACAAACTAAAGGCAAGCTATTTTAGTTTTTTTATTTTAAAAACAAGGCAATGCTGTTATTTCTCAGAACAGATACATTTTATATATGTTCTCTATCTGCGATGGGATACAGGAAAATCATATTTGGTTTTTTTTGGTGCACCGAAACTTAGCTCTATGTGACATCATATATTTATAATAGTTTTTTTGTAAATGTCATATACTACGACTTTATTACATAATGTATAATATTAATATTATCTAAATGGGTGTTAAAATTAACTGTCACTAAAGCTCATAATTCCTAGTATTCATAATTTAATCGATTATGATCCCCATATATTTCAAGCAAAGTTTTATGAACAAACTACAAGCAAGCTATTTTAGTATTTTTATTTTAAATACAAGGCAATGCTGTTATTTTTGAGAACAGATACATTTTATATATGATCTCTATCTGCGATGGGGTACAGGAAAATCATATTTGGTTTTTTTGGTGCATCGAAATTTAGCTCTATGTGACATCATTATTTATAATAGTTTTTTTTGTAAGTGTCATATACTACGACTTTATCACAAAATGTATAACATTAATATTATCTAAATGGGTGTTAAAATTAACTGTCACTAAAGCTCATAATTCCTAGTATTCATAATTTAATCGATTATGATCCCATATATTTCAAGCAATGTTTTATGAACAAACTAAAAGCAAGCTATTTTAGTATATTTATTTTAAATACAAGGCAATGCTGTTATTTTTCAGAACAGATACATTTTATATATGTTCTCTATCTGCGATAGGATACAGGAAAATCATATTTGGTTTTTTTGGTGCATCGAATCTTAGCTCTATGTGACATCATATATTTATAATAGTTTTACCTTTCTATGTAAGTGTCATATACTACGACATTTTCACATAATGTATAACATTAATATTATCTAAATAGGTGTTAAAATTAAATGTCACTACATTACACCATTCCGCGTTTTTATATTTATTTATAGTATATCAATATATTTCAAACCAAACTTTATAACAAAACCAAAGGCAAGCTAAGAGTTATTTTAAGTACAAGGTAATTCAAAGTCACGATATATTATTTATTAATTATTAAAATTCACAATTTACAATTTTATATTTTTTCTCTTCTAGGTAAGTACAACTCTACATGTACAGCACATGTAAGTAACAGAAACTTTTAATGTTTAATGAATCTTCCTATGTATAACGAATATCCCAAATTATATTAATATTTCTTCTATTAATACATCTTAGTAGAGACAGATGTACAAAGGTTAATATTAAGTATTTTAAGTTTAAATATAGATATGAAACAAATTTAGCCAATATTTGATATAAATATAGTAATAAACGATAACATAAAGGAAAACGAATTAACTGAAATATTGTCCTCATGTTGATCATTTCAATTCCTTTCCATCAATTACATAATATTTAAGTTTTAATTTATTTTGAATATGACTAACAAAATATTAATGTAAATAAAATAATGGAACAAAAATAATGTTATCCAATATAATTTATTTTAATGTTATGGCATATTTAATGCATATGTTACCGAGGGAGTGCAGTTAATTTTACAGACACAATAGCTCGTAGGTTAGAGTTGTTTTATTATATCTAGAATGAACACTTTTCCATACCTCCTATGAGACAAAGTTTTAGGCGCATTTTTTATGCCTTGGGAGGCTTAGTCCACTTAATTAATTGTATAACCAACTTATATATACTTTCATTACACAACGTATTTACCTTTTAACGCTTGATTCATGTTGTCTTCGTTCCTGTGTTTCCTTGTCAAGTTATTTTGATATAATTCTATTTCCCCTTGGTTTCTTCTATTAACACCTCTGTACGTTTTTCTTCAAAAACCTATATTTAAACCCTGCATTCATAATTATGTATTTCCCATATCTGCAAAGCTGTTAGCATTACCTCCTCACAAATTCCAATCTAATGCTCATTTATATCCAGAAAAATTACGTCCATACCTATGCACGCACGTCTCTCAATCTCAATACTTGAGACTTGACTGGACTTGTTATCATTCCGCCATTTTCCAATTTCATCTGCCAAGGTGATCTTGATTTTTATTTTCTGTGAACACAAGATTATTTTGTTTTTTTTTTAATTTTTAAAAAATTCTAGCCACAGTATTTATACTAATATACACTGCAACTGTAGGACGCTGATAAATATTTTCAATAAAATTGCAGCAACTTAAATTTAATAGTATCAGTGCTTAATTCTCTAACACATTTTAATGACAAAAGGAGGTCCCCATTCCTGACATTGACTATTTGATGATTTTGGCGTTTTTAGTCAGTATAATCACAAATATTAAAAATATAACACTAATGTTTTAAATGATTTTGCAGGCATATAATAGTAATATCAATTATCTTCTTACATATTCCTACGCATCAGACATCATCCTCTCTTTTTTTAACTAGAGAAATGCTACTAGAATAATGAGAAAGAAATATTTTTAAAGCGAATTTTAGATATTTACAAACTATATTTGGCAGTACATTCGACGTCATCTATGATGTGCATTGGCTATTTTAGTGTAAGGACTATAGATTTTAAGATCACGTAAATCCGAACAAATAATGAAAATATATAATATCTATATTTTACTGAGTTAATATATATGAAATATTACAGTTCATTTTGCAACCACTAGCTGCCAAATTATTCTAAAATAACGTTTATTTTATTGGATCTGTCTTCCGTTTCTAAAGGCCTGTCTAATTTCCTACCTCCTTGACCAATAAAAGATAACTTCCCATAAATGTATATATATTTCATCGAATCGTAGGAAAGAATTAAGGAAGTGGAAAAACGTGAGTAGCATAAATATTCCCAGAAGGAAACGTGAGAGGATATGGTGGTAATACGCTCCAACTATAATCGATTTTATCCCGGTTGTAGCGTAGAAATTATACAGGAATATATGTGGCAAATAATTAATAAAGTTAAGTAGTAAGGGCGTAATTTTATTTGGATTCGCGGAAAAAGTTCAGTTTCGATTTATGTACAAATACAATACCTGTGTGGTTTACAAAACACACAGGTCTTGTATTTTAACAAATCTATTTCGCGGAGAAAAAGTGGTGACATATTGGATCCACCAAAATCTAAATTTTTTTGATCATACGGTTTCTTAAATCATAAAACATTCATTTGTGCACTATTTGTAATTAGTATAAAAGTGCAATATTTTTCTACCAGCATTATAAATTAATTTTAAGACTCACCGACATGCCTCATTTTCCGACATATAAAAAGTTTTTTCAGTTCGTTGTAAATATATTTCCCGGAAGTTTTACCTTTTTTACTGCAATTTTCACCGAATTCAGTGGGATTTCAACATGTTAATAATAGTGTCGATGTTTTAAGTGCAGTGATTTTGAAACTGACGTTTAAAGAGCGTTTTTCTTCCAAAGATGGTATGAAACGCAAAATGAAGATGCAGAATTCTTGAAAGTAACACAGGAGATCTATTCCAATAGCTTAAAGAACAAGAGATTGATACAAAAGCTTGAATATTTTATACCGTATGAATGGAGGCCAGGAGAATTTGAAAAATATTTCGTCATGTGCAAAATGCTGTTTCAACAGTAAATTCGAAAAGGTTATTTTGTATCATATTATTTCTGGTGATGAAAAGTGGATCCAATATGATAATCCAAACTGAAAAAATCATGGGAACCACATGGTTAAACGTCAACATCATCGGCAAAACCGAATTTCCACTGCTCCAAGTGTGGGATTACCTTGGTGTGGTATATTATGAACTGCTGAAACCTAATGAAATCATCAATGGTGTTAGCTATATATTACAATTAATGTGTTTAAAAGATAAAAGTTTTATGCAAAAAACAGCAGGAGTACGCACAATGGCGCATCAATGATATTCTTCAGCATGACAATGCTCGGCGACATGTTGCAAAACTGGTGAACACATACTTGTGCTATTCCGTCCACGGTATTCTCCATACTATGCCCCTTCTAATCACTACTTGCTTTGATATATCAGTACATGAGCAGCACTACTCTGGCAATAGCTCTTCACTTCTTAAAAACAGACTAAATAATCGGTCGATTCGTACATAGCTTCATTCATTTGATAGCCCTACCCCCATCATTGTTTTGAATTGAAATCCGTAAATTGTCTAGAAGAAGGGAAAAAGTAGCGTCTATAAGATATAATAAGATAACTGTGATAAGACAGGTACTAAAGATCAATATGAAGAGATCTTTTGTTCAAATATTTCCATTTTGTTCAATTTTTAATCAACACGAAAATAATGAGAACTAAAGGAAGACATATTTGAGTAAAATGCATTAAAAAAAACAGGTAAGGGTAAGAGCAGAATCAGAAAGACACTTGGAAGAGATGGGAAAAAGTAGCGATTATCAATGGACAATATTTTGAATAAAATGTAAAAAATATATATTGAAAAGAACGTACTGGCCTAACATATATCTAAAAAAACAAACTTCATACGTTGAAAACAATACATCTCAAACAATAATAGTAAATACTAAATCGATCAATTTACGATTAAAACAGGAAGTTTTAAACCGATCTTCTTTTAAACAGAACTCCTATAAGAATAAAATTGTCATTATCTCAGGTAGGGGATGTTTCCGACTACTCCCGCTAAAATATTCATAAGTTAATTCAGTTTTGTCAACCTTACCTAATTATAATGATGTAGTGTATTTAGAGTTGAACGAAGGTGGAATTTAAAGTAGATATCAGACGACCAGAGAAAAGTCTCCAACTTTTTAAATGTTATATATTATGGGTTGGACGTGACCAAAATTTTCAGCAAGTGGAGAAATTACGGATTATTATAGCTAGGTATTAAAGGAGATAATGAGATGTGCTTGTAATGAATTTGTTACGTTTGTTTCAAAGTATAACATTGTATGGTATTCCTTATGATCTTAGATAATTAATCTTCAATTACTTATACTATATACATAATTGTGTTCCAAACTTAAAAGCGTTTCAAATATTATGCCTAAGCATATTCTATACATTTTTTTTTTGATAACATCTTTATTAGATATGTTTAGTAAAATCTTAATTATAAATTAATTATTAATCATTAGTACATTGTAGTTGAATTAATTCACAAGCAAGACGCAAGACAAGCAACTTAAGCTATAGTTTACACTAAAGGTATGTTATACATATGTTGTATAGTTATGTCTGTGGCAGACCTGCTTATATTTTCCTTAAGTTAGAATAAGCATCTTTCTCTTTCACTCTGATATATCGGTCAGTTATATATGAATCTAAAATATTTAAATATTGATCAGGAAGAAGCATCTTATGGTTTAAATTCTTATGCTAAATTTTATCGGTTTGAGTTTGAGTAACGTCAAACAAATTTTAGTGTCTAGCGACTTTTCTGTGACGTCAATGATTCTAAGAACCTGATCAATCGTAGAATGTTGTTTCCTGAAACCCTTGGAGATCAAGTATGCAAGAACGAAATGCCTTTTCAAAATAATTTGTTTTATCTTTTTCAATAGTTTTTCAAATGAGTTGGACATTGTTGACAATAGTGATATTGACCTGTATGACGCTATATAACGGGCATATGTGGTTCAATTTTTTCACGGCACTTAACGATGACAGAGAGCTTCTTTCAGTTTTAGCAGCTCAAAATAAACTACTCCTTGCCACTCTTACTCTATTCACAGCAATATTGCCAAAGTACCTAATATATTAGGTGAATATGATTCATGATAACTGTCAGTTATTTTTGATAGACGAAAAGTTATTATCGAATAAAAAGCTGTATCCTATTTTGCTAATTATTCTGCTGATGACATATTTGGCTGAAATATCAAAATTATGTGATTAATTATCATTATTATTATTCCCCAGAATTATTTTTATTTCAATTTGTACAAAAATAGCGTCCTATACAAACCATAGAAACAAACAATCGGATTATAGGAATTGGCCAGTCTTTTCCAAAATGCTTTTGTAAGGAATTTCAAATGATCCAATAAAAAAGTGGTCTCAGAGCCAGCATTGGTTGCATCACATAAAACATTTCCTTGATTTTACTATTTAAGTAATACCTCTATATATACTCTATGAATAAAACTAATTTCAGTTCAATTCATTAACCTGTTCGATTATTTATAATCCTCTAACCGTGACACCTAAACATAATGGCCTGACGTCAATTTCATTCCATTAATACACCTAATAAATTGAGTTATGTTAGTAATTTCCCAATTTATATAATAATACTTCATCCAGCGTCCGGAATTAACGAGCACACTTGACCTAGGTTATTTAATAACTCCAAATTACCCAAAATAGGGTATTTAATTCGGACAAATTAATTTCAACTGATATTCAGATTATCTGACCGTTCCTTGCATCTGTTTCTATAATAAATTACGTGAATATTAGACCTTTTCCTGGTGAGCGTTCCCGTATCTATTAATGCGAAAATGATTATAAAATATGCAACAACTGGCAGTAGTAATTTATATGGTGACCCTAGTTAATAAGGATGACATAATGCCAGAAAATGATCCGCTTATTTGATTTCTGTCAGTATTATAAGTGAATATCTCTTCTCTTAATAATTTCCGGTATCAATTTAAGTCATACCTAACATTTCCAATAGCCATTATTTTATGATAGCATTTTTTTAAATGAAAAACAAAAACTAGTTTTGGTTCGCTTACTATGACTTTCATCTGTCTTCTTCTGTTTGCCGCTGTGGAAAACTTATGTTTTGAAATGCAATACTCGTTGGGGTTACATTAATCTCTTTGCTCCTGTAAGACCGCAACCGACGCAATGGCTTAAATCCATACGCCATTAGGATTTTAGTGCTCCCGTTTTGTATTGCTACAAAATTACGAAACTCATTACTGAAACAACGTATCGTTTTTATTGTTGGAAACAATGTTCATTAATCAAGATAACAAGATCTGAAAATACATATTTAAGTACCTGTTAAAAGAATTCACGAAAATTCGCAAAAAATCAGGATTCCGTATTTGTTTTTGATGTATATACTATATTTTACACGCTCCTTTTTCTAGTAAACGCCAATGAGCTGTCATTGAATGAGCATTAGAAAAACGTAATAATATATTTCGGTACTAATTCATTCAACAACTGATGAAATTAGAGTTGATGCATCCAGTAAACGAGCCCGTCATTTGACTGGGTCATGACATGACATACTTTTACTATATGTTGAAAGACCTACTGATTTTTCAGCATGAAAATGATCTAGTGTGTATTTTAAAGTGGCTGAAGCTTCCATGTTAAAATGGACAGTTTTACCGGACTAGCCACTTTGCGAAGAACATTTTTTTCATATTTTCACATTTCGGATGATACTACACAGTTAACTGAACAGTACCTCAGAATTAAGAAAAAAATTTACTCTATTTAATGGGAAACACTAAATGATATCAAAAAGATGGGGTAAAATGGGCAATACAATACGGAAATTTTTAATGGCTCTTAATAATTAATTAACAGTTTTTGTGTACTTATTTTTTTAAGTTATATCATTAAAATTGCTTTATTATTAACATTTTTTGGTAACAAAAATATTAATAATCTTAAACAATGCCTTCAGAAATTAGTTTAACAAAAAAAAATGGTGTAATTAATTTTAATTCAGAATACCATTAAATACCAAGGTAAAAACGATTTTTTTCTTCCGTTTTTTTATCCGTTAGTTATTAAGTATCAGATCAAAATTTAATTATCTTAATTGACTTAATTGGCGATTTCAGTGAGAAAAAGGTGAATTTGAAATTAATATTACACAATTAATATCTGTGTACAATAATAACCTCAAAACAGAGTAGATAAAGGAGCCACAATTAATTAATTATGATGAATGCAATAATAAATATTATAAGATAACTTATCGATCAATCGTGGATATTATCAGCGATTAGTATCAATGTGTCTTACGTAATAACATATTTATTCAACATCCAATAAAATATATATGAGATAAAACAATAAACTAATGTAAAATTGTCTTATTTAAAATATCATATGGAAAAAGTGGATATTTGTCAAAATATTGTATATTTTCATTTTTTCTTGTTTATTTTTTACCAATCACTAAATGTCAAAGACATTAGGCTTCAGTGAGGCATTAAATACAAACTCATCATGTTACTATCAACACAAAAATGGTCATTATATTATATGAAAAAGGCACACATTGATAACTGTCTAAAAAGCTTCCTTCCAGTTGGTGAATGGAAAACCGTACAACATTCGCCATATTAACTAATCATCGCCTTTCCGACTATAATTTATTCTTCTAAAGTTATATATTGGGTTGTTAATAGACTACACAAGAAGTCTCTTCAATGGTCTCAAAACAAGAAGAATTATTTCAATGCTTAACATGTATGCTACCTAAACATTTACGAAATCATCGGCTAATGGAAAACAATATAAAGGTATATATTACCACACTCAAGCTTCAAAATTACAAAAAAAGTCATCAACATTTATTTGAATACCTTTTACGTTAATATTTATTGGACGCAATTTTGAAAAGGATTTATATTTTAGGGTTATTATTCTCTGCCATATAAGGAGCTTTTCAGCTATGCAATATATACCGAAGGATTAGGGGATTACTACGAGGGTTTTTAATTATGCTTTGTTTTTTAATCCGCCATATTTTTTAAAAGCTACTTTCGCTGTTCTCTTGTTTTCTTTTTTTTTGTTCTCGAATTTGTTTTGAAATTGTTATTTGGTAAATAATAAAGAGTTATAGCAATTGTTGCATAATGCCTGATGAAATTATGCAAAATTGCGTTTATTTTTACAGCGTATCCAAGAACCACCAGTGAAATTGATAATTAACAGTTACCAACTCATACATTACTCGTAATACATACTTGCTGAACGAAAATAACTTATATATGACTTAATCAGTTTTGGACTTAAACTAAAGCAAATATGTCGGTGTGTTGGATACAAATCGAAGTTACCCTGATTTAATCCAGTCTGATCAATAGATCAATACACGTAGACTTTAGAGTAGGATATAAAATAAGATAATTTTTATAGAAAATCAATTACTGAGTAAGAAAAATAAAAATAAACATATTAAGAAGATACTGCTTTCGACAACTAATAGGAAACATCTATAAGATAAGCAGAATTAGTAGAAAACACTAACTTGAAATAACTTTTGAAATAGGCAGAAAAACTCAGACAGAACACAATCCCTCCAACTTGAAAGAAAATCCATAAAAACCACATAAAATAGAACGTAGAACAAATAGAAAAATAAATATGACTAAGAAGAACATCGCAACACAGTTTAGAGAAACTAATTAAACTTTTATAGTTGCTAAAATTTTATTATTTCATCATTTTTGAAATGTGAGAGGAAACAGAGAGGGATGAATTGATTCTAACAATGGGAATGTGTTCACTTTAATGAGAATCAGTTTTTACTAACGCTAAACGGTCAACTGTCAGACTTCTTTAACAACACACATGGCAAACTGCTGCAAAAAAATGCAGCTGTTTCAGATGAGTCTGTCGAAACTTTTTAAAAAATCCGAAAATTTGAACTATAAATAACTTAATTAATATGTCGTTCCTGATATCTTGGTAAAGCATGAGTGGTATTTGATTTGACCTTATTCCTTATAAAATGAGATTACACTGGTATGCTTTGATGAAAATCTTATCAAGGGTCACATTCCTCCTACCTGAGGATAATAAGCACTAAGAGGGGTATGATTAGCAAATTATATGTATGTTTCTTTATATAGAGACTAAAAAAAGTATGTGTTCTGGAAGAACTTTGCCAAGATGTTGATATTTATAGTACCTCAGAACAAAATTGTGCAAAAAAATTAAAAATAAATTAGTGTTGTTATTAATGTGAATACTCTTCAAATGACTTAAGAGAAAAAATCTCTTACAATCATAATTTAATTAGTAAAATCTTTCTATCGCCCCAAAGAAACCAAAAGCCGAATATTAATTTAAAAATCGGCCCCATCGTTATTTTTGCTCCTTTCATCTGAAATCGAAATTTATTTCTTCAATAATATTCAACCACTTCCCGCCGGGGCTAATTAGTAAAATTAAATTTCGAATAGAAATTGTTCGAAAGGGAACAAACAAAAAATCGTTACCTACTTAATATAATCAAGATCTAAAGCGAGTTGAAATATCACCGCAGTTAATTTATACAGAAGTACGATTTTTTAGTTTTTGTAGACGATTGTGTAAACTAAAACTAAAACAATAGTTACGTCAGTAAAGGTAATACATTAATTAAACGATTAAATAACTAAGAATAAAATATATATAGGATAAATAAGCGGAAATAATAATTATATTTTATTATAATTTAATAGTCATATAATGAAGAACATACATCTTCACCTAAAATGTTCTTCGACAAATTCTTTCCTACCATATTTTATTTTATATCTTACATTAGAAATTCTTACTATAATCTTAATTTACAAATGTTGGTATTACTATAAGCATTGTTGCACTATACAAATTCATGGGTATAATTAGATTCAATCTTCAGATTTTCTGTGTGTTGTCCAGTAGTTGTATTGCCTCCACACTGCTGTGATTTAGTAATCTTATATCATGTTTTAACGCGAAATTGTGGGTAGCTTTGTAAATTGTTGTATGTAAATACAATTCGTTTGAACTTTGTTTTGTTAGCGTTAAATAACTAGTTAGTGATGAACTAGTGATGTCTATTCACAAGCCTTTTTCTTAATAATCGTGTTTTTTAAAATATGCATAACTATATATAATTTTATTAATAGGATTTGGCGTTGCTATAAATCAATTTTTGTACATCATGCAGTCTCCTATTGTCAGATTTAGTAGTAAGTTATCTAATTAAGTAACCTATATAGTTATCTAAAGTAAATAAATAAAATTTTAGTAAATAACTTACCTGAAAAGATACCGTATATTGTTTCTTGTTTTAATAATTCTGTAATAAAGTGTTATTAAATGATTCAATAAACTTTTAAGAACAGATAGTATAGGAAAGGTTATATGAGTGATGAAGTGATGTGTATAAAGACCATACTAGCTCTGGATGCTAATTAGCACCCCGATATGATGAAAACTTCTTAAAACACTTACAAAATTGCGTAAAAATGGATTATTTATCTTCTTAGACTCCTGATCTAGCAACCACATAAGCATCAAATCCATAGAATACCCAATTCCCCAAGTCAAAAGAGAAGAGGTCATATTGAACATGGGGACAATGATTATTTTCTTTTTGATGTTGATGGTGATTTGTCGATTAGTAGTTATATTTGGATGTCTTGAGACGTCTATGACAACATTTGCATTGGAAACGTTTGAAATTCTGCCAATTAGATTGTTTTCAACCAATATTGTGCTTATCAGGACTGCTTTGTCGTTTTATACTGGCTGAAATAACGCGAGATAATAGTTGAGGAATTCTAGAAGTGCTTAAACAGTAGCAAAAAAGAAAAGTAGGGATTTTTTTGGGAAAAATGTCGGGAAATATATGTAAATTTTTTATAATATATTGAAATATTTTGTCCACTTTATTAATCGTATTCCATCGCTGTAAGAGAATTCGGAAGAATGTCAAAATATATCTCTACTGCCCTCAATACCTTTTCGTTTCATGAAGATGATTTGCAACGCATTCAGTGTTATGAGGAGTAATAAGGACTTAACACCAATATAAAGAATTTTCTTTGTAAAAAATTGTCTGTATAAAAAGTTATCCTGTTTAATTTTCGGATCCTAATTGGCTTTAAATGCAGACCATAATAGTATAATACAACATAATCAAACGACTCCTTAACCTATTATTTTGATTCAGAAAACTGTAGGAGATAAATTATATCAAAACTATCACAGCAATGCAGAAAATAATTTCAGACATTTTTAAAAAAGAATTGTGTACATTAAAGTTAACTGTGCCTCATAATTTATTCATGATAATTTGTCAATTTACTCTGGTTATGATTATAACATTAAGGAGAATTGGCACGTGAAAATGAAGTCTTATAAAATCCTGCAAACCACAACTTGAATCTCGGTTAACGAATGGAACGCTTCCAACTTTATTTTTGCGGACTTTTGCAGCCAACATGTTTGATAATTGTTACTGCAGTTCAGTGAATCGAGTTAGCAACGGAACTAGAAAGTCCGAGATATGACGACGTAACATCTTCGTCGAGTTTGCTTTTAGGAAAATTGTGAAAATGAAGGTTGTTTGGTAGCTACTACATAAATATTTCATAAATTCATTCAGTATGTCATTAAGTTTAAAGTAATATAAGTGTATATTAGATTATTTATTTTACGAAAATATTATGAGTATAAGGAATATAGGATTATAAAGGTTTAGTATATTACTGTACTCTAAAATACGTCTACATATGATACTATTCAATTGATTAGTTTTAGATAAAAAAGCCAAACTGATGTCTAGTTGTTCAGTACTTTTGAGCCTACCTCGTAGCTTCTATCGGCCGAATAAACTTATTTCAAGGTAAATTATTGAATTCCTTTTTATTTGTATATATATTAAACAACTATTTTATATTTACGCATCCATAAATATTTACGTATTCATCGAAGGTTCAACAGAAATGATTGGTTTCTTGTTTTTATATTTTCGGCCGACAATATAGCGATGCTATTTTATCAATACGTTTTAGATTTATACTAGCGTATTTTTCAATATATATTGACTGCAAAACGAAATATGACTAAACGATTGAACAAAATTGAACGTATTTTTTTGGTCGTCTGCGTTAGAATGATGGCTTCACTAGGTCTGGAAGTAAATGATTGTTTAGCATTATACTCAATTTATGTCAGATTTATTTCTTAATATCTTATTTGTAAAGTATTGGAGAAAAATATGGATACATAAAGTAAGCGTATGTATCAACTTTAAACATACATACTTGAAATTTAAAATCAATAATCAACATACATCGTTGACCCAAAAATATTATTTCTATAAAGACTGTTAAGTTATGCCAATTCGAAATAAAAAAGGTGCATGAGAAATATACAGGACAATATGGCTCTTCATATTTCACTTTAGATTATTTCTTAAATAACCATCTGTTATTTACCAACTTGATCCATCATATAAAATGGAAAAGCATTGAAAATAAAGTAATGCGCACCTTTGTGAGATATTTCACTTTAAAAATGCATTTATGTTGATAAAAAATTGTATACGTTAAAGTATATTAACCAAGGTATTTTTCTATGTTGTTTGGTAGCTTATTATTGTTCTGGTAAGATGGCGATACTGTGTCGAAAGAAAGATATTAGCTTGGCAACTGTCCAATCATCGATCAATTTTGCACTACAGCAATTTAAAATACAGTCAGAAAGCGCTATATCTAGTAAATACGCTGAGTGTCTTAAAAATTTCCATTCTAGCTGCAAGAGTGTATCTTTGATAACTCTTGCAAGATGTGACCCAGCATTGTCATGCAAGAGAATGAATCTGTGTAGAATACTCACTAGGGTTAGTCTTTTTTGCAACAATAGGTCATATAGTTTATTCATTTAAAGTTCTTTAAGGGTTCGAGATGAACTCTCGTCCTAGAAATCATGTAATTCGTGATGTTCAAACTTTTTGGTCCTCCAGATCATTTATATGATAGTCAAATCAAACCATGTATTTGGAGAGTTGTTTTTTTATAGATATGTGACCAACACCCTACTTAACGGTAAGGTAAAGCTTTTTAGAAGTTGTACCTTAATATTTCGCAAAATATATTTATGAAAATATATTCAAGAACATAATATATCGAACATATATGATATACTTTGCAAAAGGCGTAATAGAGATCCAAAAAGATAATAATTTACGTGTATATATACATACATATGTATATAACATACCTTAAAATATAATAATGTCTTTCTAAAAAAAATCAATTCAAAACCTTTCTGTAGTCACATCAAATTTACTTAAAGTTTTCCTTTCAGTCCTTTCTCTCTATACATATTTTAAAAGCTGCACTCTTCTTGATTTCTTATTCCATTTCCAGGACTCTAGCTTAAGATATTTTTTCGAGCTTTCCTGACCAGAATATAGGACACAGATATCATCCTTTCTGTTTCGTTTTTTTTATCTTAAGTTACTTTGCCTTTTTCTCTTGCTGTGTTTTCCACACATCAATGGTATACAAAAATAGATTTTTAGACAAACATGTATATATATATATACATATATAAATCTCCTGTCGCATGTTTTGATAAATATCTAATTTTTTAGACAATTATCTTTACATTAACTTAAATATAGGTAACTAATACTTACGAGGACCTACTTGGCCCGATCATAGTCTCTAGTGGAATAATGTTTATGTATTAACAGTACTGTGTTTCTGTTAAATGCACCTACACCACACAATATCAAATAGTTTGAATTTTTTGAGTCTGTGTCCTATTCTGGCGTTATCCAAGTGTAGTATTACTTTGGTGATGACATGAGAACTGTCCTCGTGTATCCTGGCCAGGAAATTCTCTCAATTTCCTGAGTGACAGTCGATATCTGCAGGTCTCGATGTAAGTAGTCAGTCACATAGTAACTCGATGCAGTACTTCTCAGGACTTTGTTCTGTATATATATATATATATATATATATATATATATATATATATATATATATATATATATGTATATTTATATATATAATAAATTAGAATATATTTTTCTTCTTCTCCTCACCTTGAAGATTCCATTGGGATATGCAATAGTTAGCTATCCATATGTTTCGGCGATCACCTCTTCATTCGACCAAAATGTCTTCCTAGAGAGCATTCTCTTGAGATCTGAGAACAGGAAATAATCGATGGGGGCCAGATCTGGAGAATACGGTGGATGAGGAAGCCCTATTCATCTATTTTTGCCATCGTTTTCATTGACTTGTGATACGTTGCATTATCTTTGTGAAGCAACACTTTCTTTTTCTTAAAGTGCGGCCGTTTTTCGGCGATTCCGTCCTTCAAACTATCCAATAACGGTATGAAATAGTCGCTGTTGATGGTCCTTCTTTTTCCAAGATAGTCAATGAAAATTATTTCATGCGACTGTTGCGTTTCCAACGCTTTGGAGCAGGTTCATCATGTGCAGTCCGCTCGGATGACTATCGATTGGACTTAGAGTGAAATAATGGAACCATGTTTGATCCATTATCACACATAGATGCAAAAGCTCGGGTTTATTACGCTTAATTATCTTCAAACACCGCTCCAAATTATCAACTCGTCATTTGTTTTGGTCAAAAGTTAGCTCGGGAGGTACCCATTTTGCACAGGGCTTTCTCATACCCAAATATTCGTGAACGATATGATGTACACGTTCAGTTGATATCTTTAGAGTGTCTGCTGTTTTATTCTATTTCAATTTACGGTCATTCAATATCATTTTGTGGATTTTTTTAATGTTTTCGTCGGTAACAAACTCCTTTGGGCGTCCACTGCGTTCATCGTCTTCGGTGCTCATTTCACCACGTCTAAACTTAGCCTAGCAATCCTTGAAGGTTCATTTTCCTGGGGCAGTGTCCGTAAATTCAGCATCAAGTCAAGTTTTTGCTTCAAATGTATTTTTTTAAAGCAATATTTTATCAACACACTGAATTTTTTATCCATTTTTTCACAATGACAAATGTTGCTTCACTAAAAATCCTATAATTCACAAACTAATAGTCCGACAGCTGTCAAATTTATACACGCATCTTTTCAGGGTTAAGGCTAACTAAAAAACGTATGGATTTAATTCTAGTAGCGCCATGTATATGTCAGGCCGGGCACTTATCAATTGACATATTACGAGAAGTACCACACAACATATTAATGTAATCAACTATTAAGTAATTTCTTCATTGAGTAAAGTAGTACTTGTAGAAAAGATATTTTTAAGAATTTGTTGGCTTTAGTTGAAATGTGTTAACTAAATCAAATTAATAAAATCATACGGATAATATATTAATGATCACAGCAGGTCAATAGCGAAAGTGGGTGTCCCGACCCGGAAAAGCGTCGCAATGTCCCGGAAAATGATGCCGAGGAAATAAACGGTTTGGATTTTCCTAAACGGATTTAGAAAGAAAGAGTTGACAGTTAAAGGGGAGTGGCCGGGATAGTGGGTTCTCAAAAAAAGCAAACCCAGGAATTCGAGGACGGGGTAGAGTATTATGTTACTCGAACGCCTCCACAAAATATATTAACATTTTATTATAAGGAAAAACAGGTCCTTTATCACTTTAATATCTCTTATCGTGAGGATTTTTTGGAATAATAAACATGGGTTATATCAGCGTATCCGCTTTACGTTACTGCTGTAAGGGATATACAAGAATGGCTACTGTTTTGGTATATCAGGTCATTGCTTTTTGAATATTATTTTTTTAAAAGATGTTTCATTCTAAACTATGTCTTTATGTAAGATTTTTGTTAGGCACCTAGTCCTACTCGAACTACCGGATATATTCGTTTAGTATTTGAACATTTTGTTAATGAAGCTTGATGATTATATCTACTGCTCATCGGATATAGTGGCCTTCTGACTGGAGCAGTTCTACAAATTTAATTTGATTGATTTAATGATCACTAACTTAGTCTTTTAATATATTGCCAGAGTTTATAGCAGTTAGAGCGAAGTCAGCTTCTTTCTGGTATAACTTAGTTGCTATCTGGTTATATTTTTTGTAATGGGTATATATATTGTTTATATAATTTAAAGTAATATGCTCTCATATTATTATAATATACTTGTATATGTAGAGGATCTTTAGTGACTATTCTCTTATATATATATATATATATATATATATATATATATATATATATATATATATATATATATATATATATATATATATATATATATATATATATATACTATTCTAATTAATTAATCTTATTTTAAAGCATATTCTAAAGTCTATATATGTCCTAAATGCACTCTTTAATGGTTCTAGGGGAATATCTCGTAATATCAGTTCATTTGAAATATAATATGGAGCATCGACAATGGCACGCAAGACTTTATTTTGTAGCCGTTGTATGATGAATATTTGGACTTGCTAGCGGTTTCCCATAGTTCCGTATAGTTGAGTATAGTTTTATACAATAATACCTTGTCCTTGTTTATACATTAATACCTTGGATTTGCGTCCAATAAGCCAATACATTTGGTAGAGTTTAAGTCCAAGTTTTTTCCGTTTGGCGATCTTCGATCAACGTCTTCCAAGTTAGGTATCGATCTAGGTGTATACGAAGATATTTAGTATCCTCGGCTTGTGGGAGTTGACTATTATTGATATAGGCTGGTGGACATATTCTTCTGCACAGCGTCAAGGTTATATGACTGTATTTTTGTTTCGTTGGCTCTATCATTTTGGCGGCATTTGTATTTGATTTAGGTGTGTTTCTAGATTAAGTGATACTATGGCTGGATCTTTATAACAAGCTAAGACGGCTGTATCGTTTGCGTATGTTCCCAAGGTGATTATTTTTGTTCTAGGTAAGTCGGCTGTGTCCAGAAGATATAGTACTGAACACAGTACATTGCCTTGTGGAACTTCTGAATATATTGCGTGTAATTCGATATGTTCATCGCCTTGTTTTACTGTATAATAGCGATCTATCAGGTAAGATCTTAGTAGCTCATAATCCGGATGAATAAGAGTTTCATATACAAATAACAATTTCTTTTTTTTTATTTCTGTGTCTACAGTAAATCAAATTACATATCTTTTACAATAAAATATTACAATAAACTCAAACTAACGGCAATACTCCGGTTAGGTATTACCTGTTCCGTTCCATATTTTTCTGTCTTTCCTCAGTCTTCTTGCTTCAGTCGAAGTTTATCTTCTCTTCTGAGGTATTTCTTATATCTCTATTTCTGTGTCTCTGTCTTGTATCCTTAATGTACTGTAAGTGTTCTTAGCATCTCAATTGTCTTATTTACATGTGCTCTTCGACTGATTCAATATTGGTTTTTTCCTACTTTTTTTCCATTACTTCTCAACCTGTCCACCTTTGTTATATCGCAGACTCTTCTAATGTTATTAATATCTAATGCTTGTTTCTTATTTATATCTCTCTTTGACAATATCCACGTCTTCCAACCGAATGTCAGGTTGGTCTGTAAACGTGCTGTTTCTACTTCCACTTGTATACTTCTTTCAAACATTAATTATTTTACATAATAATTTAAAGGCTGAAAAAAAATAATTATTTTTGACAATTATTATATATTAAATATAACATATTACTACAATTCAGATCTCGTCTTTCATAAATGAATATGGTATATATTAATTACTAAAAGCCAATTGTATACAATTGTATATTGTATTCGTATTTCACAATACACAATAGAACTATTTTACCAAAGTCATGCAAAACATGAATGTAAATATGTATACAATGAGAACTATACCAATTAAAAGTTTTATAAAATGGATTAAAAGCATCATAATAAATGTAGACTGTAATGATACAACAACTTTCTTATATACTTTCTTCCCATACACTAAATGCAAATTGGTGGAGCGTAGTAAAGTTTTTATGACAACATTTTCTAGCGCGATATTCTCATTCTTATTACGGCAATCTAAGGGTCTGATATTTCAAAAACTTTTGCAAAATCTTGGTTTATATTCCACTAAAGTTGTAGGGTCTACCCAAAAGGTTAAGTTGGGCTTTAGTTAAGTCTTGGGACTTTTTAATCTACGGTATTTTATTTTTTATATTTATAGATATTGAATTTTAAGTATTTTTCCATTGTTATAAAACTAGTGTTTAAGGTTTAAGTTAATACTATTGTTCTGTTATATGTTACTTGCATCAATACGAAAGCGCGATGGCTTTATTTAATGTTTTAAGGCGAAACCATGATCATGTTACAGTTCTTCATTGGTTACGTAGCGGTAAGCATTGAATATAAATCGGTGAATTTCTCTTTGATTCTAGGCTTCTAGGCTAAGTTGGGAGTTTATTCCGACTATCCTCTATAGTTCTTTGATTTTGAATCCGATCTTCTCTATTATTAGTCTAACGTGACCGTCTGACTATTACCAAGTGTTAAATAAGCAATAAAAAATAGTAAAACGTTAGAATCGTCATATTATTCATTATTGATTCATTGTGTGGAACCAATCCATCAATAAAGAATGTTATTGCAATATTTGGTTTGCATGAATATTCCGTCATCAAAGGTCAGAATTGGAGACTGAAAACAATTAGTTTTTCTTAAAAGTGAATTCAAATGTATAGTTATTCCATTGCTGGCACTAATTATAGACACGATATTTGACAAGTATATCTGGATTATATAGTTTTGTATATTTTGCTGTTTGTTGATGAAAGAACAAAATAGATATTAGTACTTTTGACGTTTTTTCTTTTGTATTACAAATGGATCAGATAATTTGCACTAAATTTTCTGTTAAAAATAGTCTAATGTACAAAAAATATTGGTTTCAACGAATATACTAAACTAAAACAACAGTTGCTGATAAAATGAAATAATTGATCAGAGATGACCACCAAAACATAATTAGGAAAACTTATGATGGTATTGGCTCATGCCAAGATACTTTTAGGACCTTTTGAGTATGAAATATGTTACGGATAATTTATTCCAAAATTATCAAATTTCCGCTAAAACCAGAAAGATCTCGTTCTATCATATAACAAAATGGGATGATTAAGACTTCTTACCACAAAATCAAATAGTTAACCAGAAACTCAACCTATAAATTGGATGTTATTAACTAAAGTTTTTTTATTTGTTTCCTTCGGATTGTCCTAATTTGTTAAAAAACAATTTATGAGTCAATTTTTGTCATAAAACAACACTCATCAAAATTAATTTAAAAAATGTAAAAAGGCTTTTTTGATGGATAAGCTTAAATGAAATTAGAAGCGAAATGCTTCAAGGTTTTGCTAAGTTTTGGAGATTGGAAGAACCACTAACAAAAGCACGTAATATCTAGTAAAGACTACTGTGGCGGAAACTACATCAAAGCACATAAATAAATTAGTCTCATATAATACAATTTAATTAGTATGTCATTTTTTTAATAAATCCTGAATGCATGTCAATGTATTAACACATTTATATCCGTCTAAGAAGAAGCAAAACGCAACACAATAAAATAACATACCCGCAAATCAGACCGGAATACATCATCCACGGACCAATAATCCGAACTTACATAATTGAACGCTAGTTATTTCCAATTCTCTTTTACTGCCTGCTTCTTACTCCTCCTTTTCTTGAATAATTCGAATCAATGTTAACCGTGGACGGTTCAATTAATTCACCAAATGAATATCTTTCTATTTATTATTCTACGTAGAAAAAAGACGGAATCAAATTTGAATTCTACGACTCCCTCAAAGTCCATTATATTAAATTTAGGTCCTGAATATTATTAAAGGGAACAGAGACCGGCATAAACGAAGGAACGTTTCGATGTAAAAAGTATCTTTGTAACGACGAGTAATAAAATGTAATAAAACATTTTTGGGAACATGAACAGAGTTTTTAGAACTAACCAAACTACTAACAATTTCAATGAACTTGGATAGAACATTATGAATGTTCTGCGCTTTTATTAAATTTAATAATTAAGAGCTGTTTAGGCTTTTTAGCGTACTATTTGTTTGAGATGTGCCGAATCCGAAAACTACTTTCTTTTATGTGATGAGACATCACGTTTTTTAATAATTTGTGTAACTAAGTTAAACAATTATATTATTGAATATTCCTTCACTAGAACACCCTAAAATCTTTTCTTCTTCCCAGTGACAGTAGTTTTGTATATTTTCACTTCTAGGGAGGACCTACAATGTCTTTATGAAGCGTCCAACCAAAGTCTGATATCGCGGTGCTGCACTTTCCGTGGTGACTTTTCTCCTTCTGTGTTGCGGTGAAAACGTTCTCATTATTCTTCGCTCACATGTCCCAAATTCTCCGGAAAGTAGT
Source organism: Rhynchophorus ferrugineus (assembly GCF_030347505.1). NCBI lineage: Eukaryota > Metazoa > Arthropoda > Insecta > Coleoptera > Curculionidae > Rhynchophorus > Rhynchophorus ferrugineus. The sequence continues at coordinate 1,981,150 of NW_027472582.1, read as the reverse complement.
CGATGCGAAAACGAAGAAAATTTACTCTTAGACTCGTTAAGCAGCGTAAAGCATGAAATGGTTTCAGAATGCCTTTGACGATTTGCCTATATAGTTAGAGTCTTTATGATTGTCTAAACCTATTTTGTGGCCTCTTTATTAGCACCTTTTGAGGATCGGCCATTGTGAGTTAGATGATGAGTTGTGGGGCAGTCAAGTTTAATTTTTGCTTCTGACAAGCCTGCAAACTCTGACACTATGTATTTGAAGCAATCTCCATCTTTCGGGAGTGAGTTTATAAATTGCTTCTTTAATCCCAATTTTATGTGCAGTGGTGGTATAAGAACTTTTTGTGATGATAGTAGTATTTCTTGGAGGACCGTCTTTTCAACAAGAGTAAGCTCCATCGATAGCCAACTCTTTTCGGCCCACTAATTTACTCGGTCTCTGCTAATTCATAGATACAAAAAGCAAGATTTGCTAATCCCTGCTAGTTTGTTCTCCAAGCAATATACACAAAATGTTCAAATTGCTGATATCAATCAAGCATAGTATGGATATTTTAATTTATGCAAAATCAAATCCAAGTTCTTATAGGATTATTTGAGATATAAGCATAACCTGAAGAACGGAAGCATAGAAACCACCATTAGAAAGCAGAGATATTTTAAGGGTTATTTTTCTTGAATATATGAAATGATGCTATTATAGAAAATCGTATTTGATCGTAGGAAAAAACCCCGACGTCCGTATATATTTTCCATATCATTTGCGTTTTTAGCACACCAAAATCCATAGAAAATTCTTAAACATCTTTTGTATTGTAGGCCTGTTATTGTAGACTATATACGCCTTCAACTAAAATATTAATTATTAAAGTGACGAAATCTGATAAGGCACAAAGTAATAAGTATGAGATATGAATGAAGGTGAGAGTGAAATATCTAACAAAACAGTGAAGAAAAGTAGAACAATGTATTGTAGATAATAATAACGACATAGATAATCTTATGAAGATCTATCTGTACAGTAAGTGCTTAAAAAAGTATCAATTTTAACTTATATGCAGTAGTGGTACAAGAAGTTTTTATGAAGATACTAGTATTTCTTGGAGAACGGTCTTTTCAACAAGAGTAAGCTTCCTCGATAGCCAACTCTTTTCGGCCCACTAATTTACTCGGTCTCTGCTAATCCATAGATACAAAAAGCAAGATTTGCTAATCCCTGCTAATTTGTTCTCCAAGCAATATACACAAACTGTTCAAATTGCTGATATCAATCAAGCATAGTATGGATATTTTAATTTGTGCAAAATCATATCCAAGTTCTTATAGGATTATTTGAGATATAAGCATAACCTGAAGAACGGAAGCATAGAAACCACCATTAGAAAGCAGAAATATTTTAAGGGTTATTTTTCTTGAATATATGAAATGATGCTATTATACAAAATCATATTTGATCGTAGAAAAAAATCCCGCCGTCTGTATATATTTTCCATATCATTTGCGTTTTTAGCACACCAAAATCCATAGAAAATTCTTCAACATCTTTTGTATTGTAGGCCTGTTATGGTAGACTATATACGCCTTCTACTAAAATATTAATTATTAAATTGATGAAATCTGATAAGGCACAAAGTAATAAGTATGAGATATGAATGAAAGTAAGAATGAAATATCCAACACAACAGTGAAGAAAAGTAGAACAATATATTGTATATAATAATAACGACATAGATAATCTTATGAAGATCTATCTGTACAGGAAGTGCTTAAAAAAGTATCAATTTTAACTTATATCCAAACTGTAAAAGTATAGACACCACATGCACGAAATATTCCATGATAATAAAATATAAGCAGAAAAGAGACAAAAACAACAACAGCTGGCATCGACAATATACTATCTAAAGTAGAATATGCTGTATAAACTCCAAAATCTGGCAAAGTCTTATTATTAAAAAAAGGCACAGCATTATCAACACTTTGCAGTAGCTTGTTTTGTATAATCTTTGTATGTTATTTCTATTGCTTTGGTTCGTACAGCCCCAGAGTTGGACACCACTTAAGTCACACCTGTTTAAAGACCATTGTTGGTAATGCAAAAGCTTGTTATACATTGACAGGGCAATTAACATGTGGCTATTTGGCTGTATTTACATGAGGACTACTTGCTAATTTATGTATACTTGCTTATGCCTGAATCTTTCGTTGGTGAAGTCAATAAGCACTGATTTATTTTTATTCAGGATTCTGTACAGCATTCTTTTTCGACAGTAGATGTTTGTAACTGTCGGGTCGATTCACTGTTGTTATCTATGGCTATCATTACAGAGTCTTCTAGAAAAAAAAATAGCAGCATCATTTTCACTGAATCTAATATTGATAAATCGTGTATGTACAGCAGATAAAGGACTGGTCCCAATACACTTCCAACATACATAACATACTTACTCTTATTTTTGTCAAGTCAGAGTATCTATTTTCTTGTCTGATTCTGAAGTGTCGGTCAGTAACATAGGACTCAAAGTATTTTAATCTTATACTTTAAACCTTCATGGCAAACTTTAACAATATCAAAAGCTATATCTAAAAATATTGCAGAACAAATTTTATTTTCTTTTGCGATTTTATGACATTGGTGATTCTGGGAATCTGATCAATGGTAGAATGTTGTTTCCTGAAACCAAATTAACGATACGGAATAAGATACTTTTCGTCAATGATAAATGGAAATTATCGGTTACGGCAATATAGCCGGTTGCTATTCTTGATGCTCCATGGCACATTCGTAATGATAATCTCAGTAAGGACCTGGAAATAGAAACTCTCTATAACGTTATCAAGGATTATGTCTAAAGAGATGAACAGGGATTTAATGAGCACATTAATGTTCTTCAGCTCCTAGATAATGGTGGCTTAGTCGGAAATTTAAAGAAAGTAAAACTATTTGATCTAGTTCAGTGAAGTTATAAGAAAATATCACTGCATTTTAAAAACATATATTAAATAAACAGGAAAATTCAATTGAAAAGTCCCCGCCCATATAGATCTAACACATAGATGGCGCTACTACAATTAAATTTAGTTAGCCCTAACCCTCAAAAGATGCGTGTATAAATTTGACAGTTGTCGGATCATTATTTTGTGAATTACAGCATTTTTAGTGAAGCAATAACAAAAGTATTGTAAAAAAAATTATAAAAACGAATTTCGCGTGTTGATAAAATATTGCTTTTTGAAGGGAAAAAATACAGTTGAAGCAAAAACTTGGCCTGATTGGAAAATCAACCATCAAGGATTGGTACGCTAAGTTTAGACGTGGTAAAATGAGCACCGAAGACGGTGAACGCAGTGGACGTCCAAAAGAGGTTGTTACCGACGAATACATTTAAAAAATCCACAAAATGATTTTGAATGACCCTATATTGAAATTGATTGAAATGGCTGGCAAGGTTATGACGTCTCTATTTTGGGATGCGCATGGAACAATTTTCATTGACTACCTAGCGTTATTGGACGGCTTGAAGTATGAAATCGCCGAAAACCCGCCACATTTGAAGAAAAAGAAAAGCTTGCTTCACCAAGACAATGCACCGTGTCACAAGTCGGTGAAAACGATGGCAAAAGCCATGAATTGGGGTTCAATTTGCCTCCTCATCCACTGTATTATCCATATCTGCCCCCCAGCGACTATTTTCTGTTCTCAGATCTTGAAATAATGCTCGCTGAGAAAAAAAATTCCGTCGAATGAAGATGTGATCGGCGAAACTGAGGCCTATTCTGAATCAAATGACAAATCGTACTACAAAAATGATATCGAAAATCACCCTTGAAGGCAATTATTTTGAATAAAAAAACTAATTTTGTCCAAAAATGTGTTTTAGTGTGGTAGACCGGAAACTTTTCAATTAACCTGCTAGCTCATTGGTGTTAATTTCTTAGATTGTTATAATAGATACTAAAGAAAAAATACATCAGATTTGTTTAATCACTACATAGTATAAAACAAAGTCGCCTTTTCTGTCCCTATATCCCTATGTGCGCTTAAATCTTTAAAACTACGCAACGGATTTTATGCGGTTTTTTTCAATAGATAGAGTGATTCAAGAGGAAGGTTTATATGTATAATACATGCATAATACACTAAGGCAACATTGCTAATTTTAGAGGTTTCTAACGTGATGTCGTAAATTAACCTTTTTTTTTAGGCTTATTTAGCAATTAGCAAAAACGCTGCCTAACCCTACGAGTTAGATCAAATTAATGTACTACAGTATTGTACACCATAAAAAGGTCTACAAAAAAGTCCGCGATGGTATATGTTTATCTTTTAGGGATAACCCACATTAACCATTTTTATTGTTTACTTTTTACGTGAGAAAATGGCTTATTTACGAAGCTATTTTAAGCAATACGGCATTAATCCTTATCGAATTAAGTACCTTAAATACAGTGTGCAATTAATATAGATCAATATGGTTCCTTACAGCATGTAAATTAAACAAATATTTTCGGAGATATTACAAATTTAAAATTTGCGTTTAAAAATGTGTAATGTAATAAAAATTGTATGAATTTAGATATTCCAAAGATAGCAGGAAATCTTCATAGTAAGTATAGGGGAGGAGGAATTGTTTTACTCCAAATTTAATGCGTGCAGGCCAAGGGCAGTAATGAATGAACCAAAAATACTGGATCGATTTTAATTATGTTTTCATTGAGTGACATAGGCATAAATATTTTATGTCCGTGCAAAGTCGGAGCGGGCCGCTATGTTTTTATATACAACGTTCATATTTTTTCTGTAGTGTATTTAATTTAGTATCAGCATTGCACCCGTGCGAAGCCGGGGCGGGTCGCTAGTATGTATATATTTTTGTCCTGAAAACTAAATTTATCATTTCGAGAAAAGTATTTTAATAACAAGTCATACCTGAATCAGTCTGCGAAAGTAAATTAACGTTTACTCTATTTTCGTCGGTCATATTGCACAAGATTGCAGTAAATATTATGCAGATTTATTCGGAAAATTCCCGAAGTTATGTAAGTCAGATTGCTGATTAAATTATCGCTGAATTACATTGCGTCTGAGGAAATATTTGCGGGTTTCAGGTCGAATGCCCGACTGTATTAAGAATATTTAAGACGTTTATTGCGAGGTTCGTTCAAGGTAAGGGCAGGAAATTGCATCGAGGTCCTTACTACAATGTAAAGCGACACTTAAAATGTAACCTTATTGAATTTTACAACTGCTATAAAAATTACATAAGTAACTGAGCCGGAATATTTTGCGATATTCATCTAAAATTATCATTATATTGCAAGAGTATCCTGCATTTTATTGGACGCAGTATTCAAGATCACAAACAAGAAAAAGTAAATTGAAATCCCAACTTACTGCATGGAATATGGATTTTGTGGTAATGTTAAATAACGTAGGACTTCGAGCAAAACAACGTGGATCGCTTCACGATTTTGCTGTCATCTTTACACAAGCGCCCCCATTCAAATTTTCTATGTATCGTTCCAATTTAAACATATTAGTTATATAATACTATAATTAGTTATATACTAACTACCTAACTGGTATCGAGTGAGAAGAGTTGATATGTTCTTACCCTCAACATCAATTTGTATCGCCTATTAACCAGTCGCTTATTTTTTTCCGTTAAAGAAGTCAGATGTTTTTCAAGTAAATTAATGGTTTTTATTTTCTAAACCATTTCACATATTATAACTGGTGCAGTCGGTAGGATTCCGGATCATAAGGCTGTTCCCTTTTAAATTCGTCCAATTAACCGGAACCAAATTAATTATCTAGAAATTAAGACTTTGGATTGGCAATCGTTCCGCAGTTACTCGAAGCGTTTCTTGATGGAGTTATGAGGAGTTCCGGTAAAAGTATCACAGTTGAAGCTATTAGGTCACAAAAGGTAGCTTGAAAGTACCCAACGACCCCTAGCCATAAACTATAAATAAGAAACATTGAAGCTTTGGAGAACACCGTGGATTCTTGACAAAAGCATCACAGTTTAAGATGTAAAGCCACCAACAAAACAATTTTTATAACAACTATAAGCTGTCGAGGCAGACGAACGATCTCGAACATAATTGTGTCCGTTTCTGTACGAGGGAGGTGTTATGTAAGACAACCTAGACTATCAGATCATATGTTTTCTAACCACCTGACTGGTGAACGAGTGAGATGGGTTGGTCTGTTTTTACCCTTAGTCGATTTGTATGGCCGTTGAACCTTTCGCCTTTGAACCATCTTTCCGATAAATAATTTAATAGTTAATAAGTAAGTAATATTCTTCTCTAATCCCTTTAACATATTTTAACTTATATACATCCCAAGCGAGTGCGTCAAGTTAGACTCAAAGACTTGACAAAATACTCAAAAATCTGTTGATGCTACATACACATTTTTGAAATTTAAAATAAATTAGTCTCAATATTACTCAAGCTGCTCAATAGCTACAGACAAACACAAACGTATACACTCGCAAGATAAAAATGGACGATATCACCACAATTATTGTTAATTACAAATAGAACTTAACGAAATCACAAGACGATGTCGTTAAGATTATGAGGTAAAATCAATCCGAGCGATAATGTCGGCGGTACCAAGAGGATCGGGCTAATTTTCTGTTATTGTCTGAGATCTCCCTTAGATATAACGGGCAAAATCCCGACGTAATTTGAAACAGAGTCCGGGGGACGTGTAGCTCGAGATCTGAAAAGCTTGGTTTTGTTCTCCAGAGACCAACGATCTTACCGATAGTGGCGCAAGGAATAAATTAGAAGTTAGTGTCGGCCTTCGTCGGGGCTTTATACGGGGTAGGGGGTATTATAACAGTATAAAATTATAGGCCCCCAATATTTTATAAAGTATTATAAAAGCCACTTCTGTTAAATATGTATAACTCACCGTTTGAATAATATTAGTTTCTAAAATATTTTCTATATGTACAGCTGAGAACAAACGGGTAAAATGTTTCTGTTCTGTTTTTTATTTGTACTAATAACTATACCAAATTTCCGACCGCATCAATACCTATCAACAATGAACACTAACATAAATATCATTTAAAACTATCTGAAAAATATTTTTAACATTGATAAGTAAGTATTATAATTCTCATACTCAGTTTTGTAAAATGTCATAGTACTGCCTGTTGTAGTTCAATTGACAGATCGATTGAAAAGACCCCGACCTGACACATACACGGCGCTACTGGAATTAAATCCTTATGTTTATTTTAGTTAGCTAGCCCTAATGCTCAAAGGATGCCTGTGTAAATTTGACAGGTGTCGGATCATTAATTTGTGAATTATAGCATTTTGAGTGAATCAACTTTTGTTACTGTGAAAAATATTGCTTTTTGAAGGGAAAAAAATACAGTTGAAGCAAAAACTTGGCTTGATGCCGAGTTTCCGGACACTGCCCCAGGAAAATCAACCATCAAGGATTGGTATGCTAAGTTTAGACGTGGTGAAAGGAGCACCGAAGACGGTGAACGCAGAAGACGCCCAAAAGAGGTTGTAACCGACGAAAACCTTTAAAAAATTCACAAAATGATTTTGTATGGCCGTAAATTGAAATTGAATGAAATAGCAGACACTCTAAAAATATCATCTGAACGTGTACATCATATCATGCACGAAAATTTGGGTATGAGAAAGCTCTGTGGAAAGTGGGTTCCACGCGAGCTCACTTTTGATCGAAAACAACGACGAGTTGATGATTCGGATCAGTAATTGAAGATGATCAAGCACAACACACCCGAGCTTTTGCGTCGATATTTGACAATAGATGAAACATGGCTCTATCATTGTACTATGAAGTCCAATCGACAGTCATCCGAGTGGACTGCACATGATAAAATCGCTCCAAATCGTGGGAAAACGCAACAGTCGACTGGCAAGGTTATAGCGTCTGTATTTTGGAATGCGCATGCAATAATTTTCATTGAAACCAAAATAAAAAAGACCAAAAATTGCCAATTTTCATGATTATATACATAGAAAAAGTTCAGAAATTTATCTACCTCGAGTTGTTAGAGATGAAAATCCATGTTAAATTACTTTAAAATTTATTATTTTTAATATAAGTGCCATAAAGTTAAACCACTATTATTTTGAAAATACTACTTTCATTATATAACTTAAAATCTAAATGTACAAAATTTATGATATCATCATATTATTCAGCGTAAAATCTAGCATTAATCAGGAGTAAAAATATAATAAATACACGAAAATAGTAAAAAATCTCAATATTTGATTAATGTGATTATTGATGATTAATATGACATAATTTCATGCAGAATTTCTTAGCTGAAAAACAGGTTTCAAATAATTGTGTATAACGCAAATGCTTTTATAAATAAATATAGTTTTTCTAGCACTTGATTGAAATTCCACCAAGAAAAAATAAATAAATACCAGAAATTTTAATATTGGTGAATTTGTAATAGAAAAGAATCTGTTTCTCCGCCAGTACATCAATGTTGCTGCCACAGAAAGCCTTTACCACTGACAATAATCAGTTTATCATTACAATAAGTATTAAAAAATGTGTTCCGTGTTCTGTTTGTCGCATCGTATTCGAATTATTCCATGCTTAATATTACCTCAAAAAAGAACATGCAAATTTTGATTTAAATATAGAGGTTAGAAAACTTCAACACTATAAATACTATTATTGATTAGTATTGATTGTCAAGTTTGAAATCAGGCATAAGCGTTCAGAACCGTCATATTTTAGTATTCACTGCAATATTTCCTATGTTTCCTCACTAGTCTTTAAAAGAACGAAAGCTCCCGTATGTTGCCCAATTGTTTAACTAGTTGATCGTGAAGAGTGCTCAAGGACTCAGTGTATAATAGTGATATCGTTAGCAATGCAACAATTTGATTTACAACGTTTTTGAATTTCATCTTGCAGTAGTTTCTTTGATCTCCCGCTGACTCACTCTAGGATCCTTCGTCTCTTTTGACTTATCTATAGAAACTCTCGCCTCTCGTTCTTTAATTTCGTTGTACCCCTTATAACTACGAGGGACTCCCGGGCGCAGTCTCCGACGATTGTAAGATTCGTTCCACTGTCGCTCCGTGTACATTTTCTGATCTATAACCGGATTAGGAACCGTAGTAGGAATTGCCCCAGTCAAAACGGTAATGATTCTACGCCTGAGGGAGATACATTTGACGGGCGAGAAAACGGTTTATCTTGTCGTAATCTACTCTCCTAGGATCAAAGTCGATGTCCATTCGTGGCTGAAAAACCATCTCTGGAGACGGTCTGGGCGAAAGATTAAAGACTGGAGATTGTGCGTTGGACAAAAGTGAATTCGGCGAAAGGAACTATAAGAGCACCGATGTTAACATGGGGGGCTCGGGAAAGGGCTTTAATAGCGGTGCGTTCACTATATTCGTAGTCCTGAGGGTAGCATCATCCGGTGTAGGCTTACTGACCCTATTTTGTAACAAATTTGGCAAGGAATGTACGTTATCTAACAATGATTGAGTATGAATTGCTTTTGTTTCTTTTTCACTAAACGTCGCACTCTTCTTATCTGCATCAGCGGTAGAAGGTTTCCGGCGTGGTTTTGGATGGTACTTATCAGCCAATCGCTTGTACACCACGGTACTTTTATCGGCTTGATCTTTTTTCTCGCAGTAAGACTCTGATTTACTTGAAGACGGTTCCTCTTATTTAGAACCGCCAATAGAATGTAGTTTATCTTGATCCTTGCTTCTTTTGGATCATTATCACTAACATTTTTAATAAATTTGCAGCCATTTGGCATACATAGTCCGCCAATAACAATCCAAGTCGAATTCTGTAGAATGATTTGGTTATATTCTCCGATGCATGAGTCTTCATTCTATATCTTAACTGCGACTAAATAGTAAAGAAAAAATTTAAAATTCACTGATCAATAAACTTGACGTATTCGAAGACTTTTATAAGCTGTATTGGTTGCTTTATTGGACGAACTATAAATAATATTTGCTGAATAAATTATACATTTAAAACTTAAGCAAATTTCTGCAGTCATATTTCTGTTTATACGTTATATTAAAAACCCACTTTCCCCTTTGTCGCTGTACCTACTCCAATAAAAAATTGACCAAGAGTTAATTAAATTGCACTGCATGGGGTAAAGCTGCTCCCAACTTCCAACGAGCAAAATTGTCTCTCTCTATTATTTATTATATTTATACGATATAATGAGAAAACTTTCTTGGTTAATTCGTTAACGTATTTGATAGGCGATATTAAAAAAAGCCTTTGTTCTATTCTGCATTGTTACGGTTTCATCAAGACGGGAAACAGTCCCATCGGAATAGTCGTAGAAAAAGGAAGAAATTAGGGATAATTTCGCGCTATTTTCTAAGATATCTTTTCAGATACAAACGATTCGTCTCGGGGTAATTTAGGAGAAGAGGTTTAAAGTGAGATAATATAAAGGGAAACATTTCCGTATAACTAAAAAGGCATATATAAATATGCAATGGATTTGTAAGAGCGCTTGAACTTTGGCAACATATTCCGACTATGGTAGTGAAGTTAAAGCTTCCAAATTTGGATCATTCTTCTTGGACCTCGTGATTTTTGCTGAATAAAGATTCATTATGTTGGCCGAACTGTTTGTTACTGAAGCAAGTTTAGCTAATAAGGAATTAAATGTTGTCGGTAATACATTGAAATGCTCAGTTACACAAAGTGTAAATAACATGATTTAACTTTACTCAGCGCCAATTTTTACATTTTGAGTGTCATTATACAATATTTTAAAACAGAGATGGCAAAGTGAGATTAACAACAAACATATTAAACCAAAAATAATTTGAAAACATCAGTTTCACAAAAAAGTGTACAGTAAGTCAGTAAGTAGTAAGTCATCTACAGATGAAGTATTAATGTTAATCGGTGTGGATAGTGCATGTTGATAAGAAATAATACAATCAAAACTAAATCTACCTCTTTGAATACTTATCTTGCCAATTTTTCTTGGAATTTCTCCGAAACTTGGACACAGTCTAACATCTATAACCTTGATGTCTTTCAAATGCGATGGTTAAGTCGAATTCTACATGTTTCTCTTAGAGATTATGTCAAAAATAAAGCCACATATTTAAAGTAACTCTACAGATGAGGGATAACTTTAGGGAAGCAGATTACACTTGTTTCTTCAAGTTAGCGATCTTTTGGGTGGAAAACGCAGCGAGCAGCTTTGAAAACGACATAGATCTGGATCGTAGAAAGCAGTCTTAAAGACAAGTTGCTAACGTTGTTCGAGTTTAAAGCTGTGGTCAGGTTTAGTAAAGAATACTTGAAGTCTTGGGACACCAAGAGCTACTTATTGGCTGAAAAGAAAATATTCTATATTTTTAGATATATATAAAAGAAAATATCCCCAGGTATTTATTATAACAGTGATGATATTTTGGCCTGAAATTAACAGAGCAGTCGATAAGTTCCGTATCCGACATGCAGATGACGCCACGTAATCCTCCTAAACCAAACCTGTTATTCCCAATCTTCAGGAGTATAAAAGTTATAGTGCTAGAAACTATTCATCACGTCTCTAATCGATGAAATCGATGGTCAAATTGAATGAATTATACTTCGAATTGCTTTACCTCCTATCATAGAGTCTGGACTGGACCTCCCAGCTACTAGCGACTGTTTGAGGACCTCAAACATGCTACAGGGACATAGGTTTGTTTTAGATGAAGTAATCATTATCGAAATCAACGCCTGTCTTAATAATAAAGACAATTTTTCTACAAAAAGACAACTACAGTTCCAAATACCGCTAAATGTAAAGCTTCCTATGTTAAGTCTACGGTCTACCTAACTTTTTTTCATTTCAAATCTTGTCAATTTTAATTTTTTCCAGACAATCGATGTTGTTTATCGAGATAATTCCTATCAAGAGTTATTTTAGTTACGGTTTAGTCAATAATTTTATAGATTTCTTTCGTTGAGCAATGAAAAAGAAATTTGAAAGCTGAAGAAAATCCAAAAACCACTTGAAGCTTGATCTTGAGACTACACTAAGTGGAGAATTAGTTGAAAGTGTAATTCATTCATGTTTTCGACTATTTTCGTATACTATCTTAGTAAAGTAGCACACCGCAAATTTCTCTGTCTCACATAATCTATTCATATCATGTAATATTTGTTTTTGATAATCTTGCATAATTATATATGCATTTAAAATTGCATTTAAAGCAAACGAGGTCAATATCAGTTGGTTTCCCTAATATAGAGCCGCTATAATTGAAACTACAATAGTGTCCCCATAAAAAACAGTTTAGATACCTATTGAGTGATGTATTAATAATTATACTTTGAATAATTATTTGGTTCTAGTTAATCTCTCATAATATGCTAATTTAGCTGAGAACTTGTTATATTGGATGTCAATCATATTTTTTATATATTCCATACATAATATGTCAAAAGAAATGGAATATTATTAATATACGTACTTCTATCCTTCAGTCTGCTATCGAAAAACTAGATTCAATGGAAAAAAGGTAGTTTACCTTTATTAACTCCTATAATATGAAAATCCCTCTAAATTTCAGAGTAGAACTGCAGAACGAATAAATTAACATTGGATAGGATCCATGGTTGGGCCCGGAGAGATTTTAGGTATAATATTGTTACATATACGTTACAATTACCACCTAGGGTCCTACGGCACTGAGATAACATATTCTTTATAATAAATACGAACAGTTCTAGAACTAATAATTGTGTTAACTCTGTATGAATAGAGTATACAAATAAGTTTTGACATTTTTTAATTTTATAATTTTGTTCGGAAAAATCAATAATATATATCACCTATGTCTTTTGAAGAATCGAATAAATATTTACCTTTTTCCTTGATATCTTACCTTTTGTTTCAGGTATGATTTATTTAAGGAAAATCTGATAGTGGTAAGATCATAGTTTGGGAAAAATGGAGGATGTTACTAGGTAGAAAATGTATGTAATAAAGGTACCATGATAGAAAATTTCCTTTTATATTGAAATAATTTATAAATTGAGTGCAAAAGGTTAATTAACGATAAGTTAATTAACTTAGGTTAATAAATAATAAAAGTTATTATTCGTATTGTTAAGTACTACATTAAATTACCATAATTTCTACTGCAGGAAGTATTGGATTACTCCAGGAGAGCTATCCACATTGAAACCAAAGCGGAGTATTAATGGACATAATAAGTACTGCTGCGGATCTGATGGGATTCGCAAGCTGTACTGTATTATCAGTTACAAAAACGGTATAAAACTATTACTGCAGGTGCCTATCGATGCCAATTCCATGATTTTAACAACGTAATGCACAAAACACAACAGCAATAATGAATTAAAAACAGAGGGCCACCTTAATTCATGACAACTCTCGGCCTCTATGCAGGAGTTTTGAAAGCACAACGTCTGATTAGTATACTGTATACTATAGTGTATGAAATATACACCATTGCATCTCGAATGAGAGGTTTTGTCGCACCCAGTATACTAATCAAACGTTGTGCATTCTGATGGCACACGGTTTCAAAATATTGAAGAACTGATCAATGATTGGATTAGGGATGCTGGAGGAATATCGATATTTTTTTCGTCGCCAACTTTTTTGGACGATTTTCAAAGATATCATGGAATTCTGAATTTTAAAGGAAAATATCAATAACAGAACATCTGAGGTTTTGAAAAAATACGTAAAATGTTTTTTGGTGAAAAATCTAGGGCGTTTAAAGGTCTCTATCAAACTTTTGTTTTTAGATGCCTCCCTCCCTATCGGTCATCAAAAGAATTTCATGAAATGCGTGAAAAAGTGAAGAGAGTGAAGAAACATGTATATTTTCATTATACGGTGCAGTCAACATCCCCAAATTTGATTACAAACCAACACTATTCTTTTCCTTAAACCTATTTCGGCTGGTGTTTTAAAAGGTGGTATCTTGGAACCACTCCTGTATCAAATCTATATTGCTGATGCGCAACAACAAAGGAGACAGTATTTGAAACAATTTCCAATGATACGGTTATTATTGAAAAATATATGTCTCTGCCTAAGGTAGTTGAGAGAGTACAAGTAACAGTGAACAAGATCTACAAATGGATTATAGGCTGGGAAATATAGCTTAATAGCTCCAAATATGTCCATATTAATTTTCCGTTTCGACAAAATAACAAAAACCTAATTATATTACTTGACGGATTCCCAATTTCTCAAGCAGAATGAGCTAGATCCTTCAGTAAACCTCTCGATAGTAGGTTAAATTGAAAATATCACGGTAGAAGAAAAGCAGAACAGATTAGAATCAAAGTCAAGCAACTGTATAGGTTACTCGGAAGAAAATCTCAATTGGACCTAACATCAAAGAGATTGATTTATCGGTTAATCAAAAAGCCAATTTGGGTCTGTGGGGTGTAAATATATGAAACTAGTTACCAATGTTTATCGTTATTTAACCAACAAAGATCTGCACGATGACCTCGATATTAAATAAAAAAATGGATATTATTAAAAAATGAAATAAGGTTGCTAAACCACAGCAATACAGCTACTGGACAACACGCAAGAAATCAGTATTCAGTAAGTGTATTCTTAACTTTAGCTTAAGTAGCTTAATTTTATTTTAGTTTGTGAAATTGATACTGATGTTTAAATGCAGTACTCGCCTTGCTTGTATATTAGTGCAAGTAAAACAGTACAGTAATAATAAATTTTTAATTGTAATGTATTTAATTTAAAAAAATGTTTCGGTACGGTTTTGCCTGTTGTCAAAAAAAAAGGGAAACTTGGTAGAAAATGAAGCAATATATCCTAATTACTGTATATTGCATTAAGTTTTCTCAATAAATTCCTATTCGGAATGAAAAAATCAGTATAAAACATAGAACTACCTAATAAATACGTAACTAGGAAGAAAACAAAAAAACTTTTTAAGAAAATTTAATTGGTAACGGGCAAATTTATAATTCTCCAACAAAATACAATTTCAATAACGCGGATTACTTTTTCTCGCATCGAACACAACCGACGGCAACCTAATACAACGCCAAAGTCACAAGTTAATTTGAATTCCGACGATTCGAGAGTTTTTCCCGTTAAAATCGAAATATCGACTCGTAATTGGGTATTAGAGGTCCATTACTTTTCCCGTCGGAAAGTTTTTTCTCCCGTTTTTAATCGATACCGCTCCAGAACTTGCCAAAGTGCAAAAACGTCGACACGACGAAAAATCGAGCAAGGACCGAAGGCGAACGGATTTTGTCTTTTCGAGGCAATAATTATTTTAGGATCCCTTTAAATTCGGCCGGCTTTAATGGCAATTATGCCCTACACCTGTCGATGATGATTACAATGGATCACGGATGATCGCTTTTACATCTCGGTCGGAGCCTGGAACGACCTATGGGTTTATAGGAAACCGTAGTTCAATTGGTCAGCTATTAGTAACGGCAATAGGGGAATTAAATCGTTTTCCCTTCCGTCACACTAAAATCTGTTCTAACTCTGATTTTTATGGAGATAAGAAGAATATTTACTTGTTTTACGGGAATCTTTTCTGTTAATTTTTTTTAATTAAAATCCTTAATAAAATATAACAAATTAAAATCAACTCTATGTTGAAGTTCGACATATAATAAGTTATAAAATTCGGGACTGTTTTAGTCACACAAAATATCAAAGATCAAAGGAATGTACGTGATCGTTATTCTATCTGGAAAGTTTGTAACAGTTATAAAAATGCTTCTGAGCATCGATTGTACCTTCGTCCGCCTGTTTGCCGTTGAATATCTTGGAAATGGCACAGTATCTACCCAAATTTCCATGGTACCCCTCTACGGAATGGTTTTCCCAATTGTGACTCCAAATTCCAATAGTGCACGGCTAAGAAACTGAGCTACTGCAAAACTCGTCTAAAACTCTCTAGACTATGTTAATTCACTATAACTTCAGTCCACTTTTGGTGATTTTACGCAGTGAACTCTGATGCATCTGCCAGAAATCCACGGACTAGGGTTGTTTTTCAAAGCTCCATTATTTCTTACTTGGAATAGTTTATGGCTTAGGGTCGTCGAGCCCCTTAAATCCCCTTTTTGTGACCTCACAGCTTCAGCTTCGATATTTTCGCCTGAACTCCACTTAGCTACACCAAGAAACGCTTCGAATAATTGCGAAACATTTGCCAACCCAGCGTTAACCTGTCTTCTTTTCTTGTTAAATAATTTTATTCGGCTTAAGCGAATGAATTCAAAAGACAACAGCCTTATGATTTCCGCGAAATCCTACCGACTGTGTCTATATAATGCTTATATAATAGGAAAGGATTTTAACAGGTAAATTGAAAAGTCCCCAGACTGACACATAGATGGCGCTAGTAGAATTAAATCCATATGTTTGTTAGTTAGCCTTAACCCTCAAAAGACGTGTGTATAAATTTGTATTGCGCCTGTTAATAAAATATTGCCTTTTGAAGGGAAGAAATACAGTTGAAGCAAAAACTTGGCTTGGTGCCGAGTTTCCGGACACTGCTCTAGGAAAATCACCCATCCAGGATTGGTCAGTTTAGACATGGTGAAACGAGCACCGAAGGTGAACGCAGTGGAAGCCCAAGAGAGGTTGTTACCGACGAAAACATTAAAAAATCCACAAAATGATTTTGCATGACCTTAAGTTGAAATTGAATGAAATAGCAGACACTCTAAAGATATCAACTGAACGTGTACATCATATCATTCCCGAATATTTGGATATAAGAAAACTCTGTGCAAAGTGGGTTCCGCGCGAGTTCACTTTTGACCAAAAACAACGAGTTGATGATTCGGAGCAGTGTTTGAAGATGATCAGGCGTAATAAGCCCGAGCTTTTGCGTCGATATGTGACAACGGATGAAACATGATTTCATCTTTTCACTCCGAAGTCCAATCGACAGTCATGCGAGTGGACTGCACACGATGAACCCACTCCAAAGCGTGGGAAAACGCAACAGTCGGCTGGCAAGGTAATTGCGTTTGTATTTAGAGATGCGCGTGGAATAATTTTCATTGACTACCTTGAAAAAAGGAAGGACCATCAACAGCGACTATTACATAGCGTTATTGAACCGTTTAAAGGACGAAGTCGCCGAAAAACGGCCGCATTTGACGAAGAAGAAAGTGCTGCTTCACCAAGACAATGCACCGTGTCACAAATCAGTGAAATCAATGGCAAAAATCCATGAATTGGGCGGTGATCGTACTACAAAAACGGTATCGAGAATTTGGAGGGTCGCTATAATCAGTGTATCACCCTTGAAGGGAATTATGTTGAATAAAACAATAATTTTGCCAAAAAAAATTGTTTTACTATGGTAGGCCGGGGACTTTTCAATTGACCTGTTAAATACAAAACGAGGCGACTCTCATTTATTTTAAGTTACGATAGGCTCAGCTAGGTTAGTAACTAGGCTGTGCAATATCGAATAGGTTGGTGGGAAGATTACAAATAACGCTTGACCACCTAACGTCCTTCGCTAGTTGGCAAGGTTAATATCAAGCACCGTGATTAAAAGTCGCTATCTTTGTCCGAGATATTTCCCTACTTTTCCCACGAATATAGTCATGAAAAATTTTCCAGCTAAAGAAAATTGCAGTAATAAAGGTTTTACGTTCAAATTCGGTCGAAGAATCTAATGGTAGTACATTTAATTTTATATAACATATCCATATATGTAAATTATCTTAAAAACAGAAGCTTTAAAGCAGTTTAATATACAGTTTAAATTAATTTCCTTCAAAATTCGGTTTTTCGATGTATTGGACATGTATATAGGCATAAAAATTTGCGAGTATTACCATTTTAGTTTTTTTGTTATCATTTCCATTGAAAGAATTTTACGTTAAATCGAACCATGAACCATAGTTATACCATGAAAATTATATTACCAAAAAATAGTGAATTTTATTTTACGTAAAATATCTTAATATACAAAAACTATAAAGGAAATTAACGGGGATGTTCATATATATTTGTCCGAGAGGTAAAAAATCTTACCACTTTTTTCCTGCATATGTTAATGAAACCTGTTCTTGTTCACAAAAAGAATCGTTTTCTTCTACTTGTTCATCAAATAGACTTACTTTATAGTACTTTTTATTCCAACAATATATATATTTGCCTAGAGCTATAAAAAGATACAGATTTCAACCAACAAATTATGGATCTCGGATAAACTGGAAAACTTCAGCTGAGTAGCTCAAAAATATCAATTTTGTTAGGAATAAACGTAAATCTAATCTTATTACTTAAGGGATATCCAATTACTCAAGCAGAATCAGAAAATTGCGTCGGCATCACTTTAGTAGGAAAATCATCAAGTTCCTCTTATAACTTCCGATGCTTATCACTGCGTAACCAACAAAGACCTACAAAACAAAAGATCACAGGGCACCACATCACTGTAATTATATATAAATATTTTTGTATAATTTTTTTAATAATAATATTTTGATAATGCAGTTTCATTGACTATATACTATATACTGCCATAATCTATAATATCATACCTAATATTTGTTATGAACTAAACTTGTTTCATAATATGTTATATTAATAAAAATATGTTTGTACTACAAAGGCTACAAAAAATACGATCATCGTATACTTATTCCTTTTAAACTCTTTAATAGCTATTCTAGGGTTGCTTTAAATTGGTTTACCTTTAATAGCACTTGGGATGTACACCTGCTCACTGTGATTACAATAAGTTTTGGCTGAATGACTTCCATCTCAGAGGGCTGTGACGTCTCAATCGATCTATATTAGTTCGAACCGTGAACTATTAATACGATTAATATATATCACATTTATAGAATAATTATTATAACAGATATATTTTTCAAGCAAATAATAAAAATGTGGGTTTTAATTATTTTTATCATATATCTAATTAAATCTTGGAAATAAAACAGATCAATTGAAAAGTCCCCATCCTACCATAGTAAAACACATTTTTTGGCAAAATTAGTTTTTTATTCAAATTCCCTTCAAGGGTGACACACTGATTATAGCGACCCTCCAAATTTTCGATATCGTTTTTGTAGTACGATACGACCTTTGCTTCAAAATAGGCCTTAGTTTCGGCGAGCACCTCTTCATTTGACGAAAATAAAAAATTTGCCAGCGAGCATTCTTTTGAGATCTGAGAATTTTTCAGCGATTTCGTATTTCAAACAGTCCAATAACGCTATGTAATAGTCGCTGTTGATTTTCCCTCCTTTTTCAAGATAGGCAATGAAAATTAGTCCATGCGCATCCCAAATACAGACGTCATAAACTTGCCAGCCGACTCTTGCGTTTCTCCATGCTTTGGAGCGAGTTGATCGTGTGCAGTCAAATCGGATGACTGTGGATTGGACTTCGGAGTGAAATGATGGAGCCATGTTTCATCCATTGTCACATATAGACGCAAAAACTCGGGTTTATTATGCTTAATCATCTTCAAACACTGCCCCCAATCATCAAGTTGTCGTTTTTGGTCAAAAGTGAGCCCGCGCGGCGCCCACTTTGCACAGAGCTTTCTCATACCACACGCATGCACACATTCAGTTGAAATCCTTAGAATATCTGCTATTTTATTTAATTTCAATTTACGGTCATTCAAAATCATTTTGTGGATTTTTTAAATGTTTTCCTCGGTAATAACCTCTTTTGGGCGTCTAATGCGTTCACCGTCTTCGGTACTCATTTCACCACGTCTAAACTTGGCATACCAATCCTTGATGGTTGATTTTTTTGGGACAGTATCCGGAAAATCGGCATCAAGCTAAGTTTTTGCTTCAACTGTATTTTTTCCTAGTATTTATCTATGTGTCAGGCCGGGACATTTCAATTGCCCTGTTAGATGCCGATCTCTCCGAATGTATTATAAGCTACAAAATTTATAAAGAACATAATAAAAACAGATAATATTTTATAACCAGCTGCAAATAAAGCGGTTTATCTTTATTTTAATAACATTTTAATGATGCCAAATGTAAATTAGAATTTTAGGGATGTTTTGTCAGCCAAATTGTGGTCTTTTATCTTGTTTATTATATTGTTTTATATTTATTTGTTCATGGTTTTACCCCATTCATTATTTTTTATGTTCTATAAAATTACAATGTTAAGAATAGAAGGGAATTTCCCAACAGTTCTAACACATAAATAAAAATACATATTTAAAAAGTAACAACAGAAAAAATGTTGCAAAAATGTCCTTTTATAATCTATGCCACGGGTGGAAAGGATAGGTAGTTCGGGCAAAGTGTCAGAACCAATCATGAATCGATAACAATATGCATTTATTTATTTTTTTTTGGTCCTTCACTTGGAAATTAAAATAATTACTTTTAAAATGTGCAATAAGCCTTCGACGTATCACGTGATCAAAATCATGCTCCCATATACTTCCAATAAAACACTTTTTCATATTAAAATAGCGAAGAAAACATTGTTACAAAAACTTTATCTCACTATATTTGGCACAGTGAATATGATAATCGAAAATGGCAAAATTGGAAACGAGATAACCCGGATAAAAATATAAGAGTTTGTCCAATACCACATGTCAAAACATAGTAGGTTTTTGTTGCTGTTCTTCTATTTATAAGGCACCACTATATTTCCCAATAGGATACTGCGTGTTTTGATGAAATGAAACGAAAATCTCGCCTGTCATCCTCTAACAGACTTTTTTCGTTGTTTTTTTTTCTATGTTTTTTTATATTGATGATCTGCAAAATTTACCATCTAAAATTTAAGTATTATTATTTGTAATGACAGGTAGTCGTAATATACAAAAGATAATATATAGTATATATAGTTTTATAAGAAGGACATATATACATCAATACTTAGTTATTCGAAAATACAAGAACTCGACAAAATAATATGAACACCTGATATATTCACAATATTTATGTATTAATAATAAATATCTTCAAATAAACAGTTGAAACTCTGCAGTAAATCCCAATAGAGTGATGTGACATTCGTGAAAATGTCTCAAACCGAGATTAAGGACTTCATTATTAGGTTTTGAGATATTCATTCGCGATAATCCAGCCAAATTTGGAATGAAAATGATATGGAACCTCCCCCATGCTTGAATATGGGAAGTGAACAGTTCTGATCTTAGGCCTTTTTGAGGTTCTCCATACATAAACCCGTCTGTTTCTAAGAAAGAATGTAAACTATGATACATCGGATCATACCATATTCTTCCATTCATGAAGTGTCCAGTTCCATGATCGCTGAACCACCTGTTTCACGAGAAAAAAGTTTTAAAATCGCAATCGTTCCATTGACGTTAGCTTTGTGGAGCTCCCATCGTACTGTTTTTGTCCAAAATAGCATTAGTTAAGTGCATTAATTTAATATGTAATTAGCGTTAATTTTGCCATCTCTTTTGCCAGGTTAGTTTTGTGTTTTCTTTACAAACGTTCTTGATATTATTTTAAATATTCTTTGTCAGGTCGTTTTCGTCTACTATTCCTCTTCACCCATGATGTTTTACCATGTATATGCTGCCATTACACGTCACAGATGCCTCCGCTAACGGAACGCCAACAATTTTCCTTATTCGGGTGTGAAAAACACCACACCACCAAAATATTTCATCGGTCGCTTGTCCCATATTCGCAGAACAAAACTGAAATATAATTGAGGGCAATACATACGAATCGTATAATTTACACTGAAACAATGCAACATGTAAAATGAACTAACACATGGGCTGAAAAGTCTCAGGTGTAACAACAAAAACACGTTTTTTTTGTTCAAAATTGGCTTTATTCATCAACTTGTTCTCAATCAAGAGCCACATAATCATTCCAGCGCCGCTCTAACATTTTAATGCCACTTTTGCAGAACTATTTATCTTTTGCATCAAAATAGGCCTATCACTTGTCACTGTGCTCTCAGATGACGAACGTTTTAGTTCCGAATGTTGTTTCCGAACCATGTTTTATCCAT
Source organism: Rhynchophorus ferrugineus (assembly GCF_030347505.1). Lineage (NCBI taxonomy): Eukaryota > Metazoa > Arthropoda > Insecta > Coleoptera > Curculionidae > Rhynchophorus > Rhynchophorus ferrugineus. Next base: position 1,959,120 of record NW_027472582.1, on the reverse strand, counting down.
TGTCACATATCGATGCAAAAATTCGGGTTTGTTTTGTTTAAACATGTCCAAATATTGGTCAGAATCCTCAACATATTCTTGTTTTTGGTCAACAGTGAGCAAACGGGGCACCCACTTTGAACAGAGCTTTCTCATAGTTAAATGCTCATGCAACATAAAACCAACGCGTTCTTTTGATATCGTTACGAAGTTAGCTAACTCACGCAACTTCACTTTTCGAGCATTTACGGTCTTACCACCACATTTGGACGTCCACTGCGTTCTGTATCATCAGTGTCTCTAGGACCGCGTTTTAAGACAGTAGTCCGATGTTTTATTCTTGTTTCTGATAGAGCGGAGTCGTTATAACAATTTCCAAGCCACTGCTTCGCTAGAACGATATTTTTTCGCATCAAGAAACAGCGTAAAATTAAAACTCGAAATTATTTTTAATCCGTTGTTTTGAAAATACCATAAGTGCTGTCACTCTTGGCATAATATCTCACAAAATTTAAATTTTAACAGCTTTCTTTTGAAAGTCAGCACTAACTGAAAAAGCGGCGAGTGCAATAAATCTAGCACCATCTATGTGTTAGACCAAAGGCCCGGGAATGTTCGCCCTTGTTTCACCAAATGGATTGCATGGTGTTCATATTATTTTGTCTATTCCCTGTGTATAATAGACTACAGAAAAGTTACTTGGCTTTTTAATCCTTTATTTTAAACGAGTCGTATTTACCGAATAATTCCTTCTAATTTTAATCGCCTACTTCATTTCATTATATAATTTTATAATTTTACCTGTTAAAACTAATAGAGATGACAGCCAATAATTACAAGATCAAAAGCAAAGTCACGTTGCTCTTGTAACCCAGAAAACCCATGTTCACTAAATTAAGCTCCATCTCTAAATTTGCAAAAAAAAAACAGTGAACCATATCTCCAAAGTTATTGTGGTACATTATTTATGTGAAACACATTTCCTTCAAAATCACCAAAACCAACAAAAAATTTGCACCTGATATCTAGCGGATCCTTTCTTGCTTAAAATTGCATTTATAAACAACAAATATACCGGTCTTCAAACAAATGAACAACTAACTCGACTAAACATAGATTGTGTTTGAAAGTTTCGAACTATTTTCGTCCAGATCAAGAGGGTCTCGTTGGATATTTAAAACAAAAGACTATTAACGTATACACTACATTAAATCCGACCTTGGAAGTTCCTAAATACCGCCGCCCGATGCCTCGAGGGTGTTACAACAGTGCGGTGGACATCTCGCCAGTTAACTTATAGTTTCTTCGTAGTCTGACAAAACATACATGGTGCCGTATCTCCCAAAGGTAGGACTCGAACAGAAAACAAAACAAAAGTTATACATTAACGTTTAATAAATAATCAATGGTAGAAATCCGGTCAGCTGTTTAAAATAAAAGGAATAATTTATCCAAACATATATAACATAAAAACGTTCAACGCTGACATAAATAAAAATATGTATATGTTTTATCGGAGAATGTTTGCTAAAGTGGGGACAATACGTTAAAAGGAAATGCTGTTTTTTTGCTTCGGGATATTTTAATATCAAATTTGGGATGGCGGCTTTATATAAAACGAAATTGCTTATCAATTTTGGGGTTCTCCTTAACATTATGGCAGCATTACGGGCCTTGTTTTAAAATAATCGGAAAAACATTGAAACACTAACATGAATTTAATTAAAGCTCTTGTTGAAGGAAGTTATTATAACTATTGTGATAGTGATTGTTGTTACTGCTGTTAATTATAGAATTAGTAAAAATCGTGCAAGTTAAAAAAGATGTTTAATAAAACTATATGTAACTTATATCATTTCATAGCCGCTCTACTCGCCTGGTTTACTTCCGCCCAACTACTATTTATTCCCTAAACTAACCTGACCTTATAGCCTTTCGTTTTCTATCATAATAGTCCACATGGTAATAGTTATTTTGACTAAAATTGAATTATATATGCTGCATCGCGCTACTGCTACGTCATTGGAATAACGAGTTTTAAAACTCAATTGCATAACGAGTGAGGTGGGTCGGGTCTGTTTTCTAATAGATAAAACATTCATTATCTTTTTGAATGCATGAAATAAAACAGTTTTTTTCAAGTAAAATAATGTTTTTGTAATCCCTTCTGTTCATGTAAATCCTTTCACATGTGTCTCACTAGCGCAGTTAGCGATGGATTGGTAATAGTTCTGCAGTTAGTCGAAGCATTCATTGGTGTAGTTAAATAGAGTTCAAGCAATATCATCGCAGCAGAAGTTCTAAGATCACCAAAGACGAATTTAGGGAAGACCGTTAACTATAAACTATTACAAGTAAGAAACACTCAAGCTTTGACAAACACCTCTATTCCATGGATTCTCGGCATAACCATCACATTTTACGATCCAGGGCCGCCAACGCGGACTAACTATAGGCTCCAGAGGGGATAGCTACCACCTACATCCCTGTAGTGGTTTCTTTAGGAAATATGTGTTATCACTAACTTTTAAAGGATTTAAACTTGTGTTACAACAAAGGACTGCAAACTGCAAAACACTTCATAGGATATAGAGTCATCTCTTGTAACTTATTATGATGAAATCCCATTTAATTTAACATTTATTTCTTATTTAGGAGACATTGAGGGTGATATTAATGAGGTCAAGGGTTGCGAAATTGAATAGATATATAAAATATATAAATATGTCATATATAATATATGACAGATATATTAAACCTTTAACAATTGGTGAAACCTTCCTTCAGTGGCAGGAAAATGTAATTTTTATATCTACTTATCTTTGGTTTACTATTAATTGGTCTAAGCCTACATTAAATCTAGTTTTCAGATAAGTCGTTATATTCGACGACTTCTAATTCGATATCGTCACCAACATCGACAGTATATGATTTCTAATTAAAGAGCAAAGATAAATGAGCAAAACGAAATCTGACTTCAATTATCGTGTACTCTATTTAGTTTGATCTATTGATATACCTTTACTTTAGTTTTGCCTTTTTATTGGATTATATTCTCTTCTATTTTAACTATATTAGATTGTTCGTTCCAAAAATAAGATAATTTTTCTAATGCCAAAATTATTCAACGAAATTTATTTTATTACTGTATTGAAGTGTCAGTAATTCTGTGATTCGACCAAACATCATTGGAATGATTAATTGGCAATCGAAAGAAAAAATGACAACACTAAATGCAGAAACTGAAAATACTCGTACAGTTCCATAACTGGTCATTACTTAGTGCGTAGTCGATTGAATTAGTTGAATGTTTTGATCAAAACTCTTGCACAAACTTGAACTCTTTCAAAAAACTATTGTGGCAATGTATTTTAAGCTCAAGAGATATCAAAATTGTATGTAGGGATTTTCTTTAGTAGGTTTATTATATATCTCAATTTTGTTTACATTTTTGTCGTTCGTAGTCACAAAATGTTCATGTAGAATTAGGAAAATTAACTATTATATCTAGGACTGCTTTCTAATAAATTACACAATTCATATACTCATTCATATATTCTTGTTCTCGATGGATGTGAAATAATCAACAAAATGCTGATTAAAACTCGGTGCTTTTCCACGGATATACTATATATATTTCACAGGTGCTATTCTATCTGAATAAAAAGAAATGAAATAACAAATGGCAAGCAACTTAGTAGTGATCAAAACAAGAATCAGACAATCATTCAGTCATATTTAATGTTAAAAAATTATTTTTTAAGATGAAAATACTGAATGGAATGAAAGCAACTCAAAAATATTTAACCGTAAACTTTATGGATTTTACTCCAAATAAATTTTAAGCCCATACAGATCAGCGCTCGTTAAGTTGGAGTGAACTTTATCGTTAGATAATTGAAATGGACCGAATAATCAGCAGTTTTAAGACGTATTTCCTTTTATCACTTAACCTGAAACGGCCCTCTAATGACTCGACGGGTAGTTAAAATTTTATTTTTGTTCTCTTTTACGATGCTAAAGTGTTATTAAAAACCTATTAATTTATCATTTTTAATAAGCTTTGGTGTGTTGAATATCAAATATATGAAAGAATAATAATTTCGAGATCATTTTTATATGTATAAAGGAAATAGTCATATTTTCTAATATTTTAAAAGTATTTTGAGAAATGAGAATCGCATAGCCTTAGGCCAGAATTGTTTGGAAGTAGGATCCAACAATACCTAACATTTAGGTCCTGATTGCGGAGAAATTTAAATTTCAAAATGACCCATTGCCTAAGGTGAAAACACCTAAAAATATAAATATCTACTGGTAAGTTTATGACTTCCATATTTCCAGATGTGCGTGGAATCTTGTGCGCTTTTTATCCTGAGAAAAGCAAAATCATTAACAATGAATATTATAGTATAGATAGGCTGAGTATAGAAATTCATCAAAAAAAAATCCAGAACTGCAAAAGAAAGTACCGTTTTACTAATACAATGCATCGTGTCACAAGTTCATGACAAAAATGATTACTACCAAATCTTTGCAGATCTGAGACATTATGCCCAGGGAAAGAGATTTGGGTCAAATAAATAAATTATTACTAAAATCGAAGCCAGCAAAAATTTTATAGAAAAAGTAACTCAAAACTGCATCATTCTTGACAAAGAGTCTTAAGAGACAAAGATAAATTGAGTTCAATTTTACATCTATTCCGGGATTTTTACGTTACGTTTTCGGTATTATATCTTTGTCTCTCATAATTTCGTTGATTAGTAATTTGGATTTAAATTCTCCAAAATTACTTTAAAGTTTTGATTATAAATAACAGAAAAATAGAACTTCTAACTTGACATATTTCAAATTAATGAAAATGTCACTTAATTCAATCAATATTTCGTTTTAAAACAGCAACAATTATTTATACAAGAGTTTTCAGTAAGGTCTGACAAAGTTCTTGGAGTTTTTGTTTTAATTTATCAATTTCGCAGATGTTTTTCTCTTCTTTTCTATAGTGACCTCAATTATAAATAGGTCAGAGTTCCTTGAAGGCCATTTTAAACCAACAACATAATCTTGGCGAGACACAATGTGTCTCACGGTGATTAATCATAACTGATTTAACAAATTAACTAAATATTGTTTCGTCAACTACATACTACGTAAAAATTTGAAGCTCTAATTATCTAATAATGGTTTTCGTGTTTTTGCTAACGATCCTCGTTATCAAATAATGTAAAAAAAGTAAACCTCTTAAAGCGCCAACTGAACTTCCAGAACCTCGAAACAGCCAGCCAATTAAAATGATTTACAGTTTTTGATAAATGATAACAAGCATTATGTGGGTGGTGCTTACTTAAGATTTATTTGGCATATTTCTAATTACGAACCTTAATTAAAATATACCGACGACCCAATTTCTTGTGTAAATTTCTTCAGATTGGTTGATAAATTATTTGAGGGAAGCACTGCGCGATAAGAAAAATGTTTCCAGCTCAAACGTTTATCTTACTAAATATGCATCAGCTCATGAAAATAATCTTGAGGAGAGTTTCTTTGTTGCAGATTTTCGTTTGGAAAACAGTACACATAACAGGTCAATTTAAAATTCCCCGGCCTACCATAGTGAAACAAATTTTTTGGCAAAATTAGTTTTTTTTTATTCAACATTATTCCCTTCAAGAGTGATGCACTGATTATAGCGACCCTCCTAATTCGCGATGCCATCTTTGTATTTATATTAAAGTCATCAACGATTCTCCGAATCATCAACTCGTCGTTGTTTTTGGTCAAAAGTGAGCTGGCGCGGAACCCACTTTGCACAGAGCTTTCTCATACCCAAATATTCGTGAATAATATGATGTACACGTTCAGTTGATTTCTTTGGAGTGTCTGCTATGTCATTCACTTTCAATTTACGGTCATTCAAAATCATTTTGGTGATGATTTTAATGTTTTCGTCGTTAACAACCTCTATTGGGTGTCCACTGCTTTCACCGTCTTCGGTGCCCATTTCACCACGTCGAAGCTTAGCATACCAATCCTTAATGGTCGATTTTTCTGGGGCAGTATCCGGAAACTCGGCATCAAGCCAAGTTCAACTGTATTTTTCCCTTCAAAAAGGAATATTTTATCAACATGTGAAATTCCTTTTTATCCACTTTTAAAAATAGTTTACCGGGTTCTAGCGCACATAATTTCTTTTTAATACTTTATAATCTCCTTTTAAGCAACGAGGGTTTATTTTGAAATGTACAGTTTAATGTGTGCTCCGAAACACGGTCCTCAGCATTAAGCCTACCGATTGGACAGTCACCAACTGAAAAGACATTTATAATTACTATCACAAACAAAAAATACATCCATGCCCCAACAGGATTCAAACCCGTGACTATCGCAACAGTAGGACGACGGTCCTGTCGCAAATATTATGAGGTGTAAGTCAAAGCTGCATAGAAGAATAACTTCTTTCCAGGTTGTTTAGTTTTGATTTTGAGATAAACTATTGCGAACTACACCTACTGAGTCAACCGATAGTGATATTATTTCAAGCCTAGGGTTATTAAGGACGGTAAAACATCATCGGAAATTCAGCTTACAGTGACAATATAATAAACTGACCTGTAAAAAGTAACATTTTCATTTAGTTGTCCAAATATAGCCCATCAAGCCAAAGGAAATGTGACTTTTCTGATGTAGAGTACAATTTCCACCAGCTTTCACAAAAGGAAAACCCTAACATGTTCAAATTATACAAAGTTAATATATCTGTTAATTATTAATTACATCTATATACTACTTATAACAAAACGAATAATGTTTATGCTTATGAGAATATTTACAAAACACTACTCAATTAGCTTGACCTAATTTTCTAACTATAGAATGTTCCACATTATTTATTTATTGATCTAAATCATTCCAAATTTATTGCATTACACATATATTTCATAGTATATAGCGGGTTTATGCTATATGTACAATAATTGAAAGAAAAGTTTATTTTGTAGGAAAGTGCGAAAAAATTGTTGTTGAAACCACTGTACTTTCCAGCCGGCGTTATAGACACGTTTCTATTTCTATTCCCCACTCTGGAGAATAATCTATAAATCAGGAAAGTTTTCAATTCTTTGCCTAGTTACGCAAGAGTAAACAATTACTTTATTTTTGAAGTACACAAAATACATAGCTATACAATAATACTGATAACCTATAGATATTAATATTTCCTTGAGCTTATAAATCGATACCTAAAAGCCGACTGATTTTTTAAGATATTGAAGAAATTCTCAATTAATAAATTGCTCGTATATCCCACTTTATCAATAAACGACTTAACATCCTAGGAAGAGGTATCGGCGCTAATATATATTCCTTCTTGTCATGCAATCGTTATTTTTTGTTTTATCCTACAGTATAACTATTTCGATCTCCGTTTTTCTTTGGTCAATTATTCCATTTCTTGTAATTATTATAATATCCTTCTAGTTACTTCAGAGAATATATCGTAACACCTTCACTCTATTCGGCTTTATTTTTTAAGTTATATTTACTTCAGTTTCCATCTCCAAATCCTAATTCATTTTTATTCTGTATTGCTCTTGTTATTATAGTTAGTTCTAGCGTAAGTTCTAATACTCATTATTTCTCTTTTTTATATTTGTAGTTTTTCTTTGTCTTGTCCTATCATTAATATTAGTTTAATGCCATACTTTATCTTTGGCCTTTTTCTATTTAGTATTATATTATTAAAATTTATTAAAATTAAATTGTTAAGATTTGTTTGTCTCTTTTATGGTAAAATTTAGCTTTCCAGCTTACATAAATGTCAGTTTAAAGTGCGTTTAATAGCAACCTGTACAATAACTAATTTATATATTAATATTATCAGTTATTTTATGTTATTTTGATGCGAAGGAAACACCTAGCAGAAGCTCTGGCTACAATCAGTGGTGCTTGTAATCAACGTAAACGATTTTTGGCATTCCGAGAAAGAGAGAGAGAGAGAGTGAAAAAAACCGATGATGACTATGTCGAAATTGTAAAATGGATGGAAAATTGGATTTTCCTCATTTTCCTTTTCCTTTTATTTTCTCCTCGATCTCCATTAAAATGACTCCAAAAGTCAAACATCGTTTTATCAAATGTTTCTTATATTTCTAGTGCTGGTTGACTTTTATCAAATTATAGGTTTGTGGCGGTCCATTTCTGGGGGCAGCTTTCGGGTCAGCTTTCGAACTGATTTAGTGGTATCGAAATCGTACTATTTTCTATAATATATATGGTCAATATTTACTATTATGTCTAGTATACAGTGCATTCAATTATGTAGTAACATTAATATGCGCATATAGTTGATAAGTTATACATACGTTAAAGGCTGTCGCTGTCCTTGCCATAAAATCACATCGTTACTCTAGTTTCCTACTACCATTTAGGTTACACGACGAAAAGGTATGGCGCGTTTTATAGAAAAAATAGAAATATTGTTTCCTGTTCTATTCTAGGATTTAACAGACGATCATCGACAGTGTGGGCAATATTTTGATTACAAAGTTTACAATTTCATAAAAATAAAATCAAATTATTATTGCCGGCTTGGTGGACGCAGTGGAAACACGTCAGGATGGTCCTCATGTTGTTGTGATAGTCGTGAGTTCGCATCCTGCAAAATCCGACAAGGAAAATGATCCCAGTTACGCCAGTAACCAGGCTGAATAAGACCAGATGTCTTGTGTGATCATCTCCAAGGTCGGTAAGCTAAGGATCGTGGTGGAGCCCACGTTAAACAGTAGGTCCAGTCTAATTGGTAAAAAAGAGACTTTGAAATACATAAGAAAATGTTATATAACTTATTTATGTAACTATAATTCATTGTGGGGTGATACTTTGAATAGTCATCCGAGCAACATCAACAGGTTTAATGTATCAAATAAAGGTTTGCTCGTTTCTTCTTAACATAATTTTTTCACTTGAGCTTGAGCTGTATGCAAGAATGCAAACTTGAGGTACATTCGCCAAGATGGAGTTCAAATTTGAGTCTTCATCGTCGTATCTTATTCTGATGTAAGCACCATGAGAATCTAGCACATCTGACTGATTACAAGGCTCTCTTATCAAAGGGTAAAATGAATGTGAATAGATACTGTAACCAATTAAATTATATTTATATAATCTAATTTTTGGTCTTTGTCCGTACAAAATATTAAATTAATTGAATTTATTTTATTTTCTACAATATTATGTCATTTATTTCTGTTCTTTTGTACGTTTATTAGTGAGATCGTATATGTGCGCACGTATTTTTTTCAGCGCGTATAATATTCGTTAAGCACGATACGCTATATTTCAACATAATCCCGTTTTTTCCATGGGAATATGTTACATATCCACCCAACGAGAAGTCCTACCTATGGGATTTTTTTCCACAATCCCCACATAAATTATTCGGTGTTGTTTTTGATGTGAATCTTTTATTAGCGAGAAAAAAATCCATATGGATAGCCAAATTTGGATATAATGAAATTTGTATAAAAAATCCCGTTCTTATTACAAGATTTTCATATTTACTCATGCGTATGGTTTCTCTAACAGAGTTTTTTTTTAATTTTGCTTCTTTGGTCTGGTTGCTCTTCGATCTTTTAGCTTGGTGCAGGTATCTCACTGACTTTGTTCCTAATTTAAATCCAGCCTAGTGAATCTATGCTGCTATAGAAGTTTATTATCAAAATTTAAGGCATTTGAGACAAAAATATAATACTTCATATGGAATATGCTTGAAAGTATACCGTAAAGTCATTATCGGTTTTTCTAATAGAAATCGCTAGGTTTCAGTGACAATGTTATGATTTAATACATACATAATTTTATTCTGCTGACTTCAAGCTTTAAAGCTTTACATGCTACATTTTTCGAAAGTAACACCGACATAGATTTATACCTATTTGAAAATGTAGTTGTTATGTAAGTTTCATACTTTGCTTACTATAAAAAGAACACCCAAAGACATCGTTTTCTGGTAGAAACTTCTAAGAACGACGAACATACTCTAAACTTGAAACATCTGAGGAGTTGTTTAGAGAATTGGAGAGTAGTGTTTTCGATCTGCATGACAAATACCGTTATGGGAGACCGAAGGAGTTTGAAGATGCTAAATTTCAAGAGTTATTGGATGAGGACCCATCCCAAACTCAAAAATAATTCGCAAAAGCGTTAAATGTGGCTCAAGAAACGATTAGCGACCGATTATGAGCAATGAAGAACATCTAAGAGATGGGAAGATCAATCAATTGAATGACAAACAAATGGTAAATCGAAAAATCCATTATATATCTAACAGTGAAAGGTGATGAAAACTGGATTTATTTTGAAAACCCTATGTGCAAAAAATAATGGTTATCACCTGGTGAAGCCGGTAGATCGACTGTGTTTGGTTGGACTAGAATGGCGTAGTGTATTGTGAACTACGAAGCCTGGTGAAACATTTAATAGTGATCGCTACCGAATTTAATCCGCCGTCTCATAAAACAAGACCGGTCAAAAAAGTATTGAAAGCACTTGGATGGGAAATATTATCACACCCGTCACACTTTCCAGACCTTGCCCCACCCGACCATCAACTTTTCGCATCAACATGATACGCCATTTCAAAGCACCACTTCGCCAACTTAAAAGTTAGAAAATGAGTCGATGAATGGTTTTGTTCAAGAAACAAACAGTTTTTTTGGGATAGTATCCATAAAGTGCCTGAAAGATGAGCTATATATACAGAATCAAATAGCCAATACTTTGAATAAATACATTTTTCCATTTTGCTGAAAATTATGTATTTTTTTCCAAAAAAAAAACGATAATGACTTTCTAGTACACCTTGTATATTGTCGGAGATCTACGATTTCAAAGCCATTTATTATATTTGTAATTAATGATATGAATCTTTAATATTTGTATGCCTATATTTATAATTATGTTTTACATATATAAATTTGTATATTTAAGACACACCATTCAATATTTAATTAATGTATATGTGAAATAACCAGAGGCAAAACAACCAATTAGACAATTAATTTATTTTTATATCCATCCAGTCAGAACACGCGTTTAATTTCGGGCTGATATATGGTTAAAACAGCAGCTGGTCCAATTAGGAAGGAATATAACATAATGGAAATAATATCGGCAAACGTTATAAACGTTCTTAACTTTATGGTGTTTCTCTTTTCGGCAACCCAACAACAGATTGTGTCCTTGGGAGATAGTATGGAGGTTAAACCCTATTGTTATGACGAGATTGTTTCTATATATGATGGTTTCTGCCTCGGGTTTCATGCGAAACCGTGTTTCAAGTATGAAAAGGGCTTCTGACAAAAATTACTTCAGTATTTAGTATGGTTACTGGAATATTATGGTTTCGTGTTGATAATTGAGATCTTGATATGAAAATGTTTAGTTTTTGGTGCGAATTTTATGGCAAATAGCATATATTTGTCCCTAAAAAAAATTTAATTAATTTTATAATTTAATTTTAAAATTAAATTTTGAGACACACTTACTTTAATAAATACCAAGTTTTATTTTATTGTTGTTAATTTTATTAGTACTATTTGACATATATTTGTTTTTTAAACATCTGACAAACAGGAACTGTGAGAATAACAGGTTAATTGAAAAGTCCCCGGCCTATCATAATAAAACACTTTTTTTTTGGCAAAATTAGTTTTTTTTATTCAACAAAATTCCCTTCAAGGGTGATACACTGATTATAGTGACCCTCCAAATTTTAGATACCATTTTTGTAGTACGACTTGTCTTTGCTTCAAAATATGCCTCAGTTTCGGCCATCACCTCTTCATTCGACGAAAATTTCTTCCCAGTGAGCATCCTTTTGATATCTGAGAACAGGCAATAGTCGCTGGTGGCTAGATCTGGAGAATACGGTGGATGAGGAAGCAATTCGAAGCCCAATTTATAGATTTTTGACATCGTTTTCACTGATTTGTGGCACGGTGCATTGTCTTAGTGATGCAGTACTTTCTTTTCCTTCAAATGCGGCCGTTTTTCGCCGATTTCGTCTTTCAAACGGTCCAATAATGCTACGTAATAATCGCTATTGGTTGTCCTTCCTTTTTCAAGGTAGTTAATGTAAATTATTCCATGCGCATTCCAAAATATAGACGCCATAACCTTGCCAGCCGACTGTTGCCTTTTTCCACGCTTTGGAGCTGGTTTACAGTGTGCAGTCCTGTCGAATGACTGTCGATTGGACTTCGGACTGAAATAATAGAGCCATATTTCATCCACTGCATCAAGACAAGTTTTTGCTAAAATCGTTTTTTTTTTCCTTTCGAGAAGCAATCGCGATATTCCTTTTTATCTATTTTTTTCACAATAACAAAAGTTGCTTAACTCAAAATGTTATAATTCACAAACCAATGATTCGACAGCTCTCAAATTTATACACGCATCTTTTGAGTTGTTAGCCTCAATTGACCTAATATATAAAATGAGGATAAACTGAGACTAACAGACAATATGAAAATTTAAGTGCATAAACAACTCTATATCCGATATAAACAAACAGTGATACTAGAGATCCCACCCATTTAAGCGCCAAAACAAAAATGCCAGCATATTGCTGATAGCTCTCGATCGCTTGTAAATGACAAAGTAGCAAAATGAGGAGCAAAGTGCCGAAGTTGTCACTACTGACATCATTACAATTGTAGTACATTTGTAATTTGTATTACATTGTAGCACATTTAAAATTACATTGCAAAGTCTATTCTTTTAACAATTTTTTTCTTTCAGATATAACGTTTATTTCTCACAAAGTATATTAATAAACTTTAAAAGCAAAGTAAATTTTAAAACATTAGTAAAACGTAATTTTCATTCTCGCCAACCCAACATATAATTACGCCAACAAAATAACATTATTCGACACGACGAGATACCGATTTGTATCCCATTTAAAACTTTTCGATGTCTTCTGACCGGCCACTTCGGCTTCACACGACCATGAAGGGTATTATGTTTTTCTGTGGCTCGAAAACAATACAACCGCTGTTCCGCAATGCCCAAGCCCCGGGATGCTATTGATTCTGTGTCAAAGTTTTAAAAGTGGGTGGGCCCTAACGATAACACTGACATACGTACATGTACACAAACAGCGGCATAAACCGGGAGACACCAGTGACCATTTTATTATAATCTAAACAGTGATACGGGGCAATTGGTTGTTGTATATACTAAACGGATTATGACTGAAATGCGAGTTTGGATATTGTAACGCTACTGTGACACGATGATAAAATTTATTGTACAAGATAAACCGTTTCGATAATATGATTCGGTCGACAATAAAATTTTAAATGTCAAAATGTTATCAGAAAATGCTATTTATCCAGTATGTTGCTTTGAACTTGTACCATAGATAGACTAATTTTGTCTGAATTATTAAAACTAGCCCAGGTTTCGAAATCGTTACATGTTATTGTATTCACAAGGCATGGAAAATATACTATGAACATATACACACTATTTATTTAATAATAAAATATTGCTGCAATGTTGAAGATGGAAATCTCTCTGGTCTGAGACTCCCCATAACATTTCAATTATATTAAGTATGGCGATTGTACTGACCAGGAAAGATGTTTAATTATCTTCTGATACTCTCTCGGATCCCTTCTGATAGCTCAAATCAAGACCGAACCTTTTTGGCTATGTATATGGGTGTTTGGCAGGAATATGCTAGTTATAGCAAGAACTTCATCGTTACAGATGTCGAAATATTTATTTAGCTGTAGTCTGGCTAATGATGTGAATAAGAAGACAAGCTGAAAGCCACATATTGCCGCCCAAACCGTTATAAAACCTCCTCCATGCTTGCCTGTAAGAAGGAGGCAGACTTGTAGCCTTCTTTTGTGATTGTAAAAATGCATAAACCTAACAGTTTGTAGAAAAAAAATGTACATGATGATTCATTCGTTGCTCTAGTTCTTTCTCAGTTTGTTTTTTTAACTTTGGATTTCGCTTATTCCTATAGGCCGATGCTGTTTTATCATGGTTTATATATGGTATGCCTTATATGGAAAATAACACTCGATAACTTTCTAGCAACCGCCAAATGTGTCAAGCTTTGTGAAGACGCTTTTTTAATTCTTTGTTTATTTGAGGATGTACGTTTAATTTTGGTAGTTAAGATCGTAATCTATCAGCTTACATAAAAGTTATATTTACAATCTAATTACTAAATGAAATAAGACGAAATTAGCTTGGATAAAGAAAAAACCTTTTTATCTCAAACTCAATTTTCTTATTCAGATGGGAGGAGATTTAAAATGGCCAAATATTCTCGTAGTTCGAATGGCATATCAAAAATATTCTTAACAAGGTGGTGAGAATTTAATGTTTTTGTTTAATAGCACACGTCCCCATCTAAGAAAGAAATCCACATTTAGGTGTGTCTTCTTCTTTAAATATATTAACGAGTCTTGTGCTAGGGAAGTATAATTGATCCTAACTTTTGAACCATTAGACCCAAGAAAGACTTACAATTTATCGGCTACAGAAATGTAATAGTTTTCGGAGCAATTCATTCATCAAATATTTAAAGTAATTCTTGCACCTTTAGAATACATTCAGGTCAACTATTATTGCTATGGAAAACTTCTACCTACTTTAATGTATATTTTTGAAAACACATTAAATCGGTTGCAGAACTACATTTTGAGGTATATTACATCCTACCACCCTAGTTACAATACTTGCTAATTGCAAGAAAGTATCACAACAGGTGGGAGGCAAAGGATTCAAAATCTTACAATTCATGCCTTAGAGGCAAAGTACAAAATCATGAAATAATACCTGGGAGTAATAGGAGCAGCAGCACTAGTAAAAAGTTAATGATTTTATTATTTTAATATATAGCAGTATAGAGACAATGATCTCGGGACTAAAAATGGACTTAGTCAGTTAGTCCTTTCCAAAACGACAAATCGACTTTATTGGATGGTACTATATTGCATGCTATCCAAAGAGTACCTAATGATGCTACGATACCAGCAGAGAACCAAGTGAATAATATTGAACTTTTCAACAATTGCTAAGACGTATCAGCATAAGGTTAAGAATGACAAACTTATTCGAATGTTTAATATACATATGTTTATATAGGTGCGGATACAAATATATTTGAGAGATCTAGAGAAAATTACTTTTGCATCATTTAATGTCTGTATGACATAAATATTTATTCTCTTGAAGTTATAGCAGGTCTGTGGAAAAGAATAACCTGTCAATAATTGAGCTTCATGGACACTTCTTCAAGCTTTTTTTATTTAACTCGACATGTTTCTTGTTTTCTACTCGCTAGTTGGTATTGAAAACTTGTATTAGCATATCCTGACTGCATACAAGATTGTAACACTAAAACTTACATAAAATATTAATAATACGAAATAACTATATCAAACATTATAAAAGCAATAATCAAAGTACTTTTTTCTTTATTGGAACATTATTAAATAACTTTAAAATATATCAACACAGAGATACCTAATATCATATATATATATATATATATATATATATATATATATATATTCAAATACATACGAACATAATACCTAACAAATAAACATAAAAAAGTCGATTCAAAGGGATAAAAATTTCATTTATCTTGTAAATTATATGTATAATTCATAAATATATATAGAATATATTTTCTTGGATTGACAAATTAACCTAAAATATACATTTAAGTTCATGTTCAAATTTTGATATCGGTACAAACTTTTTATAAGCATATTTGACTTTAAATTAATTCTTGTTATAGGAAAGATCAAAAGAAACCAAACAAAACAAAAGAAGTGAGATCTCTGACTTCCTCTTTTGTTCCTAGAGGCTCAATATAGAATATAGAACGTTATCCACTATGAAAAATTAATACAAATAATAGAATAAGTACCGACCTGGATGAAATTTCCCCAAATGCCTCTTAGATGAATTCATAACAACTATATATCTTATCCATTTTTGCCAATGTTATATAGTATACTATAAATTGAAAGGTACAATAACAAATAGCAAATTTTTTTTAAATCTCTATATTTTTCAACATGAAGGTGTTGGCTGATAGCACATTTAAAATTCTGATGTTAATGAAAGGAAATTCTTCCTTTACTGATTAATAGGCTGACTGAATTAGCTCCATTCTATTTACATAACCTAACAACTGATTATAATTTTTAATTTGTATTTTAAATTTTATATTAAAACAGTTAAACACTGTATTGTGCATTCAAATACACATTAAAAGTATTTTATATATACGAGAGTTAATACTTTATAATGTGTATTTTAATTGAACCAGAGCAAGTGTTTTGCAACTGCGTATAATCACCGAAATCCTAAAAAACTATAAGACTTAGCATTTAAACTGAGCGATATGTACATGTCGCACTATTTACACGGAATCACTTGTCAGCATGGCACAAAATATACTATACTAGCGACCCGCCCCGGCTTCGCACGGGTGCAATGCTGATACTAAATTAAATACACTACAGAAAAAATATGAACGTTGTATATAAAAACATAGCGGCCCGCTCCGACTTTGCACGGGCATAAAATATATATGCCTATGTCACTCAATGAAAACATGATTAAAATCGATCCAGTATTTTTGGTTCATTCATTACTGCCCTTGGCCTGCACGCATTAAATTTGGAATAAAACAATTCCTCTTCCCTTATCCTTACTATGAAGATTTCCTGCTATCTTTGGAATATCTAAATTCATACAATTTTTATTACATTACACATTTTTAAACGCAAATTTTAAATTTGTAATATCTCCGAAAATATTTGTTTAATTTACATGCTGTAAGGAACCATATTGATCTATATTAATTGCACACTGTATTTAAGGTACTTAATTCGATAAGGATTAATGCCGTATTGCTTAAAATAGCTTCGTAAATAAGCCATTTTCTCACGTAAAAAGTAAACAATAAAATTGGTTAATGTGGGTTGTCCCTAAAAGATAAACATATACCATCGCGGACTTTTTTGTAGACCATTTTATGGTGTACAATACTGTAGTACATTAATTTGATCTAACTCGTAGGGTTAGGCAGCGTTTTTGCTAATTGCTAAATAAGCCTAAAAAATAGGTTAATTTACGACATCACGTTAGAAACCTCTAAAATTTGCAATGTTGCCTTAGTATATTATGCATGTATTATACATATAAACCTTCCTCTTGAATCACTCTATCTATTGAAAAAACCCGCATCAAAATCCGTTGCGTAGTTTTAAAGATTTAAGCGCACATAGGGATATAGGGACAGAAAAGGCGACTTTGTTTTATACTATGTAGTGATTACATAGCGTTCATATTATTTTGTCTAACCCCTATAAATTGTTGGCAGAAATAACGAATTCTTTTTGCGAAAAGTCGACAACTAATTTCTAATACATAATACTTAAAAAAAATATATAGTATTTAACTATGTCATATATATTGCCATAAAAGGAACACAGTGTAGCAATAAATTTAAGTGTTCAGCTCTTCCGGGAACCAGCCCACGAAAGACAGACCCAGTAAATTTCTTGATTTTGTCAGTTCAACTTAAAAGGTCGAGATGAAATTATGATAACGCTTTGTTTGCTCAATAACATAGGATAATATAAAATGGCTCCTTTATGTAAACGTTATTAAAGCGTAGACGGTTTGCTACAAACATAAAATATTTTATATCGGTAATCGCCTTTCTGAGCTTGATAAAAAGTTATTTACTGGTACTACCGTATCCGTCATAAAACCGAATTCATGTGGGAGACAAATTTATTGTGGACTTTTTTCCGAGCGACCAAAAAATATATAGACCCCGAGGAGGTGAAATCCCCAAGGAGAAATAATTTAAATACGTTTAATGTCCTCCCCAAGAAAAAAGAAAAACAGGCATGAAACATTTCGGATAGAATTCGAGAGATAAGTAAAGAGTTTGTTCCGTGTTAAGAATTTCATCTTTTTTAACGACTTTAATGTTTACCGTGGAATTTATACGCCGAACGATGGTTTTATTTAGATTTTTGGGGGCTCTTATTAAAAATGTATTACGATTAAGCGCTTTTCCGCTGGTTTTGCTTCGATTTGCTTGTTTTGGATGGAATATCCTTCCACTGTGTTTCCGAAAGTACTTTTTAAAGGTTTCTATGTAAGCATTACTTTTTACTAAAAACAATTTAATGCGATAAAGTATTGAGGTTGTATTTATTTAAAGTAGATCTTTCTTATTTTAATATTGTTATAATTTTTTAATTTCTCGTTTAAAAATCGTTTAAATATTAATTCCCTTTATCGAACTAAGTCAATGTAGTAATATTAAACCTTCTTAGAGGTCTTTAAATGCAACTCAACAAACAAGCAAATTAGTTATATTTAATTTAAAATATATAGAGTAAAATATATTTAAAAAGCAACTTGTTTATAGGACCAATAAATTTGTTTTAAAGATTTTTTTAATTTGAGTTTTATTTTAAGAAAATAAAACAATAGATTGGTGCAATGTAACTTATTTAAAATATTGTCTATTGTCTCACAAATAGTATCTTCATAAGAAGTGTAGCGCTGCTCAGGCAGCTCTGAAGAATGCATTGAATTGGTTAGCACTTCCCATTTTAATGTTTCCACATGTATCTTCACCGGTTTTGCAACCTGTGACCAAGCATTGTCATGCTGAAGGACAATATTGTTATGCATTGGCTAATATTTCGCCATTTTTCACGCAACTCTTAGCTAACCCGAATTAGTTGTAGTCGACGGTGATGCCCAATGGGGTTTTCATTAGATTTTAGCATCATATAGTACACCACACCAAGTTGATCCCACCAAATAACGAGCATTAACTTCTAACTTAATTAGCCATGGATATTCGCCTTCGTTGTTGATTTTGACGCAGAATTAGATGGTCACTTTTTTTGAATTATCGTAATGAAGCCACTTTTCATCACCATTAAAAATACGATGCAAAAACCCTTTAAAATATTGCCTTTGGCGCAGTATTGCATACATAACCAAAAGCCTTTCAATGTCTCATAGCTTCAATTCATACGGTATAAAATATTCAAGCTTTTGAATCACTCCCATGTTTGTCAAACGATTGAAAATTGTATCTTTTTTTGCACTCAAGAATTCTGCATTTTATTTTTACGTTTTACACGGATCATTATCGAGTAATGCTTTCAAGTCTTTAGAAAGGTCATCATCTTAGGTGTTATAATCATAACTTCTAAAACGTAGAAACCATTAGTCAGATGTTAAAATCGATAAAGCATGGTTACCATAAGCTTCATACAGTCTTCGATGACCTTTATCAAACCTACCTCAAAATGACCCACCTCAAAATGAACTTACAAAGTAAAACTTTTAGTAAATGCTCGGTACGTATTCAGATATTTTCAATGCACTAAAAGTATTGTTTTTCACATTTCAATATGAGGCTTCTGTTGCAAGGCAAATTTATTGTGAATGGTTGGGATAGCCATGTAAAATGTAAGTTACGCTAATTGTAGAATTATTTCGGTTCTATTGTTAGAGGGTCTAATTTATTAGACCTTTTAAGTGAAGTTTTTAATATTTGCGACATTAAGTATAATGTTGTACAAGAATTACGACCCGATAAAAAACAAAACCGGCTGGTAAATATGGACAGGCAAAAAAATATCAAGTAAAGGTACCGAAGGTTAAGGTACCGAGGCTAGACGAAACGTGTCGGATGGTAGACCTGGTAGAGAACTCCTTATGGTGCCTATAACCCTAAATATCAAGAAGACCCGAAATCGTGGAAGTTTTGGGTATTCCTTAAGAGTCCGAAACGCACATGTTTTATCAGTGTGAGAAGTTCCTAGCTGGAAGGGTGAAGAAGAAAGAATTGAATTAGTATTAATTGAAGAAACATTGAAGATTGTCTACATTAGCGAATCAACACTTTTCGTTAATAGTAAGTACAAGCGACTTGAATCATAATCATTTTCCCATGACGTATTAATTAATATTTTTTAAATGTATATGTACTCTTTATTATGAATTAAATAACTCATCTTTGTGTACTCGATGCGATTTAATACACAACAACATCATGTATTTTAAATCCTTCAAAATTATTTTATAGGCCTAATATTATTTAAAAAATGCATTAAAAACTACTAAGGGGATTACACACATAACAATAGGATCAAATATCCAATAGAGACATGGGAATCGGACAAATGTAAAAGAAACCAAAAATTTGGGTAAAAAACAGCAATTTTAAAAAAGGATTATGGGGTTTCTCTCTTCAAAAGTTACCAACATATATACCCGTATTACTCAATATGAGTATAACCCGATTACTTAATATGAAGATCAACTAAAACGATTAAAAGAACTGTAGAATGTATGCATCCAATAGGAGTAAAGAATATGCCATGAATTAGAGGTAATAAGCAAGAATCCTTGATCTCTCCTCATCCCTGATCATTTTCTAATCCGTACATTTTTTTTATTACTCTTCGTGAGTCCACAATCTGCCCTATTGGCAATAAGTATTTCTTCTGTTTATATTATATATACATGGCATGTAGAAAATCACTTCATTAAGCAATCTTCTGTATAAAATATTATCTTAATTAATTAGTCTTATTCTAAAACTTATTCTAAACTCTACATATGTCCAGTAATCAGATCAGGTGTTAAACGTTTTAGTCTACGCACTTCACTATCACGTCGCATATTTAGCTGATGAGCGAGTACATTGGGATGCACTGACACTCTTTCGAAGTACTTCACACAAACACTTTGGATTACACTCGTTATAGGTTCTAGAGGAATATCGCGTTGTATCACTTTATTTGAAACATAGTACGGAGCATCAACAATGGCACGCAATACCTTATTTTGGAACCGTTGAATGATGGATATATTAGATTTGCTAGCGGTACCCCATAATTGAATTCCATATGTCCAAATGGGCTTGAGTATAGACTCATACAGCAATACCTTGTTATCTAATGATAACTTGGATTTGCGCCCAATGAGCCAATACATTTGATATAATTTTAGTCCTAGTTGTTTCCGTTTAGAGAGTATGTGCTTCTTCCAGGTTAGGCGTCGATCTAAATGCATACCAAGATATTTAACATGCTCTGCTTGGGGGAGTTGACGATGATTGATATTTACTGGTGGACATGTTCTTCTACGAAGGGTAAACGTTATATGCTTGGATTTTGATTCATTGGATTTAATGCGCCATGTCTTCAACCATAATTGTATTTGCTCCAGGTGGGTTTCTAGTTTTATTGATGCTGTGACTGGATCTTCATGGGATGCTAAGATTGCTGTATCGTCTGCATATGTTGCCACAGTAGTTATTTTTGTGGTGGGCAGATCAGCCGTATACAGAAGATACAGTACTGGACCCAGTACACTACCTTGCGGAACTCCTGAATATATGGGATTTAATTCGGTATGTTCATCGCCTTGATTTACAATAAAATATCTGTCAGTGAGATACGATTTTAGTAGCTGATAGTCCGGATGAGGGAGAAGTTTCTTTAGTTTAACCTGCAAGCCCGTATGCCATACTTTGTCAAAAGCCTGAGATATGTCTAGGAAAGCAGCCGAACAATATCTTTTGGCATTTAGGTCAGCGTTTATTTGGTTTACAAGTCTATGCACTTGTTCTATAGTCCCATGCTTATTGCGAAAGCCAAACTGATGTTCTGAAATAATTTTTCTTTTTTCTATTATATAGTTTAGTTTTTTTATGTATAATTTCTCAGAAACTTTCGAGATTATTGGTAATAAACTTATAGGTCGGTAGGAGGTCACATCTTCTGGTATTTTTCCTGGTTTAAGTATCATTAATATTTTAGCTACTTTCCAGATACTAGGGAAGTAATTAATTCGTAGCATAGCATTAAATATATATGTTAATAGTTGTATAGCCTTTTCTGATAGTTCTTTTAAAATTTTGCCAGTAATTAAGTCATAACCAGGAGCTTTTTTAATATTAATCTCTCTCATTATTGTATGTTTAACTTTTTTGACCGTTAATTTCTCGTGCGGTAAATCCATTTGAAATGGCGAATCTAGAAAGCTAGTAATTTTATTTTCGTCATCTTTATGTAGCTGAGACTGGAAAGGTTTAAAAACATTTTTTAAGTGTTTTGAGAAAATGTCGGCCTTCTCTTTATTGCTTCTCGCCCAATTAATTTCGCTTGTTTTAATAGGTGGGTTATGCTGCTGGGATCTCCTAAGCTTTTTTGTTGCTTTCCACAACGAATAGTCTGTAGCCTCAGTTGATGTCAAGTTTTCTAGGTATTCTTGAATGCCTTGGTTTTGTTCAATTTGGATTAGATCTCTCAGCTCTTTTATAGCCCTATTAAATTTTCTTTTATTCTCTTCAGCCCTTTGCTAATCCGTACATAGGGGAATTTTAATTAGAAGCTCTAATATCATAAGAATCAATTGTTACTTGAACTGTATAACATTTAACAATATCTCCTGTCACCAGAACCCTTCGACTAACAACTTCATCTCGGTTCAGTGCTATGTTACTTCCTGAAAAAAAACATCTCATTACTGTTGCTATTGGTTGGTACACCTCAGTCCTTATATTATAATTTTAATATCATATGTTGCTAATATCACAGTACTGTTAGCAATAATTTCTTAACTCAATCATCAGCAACAAATCAACAATAAATCAATCCGAGCATTCCAGCAAATACAATAGAATAAAATTACAGAAATTATAATAAAAATTAATTAAAATGTAAGCAAACGTGATCTATATATCCAAAAAATTAACTAAAACTTGTAAATCTTGAAAAAAAGATCGAGTTGGAATAACTTTAATAATGAAGATCTCTTATTAGGCTTTCTTCAACTATAGACTTTTTCAGATTTTTAATGAGTCTGCTGAAAACGTGCTTCAATAGAATTTAAAACAAATTAAATTTGCATCCAATGTATCTCAACTCTTACAATCTATTGTATCTGAAATGCAATAACAGTAAATACAAAGGTTATTTATTTAATAATTAAGACATTTATCCAAATAACTTTTCTTCCCTTATTATTTATAGATCTCAATATTTCATAAGGATATCTCCAAAACCTCTTGAATAACTTTAAATAGACATAACTGATTTTTCTCAAGGCATCGTTATATAGAAGTTTTATGAAGATATGTTGTAAAATGTGAAAGGGTTTATTAAGAAAACACTATTAATTCAATTTAAAAAGGTATTTTATTCAGCGGAAAAATATTTAACGCCTCTTTTCTAAAAAGAAACTGCCAAGAGCATGTACCTGGTCGTTATTCCATCTGAACAGCTTATAGTTGTTACAAAATGTTTTTCGAGTATCAATTGTACTTCGTCCGTCAACTTGCGCCTGAAGATCTTCGAAATAATAGCGTTTTTGTCCAAATTTCCATGGTGGCCTTCTATTGACTCATTTTCCAAATTTTCATTACTCGAACTTCTAAAAGTCTACGGCTAAGAAATTAAGCTACTACGGTGGCTGTTCACTCCGAATTGTGATGCATTCTTGCCTGGATCCGTTTATGGCTAAGTGCCTTTGTACACCTTCAGTCCTCTTTTTCCGAGCTTACAGCTTCAGCTGAGATACTTTTGCTAGAACTACACTTTAATACACCAAAGAATACTTGGAGAAACATCAGAACGATTTCCATATTATCCAACGTCAATCTGTGTTCTTTTCTTGATAATATGATATATTTAAATCATTTGGTGCTTTAGTCTTAATTTTTTATTGAAAAGTATCTCTTTTTTTAAAAATTTAAAGCTTTGTAAAAAGCGGGTCCCAAATTGTACCCTTAATAATAGATAAAATCAATTGTTAATAATATAAATGATCTGGCGGATCCAACAAACGTTCTCCTGTCCGAATATTGGCTGTTTGTTCAAGTGGAATAATTTATTTCGACAACACAAACACTTAATGATCACAATAACTTCCAATTAGTGATTTTGTAGAGATTAGTGATTTTAATACAAAAGAATTATAACAACGAATAACCAATTATTGGGAAAGCAAGAACCATTAATATATAACAGGTCAATTGAAAAGGGCCCGGCCTGACACATAGATGGTGCTACTAGAATTAAATCCATATATCTTTTGTATAAATTGGAGAGCTGTCGAATCATTAATTTCTGAATTATAGCATTTGAAAAAAAAAAATTAATAAAAAGTAATTTCGCGTGTTGATAAAATATTGCTTTTTGAAGAGAGAAATACAACTGAAACAAAACCTTGGCTTGATGCCGAATTTCCGGATACTGTCTCAGCAAAATCAACCAAGGATTGGTATGCTAAGTTTAGAAGTGGTGAAATGAGGACCGAAGACGGTGAACGCAGTAGACGCCCAAAAGAGTTTATTACCGACGAAAACATTTAAAAAGTCCACAAAATAATTTTGAATGATCGTAAATTGAAACTGAATGAAATAGCAGCCAATCTCAAGATATCAACTGAACGTGTACATCATATCATTCAGGAATATTTGGGTATGAGAAAGCTTTGTGCAAAGTGGGTGGCGCGCAAGCCCACTTTTGACCAAAAACAACTACGAGTTGATGATTCGGAGCAGTGTTTGAAGATGTTCAAGCGCACTAAAGCCGAGTTTGTTTTGATTCGATATGTGACAACGGATGAAACATGGCTCCGTCACTTCACTCCGAAGTCCAATCGACAGTCATCCGAGTGGACTGCATACGACGAACCCATTCCAAAGCGTGGGAAAACGCAACAGTCGGCCGGCAAGGTTATTGCGTCTGTATTTTGGGATGAGCATGAAATAATTTTCATTGACTCCCTTCTTGTAAAGGAAAGACCTTGAGTCCCTTCTTGTAAAGCGACTATCACATAGCGTTACTGGACGGTTTGAAGGACGAAATCGCCAAAAACTGTCGCATCTGAAGAAAAAGAAAGTGCTGCTTCATCAAGACAATGCACCGTGTCAAGAATCTATGTAATTGCTTTCTCGTCTACCGTATTCTCCAAATCTGGTCCCCAGCGATTATTTCCTGTTCTCAGATCTCAAAAGAATGCTCGCCGTGAAGAAATGTTCGTCGAATAAAAAGGTGATCGAGGAAACTGGGGCTTATTTTGAAGCAAAGGGCAGATCATACTACAAAAATGGTATCGAAAAATTGGAGGGTCGCTATAATTATATCTCATATATCATGTATCGCTCTTGAAGGGAATTATGTTGAATAAAAAAACTAATTTTGCCAAAAAAATTTGTTTTACTATTGTAGGGCCGGGAGTTTTCAATTAACCTGTTAACAGAGGGATATGATCGATAAGCAAGCCATGTCTTGAGTGATATATCGCCTTTATATTCGCAGTTATAGACGTACTAATTCATAATCCGCAAGCCGCAGAATACAGTCCAGATTTAATAGCACGAATAATGGACGGCACTCCACTGTTCCCGTCAACGCTAATTTACTTATCCCGTGTTGCTCTAATAAATTAACTCCAAACATACCGACCACTCAACCTTAAGAGCGACGTTACTGGAGTTAAGTCGGTACGAAGCAGATTAGCTTTTGAAAATCATTTTCCCTTCTAATTCCGTAATGTTAATTCCTCGTTATTTCACTAATTCTACTAGATGGTGAAGGAAAAGCCTGAGGAAGTAATCAAACTGTTATGTAGCTCGACTAGCACTTCATAATAACTGAGTAAACAGTAGATGGTGAAGTTCTAGTCGAGTTTGAACACAAACATATCAGAAAACCCCGTATCTCGTCGACAGTCAACCTATGTGGCTAAATTTTAATTAGATTTATCATCGATAATTAAATTTATTACGCTTCCGTCATTGCGCTGTTAATTGATTTTGGTAATATCACAAGGAAAATAAATCGAAATTAATTTATCTTCATGCTAAATGATATTATTGCTGATATAATATTTAATAGGTAGCAATTAATATAAACAAAAAATAATTAAAAACAATTAGTTACATAATATACAGTTTAA
Source organism: Rhynchophorus ferrugineus (assembly GCF_030347505.1). Taxonomy (NCBI): domain Eukaryota; kingdom Metazoa; phylum Arthropoda; class Insecta; order Coleoptera; family Curculionidae; genus Rhynchophorus; species Rhynchophorus ferrugineus. Next base: position 1,933,080 of record NW_027472582.1, on the reverse strand, counting down.
TATTATAACATGTCGGTTTTTATACTGTTATATTGTTTCAATAAAAGCTTCAAAAAAAGTTCAACAAAATTAAACCCTTCTACAGTGATACTCGCTCCCTCTATGCGAAACAGGACAAAGCTATGTGATATTGATTACTTGCCAGCGCCACCAGTTGTATATTTCGATACGGACAATACTTAACGATAAAAGAAGGATGTTAAGTTCTGCCGCTAGATGATAGATGGTGCTGTGCATAATATTTTATGAGGCTATTTGAAAAATCAATACTATATAATATTAATAATAAGTTTAATGGGAATACTATTTAAAACGTTCAGTGAAATTTCGATAACTTTCAAGATCGATATTAAAAAATAAGATTGTCTTATTATATATGTTATATGTTAGGCCTATAAATTAGTTTTAAGTATTTTTTTAAATTTGTTTTCTTGTGAAAAATCGGTGCAATATATTTGACATCGATACCATCCCATCTTTCAAGAATCGCTGTAAGAATTAAGGCGTTACTCAAACATACCAGAAACCATTGTCAGAATAAGTAATAATCAGAAGGAGCAAGGTCTGGAGAATACGGGCGGTAGGGTATTAGTACAAGTATGTTTCCACGGATTTAACAGCATGTGATCGGCCATTGTCATTCTGAAGAATAATATTGTTTTATCTTTGCTTGTATTCCGGTCGTTTTTCGCGCAGTTCTCGGCTCAAACGCAACAGCTATAGTCGATAATTATCTCCATTGATGGCTTCATCGAGTAATGCCTTCAAATCCTCGTCTAAAATTTTCTTTGGCAAAAAGCTCTTTGACTTCGGTATCAAAGTCGCCTATTCTAAAACATGAGTTATTCAGCATCTATTTCTTCCTAATTTAATTAAAGAAGTAAAACTTCCTGCAAATACAATTTACTAAAAATTTTAAGATCTGGATATATCATAACTTTATTCGCTATGAATACTTTTCACCGGACCAAACAGTCAGGCAAGGGTTTACTTAAACGTTATGCTTTACTTAAATGAAGCTCTTTGTCCCAAAAAGTCGACCAAATAACTGGTCCAGAATTATGGACCGATAGCTCTGATATTTTTCACGAAAGTTCACTTTCTTACAAAACATTTGTTCTTCACGATTATTTCCTAAAAACAGCAGCTCTCAGATGTCATTCTGCATCCACCTTATTTGACTATACAGTTAAAAATCAGTTTCAAGGACCTAATCGAAGAAATCAAAAAGAAATTAACAACTACTTTTAAGATTCCAAGAAGAAGTAAACTTTTATATAAATACTTTATTTTAAAGGGAAAGAATTTGAATACTTAGTGCTTAACTACTTATTAATGACTGTAAAATATGAAAACATATTTCGGTATATTTATAACCAAATTAAAATATTCTGTCTCAAAATATCAACAAATTTTAACAAAATTAAACTTTTTGAAAGAAGAATTATATTTTAGTAATATTAAAAGTAATGCCAATCTATGATTTTGTCATGTTTGTTTATTGAAAACGACAAAACAAACAGTGGTTTTTGACATGTTTCAACATATATATTTTCAACAAATTCCTCTTAAAGTAATATATCTGACTGGCAAAAACAAATGGTTTCCTTTGGATAGTATAAATATGTGTTATCCATTAATTAATTTTTAGTAAAATTTTTTATTAAAAATTATCTTTTGTAAAAGTACTATTGATAAAAAGGTTGAATGTATCAAGCCACGAATATATACGCTTGAGTTATACATATATATATATATATATATATATATATATATATATATATATATATATATATATATTCAGGAATTCCAATTCACAATAATACAGCAATGCAGTGATTTCCTTTATCATTTATCATTTGTAAGACTTTTAGACATATGTGCACTCTTGCCAATTCTAAATTATTTATAAAATTATTAAAGTAATTGACTCTAGTGTTCAGCGAGAAATTCCTCCAATTCTCAGTCATTCAACATAGGATAAATGTATCAACTACATTTCAAAACCACTTATATGCAGTGATTTTTGATGACACTTTTTACGCACACTAAAATAATGAGCTAAAATTTCCCACAAACAGACTTTAATTAGCAACGTATAACAGCACACAAAATTTGGCGTATCTATAGTTTTTACTTTTTATTACTTTCAATTATCAACAAAATGGAAAATACTAAAATATACTTAGAATAACTTTTCTGTGAGAAATAGCAAATTCTGAGCTAACTGCGACATCTTTTGTGGAACGCTACAAGTAAGTACCAACAGTTAATAATTATCAACACACTAATCGATAACCAAATGTACTCCCACTCTTATCGATTAGCTATATACGAATTTCTTGTATTAAAGTATAGATGGAGCTAGGGTACTCCGTTTCAATATATTTTTTAAAAAATCAATATTAATATTAGTTGCCGTAATATTAATTAGACTCCAATATAGTAAAGTGATACCTGAATGTTTGATATTTTCTGTTACCAATTATATAACCAAAAATATAACAATAATACTGTGGAATTTTAAAAATTTCTGAAAACAAATTTTAGAATAAAACGGATTATGTTAGCGCTCAAAATTAAATTTAACGTAGTTCTATTTTTAGGGAATAATAAAACAAATAGCCTATCCGGCAACAGGTTAATCAATATCATTTTACTTGTCTTTATGGTCAGGTATTTATTAAACGAATAACAACGGCATTATTTAATGTTATAAAATACGTTTTCTTATAATACTTTGGTATATGATTGCCATGTCCTTATTTCTAATTAATAATTTAAAATAATGATTTTAATTTTCTTGTATTTTACATAATTTAGGGTCTCCTGATTGACAATGTATTAATAATATTTCTAATAACTCTGACCAAGAAATATGTTAATGCGAATTCGAAATTAAATGAATTCCTTCTTGTTTTACGTTAAGGAACAATGATTTATTTTTTTTATTATGGTAATCTAGCAAACTATCACTCATAAGCTATTTCTTTTATCCTAATTTGCTACGGCTTTATTGTTACAAAGTACTTATTCCACGACAGACACTTTGGGCTTAACATCTATGTCACTGTTTTTAATGTGCTCTGAGTTTTACTAATAAATTCTCTGAAAAAGAACAAATGGTTTTTCCGTCTTCTTTGATCTTTTGACTGTGTTATTATTACCAAGGAGCAGGAGAAACTCAGTCTCGATGTGCTGATAGAACCTTTGTTCATGTATTTGGGTATTAATAAACTCGAGATGCAAATTGTTGTTACAAATAAACTTATTATTAATAAACTCGAGGGTTTCTACCTTCAGGTCCTTATGCAAATTGTTGTTACAAATGTAGCATGGAGCTTTACCAAATATCTCGCAGTACCATGGTTTGGATCTTTATATGATAGTTATATTGCTTTGACTAGTACAAACTCAGAGTTAAACATCAAGGGTCATACCAAGATATTTGGCGGCATTTCCACACAGGCCTGATTCACATATTTGAATATGCTGAATATGCTGGTATTGTATTTTTTCAATATCTGTTTCGGTTGATTCAGTGTTGGTAGCTATTGGTCTCGAATGGCCAGGATTACAATGTCATCTGAAAATGTAACAACAATACTTTCATTGCATATTCAGTTAATGTTCGTTGTTCATTGAATTTTTATTTTTTTTAACATCGAGAACTTTTTTATTTGGAGTGACAATTTAGAGGGAGAATGCACCCTTTCGCGTCTAATGGCGCCGGGTACTGAGTTAACCTTATCCACTGTATAGAATTGAAATATTCTCTCGAGATGTTCTGGAAATCTTATAAATTTATTCTGATTATCTCTGGCCAAGGTCTCATCCTCATTCTTTATCGTTTGAATGATAGATAGTTTAAGGTAGTTCTCCATCTCAAATATTCAACACTAACAACTGTCGTTTTTTAATTATTCTTTTAATTTCATGGAAAGCAATTATGAGAAAGAACTATTTTTATTAGGTTTAATTTTTTCGATGTTTAGATGAGTTTTTCATTTAATACAAAATGCTAAATATTAATTATATATGTTAACAATATTTACTGATTTTTATATTGATTATGAACATTTTCACATTGTTGGGCAGTTTATAGCTTTTATATTAAACGCTACTAGGTTAATAATTTATGTTACCCATCTTTGTATCAATTTAAGTTCAGTTAGCTAGTCCATTTTACTCCACCAGATCATAGCGTAATAAACTTAAAAAAATCTCGCATCAAGTTTGCCATGCATATTCTTCACATATAATCAATCCCTTAGACCTCCTTTTGTTTTATGAGCCCCGCTAATAGAAATAAAGCGACCGAACATTGTTTGCCGAACGTAACGGCACGGGAACTGTTAAAACATCTAGTCAGCTTGTAGTCCTTTGTTTCAAACCCGTTATATTTAAAAGGCTACTTCAACTTATTCTGATTATACATTCTGGAATAAATTGCTTTTTGTTTTGCTTTATTAATTTTGTGTTTCTTTCGACGTGGCCACATGGTGGTTTGCCTCCATGTTTTTCAAATGTTATTTTTACTTTTTTCTGGTGGAGGCTTCATTAGTTGCAAACTAATATGATTACCTCTGATTTATAATTATCGTAATTTTTTCTACAAATTGTCGGACATCGGTGGACATAAAAAAACAGATTGCGTAGCTTATTCCAATTATTTTCGAGCCAATGCTGCGTATGGCTATTACCGTCGATGTACTACCCCATGGATGTTTCTCATTTCACATTTTACCCTCAAGCATTTGACAAATCGAAAACCTTGTCGAACGCTACTTTAGTCATCGGTGCGATTCGGCCAAGAGAAAAATATTTTTTTTCGGAATATTTTGTCTCTAAAATTGTGTTAAATGATGTCCTTTTCATTATTTTTCATATACTAAAAAATACATTATATAATTAGAATATCTCCTGCTACTGATTTGGTTATGTACTATACCAGCCACATAGTCAATAATATTCAAAATAAATTTAAACCAAGATAAAAAAAAGTTGTTCCATTTCGAATAATAGAAAAGTATTCCATATAATTAATGCCGGCTTGTTTGGCGCAGTGGTAAACGCGGCAGAACGATCCTCCTGCTATTGAGATAGTCGTAGGTTAAAATTCTGCTGTGGCATGGTCGTAAATTTGTGTTTTTTATTGTTTAATATTCGTGATTATCCTTAGGCAAGAATGTAAGATCCGACAAGAAATAACAATCCCAGTCACACTAGTAACCAGGCTGGGTAAGACCGGATATCCTCTGAGATGATCTTCTAGTTGGTCACTCACTAGTCGCTAGGCTTAGATACAGTCTTAAATATTAAATAGTTTAGTATATAACTAATGTAAAAGTTAAAAAAGCTTAGGATGCTAAACTAGTTAGACAATTCTAAAGAGATATGATATAGCAAAAGTACACAAAAAAAGTTGAAAAAACTGTTTCAAATGTATGAATGTAGTAGATAGGGATTAAAATATTTTAACCCAAATATGTCAAGATATTTATTTTACAATATTTAGTTATTGCTACGAATTAATGAAGAAAACTGTTTTATACTTTTTTGTTTTCATTTCTTTAATTATTTTGTTATTTGTTTTATTATATTTATATTAAGCTGTCGCGGTAATTTAGTTGTATGTAATTTATTATCTAAACTGTTGACTATCCCAATTTAAACTATTAGCTGCCAATATAAACTAATATAAGCCGCTCAAAAATTTACATATCGCATTTACTTTAGAATGAATTACGTTATTGTTAGTATTTCATCTTTAACTCAATACTTATCAATAATTATTATTTATTCCTCTTGGTGACTTATCACGATCACCGAAATATGTAGTGAGTATCCACATACACGTTCAAAATTAAGTAATTTAGAGAATATTAATCAGTTAAGATATCCATTGACTATTTTATTGAAAGGACTATATAATTATAACTCAAAATAATGTAGTAGTGTGTCACAAAAACTTTTAAACATAGCAAACTGTTTAGTGTTTAGCAAAGCGTCACTTATAGACACAGTTATTTAAAATTGCTGTGTTTTGACACAAATTTAAAATAGTATCATTTCAAATATTCCAATTTCCTTCGAAGCTTATTTATTTTTTGTACATTATTTGGATATTTTAGTTAAGTGAACGCACAAACTAGGTAAGCAATAGCAATTTCTCAAAATCAGTTATAATGCCCCGTTAGAAATACTAAGTAGTCAGTAAATCAGTAATTATAATGGAAATTATAGATAACTTTATCTACATAGTCGTACATCGATGGCACTTCTCGCGAAGCTCGAGACTGCTTGCAGGCGGATCTAGCCGTCCGCCACGAGGCCCAGGCAAGGGTCGATGTTGCCATGGAGACGTAGTACTCACGCTCCTATTTCCTTTTTAACGCTTCATTTTACAACGTTATGTCATACCCGCCACGCGAATCGTAATTACCAAATTGGAGGAATGCGCGTTCAGTGTAATAATAATAATAATGCAAGACGGACTTCTGCACGTTCATTTTTTTAACTCCGACTTCTTTTTCTATCGACGAGAATGTATCTGTAAGGCGTAGGTATGTTTCTGGAAACATTTGTGAAATAACTTTTAAAACAATTACTGAGTTTACCGCCCAACTAGAACCAGACAGTTGGAGAATCGCACAATTATATCCGAAAAATTAATCACTTTGTTAAACGTTCCTCGAAAGTTTCCAAGTTCGATACGTGCCAGTTATGAGCAGCATTCGTTTGATATCAATTTAATCATTTTTCTTCTGACTCTAACCTTTAACAGGTTACAGAACGGATGAAATAATTAGAAAATAACAAGTTGAGTTTGTTTTTAGTTTTGTTTTCTTATATAATTTTTGTTGAGGATATTAATAAAAGGGTTCTGTAATTTCTTCGGCCTTTCCAATTATCACAACTAAAAACCGACATATTCGGTTGTTCGTTGAAGAATGTTTGGTTCAAGAAAATTGCTTTCATCTGTATTAAGAGGGCACAACGAGTAGCCGAGCGGAGTAAGGTCCGGGCTATATGGAGGATGCACAAAAACTTCCAAACAATCTTGGAACTAGAGCGAACGGACATTTTTCTGTAGCAGTCAAAGTAGCAGTGAACTTACGTCATCACAATTTATGACGAAAACATCGCACGAATAATGAAACAAAAATATTAAAAATTATGATTTAATTTTGTTCAAAAACATTTTTTTTGTTCTGGCCTAAAAACCAGGCGGTGGAATGCATGACGCATACCTGGTCGCGGAGACTTGCCCTGGAGTGACAAGTTGGACCGGGTTATGTGGGACTGCCTCTGGGCTTACCAATACACTAAACCGAAACCGCCCCACAGTTGACCCCTGTGGATCACTACTGCCACTGCATTAAATTTGGGGATATGGCACCCGCTGATCGGGCAGCCGTTATTGGGCACGAGGGCCCGGCGATTCTATTGATTCGCGAACCTGAGTTAACACACAACTGGGTACTGTTGTATGGGGGCAAAAGTTCTGACTGTAGCGACGGATGAGGTCGTTTCAGCCTGGAAAAGGGGGGGAGCTTGGCGGTGACGCGGTGCTAAGCATGTCAACCAGCTCGCGAACAAGCGCGTTTTCAGAAGAACTTGAGCTGAATTGTTGTTTGTGGAATGATTGAGATATGAAGTGCTTGATTTCTGGAGTGTCAGTTTCCCTATGAATTTGATTATTTCTGACAAACCATGGAGCGTTTAATATTCTCCTGAGGAGCTTATTTTGGAAAACTTGAAGCCGTTTGACCTGGTTGGGTGTAACAAACTTGAAGTAGACATTAGATCCGTAGAGGAATACGGACCGAATTAACATCTTGTAAAATAAGCATTTGATGGAGATGGGAAGTCTGCTAGAAGGGCAGATCAGAGAAGATAGCACGTTTGCTATCCCCGAACCTTTTTGGATTGCTTTCTGGATTTGGGAATGCCAACCGAACCGCCGGTCGAAGTGGAGACCTAGGTACGTGACGTTATCCAGCCATGGAATTATTGCGGTGTCGATCTTAAGTTGCGAGACGCGCAGTGCGTAACGCTTCTTATGGAATATGATGGCCTGGGTTTTCAGGGGGTTGATTTGCAACCTCCAGAATTTGAACCACTTGACCGCATGATCGAGCTGCTTCTGTAATGTTCAAAACATTATAGTACATCTGATACATATATTGTTGAGGGACTGAAATTACATTTAATTAAACAACCACAATAGTTTGTAGGTTAGAGCTACTTTATTATATTTACATTGAACTCTTTTCTAAATTACCCTATTATTTCCAAGTTAATTATGGTATACCCTGGAGGCTTAATCCATCTAGTTAATAGTAGTACATCTTAGTAGTGTGTTTTATTTTATTCGGGAACATATTTACATTTTTATGTTAATTTAATTTTTGCTTCCTTGCTCTGCTTTCTTGTTGTGTGTGAAATTATACTGATATCAATATATTTCTCCTTAGTTTATCCTATTACTACCTGTGTACATTTTGTTGATAAAACTAGCTTTAATCACTGCATTCTCCCTAATACATTTACCATATCTGCAAAAGAGTTAGTATTCATTATCTCCTCGTATATTTTAATCAAATGCTCATGTATAGTCTGAAAAATTACACAACTATGCACATCTATCACATTCTAGAATACGCTATTCTACAGTTATACTAAACTAATACTCACCTTTAATCATTTCCACTCTCATTATTCTCTCTTGGTATTGTCAACATTGAATAATAATCTCACATCCTGAAAGTTTCGTTCACTCACTGTCACATTCTGATCCACTATTCAAGTCAATAACTCGCTGTTAATTTTCAGTCTAATACTAGTTCACAATTCCTTGTTGATATCTTTTAGTTGGATTCCTCTTTCTAGCATGAAGAAATATATATCTGCTATCAATTAATAAATAATATTTCGACGTACAAAACCTAATCAAATGTTATTTTAGCCTTTCCAACAATTTTGTTGTCTTTACACTCTTTTTGTTAGCGTCTTGCCAAGTATGATATAATGTACCATTTTGAAATACCTATTTCTGCCCAAACAAATTGTAATATTCTAAGTCTCCCTTAATTATTATATGCTTTTAAGAATTGTATTCTTTTAAGAGCAATATCTGGAAATTGTATTGGAGCTCTTAGTGGGTTAACTTTTTTATGTTTAAATCCTACGGTTCCTAACAGTGTTTCCAGCTACGAATTATATCACTCAAAGAGCCGCATATCCCTAAGTGTTCTATGGATAGTTTCAGTACTAACAGTTATCGCTGGAATAATTGTATTAAAGGGTGTTTATATTCTAAAAATTCTCACCGTTTTTAAACATTTAATAAATTTAATCTTATAACCAAACCGTTTTTATGTATATGTTGGCTTGCAGCACTTTTCCTGGTAAAGAAAATAAAGTATTGATAATGGACGACATATATTTAGGACTTGTAATTCAAATATTATTTGGCGATACTGCGAAAATTGGACATGCATTTAACTCTCCAAGATCCGAGATAATCAGATATCTATTCAATATATGGCTACATAATAAAGGTGCAGATTATTGTAATTTAGTTACATCTGTCAAGCCAATAATGAAGGAGTGTTTCTCAGAAGTATCCGGTAAAAAATCAACCTTCTGGATAGAAAAAATAATAATGAAGCTGAATAAATCTGAGAATGATCTGATGAAAAGAAAGATGAGAAAGGCTCGTTAAGAGAAACAAGATTTGGCAAATAATTTTCAAAGAGATGCAGCGTACTGGTTAAGAAGTAGACGTAGCCAATCCTGATAATGCAGACTCTTCGCAATATCAATAAAATATGTCGAATATAAACACAACAATATATAGAACAATTATTCGTACATTCAGCAATTACTGTAGAGGTTTGTATTCAAGTCAATCACGCGAAAACTGTAGAAAAGGAATACGTAAATATAAATAATGACGCCCACGAAAAACGCGTTTCAAGCTTTTTCCGTCGGTTTTTCTTCCGTGTATAAAGTTGAACATTTTCAATTTACTTTTCTGCTATGCCTACCCGGTAAGGCTGTCCTTTCGCTGATTTATTAGCCTCGTATTTTCTTCTTGCACGATAATAAAGCCTTCTCGGTCCGCTTTAATTCGTTTCTAAATTTCATTCCTCAATCACTAGGTGGTAAATAAGATCCTAAACCAAACCGAAAGTTTTGGGAATATCGATTGCTTGTTAAGCTCATGTTTGTAAAGGTTACGGTTCTAATAATCTCTCAAGCAACAGGAGAGTGTGTGATAATTATTCCGTATTGAAATTATGAAAAATTGATATCTTAATTGAAAATACATTAATAATATACCGTGAGAATATTTTCTAGATATTTTGTACCCGTTTCACCATAGTAATTGATATAGTTCTGGAGATATAGCATATCATTGTACTGGAGGTAATAAAAACGTTAAAATCTTTTTATACATTTTAGTGGCATTAATTTCTAATCGTTTTCAGGTTACTTTAATAACTGCAGTTATTAACAAATCATTACCCGAATATTCTAGTAAATAAATATGTTAATTACTGCATCAAGAGCTAAAACGAACGTTACAAAGAATTTTAACGATTATAAACTAGTGTCGTAGAATTTTAATTCCTCATTTCCTTGTTAATTATTATTTCCTACATAAGACAAGGACAAACTGGAAAGCAGAATATAAACGAAAGCCATAGAAGGCAAATTAATGATGTACTATCTGCAAAGCCGAGATCGAGTAATGAAATAAGTAGTAGGAAAAGAATGAAGCAATTTTATTAGAAAATTTATGTTTAGAAATTATTCTTTTAATCGGCCTAGTGAATCTATTGTTTTTTCAATGTATACTTTAGTTTAGAACTATGGACGACAAATAAAGACTATAACTGATATACATAACTAAAGTAGTGAAAATATACAGAAGTTAAATTGAAACTCATGATTCATGTTTCTCATGATTAATAGTATAAGATATGTGAGTATATGATATTATATTGTTTGAAATTTGTATCAATTATTTTAATTATTTACTTCATAGACCTAAGTTTTAATAAATCAATAATTAATTTATTGTAAATACATTCTGTATACTATACGGCATTCTAATTGTGTTCGTTATTGTATTAATATACATGCTAAAATAAAAATTGTTTCATTTATATATTCTCTGTTTTATATACAAAGATATGTTACCTAACAAATAATCTTTAAATTATTCCCTCTACTCACTTATGTAAACATAACTAACTTCATAAATTGTAGTCGAATTTTGACCACAGGACGATCACCAGTTTTTCATAGAAACTCAACAAATATTAGTAACCTATATTTACGACAGTACTCAAACACTCCTATTCGTTCAGAATAAATGAATATTATGTATATGAACTAATTTTTCCAATAGAATTATTTCTCATAGCCGGCTTGGTGGCGCAGTGGTAAAGGCTCTTCTACTCTTGCGATAACCGCGGGTTCGAATCCTGATGGGGAATGGTCTTAAATTTATGTTTGTGATTGTTTAAAATGTGCGATTGTCCTAGGCAAAATCCGACAAGGAAAATGATTCCAGCACGTCAGTAACCAGGATGCGTAAGACCGAATGTCTTCTGGAATGATTTCTAAAGTTGGTCACTCGCCAGTCGATAGGCTTAATGCTGAGGTTCAGAGCCCACGTTAAATTGTAGGTCCAGTACAGATAAACCGCTGGTTGGTAAAAGGAGACTTTAAAATATATTTAAATAAAAATATTTCTCAGATCTACAGAAATACAGAAAAAACTCTTTAATTTCAAATAAATACTTTTTATGAAATAATATTTTGGTGTACATATTTTAATCAATTAATTTAAAACAAAATATATGTTATTTATATTATATTTTTAATAAATTAAATGTCTAGTTACATAATTTCATATAAATTGAATTTTGTTAATACTGCAGACATATTTTCTGCTCCAATAACACAATAAACTTCGTACCTAAGTTTCATACTTTATAAAAATACCACCTTCCTCTTGCTGTGGTTCAGTCTAGCTATACCACACTAACTGCAGAGCGGTAATTGGTGAATGTTATCTAGTTTCACTAAAATTAACTGAGCATGAGATATGCATGTGTAATGTTTATGTGTTTATTTACTTTAAATATTAAATAAGAATTGAACGTATATTGCTGATAGGAAAAAATCTTTTAGAGAATATAAACGTACAAGAGCAAATAATATGAAGAATAATAGACATTTCCGGCATTTTTCATTCTATCAATATTGGACGAGCTTTTCAGGATGAAATACTCGTATAAAACATCCTACATTATTCATAAATATATTTTACTACCACTCCTTTGTTTTATTTTTATTTTCGGGTTTATTCTGATTTTATGGGATGTTTGATTTTTTCATTAATATATTAGATATTATCTAATTCTTCATTTACTATATATATATATATATATATATATATATATATATATATATATATATATATATATATATATATATATATATATATATTAAAAACAATGTTCACATATTAATTAAAAGTTTGCCGTCCATTATTTTATTAAACATAAGTACATTGTTAAATAGGTAAATTAATAGTAGCTACATTACACACATGTATTTGCATATAAATCTTTTACACTTTACAATATGATTTTCTACATTTTTCCTATATTAATTATACACTGGCATTTAATTGTTTCCACTCACATCACCCTGTCTTGTTATTGTCAGAATTGAATCATAATCCCACATCTAGTTGTTCACTCACTGTTACATTCTTAACCACTATTCAAGCCATTGACTAAGCTATTCATTTCCAGTCTATGGCGACTTCACAATTCCAACATTTGTGAATATCTTCTCCTGTATGTCTGGTGGAGTTTATCCAACGAAAGGTTGTTATTGTAGACAATTCTTTCCACATTTTCAACAGTTCTTACTTCTATATTGCTTGTATTCTAGATCTGTCTATTGTAGTTAGTCTTTGTAACATCAAAGAGGAAGATTGGGTATTCTTTTTCAACTTCCAACTTCTGAACCAAACTGAACTGAAGAACAATAAGCAATAACAATATATCTAGAATAAAATAAGAAAGAATATATTGTCTGGTATTAAAACGAATTTACAAACTGCAAAATGCAATACATTATACACCTTGATGACTTCAGTTCACTACTATTTTAGATAGACTGTATGTAAGTTGGTACAATGGCAATTTAGTATTTAGGACTGATTAAAATATGTAATATATATTTTATAATTATATTCAAATTCGTTTCTGTTTTTATGTCAGGTTCTATCACTGAGTATTGTTATAGCTTTTTACCTATATCATAAAGATCCAATAGCAAGTGTCAGCAGCGATTGTAGCCATGGTGATACTATTACCCAACAACATCTATATGAGTAGAGCAGGTACATAATTTGCTTCGATATGATAACCCATTTATAATGATGTTTTTGCTAGGTCTGCTTTAGTTTCTTTTGTCGTCAAGAATTTTTCCTGTTTTTTTTTGACTATTATGGCTGAAATGAAAATGTTCCAGAGTTTTTGACATTGATTCCGATTGATTTAGGCATTGATTTTCTGACTTCCTGACTCGAAAACTTGGACTAAATCTAAAAAAGAATTTAGTTTTTACTTTGATTTTAATTGATTTTTCAATGAAAACTATTTCAATTTCCATTGATCATGTTAGTAAAAATTTTTCACCGGATGCTATATTCTTTTGTCTAAAGTGATGGAATAAAATGTTTTAAATTAAATATTAACGAAAATATGCAGATAAACATCCAGCAATTTCCAATTACACATTAATAACAACGTTAGGCACAAATGACATTAAAAGGGTTTTTTGAGGTTCTTTAATATTAATTTTTCCTTTGTTCCCTTCTGGTGAATAAGTTATTAGCCTTCACTGTCCATAAATATTGGAAGGAAATTTCGAGTAACCAGCTGTTTTGCATTTAATTATACCCCTTCCGGGAATGTTTTTAAGGAAAATGGGACGGTTGGATAATGAAATTATTATTAGGTACAAGAAATGTTCAAAATAAATAATGTTTCGCGAATAAAGGTTATTTTAAACAGGATTTAATGTTGTGCTGCTTAAGGTCTAACGTATCCATATTATATCTGTGTTAGGAGCTCTAAAATTATTTAAATTTTGTTTTTTAAATTACTGTATGCATTTATATGTAAATGCTAATAGAAAAATAGATTATGCATGATTATTACGGGTATATCATATTTATCATCATATGCTCCTGAATATAGCAACGTGTAGAGTGACTGGTACTTCAATTCGCTTCAAACTTCATCTCTCAGCATCTTTTTATATTACTTATCTTACATGTGGATTATTACATTGTAGCGACCTTGAGGCATGTCGAATTTTACATAGTGGAATAACGGTCTACAATATACCCAGAAATATTATCCTAGATGTTGAACACGCGCGGGGTGCGCCAACTAGAACCCGATAACGAATAGCTGGCAACCCCAAGACGTTTATTTGGGATGTTATTGAAGGGTATTTCCAATCATTCAGTTACCGACCATCGTTTGGTTTAGATGTGCCACCAGCCTGTCCCAGACTCGTCTCCAGGTAACACCGCTGCCATCTGTTTTATCTATTTGGTATTTTCCACATTTTTATATAACTTCAATAAATAACGGTTACATAATGTCAACACCACTGTTTCATTTCGTTTTGCCTCCATTTACCGAGCCATATCAATTTACCCTAAACTATGTATTTCGATTATACAAGACCTGCTTGTTGAGTAACTAAATTAATAGATCTACAAGCTGCTCTTGAGTTTGTTGTATCGAGTAATGTTTCCATTTCTTTGTCTTCGAATATTTCAGCTAATCCGGGCAATGTCAAAAGCGTAATAGCACTTCTGTTGCAGTTAATGTAGAAAACCAGACCATCCAGAAAATAAACATATATTTTCACTACACACAACGCGTGTATTGCTAGAAATTGAAGCCATGACTTTTTCCAGCAATTAAAACCCTCTGGCAATCTGATATTTTTATTATTCTGTCTTTTAAATATGTCTTTGGAAATTATCTTTATATCATTACTAATTTCTACATGTCCTGTGAACTGACTTGCAAGTGGCATTTTCAATATCGAACAATTATAATAAAATTAAGTTAATAACGTTAAAATTATTACTATTAATACATCTTATAATAGAAAAATGTCTAATTAAGAGTAATATTTACTGATAATGAATTGTAAAAAAATTAATGAATAATTTTTCACCCTAACATCTAAACTAACGGTTTTATTTTGTTTTAGGTAAGTACGACCTTCATTGATAATGCTACGTGCTTTTAGTAAGTATATAAATGTACCAGGTAGGAATATGGACAATAACACTTCTTGCAGTTTAAGTATAATAAAATAAAATATTGAAAGAACCTCATTCAGAATATATACGCCAGAAAAATGTGCAAATTCAATTATTCGTAAACCGTTTCAAAGCCATTTTTACGATTATGCATCCCTCAAGACGTATATTCTGAATTGCAACAGTTTGCTTCTTTCTATTGAGTGCACACCCAACAATACTCATTTCATTTTACGTCTGCAAAATATCTAAACATCTCTCACTATACTGGGAACATATTTAATAATTTTATGTTGTTTATATATATATATATATATATATATATATATATATATATATATATATATATATATATATATATATATACTCGATATTCATATTGTCCATATTTTAATATTATAAAATGGTAATAACAGTAATTTGAAACAAAAATTTGATAAATATTTCCTTTGATAATTTTTTTTCAGGTCTAAATTAAATAACGAACATTATAATAATACTTAATTAATCTAAATATAGAATATTGGTTTAACAATTAATAATTTTAGGGGATCTATAGCCAGCTTATTATTAATAATTTGAGTTTATTTTCTATATATTTAAATAAAATTTTAATGCATATTACTTTTCAAAAAATTATTCATTTATTTCTAAGAATTTAAAATTTTTATTTAGTAATTTAAAAAATATTGTGCTTTAAAATGCCTGTTAAATTAAATTATCCTGCACGTATAAATATTGTTTAAATCTTATATGGATCTCTAAATATCTGCTAAATCTATCTCTAAATATATGCCTTGTATATTGTGAACCATATTACTACTGCTTTGCTAAGTCTCAGTATTTAATGTTATGTGGAATATGCTGAGTTGATTATAAGATTGCTATATCTCCAATATTCTTTAAAATAAATTATACTATTTGAGGACTTTATTGGATCACCATCCAATAACCCTCGCGGGTATCTTCTCACATTGTTTGCCTTGTCATATTAATTTCTACAAAATATTTACAAAATTTGGACACATATAATAAGGTGGCTTTATAATAAGGTCTTGGTGATAAGGATAAGAAGTCAAGGCGCTTGACATACGCTGTAGACTTGATCTGGTCATTGATATTGTTGGCGTTGTCTGGGTAATTGCTTCCAGAGAAGGCTACATATTTGACACGTAAAAATCACCCCTAGAATATAGATAAAACTGTCAAATTATATGTATTCCGGAGTTAAACAGACAAAAATACGTGCTAAATTGCTTTATAATGTATGACTGTGATGATATTTGACATAAACACAGAATTCACTCATTTTTTTGAAAATACACCTCTCAATTGCTAACTTAAGTCCTGTTAATTTCATTAAGCTCTGATTATTTTAACGGAAATGATTTAAAAAAATTTGAAAATGGGTAAAGATCGCAAAAATTGTTCAACTCTGGGATAATAATAAAAATCAAAATATATACATTTGGGTATGAAATAAACGAAATTATAAATTCTAATCCTTTAGAGTGTATAATTTCTAACATATGTAACTTCAACAGAAATCCACATTTTTTTTGAAAATAAACGTACATATAATTATATACAATACAAAAATACATTGTTTAACATAAAAACTAAAAGTTGTAGAAAAATTGCTATATATTGCCTTAGCATAAATTTCCTTATGATACTTGCTCTTTTCATTGTTTTCTGATTATTTTAATGGAAACGACAGCAAAAATATTTAAAATGGGAAAAATTGCAAATGTGTCGAAACAGTATCATAATTTGTCACCTCTAGGATAAATATAACAGGTCATTTGAAAAGTCCCCGGCCCACCATAATAAAACATATTTTTATTGGCAAAATTAGTTTTTTTATTAAACATAATTCCCTTCAAGGGTGATACACTGATTATAGCGACCCTCCAACTTTTCGATACCATTTTTGTAGTACAATTTTTCCTTTGCTTCAAAATAGGCCTCAGTTTCGGCGATCACCTCTTCATTCGACGAAAATTTCTTCCCAGTGAGCATTCTTTTGAGATCTGAGAACAGGAAATAGTCGCTGGGGGCCAGATCTGGAGAATACGGTGGATGAGAAAGCAATTCGAAGGCCATTTCATGGATTTTTATCATTGATTTCACTGACTTGTGACACGGTGCATTGTCTTAGTGAAGTACCGCTTTCTTTTTCTTCAAATGCGGCGATTTCGTCCTTCAAATGGTCCAGTAATGCTATGTACTAGTTGCTGTTGATGGTCTTTCCTATTTCAAGACAGTCAATGAAAATTATTCCATGCGTATCTCAAAATACAGACGCCATAACCTTGCCAGCCGACTGTTGCAGTTTCCCCACGCTTTGGAGCGGGTTCATCGTGTTTTTCACCAATATTTGATCCATTGCCACATATCAATCCATAAACTCGGGTTTATTACGCTTGTTCATCTTCATACACTGCTCCAAATCATCAATTCGTCGTTGTTTTTGATCAAAAGTGTGCTCTCAGTGTGCTCTGAGTTTTCTCATATCAAAGTATTTGTGAATTATATAATGTACACGTTCCGTTGATATTTTTAAAATGTCTGCTATTCCATTCAATTTCAATTTACGATCACTCAAAATCATTTTGTGGATTTTTTAAATATTTTATTCGGTATCAACTTTTTTTGAGCGTCCACTGCGTTCACCGTCTTCGGTGCTCATTTCACCACGTTTAAACTTGATGTTTACTGAACCAATCCTTGATATTTGATTTTCCTGGGGCAGGGTCCGGAAACTCGGAATCAAGCCAAGTTTTTGCTTCAACTGTTTTTTTTTCCATCAAAAAGCACTATTTTATCAACACGCAAAATTCATTTTTATCCATTTTTTTCACAATAACAAAAGTTGCTTCATTCAAAATGCTATAATTCACAAACTAATGATCCGACAGCTGTCAAATTTATACACGCACCTTTTGAGGCTTAGGGCTATCTAAAAAAACATATGGATTTAGTTTTAGTAGCGCCATCTATGTGTCAGGCCGGAGACTTTTCAGGTGACCTGTTAACATAAAAATGACGTAACTAAAACCCATATATATATACTATCTAACATATATTTACACATATACATAGCTAGAAATAATTGAAACAATAAACAAACACTGGGAAATAATTGAAATTTAATTCAATATCTTATTCCTTTCCACAATAAATACTAATCAATTTACCAAATAATATTTTACAAAGAAATATTAGTGGTTCCGACTGTGGTTTACGAAGTTTTCACCGTCTGCTAAACTTCATTTTCTCATTAATAACTTCAGTTAGGAGAAAACTAAGTTGAGAGAATATTTTAATTCGAAACCGCTTACTATATAAATAATTAAGGTTTAATCAGATATTCTGGGGTTAATTATATTTAAATATTATGCTATAAATAGCGTTTAAATGTAAGTTAGAAATTTGAAGCGGTTTTTAAAAAACCTTTCTAAATCCATGGCAACCAATGCGGTTACAAAAAACTTTTAATGTGACAATGCTTTCAAAGTTTTTAAAGTTTTTCTGGTTTTTTTCTGCGGACGGTGGATTCGGTTTCGGTTTCGTTTAATATTTAGAACATTTTACACTGAATATGATGGAGTATGATGAACTCGGTATATTTAGTTATTTTTTTGTTTTGAGAGAAATGCTGTTCAATATACATTGATCTCTAACGAAGGAAGAAACTTTCTCTCCTATTATACTAGATAGTGTCTAGAATAAATGGTTGGCAAAAAAGGTTTTCGGTTTTCTTCTTACTCGAAAAGAACAAAATCATTATTGCGTTACTATAGAACATTCTTGAAGACACTCCTGGCCACAAACTAGATGAATGATGACTAATCTTTGAGTTTTTGAGCGTATCGTGGACGTTGCTTTGATAACCTCACAGTTCCAGTTAATTATATGTTATCGGTAGCAGTCAGCATTACTTATTTATCCAAAATTAATCGGTTTATAATATACTACACCAACCTTACCCTATCAGATACACAACATGGTCATGGTCGTAATCGCTTTGGTTGTAAAACCAAAGCGATTTGGCATTGTATTCAAAATATATTCGCATGGAATTGTTGAACCAATACAGAATTTAATCACCCCTTAGTATATTATACAGAAATAACTTCCTTTCATAATTATGAAGCAGTCTTTTATGTGGAATTCGACTTTACGTCTTCTGGATCTGGTCAAATCGCCTATAATCTTTCACAAATTGTCAGTCGGCCCACATTCAATCTTTTGTGCCTTCATCCCATAACTTCTGCAGTGTCGCATCTTCAAATATTTTCCGTCTACCATTACGTTCTTTGTCTCGAACGTTAAAATTATGCCAGTAAACGATGATTTTCACTGGATTTTTTCTTTTAGTGAAACAAAAGTATTTTTTAGTTTTTAGTCTCAAAGCTCGATATTTTCGAGAAATTATAAATCTATAAAACTGTAATTTTATATGTATATATTATGTATTCTATCAGAGATAAAAATTAAACAATAATTCGAATATTGCTCTCAATTCACTGTTGGTTGAATGATAGCGTCGTGCGGGTATTACATGATCTATAGTTCAACAAACTAATTAAATGATTAAATGATATATATATATATATATATATATATATATATATATATATATACTTGGTAAGAATAAATTTGTACATATTTTGAAATTAGGAAAATACAGCAGGAATTTGAACATTTATAGTATATCATTATCCACATAGAATTCTAAGTGTTTTTAACATAACAAAAAGTGTTTTTTTGGCTAAAAAAGAAATAAAATATAATCAAAATTAAATTAAAACAACGTCGAAAATTTACAGAAAGTTCAATTATAAAAAACAAAAATACATTTTTATTTAATCGATGGCCATCAGTCTGTCTTCAAATTAATGATATACCATATATAACTAATATAAAATCTTGTTCGCATGTTCTGGAATGTCTTAAGGTTGCTCGAACAATTATGCTCGAAAAAAGTTAACATAACTATTGGCAAAATAAGCTGAATCGTACAGGCCTAATTCACTTCTACCTGCGATATCAAAATTTGAGAAACTGCTGTTTAAAAGTATTAAAACATAAATAGAAATACCATATTTCCAGTTTGTATTTCAAAATCACCACTAGACGAGTAACGCGGTTGTTGAAAAGGCATTAGAAGTAAACAAATATTAAGAAGTACTTGGAACATTTTCCAACAACACAGTTATTAAAAAAAATATTTTGTATTTTGGGATGCGCATGGAATAATTTTCATTGACTACCCTGAAAAAGGAAGGACCATCAACAGCGACTATTACATAGCGTTATTGGACCGTTTGAAAGACGAAACCGCCAAAAAAACGGCCGCATTTGAAGAACAAGGAAGTGCTGCTTCACCAAGATAATGCACCGTGTCTCAGGTCATTGAAAACGATGGCAAAACTTCATGAATTGGACATCGAATTGTTTCCTCATCCACCGTATTCTCCAGGTCTGGCCCTAGCGACTATTTGCTGTTCTCAGATCTCAAAAGAATGCTCGCTGGGAAGAAATTTTACGGAAGGTGATCGCCTAAACTGAGGCCTATTTTGAAGCAAAGGACAAATTGTACTACAAAAATGGTATCGATAAGTTAGAAGGTCGCTATAATTAGTGTATCACCCTTGAAGGGAATCCTGTTGAATAAAAAATTAATTTTGCCAAAAAAATATGTTTTACTATGGTATGCCGGAGACTTTTCAATTGACCTATTTATATTAAATAATATTGTATGCCAATTTATAAAAAATGGAAGGTAATTGTAACAGACATACAGGATAGTATGGCTTCATTGAATATGTCGCGACTCCAAGCTTATGGATGATGTTTTACTCGAAATTCAATGAATTCTTTCTAATACGCGATATGAATAAACAACAAATGGTTGTTATTAAAAATCCTTAACTTTACATAACTTGAAATTTAAATAAAACCCCTGGAAGCCTTTCAATATTCATTCCCGCACCCCCCAATCGAAGTGTGCGTGTTGCATGCTTTCGCCAACCCCGCGCCGCCCCTCGATCCAGGAAAATCGCGCCACAAGTGGCAGTTGGCCATGGTGCCCTAGACAGTTGCGAAGCGGTGAACGTGGCGGCCGTGTAAACGACACGTAACCAGACAGACCTCGGCTCGCCTTTGTTTTTTGCTTTTATTTTCGTTTTTCGTCTTTTCGTTTCTCCCCACGATGATACTCGATAAGTTGACGTTTGATCGTTGTTTTCGTTGAGTTGCGTAAGATGTGCATATTCATCGGACCGATGTACAGTGCGCTAGTTTAGTTGATCGGTTGGCATACGTACGTATCGACATCAACAGGTTCATAGTCAATATTTTATAGGCATTTTTTATTATGTTGGTCTGGTGATGTCGGAAAACAAATCTGAGGTGAAAACATATGTCAGTGAGTGTTTTATTGCTAGGAAAATTATTAGAAGGCAGGTGGGACTAGACCGTTTTTAATAAAACAAAAACAACAGTCCAAAACTCACTATTATAAAATTAATGAAATAGCAATTTACAGAAGCTTCATTTATATATTTTTGATATTCAGTATTTCGAATTTTTAAAATGACAGTAAACTAAAGTCAGTTTTATAAATGTTGAACTAAATATATCTGGGAGCAAGAATCGAAAATATATTTTTTAATTCAAACTTTGTTATCATTTCACTTAAAATTTATTAAATGTAACTAAATTATTTTAATAAAAAGAATAAAATATTAATTCTGTTGTAAGGAAAATGAGAAATTTTTTGACCAACAACAGCACTTAAAATATAATTATTAATATAATTTTTATAAGATCTGGTACAGAATTAAGAGTGTTAAACAAAATAACTCTCTGCAAAAATATATTTGGGATATTCCTACTAATTACTCTTAGCATTGGCATGATAGTAGCTTAATATATTATCAGTAATCGGAATTTTCATAGAAACAAAAACTGTAGGTACTTTTAATATTACGAAAAACAATTTTTTACATGTTAAAAAGAGCGAGGTTACAGACAGCATAGCAGAAATTTGAATATAGAGGAAATAACCAACCAAAATTTAAACTAAAGTATTCAAACTAAATATTGTGTTTTGAGGGAAAGTTCAAACTAAATACAAATACAGTTAAATTAAAAGAATATCGAAAATTTACAGAAAGATCATTTATGAAAAATGAAAATATTTTCCTATTGATATAAGAGTTAAAATTTCTCGTCAATTTAGTTGAGTAGTATATAATGCAGAGTTATATAAAATCCTAAGGAAGTTAATAATAGGTTAAATTATTTTATAAAATGGGAGAAAAATTTTTGTAAAATGTGTAAGAATTAATTATTTTAAAATTAAAGAAATCATCCCAGATATTTGAAACATTTCATATTTTTTGAAATAACTGGCTCTATATAGCAGCTATGACCAAAATAACTCTGTAAAAATTGCGCAGACATAGCTTTGAGATATCTAAACAAGTATTTTATAAAATATAATTAGATATTTCATGAATATATAAGATATAAAAATTCTTTAGCAATTTATGGTTCATTTGTAATCATAGAATGTTGCTAAAGGATATAAAAAATGTCAAATATATGCCTAACAACTTTAACAAACTGATAACTGATCTGTTATTTAATAAAACCAACAAATTTCTAGTTATTCCTTACATCAACAATTTAGCGAAGGCAACACTGATGAGAATATGCATAATTTATTTAGAGTTATTGAAACTGTATCTTTGGCTATGATATTTTGAGAAATATGATCCTAAATTAATCATTATGCGCAAAATAAAGTTGTAGATATTTTTTATTAGAATACTTTTACTTTTCGGGCATATTTCATATCACTATAAGTATTTTTATATTGAAAATATTATTTTGATTAATCTTTCTTGATATTTTAGTTGTGGTGATATTATTAATTTAACTTTTAGTTCAGTATTTGTGTCAGTTCCCCCATGTTTTACCAAAAACAATAATATGTGCCCACAATGGTGAATATTGTATATTAATTATAGTTGTGTGGATATTAAAGTAACTAAGTCATTGTTTAATATATTACAACAAATTTCAATACTTTAATACAATAAGAGTTATACAGCTTTAAGAAAAATAAGTTTTTTTATTAGTAATTGAATATTCTGGATATCGTTGAAAGAACGCTGGAAATATAGAGAACATAATAATATTCATGGAACAAATATGCAAAAATAATTATATATATATATATATATATATATATATATATATATATATATATATATGTATATATATATATATATATATATATATATATATATATATATATATATATATAGATAGAATATTTTTGAATTTGTCGTTTGTGGCGTACGAATCCAGCCATAGTCATTATGTCTAATTTGCTGTTTTTTGTCCTTTTCCCGCCGGTCATTTCCAGCTTTAACAAGTTTATTTATGTTAACTGGAAGCGAGTTAAAACCTTTGGGGATTCAGGACTTTCTAGCCGAAGTGATAAGGGGCAATGGGCCTAGGAGATACAGAAAGTGTATGTCGAAACTTTTATTATCCATTAACTTCAGTTTCATGAATATATATATATATATATATATATATATATATATATATATATCAGTTTCATAAATATATGTATATATATATATATATATATATATATATATATATATATATATATGGCGAAACTTTCAAATAATATGAATTTCTAATTTTGTTTATATAAGTATAGTCTATTCATAGTTTTTTTGTACATACGTCATCATGATGTTTAATGTATTGCCTGTGGCAATTTATACATTCGTCAGAATCAGACAATATTTTCTTTCTCATTTTATTGTAGTTAAAAAGAGACATAATGCTGTGTGCTTAGTTCGAACACGTAAACTATTAAGCCTGTCAAAGTCATTGGGTTGCAAACATTGTTTTGCATCATCTCATAATTTAATTTCAAAACTTGTAGTATGGTATAAATAATATTTGCTAACATTTTTGTTCAATTATTTTACTTATATTAGAATTTTGTTGTATATCAAAGCCCAACTGAACTAAAACTCAAAATTGATGCTGCAACATTGCGACGGTTTGACGTCACAAATTTAGCTCTTATTTATCTAACATACCTTACTACAAGTTTTGAAATATAAATTACATCTTTCTATTGCCATCACTTGTATGTTTTGATTCCTTATCATATTACTTTACATACACATATACTTTAGTTGATTCCACTTATACAATGGCAGTTTTTTAACATATTTCTTTATTTTAGTTATAATATTGTACCAATTATATTATGACTTATAAATAGTACCTATATATATAAGCGAAACTATTCATACTGTATCAAGATATTCTAAATTTAGACCAAAATGGAAAAAACAAATGATATTAAAACAATCATTAATGGAGATTTCGGTCAGATTACAATGTCAAAATATAACAGGCCAATTGTAAAGATTTTGTCCTGACACATAGATTGCGCTACTAGAATTAAATCCATATGTTATTTAATTAGCCCTAACACTCAAAAGAAAAGAATTATAGCATTTTGAGTGAAGCAAGTTTTGTTATTGTGGAAAAAATGGATAAAAAGGAATTTCGCGTGTTCATAAATGTTGTCTTTTTGAAGAGAAAAAATACTGTTGAAGCAAAAACTTGGCTTGATCCCGAATTTCCAGATATGTCCCAGGAAAATCAACCACCAAGGTATGCTAAGTTTAGACGTGGTGAAATGAGCACCGAAGATGGTGCTCCGAACGCAGTGGACGCCCAAAAGAGTTTGTTACCGACGAAAGCATTAAAAAAATCCACAATTGATTTTTAATGACCGTAAATTGAAACTGAATGAAATAGCAGACACTCAATAGCATTGTTTGACGATCATCAAGCGTAATAAACCCCAGTTTTTGCGTTGATATGTGACAATGGATGAAACATGACTCCATCATTTCACTCCGAAGTCCAATCGACAGTCATCCGAGTGGACTGCACATGGAATAATTTTCATTGACTACCTTGAAAAAGGAAGGACCATCAACAGCGACTATTACATAGCGTTATTGGTCCGTTTGAATGAAATCGCCGTAAGACGGCCGCATTTGAAAAAAAAGAAAGTGCTGTTTCACCAAGACAATACACCGTGTCACAAGTCAGTGAAAACGATGGCAAAATTCCATGAATTGGGTTTCGAATTGCTTCCTCATCCACCGCATTCTCCAGATCTGCCCCCCAACGACTATTTCCTGTTCTCAGATCTCAAATGCTCGATGGGAAGACATTTTCGTCGAATGAAAAGGTGATCGACGATAATGAGGCCTATTTTGAACCAAAGGACAAATCGTACTACAAAAATGGTATCGAAAAGTTAGAGGGTTGCTATAATCGGTGTATCACTCTTGAAGTGAATTATGTTGAATAAAAAAAAATTTGCCAAAAAAATGTGTTTTACTCTATTAGGTCGAGGACTTTTCAATTGACCTGTTATACCAATGTACGTAATCACTTAAAATAATAATGACACATAACATAAATAATATATAAGGTAAAATTTCCTTATATTTTAAACGACTTGAAACAAAATCCTTTCCCGCAAGTTTTCACTAAATCTCGAGACCTAAATGGCTTGCCAGAGCCGAAGACCAGAAGCAAAAGTATTACTTTTATCTACGTTCAGCCACAGTAGAGATATAAAATTCACCATCTTCCTTCGTCTTTATCACTCGCAATATATATTCAGAGCATTTTAAGTTTTTAAAACCATATAGGTACCATTATATACCAAAAATTGTTGATTTAGCAAGGATTTGTTTTATTAGAGAATACCAATACCAAATTAAAATTAATTTATGTAAAAGTATAATTTTCAAATTTACTTGCAAAAAGACAACATAATCCTTATAACCAAACAATTTTTTTTTTATATTTTATTGCATTGAAATATATAAAATCTTGTCCGTATTCTATATTTACTAAAGTACACTGCCCAACTTAATTAAGTCTATTTAATCTTTTAAAATACCCACTCTACGGTACAGCAGTGGCCATTTTCGTAAACCAAATTAATTTCAGCCTAGTTGAAATAGGCAGCAAAATATGTTAATAACTAACGGGATATATAGCCCAGCTCTGTGGTAGAATGCTTCAGTTTATTGTTATTAAATTCGGTTTTATAGCTCATTTTTACTAATTAAAAAGATTTTAATTATAATAATCGCGTAGCAGAAGGTGGCTTATGTGTTTTAGACCTATTTGGAATGGAGTTCAACGATCTCATATGCATAAACAGGTGATTTTCACTGCCATAGTGATAGTTTGTGACTGATTGTCTTAATCGTATACAGAGATTTCGCATGATGATCTAGTGTTGATTAAACTTTCAATTTTCTCTCTTCATACACTGTAACCTTCACTTTTAGTATTTTCGGTGTCAATTGCACGTCAACTTAAGGTTTTAAAACCACTTCGAGTAACCAGTTTCATTTATAAAAATAGCATCTCTATAAACAGCGGTATATTTCGTGAGTGTTTCTAATTAAAGGAATAAAAGAAGTTCCTCGTAAATAAGTAACCCTATTCCATTCAAAACTAGATATGAGAAATAGGCAATGTTGAACCAGAAAATGGCTTTTAGGTTTTGGTAATTGGCACTCTTCTTTTGTTAAATAGTTGATTAGAGTTAATCTTCTACTTCTAAATTTACACCAACGTTTCTCAGATACTTATATGTGAATTAATATTAACTAATAGATACAGAGTTAGATAAACCTTATAATATCCTTATATTATAGTTTCCTTATTAATTTGCATTGAAGTTTTCTTGGATTTTGAAGTTTCTCGGATTAAAACAACAGTCCATACCATACGAATACAGCATCCAAATATTCACACGTCTTTTGACGATATTGAGGAATCAGCTCATTCTCTAGCATCTTTTATGAGCAACATATAGAGTAGTTTTGAATATAAGCTTTATGTATAGCATGTATGATACCACATAGTTTGTCATAGATAAATATGACATTAGAGTTTGATGTAAGACCCATGAACCGTTTTTAATTTAATATTTGGAAAATAAGTATAAATATATCTTGTAGCAAAAAATTATATTATTATTTATAAAAAGCATTTCACAAATATACATTTCAGTGGTCACTTGCCAATTGCCAATGAAACAATTCAATGCCAATCATTCCGCAATAACTCGATTCTTTCCTATTTATTTTAAAATTATTATTCAGAATATCATGAGATGCAATCTGGCGCACAGGTGACTCTTTTCAACCACAAATATAGTATATAGTAGATGTATAGATGGGATAACAACGACGTATATACCTATGATCGATTCTTTAGAAAGAAATTACCTTGAACTTAACTTTGCTGTTGTTTCTTCTTGATCTGTCGTTCTCTTCAAATTGCTAAGAGTTGATTGACTTTCATTACGATTATAACCAATTTCATAAATACTAGACTCAGTGTACATAGACAGCTAGGAGTTAATTCATTAACTACACCATCACCAGCGTTATCTCAAGCCTCGCCAAACTTAAATATTCAATAGTCAAGTTTTACCCGACTGGTAAGCCGCTGGAAACTTCCTTGTTACGACAAATTAATTTGAGCCTTAGAGTCCTCCGCGAGCTAAACGGAGCGCAGGAAGATTTGCAACGGTAGCCTTTTAATTCGCTCTTATTATTTAAGCTTAATATTCTGACGGTGTTATGGTCATTTATTTAAATTAGGTCCAAGTCGTTGCTGATAAGGAGAAAGGACGGTTTAATATTTATTACAGTAATAAATAAAACCATTAGGGATTAGGAAATATTTTTAAAAGGGTTATATAAAATAACGCGGTTGGGTTTCTTTAAGGTTTTAAATTAATTACCAAGTACGATGAAAACACACACAAACACATTTTCCATAATTTTTCTTATTTTTAGAATAATTGTTGTTCAAGTGGCACAAAATAATATCTTACATTAATTTGTAATAGTGAATGAGACAGCAATCCATTCCTACACACCTGAGCCAAAATGCTCGTAAGCTGAGTGGAATGCAGGCGAAAATAGTTTAATATCAATAGTTCTATCAAACCTTATTGTGTAAATGAATATTATTCTTGAACGAAAGCATCTTAAAATGTTTACATGTCTTAATTAGACTCGGAACTTATTGTGTTGTATTATTAAAATAATAAATACTTTCTATAAATATCGTTTCTGTAAGATTTTGTTGTTTAATAAAAGTGGTCACTCTGCTACAATCAGCATTTTTAATCTGATGAACTTCATATCAGCCTCATATAGACAATTTTAAACAGCAGTGAACTCACGTGATCTGTCAAAACGTCGAAATGTTGCCGCAGCAGAGTTTTAGTACATTTTGGGTCTGACATATAACAAAAATGTTATACAAATATAATAATCATACAAAAATGTCTATTATAATTTATTTTAACGTTATAGTATATCTAGTGCATATATTATCGAAGAACATAACACTATAATTAATTATACAGCCACAATAATTTATAGGTTAGAGTTGTTTTATTATATTTGCATTAAACTTTTTTCCATATTAGTATATGTAGAGTTCTAGGAGTATTTTTTATGTAGTGGTATCCTCCGAAAGCCTAATCCACCTAATTAACAATTGTTATATGAGTAATGTATTTTACTTTCATTAGACAGCATATTTATTTTTTACGCTTAATTCTTGTTTCTTTCGATGCAATGTTTCCTTGTAAAGTCATTTTAATATTACTATATTTCTCCTTAGTTTCCTCTCTTACTACCCGTATACATATTTCTTGATAAAACTACATTTAATCACTGCATTCTCCTTAATGCATTTGCCCTATCTGCTAAGTAGTATTATTTCTTTGCTCATACAGGCCTATTTCTAAAAAAGTAAATCACATAAATTGTAATTATATATTAATTTATGTTTACTGAATGAAATTTTGAAATATTTCAGTGTATGAAAGTTCCATTAAACATCTTCGTGGGTTATCTTTACAATATTTAAATCATATATTTCCCAACAGTGTATGAAGGATTGTTGTACATCCCTCAAAGAGCTTCATATTTATTAAAGATGATTCTCCATTTCAGCTCCATTTCTAATATCCAATGACAAACATCAATACCGAATATATTTAAGTCGACAACCACTCTATATTATCTGCTTCTAGTTACATTAAATGTCCCCATTGTCGATGTCTCTACTCTATCTTGCGCAATTTTATTCGAAAAATTATTCGGAACTTTTATTGAATCTGTTCCTCCTGTCGATTTAGCGCGTTTATCATGATATTCACGGATGTCCTGCTGGATCTCACTTTATTTTTATTCCACAATTGCCATGGCGGTTTTGACGGATTTTTCTGATTGTCTATCCGAATATTCGGCCACGCTATCTCACATACTAATATTATTTTAAAAACTGAACGGATATTCTGTGGCATCAGACGTCTTTGTTTTCCAAGGACCAAAGTTTCTATTACCTTGAATGTTCATTTCAGTGAAAATACATAAATAACTTGCGTTTTTATTATAATATAAAAGAATGCCTCCAACAACTATTCTCTCAATTTTTTAATTTTTGTTGGAGCTTAGGGAGTGTTATATATTCCTCCGCAACCATCAACAGTACCTGTCAACCGAAACTAAAAAGCCTTTGTTCCCGTAAAACTCTGAGTTTAGATCGTTCTATTGTTTATGGAACGATTATTAGGCCCTAAAAATAAAGCCCCATTTTTTTTCGTTAATTATTCTTCTATTTTCATTTAATGAGACAAACTCTTGTTTTACGATGCAAGGATAATCCTCAATAATGCTGGTTTTTAATTATATTGGATCCTCGAAAGTTCTAGGCAAGTATTCCGGAAGCATTGTGTACTCTGTAATCTGGATATAATTGATATTTAGAACCTTCGTTCTTAAACTATGAAATTATTTTGAAATAAACTATAAAATTTAAATTGGAGGTAATTAAAAAATACAAAACAATCAGTGATTAATGTATTATATTGAATATAATTTAATAGGATTGTCTTTAAAAATATTATAAACGGATAAAGGATTAAATCGTATTAGATATATTTGTAACCAACTTTACGAGGAAGCCTCACATTCATTCACTTTTCAGTATGTGTCATTTCGTCCAAGTATGAACAAAATATTTTTTCAGTTTTTGAATGTCTCAATTTGTACTCAATAGATTTTATCGTAAAAAGTTTTACTTCTTTACTCCAATTTGGAAAAAAGACAGCTGAAGGTCGTCAAATGCTGTGTTAATGGCAATCATATTCGGTTTCGACTGTTTAAAAGTGGTGATTTGGACATCGAAGACAAAGAGAGTCCTGGACAGCCAAGAAAATTTGCAGACGAGGACTTGAAAACATTACTCGATGACAATCCGTGTAATATGCAAGAAGAATCTGCAAAATTGTTGTGAGTAACACAGCAAACGGTTCCCAATCGCGCAAAGGACATAGAAATGCCCCAAAAAATTTGAATATGTTTGCATCGTATTAAATCAATAAATCAAGGCAAAAAAATAATGGAAACTTTCACATCATCTTCCAGCTAATGCTTTGTAGTTGGTGCATCACCAACTCCTGATGTGGTTTATTATGATCTGCTAAAACCTAATGAATTCTTTCAATAGCGCCGTTGTCCATTACAATTAATGCGTTTGTGTGTAGCAAAACCTAAAAATAGGAAGTACTCTCCAATCAGCTATATTCTCCAGACCTTGCTCCCTCTGATTACTTGTTATGTTATATGAGTCATTATCTATCTGTGCAGCGCTTCACTTCTTATGAAGATACCAACCAACGGGTCGATTCGTGGATAGCCTCAAAAGATATATCGTTCTTTCGAGATGGAATCCCTAAGTAACCTGAAAGATCAGAAAAATCGATAGACACTACTTTGTAAAATAAATTGTACCGATTTTTCACACTAAGGCCTCAAGTTAAAAATATCCTTTAATACTAATTTATAGGCCTATACATAGTTGGGCCAAAATCAATATTGCTTTCTAAACTTGCATAGTCATGACGCAGCACAACATTAAATTTAATACTTGCACTTCCTCGTTCCTTAGCCAACACCTACAAACAGTATTACTATTTATGAGCTCCGAAAATATCTCTCCAGCGAACCCAATAGATTAAATTCACAAATATCTCGACAATTTGTGCTCAAATGATATTATATTAGTAGGTAACATTAAACAACCTGCCTAGGCTAACTAAATTATATATTCATATAGGTGAAATCATCTACCTAAATGTTCTCCAGTCACGAACTTGTTGAACTTTAACGATAAACGTTAATTATGGATATACAATTTTCACTAATTGAACACAAACTTCTATGTGTTTAAGTATTTAATCATATTAATGAGAGTTTCGATGTTTCCAACACAAAAAAGGCCAAACAACACAAAATATTGTCTCCTATATTTATTGTAGACTAATCAATAAAAGATTTCAACTGTGGTATTTAGTTTTAGAGCATTTATAATTTCTCTCAATTATACTATAGAATAATATTTCAGAAGAACGTATAAAATAATCTCTAATACCTAATTACTAATACACACTGTGAAAGAGAGAAATTCAGCGAGGGATATTTACAAACCACCAGTGTAACCATTGAAGAAGAGCGCGGGCCACTAACAATCTGTTGTTCACTTAAACACAACAAGGCAGAACATTACCACGGTTTCTTTAATACGCTGGGTAATAGGTTCATTGCCAGAGGAGACTACAATGCAAAACATATAATGTGGGGTTCTAGATTAATCACAGCAAAAGGCAGACTAATTGGTCAAAGCAATGAAGGCACAGAACTTACAGCATATCTCTCCTGGTGAGCCAGCATATTGGACGTCAGATAGAAATAAAATTCCCGATACCATAGACTTTTGTGTTATAAAAAATATTGACACCAAAACGTGCAAAGCTGAATCATGCCTCGATTATCATCTGATCACTCACCAGTTATTATAACAGTGAACCCAAATAACCTCAACAAAACAAAACCACCTTCTTTGCATAACACCAAAACTAACTGGCCATTATTTAGAGAGAAATCATGTCTGGTACCATTCAGCAGTAACAGTAAAAACACCTTAGTCATTTTCAAAATAATAGACCAATGATGTTTCTAGCATGAATATCATACCATACAATTGTTTTTAGTGGATGCAATGACATTTTATGAATTATTTTAGGATTCTGTGTCCCCCAAAAAAATCGACTGTTCTGTTTATTGACGTGGCCACTAAGAGGAAAATGGGCTTCATCGCTCATTATCAATTTAGACGAAAAATCTTCAATTTCACCAGACAGCCTTAGGATTGCATTACTGTACTCAACTCGTTGATCAGGATCTCTCGGTAGCAATTTTTGGACTAATTGAATTTTGTACGTGAATATTTTCAAATCAGTTTTCAAAATTCGCCTTAAACTGCTTGCAGAAATGTGTAACTGGGAACGACGTCGCCGAATTGATGTTTCTGAAAACTCTGCAACACCATCTCACACCTGAGCCACATTTTCAGTGTTACGAGACGTCCGTTGTCCAGAACGAGGCTTGTCTGCTGTCGTACCGTACTGTCGAAAATTTGCACGTAAACGATAAACTGTGGTTTTGTGAGGCATTGGACGATTAGGATATTTTTGACCCAATTTCCGCTGAGTGCCAATAATGGAACAATTACTTTCAATAAGTATTGTCACTATTTCTGGTCGAAACTGAGCTAAACTTCACATAACCAAGATGGCGCGCAGTCAAAATGGTAGCGTTACTTTTGCACCACCTATTATTATAAGGTTATTTTTAACGGTCGATAATTATCATCTATGTACACTGAATAATTCTATGATACTAAAAGAAAAATTGTTACTTTATGCAGCGAAATGCCACAAACATCGTATTTAACAGTGAGGTTAAGATGTTTAACAGTTGTTTACATTGATCAAAATACATGAAATCATATAATATACGCACAGACTATATCATGCTCTAAATTTAACTAACCAATTGCTGATTACGACTAAAAACCAAGAGCCAATTCTGCCCCGGCTTGGAGAGACGAAATGAACGAGCTAAAGTTTGTTCAGCAATTTCAGTAAGCCAAACGTTCCTCTCGAAATCAATTATATCTTAGGAAACTAATCGCATGCTGAGCAAATTATACTGCATTTACTATGTAGACGGCTGATGTCTTTTCGCCGGCTTCATTCCATTAATTAATATTAGTCCGACTTTCTTGGTAAAGACGTGAGTTAAACTAATACTTGCGATATTGATTTGGTTCGAAAAAGTTCAAGATTCTTATTACATTATTATTGTTTTAGTTAATAAAACGTTATATGATGCAGTTCGCAGAAAATAAATAATGAAATATAAAATTAAAGCTTCGGAAATTAAGGGATTATTTAGGAAATATTGTTCTAGTTGAAGTAATATATAATAAATTAATAAATGTAGTGTTTTGTATATATATTTTGTATAGTGAAAATTTACTGTTTTGCGTTATTTTTATAGCACTTGTAGATGTGTTATGTATATTGTCTGTTATCTCTTTCTCTATGTATGCATTTCTTCACTAACTTCTACTTCAGCTCAGTTTTCTTATTTTTTCTGGCGTTTTTCCTTTCTCTATAATAAATCCATGATGATTTTTTGGCATACATTTCGATCTCCTTGCTTCCATTTAAGTAGATAATATTTGAAATAAACATTATAAAAACTTCTACAATGGGATGCAAATTTGTTTACTAAAACTTTACGTACGAACTAACTTTAAAAAACAATAATCATTAAATTCATCCACTAGAATAGTGTCACACTGAGCCCGAGAACTTGTTAAAGTCAACTACTTTGCATGAGAAACGATATGTAACATTTTTAAAATAATTTTAGTACCGCAATCAACACTGGTTTATTTTATTTTGGTTTTTTTTATTTATGCCTCCAGGCATTAGAGCAAACCAATTATAATTTTTTGTACCTGGAATAATGTTTGGCGATTGAAACCGTGATTGAGGAAACATATTTAAGCATTCAATATAATCTTGGAAGCAATGATCATGTATATTTGAGTAATTGTTCTATTTAAAAATACCTTCAAAATTACTTATGGACGCTTTTTCATGAAAGATAACGTTTCAGGCACCATCTGTAATGATTATTAACATAACTATTGCCTGATCAAGAGTTGCTACGCATCTTGTCTTGGTATCATACTTCTATCTCTTTCGAAATGTGACTAAGAAATTACTCTTAATTTTCTTCGTATTCATATTTTCTTGTCACAATATATTAAAATATCAAGCAAAACAGTGTTTTATTTTTTATATCATTTTCTGTATATAATTTTGTTTAAAATAATAGGTTTTGTTTGATATATAAACGTTAATTATTATAAAGACACTAAGTTGATAACTAAATTAGTTAGACTAAATTAATGTATTAGTGTTTTTTGCTCTACTTTCCTCAATATGAAGCAAAACAAGTGCACAATAAATACATCAAAAAATGTAAATACTATACAAGTTCATGTCGTTTAGTTCCATTCAGTTTTTCTTTTCTGTTTTTATTTTCGTTTCAACTTATTTTATCGTTTAATTTTATTTATTATTTATTATAATTATTATCATTTAACGTTCCTACGAGTTGTTTCTTTGTTTAATTAATATTTTATTTCGATCAAATACTCAATTTATGCTTCTCATTCAATTAATTCTGAATATTCTAAAAACAGTTTACTCATATCAATTCCGTATGATTTACGTCAACAATATATAAGCAAAAGTTTCTGTTTTTTTTTTGGCTAAGTAAATCCTAAACAAGCTACATAATTTACCATCAATTATTCTCTATTTGCTCTCGTTTTTGTTTCGTCCGGAGAGCATCTGTATCGATATGTTATATTTAGCTCGGCTCCAAGATCCTTCTTCTAAAATTCCCTTTGAAATCTATTCATTCCCTCTCTCTCTCTATCTATATATTATGTAATTATCCAGCATTCTCCTATCAGAGATACGAAATACGACTATTTAAAAAGTAATAATTCGGCGTGTGTTTGGTTTAATTGATGATGGAATGAATAATTAAAAGATAAATTGAATTATTTTCACGGTAATTTGTTTCTTAGAGGTTCAATGTTATTTGTCACCTTTTATTCAGTCTATCTTAGGTGATTTACGGAGTAACACTTTAGTTAATCGTCCTTAATCTGCCAAGAGCATTTAATAGTATTTATCTAAGCTTAGGGAATGATTCCCAAATAATTTCCTCGATAAAAATCTTTAATTTCTTCGGATTTTATTGTTTCAAGCTGAAAGAAGGGGGAAATAATGTTTTGTGAGCATTTGGTTACGAGAGATTATTGTCCTGGTCTAATTGGTAGCTCATCATATTTATTGTTGTAAGTCAGGGGGCGTCATTAAGTTATTACCGTATTTTTAAAATTAAAATGATAATTATTAAATACTTTAAGATCAAAATACGCTAATATGGATGAATCTCAATGTTGTTTAAATTTCTTCAAATTCCCAAGCCAAACCAAACCTAGACTTTTATTGATATTAAAAAGAATCTGGTCCTTTGACTGTAATTCGTTGTATTTACTAGATGTATGACCGCGCGATTTATATTTATTTGTTTTTTTTATTTTATATTTTTCGTTGATGTATAAGAATAACCGCAGGAATATTATTGTAAATGAAATACATGGACTTTTGGCATTTATCATATAAATTATGAACGAATGTTCCAACTTATAAAAAAGTCTTGTTTAAGAAAAAACGCATCTTTTACAAATAAATAGCGTAAAATATATCTGTAGCTTATTTTCGGTTGTCCAATGGGGCTTCATAAGCGGAAATGAAATGGAAATGTCCGGAAATTAAAATAAAAAAAGATTTATAGCTCTAAAAATGGCTTTATTTTTCAATAAATTTTACCCTAACTTCGATATATTTATTCCAATGATAGTCCAATTTATGAATCCCATCAGAGTATTCTTCGTCTTATGGAAATTATGTCATCGTTTCATCAAAAAAAAAAAATTAAATAGGGCCAAAATTTTAGTTCTACTGTGGACGGATAGATGGAGTACCATTAATTTGTTGAACAACCTAATAATAAAATAAACTTTTCATCATCAAAATAGAACCCAGAATACAAACTGTGGAACAACGATTACCTGATAATTAAAACTAAAAATAAAGTTCTTTAATACACAATGTATTTAACCAAATTGTATTGATTTATTATTCATAAGGAACGAAATATATAGGTCTAAAAGATGCTAGCGGTCTTATTACAGCCAATATGCTATATTAGTATTTCCGAAGTACAATTATAAAGAGACGTTATCGATTAACAACATCAAATACAACGCTAGCTAGCAAATATATTACTGTGTCACAAAACAAGGAAAATGTTTTTGGGTCAGTCAGATATATATAGTAATGATAAATATAGTCTGTAAAACTATCCTTTTAATTTTATGTTATAAATAATATATTAAGAATGACTAATACACAAGGACACTTTTGTCTTACTCAAATTCATTCAATCAGCAGCACATAAAATTAAACGTTACTGTATACATAAATTTAACTATATTTGTACATATAGAATGTAAAAGTTTGTAGGATAAACTGTTCTTAACGCATTTCTTAAAAATATCAGCTGAATAAAATTCTTAACCTTGCCAAAATTATTAGATTTATATTAAATTGTACGCAATATAACAAATATTACATACATTGACAAATATATTATATACATTGATTATATAGATTTGAAATAGGAAACAGCGTCAGTTTGGCAAGTTTTGTGCACCACAAATTTTGCGCAATAAAAAACTTGTTTTGTTGAAATACTACTTTGGCTATCGCAATTATAAAAATGTATAGATTTGTTTGAAATTTTAATTTTTTTTTGGACAAAAAATACGAAGCAGCAATTAAGGCCAGGCTAAATTATTTGGTGATCTTAAAAATTCTTAGTACTTTCCCAAAGAATTTTTTGAAGAAGCAATATTTACAGATACAATGAAAGAATGAAACAAATCAAGTGAAATAAGATGCTCATATTAAACATTTCAGAAATATTTTTATACACTTTGAGGATAAACAAATGGTGTATAGTTTCTGTAAAAAATTGATTGAAAAATTGCTTGGAGCATTTAATTTTATATGTGATTATATTTTCCAACTATAGTAAAAAATAAATTAAAAAAAGAAAAGGAAAAAAATAATTACTGAATACTATTATAATAATAATACATAACTTGCAACTTATAATTTAATTTCAAACGAAATAGAATTACTTTAATATTTGAATGTTCTGTGGATCTATAAAAGGAAATTTCCCTATGGAAAGGAATAATGCCCCACAAATATTTTATTGTATTTTAATGTGCTAATTGCTATTTTTAAATAATATGCTATAATAAATATAGAGAATACAATAGAACTTAAATAAAACCTAAAACTAAAGATGTACAATAACCATAAATACTATATAAAAATTAAACATATACCTAATCATAGAAAAAAAAACTAATCAATGATATAATTAAAAATGATCTGAATAAAATGTTACAAATGCTTTATTT
The DNA here is from genome assembly GCF_030347505.1 of Rhynchophorus ferrugineus. Taxonomy (NCBI): domain Eukaryota; kingdom Metazoa; phylum Arthropoda; class Insecta; order Coleoptera; family Curculionidae; genus Rhynchophorus; species Rhynchophorus ferrugineus. Next base: position 1,895,018 of record NW_027472582.1, on the reverse strand, counting down.
ATTATTGAACGAAAATATTTTTTAACAAAAATCGAGAGAGTAATTTACTATTTATCATTCCCAATTTTAATCTTTTTAACCTATTACATTAACAATCTTGAAAAATATCGTACCAGAATGCTACAATATTAATTTACAAGCAAACTACCTAAAAAATCATAAAACTACATATATTACGTATAAATCTATCAAAGCATAAATTGGGTACATTTTTATCAAGGTCGCGGCTAGGACGACAGAGCCAGGACGTTAAAAATTAGTCGAATGAAACTATTAGATCCAAAAATAACATAAAATAACTAATATATAGTACGTACTATAAGTACGACTGAAACAATCGATAGTTCCCAACACTATATACTATATATATGTATGGCGCGCGCTACTATTTAACAAGTTTAGGGCTACAACATTTTGTTGCTGGAGCCTCACTACATTGAGCTACAGCCTGGATTCTTTGTTATCTAACATATTTCGATTCCTTGTTTTTTTCCAATGTCTAAAACGATAATGAAAATTGGGAAGTAACAATAAGATATGGTCTATATATTATGTTTGTATACATATCCACGTGGTCCATCTATATGTTTCTGACACCATTTTATAGTGTACACTATACTTACACTCGCTACTTTTATGTTACAGTACTGAACTTAACTCCGTTCTGTACATGTGATATTAAATTTGTTGATCGAATCTTTTTTTAATTAAACTATGGTACAGCACAGCGTTTTAGCAATAACCATAATTTATTCAGCAAAGCATCAAGATTATGGTCCCCATAAGGGTCAAAGACGAACACAAACGTTGAATATTTGAGAGAATCTCTATGTTCCAAATTATTTACATCGAGTTTACGGCCTAGAAAGGACCCAGCATCGTTTACTTTCACTCTCGAACGTATCTCACCGAAAATTGATATCTACACACGGTTTCAACACAGTATAATATCAAATATTGCCTTGTTTGTTAGGATGGACGAAGAATAACGCCCGAAATAATTTATTTAAAGGGAAAAAAATGCCGAAAAGATAATATGAGAAAATGCGAGAGCGAAGGCATAAAAATACAGAGGAAAAAAGATTAGATCCCGTCCAAATGGTACTAAATCAATAAGAGATTACCAGAATTAAATTCGCACCATTATGCAGAAGAATCGTAAAAACGCCTTCGCCATTTTCAGCTCATCGATTATGTCCTCCTTTTTTTATTTATATCTTTTTATTTTCGTACTGAAACCGTTGTCATCTGAATTTTTGCTTGTTATTTCTGGAGGGCCTGAAAAATTACTGGGTGTCACAAATTGTAATTAAAAAGGCCCGGAATGGTTGTGATTTATTTTAAAAGGGCACGAAATATTACATGTGGCCCTCTCTCTTGCGCGACGTACTGTTTAATGAACAATATGTTTACTTTAGTTCCCCATTTTTAACATTATTTTTTGCCGGTTGTGTTCTGGTTCGGACAAGTGATTTGTTAACTGCTAATTGTAAGGACGTTGAAATATCTTTATCGCAACGTTTGCGCTTTAAAATATCTTTTAATTAATTTTTACTGGATTGGAATACACATTTTTAAAAGTATGTAAATCCAAACTTAATCCAACTATAATTTTTAAGTTGGTTAAGATATTTCATGCACACTAACTTCACTTATTTTTTTCCAATTACTTGAACTCAATTATTCAGATTGTATTACTCAATTACTTGAACCATTTTTGTTTTTCATCAATAAAAAATTAAAATTATTGAGTTAAAAAAACTATTTGTTAAAAAAAAGAGCTCTTGTTGTTTATAAATCAATAATAGTATGCTGTTCAACAAACTGAAAAATGACAACGAAAAAGGTTTTATATTGCGGAAGCTTAAGTTGAAAGATCAAATTAAAAAGAAATGAGCAGAACTTTGTATTAGTCTCAAAAATTGATCTTGTTGCTTCTACCACAGCCCAAATTAACACTCCTCAATGTTATTTTACAAGAAAATATTAAATCCAATGTAGACCTACAAAGTATAATTATGGTGCAGCACAAAGAAATATAATGTTAACATGACAAACAAAATTGGAGCATCATAAATTAGAATATTCACATTCCGAAACATCAGCGAAGAAATTAAACAGTTCGTGAAAAAACATCATGAGAGATCCACAACACTGCACTGACCAGGAGATTGAAAAGTCAAAAAGTAATTGAACTGATATAGTATGTGTGAAAATTCTGCCATATTTTAAAATTATGTGAAATGCAGAAGTCAAAGTGAAATCTTAGATCTGGATTTTCGAGGCATGAAAAAATCGAGAAGTCAAAGAGAGAGTTAATGCTACAATCTACATCTTGATGAGGAATGCTCTCTTCTTCTGAAAACTTGGACATCTTAACGAATTTTTGATCCATTTCGTTCTAAAAGTTACAATGCTAATCCAAGTTTATTGTTTCGCTAACTAAGAGGTCAACTCAAATTCCAATGAACAAATGCAAAAATCCTTTTTTTTATTTTGATTCAAGATCATCATAATTGATCCAAATCTTCTATTCCTTCTGGAGTTACACTCTAATGTGTCTTTGTTCCATTGTTAGCGAATTATTTTCTATAAAATTTAACTAGATCATACATTTTCTCTTTTACATTATCTCTATTAACTTACAGAAAAATCCAATAAGAAATAATTTATAAATAAGTCACATTCCAACCTTCATATATTTTCAATTCCTCATTTTCCAACAATAAATACTCTCATGTATATATAGATTATTTCCAATGATTGCCTTTTTTGTTTAGTAATGGGAGTAAAATGGAAAAAACGGCATTATCTTACTGAAAGTATAGGTGTGCATTTACTTTTTAGTCCTTTTATTCATAAAATTATTGAATTACTAATGATATTGTCCATAAAAATTAACCATTTTAGTCTGGAGCAAATTATCTTTTCGTTAAAAAGCCATTTTCTTTAAAATGGAAATGGTAAAAGAAATTTTCTCGCTGGTTTTAAAGTTTATATTACGGTATCGCTCAAGAGAAGTACAAGCAACAGATACATTTAAGGAAAATAATTTTTAATATGTACTTATTTGCATAGATGGAGTGCAAAACTTTGTCTGTGCTTTCAAAAATAAATTTATCATTTGAATATATTTACGGATATAAAAAATATGAACAAGAAAAAAAAACAGTTGTCAAACAGTAAAACAGGTGTCCAACTATGAAATGTCCAACAAAAAATAGATTAGACTATATCCAACAATAATTTAATACTTCTTTTAATACTAAAGTACAGTTAAAACTGAAATTAAACAAAACGTGATGTTTTCACAACCAAAATTAATTAAAAGTCCGACAGCACACAGATTGGAAGAATGTTCATAGAACATTCTGATATAGTCTTTAATTAAAATTGTAGCGGAAATACTTCAAAATAATTGCGTTGATCATAGAGTAGATGCTTGTAAAAAACGCAAAGCATATAGAGCATATGTCGTTATACAGCTGCAGTTTTCGCACTTTTATCAAAATTACATACATATGATAAAGTTTTTATAATTACTTAATTTATTACTAATATTATTTCTATATGTTTAGTTAACAGAGATAGACAATCTAACTGATGTGCTAGGATGAAGTAAAAGCTGTGCACACTGTACGAAGGGAAGGTACTGCACAACGTACCATCTTATGTCCTAACACTAACAATAATGGAAGAGAAACAAACGCTGGAAATCCTACCACTAAACTTAGTGGGCCTCACTAGTATCAAGCTAAAACTCAAATAAATAAATAAGCAGTACTCTTGCTGTTTCGCGCTCACTTCTTCATTTCCAGCTATAATAAACGTACAATGAGTAATAACAAAAGGCCACATGCTAGATACGCTGCCACCAAGAACTATCTGAAACCACTTTTGATGGCGTCTATGTATGCTTCAAATTATCCATAGATTTTAACTACCCATTAGTAACTTTGGCCAGTTTGGCGTTACTTTATGGTTTATAAAATAGTTATAATTTATATTTACAGTTGCATAAATAAAACTAATATCTTCAATTTACCGAAAATTAGGAATTATGAGCGTCGTCTTCAGAAATGGACTCTTATGAAGTTCTAACGCCCTTCGGATGTGTTAAAATATCTCATCTGACAAATACAGCTCCGGAAGAAATATCAACAATGTTTATAATTATTTCTATTGCTAAATATTCACAAAGGTGACACATTCTACAATTAAAAAGAAGTGGCAATACCGCCTAATTCATTTACACTGTCGTTAGTGGCGCAGTGGTAAAGACGACAGGGCGATCCTCTTACTGTTGCGATAGTCGTGGATTCGAATCCTGCTGCGGCATGGTCATATTTTTTTCGTAATTGTCCTTAGACAAGAGTGGAAAATCCGACAAGGAAAATAATCCCAGGCACGCCAGTAACCAGGCTGGGTAAGACCGGATGTCTTCTGGGATGATGTCTAAGTTGGTCACTCGCCAATCGGTAGTCTTAATGCCGAGAACTGCGGTTCGGAGCCCACGTTAAACTGTAGGTTCAGTCCAGATATACCCTCGTTGGTTAAATAGACTTTAAAGTATTAAAAAAAAAATTTAAAAAAAGCATAAACGACCCAAAATTAAAAGGTCTAAAATATCGAACTACCAGCTGGAATTCCAAGTGCCATAGATATTGGGAAGGATTTATGAACGGTACATGTCTTTGTCTGTATTTTAAGATAAAAAATATCAAGATAATATAAAAAAATAAAATTGGCTATTACACAACTTGTCTCCGAATATTGTAATAAATTAGCATTTTTTACCGAAGCTTTTTATGAAATATTTTCATCAATAAAATTGAATATTTCAGGACTAATATTTGTCGAAAACGTTTCAATTAATTATACGAGCCGATAATATACGCACAAACAGTCGACAGAAAGCGATACGTCGAATTAATCAGATTAAACAAACACGTCCGGGGCGAAAAGAAACCAAAAGTGGCGTTTTCTATCGCCGACTGGGGCGGAGAGCTCGGAAATCGCTCTGTCAAAACTCCAATATATCAACGGTAATTCGGTTTATGTAATAAGATTAGACCTGTTTCGTCTCTTTTTTTTTGTCAGCGCTGATAAATTGAATTACGATCCTCCTCTCTCGGTCATCACACCGTCACCATGTTTCGACAATAAGCGTCAGCCTGATCATCTGGCGCTACAGAGACGAGATGCTGATGGATGGAACCAACCTTTTGTCAGAGCACCGCGAATTTTTTTGTAATTAATATACCAACATGTTGTGTCAAATTAAGGTAGAATAGGCTTAAATATTATATAATTCATAGTATATCCAAAGTAGCAGTAAAAATGTCCCAATGTTGCCGTATTTAACTTTGAAATTTTAGTTTATTTTAGCTTTCATACAACACGACATTCTAATATAGATAAAATAATGAAACAAAAATTTTATATAATACAATATATTTTAGCATTATAATACATGTAATGCTTATATTATGAAGGACACAAACTAAAATTAATTAAACGGCCATAATAGTTTGTAGCTATATATATAACTCTTTTCTAAACCACCTCTGGTATCTTCTAGAATAGTAAGTATCATTAGTAAGTCAGCTAGTCAGTCAGTCAGTAAAGTCAGCATTAAATCATAATCCCACGTCCAGATAATTTCATTCACTCACTGTCACATTCTGAGTCAATATTTAAGTCAATAACTAAACTGATAAATTCCAATCTAACACTAATGTCGACAGACTATGTAGCATGACTTGTCTGACGCACAGTTTCAAAATGCTGAAGCCCATTGCATATTGTATCAATTTTTATCAATAAATACCTTATTAAGAAATCATTAGAATACAAGTAACAACCACATTACATCTACAAAAAAAAATATGGGGAAATTATGATAGATAAAATTTAACAGGATTAATAATCCAATAATTGCATCCAAAATATGGGGAAGTAGTCAAAACTAAAAGACTCATAGTCAAGTATTAAGATATTTAATTAGTTTTTAATTTGTGGTTTTATTTTTTCCATTTACGATTTTCTAAAGGAATTATTAGTAGTTTTGGATCGTATAAACTGCAAGACAATCTAAACGAAACTAATATGAATAATTTTGCCCAATAATATTGGGCGCGTTGTCGCCCAACGACTTATAAATAAACTTTTATTGATTATTGAGGCTTTCGCTTGGCTTCTAATTAAAAAACTCTAATCTGAAAAACCCTAATATCAACGAAATTTCCCTGAACTTTTCCTGAATACTTTAAACTTTGTATTTACCGTAACCTAAATTGGATTTTAATACAACACGCTAAGCATTTCTTATTGGACCGTCGTCCAGAATGGGAAAAAAATGGGGACCCAAAAGAAGGAAACTTTCGGACTTGTTAATATTTCTTTTGTTTCTGGACAAGATTTTTTGTGTTTCTGGGGTAATATTAATACCGAGCTGGTACTTTAATCTTGTCGGTTTTTCATGATGTTTTCCTTCGAGACGCTACAAAGAAAGGGTTTTAAAATATTCATTAACCGCCAACCAATAATGAGGGTAATATAATATAATAAGTTGGTAAATTCAGTTTTGTATGAATGGCGTTTCCAGTAGCGTCTGTTTTGATTATCAGTCTTTATTTTTAGCTTTCGATATTTATATAGATTACATGAGCTAAATATGTGTAATCATGCCTTTACTAATCTTTAAACAATTCTTATAACATATAGTACCGACAGTCCAAGAAAAGATAAGTAAGTTTGGTTTTCATAAAAAGTTTATTTGGTCTTTACATTTTTTTCTCGTTATGATTGAAAAATTATATGGGGTGACTGCGATGTGCTATGCAACTTGGGGCTTTTGTAAGGCCTTTTTCATGACATGCTACGACATCTGAGGCTGATTTTTTCAATTTCGTGACGAATATTGTCTGTAAGATATTAAATCGTTTGGGGCTTATTGACATAAACTATTGATTTTTAAAAACCCCATAAGAAAATATCTGGTGCTGCTAAATCCGGAGATCTGGCTAGCCACACTAAATCGCCACTTCGCGAAGTCGGTCTTCGTAGAAAAACGTCTTTCAATAATTGAATTGTTGAACGGGCTGCGTGTGTTGTTGCCCCGTCTTGCTGAAACCACATGTCCTCTAATCCTTGCTCTTCCTTTTCAGGCACAAGAAAATTTGGAATAATTTCTTGGTACCGTTAAGCAGTAAGAGTAACTGCAACACCTTGGTAAAGTTCAAAAAAATAGGGACCAATGATGTTTCCAGGATGAATACCGCACCATAAAATTATTTTTAGTGGATGCAATCATGTTTCATGAATTAATTGAGGATTCTGTGTTCCCAAAACCGACTGTTTTGTTTATTGACGTGGCCACTGAGACGAAAATGGGCTCATCGCTCATTATCAATTTAGACGAAAAATCTTCAATTTCACCAGACAGCCTTACGATTTAATTACTGTAGTCAACTCGTTGATCAGGATCTCTCTGTAGCAATTTTTGGACTAATTGAATTTTGTACGGGAACGTTTTAAAATCAGTGTTCAAAATTCGCCTTAAATTACTTGCAGAAATGTGTAATTGGGAACGACGTCTCCGAATTGATGTTGCTAGAGACTCTGCAACACTATCGCGCACCAAGGCCACATTTTCAGTGTTACGAGACGTCCTTTGTCTTCCAGAACGAGGCCTGGACGACTAGAATGTTTTTGATGCAATTTCCGCTGAATGGCAATAATGGAACAATTATTTTCAATAAATATTGTCACTATTTTTGCTCGTTCTTGTGGCGTATATTTATCTGTAATAAAATTTAGACGTCTATACAATACAATGTTTAGAGCGAAACTGAGCTAAATGCTACAAAACCAAGGAGGCACGCAATCAAAATAGTAGCGGGACTTTTGTCCCACTTGTTATATTGTTATGAACAAGATTTTATTTGTCAATTTTGACTAGAAAAAAAATTAAAAACTAAAATTTGCATACAAATTATTGTACTATCATTCGTTTGATTGTAAAGTTACTTATAATTAATGAAGTTTTCATTAACCTGTGATTTCTTAATTTGAGATAACTAAAAATGCATATTTCCCTTATTATACATAAAGACAAAACTTTCAAAATACGTATATCTTGGGATGAATTCAACGAAAATCCACATTAAATTGCTCTGGAATATATAGTTTTAAGATATGTTACACATCGAAATCCACTCACTCGATTCAGCGTAAAATTCTCTATAATTCCAGCTATACCCATTGATCTGCGATTATTTAAACGAAAATGACAGAAAAAAAATTGAAAATGGCTAAAAATTGCATGTTTTCCTGTGCATATAAATGGAAAAAACGAAAAAGTTTTAAACATAACGTCAAATCTTTCAAAATGTATATATTTTAAAATGAATAAATGAATATCTATAAAGATTTCTCTATAATTTATAGTTTTTAAGCTATAGACAAACTAAATCCACTCATTTTCTAATATTACACTTTTTATTGTATTACTGAAAAACTAAAATTTGCATGTAAATTTTTATACTACCATTAAATTAAACACAAAATTCTTTATAATCTCTGCTATTTTTATTGATTTGTGATAATTCGAAAGAAAATGGCCCCAAAAATGTTAAAATGGGTAATAATCACATTTTAATACATTTCCTGTTGTAAAAACTAGATGATCCAAAGGAGTTATTGTACTGACATTTGCTTCAGCATTAATAGACTATCGCTACCAATAGTAGTAGGTACCTTTTATGAATCAGATTGAATCAGGCTAAACAATTACCATCCAATACATAGTTCTAAAATCAAGAGCTTCACTTGAAAAAGTGATATCTAATTACATTATTTTCCAATATTAATACAAGTTGTCCAAAAATAATACAGTTATATTTTTGTCATATTGTTTCCATTTTAAGTAGTCGTATCAACATAATTTAGTGAAGTGTGAAACTACAAAGGGGGAACATTATTAATACATTAACAACAATTATTTTTTTGTTGAATATGTTTTTTAAATTTATTTAAATGTGCAGATCACTCAATAAATAATGTTATCGTCTCAATAATAAATAATTATAAATATTTTATATTTTATTTCAATATCACCATTTCAAAATGTCCTTCATTAGATCTAATATTATTATATTTTACACACATTTTTCGGAAAATCCTTGCCCCATTACCATTTGGGACAATATTGTAGCTCTTCAGTTGGAAAATGAGTGAGACAAAACGGCATTAGCCTGTCATCAATCTGTTGATCCGGACTTGTAGATTACTATTCTTATTTAATTTGAGTGTAACAAGGAAATCTCTCTTAGTTGGCTAGGCTATTTTCATCCTAAACTAGGCCCTATCTTAACTGAAAGCTATTTTCTTTCATGCTAGTGACAGGAAGGAGATTCCTATAAAAAGGGACTCTGGAAGAGCGTATCCTATGCAAGACGGCCCGTTTAGCTAAACACTCGTATTTCCTTTTATACCATTTTAGTTTGGTATGTTTATATGCTGTAATACGAACATGTTACTGGATAAGTGTGTGTGTTTTATAGCAGGATGTTCAGCAGATAATAGAAATTAATGAACAGGAATCTATATGACTTTTTATAGTTTTCGCTAAATATCTACAGCAGTATCTACATTATAAGGTCTGTAATGTGAAAGCAAGTGAATTATTTCGTTTAATTTCTCATTAAGCTTACATAGAGACGTAAACTACTGAAAATTTATCATTTGTAATGCTGCAAATTTAGTATTTTTATCTATATATATATATATATATATATATATATATATATATATATATATATATATATATATATATATATATGCAAATATTATAAAATATTGCCCATAACGCGTGTTATTTATTTCTATTTTTGCACATTTTGGATAATGTTTTGGTTGCAACTGCAACAGCCATTCCAACAGACCACACTCTCAATATTTGTTATCACAAACATATTTTTATATGCTGACGCTCTCCGTAAATTTAACTTTAGAAATCAGCATTTGCAGCAAAATCAGAACAAACGTATCGAATGATATTTTTGCATACATGTTGATAAATAATTCAAAAATTATTTTCCCTTTCATGAATTTTAATAAATATTCTTGTATGTAATGGCGCAACGTACCAACGGGTGAGTCTTACATCTAAATTCATTTGCTCTACTGGAACAAAATATATATATATATATGTTCGAATAGCGACTGTTTTATATTATAAATATTTATGAATGAAACTTTTGCGAATGTTTTGTTGCCATGAAATAAAATAATGTGCCTATACAGACAATAGAAATTAATGAAGAGGAATCTGTATGACTCTTGATAGTTTTCGCTAAATATCTACAGCAGTAAATATCACATTATAAGGTCTGTAAAGTAAAAGCAGGCAAAGAAAATCAATTTTGTAAGAGGGATTACCGGTGTAACGCTAATTTCTGAATATACCAAAGCTGTTTATTGTACGATATTGAAAAATAGTTATTTAATTTATTAGATTTATTATTTTCCTCTGGATTATCATACTCCCAAAATATATATTTTGGCGCGAAAGAAACGAAATTTTAATAAACTATAAACAGCATTGATAATTTTTGAGTTATGTGACATAAATAGAAATCCACCAATTTTTTGAACATATATTTTCCACTGTATATCATAAAAACTGAAGGTGCATACAAACTGTTGTGCTAGCATTAGCCAATCATTCTTCGACATAAAACTATTTATAACCCGTATAACTTTTGTTGGTCTGAGATTATTTAAATGGAAATAAATGCAAGAAACTTGAAAATTGCAAAAAATTTGCCTTTAATTATGGAAAAGTTATCAAAATTAATTACCTCTAGGATATAGACAAAACTCTCAAAATATATAGTTTGATGTAAAACAAACAATAATTAAATTGAATTACGATCCTCCTCTCTCGGTCATCACACCGTCACCATGTTTCGACAATAAGCGTCAGCCTGATCATCTGGCGCTACAGAGACGAGATGCTGATGGATGGAACCAACCTTTTGTCAGAGCACCGCGAATTTTTTTGTAATTAATATACCAACATGTTGTGTCAAATTAAGGTAGAATAGGCTTAAATATTATATAATTCATAGTATATCCAAAGTAGCAGTAAAAATGTCCCAATGTTGCCGTATTTAACTTTGAAATTTTAGTTTATTTTAGCTTTCATACAACACGACATTCTAATATAGATAAAATAATGAAACAAAAATTTTATATAATACAATATATTTTAGCATTATAATACATGTAATGCTTATATTATGAAGGACACAAACTAAAATTAATTAAACGGCCATAATAGTTTGTAGCTATATATATAACTCTTTTCTAAACCACCTCCGGTATCCTCTAGAATAGTAAGTATCATTAGTAAGTCAGCTAGTCAGTCAGTCAGTAAAGTCAGCATTAAATCATAATCCCACGTCCAGATAATTTCATTCACTCACTGTCACATTCTGAGTCAATATTTAAGTCAATAACTAAACTGATAAATTCCAATCTAACACTAATGTCGACAGACTATGTAGCATGACTTGTCTGACGCACAGTTTCAAAATGCTGAAGCCCATTGCATATTGTATCAATTTTTAACAATAAATACCTTCTTAAGAAATAATCAGAATACAAGTAACAACCACATTACATCTACAAAAAAAAATATGGGGAAATTATGATAGATAAAATTTAACAGGATTAATAATCCAATAATTGCATCCAAAATATGGGGAAGTAGTCAAAACTAAAAGACTCATAGTCAAGTATTAAGATATTTAATTAGTTTTTAATTTGTGGTTTTATTTTTTCCATTTACGATTTTCTAAAGGAATTATTAGTAGTTTTGGATCGTATAAACTGCAAGACAATCTAAACGAAACTAATATGAATAATTTTGCCCAATAATATTGGGCGCGTTGTCGCCCAACGACTTATAAATAAACTTTTATTGATTATTGAGGCTTTCGCTTGGCTTCTAATTAAAAAACTCTAATCTGAAAAACCCTAATATCAACGAAATTTCCCTGAACTTTTCCTGAATACTTTAAACTTTGTATTTACCGTAACCTAAATTGGATTTTAATACAACACGCTAAGCATTTCTTATTGGACCGTCGTCCAGAATGGGAAAAAAACGGGGACCCAAAAGAAGGAAACTTTCGGACTTGTTAATATTTCTTTTGTTTCTGGACAAGATTTTTTGTGTTTCTGGGGTAATATTAATACCGAGCTGGTACTTTAATCTTGTCGGTTTTTCATGATGTTTTTCTTCGAGACGCTACAAAGAAAGGGTTTTAAAATATTCATTAACCGCCAACCAATAATGAGGGTAATATAATATAATAAGTTGGTAAATTCAGTTTTGTATGAATGGCGTTTCCAGTAGCGTCTGTTTTGATTATCAGTCTTTATTTTTAGCTTTCGATATTTATATAGATTACATGAGCTAAATATGTGTAATCATGCCTTTACTAATCTTTAAACAATTCTTATAACATATAGTACCGACAGTCCAAGAAAAGATAAGTAAGTTTGGTTTTCATAAAAAGTTTATTTGGTCTTTACATTTTTTTCTCGTTATGATTGAAAAATTATATGGGGTAAATGGTGACTGCGATGTGCTATGCAACTTGGGGCTTTTTTAAGGCCTTTTTCATGACATGCTACGACATCTGAGGCTGATTTTTTCAATTTCGTGACGAATATTGTCTGTAAGATATTAAATCGTTTGGGGCTTATTGACATAAACTATTGATTTTTAAAACCCCATAAGAAAATATCTGGTGCTGCTAAATCCGGAGATCTGGCTAGCCACACTAAATCGCCACTTTGCGAAATCGGTCTTCGTAGAAAAACGTCTTTCAATAATTGAATTGTTGAACGGGCTGCGTGTGTTGTTGCCCCGTCTTGCTGAAACTACATGTCCTCTAATCCTTGCTCTTCCTTTTCAGGCACAAGAAAATTTGGAATAATTTCTTGGTACCGTTAAGCAGTAAGAGTAACTGCAACACCTTGGTAAAGTTCAAAAAAATAGGGACCAATGATGTTTCCAGGATGAATACCGCACCATAAAATTATTTTTAGTGGATGCAATCATGTTTCATGAATTAATTGAGGATTCTGTGTTCCCAAAACCGACTGTTTTGTTTATTGACGTGGCCACTGAGAAGAAAATGGGCTCATCGCTCATTATCAATTTAGACGAAAAATCTTCAATTTCACCAGACAGCCTTACGATTTAATTACTGTAGTCAACTCGTTGATCAGGATCTCTCTGTAGCAATTTTTGGACTAATTGAATTTTGTACGGGAACGTTTTAAAATCAGTGTTCAAAATTCGCCTTAAATTACTTGCAGAAATGTGTAATTGGGAACGACGTCTCCGAATTGATGTTGCTAGAGACTCTGCAACACTATCGCGCACCAAGGCCACATTTTCAGTGTTACGAGACGTCCTTTGTCTTCCAGAACGAGGCCTGGACGACTAGAATGTTTTTTGACGCAATTTCCGCTGAATGGCAATAATGGAACAATTATTTTCAATAAATATTGTCACTATTTTTGCTCGTTCTTGTGGCGTATATTTATCTGTAATAAAATTTAGACGTCTATACAATACAATGTTTAGAGCGAAACTGAGCTAAATGCTACAAAACCAAGGAGGCACGCAATCAAAATAGTAGCGGGACTTTTGTCCCACTTGTTATATTGTTATGAACAAGATTTTATTTGTCAATTTTGACTAGAAAAAAAATTAAAAACTAAAATTTGCATACAAATTATTGTACTATCATTCGTTTGATTGTAAAGTTACTTATAATTAATGAAGTTTTCATTAACCTGTGATTTCTTAATTTGAGATAACTAAAAATGCATATTTCCCTTATTATACATAAAGACAAAACTTTCAAAATACGTATATCTTGGGATGAATTCAACGAAAATCCACATTAAATTGCTCTGGAATATATAGTTTTAAGATATGTTACACATCGAAATCCACTCACTCGATTCAGCGTAAAATTCTCTATAATTCCAGCTATACCCATTGATCTGCGATTATTTAAACGAAAATGACAGAAAAAAAATTGAAAATGGCTAAAAATTGCATGTTTTCCTGTGCATATAAATGGAAAAAACGAAAAAGTTTTAAACATAACGTCAAATCTTTCAAAATGTATATATTTTAAAATGAATAAATGAATATCTATAAAGATTTCTCTATAATTTATAGTTTTTAAGCTATAGACAAACTAAATCCACTCATTTTCTAATATTACACTTTTTATTGTATTACTGAAAAACTAAAATTTGCATGTAAATTTTTATACTACCATTAAATTAAACACAAAATTCTTTATAATCTCTGCTATTTTTATTGATTTGTGATAATTCGAAAGAAAATGGCCCCAAAAATGTTAAAATGGGTAATAATCACATTTTAATACATTTCCTGTTGTAAAAACTAGATGATCCAAAGGAGTTATTGTACTGACATTTGCTTCAGCATTAATAGACTATCGCTACCAATAGTAGTAGGTACCTTTTATGAATCAGATTGAATCAGGCTAAACAATTACCATCCAATACATAGTTCTAAAATCAAGAGCTTCACTTGAAAAAGTGATATCTAATTACATTATTTTCCAATATTAATACAAGTTGTCCAAAAATAATACAGTTATATTTTTGTCATATTGTTTCCATTTTAAGTAGTCGTATCAACATAATTTAGTGAAGTGTGAAACTACAAAGGGGGAACATTATTAATACATTAACAACAATTATTTTTTTGTTGAATATGTTTTTTAAATTTATTTAAATGTGCAGATCACTCAATAAATAATGTTATCGTCTCAATAATAAATAATTATAAATATTTTATATTTTATTTCAATATCACCATTTCAAAATGTCCTTCATTAGATCTAATATTATTATATTTTACACACATTTTTCGGAAAATCCTTGCCCCATTACCATTTGGGACAATATTGTAGCTCTTCAGTTGGAAAATGAGTGAGACAAAACGGCATTAGCCTGTCATCAATCTGTTGATCCGGACTTGTAGATTACTATTCTTATTTAATTTGAGTGTAACAAGGAAATCTCTCTTAGTTGGCTAGGCTATTTTCATCCTAAACTAGGCCCCATTTTAACTGAAAGCTATTTACTTTCATGCTAGTGACAGGAAGGAGATTCCTATAAAAAGGGACTCTGGAAGAGCGTATCCTATGCAAGACGGCCCGTTTAGCTAAACACTCGTATTTCCTTTTATACCATTTTAGTTTGGTATGTTTATATGCTGTAATACGAACATGTTACTGGATAAGTGTGTGTGTTTTATAGCAGGATGTTCAGCAGATAATAGAAATTAATGAACAGGAATCTATATGACTTTTTATAGTTTTCGCTAAATATCTACAGCAGTATCTACATTATAAGGTCTGTAATGTGAAAGCAAGTGAATTATTTCGTTTAATTTCTCATTAAGCTTACATAGAGACGTAAACTACTGAAAATTTATCATTTGTAATGCTGCAAATTTAGTCATTTTATCTATATATATATATATATATATATATATATATATATATATATATATATATATATATATATATATATGCAAATATTATAAGATATTGCCCATAACGCGTGTTATTTATTTCTATTTTTGCACATTTTGGATAATGTTTTGGTTGCAACAGCAACAGCCATTCCAACAGACCACACTCTCAATATTTGTTATCACAAACATATTTTTCTGTCATAAAGAAATATTTATAGCTGTTGTTTTATATTAAAAATTATATTAAAATTGTGTCTTGATTTATATGAATTTTAAAATAAAATGCTATATAACCTACCTTTATAAAAATGTATCATATGCTGACGCTCTTCGTAAATTTAACTTTAGAAATCAGCATTTGAAGCAAAATCAGAACAAACGTATCGAATAATATTTTTGCATACATGTTGACAAATAATTCAAAAATTATTTTCTCTTTCATGAATTTTAATAAATATTCTTGTATGTAATGGCACAAAGTACCAACGGGTGAGTCTTACTAGCAACTAGCTCTAGTGGAACAAATTATATATGTTGGAACGGCGACTGTTTTATATTATAAATATTTATGAATGAAACTTTTACGAATGTTTTGTTGCCATGAAATAAAATAATTTGCCTATACAGACAATAGTAATTAATGAATGAATCTGTATTACTCTTGATTTCTGAATATACCAAAGCTATTTATTGTCTGATATTGAAAAATAGTTATTTAATTTATTAGATTTATTATTTTCCTCTGGAGTATCATACTCCCAAAATATATATTTTAGCGTGAAAGGAACGAAGCTTTAATAAACTATAATTTACCCTAGCATTGATAATTTTTGAGGTATGTGACGTAAATAGAAATCCACCTATTTTTTGAAGATGTATCTTCCACTGTATATCATAAAAACTGAAGGTGCATACAAACTGTTGTGCTATCATTAGCCAATCATTTTTCGACATAAAACTATTTATAACCCGTATAACTTTTGTTGGTCTGAGATTATTTAAATGGAAATAAATGCAAGAAACTTGAATTATTACCTCTAAGATATAGACAAAACTCTCAAAATATGTCTTTTGGTGTAAAACAAACAAAACTTTAGTTACATTTAAACAACTTTAGTTTAGAACAACTTAAACTTTAATAAATTAACATAAAAGTTATAATTTTTGTGACATATGATTTAAACATAAATCCACTCATGTTTACACATTTTCCTTTCCATAACTTAAAAACTAAAAGCTAGATACAAATGACTGTACTCTCAATCGATAAAACTAGTAATTATTTATAATTCCTATTAGTAATTCCTAATAACACAGCATCCTTTTTTGAACATACAAAAACTACTGAACTTGTCTAGAGCATAATTTTAAAACCTAGTTTAATTTGAATATATTTCTTCAGTCTAGTATCGAAAATAGTTTTGTTCGTCTTTAAAATATCCTCTTTTTTGATCAAATAACATCTTAACATTTAAAAATATATAAATAAACACTTCAGAAACAAAAAATGTTATCTTAGTCTGTGCTGTGAAGTATGTCCTATGAGAATTCAATTTTGAAATTTAATTAAAAAATATTTATTTTCTTTATTAGGGTACGGATAAAAAGGGGGCATAAACTGGGATGTCGAGCCGTAAAACACGTCGTCAAGAAGATGGTGCTTAAAAGATTTGGCCTGACAATATTACAGCAATTTGTCAAAGGTTTTGTCGCTATCTTTGCCGAACTATGTCTGTAATTACTTACCTTCAGCAGTTGTTGTCATGAGTTATATCTAACGACATCGTTAAATAGACCATAATTTTCGGATATTCTTCAAGTATAGGTCACTATAGAGATTTCGTCACGAACAGTATAGATCAGAAATATTTTTAACGAAGCGAAGATCGATTATACGAGGGTTGCCTTTTATATTTATGTAATGTTAAAGGGATTATGTTAAACTAGAGTTGCCATTTGCAAACTATATTCTTATCGTATAGTTCCGTATATCCCTTTCATGAGGTTTACAACTGTCTCGCTATACATATAATTATAATTCGCTAGAATTCACTAGATATTCTGTCAAATACCAAACGCATATATATGGAAATTACATCAGAAATATGCAGCATAATAGTCTATTATTTTGGACGTTACTGATATATCAATACGAATAGATTTCCCAACAAGTTATGCTGCTAGTCTATTAAAAGCATTTTCATACTGGACATCAAAGAGATTTTCATAGTTTAGATATTGAATGGAAACTCGTTTTATTTTTAAACACTGGATCAAATGTAGTATTACACAAGATATTAATAAACGAAATAATTTTGATGGAGTTCTGCAAATTCAATTTATTGTAATGAATGAAAAATTATTAATCCATTTATTTTTGACTTCGAAATGTTTGCTGTATATTTTACTATTTGGTAAGTAAAATATCAAAACCAAAATATGATGAACTATATCTTCTGATATCTCTATTTACAAAGACAAATAACTTTGGACTGAGTATACATTATATAGTATTGACGCTATATTTACGTTTACGATGGTATATGTCTTATTACATTTCAAACCCGTTATAGATATAGAGATAGGCAACTTAAGGTGTTACGATATAACAAGATTTTTACGGTAGCACTCAAATGCTGCACTCAAATTTTAGAAACCGAGATTTTTGTTTAATTTGAAGCCTTATGGGGAACGACTTGTATTGATATCTCCATAATGTTTGATGATGAGTCGTGATATATGTCGGAACAATTAGTAATGAGAAGGGTCCTTCCTCATTGATAATGCTTTCAATTATTTACCTTGTGTCAAGTTGAAGTAAGAAACATCCCGCAAATACAATGTGCTTGTTACAAATTCGGACATTTCCAACACACTGAAACTTTTTTTTGTTTACACTTCGGCAAAATGTACCAGTGAGTTTTCAACTTCTTTCCCTTCATTCTTCACCTTCTCACCATTCAAAAATCGACCAAGTGCACAGAGTAAAAGCGGTTGATGAAAGTGCACTCGAAGAAAAGAAATAGCACCATGCAATATTCCTGGACATCTCACAAGCTTTTGACCAAGTGTAGCATTTGGGATTAACCAACAAAATTAGCAAATTGCTATCGCAGAATTACTATCTACTGCTGAAATTCTCAACACTTAAACCTATTTTGGATTAAGTTCCTTAGGGTAATGTTTTCGGACCACTGCTGCATCTACCCTACACTGCTAATATCACAGCAATAAGAGTTATTAGGTTATTATTAGTTATTAATACGTTATCATATCAAAGATATATCTCTGCCTAAGGCTGTAGTACAAGGTAAAAGTACAAGTAGTAGTCATCAAGATCTACAAATGGACTAGAGACTGGAAAATATATCTTAATAGCCCCAAAAATTTCTTCAACTTCAACAAATATACCCGATAAAAAACACCAACTATTGCAAATCCTTTAATATTAATTTATAGGCTTGATATAATATAAAAAATATATTATTTTGATATAAATATTTGATTATACCTATGTTTATAAACACTTTTCTAAACAGTCGGTTTTTAACATTTAAAATTCAATAAATAATAAAATTACAAAAGTAAACTGTAAATAATAAAATATTACTACATATAACTGATAATTTAAACATAATGGCTTTGGTTCTATGGCAATATTTAACATTATTTCGTTTAATTTCTCATTAAACCTACATAGACACATAAACCACTCAAAATTCATCATTTATAATAATATAAAATATTGCCCATAACGGGCGTTATTTATTTCCGTCATTGCACATTTTGGATAATGTTTTGGTTGCAACAGCCATTTCTAAAAGGCAAGTTATATAGCCATAAATCAAAGAGTTTGACGTAACCATACTCTCAATATTTATTACCACAAAAATATTTTTCTGCTTCAGAGAAATATTTATAGCTTTAAAATTGTGTCTTGATTTACGTGAATTTGAAAATAAAATGCATATGTATCATATGTTGACGCTCTTCGTAAATTCAGCATTGGATGCAAAATCAGAAGAAAAGTATCGAACAATATTTTTGCATTCAGGTTAATAAATAATTCGAGAATTATTTTCCCTTTCATGAATTTTAATACATTTTCTTGAATGTAATTGCGCAACGTAGCTAGGGTTGAGTTTTTAAATAACTAAATTCATTTGCTCTACTGGAACAAAATATATTCGCTGGAGCAGCGACGGTTTTATATTAAACATATTTATGAAGTTTACGAAGGTTTCGTTGCCATTAAATAAAATAATTTGCCCTGTATAAATGCATAAATTTTAGCGATGCATGGTGAATATTTCGGTAAATTTATTACTTTTGATATTCAATTATAAACGATACTTTATTCAAAATTATTATTGTTTATATCCAAAAAGCACATTATATTTATTGCAATATATTACGTGATATTGTTTATAATTACCACGTTGTTCTAGATTGCACTTGCTCTTTATTTTTACTGAAAACTTACCTTGGCGACAAAACTTTAGCACACTATAAATTTTTATTACAACCTTTAATAAAAATAAAATTGTAGATTTTAGAATAAAGACTGCTAGTCTTGGTATTCATGTAAATCTTATCGCTTGAATGAAGCGTCAAAATGTAGAAAAATTAGGTAAAAAATGAAGAATGTAATGATGATATTTTAAATTTTAAATTTTTTATTTCAGTAATGGGTACGTCCTCTGTTCTTCACGACTGCAATCGGTCATTTTAGCGGAGTTTCATATAGGTTTATAACACAATCTCGAACAAACATCTCAAACTCATCTTTCCATGTGTACACTTGAAATACACATGTGTGCTATAGTTTTGTCGCATCGTTCGAGCATCGAATTGTTACCCCGAACCCACAAGTAGACAATAGCGGTCTCTGTAATATTCACGTGAATAACTTGATGAACTGTCTTGACGAATTGTAGAAGCCGAAAGGTACAAATCTATTTTGACTAAGGGTTGTAATAAAAAGATGTTTTTGCAGTTTGTTTTTCAGTTTTGCTGTTTGTAAATTATAAATAGTAGATAATATGAAGTAAAAGTTTACAGTAATAGTTCTGTGTAAATTTGCATTTATATGGTTTTTAATGAGTTAGTGAAATTGTGAAATGTAATCAATGAATGAATGAAAATATTGTCCTCAAATAATAGAACTAGGAAAAAATAACTTGTTGTTGTTTTTCAAGCCGAATTTGCTCAATGCAGGTAACAATTTGGTCGAAGTACTTTTGTCAGTGGCAAAGCTATTATTCCCTCATTTTAACACTTTTTTGCTGATATTTCTCGGCGAAAAACTGAACCAAGTGATTTTTAAAACTCTATTGAAGCTAATTTTATTATATAGCAAGACGGTTCAAGATCCAGTCTGTACGGTGGATGCCTGAAGACTCAACTAATCTCCCTCAACTTTTGCCAAGTTACTGAACATGTGGTCTAACCTTATCCTGATGGAAGACAACGCCTTTCCTGCTAATCAGTTTCGATTTAGAATTTTGTATTCACCTGCATCAATGGTATTAGTTGGTGGCAGTAGATTAATAGTTTGGTCAGACTCAAGCAACTCAAATCCCATCTAACAACTATCTTCATCTTACGTTAATGAGTGTTCTCTGGGCTTCGATAATAATTTTTTCACATATTAGGGTCCTATTGGATTGTGTAGTCACCAGAAGGTTGTTGCTTAAATAATAACTGGAATTTAAAATGATCGTATTTGGATAATCTATAATTACATGAAAATAACTTACTAGTCTTCTGGAGTTTGGACAGAATATTTCACTCCAAATTGCATATATATCAAAGATGGATGCCGACGCTTAGAAAACAACTCCAGAGACACTATACTATAACAAGAGTGGCATTTCATCTCTACATAAATTACAAAATAATTTGAGAAACGTATTTTAATTTTTCGCTCAATTCATAACAATTCAAGTGTATGTAGTCGTACACAAACTAAGTTACACTTTCATTATTATCTCGTGCTATTTTCTTGGTTGACTGCTACAACGCCACCGAGGCCCAATTTACCTTGAGGCTAATCGTGATTCTGGATTATTACAATTATTCTCGTATGCCTGTAAACTAACATTTATACTAGTCGGATATTACGATAGGTCCAGTATATTCATCATATGAACGGTTCTCGTAATATTACGTATTCCGTTGCCTTACCATTAATTTTACCTAAAATTTTGTAATGTTTATTGTTGTTTTTTTTTCTACCTTTAGCCAACATAAACAAAAAATTAAATTATTTTTAATGCTTAGTATACGATGACACCATATTCCAACACCATTTCCAACGGAATGTTATCTAATTCTCATACCAAAACATCCACCAATTACTTCAATTACATATATTTTGCTCTAAAACGTAAGGGTTCAATTATATTGAGATCTGGCAATTGCTCAGGGAAAATGTTTGATAATATTTTGATGCTACTCAACCCAAGACTTCATATTTTAAGAGTGTGCCTGAGTGCAATATTATCTTAGAAGAAGAAATCTACGGTTTGGACAAACCGTAGATTTCTTTTTGGATTCTCCATACATAAACCCGGCAATATTATAGTAAACATTATAAATTATGATTCATCAGACCATACCACTATATTCCAATCATCAAGGCTTCAGGTTTTATAATCCTTGCACCAGTTCATTCGTAGTTTATATTTGATTTCCGTTAAAAAGGATTCCGTAATCGCAACCCTTCCATGAATATCAGATTTATGGAACTACCGTTGTACTGTCGAAATAGTATTACTCAAATCAGTTGCAACACCCATTTTGGATTTGATCCTGACGTGGGTAGGAGCTCTATTTTTTAAGATTAAGAATTGTTTATAGGTTATTTGTTCTTCTACTGTCCATATTTTCATCATAAATGGTAGGTGGTTATGAAGAAATCATCGATTTGTGAATATTCTCAAGAAGCTATTATTCTTTAAAGCTACAAGACACTCTAAGACACTTTTACATGAACAAATATGAGGACATTCCATCCAGCTATGAAAGCATTCTACCCGTTATTAAGTTTGGCTCGCTTGAAGATTTTTAAGATCGGGTGTTCCTATTTTTGTAAAAAAAATACTATTTATAAATTTAAACGTCACCGATAAGGAATTCATAAGAGAGGCGAATGTTATTAAAATCAGATAAAAATATGATTGCAACTAAACTAGTTGCTAAAATTCAAATGGATACTATATTTAAATTCGAATACCCTAGATTTATGGACTTACAAAGATTTCTATAATATTCAGCAAGCAAGCCATAAGTAATTGAGGTCAAAATTACAGGATTACTGTTATATAAGCCACAATCTTTTTTTCTGTTTACATACCGTAGTTTAAATAAAGAATATTTTATGTCAATCATAATAAATAAATTACAATATAAATTGTTAAATGAATATACCCATATGAATACATGTATATTCTATATACATACTTATGCATATCGATATGAATTGTATTCATGGCTCCTATTGGATGAATGAAGAATTTCAAGAATCAAGGTATTATTTACAGCTGTGCAAGATATGTTACTGGGTAACTTTAAAGATAAATATATGCTTGTTATCTTACATGTTGTCTCATAATTTCTTTGAAAATTACATATGTTAATAAAATGTTAAATAAAAAATACATCAATAAATTGCAAGAAATATAACTTCGGTTTGTTATTGTAGTGTCTATATATATTGATAATTAATTACATATTGTTTTGTATTACCTTTTTTTCGTTTTAGATATTTATAAAATATTCTCAATATTACATTTCTTGTATTATAAGGACGAAAAATGTATAAAAATATTTTAACTTGTGTATCAACAACAATATTAAGTTCTATGATATTAGGTTAACTTATGAATTCAAGATAATTTATACAAGATATTAACAGATTGGATGGTGTTAGACGTTTCGGTCGACGCACTTCACTGTCCCTTCGTATATTTAGCTGATTAGCGAGTACATTGGGATGTACTGACACACTTTTGAAGTACTTCACACAAACACAGTGAATTACACTCTTTATTGGTTCTAGAGGAATATCGCGTTGTATCACTTCATTTGAAAGATAGTACGGAGCATTGACAATGGCACGTAACACTCTATTTTGGAACCGTTGTGTAATGGATATCTTAGTCTTGCCAACGGTCTCCCATAGTTGGATTCTATATGACCTAATAGGTTTGAGTATAGATTTATATATTAATATCTTTTTAGCTAATGACAACTTGGATTTGCGCTCGATAAGCCAATACATTTGGTAGAGCTTAAGTACCAAGTTGTTTCCGTTTTAATGAGTATGTAGCTTCGTTCTAGGTGTATTCCAAGATATTAATATAGACTGTAAAAGTAAAATTTATACGACTAGATTTTATTTCGTTGGTTTTTATACGCTATCTTTTCAGCCACATTTATATTTGATTTGGGTGTCTAAGTTAATTAATGACCTGAATTACGATATTACGAACTAATTATATTTTCCCTAATCAAAAAAAAACTGTACAATCGTAAATATCCAAAATATGATTTACATTTTAATAACAAATCCCCAACAAACGGTATTTCATTAACAATTTAATCGGAATATAAATCTAAATTGTGAAACGTAAACCGTAGTTAATGTTTTAGAGTTTATAGGCGTATGAAAGGAAATTATATTTCTCTTACGGCTTCGAATTAAAAGCGCAGCTATAAAAACTAGATTCGTTTTGAGGCCGACCATTATTGTTTAATGATCGCGAATGCTTTTGTTCCGTTCTAAAGCGGATTTTGGCGAAAAATAACGATCTGGTAGGTTACTAATTATTTTGATTGGAAAATAAGTCCAAAGATTTCGGGCTAATTTCGCAAATAAGTTCGTTGTGGAAAAACATAAAAAGTCCACCATTAAATTTAATTGGTGTTCAGTTTAGACACGCGTTTTTATTGCTGCGAAGTGACATTTTATTATTGGAGATTAGTGATTTTGAGGTTTCCAAAAAAAATACATTTTGGGAATATAAACAAGCTTCGGTTGAACTTTTTTTTATTTAACATGAATATATTTATTGTATAATATGGAAATCTTATGCTTTATTTTATCCCAAGTGTAAATAGTATGCTGCACATATATGGTCTATCCAAAGTAGCGGTGAACTCACGTCATATCAATGTATGACGTCAAAATGTAGCAATGTTGCCACATTTTAATGTGATATTTTACGTATTTTTATTTATTTTGCCTCTGTTATATAAGAGCATTCTAATATAAATAAAATAATGAAACCAAAATTGTTATAAGACTAATTGATTTAACATTATAGTAAATCTAGTGCATATATTGTCGAAGGACTTAAACTACAGTTAATTAAATAAGCACAATAGTTTGTAAGGTAGAATTATTTTATTGTATTTATATAGTACTCTTTTCCAATCCATCTATGTAAACCATCTATGATAGAATTAAACCACAATCCAATATCCAGAAAGTTTCATTCACTCATTGTGACATTTAATTACTGTGTCACTATGTTCAAGTCAATAAGTAAAGTGTTAGTTTCCAATATAACACTAGTTAACAATTTCACCATTTTTCAATTTCTTCTTCTCTTTGAATGATAGAATTCATCTAAACTACAAGGTGTTATTATAAACAATAATTTCCACATGTTCAAATTGTTCTTGCTTATGTTTTTTTCTCAACCTGCATGTCTATTGTAGTAATTCTTTGCCACATCCCATAACACTTACATTTGATTTAATATACAGTGACAAAGAGGAAGACTGAGATAAATTATATAAAACACATTTAAATGTTTCATTTATATTTGCCAAATAACCTGCACTTATATTTTGCAAGCCTTTCCTTAATTACATCCATTGTCAACCACATTTTTGGATATTTTTATTGGATCTTTGAACAATATATCTACATTAAATTATTAAACATTATTTTCAACTTTTACCTTTTTCCATCAACTTTTGTTGCCTTTCCACTCTTATTATTAGCGTCTACACCTCAGTAACAAACAATTATTGTATACTAGATGTTCATATTATTTTGTCCCACCTAAAAAGATATCATTTTGAACTATTAAATAGCCCTAAATAATTGTGAATATAACAAAAACCTTTTAAAACGCTCAAAGACGTATCGGAATGTAACCTGGAAAATTGTTTATCAATATTATTCCTAAAAATAGCTTTTTAATGTCATCCTTGAATATTTTATGTCGCATTTAATCCACTAAAAAAATTGGAAAAAACTCTTAGTTAACAGAACGGTTTAACTAAATAAAATGTATCTAAACGAATCATTAAATTAATGAAATTCTAAATACTAGACATCAAATGACAGAGGGATAAATATTTAATTGAGGAATATTTTCGATTATCTTCGATTGTCATGGAAGCACTCAAAGTATTCATATACATTTCAAACACTAATCAATGATATATGTGCTGTTTTGATGAGAGAACTTTTGTCATTTTTCTGAGATTGAGACTTCTGTACCAGTGTATACGTCTATTATAAAAACCTCACAGCCAAAAACTCTTAATACTAGTTTAAATTACATAAAATGCAATTAAAAATATTCATTTATATTTACCGAGTAACAATTTGAAATAGTCTACTCTTTAATATATCAGTAACATAGTCAAAAGTATAGTAGTCATAGTCATAGTCAATAACTGTAGTTCTCCAAGTTCTTTCACAGCTGATTTTCAAACTAAAGGAAAAGCATGTTATAGTTCATTTCTCCACGGTAGTCGTTCTTGAACTACGGAAATAAAACCATTCCTGTTTCCAGCATGAAAAATGATATATCTGCGAGGAATAATTAAAAATATTATGACTAACAAGAGTAAATAAAATGTGAGTCTAACTTTCGTCTTTTTCCATCAATTTTTGTTGTCTTTACAGTGTTTTACCATGATGTTGCCAAGTAATATAAGTATCCATGATAATCTTCATCCATAATTTAAATATCCATGTCTTGTTTAGATACAACAATTGATATAACAAACCTAAACCCAAATTATATGTCTTCCAAAATGATTGATTTTACTCATCTAGTTATATTTTAATTTCCAAATAAATGTTTTCTACTCTTATTTACAACCATCGATACTTCGTTATCGAAAAAAGTATCGAAAATTATAGTCTAAAAATCTACATTAGAGAGTCTTACATTAGATATGCTTAGTACAATCTTAATTTACAAATTATTTTATCACTATTGTTCTGTTTTACTGGCATTAATACACAAGTAAGACGAGTACTGGATTTATACATCCGAATGTATTTCCAAAACTAAATTAAAACTAAACTAAATAAGATAAAGTTAAGTATACACTAAACAAGTTCATCTGGTTTGGTTCGCTGCAATCTTCTGATTTCCTGTATGTTATTCGGTAGCTTCCTCGTTGATGTGATGTAGAAGCCTTATTTCATGTTTTAACTCGAAATCTTGGGTCGCTTCGTATATCCATTTGATTTTGAGGTCATCGTGCAGCTCCTCGTTGCTTACGTAGCGACAAGAATTGGTAATTAATCGTAGAACTTTGTTTTGGGTGCCTTGGATTACTAGTTAGTTTGATGTTCTACTACGACCCCATATTTGCACCCCGTAGGTCCATTTAAGATTGACTGATAAACCAATCTCTTTGATTTTAGGTCAAATTGAGAGTTTAACCAGTACAGTTGCTTGACTATGAGTCTAATCTGCTCCGTTTTTTGTCTCACATGATGTCTCCAGTTTAACCTACCATCGATATGCATTCCGAGGTGTTTAGCTTATTCTGCTTTAGGAATTGGGCCATAAACATGGGCAGATTTGGAGCTATAGAGCTGCATTTTCTAGTCTCTAATCTATTTGTAGAATGTTTCCCGCTACTTGTACTTTTATACAGCCTTAGACAGAGATACATCTTTTGTCATGATAACTGTCTCGTCGGCAAATATTCCATGTACGGTTTTTTTTTATTGGGCAAAAAAATATTGTCAAAAAATATGGATATTTTTTCCGCATAGATACACTTAAAATGGTTAACATAAAGACTCGAACGGTATAAAGATAAATATTATCGGAGAACCGGCAGTTTAGACATCGTATAGCTCAATAATGTTCCGTGATAGTGTAACGTGAGTCTCCTATTTTTACGATAAGCCACCTACAAATTACGGGGCCATGGTGTATATCGATATCGGCAGCTGAAAGCAAATAAATCTCAAAAAACGGGAAGGTCGCCGGCAATCGATCGGCGGCTTGACGCGCAGACAAGATGCTTTTCCCATCCCGCCAGGCGAAGCGGCCAAAAGGCTTGAATAGCGCATTATAAGAAAAGTGGCTTTCCGAATATGCCTTTTCTTATTGCCTTCCACGTTTTACGCTAACTCCAAAAATGTATGAATATATGTATATTTCGCACATAATGCTATGGCCGAATTATTGTTTCTTGTATATGGGGCGAGGGAGAAACGTTTCCCCGAGATTTGCATTTATTTTTCTGCCAAAAAAATAGACGGTCGATCGCAACACCCAAAAAAAAAACATCGTCTTAAGCATGAAGAATGGTTTCTTCAATACCGCCGTAAGCCTCAAAGGTTTTTATTAAACAACAATGTTTATAAATTGTTTCACACCTTTCTGTCCTCAATACACTACCTTGCAACATTCTTGTGTACTAGGTCAAACTGAATCATTGAATGCTAATTGTATAATATGTTCTCAAATATACGTTATAAGGAATAAAATGTTATTTTGTCATTGGTATTATATTGGTTTTTTTGGAATTTTTTAACTTAACATTTATTTTGGCACCTGTTCCAAAGGGTTCAATTTATAATTTACGACAGATATTTTAAATTCACATTCACTGTATCCGCCCGAAGTTATTTAAACATTAATGACGACGTCTATTAGAATCCCTTTGTGGTTACGTGAAATACATCTACTGTAATAAATGTAACATTTGATATGGAACCGTCCTATCCACTCCAAGTGCCACTTCAAATTCCGAACGTAAATTGATGTGATTCACGAATAATGTTTAAGCAAAAGTGTAATGGTGCTCTATCAAAATGAGTTAATGGTCCAGAATAACCAGATGAGTGAACTGTTGCCTGTGGCGAACAATACGTCCGTTTTAAAATCCCTGGTGTAGAAACATCGACCTGTATAGAGTTTCAGGCGGCTTACTATTTTTATCTCTCGCTGTAATGGATTTATTGTCAATGTAGATGTAAAGTATGTTTTAATTTTCGACATAATCACCTTTCAGTTTCATAAATCCAAACTATATTCTTCGTTATCTTATGATAAATAATGTAAAATTATGTGATATATGTCAGTAACATCTGTTTCTCTTGCTATTTCTCTGAGTGTCTGCTATTTCATTCAATTTCAATTTATGGTCATTCAAAATCATTTTAGGGATTTTTTAAATGTTTTCGTCGATAATAACCTCTTTTGGACGTCCACTGCGTTCACCGCCTTCGGTGCTCATTTCACCACCTCTAAACTTAGCGTACCAGTCCTTGATGGTTGATTTTCCTGGGGTAGTGTCCGAAAGCTCGGCATCAATCCAAGTTTTTGCTTCAACTGTATTTTATTCCTTCAAAGCAATATTTTATCAACACGCGAAATTCCTTTTTATCCATTTTTTTCACAATAAGAAAAGTTGCTTCACTCAAAATGCTATAACTCACAAACTAATGATCAGACCGCTATCAAATTTATGCACGCATCTTTTGAAGATTGGGGCTAATTAAAAAACATATGGATTTAATTCTAGTAGTGCCGGGGGCTTTTCAACTGACTTGTTATGTTATAAAAGCAGTAATAACTTTGCCTAAGACCTGGTATTTTACAGTTACAAAAATTGTTGTATTTAAACTGTTTTCTATGCGATGCCTTATTATATTATGTTATAATTACATATGTTTATTATATTACATTATCGTTCTTTAATTTACGAAATTTTAATTTTTTCTTGGCTTACTAAAACATTTTTACAAATTTTTATTAACATTCTCCCCCTCGTTTTTAAAGTCTTTTAAATTTAAGATAAAGTTATAGCTGTCGCAGGAATCGAAATTGCCATCAAACTTTTTGACTCTTCAAAGGGTTGTCGGTAAAAGTTTTTTATTTGAATTACGTCTTGTTTCGTTTAAAGCTGAGTGCATATATCTTTTTGTCGTCCATTCTAGAAAAGCAATTTGTGTTAAAAGGCTATAATTACGTTATATGGCTCTATATCCCTATAAGGATAACTTTTCTATGGCCCTATGAAATAGAATTTTATATCTTATAAGGATTAAGGTAGAAATATGAAATTAAATCATAATACCTAAAACTCCATAAAACATTTAACTATAACGAGATATAATGTTTAACAATATACTATTAATATTTATTGATTAATATGTACATTATTCTATTTTTTCGATTTTATAGTCTTTTTTATTAAA
This sequence comes from Rhynchophorus ferrugineus, assembly GCF_030347505.1. NCBI lineage: Eukaryota > Metazoa > Arthropoda > Insecta > Coleoptera > Curculionidae > Rhynchophorus > Rhynchophorus ferrugineus. Next base: position 1,864,929 of record NW_027472582.1, on the reverse strand, counting down.
CTGAATGAAGAGCAATACTTTGGTAATTTTGTACACTTTTAGAAACATGTATTTTTAACTTGCATTTAATTTACATAAATTATCAATTTATAAAGTGAAAGCTGGATATATTATATTATAATAAACAATATATTAAAATAAACAACTGTTATGTACAGTAAATAATAAAATTAATGTGTATATTCTGATCGTTCATCTCAACATGATTGACAAAATCCAATACCATCAGTTTCTATACTAAGCGACATGATTTTCGAATGCCCTTCAGGCGATATTGAAATGGCGCTTTGTCAAAATGAATTAATGGTCCAGAATAACCAGTTCGATGAATTGTTTTGGTCTCTATTGAATAATACCTCGAGTTTAAAAGCTCAGGAAGATGAACACGGGGCTATATATCATATATAACGGACAACTAACAATATTTGTCTCCTTTAGGTTTTTTTAAAATATATTTGGTTGGGGAAAAAGTATATTCCGCGTCAATACATGATTTTAAAATTGCATCTAGTAATACTGTAATGTCATTAATATATTTGCAAAGATAACCAAGTGAGATATTTGTGTTATTATTTTCGTGAATTTTGAAAGAAAATGGAGTTGACACAACGGTTATCAACTAGAGGAATGCCGTTTAGAAGGAAGGTTTTTGTTTGACCGAAGAGCATGCGGGTTGAGAGCGTCGTTATTTTTAATTCCTAGTTGCTTGTTCGATGTTCGATGACCTACGTCGATTCGTCCTTGGTCTAAGTTCTCATGGCGTTTGATTTACTGTTCTTTACTGTGCACGTTGGCAATAATCTCAGTAATTTCGTAACTTTTGGATGAGTCCAGATTGGACATCCAGTTGTCCAAAATCAGTGATCCTCTTAATTCATAGATCCATTTTCACGGAACATTCTGGATAGTCACTGGTTTATTTAGTCAGAAACTAGTGCGTTTGGTAAATGGGGGTATTTCAAAGCATTGAAGCAAAATTTTGTTCACGCTTCAACGCAATGACACATACTGAAAAGTGAAGCTTGACAGTGAGACTTCAATATGAAGTTGTTAACAGAAGTAGGCGATGCGATTTTACACAGAATAACATCATGTGTTGTACATCCTTTAAAACTAATTTATAGGCATAATATTTTTTCTGTGGCACCATAGCTTGAATACCTTCTGACTCATTATTACTATTTTGTTTTTACCTAAGCTTAATTTTTTGTAACATTGATTATATTTTGATTAATATTTATTTAAAACGCAATTTACTTGTACAAAAGCATTCGAAATGCCTCGAAACATTTTTACTGTCAGTTACCACACATATATTATGATGAAATTACTGATTTATATTATATTACTAATTCGTTAAGAAGATAACTATTAGATAGTCACTAAAAAGAAGAAGATGAGGTTCACAAAATTTGATGTATAATATTAAATTTTACACTAGGGATTATGGGATTTTTTGAAATATCTCGATATTTTTTAGGGTTGTTTACCTTGGGAGTAAACAAGTCATTGAGCTGGAAAATATATCGACATATCTGAGAAATATCGATATTTTCTAGGTTTATTGAACTGATTATTAAACTAAAGAAATAAAAGAAAATTGTTTCAAAAAATCGACAAGAATATCGATATTTTCTTTTAAAGCATATACTTATAATTTTTCAACAGTTTTATTAAACACTGTTTTAAGAAAATTTTATAAGAACATTTAATTTTAAAAAAATGTATTGCTATAATTAAAGATTTTATAGTCAACTGAAAACAGTGTTGGCGCAGCAACCTGAGTTTTAGTACTTAAGACTTGGACTTAAGAGGTAAACATTAATTCTGCACCAAGAGTAAAACCATTCCTGTTTCCAGCATGAAGAACTATATGTCTGCAATGAATTATTAATAAATGTTATGACTATCAAAGCCTAATCGATAGTTATTCCAACGTTTACCTTTTCCATGAACTTTTGTCGCCCTTACACTATATTTATTATCATCTTGCCATGAGTTACCCAATATACCATTCTGAAATATTCATGTCTCACCTAAATATACAAATTAATATAATAACTCTTAATTGATTTTGTTCTATGTTTTTAATAATTGTATTCTTTTAAAAGCAATGTCTCTAAGTTCCATTAAACCCCTTCGATATCTGATACAGCTAATATTAAGCTGATCTTGATTCGTCACCTGATTCGGATAAAGACGTTTTATTTTTGGTGAAGTTAAAGTTTTATTGTCTTTTATTTTTTGAGATATTTTAGTGACTGTACCCGTACTAACATTCCATGCAGCTGCAACGTGCAAAAAGATATGTCAATATAAATCGCGGCGATTTAAAATTTATTAAAACAAAGCGTTAAAACGGCGTTTGCCGGTTGATAATCCGTAATTATAGATGATATTTGACAAACGGACAACTTTTGGCCCATTCGGTTACATGTTCGAACTTCTCAAACAGTTTCTATTTTTTTTTAAATAGAATAAGATGAGAAGCAAAATATTGTCCGACTGTAAGGCGAATTTACAACTTTCGATAGGCTTTTTGATGGATGACGTGCATCACTACTATTTTGAATAGACTATATATGTTGTAGAAATCTGGAACTATGAAGGCGTTTTTCCTTGTTTATAGCACAAAAGATAGTTTAAGCAGTCAAGTTAACATTATATAAATAATTAAAATTGAAATAGTATTACTGCATATATGTGTATAACAGATAAATATAAATCTCACTTGTTTTGTTCATAAAAGCCAGTGCTTGTATAAAAGTGCAGTACTTGAAACGGCAGTACGAAGGTCTAAGCGCGATAATAAAAATAACTTCCGCCCGAACGCCGAACGGAGATAGGAGATTGAAGTTAACTTTTACGGTAAATAGTCGCAACTATCAGCCGTTCCGCGAGGGAAAAGTTGTTTCCTGGCGTCGGATCCTCGGCCTACTGTAATTCGACGCTCGGCTTTCTAATGTTACAGCTTACTTCCACCAACAGAACGGTATTATAAAGCGAACACGGCAAGGCTTTTTAGAGCAATTTATACCACCCCCTTCTTGTTAATCAGTTAATTAACCGATCCACGGTTTGAGGTTTTGGCTGGGTAAAACATTTATTCCGTCGCTGATAGTCATCTGGTTGTCGCAGCTATAGGCGAGATGTTCCCCTATCGAAAGCCATAACCGTTTTATTTTAAAACAATCATCTAAAACTTTCTTCCTCTATCTTTGCGTGTTTATATATACTATATATATATGGCTGTTTTTATGACAAATAATACTCTCGCATATCTATGGTAGCATTTACTTAAAAAGGTCGTCCTACAGCGCGTTTGTCCGCGATATATGATCTGTCCAAACTAGAAGTGGACTCACGTCATCTTAATTTATGAGGTCAAAACGTCGCAATGTTGCGGCTTTTAACATTGACATTATAGGTATTTTAGTTTATTTTGTGCTTTGATATATAACAACGTTCTAATATAAATAAAATAATGACACAAAAATGTTAAGAAGTACAATTTATATATAATTTCAAATACAATATAATAATAAAATATATTAAAATATATATAGGTTAAATATATCGATATTTTCTGAAAAAAAATATAGATATATCTAACCTAAATATATTTTTGGCCGATTTATCCATATATCAATATTTTTTGAGCTGATGTTTTTTCGAAATAAATTAGATATAATTTGTAATAAACTTTTTAAAATATTTGGAAAAATTATTTATTTGTTTAGGCTAATATTTCACTATTTTCATTATTTCTTAAAAATATCGATATATTTTTTGTAAAATATCGATATTTTTTATACTAGTTGCAGAAAATATATCGATATATTTTTTCTCTGATATATCGATATATTTTTAAAAATATCGATATTTTTTCGGTGGCCAATACCCCTAACAGAATGTACAATTCAAAGTGTTGTCCATCGATAACCCCGCTACTCATATCCATCTTCTGGACATATTATGGATTCCAAATTGAAAGAATGATGTATCTTTTAAAGCTATTTACGAATCGACTCATTTTTTGGTATCTCCATAAAAAGTCAAGCGCGGCTCAAACAGGTCAACATAAGTATGTCGGAACAAGTAGTAATCAGAAGGAGCAAAGTCTGGAGAATACTGCAGCTGGGGTACTACTTCCCGTTTTAATGTTTCCAAGTCTGCTTTCACCGGTTTTGCAACATATGGTTGAGCGTTATCATACTGCAGAATAACATGGTTGCGTTTTCCTTCAACGACTCAATTGTAGTCAATAACGACCCACATTGATGATTTTATCGGATAATGCCTTCAAATTTTCTGCCTGTTCGGAACGCTTTTTGAAATCGGTATCAAAATCGGCACTTCTAAAACATCTAAAACAGTATTCGCATGTTCAAATCAATGTAACGCGATGGCAACCACTTTCACAGCGTGAAGGAACCTTCACAGTACATTCGATGACCTTCAGCAGTATTTTTCTTAAAATTCAAGTAAAAAAGTAAATCTTCCCGAACACGCGATTCACTCGTTAGAGATTCAGACATCTTAAACGCACTGAAAAAATGTTCACTTTCCTGCAATGACATATACTGAAAAGTAAAGTCTGTAAGCGAAGCTTCAACATAACGTTGGTAGCAATTGTAGTCGATGCGATTTAAAACACAGTAACATCATATGTTATAAATCTTTTAAATTTAATTTATAGGCCTGATATTTTTTTTCTACGACACCATAGCATGTATAAAAACATTCCCATTGGGTCAGAACATTTTTACTGTCACTTCCTAGATATATATTAAGATAATATTACTGATTAGTATTTGATTCATTACCAAGATATCTGTTAGATCGTCAGTAAAAAGAGAAAGATAAAGTTCACATATGAATGTAATATTTAAAATGAAATTCTATTTATCATTATAGATGGTCATTATATAATTATATCATTATAGACATGTTTTATATTTAGTAAGCTCAAAAACAAATATAGGGTCATTAGTTCGAAAAATCAACAAAAAAATCGATATTTTCATAGGAAACCTCGATAAATCGAAATTTTTTAACAACTTCATAATACACCATCTTATTTGCTTATAAGAATATTATTAATTTTTATATTTAATTTATATAAATATTAGTACAATTACAAAAGTCAAAAAATATAATTGATATAACTATAAATTCTAAGTACAAGATGTAGAAAAGAGGCCCTATGAGAGCAGTTCAATTTACAGTTATTTTGAATATTTTTATTTCAAATTTTAGTAGTTTCTAGATCAGGTTACAGAATACCTCGGTATATATTTGCTATTCTTTTTCAGAAGTGTAAACATTTTTCGGAGTGAAATGATGGAGCTATGTTTCGTCCATTGTCACATATCGACGCAAAAACTCGAGTTTATTACGCTTGATCATCTTCAAACACTGCTCCGAATCATCAACTCGTTGTTTTTGATCAAAAGTGAGCTCGCGCGACACCCACCTTTCACAAAGCTTTCTCACACCCAAATATTAGTTGATAAAATGATGTACACGTTCAGTTGATATGTTTAGAGTGTCTGCTATTTCATTCAATTTCAATTTACGGTCATTCAAAATCATTTTGTGAATTTTTTTAACGTTTTCGTCGGTAACCAACTCTTTTGGGCGTCCGCTGCGTTCACCGTCTTCGGTGCTCATTTCACCACGTCTAAACTTAGCATACCAATCCTTGATGGTTGATTTTGCTGGGGTAGTGTCCAGAAACTCGGCATCGAGCCAAGTTTTTGCTTCAACTGTATTGGTCCGTTCGAAAATCAATATTTTATCAACAGACGAAATTCCTTTTTATCCATTTTTTCACAATAACAAAAGTTGCTTCACTCAAAATGCTGTAATTCATAAACTAATGATCCGACGGCTTTCAAATTTTTACACGCATCTTTTGAGGGTTAGAGCTAACTAAAAAAGCATATGGATTTAATTCTAGTAGTACCATCTATGTGTTAGGCCGGGGACTTTTTAATTGACCTGTTACATATTCCTGTTTTCCGTTACCTTTTACTCATAAAAAATAGAGTACCAAAATAACCTAAATTTTCTAAATATAATGAGACGTCAATGTACGTTCCTGCTGTTGATTGGTGCCACATTACAACTTAGAAACGTCATTATAATCAGTGAATTAAAGTAGACATTGTTTCAAGATCCCGTTTATTCGCCCGATTTATCCCTTCGACTTTTACAACAAGAAGTAGCTACCATAGAGGAGTATTTTACTTCTATCATCGGAGCGACCGTATGTGATGGAAAAGAATTATACTGAAGAATAAACTTATTTTCAAAAGGTTTCATTTCTGTTGATTTTTCTCAAACTTATTGAACAACTTTCCAAATTTTAAGCTAAAAACGACATTTTAGAATCCTATCATGCAATATGTTGGATAGTTTTGGCCACAATCAACATAGACCCAACCTCCATTACGATACCCTACATATTTTCTATGACCGACGCGCAGAAGCGACATCTGGCGGCAACGTCTCTGCCTCGCAAATCATCCCGCCAGCTATAATAATTTTCTTGTCACGTTAGCCATTATCGCGGCTCAGTCTTATTGAACCGTACCGTGTGTGTGTATTTTACATTTCCTGTTTTCCATCTGACGTACGGCGAATTAACATTCAGTAGTTCGGAATGTGAATCCGCAACATCTTCATCAAATTAAATAACATCTGACACGTGGCATGTACACGTAACTAGATAAAGTCTTTATAGGGCAAGAGATAAATTTATCACCAATTATTCATTGAATATTTATTCTAATTTGTACGAAGAAAGAAAATGGTTGTTTGCAGACGTATTATATCGTTTGGCACATCCTCCATTAATAATCGACCATTTTTGCTGTCAATTTTAATCTGTTCAAGGAAATAAACGAATCATTTCGAGAGGTTTAATGGATATGTCAGATTTATTATTGATTAATTAATCTGTAAACGTTCTCTATAATAAAATGGTGTTTGTTTTGTTTTTTTTATCTCCAGTTCATACGTGATTTATACAGATCTATTAATTAAGTCTTCGTTTGATGTTTTTTTTATAGTTTTCTGTGTAGTTTTTACAAATATTTCTTATATAGTATGCACTTATTATCTTAATTATATATTAATATATTGCTACTTTTTACCTGTACTTGCAACAATTCATAAAAAAGACAAGCTCAGCATAAATACGTTAGTACGTATTTTACAAATTAAGATCATGCTATCATGAGTTTTTTTATTTGTCGACTTACAATATGCATCTATAGTACCTTAAAACTAGGTCCTTCAACTACTGAACTTCACTACATAACTACACAAGATCACACAGTTTGCTCCTCTTGAGTCCTATTTCAAGATTGTTAAAAAGTTGCAGCACTGAAGATCTCGGTATACGTTATAATTCCCGTAGTATCTGGGGGCATCCACAATACTTCTCAGAATTTTATTCTAAAATCCTTGTGTTATGCTGATATTACTTTTTGCAGACCATTCCCAAACATAATTGTACTTCAGTGGTTCATATAGGTTTTACTATCTACTTATACAGCAACAACTTATCTACAAATCATATAGATTTTCTTCCAAATAACCAATACTTTTCTATATTTAAACTCGAGTTATTTTCACTTCTTTTTAATATACTCCAAAATTAATAGTAACATTACGATTAAAATAAGAGCTCTGCTTTCGCAGCTTCGAATTGCTAATTGAGTGATGACTTACTTAACCCAATATTAAAATCCAAACGTGCTTATAATATCTATTCAGTTTGTATCTAACGAAATGTTTCGTAAAATCTCTTTTACACTTTTCTTTCTCATTTTACTAATAAACATTACTCTAGTTTAAAAGAGGCAGATTGGAGTGTGATGCGTCCTAGCATGTAACCAAATCCGTCTATAAAATTGGACTTGTTTTGGTACTGGTCGATACCGTCATCCTATGTCAATGTAAATATAATAAAACAACTCTAACCTACAAATTATTGTATTGTTACTGTTTAATTAACTGTAGTTTAAGTCATTCATTAAATATCCATTACTTGTGCAATACTGTTAGAATAAATTATATTTTATAACGTTATTTTGTTTCGTTAGTTTATTTATTTTAATATTTTTTGTCAGACTCAAAATAAAGGAAAACTTGAATTTTTTTTTGAATTTCGATGAAGTTCATTGGCTGTATTATTGGAAAGACTAAATATTAACAACTACTATGTGGTACAAGCTATAAAATGAATCTAGGGCCATGGTAGTGATTATTGTATTGTATCTTGTATAGGTAATCTGAATTAAGTTATTTGTATAAATATCGTTATTGTCTACATATTACTGGTCACATATTACATCTGTTATAAATATAGCATGAAACTTTCTCGATTAAAATAGTGATCAATAATCTTTCCATTTAGACCGCTATTTCATGAATTTTTTTCATTTTTCACGAATTCAAAAAACGTTGTAATATATTACGTTTAGTGTCTGTTTTCTCTTGCTTCTTGTACAAATTCCGAAGAATTTTTGATATCTGCTATCTGCAGTGTCTCCCTGATACATTCGACCTGATGTTGTGTACTCTATACACTGTAAGTCTTAATATTTAACCCTTTTCTGATAATTTTAGTTCCCTTCCTGTCTATCTTGGTTAGACCCCTAACTCTTTTGGCTTATATAATTTAATTTTCTTTGTTTATATCTCTCTTTTACAATACCTACATTTGCAACCCAATGTTTCCGAATATAGTGAAGTACAAATTTATGATTTCTCTAATTCTGACATTAATTTCCTTCTTCTGGCTTTCGTTACCTTCGATTTCTTTAAACAGACATTTAACATAAAGACCATTACTTGTTCTATTTTTACATCTTTAATTTGGATGTTTATATCTTCTGGTTGTCTCATCACCATACTTTTAAATTTGCATTTTCTCATTATCATAACGTATTCTCTTAGTGACATGTTATAGGTGTTTAAGATTTTCTGTAGGTGGTCTGGTCTATCATCCGCAAAAATTTCTATTTTTTCCATATTTTTATACCTTATACGACCTATTTTTTTCTATGTGGCATTTATTTATTATTGGTTTTATAGTTACAGTCTTATCTTAGTCCCGCTAGCATATATATCCCATATATATCATAAATTATTCTTACAATTTTATTACTTACTACCCTTTGTTCTAATATAACTTTAAAAACATGCTTTAAAACTGATTAAGTGATACTAAATAAGAAAAACCTATTTAAACCACTTGATATCACTTGAGCTCCTTTATTATAACAAAGAGCAATTTAATATTAGTAATTAAAAGCTGCACTTACTGCCAGCATACCAGATATGTGCTTATACCGAACCCAGAAAATGGAAAACGGCCCTAACAGTACTTAGCAAGAAATTGATGTTCCTCTAAAGTTATAAATTTAGCTGCACTTTCAGCTTAACATTATTAAAATTAGGCAGCCGCGCTACACTAACAAGTTGTGTCTAATTCGCTGAAATTCAAAGGCAACGCACACACGCAACACTCGCCGTACGACAACCGGCCCGAAACACACAAAACGATTTTCCAACCGTCCGGATCGTTTCCCCTTGAACATCTTTTAATGAAGATTATGGGGAATTATATTTCGCGCGTATTTATAAAACCGATTTTGGATGTAGGTCATCCGTATTCGCCTCGTCATAATTATTAGCGTCGAAGTCGAGGCATTCGATAACTAAGTTATTTGCCTCTTATATTTAGCAAGCATTCGATGTTCGATCCGGATCTTTCCAATGAATTAGAGTTGTACCTGTTGAATACTTAATATATATATATATATATATATATATATATATATATATATATATATATATATGTGTGTGTGTGTGTGTGTGTGTGTGTGTGTGTGTGTGTGTGTATATATATATATTATAAGTTATTAAATATGTAGCGTTTAAAATAACAAAAACTCTTATTTAATGGAAAAATGTTGAGAATTTTGTAAGAAACAAATGCACAAATGGATACTGCGAATAGAATTGCGCCATGTCTTCAACCATAGTTGTATTTATTCCAGGTGGGTTTATAGCGTCATTGATGCTGTGACCGGATCTTCATGAGATGCTAAGATTGCTGTGTCGTCTGCGTATGTTGCCACAGTAGTTATTTTTGTGGTGGGTTAGATCGAATGTATATAGAAAATATAGTATTGGACCTAGTACACTACCTTGCCGAACTCCTAAAAAATCGAGATTCGATTTTGACTATTTTTAAAATCAGCTATTCTGTTCTTGTTTATTATTGTTGACTGTTTCTCTCTTCTTAATTCCGATGCTAGTTTCCGTTCTGGATGCATGATATTTTATCGCTAAAGCTACTACCTCGGGTTCTTGGTGGTTGCTGAGAAGGGTGATTTAAGGAAACCTTTTCTGCATCCCAATTCGTTCAGAATTTCATGAAGGGAAAGACTCGTCCAACTAGGAGGAATCCGGAACGCTGTTGGAATAAGTGCGTTACAGATTCTTAAAAATGCCCAAATATTCCACGATATTGGGTCTTCTTGAAATTTATAGTTATCAACAACTGAAGGGGTTCTTCTATCAGGTTTAACTTCTTAAATATCTAGTCTTGATACCTGCACCCTCATTGCATTTGCACTAAATAAGTAGCCAATGAGACATCCGTTTTGCTATGCTATATTTTTCTCAATACCTTTACTATGTTGGCCTAGCTTCACCAGACATTCGATACAATACAATATTATATATTGTCCCAAGTTATAATTATTTTCCGATTGTCACAAATATTACAAAATATATCTAAATGGTCTTATAAATTAGACCGCTAATTTTCTTATACTTCAAATTAAACATATTTCTTAAATATATATATATATATATATATATATATATATATATATATATATATATATATATATATATATATATATAGGTATTAGCCTGAGAGTAAAAAGACTACTGGTTTTGACCTTATTGACCCACACTTAACTACACCAAGGAATTATTTGAGTAATTGTAGAACGATTTCCAATCCAACGTCAATCTGTCTTCTTTTCTTGATAAATAATATGTGGGCGGTTTATTGAATGGGATTAAGAGTAATCAGCTTTATATTCCCTCAGGAATTTTACATACTATGACAGATATGAAATGTAAAGTGTCTAAAATTAAAAGGCTTCTTATTTTATTTTAAACGCTATTTTATTTGGCCGACAGAATTAAGACTGTTTAATGGCGAACACAAAATGATGCTCAGGGCTTAAACCTATTCTAATATAAACCAAACTCTTATATCTACATAAGTAGATCTACTATATATTCAGAAGGTGTAAAGCACATTACAGCTTTGTTTTTAAAATATAGAAATTTACTTTGCACTCAATATATATAAAATCTACTATTTATTAATATTAACAAAATAATAAGTAATCTTAACATAATAACAAAGCTTAAGCATAATAATATTTCAGTAGTATTTCCAGAATTTAGAGCAGCTATAAAAGATGAGATTATTTTATATATACATAGCCGAGTTACAGCCTCGTTGATTTCTTTATACCAGCTATCAACTCTAGAAATGATAGTGCAAGCTCTTTAGACGCTGATTTAAAATTTTCACATGCTCATAACTCTTTTTTATTTACAAACAATTTTTCAACATGTTATTTCTTACACAAAAACTAAACTATTACGAACAGATGGAACATCATCATGACATTAATTATATGATACATCTGCCTCAAATAATTATCCCGCAACAAAACATTATATAAATATAATTTTTCTTCAGATTTATTTTTGTAAAGAATATATGATCTAATTCACGTTGTGACCAAGTCAATTTTAATGTGATTGCTAGAAGACAATCAATTTCGAATCCATAACGGACACGCCGCGAAGGGCACGGTTCGGAGTGAGAAATATATGCCTAGATTACCTATTGTGATAAAAATAGACAATACATCCACCAAACAACAACAGCGGTAGTGTTTTCGTTTTAATAGTAACCTGAAACAAGCCATGGTGAACAATGTGGCAAGCTTTTACAAGGTCCATCGAAATACTGGTGGCATTCTTCGAGTATTACTCAGCCAGGTAACGTATAGTATATTTTATTTAGATATTTAACACTTTTTCTCGCCTTTGTTTTAGTCTTTTCATATTTGTTTATAAACATTAAGTTTTAATCCTTTTTTCACATTCTATCATTATTCTCTTGATTCTTTCTAATTACTGTATCTTCTGTTCTTTTACTTCACTATATTAATTAGAACACTATATATAGATATAGATTCACTATATTAATAAGAATTATAATTAAAATATCCTCAGTAATCATTTTTGTTTCCTTTGTTTCGCACTCTCATGTTATTTTCTTTCGTGTATTCCTATTTGTATGTCTGGAAGTATCTTTTATTTTTTAACCGACTTAGAAGAAGAAGGAGATCCTATGTTCGGCTCTACATATTTTTTTAATGTATGTTCACCGATTTCTCCTTCTATTATGGATCGATTTTCAATATTCTTTCAGTTTGAAGTCGGTGCTTAGCTCAAACGATACAAAAATAATAATAAAATTTTGTGACATATCCACAAAATTAAATTACGAATTAAACCAATTTAATTTGTTGCTCGGCACCGACTGTCAAATGTGATCAGTTGATAGTAGGTAGGTATTAAGCTAAATTTTATGTATGTAGTAGAATATAAAATACGTATAGTGGATAGGTTAAATAAGTTTTTATTTATTTTTAATTAATTATTACGATTATTATGTACATATTTTATTTTAAAACGTTTTTTTGTGTCAAAAATCTAAGTTTGATTATTTATTAACTTTTAGTGAGTTCCTTATTTATTTTTTGTAGTCGGTTCAATTTTTTTGATAAAAATATTTTTTAACCTATATTTTTATTCTCTTTAATTTTGTTGTCTGTTAAAATACATAGTTTCTGTGATACCATCATTCACAATTTCTTTGTTCTTCGTCTAATATACTTCTACTCTATTATTTTTAAGTTTTGTTCTAATTTCTGTCCTTAATTCTTTTGCAATTTTTTTCTTATGTTACTGAACTTACTATACTTGTTATATGTGTCTTCCATTTTAATGGCTTTTTCCCTTGTTCCTAATTTTTTTCCTTTTTATTCTTTCTTCAATGCATTTACTATTTTCATCACAGTACCCACAATTACCACCTCTTGTTTCCTTCCAAAACTATCACCACCAGTTTAATTTTTAAGGCTTTTAGGTGTATACTTAGTTATTCACAATGGCCAACTTGCAATGTTAAATATATGACTCTTGAACTATTTGAAATAAGCATTCTTCTAGTTATTCCTAATTTCCTGTGTGACTGAACTTTGTCAAGTGTCCAAGTTATCTTGCAAACCAAATCTTCACTTTTTAAATGCATACTAAAGCGTATTTATCGTTTTTGGATAGTACATTCTCCAAATGGACTTATGTATTTAATAAACAAATCTATATATTTATTAAAATAGAGATTATTGTTATTTAGTCTAATATAAGGAAACATCCCTATAGCATGAATGATTTATGACAATACAAACATACTTTTCAATATGCTACGAATTAGTTCCGATATCAAATCCAATCGAAAATTGTAAACTGGAATTTTGTTTTTCCACTTTTCGTAATTTGTATCTGAAAAACATCTATCCAAAAAGAATGTCCGGTAGCCAGAAAGTAGGTCAAAGAAGAATAATGCATGTTAGATGATATTAATGTGTTTCTAGTTCGGGAATTTAAAGTAATCTATAGGACAACCTGGCGTGATATAGAGCACAATTTTCGACAATTTCCAAAACAGTATCGGTGATATTTCTCCCCTACTTGTATTTTGTTTCAAAATAACAGAAAGGATTTATAGTTATATTTCTAAGCAATGATGGTGTTAATGGTTATAAGTTAGTACAAGCAAGAAGCTTGGTTTCAAAATATATGCATGTATTGAATAGAAAATAGTTCTTTTTTAGTCATTGTCATGAATACTGCATATAATCTCTCTTTTCGGATAATATATATTACATACGTGACTATTCTGTATTACATATACAGATAACACATGTGGTTGTTAGTATAATTCTTGTGAGATTTCTTGTACACTTTCGCTTGGAGAATCAGCAACTATTTGTCCCAGCTTAATGATCATCCATTCAACAAACTCTCTTCAATTTGGATGAATATACAGCTTAAACTCTTCTGTGAATTGTCCTTTGTAAGGTTGAAAACCTCACATAATACTTCGATATATGCTAACATATATAACATATAAGAGAAATAACTTGTTATTGATTGTATTATTGTTATTGGACTCGTTTGGGTTGATGGAATTAAGGCATTATATTGACAACATTTTGTACGAAATTTTGCGAAATGTGAATAAATTGAAATACTGTTCAATGATAAAACTACATTAATCTCTTGTATATTGTTCCATTTTGGCCAACGTTGAATCGCTAGCTATTAAACCGATGAAAAATATTTCACTATTGTTTCTTTTTTACTTAGAGAATGTAAAATTTTTTATAATAATTACATCCCTTATTCACTTCCGTGATAATGAATGAACACTTATTGCAATTTTCTCCCTCATATACATTCATTAACACAAAGTGATTAACATGAGTTACATATTATGATCAGCATTGGGACTTGAAGCTAACATATTTCTTCAGTATTTCCGAACGGCTTTCCGAAGTCTGGCTAATATGTATCTGTTGCTTGCTGTCGACGCACATAACACAATTAAATTAATGATATATTGATTAACTAATCAACAGTATGAAAGGCTTAAAAGCTCCTGTTTGATTCCACCAAATACCAAACTGATGTTTTAAAATTTTTCAACTGACTGGAATCAATCCTCAATTTTAAGAAGCTAAAGCAGGTGTACCACAAGGAAGTGTACTGGGGCCAATGCTTTATCTACTATACATTTGTGATATACCACAAATAGAGAATATTACGATGGCTATATTTGCTGATGATACTACGATTATAGCTGTCGGAGACAATAGTGAAGAAGCCACACTAAAATTACAACAGGCAAGTGACTATATAAATAATTGGACACAAGCTTGGGAAATAAAAATTAACGAAAGTAAATCTGTGCATGTGCAGTTCACCCACATTCAGACCGTATAAGCACCAATAACATTAAATAATATAGCAATCATTCCATATAGCAACAATGCTAAATATCTCGGAATGAATCTTGATACAAAACTTCGCTGGAAGGGACATATAAAGAAGAAAAGAAAGGAACTGGAATTGAAATATAGGAAAATGTATTGGCTAATTGGAAGAAAATCACAATTATAAGTACATAATAGATTGCTATTATATAAGCAAATACTGAAACCTATATGGAGTTCAATTGTAGGGATGTTCTGCAAAGAGTAATAAAAACAAATTACAAATTTTACAGAACAAAGTCCTGAGAATCATTGTTGGGGCATCTAAATACTACAGGACTGACTACCTACCTTGAGACCTTCAGATACCCATAGTCAGTCAAGAAATCAGGAGAAATGCAGGGATGATCATGAGGAAAGACTCCATTCTCATAAGAATATCGAAGTATTGCAAATTTTGGATAACACCAGAGCAAGATACAGACTCAAAAGGATGAAACCATCTGATCTTGTGTAGTAAGGTGCATGTAATAAAAAATACAGCAGTGACATGTATACACATTATTTCGTCAGAGATTGAGATATTGCAGATGAGTCCTCCTAGTTATATATGTTAGTTAAATTTAAGTTATCATAAAGACAAAGTGTAGGTTAGTCGGAAACGACTAGTAACAATGTAATAATTAAATAATAATAACAAAAATCCTCAATTTTTATGTAATGGGCAAAAACAGAGATGGTGAAAAATTTGTAACACGGTTTCATATTGGTTTTTAAATGTAATTTTCTTTTTTTGTACCTGCTTCAAGGCACGAAACCTGTTGAAGTATGAACTCTGGTTTTACTCACAGATTTTCTTCAAATTAGGAGAAATAAATGTGATTATTGGACCAACTGTAATCCTAGGACTCCTAAGCCGTCTCTTACTATTTCTCCATACCGTTGTCCATTTCAAACCTAAATGGTAATAATACTTTTAAATGTATGGTAATAAGTGTAGTGACGTGAAATTATACCGAAAAATATGCTTTTTACAAGCAAAAATCAAGTTTCCTTTTAATTTCCACGAATCTATTGAAAATAGGAACGTGGTATATACAGTTGCAACAATTTACAAAATGTAATATAAAAACGAAGATACGAATGAACACCTAAATCGCGAATTATAATTTCAGTTAAATTAATATGCCACCGCTTTCCATTTAAGAATTTTCCAGACCTTCGGGTCCCATTAACAATAGTCATTTGTTATTTTCTCCTCGAACCGCCCGCTCCTGTTTCTTTTTCCAGCAGAAAAAAAGGCAATATAAAGTTTTTATTCTTTTTATCCGTTCAAGTATAATTGCATTTCCAAGAATAATTATGCCCTTGTTTACCGAAACCGTCAAAACGCCATTAATAGACTCGGTGCTCATTAACAAGGAACGCCACGATT
Organism: Rhynchophorus ferrugineus; assembly: GCF_030347505.1. Taxonomy (NCBI): domain Eukaryota; kingdom Metazoa; phylum Arthropoda; class Insecta; order Coleoptera; family Curculionidae; genus Rhynchophorus; species Rhynchophorus ferrugineus. Next base: position 1,848,315 of record NW_027472582.1, on the reverse strand, counting down.
TTTAATTGAAAGTGTTGCTGCAAACTCCGGCATTCATATGCAGCATTTAAAGTTGGCATAAAAAGATGTAGTTTATTTTTTAATTCATCACCAAAAATTATATTTTTTTCTATAAAACTATTATTCTATCAGACAATAAACACTAATTAAGTAGCCACCGTTAAATTTGTAGTTTTTTATGTATTATAGCATTTTGAGTGAAGCAACTTTTGTTATTGTAAAAAAATGGATAAAAAGAAATTTCGCGTATTGATAAAATATTGCTTTTTGAAGGGAAAAATACAGTTGAAGGAAAAACTTGACTTGATGCGGAGTTTCCGGACACTGCCCCAGGAAAATCAACCATCAAGGATTGGTATACTAAGTTTAGACGTGATGAAATGAGCACCGAAGACGGTGAACGCAGTGGGAGCCCAAAAGAGGTTGTATGATGATGATGATGCACATGTTCAGTTGATATCTTTAGAGTGTCTGCTATTTCATTCAATTTCAGTTATAAGTTATAAGTATTTATATATATATATATATATATATATATATATATATATATACCCATCAAGTTATATGTTACCATATATGTTACCCATCGGAGAACATAAAAAGCAAAATCCACCGGCTGAACATTTTGATTTAGAATATTTGGATAATAAAGTGGATATTTATAGCACAATTAAAAATTAAATCAATACCGTCTCTGTTTTATTGAAAGTAATTTATCATAAGTTGAACGTGCATTATTTCACATATATTACGCATTGTTAACTGGATGGATATTTTTTAAATATAGCGTTGCGTGTCACCCAGATTTTCTTCCAACGCTATAGGAAAAATACTATACCTACTACATATTTATATCTTTACGGTTTCCATTAGAAGGAAAAGCATAAAACAAATTTATATTCATCGTTATTCCTATACAATGGAACTTTATTAAAAAGATTATTATCGGGAAAAATTAGTTAGCTTTATATATATATATATAACAGTGGCCTGGGGAATATTTTTAGAAAATTAACCTGTATTATTTTTGTTTATGTTTATTATTGATATGTAAATATAATGATTGTTACTAATATTACCAACAATTAACTTCAATCTGAATTAACCTACTAACAAGCAACTACAATAGTCTGGACACTTCTGTGTTGACGTGGTTTTAGAATATTCTTTGATGGGAAATTGAATTTCTAGGTCACTAATGGACGTCACAAACACGTTTATACCAAGGCACATTCACAATAGGCTTCAATACCTTATTTTAGAACCTCTGGATCATTTGGACATTGGAGTCACTGGCACAGGCACACAGATGAATTCCATAGCGTCACATTAGTCTCAGTATCTACTGATATAAACTGTAGTCTGATAGCTAGGAGTTTCGGTCAATACATTTTCATGAAAGTAATGTTGAGTTAATCGAGCTAATTTTTTATATGCTCGTTCCTTCTGAGCTTATCATCAATAGTCATGCCAAGGTATTTTACTGTGTTGGTATATGGAACTTGCATGCCGTTAGTAAAAACACACTGCAGCGTGGTCCTCCTATTTGTGAATTCAGTGTGTGTAGATTTTGTTCTATTAAATTTTATACTTCAATTTATAGCATCTTTAACAAGAGAAGATTGGAGCTTCTTGATTGAGCTCTCTACATTTTCTGCTACTGCCCTCTAAGAACCATGGGAATGATTTATTAAACGAAAGAAAATTGAGCTAAAACCAAAGAAATAAATACAGAAAATCGTTCAGTGATTTCTAATAATGTTCCAGAGACGAAAAAATTTAATTTTATACCGAATTTTTATCGATAATATTATATAAGTTCGTCTCTGTGAAAAAAAAAACGGCGAACTATCATGGATCTTAACACTAAACAAAACATTCATACTCTATATATGATATATTTTTAGTGGTATGTTTAACAAACCTAATATTCGAAAGCTTCTATATATTAAATATTAGAAATATTTATTTAACAAGATATGAGCAGAATGTTCTTGAATTTTATTTTAGAAACCACATTATTTGTTTGTGCAATGTCTGATTATCTGATGACATTTCATCCTCATACCCACGTCTTTATTAAAGCCTGTTTATATTCAAAGATACAAGCTGGTGTACACCGCAAGCAAATAGCAAAGGTGCCAGACTGACAATATTCGCTTTGTATGTTACTCTGCTGGCTCCACTTTGAGCTGACGAGGTTTCAGGTTTACGTCTGTTTGTCATTTGAACGTTTGATATTTTGAATTAAACTAAAGGTCACTCGTTGTAGAGTGTTTTGTTTCAACTAGAAGAATATTTTCATAAAATAATATGGCATGAGTTCTCATGAATTATTTTCATTTGAAAAAAATAATCTAAGATTTATTTTAAGCTAGAAAAGTGCTTTTTAATAATTAAATACTAAAAATTGTGATTGAGCCTCACTTTGGACCGCTGATGTTCGCCAAGGATATCCTTCATGATATAGTTCGCATTTTATTAGGCCATATGACATCAAAATTAATTAAGAAGAGATTCAGAACTGAGACATCGCCTTACTAAATAATGTAAAACTCAAAAGCATCCTGTTAGAGTGTTTGTATGAGGGCGGGAGTTCAAGTAATTGGGATCACTAACATTGAAAAATAAATTGGATTCTACCTATTAGCTTTTGCTTAGTTTATTGGTTATTGGTTATGGTTTATTTTTGAACAATACTTCTATGTGGCTCCGAAACTTCAACATTGTTACAGTGTAACATCTGTAAACTTGATGCTTTAAAAGCTTTCATTGTTTCAGTTTTCATTTTGTTTCCGTTTTTGTTTTTAGTGAAAATATCATATAAATTGTGGCCTGTTTACCAATATTATTAGTTACCGTATCCAATGCATAATCCAATTCCATGATGGACTTGATTACACTATCACTTAAACTACCTTTTTGAGACATAAACATTTTATTATATCTGGAGCGTTACGGCCATTTTTTATTGTAACATCACGTTGATAAATGTAATTTCTTCTTCCTCGCTTTCTTACTCTTCTCAATTAGCAACTGGCACTACTGATATAACAATTTCAGTACCAGTGAGTTCTCACCAGTGAGCTTCTTGAAGGTTGAATTCACCACTATTTTTCGAAAAAAAAACGGTTTCTTATTTTCTTATAAACTTGTCTTTTTTTTTCATAAAGCCACCCATTGCTGGTTAAGGAACTCTGCATGTCCCAATTTTGTTTTTTTTTCCATACATTCACATAATGCCAGTGTTTTACTGTTTACGTATAACCCAATTTCTTCGAAAACTTTTATATAAACTTGTGGCCAATGTCCTTGTGGGAGTTACGAACTTTTTAGAGATCTGTATTTTTTATATAATTTTTTCACATTACTTAGCCTCAAAAACAAAGTATGTAATTAATAATGATATTCTGATGAAAATTTCGAATGAAAAGGTATATTTTGCATTAGTTCTTATGGGCAGTCCCAGGGGATTTAAGGCTACTTAACTTAACTTAATTAAGGCATAACAAACAAATTAAACTGCAGAAGGCTGGTATCAAAATATTCTCAAAATAGTGTAAGATCAGTCCAAAAATGATGATAATCGAAACCCCCATTAATGTCTTCTATTAACATTCTACTTTGTATTATTTAACATTACAAAGATAAAGCGGGAATATTGAAAATAATGAGGGATCCTCAGGTCTTTGTTTAGTGTTAGATGAACAAAAGCGATAGGCACGGAAAAATATGATATCCGACAGAATAATTACTGCTTTACAAAGGGGCCCGTTCAAAACAGGACAACTATATAACAAAAAGGAGTTATTAATTTGGACCGTCGGGGCTCTCGAATCTGGAGGAAAACTGGCAAAAACCGTCTTTCATCAGTGATTGCTTCTGTGTAGTCTGTTGAAATAAAATTTACTATGTAATAATGACATAGGTATTAGTTAGAATTATTTGGCTTCATTACTTTTTCAACATTGACATATATAATGGGATAGGTTTCTTCGAAATAACTTTTTTTACAAAAGAAACTTTTTACCAACACGAGAACGTAAGAGCAAAGAACGTATATAGGGTGTTCTAAAATATATCAATCAGTATTTAAATATGTCATCATTTACGCGGTGTATTGGTAATCCCAAATAGTAAAATAAAACCAAACTGCCGAATTTCGAATCTTTAAGTATTTCCTCTAATACATTTTTTTTTTCGTAAAATATTGCCTTTAGTAGGTTTGATGTTTCTATAACTTTAATAGGAGCTTAATTCACTATAGCGATTATGAATATATTATTTGGCTTCAATTATTTTTTCTTTTAACCTATAGCTTTCACTATATTTAATTATCTAAACATGGTTCTAGTACGCCGACGATGCAAGGCTGTTTCGATAATTCAATCAATAATTAATTAATTGGTATATTATTTAGCGTACTGATTCCGAAAATAACAAGAAAAGCTCGAATTGCTCGCCACTTTAGTTTATCAAAAACAAGTATTGGAATGTTTTTTGCTCACTGTAGTCGATAACTGATATAATTTTACACAAAAATAAATATATAGTTCAATTTGGATGCTGTGTGAAGATTTTAAAGTTGTCTTCGTTCTCCTTAGATAATAAAAAGGATTTACGTGTTTCCATATTTTATATTTGAGTGGGATGGAAGAGCATATTGACATTGGTCCAAAAACCAATGGTCCGTAAAAGCAACTTTCACAAAAAGAGCATTTTGGGTAAAACTTTAATAAACCCCAAAGAAATTCTTCAACCACATAGACTTCTACACATAGAGTTAGGCTTAATGAAACAATTCCTAAAACTTTGCCTAAAGATAAGGAATTCTTGAAATATTTGATTAGACAATTTTCTGATTTATCTTAAGCTAAACTGAAAAAAGCATATTCATTTTCATGATATTCGCAAATTAGTACTTAGTAGTACTAGTAGCAGAAAAATAAATTTGAATATCATGTAAAGAAGTTACGACTAAGCTTCTAGATAATGTGAAAGGGCATCGCAGTAAATATAATTGATAATATTCGACCTCTAGTTACCTGATCAGCACTTCTTATATAACCACCTTAAATTTTTGCCTGTATACTTATAAAAATTAAGAGCAAGGGAGACCTTTAGGAGAGCAAGGGAAAAAAAGAGTTTGAAGGAATAGTAAAATACATTATACCAGAAAAAAAATTAAAAGACTTTACAGAGCAACTATCTTTTGAATTTTAATAAAGTTTATATAACACAGGTTTCTACAGTTAGTATCCTCACCTTTAGTTGTTTCCATTCTCATTACCCTGTCATATTGTCAGCATATTCCCACATTCAGAGAGTTTCATTCACTCACTGTCACATTCAGAGCCGCTATTGAAGTCTATAACTAAACTGTTAATTTCCAATCTAACACCATTCTTCTTCCTTCTTTCCACATATTCAAATAGTTCCTGCTTGTACAACTTCCTCGACTTGCATATGCATTGTAGCAATTATTTAGCACATCCCATAACTATGCGACCATGTTGTTCAGCCATCTGATCTACTAAGTATCTTTTCTCATAATTCTCAAAACGTAATTTACATAAAACACAAGTAATCATTTTATTTATATTCACCAATCAACGATTTGAAATACTTCACTCTTTAACATGTTGTTGTTGGGATATTTTCCACTCCTTTTGTGATATGGTCCATAATAATAACTGATGGTTCCTCTTTGTGCATTAACAGCTGATTTTCAAACCAAAGAAGAAACTTATGGTTAATATCTCCACGGTAGCCGCTCTTAGACTTGGAGAAAAACACTAAATTTTCAAGGATTAAAACGATTCTTATTTTTAGTACGAAGAACAATAATCCTAATGAAATGTTATTCTAACATTTACCTTTATCCATCGATTTTTGTTGTCTTTACACTCTTTTTATTATATGCTTTTAAAAATTGTATTATTTTAAAACCAGTGTTTGAAAGTTCCATCAAACTTCGTGGGTTATCTTTATACTATGTAAATCCTATGTTTTCTAACAGTGTATGAAGAAGCTGCATATGTCTAAATTTCCTTGATTACTTGTCAACTTGATAATATTGTCTGATATTAAAACGTCTTGATGACTGTTTGGGAAACGTTCTTAAACAAGATGACTACAAAAAATGAGGACTTCTTAGTTTCTTTTTTTATGTATATATAATAATCTCATTTTTATCAATTAGGCTTAATCTCAACTGAACCAGCCGTAAGCAGGTGAGATCCGATGCACGGTTCTAGGCATGAAGCTTACTAGAATTGTAATGCAAATATACCTGATTACGTCTGTCTTTGGCGGTCTTACGTCATGAACAGTTTTTACCAGGATTCAGGAACCCACTGACCTGGGGTTTTCATCAAATCATCGATGAGAAGACACTAACGTATTTCAAGAAATACTTGATCTGACAGTGAGTCAATTACCAAACCAACAGCAACCCGTCTTTTCTTGTCAACTGAATGAAATCAAGAAATCCCTTGATCTTTTCGAAATCCAACTGACTGTGCCAATTCTAACTTATATAAAATTCTTATAACACATCAGACAACCACACCACATCGAATGTCCAGTGCTATATTAGTCACTGTATAACATAAATAATAAACTTTGTGACCTGACGCATTTTTAACAGTAACATTTTTCTAATCTTGTAGACAGCTGCAAATTTCTTTTTCCTTCTTAAAATAGGCTTTGAATCAGTCAGTTCAGTCTTAATAACTGAGTCATTTGATTGCAAATCATTGAAATAATGACCAAATTCGACCAATGTCGGTGTGTTTTCGTAAGGATTCCAAAAGCATCGATCGATATGTAATCCAGATTGATTTGAACGAAGACACAGGACAGGACCCTTCCGAATTATCCTTTGATCGTATTTTGTTTACGTTAAAAGCGTAATTTGTCTATATTTGTGTCATTAATAAAACAGCACGCCAAAAGAGCGGTAAATTTCTTTTATACAAACTTGCGAAGACCCGTAGCTTCTGAAATATTTATTTTAATACAAGCTGCCGCGCGGATTTTATTAGTCCGTCATAAAGAATTCAGTGTGGTCCGTTCTATACAGCGGATTCTTTTGAAAAGAGGCGGCCCATCAATCTTCGTTTTTGGTCACTAAAAGGGTGTTTTATGCTTTAACGCGCCATGACTTTGTCGATATAACCGGAACATTTATTAATATACTACTGGACAAAAGGAAAGTGATGTTATATTCGACTAACTGTAGCCTGAACTTCTATATGTGAACACTAATTATTTTATTTCTTCAATAATATTAATCGTGTTAGTGGTATTATATTGTTATATTAATCAGAAAAACATATTTTTTTTAACATTATACTCATATATTATATACTTTTTTGTTTTTCTGAATGAAAAGTGTCTTTTCAAGAAATGAGTAAATTTTTGTTTAATTGAATATCTTAGAAAGTATATATTCTAAGACAATTTAAACTGATTATTCGTTTTTTTCACACCAAAATACATATATTTTACGTATTTAATCTTTATCTGAAGGGTAAAAAAGTTTTCTACATTTTCCATATGTATAGTCACGAAAATGTGCGATTTCTTACCATTTTCAATGTTTTTGCTCCGATTTTTGTTCATTCAATTTCAGGTTAATGAATATATCAAAATTTATGCAGAATTCTACGTTGAATCGAGTGGTAGTAAAATAAATTTCATACACCCTTTTATTTTTCAGTTATACAGTTAAAATCATGTTTTCAAAATATGCGTGGATTTCTGTTTATGTCACATATCTTTAAAATATAACACAACTAAAACTGAATATTCATTTCTTTCAGTCCAAAATAAATGTTTTAAGCGCTTCATATTTATCTCATGAAAATTTGCGATTTTTTGCCATTTTCAGTATTTTTGATCTCGTTTCTGTTCAAATAATCCCAGGCTAATAGAAATATCAAGAACTATGCAGAATTGTACGTCAAATCGTACGGTAGTATAATAAATTTTATATACCGTTTTGCTTTTCAGTTATACAGTTAAAAGGACATTTTCAAAAAATGAGTGAATTTCTGTTTGTCACATACCTTTAAAATGTATAAATTCTAACGCAGTTGAAACTGAATATTCATTTCTTTTACACCAAAATGCACATATTTTAAGGGTTTCATATTTATCTGAAGGGTAAATGATTCTAGTATATTTTCCACATATGTGGTCATGAAAATTATAGATTTTTTGCCATTTTCAATATTTTTCATCCTGTTTCTTTTCAAACAATCCCAGGATAATGGAAATATAAAGAACTATGCAGAATTGTACGTCAAATCGTACGGTAATATAATAAATTTTATATACCCTTTTGCTTTTCAGTTATACAGTTAAAAGGACATTTTCAAAAAATGAGTGAATTTCTGTTTGTCACATATCTTTAAAATGTGTAAATTCTAACGCAGTTGAAACTGAATATTCATTTCTTTTACACCAAAATGCACATATTTTAAGGGTTTCATATTTATCTGAAGGGTAAATGATTTTAGTATATTTTCCACATATGTGGTCATGAAAATTATAGATTTTTTGCCATTTTCAATATTTTTCATCCTGTTTCTTTTCAAACAATCGCAAGCTAATGAAAATAACAAGAACTAAGCAAAATTTTACATCAAATCGTATGGTAGTAAAGTAATTAATTTCATACACCGTTTTGGTTTCCAGTTATATAGCTAAACAGTGTAGTCACAATATTCGTTTCTTTTACACTAAAATACATACATTTTAAGCGTTTTATCTTTATCTGAAGGGTACTAAAAAAAACATAAAAGTATATATGTTACATATAAATCTATGTAAGCATAAATTGGATATATTTTTGTCAAGGTCGCGGCTAGGACGATAGAGCCAGAACGTTAAAAATCAGTCGAATGAAACTAGTAGAACCAAAAAAAAAAATACTAACTAAAAGTACACTACTGAAACAGTCGATAGTAAATAGTAGCAAAATCAGTCGGACCGAAAATAGCGATTGAAAACAGCCGATAGTAAAAAGTAGTCGATTGTAGTCGATAGTTTCCAATACTAAGAATTAATTAATAACATTCATAACTCATTTAAAATAAAATTATTAATTAATTATTCGAACTATGACTTAGACTATATATATATATATATATATATATATATATATATATATATATATATATATATATATATATATTCACAAAAAATTGCGATTTGTGATTCGAACTAACTGATGTATGTATATTTGATAGATTTGTTGTTAAACTCGTGAAATATTCTAAATAATATATAAGGAAACGTAAATATATAGAGAAAAGTTGATAAATCAACCCGGGTTGGTATATTTAAGCCACAATAACGCTATATTACAGAAGTTCCTTTCGCTACCTTTTGTCAAACTGTTGTGGGCGCGAAACCAAGAACAATACGTTTGGAAACCTTTCAGCTTTATCAGTCCCACCTGTTCGGCGACAGCTGGATGCAAAAGTTTGTATTATTACTGCATTTAAGTAAATTTAATTATAATACGAATGTTCGTGTATTTGTGTAACCCAATTTCGTATCATGTTCCATTCAAATCATTATGTTTTACTAATAGAATGTTTAAATTGTTAAATAACAGCTTAACGCGCTTCAACTATATTTCGATTATTTATCTTATATTTAATAGCTAAAATATCGTTTTTTGTGCTACTAATAAGAAGGAAAGATAAAGGAAAAAATAGATGTCGGATTTTAAAAAGAATAATAGAATTTTTATTGAGTTGATTTAAGCGAGTATTCCAAACACACTAACTAAAATGTGTTGGTTCCCAATAATAGCACAATCACCAGTTGGCAACTGTGAGAAGAAAGAGAATCAAGAAAGAGATCAAGAGAAATCAAAATTGAATCGCTAGCAAACCTACTAAAAAATTGTACGATGACTAGTTGAAGATACATAAGCAAATATATTTCACAGGGCTACCAAAATATTTATTCTACATAGTTGATGGTAACTACGACACAAAAAAGATTTAAATTATATAGATTTGGCGATGTAAGTTTGATTTTATTAAATTCTCAACAGCTTTGTGAAACGTAAAAATCTATCTGGTGTTGTATAAAATTACTTTGTAATATTTGGATAAATGAACAAACTTCAAGCACGTTCAAATGTAATACTTCAACAACTACTTTAAAAAATATATATTTAGATAGGTATAACATTTTAAGTTCCCCTTTGAATTATTAAATTAGATCTCTACTTAGTTTCTTTCAATTTACTTGACTTCACTGACAATATTTGGGTTCAGGAAACTAGATATTTGATATTGGCTTGTTGTAATCTGACCATGATGCCATTTGAATATTTGAAATTAATTAATATTTTTCTTTGAATTTTAAGAATATATCGTCGTTCAGTAGTGAACAACAATGAATGTTCAGTGAGTTCAGTTAGAAGCCCATTCTTTTCTGCATGGTTGACATTGGAATCTTGTGGAAATATATACCGACTTCATGCTTACTTGTAGGACTAAATCCATTTTATTATATTGAATATAATTTGCATATTATTGGGTCACTAAAAATAGAAAAAAATATTATGGTCTTATTTACCTCGATATTACGTTAACTACATTTTAGATATTTTATTAACTAAAAGTACTTAAAATAGTAAATACTTACATTAGAGTAGTCTTATTGCTTTGGATAAATTGACGATATTCTAACTGTACCAGCTAGTTTGCGTCTTGCAAGATTTATCCACATTTTTCTGCCTTGGAATGAAAATACACAACTTGTTTGCAATTTTTGCCGATATATAAATATATTGGAAACCTTCACACCATCATTATTATAATGTTCCATTATTATACAATATGCATACAAACTGACCACAACAATTACGTCACACGCAAATTTATTTGCTTCTTTTGGTTGTTTTAGCACGCATTTAAAGTTACACAATTTCAAACATCAATTTCTCTTCCAAAACTAATTTTTTTGGAAGAAATAACTTTTATTCCGGCTACAATAAATACCTAGGATTGTTATAAAGTTGTTTTTCAAAAATACTTATGTAGCATTTTAAATGGTCTTACATCTATAACAAGTCATAGTCACGATACAGCAGCTTCATCAATAAAATCCATTCAGAATTCATATCGAGGTTTGCTTTCAAGCTTCATATATGTTTCCCATATTTCAGTGTAATCTTAATAAGGTGAAACGAAGTTATGCACATTCTATTTAACTATTATTCCACCTAATTGGCCTAATTTTGGAATGTAATTCCCGTGCAATAGACTTGCACATTAAAAACGCTTCTGAGTTTACATTTTACTAACGAGCTCTTTTATAGCTGATCGCATAAGCTTAATTATTCGCGGGGCCCTAAACACGGCACCTATTCATATGAAACATCCAACCGAAATAGCCACTTTGGACTGAATAATCCCGCGGCGTTAAAATAATTGTAAATAACCGTTTTCGCATTCGGATATCTCGGCGATGAAGCGAAATACAAAACCACTTCGTATTACCACACCGCCGGAGCTAACACGACCTCATAATGATTTCATTTGCCTCTCGTTGCAGGCCATCCGAAAAGTCCCGTTAAATTGGAACCCGACGAGCGAACGACAATTGCCAGTAATTAGGAGCGATCTTGAAAATTGTCTCTTTTAAACGTTACGGACGGTTGTTAAGCGAAAATTTGTGGTTCGTGAAAGAGCATCTGTAAAAATCTGCAGCGAGGTCAGTAGATGTTCTTTTATTAAAAAAAACACGTTTATTAAAGGTTTCGTAACCAAAATGTTTTATTAATTTTGGCCAAGGCTTTCAAGATTACTTAGAAAATTGGACACCATCTAGGCCATTCGACCATTCGTTGTGGACCACAACAAAAAACCTTAAAAGGTCCCAGCAGAATAACACACCTATTAAAACAAATGAAAATAATTGGGCTAGAAGCAATAGAGAGAAAGCCGACATTTTCTCAAAACACTTAAAAAAAAATTTTAAACCTTCTCCGTCTGAGCTACATAAAGATGACGATATAAAATTAATAACTTTCTAAATTCGTTATTTCAAATGGACTTACCACATGAAAAATTAACAGTCATAAAAGTTAAACAAACAATAATGAGAGAGATTAATATTAAAAAAGCTCCTGGTTATGATTTCCTTACCGGTAAAACTAGCCAAAAAGGGTATAAAACTATTTAACATTTATATATTTATTTATTTTATATATTTTATACATTTATGCCATGTCAAGCCTAAACAACTTGACAGCAGCCTCCGTAATGTGAATTAGTTAACAAGCCACCGCTAACATTTAAACAATAATAGCAAAATGATGATATGCAAATCTATTTTCAATCCAATCTTGACATAAATCAAGCAACTATAGGACACATCAAGCTACAGCGATATAAAAATTTTGAAACGGTTCTAGACCAAGACTTTATTGCTCAATAATAAAGTCAGCTCGAGCGGCATCCACTTTGCACAGAGCTTTCTTATACCCAAATATTCGTGACGTACACGTTCAGTTGATATCTTTAGAGTGTCTGCTATTTCATTCAATTTCAATTTACGATTATTCAAAATCATTTTGTGGCTTTTTTTAATGTTTTCGTCGGTAACAACGTCTTTAGGGTGTCCACTGCGTTCACCGTCTTCGGTGTTCATTTCACCACGTCTAAACTTAGCATACCAATATCCATTTTTTTCACAATAACAAAAATTGCTTCACTCATACACGCATCCTTTGAAGGTTAGGGCTAACCAAATATATATATATATATATATATATATATATATATATATATATATATATATATATATAGTAGTATTAATTATTAGTATTAATTATTATAGTAGCGCCATCTCTGTGTTAGGTCGGGGACTTTTCAATTGACTGTTACTATTACATTTAATTTTCCGTAAATTAAAAATTATGGGAAAGATACAAAGAAATAAAACAATACAATAGAATAGGCAATAAATAAATGAATAAGTAGTGGACAATGAATAGATAATGACAAATATAATATAATAAATAGGTGATGAAGAATAATAAATGGAAAATAGTATATAAAATATAATATATTAAGACTAATAAATGTAAAATAATGAACTGAAAACAATAAATGGAGATTTAGTAAATAATAAATGGGAATTAAAAAGATAAAATTGGTATACTCTGTGAACAACTCCCCATCTGATGAAACTCAGGTTGTAGTGACTCTGAGCGTCGCGTTTTCAAAAATTTACACTTGTATTTCTAATGTCGTAAGACACGTGAACACTGTCGCCACTCATGGTAATTATGTCTGTTACAAAGTATTAGCAAATGCGGAAAATTCTAAAATTAAAAAGAAACGGCAATTTCATAATATTTTCGATCCTAAAATTAATTTCATTAAACAAACCACTTTTCACCCGAGGTATTTAAATTTTAACGTGTATTGTACTAGACGTTGATTTTATTTATTGCTTATGTTATTGTGGCGAGAACAAAGCCTTCCGTAACTTCTCCAGCGCACTCTCTAAGAACAAAAGCTTAAGGCGTTGCAAACTCGCTAAATAGCCCTGATAAACCATTATGGCTGTTTATAATGGACAAGGGGAAAGGTAATCAGAACTTTGTATTCTTGGTTAAAATAAAATTATAGCTATCTTGTTCTTTTTACTCATATTAAGGGAATATTGTGGCATAAATATTCTAGTAATGTTCAAGTTTAGTTGGAATATCCTGCTTTTTGTTTTGTTATTCTAAAACAGTTACATTAGGATAACTATTTTGTATATTTCAATAGTGTTTACTCTATATTTTATTGATTTAATATGATATTTAATAAATTCGCAGAGTATCATCTATTTGTCAGCGATGGAGCTGGCCATTTTATCACAATGAACCAAAAAACTAACAAGTAATATATTCAGCTCTTTTATCTAACATCTAAATCAACACAAAAATATTTAAACTGATAAAAACGGTTATTAAAAAACTCCTTTAATTTTTTTAATGAAATTACAGAATTCGGAGTAAAGCCAGAAAAATATTGTTTGTCATTTTTTTTAACTTTAAGGTGTATCTGACATAAATTTTATTTATTAAGGCGAAAACAAAGCATTTTGTAACACCAAGGGCATATTGCCGACAGAAACCAACACGAGGGTAAGGCACAGAACAGGCTTGATGGTCCATTATGGTTGTTTATAATGGCCGAGGAAATGGTAATAAAAACTTTGGATGAAATAAATGACAATAATATTTTATGTATTTTTTGGCACACTGCTGGAATTGCTATTTCAAAAAAAAGGACTGGTGAAACTTAATTTGCTCCAAAGGATATACGTTATAAAAGAAATCAAATCGAATGAATAAAAGAATCTAAAGTTTTGAGAACAAATTTTATTTCTGTCTATGGAGTAAAAGGTATGTTATTGTAAAGACAAAGTATAAATATAAATATATAGTAAATATATAAATATGTAGTATATATATATATATATAGTATATATATATAAATATATATACATATGTACAATTAACGTATTTTCGTAACGTATTTAACATATGTTTCTATCTATAACTCCAGTTCTTTTCTTCTATGTTTCTTCCAGCGATATTTTAATCAAGATTCATTCGCATTCATCAATGATAATAATACCTATTGTTATTGGTGCTTGTGTGGTTTAATTATACGTGAACTGTACATATGCAGAATTACTTTTGTTAATTTTTATTTTCTAAGTGGTCCAATTACTATTGTCTCTTGTCTGTTGTAATTTTGTTGTTAATTTTTCGTATGGTTTCTTCTCTATTGTCTCCGACAGAAGACTCACAATGCAAATGTAGCCATCGATATTTGGTAGCCTGATTATAAAATTAAATTAATACATTTGAGACCAGCATTGGCAGCTTCAAACAAGAACAATTAATCCTCTATACGTATATTACGATATTAATTAATTAGCTACGCTTTTCTCTGATATTGCATGAATAAAAATCCACCAAAAAGTTGGTTGATACTTGATAAACCATGTTGACTTCATTATAAGTATATTGACAGAGCAACTCTCTTTAGGACCAAGAATTTAAGTTTTTGAGTCTAAGGCAAAACTGCCTTTTGATTTCAAAGATACTAATTGCTTGCAGATTGCTACAAGATTTCTTTGAGAAAGAATGGACATTTTTTTAAAAGAGATCACTTTCTCACCTTCTACTCATAATTTTTCTTTAAATTAATGGATAATATGGGCATCAGTCAGTGCTAGTTACGAAATAATCATATTGATGATAATAAAATAACTGAATTTTTGTTAAATTTGTTCATGAAATAATAATACAAAAAAACTGGTAAAAACACACACATTTGCATCAAAATTAATTAGTTTCAAAATATGTCAGACTATCTATTTTCATGAATATGTATGAAAAGGTATTAAAATATTTTCTGAATAAATCCATTTCATAAAAATGACATAGGCCTAAATTAGGGATATATTTTTACATGAATGCTAATAATTTCATTAAAACATTTAAATTTTACATTGGGTAAAATAAAAACGAAAATTCAAAAATGAAGAAGTTTGTAGAATAATAATTAAACTATAATTCACATTTTATGAAACCATTCATTTACTTAATTTTGTATACGTTCTTCTTTAGGTAGAGTTTAAAACATAAAATAGTATCACGAAATGCTGAACAATAATAAAGAGGTTCGAATCAATATATTTAAAAAAAAATACTTAACACTTGAACTTTGGTTGACTACTCTCAACAACTAATGTGATAAAAACAGATTATAAAGAAACGGATAAAATTAGTCAGTGTTAAAGGCGCCTTAAATCTTTAATAGTTTAACTCGGTAAAAATTGAGAAAGTTTGGAAAATGTTGAGGCATCCAGTATATATCTCAAATATTATTTGGTTTAATTTTTATTTGTTCCTGCATCTGCAAAACTCACTTAGTAATGTACGCTGGCTTCAAAAACGACTTGAAAACATCTCTTTCTTAGGTTTTTTGCCCAAAAACCTAGTAACGGAGTCACTATTTGGCACATATATCATTGGTTTGGGTTGGTTATTATCCCAAACAGTAACAAAGCTAAATACCTTGATATGTATTTTGACGCAGAACTTCATTGTATCAAGCATATCAAGAAAAAGAGAAAAAATATCTTGGTTAATTGGAAGAAAATTTAAATTAGGCTTGATGTATTGTTGATGTACAAGCTGCTGTACAAGCAAATACTGAAACCTATATAGATCTATGAAATCCAGTTATATTCAGATATATTCTGCGAGAATAATTATCTGTCAACAAGCGACGACTGAGATTCTACAGAAATAACTTATACCGAGACCTTCAGAGTTCAACCCTTACAGAGATAACTAAGAGATTCGCAACAAGACATGAGGATACACTCCACTCTCCTGTAAACACGAAGGTCCTGCAATATTTTCGGACAATACTGAACTAGAACTGAACAAGTCATGTGAACTGAATACTGAACTGAAGCAGACTCAAGAGAAACAAGTCCTGTTACTTTTATTTTATTAAAGACTTTATAAGGGTCAATGGGTCTTTTTAGACAAGTATCTAGTTTTAAATCACTGTAGAGACAAACTGTAAGTTAGTCCGCTAAAACTAGTGATAATGTATTAAAAAATATATTTACATGAACAAATTCACTTCGAAAAATATGAAAAAATCTAAATTATTTTTCATAAACTCATTTTTTAAATATTTTCCTAAGTCTCCTTTTTACCAACGAGAGTTTATTTGGATTGGACGTACTGTTTAACGTGGGATCCGAACCACGATCCTCGGCATTAAGCCTACCGACTGGCGAGTGACTAATTTAGAAATCATCCAAGAAGACATCCTTCTGGTCTTACCCAGCCTGGTTAGTGACGCGCCAATCACAAATATTACACAATCAACAATCACAACCATAAATTTATGACCATGCATCAGCAGTATTCGAACCTCCGACTATCGCAACAGTAGGAGGACCGTCCTGTCGCCTTTACCACTACGCCAACCAAGCCGGCCAACCTATTATTTATTTATCCATGCCTAAAATATGTTCAAATTTTATATGTTTATATTGTAAACAAATATCCCGTTGACTTTTATTAGATCGCGCGAAATTGAAATATTCAACATAGCCCCTCTGAATAAAACACAAAACTCTTATTCCCACGTTTCGGAAATTGTTTTCGCGCTGATATTTTTTACGGTCGCACAAAATACTTTAATACCGCTTCGGAATTGTCACCGGCCAAATAGCTTTGTGACATATTAAAATCAATATTTACATATACATTTCCATGGTGACTTGTCTATATTCAACAGTTTCCGTATCGGCTGATGCTCAACGGAAGTATAAACACGTGGATATGTACCAAATTATTTATCAGTTTCTCTTTATATCGGTATCTTCTTCCGAAATAACAGATCCTGAAAAGTTTCTGTTTTATTTCATACTGTAAAATGATATATTTCTTATAAGGGTGATGTATTTTAACACATCAAGAAAACATATTTTTGATGAGATGTGCATATAATAAAAAATATTTAGTAGACTTACAACATTTCATAGCAATATTTTACAGTACAATAATATATCACAAAATGCATACAGTTATAAATGGAAACTATTACAAAAAATCCCCATCCTATCCACTATCGTTTTAGTTCATTAGCTTATATTTTATTTATATAAGATTATTATTTACTTATATTAGCTTCTGTCACATACTTATTAATATTTTGAAAATATGTTTATAAATAAGCTTAACATTATAAAGCTGAAGAAAATGAAGAATGTTTTAAAAAACAATAAATGAATATATTGTCACACAGAACTGTATATCTCTTTTAGATTTGTATTTCATTATCACCAAAAAAAAAAGTTTTATTCAGGCTATCTACACGACTTTTTAACAACTTCAGACTCACATTTTGTTGGCTTGGTTGGAACAGAACGGTAACCTCATCAATCATGCTGTGACATGGTCGTGAATTTATGTTCGTAGGTAAGACTGTAAAATCCGACAAGGAAAATGATCTCAGTCACGTCAGTAACTAGGCTGAGTAAGACCGGATGTCTTCTGGATTGATTTGCTAAGTAGGTCACCCGCCAGTCGGTAGGCTTAATGCCGAGGACCGTGGTTAGAAGCCCACGTTAAACTGTAGGTCCAGTCCAGATAAACCTTCGTTGGTAAAAAGGGGACTTTAAGATATATAGAGAAAACAAGTACATAAATTTTTTATTCATTAAGTTCGGAAATGATTTAAGCAAAACCGCCACCAAGTTATTCATGAAAATATAAATAATAGTGCAATATGTTATGAGAATGAATTTCCAGTCGGTGGAAGCTGTTTAAAAGGATAACGTTTGAGGAAACTGTCTGCTTAGCGATGCATATTTTGCTGTTGGTGCCGCATAACTTCACGAAATCCAACCAGAGTTAACAATCGGCAGCATACTTCTTGGTCTTGAATTATGTTAATATTTTCCATATCAGTCCTGATACATACTACAAAAATGTGGAGAGATTAGTTCAACTTTCTTTAAAACGTATATCTCATTTTAAGCGTTTGAGGACATCGGGTAGCAGCTCGTTAAAATCGAAATCATTACTCATAAACCGTCGGTACCAATAAGTATACATTTCAAAAGACAGAAACCTGTCACGAAGAACACTACACATTGATTCTAGAACTTTGGAAAAATATTTGCTTGTTGGAAATCGTACAATAAGCAGTAGTAAACTCTAGTGTTCTGGGATATTATATTACTTTCATAAATTTATTCGATGGTTTTTCCATTCGATAGCCCCTGCTGTTTCCTATCTTTCGGGTTATTTTACGGATTCTATCCCGAAAGAATGATACATTTGGCATTTTCATATGAAGCGAAGCGTTGCTCCCACAGGTCACGACTTATATGTTGGATCAAGTAGTAATCAGAAAGAGCAAGATCTGGAGGATACAGCGGATAGTGTAGCACTTCCCATTTGCAGGTTTCCTCGTCCTTCAATTGAAAACCTCGTCTTCAATTTTTTTTTGGATGTCCAAGACACTCTTTGTTTTTGGCGTCAAAATCACCACTTTTAAAACGTCGAAACCATTATTCACATATTGAAATCAATGGAGCATGGTTTCCATAAGCTTCAAACAGTATTCAGCCGCCTTTTTCTTTAAATTGAAGTAAATATGTAGATATTCGCAAAAGCGATTATCAACGTAATAAAAACAATTTGTGTTCGCGCTTCGACGAAATGATACATATTAAAAAGTGAAGCCTGTGTCAGAAAAAACTAGCGTTGGGAACTATCGACTGAAAACAGTCAAAACAGTCGATAGTCGTAAAACAGTCGAAATAGTCGATAGTCAAAAAAGTAGCGATTGAAAATAGTAATTACAATCCTCAGTCAAATTCACGATTCGACTGTTTTGTTCAGTTCGTGATGTCAGACGAAGATGTACGAATTCTTTCCTTTATAAATTGTAAGAGAGGAAAGGGCGGAGATAATTGCTTGGGTCAGTTAATTTTATATGTGATTATATTTTCCAACGATAGTATAAGCAAGACGGAGATGTATAAATTCCTTCACGAACTAATTTTAATAAAGAAAAGGAAAAAAATAATTACTGAATACTATTAAAACGAATTAGAATTACTTTTATATTTAAATGTTCGGTGGATATGTAAAAAGGAATAGCATTTTTCTATAGAATGGAATAATACCCCATAAATGTTTAATTGTATTTTAATGTGTTAATTGCTATTTTTAAATAACATACTATAATAAATATACACAAAGAACTTAAACAAAACCTAAGAACTAAAAATGTACAATAACAATAATAACTATATAAAAATTAAACATATACCTAATCATAGAAAAAAAATACTAATCCATGACATAATTAAAAATGATCTGAATGAAATTATATAAAAGCTTTAATTATTATTGAACGGAAATATTTTTTAACAAAAATCGAGAGAGTATTCAAATATTACCTATTATTGTCATAAATACAGTTAAAAGTATTTTACTATTTATCGTTAACAAGATGCTATAATATTAATATACAATATATTGTTATTTACAAGCAAACTACTAAAAAAAAAGTACATACTATTACATACCTACATATGTAAGCATAAATTGGGTACATTTTTGTCAGGGTCATGGCTAGGACGACAGAACCAAAACATTAAAAACCAGTCGAATGAAACAAGTAGATCCAAAAATAGTAACTAAAAGTACGACTGAAACAGTCGATAGTTAATTTCAGTCGATAGTGGTAAGTGGTAAAGTAGTCAATTATTAAACCAACACTAGAAATAACATACCCGATGTTATTCAATACACAGCAACACCGTCTGTTGTAAATTATTCAAATATAAGCCTGATAAAATATACTTTGAGTCTCAAACAATAAATCTGTAAAAATGAAGCCATAGATCGAATATAGCAACACGCCTACTCTAACGCACGCCATATATCATTTCGTTCAAAACGACCGTCGAAAATCGTAACAGAACAAGAACGCCGTAATTACGGGACAACCAGGAATAATTGAAACGCTCGCGTTTTTTCCGTCGGCGTTAAAAGCGCATCGCATATTGCGTAAATCAAATTTGCAGTCGCCGCTATGATCTGACAGACGCATTGTTTTATTCATTAAAAACTACCGTTCCGCTGCGACCGTGTAAATTTTAGTCCCGTAACGTTTCCCGAATGATTGCGCCCGTTGAATTTTACGGCACGTTTGATTGGGATGGGACGGGCGCCACTATTGGCTACGTAATTTCCTGGGAATTGTTTTGGAAATACGCCAAGCTATGAAATGAATTATCTTGAAAGTGATAGCGATATATGAAGCTTTATAGAGATGCGAATAAATGGACGGCTTTGGAACGAATGAATCAAAGGATATCTTTGATAATATAGAGAAGCTTTCTGCGTCCCTTAATATGAATCAGCCTGATTGCTATACATTCCCGCGTCTTTGATCTTGCTGTCTTTCTCAGCATTGTAGGAATTAGCGATGTTTTTGGATATTTTATTCAAATTTATATAACATTGATAGAGGCCCTAAATTCAGGTTTTAATATTATATTCTTGCATATTTTGATCAGCCTAATGTAAACAATGGCAAAACTACCTACCTAACTGTTAAATACGATGATTTTGACATATATCTATATAAAATAACAGTTTTCAATTTAGTATTAGATGAACTTTTCAGTATATATAAACTCTAATCATGGAACGCTCAAAATTATATTTTCGACGGTCATTACTTTTGTTTTTTGATATAAAGAGATTTGCTGAAGCCTGTCAAACACTTTTACAATCTTATGGTGCTGTTGGTTCTTCATATCCTCATTTACGGTTTTAATTTCAACCTTCCAAAAGTGGTGACTTTGATTTCAATGGCAAAGAACAGCCTAGAGAACCAAGAAAAGCTCAACTACAGCGTATAATACAATACTAAGGCTTAGTATTTGTAAAATCTTAGTAAATGTATCTTGTGGGATCATCAGCCGATGTCACAAATTGGAGGACATATTGTTGCATAACAGACCGACAATAGCGAGCAACAGACACAGAGTCCCATCTTCCATGAAAATTACCTCCCGCGCGCTTCAAAATTTGCTGAGATTGATTTGAGAAGATTGAACTGTTACAGCTCAAATTCGTAGCTCTACCGCCCCCAGCATATTCACTAAAATTAGGGTCATCTAAATACCACAGATCAATCAATATGGTTTGGCTGCCACAAGGCTTCTAAATACTGAAGAAGTTCGTCCCTTCGATACGGTATCTCAGCTTGTTGCCAACATTCGAGAAAAAGTTATATAAATGTATTTTTAAAGGAAAAAATAATCAAAATATTTGCAACCATCTAATCGTTGTATGTCGATTTATTTGTGTATCAGCCCTAGACCTAAAATTTAACTTGTACTGTGTTCTTTTGCTTTCTTGATGTTCTCAACTATTGCATACCATAAAAGTCTAAAATCCAAAACAAAAAGTCATAAATTCACATAACGAATTAAATTTTTGAAGTTTTTCTTCCAACTATAGTTTATTTGTTTTTATTAGAATATTATATAGAAAATCGCAATTAAAAACTAAATTGTTACACAGTAATAACAAAAATAAACTTTAATAGTCTAAGTTTTAATACTGATATTTATATGTATAAGCATATACAAAGCGAAACTATAATACGTGCATTTTTACAATACAACATAATTTCAAAGAATATATACAGATAATATATAGACTATGGGTAGTTATTTAAATATTACAGTTTATTTTGTAAAAATTAAAATAATCCAGACGATGGCAGTGCTTTTAAAATCATAAGTAATAATTTGCAAATATGCTTAAATATTTTATTTGGAATATTATCTGTATACTTAGCAGTATTCTTGGAATTGATGTATATTCTCTTTTCGAGATAATAGTGTAATAAATTTGTATTTTTGATAAAAAGATGATGATTGGCAATTATTTTGATAAAGGACCTGAGAGTTATTGATCCATAATTTTGATCTCCGAACTTCAAATAAATGACACAAAAAACCCTAACAATGTTACTGTATTAACATTTTAATTTGGTGAAAGAAATACATAATGAACAGCATTTTTTACATCTTACGATTTTATAACAATGTTAAAATCTTATTTTTCAAAAAAGTCAATGCTTCATCTTTCTTGGAATAATCATTATAAACTGATTTTTCTGCAATGTTTAAGCTCTAACCTAAAAATCGTATATAACTTTGCAGGCTTAATATCTGTGCAAGCTTCTACCACCATTATATATTAGATTTTGAAAGTGCTATTACAAAATAATCATAAATGATCTGGGAATGTATTGAAACATGAAGATAAAAATCCTGAAATTATCTAAGTGCGAGATTCAAAGTGTTTCGAATCATTCCCAGAAAATCCCGAACCCAACGGGGAACGATACGTTCTATTGTAAAGATCCCCATTGCAAACGCGATATCTGTAGCGGTAACTGTTAATTTCAATTAAGTAAATAATTCAACTAATTAAATTTTCATTTATTTCCATGCCCTGCTTCTCCGTGGCCGCCTTCGATGGGACCTCCGCAGAGCTCAGTTAGAGTAAGTATTTTAATCTAATTTTCTCCTCTTCTTTTAGTCAAGATGTTTAATTAGAAAACCAGAGATCGCAAATCTCGTTCTCTCTCTCTCCCCCTCTCATCCCGCCTCTTCCGATGTATTTTAAAGGTCGAATTATACGGAATGAAACGTCCATGCAAATTTTGCCGCGGTATGAAACTTTTTAACTGAGGCGAAGAGAATGAATGAGATGCGGTATTTAGTTGCTTAGCTCTAGCAATACGACGAGAGTCAGAAGTAATGATGGGCGAAGAATAGTTTTAAAATAGTAGAAAAATCATTCTCTTTCCGACTGTTAATATACTATCACGTTTCATCACTACATAGTATAAAACAAAGTCGCCTTTTCTGTCCCTATATCCCTATGTGCGCTTAAATCTTTAAAACTACGCAACGGATTTTGATGCGGTTTTTTTCAATAGATAGAGTGATTCAAGAGGAAGGTTTATATGTATAATACATGCATAATATACTAAGGCAACATTGCTAATTTTAGAGGTTTCTAACGTGATGTCGTAAATTAACCTATTTTTTTAGGCTTATTTAGCAATTAGCAAAAACGCTGCCTAACCCTACGAGTTAGATCAAATTAATGTACTACAGTATTGTACACCATACTACTAAAAAGTCCGCGATGGTATATGTTTATCTTTTAGGGATAACCCACATTAACCATTTTTATTGTTTACTTTTTACGTGAGAAAATGGCTTATTTACGAAGCTATTTTAAGCAATACGGCATTAATCCGTATCGAATTAAGTACCTTAAATACAGTGTGCAATTAATGTAGATCAATATGGTTCCTTACAGAACTTACTCCTTAAAATTTGCGTTTAAAAATGTGTAATGTAATAAAAATTGTATGAATTTAGATATTCCAAAGATAGCAGGAAATCTTCATAGTAAATATAGGGGAAGAGGAATTGTTTTACTCCAAATTTAATGCGTGCAGGCCAAGGGCAGTAATGAATGAACCAAAAATACTGGATCGATTTTAATCATGTTTTCATTGAGTGACATAGGCATATATATTTTATGCCCGTGCAAAGTCGGAGCGGGCCGCTATGTTTTTATATACAACGTTCATATTTTTTCTGTAGTGTATTTAATTTAGTATCAGCATTGCACCCGTGCGAAGCCGGGGCAGGTCGCTAGTTCAAATATACTCTGTGAAGCATCACACAGCATATAATCCGTTCGATAAAACAATGATCTCACTTCATCTGAATCGATGATGTCAACACGTCACAACATCGCCGCATCAACTCTGAGTTTTAGTTCATTTTGACTTTGACATTGTTATCAAATATAATTTATTTTAACCTTATAGTGCAACTAATGCATATATTATCAAAGGTCTTACTACTACAATTAATTATACAGTGTTAATAGTTTGTAGGTTAATGTTGTGTTTCACTAAAATTACATTGAACTATTTTCTATACTATCTATGAGATAGAGTTCTGGGCATGCTTTTTATATATACAGTGGTATCCCCTCCATGCCTAATCGTTCTAATTAACTATTGTATATCCAAATAATATATTTTGCTTTCATTAGGGATCTTTCTTAACTAAAATTAATATGTATATAAAACTACATTTAATAACTTCATTCTCCTTAATGTATTTGCCTTATCTACAAAACAGTTCTCAGAATTCTTTCTCTCTACACACATTTTAACCAAATGGTCAATCTAAACAGGTCAACTGACAAATCTCCGGCCTACCATAGTAAAACATATTTTTGGCAAAATTGGTGTTTTTTATTCAACATAATTTCCTTCAAGGGTGATACACTGATTCTAGCAACCCTCCAACTTTTCGATACCATTTTTGTAGTAGGATTCGTCCTTTGCTTCAAAATAGGCCTCAGTTTCGGCGATTACCTCTTCATTCGACGAAAATTCCTTCCCAGCCAGCATTCTTTTGAGATCTGAAAATAGGAAATAGTCGCTGGGGCTAGATCTGGAGAATACGATAGATGAGGAAGCAATTTGAAGCCCAATTCATGGATTTTTTCACGGACTTGTGACACGGTATATTATCTTAGTGAACCAGCACGTTTTCTTCAAATGCGGCAGTTTTTCGGCAATTTCGTCCTTCAAACGGTACAATAATGCCATAAAATAGTCGCTGTTGATGGTTCTGCCTTTTTCAAGGTAGACAATGAAAATTATTCCATGCGAATCCCATAATACAGACGCTATAACTTTGCCAGCCGACTGTTGCGTTTTCCAAGCTTTGGAGCGGGTTCATCGTGCGCAGTGTGGGGACTATTAAGTCTCTTTTCAGGGAACTAAAGTAGAAAAGATGGAAAACAAATTTTCGAAAGCTCCGAAATCCGGATGACTGTCGATTGGACTTCGGTGTAAAGTTTTGTTCGAAATGTTTGAAACTTTTGTCTGTCCCCAACATTGTTCAGCTAAACATGTATCAGTTGGCACTTAGCTTGGTGAAGTGTAGCTTATCGAACTATTACGAGTACAAGAAACCAGATATTAGCTATTTGTAATCTAACCATGATGGGATTTAAAAACTTTTGAAGGATTGACACTTTTTGAAGGCTTGTGTTTAATTAATATTACTCTGCTGCATGTACACTTGTAAGGCTAAATGCATCTCAAATATAAATTTCCATATTATTTAGTAACTAAAAGGACTCGTACTAATAAAGAAAATAAGTGAGGCCTCAAATTTTATTCAGATTAATAACCGTGCCTATTGTATCGGTTATTATGAAAAGCAGTGTTCAATGTAACAACCACACCCTACCAGAAATCTTCCTTCTAATTTCTAAATAGGGAAATATACTGCCAGATAATCTGATAATGTTGCTATTGTTTCCATTATTGAAGATGATAAATGTTAAATCATCAGTTTTAGAAAAATGTAATTTTCACATACTTCACTGCAATGACAGACTTGACGATGTCGCTAAACGTTCATCTGGCCTAACACACAAAACTCCACTTAATATTGTAGAAGAGTATATATTTCCAGGTAGCTAAATCTATTTATTTGTACCTATCGATACCTGTAGAGTTACGTAATTGGGTAACTAGATTTAGATCTGAAAAGGTTTGGCTATATTGACATAATCCCGTGCTTCTTCTTAAACCGAGAAAATCGAATCCGAAGTTCGAATATCTCGGGGGATTTGTGTGGGGACTATTAAGTATCCGTCCTCTTCTTTCCGGGTAACTAAGGTAGAAGACATGGAAAACAAATTTTCGAAAGCTCCGAAATCCGATTGAAACATTGTCAACTTATAGATAAATTGTGGCAACCTAATTGTTATTTTTTAGTTTATTTTAAGAGACCTTTCCAGTTGTTAATATATATACATTATATATATACGGGAAATTTAAAAAATTCTTTTAATTTTACTGGAAAAAAAATACATTTAAATTTCGCAAATCCAAGTTATCATTAGATAACAAGGTATTGCTGTTGAGTCTATACTCAAGCCCATTTGGACATATGGAATTCAACTATGGGGTACCGCTAGCAAATCTAATATATCCATCATTCAACGGTTCCAAAATAAGGTGTTGCGTGCCATTGTTGATGCTCCGTACTATATTTCAAATAAAGTGATACAACGCGATATTCCTCTAGAACCTATAACGAGTGTAATTCAACGTGTTTGTGTGAAGTACTTCGAAAGAGTGTCAGTGCATCCCAATGTACTCGCTAATCAGCTAAATATACGACGTGATAGTGAAGTGCGTAGACTAAAACGTTTAACACCACCTGATCTGATTACTGAACATATGTAGACTTTAGAATAAGCTTTAGAATAAGACTAATTAATTAAGATAATATTTTATACAGAAGATTGCTTAATGAAGTGATTTTCTACATGCCATGTATATATAATATAAACAGAAGAAATACTTATTGCCAATAGGGCAGATTGTGGACTCACGAAGAGTAATAAAAAAAAACATTTAAATTTATTTGATTGATATATTACAATTACATTAATTTTACCTGATTATAAAGACATTGATACACATTGACATTGGTACATTTTATCAAATATGACAACTGCAGTTCGGTCTATACAGTCAAGTTTCTGAACTAACGGCCAAAATTAGAAATTACTACTCCAGCAGCAAAAAGGAACCTTATTCAGTATCTGCATTAATGTTCTTCTAGAAGGCAAGCAGAATATCTTCGATAACAGTTTATGTATTCTGCCACTGCATTTCAATAAGAATAAAGTCATTAGTGTTTCATCCAACCTGAAACGAAACTGATAGGACAGGCTGAGTTATCTGTAAATGAACATATAAATTTCAAGTTAGAACCTCTATTCTCTAATAATAAACATAAGTTTCTTATTATATACTTACTCCTGGGTCTTGTTGGGGTAGAAGAATCTCCTATAAATATATCAGCCTCGAAAGAATTATCTACTTGTTACTAGTAGGAAATACATCTTGTTTCAGCCATGGCTTTTCACATTTCGGTCTATAGTCTTCATCTTTAAAATGATTACGAACTTTCCTGGACCTACATAGGAGGTCATGAGATACCCTTAAGGTTTTCTTTTTATTACACTAATAAATTAAAATACACAGAATAATCTAAAGTAATTGTCAAACATATATAAAACACATACCGAAAAACTTGACGTAAATAAACAATACAAATTATATCACCTAAAAATGGCCGTTAACTGCTTAGGTTAGAATTATCAATACCGCCGAACCAGAGAGAAACACACATATAGCATTTTTCATTTACATTTGACCGCGTAACGGGGATTCCGAAAAGCTTAAACATGGGACACGATTTTTTCATATAACTCCCACTTCTAAATTTCTTTATTCTATGATGCTAAAATTCATAAACTAATGATCCAACAGCTGTCAAATTTATACACACATCTTTTGAGGGTTAGGGTTAACTAGAAAACATATAGATTTAATTCTAGTATCTATGTATCAGGCCGAGAACTTACACCAATAATAGACGGACTTTGACAAAAGACACTAATGTTTTCAAACACTAATTGCTACATTTTCTTGGTTATATTAGTTAACAAAATAAACGTTCGCGATAGCTCTACACAATAGCACCAAAAAAAAACTGTGGCTTCGGAAAGATTAATATTCCGTTTAAAATTAGAAATGGCAAGAGCTTAAAAGTGTCTTGACCCTATCCTGGAACCGTCCTAATACTTTACGGACGTTCAAACCCCCGCAGATTTATCTCCAGATTTATCTGACATTCATTCGCCGTTTTTTAAGATAAAGTATCGGTGAGCTTAATACCCTTTTCTGATTGAACAGGCCTGATCTTTTTATATATGATGCCGTGGTGGTAGTTTTAGGCTATTCGGACTTTTATTGCCGACTTAGGCCGCATTTCGTTTTTGCAACGGAAAAATATTTATTGTCCGAATCAATGCTAATCGGTTTTGAATTTTAACACAATTTATTTTCTTGGCCCGAATTTATGTGATGGTTCAATAATTTTCCACTGATAGTCATTTCTATTCGCTGTTCCTCATTCGGTATTTGAGCTTTAGGTTGAGAATCGTTGTACATCTCTAAAAGTTCTTAAGGTTTAAACCTACAACAACTATAAAAATCTGAATGTTGTTTAGTTACAAAATCACTTCATTATATTTCTCTCTCTTTTCTTCGATTTTCTCCGATAATCTCCGTTTGAGACAAATTATCAATATAAATATGGCATGAAAATCATTGCTCATTGCTTCAAAAAGTTAATAGACCCTGTATAAGGACTTGTCAACAAATTTCGAGTATAGTCATGACATCACTGATGAAGAACTTATTAGTAGTAGTTTCATGGCTAAAAAATATATTTAATATATATATATATATATATATATATATATATATATATATATATATATATATATATATATATATATATATCAAGAAAAAAATGAAGAAGGAAGAAGGAAGTAAACCCAAAAATAAAAAATCCAAAAATATTTTGTATAATAAAATATATATTTAAGTAGGTAATACAATTCTCAACAATTTTCAATATATTTCAATTCTCAGTATCCATTTGTGCACTTCTTACAAATTTATCAACTTTTTTCGATAAAAAGAGTTTTTTATATTTTAAACGCTTCATATTTAATAACTTATTAAAAAAAAAAAAAATATATATATATATATATATATATATATATATCCATATATCACTTTGAAAACAGTTTCCCTTGCGGGAGTTCTCTAGAGATTGGACTAAGTGGTACCTAGACGGTGTTACATCTAGACCATATTGTGGAAGCATCAAAACTAAGTCCTAAATTTTCACAAATTCTGTCATTAACGAAGTATTTGGTAAAATGTTGCGGGACAGGTTTCTTCTATATTCCGTTCTGGTCTTATCCAGGAGAAGTATTACTTCAATATTGATATGAGAGTTGAGTCTTTCCTTATCTCTCCTTGTAATTCTCTTGATTTCCTCAGGGACAATCGGTATCTGAAAGTCTCGATATTTGTAATCAGTACCGTAGTAACAGGTCAATTGAAAAGTCCCCGGACTGGCACATAGATGGCGCTACTAGAATTAATTAGACAGCTGTCGGATCATTAGTTTGTGAATTGTAGCATTTTGAGTGAAGCAACTTTTGTTATTGTGAAAAAAAATTAATAAAAAGGAATTTTGCGTATGACAAAATATTGCTTTTTGAAGGGCAAAAATACAGTTAAAGCAAAAACTTGGCATGATGCAGAGTTTCCGGATACTGTCCCAGGTAAATCAACCATCAAGGATTGGTATGCTATGTTTAAACGTGGTTAAATGAGCATCGAAGACGGTGAACGCAGTGAACGCCAAAAAGAGGTTGTTACCGACGAAAATATTTTAAAAACTCACAAAATGATTTTGAATGACCGTAAATTTAAATTGAATGAAAATAGCAGACACTCTAATAAACCCGAGTTTTTGCGTCGATATGTGACAATGGATGAAAGATGGCACCATCATTTCACTCCGAAGTCCAATCGACAATCATCCGAGTGGACTGCGCACGATGAATCCGCTCCAAAGTGTGAGAAAACGCAATAGTCACCTGGCAAGGTTATGGCGTCTGTATTTTTGGATGCGCATGGAATAATTTTCATTGACTACCTTGAAAAAGGAATGACCATCAACACCCACTGTTACATAGCGTTATTAGACCGTTTGAAGCACTAAATCGCTGAAAAACGGCCGCATTTTTTGGTTGGTTACTGTGTCACAAATCAGTGAATATCATGGCAAAAATCTATAAATTGGGCTTCGAATTGTTTCCTCATCTACCGTATTCTCCAGATCTGGACCACAGCGACTATTTCCTGTTCTCAGATCTCAAAAGTATGCTCGCTGGGAAGAAATTTTCGTCTAATGAAAAGGTGACCGCCGAAACTGAGGCCTATTTTGAAGCAATGAACAAATCCTATTACAAAAATGGTATCGAAAAGTAGGAGGGTTGCTATAATAAGAGTATCACCCTTGAAGGGAATTATGTTGAATAAAAAAAACTAATTTTGCAAAAAAAATGTGTTACTATGGTAGGTCGGGGACTTTTCATTTGACCTGTTATCTGCACACACCCACAAATACATACATTGTCCTGGAAAACTAGTATTGTATTTATATTGCTTTTCGCGTAACATCCCCATAATTGAATTCCATATGTCCGTATAGGTTTCAATACTTTCTTGTGTAATAGCGATTTATTATGCACTGATAATTGTGATTTTCTTCCAGTTAATCAATACATTTCACTATATTTTACTTTCAGTTATTTCATTATCTATTTTACATGTTTTACCCGCGAAGTTTTACGTCAAGATTCATTTTGAGATACTTAGCGGTTTTTCTATATGGAATGACAGTATTATTTATTATTACTAGTGCTTGTACAGTCTGATTATAAACTGCACTCGCAGAGTTTTCGTTAATTTTTATTTTCCAGATTTGGACTCAAGTGTTTCTATTGTCACTTTCTGGTTATAACTTACCTGTGGCTTCTTCGCTAGTGTCTCCGACAGTTAGAATCGCAGTGTCATCAGAAAATGTAGCAATCGTAATATTTTCCATTCGTGGTATATCACATGTATAGCGTAGGTGAAGAATTATCCCCAATAGACTTTGTTGTGGTACACCGGCTTTAGCTTATTTTATTGTAGAGTAGGCTTCTTGCTTGAATCTGTTATGTGTTAAATATGCGTTGTTTTAGTAACATTTTCTATAGCTTATGAGCATCTTATCGAAGGCTGTGCTACATGAAGGAATATAGCCGAGCATAAGTTTTTACCATCATAGAGTTTTGCAATTACATCTGCTATTCTATTCACTTTATAAATTGTTGAATCTTTCTTAATAAATCCAAACTGGTGTGCTGATATTAGGTTTTTTCTCATAAAATCAAATTAGCATTTTGTTTTAAAAGTGTTGTCTAAACAGTATTTCGCTAGTTTATCTATAAGTATTTCTAAGGCTATCTGGCACTTTCTAGTATTCAATCAAATCAAGATCCACTCCTCATATTTGAAGAATTTCTTTCCCCTTTTGAACCCCATAATTAGCTAAATATAATGACGCGTCTAAATGCCCGAATCCAACGTCGCGGATTTTCCTTCAGCGCAATTGAACCGATTCCTTTTTGCAGCGGCTCGCGGGAGCTCGAGAACGTCGCCGCCGTCAAACTTGATGCCGAATTACGTCTCCAAAAGACCAAAAACTCGGCAACAAAGCAATAAAACTATGGCGGATGTTCCGTCGCCGTAAGTTTTACGGTCGAGTTTAATTTATTTCCTTCGTCGTTATAGCCGTTATTATAAAATCGGAATTCAAACGGGGAACAATTAAAGCAGGAACTTTTGTGCCGCCCATCAGATGGCAACTGAAAATATCCTCTTAGAATTCGAAAATAATTGCCGATTGTTCTTTAACAAAGAAGAGATTCTTTATAAAAGATTGGTGCAGTTTAGTGGAGAAATGGATTTAAATTTTTCGGTTACAATAATTGCTGAGGTAAGTTTTGTTTGAATTATGAACAGTCAATTGAAAATTCCCCGGCCTGACACATACATGATGCTACTAGAATTAAATCCATATGTTTTTTTAGTTAACCCTAACCCTCAAAAGTTGCGTGTATAAGATTTACAGCTGTCGGGTCATTAGTTTGTGAATTATAGTATTTTGAGTGAAACAACTTTTGTTTTTGTGAAAAAAATGGATAAAAAGGAGTTTCACGTGTTGATAAAATATTGGTTTTTGAAGGGAAAAAAATACAGTTGAAGCACAAACTTGGCTTGATACCGACTTTCTGGATAGTGCCCCAGAAAAATCAACCATCAGGGATTGGTATGCTTAACTTAGACATGGTAAAATGAGCATCGAAGACGGTGAACGCAGTGGACGCCCAAAATAGGTTGTTGCCACCGAGAACACTAAAAAAATCCACAAAATGATTTTTAATGACCTTAAATTGAAATTAAATGAAATACCGGACACTCTAAAAATATTAACTGAACGTTTACATCATATCATTCACGAATATTTAGGTATGAGAAAGCTCTGTGTAAAGTGGGTGCCGCGCGAGCTCACTTTTAATCAAAAACAACGACGAGTTGATGATTCGGAGCAGTGTTTGAAGATGATCACGTGTAATAATGATATGTGACAACGAATGAAACACGGCTCCATCATTTCACTCCGAAGTCCAATCGACAGTTATCCGAGTGGACTGCACACGATGAACCCGCTCCAAAGCGTGAGAAAACGCAACTGTCGGCTAGCAAGGTTATGGCGTCTGTATTTTGGGATGCGCTTAGAATAATTTTCATTGACTACCTTGAAAAAGGAAGGACCATCAACAGCGACTATCACATAGCGTTATTGGTCCATTTGAATGACGAAATCGCCGAAAGACTGCCGCATTTGAAGAAAAAGAAAGTGCTGCATCACAAAGGCAATGCACTGTGCCACATTTCGGTGAAAACGATGGCAAAAATCCATGAATTGGGCTTCAAATTGCTTCCTCATTTACCGTATTCTCTAGATGTGGCCCCCAGTGACTATTTCCTGCTCTCAGATCTCAAAAGAATGCTCGTTGTGAAGAAATTTTCGTTTAATGAAGAGGTGAAACTGAGGCCTATTTTGAAGCAAAGGGCAAATCTTACTACAACAATTTTATCGCTGTTATATTAAAGTTGGAGTGTCGCTATAATCAGTATATCACCCCTGAAGGAAATTATGTTGAATAAAAAAAAACTAATTTTGCCAAAAGAATGTGTTTTACTATGGTAGCCCGGTGACTTTCAATTAACCTTTTATGGCTATCGACGCGATTGTATATCAGAACTCTCACTACTATTTTTGCGGAAGGAATTCGCACGGGTACAGAATACTCTGATTGAATAGAAACTTGTTTATTTCCTGTGTTAAATACTACATGTGTTCGATGGGAGGGGTAGAAAAAAAGCGAGAGAAGCGCCGTGGTAATGGTCTATGGTACATGGTATAGCTAGGAACCGCATGGTACCAATCCATCAGCGTTGCTAACCATTGAACTTAATGTAGATGTAATAGTGGTACCCTAAATGGTTGTAACGGTCGCCACATTACTCCCCTCCTAGTGGAGCTACCGTGGAACGTACCTTTATGTGGTGCTGGTTCCTAAGTATACCTGCAATCACGCAATCAATCACTCAGGGACTGCTTATTAAATTGGGATCTAACCTTAGTCAGGCGTTTTTCGGGATCAGCTACCATCGTAGCAGTAGCAGGTCATAGTTCGTCTTGAGGCGTTCCGATTTGATGTAGGGTACCTATAACTGTGATGCCTTGCATGTCCCGTGTCGTGTTGCAAGAGCGTTCATGCGTTGATATTGTACATGGTGGGCTTCTGTAGCCTCCGTCCATTGCGCTAGTCTGGTAGCAAAACGTCGACCATGTGATGTCGATGGGTTCCTCCCGCTATCCTTCCATGAACTTATTAACTTACTTAATAATTATTATGGGAACAGAAAACTGCGGCTGAATAAAAACTTGTTTATTTCATGTGTTAAATACTACATGTGTTCGATGGGAGGGTGAACAGGATATTAGGTTAGGTAAAGGAAGCATGGAAGCGCTATGGTAGTGGTACCGTTACAAGGGGTAGAAAGAAAAGTATGGTACCAATCCACCAACGTTACGAACCTTTGATCTTAATGTAGATATAAAAGTGGTGGCCTAAATGGTTGTAGCAGTATAGCATTGAATGTTTATTATGAATCTCATGACAAAAATGCTCTATCTTGTTCAACATGTGAATTTCGACGTTTTGGTAGTGTTTTTGATAGCGACAACACAAAGCGTTCTGGAGAATCAAACATAATTGAAGACGATGATTTGAAAGAATTACTCGATGATGATCCATGTTAAACGCAAGAAGAATGTGCAGAATTGTTGTTGGCAATACAAGAAAGCATTTCCGATCCCCTGAAGAACATGGGAATGATTAAGAATCTTCGATATTTTGTGCTATATGAATTGAAGCCTAGAGACGTTGAAAAGCGTTTTGTCATGTATGAATGATAGCAGCTTCAGCATCGAAATCGAAATGCATTTTGGCGTCTTATTCTTACTGGTTATGAAAAAAGTGGATCCAGTACGACTATCCAGAATGGAAAAAATGGATGGGGATGATCTGGTCATGCATCAATATCAAGGGCAAAGCCGACTATCTATGGCTCCAAGCTAATGATCTGCATTTGGTGAGACCAGCTTGGTGGGATATGCTGTGAGCTACTATAATCCATACGTTTGAGTCAATTTTTAGCCGATAAGGACGATTTTTTTCGATGAATACAAGATTATTTTTTGAGATATTTCAGTGACCCTGTCCTTACTAATAACTAGTATTTAACAGTAAAAATGCTTACCTCACTAACGAATATTACTGGCAAGAGGGAGTTTCCATTATCCCATTTCTGGTCGGGATAACTGAATAGAGACGTAATATGTTCTCGCTTTCTTCGGAATATTCAGTGACAGCAATAATAAGCAGCGATTTGAAATTTATCAAAACAAGCAAAGCATTAAAATAACGTTTGCCCGTTTATAACCTCTTATCACTATTGTTTTGAAGAATTTTGCATACGTTGACAACCGGACGACTTTGACAGGGTAGTTCAATAACACGTTGGAACTTATCAGAGAGCTTTATGTCTCTTTTTAACTAGAAAAAAATGAGAAGGAAAATATTGTCTGATTCTAAAACGAATTTACAAATTGCGGCAGACAATGCATGAAACATCTTGATGACGTATATACAAAAAACTTTGGATAGACCATACATATTCAGTTGTAAGAATAAAAAAAGTGAAACAAAAAGAGTAACGTAATACAAATATAACAATATATTAAGGAACAATTAATTAATTATTGTTATGTTAAAAAAAGAAAACTTTGTCAACAAAACAACACACCCCAATTTTATTAAATACGAAACACTTTCAATACCATCTCACTTTTATTCAATTATCTATATTCTCACCATCACACTCACTGGCCAATACATTAACAAAATAAATATAATTGATTTTTTCGATTAATTCTACTTACCTAAATTAACGTTATTTTTTCTAATTATACGTTTGTCGCTAATTTCATTCCGAAGGCTTTCGTTCTAATGAACAGGTCAAAGACATCGCGTCGCCTGGGAAAAGTCGGGACCATATGGGAAATGAGATAACGTGTCACGCGGCAATTTATCTACGGTTGTATATCAGAAAATGACTCGCCGGCGAACGTTATCAGGGTACGTTTTAATAAAGCTTGTTTATTCATAACTTTTTTGTTTCGAAAAACGCAACAAAAGAGGCACACAGTGTGAAAATTAACATATATTCCTGAATGCGACATAATTACAGATATATCTTTAAAATAGACTGCCTAACGTAATTAAATTTAGCAAAAGAACTAAATCTGGTACAAGAAAGCACTTGTTAATTGTATTAGTAATCTCTATACATAAAAACAGAAGACTTTACCTTTATTACTAATCCCAAGTATTTGAAGAATCTTAACTGGATACTGTTGAGAACACTTTACTATTAGGAAACATAATAACTAAAGCCTTGGGTGGCATCTAATGGGTGATAATACTAAATATAAGCAATGTTAGATTCTTCTGGATTTCTAAAATGTTACTTATATAAATATATCTACACTTACGTAAACCTAGTCTGCTCTACAATTAATATGCTTTTCCTAACGCCTCTTTACAGTCACTGAATCTACACTCATTGAATAAGTGTCTTTATTAACGACATGCAAATTCCATATGGCAACACAGCAAAATACCTTGGTATGACAATTATCTGAGCTTATAAAAAAGGTGGCGCGATTAACTCAACATCAAGTCCAGGAAAATGTATTGGTTGAAACTAGTGTGGAGCTATGGAATTCAGCTACGGGGCTGCGCCGGACTCCAATGTCCAAGTTATTCAGAGGTTCCAAAATAAGGTGCTGAAGTATATTGTGAATGCACCTTGACATGTCCGCCTTTGTGACCTCCATTACGACCTAGAAATTCATATGGTTACGGACACTATCAGAAGGATATCCGATTTGCATCAGAGAAGAGTCCAGAAACACGTCAACACGGAAGCATCCAGGGTTCCAAATCTTCATAATCTCATTAGACGTCTCAAAGGGAAAAACCTTTCTGATTTTGCTATTTAAGCACTAGGTGATCCAGTAGGAGATATCTGAGTTGTAGTTGTTTGTTAGTAGGTTAAGTCATATTAAAGTCAAATAGTAAATAAATTATTTTATTTTAATAAATAAATTTAAAAACAAAAATAAAATAAAAATTTGATGAAAAACTATTTCATCGATCTTGTAGCTTAACCTTGAGTCTTTTTAATATTATTCTTTGTAATCATATTACAAAGGAATAATATTAGAAGAAAAAACCTATATGAATTTTTTTGGAATAATTTTAAAGTGTTCTTGGTAATTCGATTACCCCAACAAATGACACAAAATATTGTCCTGGAAATGGACTTTTAAACCAATACATATAATATAAACAGAGATCCAACAAAGCTTAAATCAGCCGATAATTACCGGATTATATGACCTTGGTTAGATATTATTATTGTCTTAATTCAATATCTAACTTTAACCATTATTTTTAATTAAATGTGTATTATATATATATATATATAGTTTTTATATATATATATATATATAGTTTGAAACTATATATACGAGTATATATAGTTTCAAACTAAGCACGTAAAAATTTGTTAATTTATCGTTAATTTTGATTTATTACAGGACTACAGGAAGTCCTCAGGCAAAATCACCTGCAGGAAGCAGCGCAGGGGCTCTGGTGCCCCCCGAAGCTCGTACGCCCACAGCTCCCGCCAACAAAGCCCTGCAAAATGTCAAGGGGGACCATCCGTCGGTAAGCCAGGATGTAAGCATGATTATTGTTTCTTGCTAGATTGTTAAGTGTCAAAAACGAGTAACACGTTTTGCGCTAACAATGACACAGATCAGCTTCCATATCTAAGAGATAATTTTTGGTATATTTCGGACTAAAACGTGTTATTCGTTATATCCTATCCTAAGTACTTCGGAGGTATTGTGCGAGATATGAAAGTATGAAACATTCATCAGAATAAAAAGTTATTTATACGGTACAAATCTCAAGAAATTATTTGAACTCGTAATATGTTAAATAAAGAAGAAGAAAAAGAATACATAAACAGATTATTATATCTGTAATTTATGCCCCAGATATTTTGTTCATTATTTTTCTTCCTACAGTTACATCTACTTTTTTCTCAGATTAATAGCTCCCTTTGTATTGTACTGTCTATTGTTAATTTTCCTTTGACTTATTTTGTTGTAGTCATGTCAAGGTTCTCTGGATCATTCATTATTATTGTTCGTATTGCAGTTTTATATTTCCTTATTTTTGTCTTCTTTCATATATGTTTACTTTTTAACAATGCTTTTTTTGTATCGAAAAATGTATGACTTTCTCTATATTTAATTTCTTTGCTAAGTTATTATTGAAACAATTTCATACCACAATTCGTCTTCATTTTTCATCTTCCTCTTTTCATTTCTGTATTGTTCCTTAAAAAACTCTATTTATATAATAGTATTTCTTATTAATAACTCTTTGTATCCATTGAATAATTTGTTTGTTCTAATTATACATCTTTTATTTCTATCTCTCTGTCTCCAGTTTCTGATTTTATGTACTTAAACTCGTCAGCTTCTTATAATATTTGATTTCCAATGTTTACTGTTGACATCATTATGTTCGTGATATTTTATGACGACTGACGCTATATTTGTGTTCCTTTGTTTATTTTCAGTTCGACTTTTTATCCTTCTTTTGCTAATTTTCCTTAATTATTTACCTCTTTTAATTATTGAATATTCTCTACATATATATTTCTCTTTATTTTACTCCTTTATTTATTGTATATTCTTTTTTTCTCCTTCTGTATAATTACAGGTTTTGGTTTTGCTGATATTTCAATTCTTTTCAAAGTTGTTCAAAATAAATTAGTTTTATTTTAACATTTATTTTATACTCTGGTGAATTTAGTGGTGTTATTCTTCTATAACTCCTTCAGTTCCTTTAGATTCTCTATTCATATATCGTCACAAATTGTCCTACATGAAGATATCATGGTACATTTTCTTCTTTCCTGATTTGTTAAATGAATACTGGTATATGTATTTTCTATTAACATTCCTACATTGTATTTTATTAATTTCTGATTTATTCAGTCCTTGCCAGCATGATCGTATATCGTAAATTCTTACATGTGTTTATGGATAATGTTTAAAAATTATTTTTCACAACATCTTGTTTATATTAATGTTTATTCGCATTCTTCCTGCTGCCAACTGCCGCCTATTTTATAATTATCAAAATCGAATATCGATATCTAATAAATTTTATATCCGATTAAATGTGAGAAACAAAACCTAGCCCAATTCGGTCTTCGGTCGCTGTTATTGCGAAACACCGAAGCACAAAGACCGTGAGATAATAATGTTAGTGTTTAAATTAGGTCGTGATTAAATATTCGCCCGTTTCGATCGACCTTGACGTATAATTTAATTACGCCGAGGTTTCGGCCGACCATAAAATTGGCTTCTATTATATTACGATCAGAGGAAACAAAATTTAATTCATCGAGGGTGAAAAATTAAAAGACGGTAATTAAGATGAAACGCAACATAATACAGACGGGGAGCTCGAGAGTGGTGTTTTGTTATTAACAGACACAGCTTACAAGTTTCCAAAAATATTCATATTTGGATTGTACGGAGCTTGAGCTAGATGGATTTATTGTACATGCAAAAATTTTCGATTATTTTTTATGTACTTTCTTATTATATCAAATATTTATTCTCATGGTAAATTACACCATATATTTAACGTTGTTCTTCTCGACTTGTATTTTTTCGAGTTTTTTAAAACCTCACTTGAATATCTTGTACGATTTTCATGCATATTAAAACAACAAATGTAAACAAAGTTAAAAATATAGTAGAATTAAGTTTTAGTTATTATGACAGATAGACATTAAAACATTTGTACTGTGTAAATACATGCTTTATTCATACATTTGTACTACTTTCATCTTAATTTCATATAAAATATTAGCATTTATTTTATTTAAAAGGAATAAAATATTTTTAATTAACCAATATTAATATTTCCTGTATGCTGAAACCCAATTTACATGCAAGGAAATAATATGCAAACCATTACATGTAACAGATCAATTCAAAAGTCCCCGGCCTGACACATAGATGGCGCTACTAGAATTAAATCCATATGTTTTTTTAGTTAGCCCTGACCCTCAAAGATGTGTGTATAAAATTGACAGCTATCGGATCATTACTTTGTGAATTATAGCATTTTGAGTGAAGCAACTTATTATTGTGAAAAAATGTTATTGTTATTGTGAAAAAATTGATAAAAAGGAATTTCGCGTGATGATAAAATATTGCTTTTTGAAGGGAAAAAATACAGTTGAAGCAAAAACTTGGCTTGGTACCGAGGACACTGGCCCAGGAAAATCAACCATCAAGGATTGGTATGCTAAGTTTAGACGTGGTGAAATGAGAACCGAAGACGGTGAACAGAGTGGATGCCCAAAAGAGGTTGTTACCGATGAAAACATTCAAAAGATCGACAAAATATTTGTAAATAACCGTAAATTGAAATTGAATGAAATAGCAGACACTTTAAAGCTATCAACTGAACGTGTACATCATATAATTCACGAATATTTGGGTATGAGAAAGCTCTGTGCAAAGTGGGTGCGAGCTCACTTTTGACCAAAAGCAACAACGAGTTGATGATTCCGAGCAGTCTTTGAAGATGATCAAGCATAATAAACCCGATTTTTTTTGTCGATATGTGACAATGGATGAAAAATGGCTCCATTATTTCACTCTGAAGTCCAATCGACAGTCATTACATTGCACTGCGCACGATGAACCCACTCCAAAACGTGGGAAAACGCAACAGTCGGCTGGGAAGGTTATGGCGTCTGTATTTTGGGATGCGCATGGAATAATTTTCATTGAGTACCTTGAAAAAGGAAGGACCATCAACAATGGCTATTACATAGTGTTATTAGACCGTTTGAAGAACGAAATCGCCGAAAAACGGCCGCATTTGAAGAAAAAAAAAGTGCTGCTTCACCAAGACAATGCACCGTGTCAGAGGTTATTGAAAACAATAGCAAAAATCCATGAATTGGGCTTGAAATTGCTTCCTCATCCAACTCATTCTCCAGATCTGGCCCCCTGTGAAGAAATTTTCGTCGAATGAAGAGATGATCACCGAAACTGAAACTGAAAGTTGGAGGGTCGCTAGAATCAATGTATTACTCTTGAAGGGAATTATGTTAATTAAAAAAACTAATTTGGCCAAAAAAATGTGTCTTACTATGGTTGGGCGGAGACTTTTCAATTGACCTATTATGTAGCTTCGAACAAAAAATATTATATGTATATATATAAATATATATCGCAAAGTATCGATAACCATTCTAAATGTATCCATTTTAATATTTCATCCATGTCTCTCGCACAATACCTTTGTTACCCCATTATACTGAAAACTGAGCGTATCGGCTAGTAGAAATTTGATATTGAAGTTGTTTAGGTATCTGTAAAGTCGATAATGGAGCGGATTTTGATTTAATGTTCATAGTGAGGGGTAAAATAAAGATGGCACAAATCAGCTGGACTCGTGTATAGCTCCACTAAAGTTAGATATCGTATTTTACTGTAAATAACTGTTTTAACGTACTGTTTGAAATTTCTGATTAAGTATAATGGAGATTGTTAAACTGAGTATGTATAACGAACAAAATTTCTCTTCTGTTTGTTTGAAATGTTGCCAAAATGGAAGACAAAAGTCTATTATTTCTGATAAAATGTTAATATTACATAAAATTGACTGAAAATATATGTATACAGAGCATAGTAGATGATACCTTAATGTTTATTATATAAACTAGCGTTGGGAACTATAGACTAAAAACAGTCGAAACAGTCGATAGTCGCAAAACAGTCGCAGTTAATTTTATATGTGTTTATATTTTCCAACGGTAGTATAAGCGAGACGGAGATGTATAATTTCCTTCACGAACTAAATTTAAAAAAGAAAAGGAAAAAACAATTACTGAATCCTATTATAATTATAACACATAACATGCAATTTATAATTCAATTTTAAACGAAGCAGAATTACTTTTATATTTGAATGTTCTGTCGATCTGCAAAGAGGAATAGAATTTTTCTATGGAATGGAATAATACCCCACAAATGTTTTATTGTATTTTTGTACTTTTAAATAATATACTATAATAAATATACACAATAAAATTTAAACAAAACCTAAAAACTAAAAATGTTCAATAACCATAAAATCATGTAAGAAAAAACTAATCCATGTCATAATCAAACATGATCTGAACGGAAATATTTTGTAACAAAAATCGAAAGAGTAATCCAAATATTACCTATTATTGCCATAAAAACAGTCAAAAGTATTTTACTATTTATATAATTCACAATTTTAAACTTTTTACCCTATTACATTAAGAATATTGAACAATATTGTAACAAAATGCTATAATATTAATATACAATATATTGTTATTTACAAGCAAACTACCAAAAAAATCATAAAACTACATATACTATATATAAATCTAAGTAGAAATAAATTAGGTACATTTTTGTCAAGGTCGCAACTAGGACGACAGAACCAGAACATTAAAAATCAGTCGAATGAAACAAGTAGAACCAAAAATAGTAATTAAAAGTACGACCGAAATAGTCGATAATAAAAAGTAGTCAATTACTAAACAGTCGATAGTCAATTTCAGTCTATAGTTCCCAACACTAATATAAACTGTTCCAATGC
This sequence comes from Rhynchophorus ferrugineus, assembly GCF_030347505.1. Lineage (NCBI taxonomy): Eukaryota > Metazoa > Arthropoda > Insecta > Coleoptera > Curculionidae > Rhynchophorus > Rhynchophorus ferrugineus. The sequence goes on along the minus strand of NW_027472582.1, from coordinate 1,805,654 downwards.
CCTTTCCATGAGTATGAGACAATTTTCAATTTCTTTCCATGGATCATAATTTTGCAAATGATTGTAAAAAATCTATCCAATTTGTTGTTTAATTTAACCCTTTTAAATTGAATGAGTACGCCAAATATTGATAACTAGAACTTTTCAATGAACTAATAAAACACAAAAACTTACTTTCCTACCAACACAATATTTGACCTATTAACTGAATATTAATTATTTTTCTAGTTTTATGATACATTGAAGGGTGATTTTAAATCAATATACGTACAGCAATAATTTATAAAGGACATAATATTTTACTCTAAACAACGCAGGAAAAAGTTCAGCCATTTTTAATCACTCCGTCTTTTTATAGTTAACGTCATAAACTAGGTTAATATATGAATATATATTAATATATTGCGACAAGAAAAATGTTCAGGTATATTTAGTAATTTTCTTATAGCGGTATATAATTACCAGCCATTTTTTCTAAAATAAAGATTAATAAATTATGTATATATTAATAGCTAATGTTACTAAAATATGTAAGACATTGAACAGACATTTTGAGCTACTATTCTTTGTATACATACGAGGGTTGTAAGTTTCCGACTTTGACAGGATTAAGTTAATTTAGGCTTACAACATTTTAGCCATTAAAACATATTCTAGATATATATTGATTGAAAAGAATACTTCAAACTTACAACACTATCTAGGCTCAGGGTTGATACTTATTGGACAACCCTAATATATAAAATATATTGTCCGGAAAATTTCATTTTTATTCGGATTATTTTACAGAAATCTCCATGCTGTATTTTCTAAAATTAAATTATAACTCTAAAATTATATCGTCACGTCACATATTAATAAACACGACATAAACCATACATATTTTACTCTACACTCAAAGTTACACGATTCTGTTTAAACTCAAACACTCAACACAAACACAATCCGCTCTAAAACTATATGTTGGATGTCTGTCAGTGTAAATCAGACCCTTTCTGATCAGACCCTTGATGTGCAACAATGTGAGGCATTGTCAATGGTAAATGTACTGTACGCTTCTCCTTCTGCCAATCTATGAGACCGATGTTGCATGAATATATGTAATAAATATGTATAATCTGAGGAACTCCGTGGAAATTTTCGTGTAGGCTATAATAGGTGTCAGCTTATGAAAATTGATGTTGTTAATGCCAGTGGAAAACAATATGTGTCGATAGTAGAAATATATAGTTATGCTTATTGGAATGGAATTTAAATAAAATAAGGATTTTTACTAAAATCGACAATAATTTGCTTCAAAATACCATCAATTCCTATATATAGATTTCTCTAACAACTTAGTTATTACATTTTTTCAATTTTAATAATCACTAATACCATAAGTCGCCATCATATTTTCGCTGAATCCCTTCTAACAGTTTGTATGACGTATTCTTTAACAAAGAAGCTTTTAGACTTTCATCAGCAACTACCATTAATTCACATTTAGTAACTCAAAGTATAGATTAAACATCATATTCACTGGAAATGCTTGCTAATATTAGTAACGTCAAGCGAAAATCCTTTATTATTAAATACCATATCTAATAGGTCATAAGCTGAAATAACTTTTCTTCGATCTTCTGCGCTTGTATTGTTAGTGTTAATGTAACTTACATCTTCTGCTTTAAACTGACGATACTGTTTCTAATCCAATTTATCTTGCTTCAAGCTTGAAGCTAAACAGTTTTATTATATAGTTCCGCTTTCCTGTGTATCTAAAAGTATTTCCTGTCTATTAGCTTTATAGACTAATATTCTTTATTGATATAAGATAGATCGTAAGTTTTTTCGATTGTTGTTACCAGCAATTAATAATAAAATCAACTCTAGCCATTTTGTATGAAAAAAGATTCCAAGAAACATAGAAACCACGAAAGAATCGACGCATTCCTCGACATTTAAAGAAAAACTCGTACATCAAAAGTTATACCAGATATATGATAGAATTTTTAAATATATTATCTAGTGAACTTAATATTATTTATCTTGAACTGTAACCACTAGTTACTACTACAATTCGATTAAATATCACTGCAATCTTGATTGTGAGGTAATCGACCTTATCCTCTTGAAATCAAACTATTTTTATCTAGTTATTATTTTAATAATAAAATTGTTATTTTCTTCTGAAATTTTACATATCACGATGACATTTTTCGAAGTAAAATAAAATCTCTAAATGGAATTTCAAGTCAATTAAAATTTTAATAATTTCATTACAGAGTACTTGTACTTATAATTGGTGAAATGGGTTGATTTTAAATTGAGAATCTAACATGACAGGTGTATAAATACGTAGTTCTTGGTAGAAACTGGCATAAATTGTAATTTATTTGTGACAATTTAATTCATTTTGAGTATTACCTTGTCTGACAGCATTTTAGTATATTTGAAATAGATATAGATGCCCCAAAAATGTCACAAAAATTGAATAAATTACCATTATGATAAACTGAACGACATAATATATCTTCTAAAATATGCATATCTTAATTAACAACAATATTTAGCAACAGATCACTCTATAAGTCTTCAATCTGGCTAAGAGAAACAGTTTTTTCAGAAATATATTAATATATCCTTCTGACAGTGGCAAATTCACAAGGTTTTTCCTTATAAGAAGATTTTTTATCGTTTTATTTTTTATAGAGCGCAGTTAAACGCAATCAGTTAACGCTTTTTAAATATTAAGAAGACAATAGTGCATCCATATTGTTTCCATTTTCTCATGCGATTACACTAACCATTATAATAACTTTAAATTTCGACACAGAACATTTGTAAGTCTGCAGTATTTAGAAATCATGTTAACATGATGGTCAACAGTGGTTCAACTTTGTGCCAGATTAGAGAGTGCTCAATATATATATATATATATATATATATATATATATATATATATATATATATATATATATATATATATATATATATATATATATATATATATAATAAGAAATAGAAAAAGTGAATCGATACAAAAAGAAGAATAATTCAAAATAAATTACTAATAGCATTATCCCTAATAGTGATATCCCCTGGAGGCCTAATCGACCTAATTAACAATTATATATTGAAGTAATGTATTTTACTTTCATCAGAGAGCATATTTACCTTTTTAATTTCTTGTTTCTTTCGATGGTGTGTTTACTTGTTAAGTCATCTTGATATCACTGTATGTCTTCTGCTACTACCTGTGCACACTATTTTTGATAAAATTAATCACTAAATTCTGCCTAATACATTTACCATATCTACAAAACAGTTTGTATTCATTCCTAGTGGTCATGTTTAATTTTGAACAATTACAATCATATCTGTATACACAAATCTTTCACGCTCTACAATACCATTTTCTACAGTTATATTCTATCAATTATGTGCATATCTTTAGTTGTTTCCGCTCTCATCACTCTGCCTCAGGAATTTCCTGCATTGCACAGCATTATCACATTTCCTGAAAGTTTCCTTTAGTCACTTTCCCTTTCCGAGTCACTGTCCAAGTCAATCACTGAACAAATTTCAATCGATCTAAAACATGTTCAGGATAGATATATATATATATATATATATATATATATATATATATATATATATATATATATATATAATAAGAAATAGAAAAAGTGAATCGATACAAAAAGAAGAATAATTCAAAATAAATTACTAATAGCATTACTTTATTTATCGTCACAATTTCTGTTCAAAAAATGCCACTATTATTTGTTAAATCTTTGTTTCTCCGTTTCCTCATAACATTTCCAAATAATGCTGCTTTCTTTCTGTAAAAAAAAATAATGCTGCAGGTTAACGTGTTCCAACCAATTTATTGAAATGAAACGTAATGCTAAGCAATATCAAGGTGGTATTACCACAAACAGAAATAAGGTAAAACTGTTATATCCTTTTTTATTTCCCTTTTTCAAGAAACTCATTCAATTATTTCAAGTAGTTTAGGAAACATCCGTATAGAAGAACCATTTTATAGTGTAATATATTTAAGAAGTTATGCCTTGGCGCTCTAAAAGGTTATATCGTTTTTAAAAATGTTTTTCTGGAAAACTACTTTATGGATTTAAATGAAATTTTGAGATTTTAATATACATGTTTTCAGAACGAAATGTTTTTTATATAAATATAAGGCACAAAATAACGTTATGTCGCTAGGGACACATATTTTTTCGAGAGAAACATTGTAAAGAAATCTACACATCAATTGGAACAAAAAAAATATGAAAAAAGTTCATTTACATTACCTATTCAGTGAAAATAATTAGGGTTTTTAATTACACCCACTAGTCTCCTCCCAAATACACATTTTTTTCAATAAATTCAACACATTCCGAAGGTTTTTTGAATTCTTTTATTTTAAAGTTATCCACAACTCATCATTTTCCATTTTTTAATCTAAAATATAAATAAGACGATGAGTTATTACTGGCTCATTTAAGCATTTAAGCAATATAGGTCTTCAAGAATTTTACAGCAAATGGTCGAGCTTTCTAATAGTCCTTTTAGCGTTTTTCATTCATCCATCAGTTTAAAAGTACCAATCATAATTGATGGTGATTTTTACGATGATTTCATCCAATCTCCCATTCCAAATATTTTGGTAATTAATGGCAGAAGAAAGGTTTCCTACATTAGAATTGCGTTGAATAATATATAAAACATAGCAAAATAAAGACAACTAACACCTTAATAACAGTCAGGTGACACGAAGACAAGAAAGATATAGGAATCAGAGAGAGAGTAAAACAAAGTAAATTATTTGGGAGTAATGAAACCAAAGATGAGGAATGTCAAAGATGTCCGAGGGTAAGGTTCTGCGAACTGTGTTCTGGGACCGGCGGGGAGTGTTGTACGTCGGTTTCCTACGCACCCAACATTCCATTAATGCTGCATACTACTCGAACCGTCTAAATACACACGTGAAAACCATTTATAGATTTATTGAAAAAACTTCCGGAAAGATGGACAAAATACGTAACCAGTGAGGGGAAATACCTAGAAAAACTGTGAATTTTTGCAAATTTTTTCAATAAAAAATAAACCTGTCAGGGTATTTGTCTCGATCATATTTGAACAACCCTCGTAAAAAGAATATTGCACTTTTACTGGAATCAACCACAAATCAAACCGGTTCCTCGCCAGTTGCCCAAATAAAACGCGACCATCTAAATCGAAATCTCGATCGAATAAGCCGAAACTGAAACCGAAGAGCATTCGTTTCCCCATGGAACACAATTTATACTTCAAGATCGAGGACGAACATTCAAAACAACTTTAATAATTTACGAAAGTAATTTAAGTAATAATGCTTTTTGTCATGCAAAACAATGTGTCGCCAGCGAGTCGTTCCACACTGAAGTAAAATCTGTAGTTAGAGGGGCAGAATTATGAAAGAAATATTATAATAAAGGATATCCGTGGGGAGAATTTTAAAATTTCAAGGATAGATTACCGGAGGTTGTTGGCTTTTATGAGTTTGAATACCGAATGTTACCGATATTCGACGCCCTGAGGTAACAATGTCGACAGGACTGGTGAAAACTTAAAGAAGCTTTTTTATATATTATTATTTTAGTTTTAGTTTTTAAGCTATTCTGTACATACGTCATCCAAATTTGTAACGACAAAACGTCGCAATGTTGCCGCTTCAACTCTTAGTTTTAGTTCAGTTTGGCTTTGAGATACAACAAAATTCGAATCTAAATAAAATAATTGAACAAAAATGTTATCAAACATATTTAGTTTAACATTATAATATATCTGATGCATATGTTATCGAAGGACTTAAAATTACAATTAAGAACACAGGTATAATTATTTGTAGCTTAGAGTTGTTTCATTATATTTACATTGATCTCTTTTCCACACCACCCATGAGGTAGAGTTCTAGGCGCGTTTTTTCCGCGCGTGATATCCCCTGGAGGCCTAATCCACCTAATTAACAATGATATATTGAAGTAATGTATTACAGAGCATATTTACCTTTTTAATTTCTTGTTTCCTTCGATGGTGTGTCTACCTGTTAAGTCATCTTGATATCACTGTATTTTTTGTCTTCTGCTACTACCTGTGTACACTATTTTTTGATAAAATTAATCACTAAATTCTGCCTAATACATTTACCATATCTACAAAACAGTTTGTATTCATTCCTAGTGGTCATGTTTAATTTTGAACAATTACAATCATATCTGTATACACAAATCTTTCACGCTCTACAATACCATTTTCTACAGTTATATTCTATCAATTATGTGCATATCTTTAGTTGTTTCCGCTCTCATCACTCTGCCTCAGGAATTTCCAGCATTGCACAGCATTATCACATATCCTGAAAGTTTCCTTTAGTCACTTTCTCTTTCCGAGTCACTGTCCAAGTCATCATGTTCAGGATACCACCATTTTTCAATTTCTTCCTTTTTATGTCTTATCGAGTTCATCCAAACCGAAGGTGTTATGGTTATGTTCTTGATGGAACATCCTTCTCAACCAGCATGTCTATTATAACAATTCTCTACTACCCCCCATATCAACTCGACTGGATTGCTTATACAGTGATAGTGATGTGACCATATTGTTCAGCCATCCAATTTACTGTATATCTTTTTTCGAACTTATTTCTAAAAAAAGTAAATTGCAGAAAACGCAATGGAACCTTTCATTTATATTTACCTAGTAAGAATTTTAAATGGTTATTCCTTCATTACAGCCTTTGTTGATGCTATTGTTGACTGATGGTTCCGCCAGTGTCTTTAACAATCGATTTTCAAACCATAACAAAACCAAACCAAACCAACCCATTAGAAAAACAGGTTGTGGTTTGTTGCTAATCGCCCTTGAACTTGTAGGAAAACACTAATTCTGCACCAGGAATAAAGCCATTCTCATTTCCTACATGAACAATAATATATCTGCAATTAATTATTAATAAATATTATGACCGACAAAACCTAATCAAATGCTATTGTAACTTTTACCTTTTTCCATCAATTGTTTTGTCTTTACTCTTTTTTTTTGTTATTGTCTTGCCAAGAGTGCCCCAATGAACCAAAGTTAAATTTTGCTTTGACCCGTTTTATTTTCATTTCTGTTCGATCTTGTGGCGCATTTATCCATAATAAAATTTGAACGTTGAGACAACACAATGGTTAAAACGAAACTGAGCTAAACATCACATAACCAGGATGGCGCCCAATCAAAATAGTAGCGGGACTTTTGCCCCATCCTATCTTACAAAAATTGGATATATAGTTGCTGGTCAGATAAGGTATCAAATCTCCAGTCCAAAAAAAGCAAAACTGTTATACCTTAGAACGTGAGTTTTGATGTTGTATACGCAAAAACTATAACTGTGCAATAATAGAATATTTCTATATTAAAGAATATAAAATAGCCGAAATATTTCAAAAAAACGGCGGCTCAAAAAGGTGGTAAAAGTCCATATTAATCCCTATTCTCCAGGTGATGACCCGTCCAGCTAGTCATTATTCCGATCAATTGCTCATGACCTTTCGATGTCTTTCGAAGTTTGCTCCCTGTAAAGATGACAAAAATAGTAAAAATAAAAATCGATGCATTTTTAGCTCGTTAAAAACGAGGAAAAAATAAATAGACTTTACCAAAAAAAGACCCTGATAACTCATTATTTAGTGATTTATTCAAGTCAAGGAAGCTAGGCCAAGTAAATTTTCTTTAGTGATCTAATATCCGTCTAGAGTGCAATTTATTCTGTTAGACTAGAACAACTTATTTAGTTTTCAATTTCCTGGTGGCAAAGCATGAGAATGATTTGATCGCTAAAAACAAAACATGTCCAGGTTAGTTTAATTAAAATCGACTGCAATGCACTGTGGCGAAGTCAGAATCTAGTGTCCATTCGGGCTTCACGATACGCAGGTTAAACGATATCGGGTAGATTTACTCTAACCAATGAATGTAAGGTATGTAATTATTATATCTATAGTTGAGTGGTATTGAAAATGTAGGGGATATAAGGTATTGCTTCCAATAAAATGTAAGGTATTGTTTAATTTTCGTTAAATTATCAATTTAAAGAATGAAAACTCATTTATCAAGTGACAATAATTAAGATGTGAGTACTATGAGGCACAACACATTTTACTAATAACTGCTGGTAAAGAACAGAATCACCACTACGTTTTTAAGCGAATTCCAACGCGGAAAATATCCAAACACAAGAAACAGTGTTTGTACCGATATTGTGTTTTATAAAACTTACTTATTAGCACAAAGGTTTTGACAAATTTGTGAAATGGTAAGCTCTTCTCGATAGTACCTTACGATTCAGCTGGAAGTTTCACAAATATGTATTTCTTATGGAAATGATGGGTCCCATATCAGTCAAGCAAATAAGAATTTATGGTACAATACGAGCACGTACTCTCATTGATAAGCCAGCAATTAAAAAAGTTTTTTTTTAAATTATAGCGCTACAGTATACCAAATGCAAATATTCAGAGGCTTACTGCTGATGTTGAACAAAACCCTCGTTAAAAATATACCATATCTTGGTGTATATGATATAATGGAAAACATTTAGAAAATATACAATCTCATATGTTTCATAACAGTATAAAAAAGTATACAATAACAGATTCGAAATCTAAAGTTTTAATACATTTTATATCCACAACCACAACAACCGGCAACACGTAAACTTACTCAGGACTGTCCCTAAACAGCAGCAACTTCATGTCGACGCGATATATCGATTGATTTATTTTCAGCTTTCGCGGGTGTATTCTCAAGCTAATAACATTGTCTGCCAATGAAAATGTTACACCTGTTGAAAACAAAAATCATCTTAAAGTGTTACTGCTTATATTTTCTTCCTGCGAGACAAATACGATGTTCTCATAAAACTGTCATAGTACTATTATTCTTACATAAAGATATTTAGAATGTCACTGAAGTTGATTTTTTTTATTGCTCATAAAAATTAAACGTAATAAATTCTATATGATGTTACACGCATTTATTTGGCTTCAATATGAGTACAAATTGAATAAAAATTGCTTTCTTACTCTTCTGAAATGCTAACGTTATATTAGACTTTTTTTCTAAAAAAGTACGATTGATTTAAATTAAATTTTGATACCAAAGGTACTCTATAATATATGCGAAAATATAAGTACAATTTGCCAAAGAAATGTGTTTAGTATAATGAAAATTAAAATATAGTACTTGCAATGTTTCTTAATTGGATGCAATTAAGAAACAAATGAAGAAGGTACATTTCTTGATGAGACTTTGATAGAGAAAATAGCTTGAACAGGTGTTTTTTACTATTGTCAGACCTAAAATGTATATGTATAATTTAGTATAGATAACTTTATGAATATAAATTATCTTTGGAAATTATTCTTGATGAAGTTCAAGAAAGAAATATTATTTAATATAACGTTTAACACAGGACACAGTTGAATTCTGTGAGCATTTTGCCTTTTTGATACTCACATATTCGCCATCCAATATATTTCCTGTTCTTTTTAAAAGAATACAGTTTCCTACATAGATCGTAATTACAGTTAATCCATTTCAATAATGGATAAGTATTACGTCCGATTCTTCGGTCACGAAAAACTTCCCATCATCTATGTTTCAATCACAGATACCTTTTGTTTTTAGTAGTATCAGTTGAATATTATTTTATTCCCCAATCCTTAAAATAACTGTTGATCACTGACATTGTTAGGGCCCAAAACATTTGAAATAATTCCTACAAACTAACAGTTTTATTTATAAATATGAATTAAAGAGTCTTTGACAGTACATAATTATATTAATAAAATCATATCATGTCAGCAATGTATACATGACCAACAAATGCAAATAATAAGACCCTTTTAGAACCAGTCATCACATATTTAGTTCATAATTAGAAATGAAGCAAAAAAATAATCCTAAATTATTCACCGAATGCTCTTTAAACATGCAAGTTTAATTGAGTTCTTAGGTGCCATATACAAATGAACACATATACTTTACTAATTAAAATTATAAAAAAATACATTAACTCCGATCAAGTTAGTAGATCTGCAGCTATTAATTATTTCGATCTCTATTATATCACATCTATTACATAACATAATTAAATATGCGAAAATTGTTTAAGAATTTGGTATTAACGATTTAATAGATTTCACAATATAAGCGTGAACTTGTAAAAAATTAATTAAACTATGATAATATGGTTATGAGTCTTATTATAAAGGTTATTAACGTATAATGATACTAATATTTTTGATTTTTAAATAGGCACAAGTTGAAGTAGGAAATATTTCTTCATTTTATTTTATTCTTTTAAAAACTTTATTCTCTTAACATCAATATTGGTATATATGTTCATTAGATCTCTTTATAGGTTATCTTGACATTATTAAAAACGTATATTTCTTAACAGTGTATGAAGGGATGGCTTACAAAGAGCTGCATATCCCTAGGTGTATGGATAGTAATATAAAAGAAGTTAGCCATAACTGACCTAGTATTATCCAGTTATATATTATTTAAATTTATAGATTAGCTGTAGCTCTAATTAGGTTTTGTCGTTCTATTTTAAGATCACCTATTTTTATTCATATTACATTGTGTTTAGAATGTTATATATGTATATTATATATGTTTTTGTTAATTATATTTTGATCCTATAGCTAACACATTATTTAAATATATTAACAATACATAATTTATAAAACAAATTATTTATTTCAATACTATTTAAAACAAATTAGCGTGTATTATTAATTAAATATCATAATTAAGTCTATAAATTAGTTTTTAAAGATTTTTTTTTCATTTGAAGCTTTATTGTAGAAAAAGTATTGTCCATTAATGTCCAATTAGGTCCAATTTAATTATACGATCTTAACAGGTAACAGGTGTATATTTTGAAGATATTCATGAATCGACTCACTTTTTGTGATATCTTCATAAAGTAAGTACTCAGACAGATAGTCAAACGCTGACTATACAGATAGAAGTAGCAAAGTCTGGAAAATACAGCACTTCCCATTTTAATGTTTCCAAGTATAGTTTCGCCGATTTTGCAACATGTGGTCGAGTTTGTCATGCTGAAGAATAACATTATCGTATCTTTACTCGTATTTCGGCTATTCATTCGGTGATGTTGAGGCCCTACTCGCCAGGTGGCCCCATTCACTTAGAGTTATTGCAATGAATCCACTTTTCATCGCCAGTAACGATTTTGGCATTACACCAGCATTTGACACAACGACAAAACCACTTTCAACATCTCTTGGCATCAATTCACATGTCACGAAATATCCATCCAAGCTTTTGGATCATTCCCATGTTCTTCAAGCAATTGAAAATATTGAATTAGAATATGTTCAATTTCAATTCTTCTTTCTATCTAGACCGAAATCAGTAGTTACATGTTGTAATCAAAGGGGCATGATGGGCATAAGCTTCACACAGTATTCGATGACCCTTAAAGTAAAATAGTAAAACTTCACTCAAATGCGATTTACTCGGTAAAAATTCAGACATTTTCAACGTACTAAAAAGCATTTTATTCATATTTGGTTACAGGTTGGTTACAAATGTACCCAATGCTATTTAATACACAGTAACATCATCTGTTGTAAATATAAATAAAGTTAATTTATAGGCCCATATAAATGTACCAAGTACATTGATAATATTTATGAACTAGTTGAAAACTTCTGAAGAATAGGTGTAATGTTTTCTTACATATTGGATAGAAATATCCTTCTGTTCTTAGTATAGACATTTAGTAAGTTATTTTTCGAAATCTGTGTGGAAGCTAGATATTTTGTATATAGATAATGTAAAATGATTTTAGTTCAGGTTTATTTAGAAATTATACTCTTTAGTAAAGAATATAATTTCGATTAAATAATGAATTATTAAGTGTTCTTTTGGTTTAACTTTTATTAATCATTTTAAATTGTTGAAATATACTCTATACAATTTGACTTCCTATACAGAAAGAAGTTCTATAAACAAAAATATCTAGTACTAACTTTAATAGATAATTATTATATTTTTTAGAAAAAAGAATTTTTTTCTTGAAATTGGATTAAAGACATTAAATATTGTTACAGCCCAAAGGTTTGACCTTGATGGTTTAATAATGGATGAAATATATTTGAGGGATATTTTATATAAAAGATAAAAAATAAGTTACCAACTTTTTAATTTTTCGATAATTATTTTTGGTTTAATTATAGTACTTTGAGATTTGGACATACTGTATATAAATGATTTGCCTGAAATAACAATTACATTTGAAGAAAATTGTCATCTGATTGAGTTATGACATAAAATTCCTGTCAAACTTCATTGATTGTTTAAGATCACAATGATATAAACAATCTTATTACCAAGAATAACCCCTACATACCATTTTTGATATTCGTATTTGCTCATAAACTCATTTATAAACAAACACTCAATAATCGTATGAGCAAACTGAAAAAAAAAACAGCGAGCAATGAAGAATTTAATATAACATTAAATTATATATTTCCTAGTCAAGATATATGGGAGTTTACTTAAGAGTGTCCCGTACCATTCCATTTTACATCGCGGAAATAAATTCAGTCGCGATGAGACTCAAAAAGCTATTAGTAAAATTAATTTTATCGCCGCTAATTGAAAAAGTTTGTTTAATGTAATAAGGCAAACAAATTACATTCAGTTGGACCACGTCTGCACAAATACGCTCACGGCTTAGGCGTTGTCATGCCGCGGTAACAAATCGCCAGGCTAAAGGCAATTAATATAAAGTCTCAAATATATTTTAGATTAATAATGGAACTATCTGAGTAGAGTAAACTTTCAAGTGTTATGTTGTAATAACTATATAGATTTAGAGATTAAAAGTTAACTAATGTTCTTGTATCTACCATTTTTTAACCGACTTCAAAAAAGGAGGAGGTTCTATGTTCGGCTGTATATTTTTTCTTAGTGTATGTTCGCCGATTTCTCCTTCGATTTATGGACCGATTTTCAAAATAATTTTTTTATCCGAAGTAGTGCACTTCGGAAGTGGTACCATTGAAATCAAGTTAGGATCTGATGAGGGGAAGGGGGAGAAATCGAGGGAAACCCCCAAATTTTAAAGGCACGTACAATGTTTTCACATGTTTTTTATCTAAAATAATCAGATATTGGTGTATATTGTTATAATGTTGCTTTTTAAGCACTAACCATATCATACGAGAAGTCGTAGAAACATTGTAGGCAACTATTTCTCTGGTGTAATGATTAGAACGTTAAGTTTTTTTTATTCTAGTTTGATTAGAACATGTCTCAGATCACCTAGACTAGGTATCGGACCCCAGGGAAAGAAACGTTCCTTATTTTCATTCAATCAATATTTTTCCTGCACTTTTACTTGGAGTATCCATTGAAATACTTAATAAAATAACTGCGTAATTTATTAGGTAAATATCTAACACTAAAACCAGAAAAATTAAATAGTTTTAACAAAAAAATTGAACCGACTTCAAAAAATAAATAAGGAAATCACTAAAAAGTAAAAAGTAGTCAAACTTAGATTTTTAACAGAAAAAAGAAACGTTTTAAAATAATGTAATAACATTTCCATAATTACCGTTGTAATAACTAAATAAAAATAGACAAAAACTGATTTAACCTATATACTACACGTATTTTATATTCTACTATATACACATAATTTAGCTTAATACCTGCCTAAATCTATTTAAAATATTATTTTAACTACTAACAATTGATCAGTTTGGACTCGATGTCGAGCCTAAACAATGCAAAAATAATAATATAATTTTGTGATATACACAAAATTAATTTACGAACAAACAAATCTAATTTGATGGTACAAAAAAAACGGACATCAATGAATAATTACATAAAATGATAAAATAAATAAATCATATTCTAAGCGTGTGAATTTTCAATAACAATGGTAAATGCACATATATTAAAAATACACATGAAATCTAACAAGAATCGGTAATTATCACGAGAGATGATTCTAATGTCAGGTAATATTGATAATGACAAATGATTTTACTAATATATCTAGTTACAACTCAAATTTTAAAATGCTTAAAAGATTCTCCTGCAAAACATAATAATTTTTGTGGATATTTCTTATTTGACGAAGACCTTTACACAACTAGAGATATCCCGAATAGTAACTAAATTATAATTAAAAATCTGCCTGAACTCTGTTTTTGTCGACAGAAAACGCTTTAGAAACTCTATAGTAATTTAAAAGTGTGTACAAAATATTACGAAAAAATTATATATAACAGTCTATAAATCTATTAATAATTAAAACTTGCCTTAGATCATAATTTAATTAAATATTATCGACGCATCAATGCTGTTTAATAAGCTAATGTTAGCTTAATAAAATTACGTTATAATTAATTTTAACACTCTAATTAATCAATCAGTCTGTAATTGACACCTAAAAATTGAAAATAATATTCTCGATCTATATTATCCTAAAACAATATATATATATATATATATATATATATATATATATATATATATATATATATGTATATATATATATATATATATATATATATATATATATATATATATATATATGTATATATATATATATATATATATATATATATATATATATATATATATATATATAAGCAATATTTTCGATGAGTCGACTCCGCAATGACGATATACTAAAACAAGGTTTATTGTTTTTGTTTCAGATGGCTTTCCTTCAAAGTCGCTCAATATCATTAGTGGATATGTACATTGATAATTCAGAACCATCAGAAAATGTTGGCCAAATTCACTTCTGCTTGGAATACGACTTCCAAAATACAACACTTATTCTAAAAATTATGCAGGTAAGTGCTTGAATTTATTTATTTTTATGGCGTGTAGGTGAACAACGAAATTGACCACGTCAGAAATAGTTGCGGAAAAATTGTGCTATCTGAAAATTGAAGTAATTACTCCAAATAAAAAATCCTGTAAAAATGGGTAAAATAGGAGAGAATTTCAAAGATAAGCCGCAATTGCCCGAAGCCGTTTAGTGGAAATTGCAAGCAATTTCGGATAACCACTATAAATGTATTTTTCGCATTTAACATACCACAGAATATGGCGCAATATTTAAAACATTAAAAGCTAGAATAAAAGTTCTATACTAGTTATAATTAGCTAATGTAATTACTAAAATTTAGTTTCTTAAGAAGAATTGAAACTTCCTTCAAAATATATAGGAAGTAACAATGAGAAACATTTGTAATATGCATAACTCTAGATACATTAATCGTTTTAGATCTTCGATAACTTAATTATTAAATATCTTGTTATATAATTTTAATTGAAGTCATTTTAAACTAAATTGAAATTAATATTAACGAAATTACGTGTCGAGCTGTACTTATGATTTATATTTCAACCCATAGCAATATTCCATCGACTTGTTCCTTTCAAAGACGCTATGGTATGACTTCAAAGTCATCTATTAGGAAAATCCGAAATAATACATAAATCTTCTCTACTCTATAATACGATTTTCTACAGTTATCCTGTAATAATTATATACTCACCTTTAGATGCTTCCACTCTCATCATCCTGTCTTGGAATTGTCAGCATTAAATCATAATCCCACATCCATAAAATTTCATTCAGTTACTGTCACTTTCTGAGCTACTATTCAGATCAATAACTACGCTGTTAATTTCCAATCTAACACTAGTTCACAATTCCAATTTGAACGCAACCGAAAGATGTTATTGTAAACAATCCTTTCCACATACCCAAACAGTTCTTATTTACATATCTTTCTCGACCTGTAGGTCTATTGTAGTAATTCTTTAACACCCATAAACGTTATACTCTGTGGCTATATTTTGTATCATTTTCAAGACCTATTTCTAAAAAAGTAAATTACATAAAACAGTTTATTTACATTCACCAAATAACAATTTGAAATACTTCACTCTTCAGGGTAGTATCTTAAAAACTAAATTAAGTTATGCCTTAAGTCATTCCTTAATTACAGCCTTTGACACTTGTTGGAATCTTCTTCACTAGTAGAATGCTACGGTATAATGCATTGCCTATTACAATAACTGATGTTTCCTCTCAGTTCTTTAACAGGATTCTTTAACTGATTTTCAAATCAGGATAAAAACGTATGGTTATTTCTTTATTGTAGTCGCTCTTGGACCTGGACACGAACTCAGCTCCAGGAATAAAACCATTCTTGCTTGTATCACGATGAACAATATATCTGCAATGGGTTAGAAAAATATATTCTGAATAACAAACCCCAATGACATGTTACTCTAACTGTTACCTTTTTTCATCAACTTTTATTCTATTTAAACTATTTTTATTAGCGTCCTGTCGAAGGTGGCCTAATATTTCATTTTGAAATATCTATCTCTATACACAAATTGAAGTAAGAAATATTCCTTCATTTTATTATATGCTTTTGAAAACTTTATTCTCTTAATATCAATATTGTTAGTTCCTTTAGACCTCTTTGTGGGTTATCTTGGCAATATTAAAAACGTATATTTCTTAACAGTGTATGAAGGGATGACTTACATCCCTCAAAGAGCTGCGTATCCCTGGGTTTTTTATGGATAGTTTATAGAGTAACAGTTATCTATGAAATAATTGTATTAAATTATGTATTAATCTAATCTCGCATAGAGCTAATATCAAGGCATGACATATTAAAAATATTTCCAATAAAAACCCCAGCAACTTAATATTCAATAGCATGACTACTTACGACTCTAACGCATTTTAGTGGTAAGAAGGGCTCTCATTACATAGACACGTAATCTTTTTCTGTTCGACTATTTATTAACTTTCATATCAAAGTAATCACAAATATTAAGCAGCGATTTTATATTTATCAAAACAGACAAAACGCTAAAAGAACATTTGCCAATTTATAACCTCTTATGTCAATACACATATTTGTCTACCCAACTTGCCGGTTATATGTTTGGACGCACCAGACTGCATTATGTTTCTTTTCCACTAGAATAAAATGAGAAGAAAAACATTGTCTGATATTAAAACGATTTTACTAACTGAAATAGGTAATACAATATATATATATATATATATATATATATATATTGATGACGTGAGTTCGCTGCTATTTTGGATAGACTATATAGATCAACTTCCCTTAAAGTCGGTTAATTAAAACTCGTATAATATTTTGATGTATGGCGACTTCAGAATTCTTTAAGAAATTGTAATAACATCGTAAACTGTCTCCTCCCATTATATTCCCATCTTGATAAAACCAAAACAAAAACGAAAATTCATATTTGTTTCTGTTCAGCCCCGGAGATTTCGATTCAATTTAATGTCGCATTAATTTCGCAGGGGGGGGGGACGTTGTCTCGGAACGGTCCAATACAAAGATTGGATCTGCGTATGCGAATTTTAAATTAAATCTTTCTTTCACGTCACGCTACGGCCTATTTCGAAATTTCAAAACTTTCTTGCGCGGCGTTACTCTTTTAGAGACGGTTCGTCGAGATTGTCTCCCGACCGCGATCGATATTTCCCCGTATTAGAACACCACCGATCCCAGAAAACTTCATTTCCAATTTCTGGATATTTTGCGTACGACATTTGGCGTTATTATATGAGGTCTTGAAATTTCCATAACTAAAAAATGTATTTCTATATATATATAAAAACACGATAAAAATAATAAGCAACTTATAACCGGCAGCGCCATCTATGACCTCAGTTTTTCATAAAGGCGCATCCACCACTTATTCATTATGTTATTTTTGCAGAACTAAACGGAATCGATTAAATTAAAACAAATATAAACAGTCCGGAATCATCCACTTAACAAATTGAATCTACATATTTCAACGAAATCATTTTCGACGGGCGGTTATTTCAGTCGGTTTACGAGGGAAGTTTTAGTGCGCAATTTTCCGCAAGTTTTCTTTCACGTCGTTCCGCCCAATTGACAACTTTCAATGTATAAAGGAAATATATTAAAATTTAAAGTATTCCCCGGGAACTTATGCCGTTCCCCGTCCGATGAACTAGTTGCTTGAGAACTTTCAAGTTTTTAGCGAGAAGCTTACCCTTTTGAGGTAACGAGGAATATAAAATGAGCCGAAGGTTTTTTTATGTAGAACATGGTTGGGAGCTATTTAGCTTAAGGTTTAATTCAGTTGAAATTGAATTGAATATGATAATTACAACGAGGGTATCGTAAATAAATTGAAATAACTAGTATTAAATCAGAACATACCATCTTATAATTTCCATCTTATATTTCTCTCAAGTATAAACACATGGTCCTTCCAAAATAACAGTTAACGCACGTCATGCAAAATATAAGAAGTAACAACGTCGCAATGTTGCCGCATCAATTTTGGCTTTTACATATAACAAGATCCTAAGGCAAACAAAATAATGAAACAAAAATAATGTTATTAAATATATTTTATTTTAACATTACAATACATGTAATTCATATATCATCGAAGGACTTAAACCACGGTTAATTAAGTCCCAATAGATTGTAGGTTAGAGTTGTTTTATTACTCTTTTCCACGTCACCCATGAAATAGAATTCTAGGCGCTTTTTTATATGGTGTTATCCACTGGACGCCTAGTGCACCTAATTAACAATTTTATATCCAAGAAATGTATTTTTATTTTCATCGGAGAGCATATTTACTTCTTTACGTTTGGTTCTTGTTTCCTTCATTAGTCTAACGTTTCCATGTCAAGTCCTTTTAATGTGAGTATATATCTCCTTATTATCCTCGGTTAATTCTTATGCATATTTTTTTGTAAAACTCTAGAGATTATATCATATATCTTCTGGTTTAGTTAGTTAATTATCCGTAATATATTAGCCACATCATCTGTAAATGAATTAGTATCCATATTAAAACCAAATGCTCATATATATATTCTGAACAACTACATATACAGATATATATTTACAAAAATCTTACAGCCAGCGTCACGTTCACTATCATTTGTCAATTTCTTCTTCAATGTGTGTGAAGGAGTTCATCCAAACCGAAACTGTTATTGTTGAAGGTATTCTTCATTATATATCCCTCTCGGCCAGTATATAGAATTATTACTAATTCTCTAGTATTTAATCTACAGTGTATTTTTTCTAGGCTTTCTTCTAAAAAACATGTAACACAAACATTTAGTTCATATTTACCAAGTAACAATTTAAAATAGTTAATAAATGAAATAAATGAATATGAATATGAAAATAAAATTAACATCGAATATTGAAAAAGATTCACTCATTTTTTTCATACATTTCATATATATTTAATTCCGAATAATGGCTGGTTTCTGTGTGGTTTCTCTTTGGTGGATATAACATTATATTGTTCTTTTTTGAGAGAGTTTAATCACAGTCCCCATATTAATATTGCAACTGCAAGGCACTACAAAATATCTCCTATAACAGGTCAATTCAAAAGTCCCCGGCCGAACATAGTAAAATACATTTTATTGGCACAAATAATTTTGACATTTTTCAACATAATTCCCTTCAAGGGTGATACACTGATTATAACGACCCTCCAACTTTTCTATACCATTTCTGTAGTACGATTTGTCCATTGCTTCAAAATATGCCTCAGTTTCAGCGATCACCAATTCATTCGACGAAAATTTCTTCCCAGCGAGGATTCTTTTGAGGTCTGAGAACAGAAAATAGTCGCTGAGGGCCAGATGTGGAGAATACGGTGGACGAGAAAGCAATTCGATGCCCAATTCATAGATTTGTGTCATCGTTTTCACTGACTTGTGACACGGTGTATTGTCCTGGTGAAGCAGCACTTTCTTTTTCTTCACATGCGGCCGTTTTTCGACGATTTCTTCCTTCAAACGGTCCAATAACACTATGTAATAGTCACTGTTGATGGTCCTTTTTCAATGTAGTTAATAAAATTATTCCATGCGCATCCCAAAATACAGACGCCATGACCTTGCCAACCAACTGTTGCGTTTTCCCACGCATTGGAGCGGGTTCATCGTGTGCAGTCCACTGGGATGACTATCGATTGGACTTCGGAGTGAAATAGTGGAGCCATGTTTCATCCATTGTCACATATCGATGCAAAAACTCGGGTTTATTACGCTTAATCGTCTTCAAACATTGCTTCGAAACATCAACTCGTTGTTTTTGGTCAAAAGTGAACTCACGCGGCACCCACTTGGCACAGAGCTTTCTCATACCCAAATATTCGTAAATTATATGATATACAAGTTCAGTTTATATCTTTAGAGTGTCTGCTATTTCATTCAATTTCAATTTACGTTCATTCAAAATCATTTTCTGGATTTTTTAAATGTTTTCGTCGGTAACAACCTCTTTTGGGCGACCACTGCGTTCACCGTCTTCGGTGCTCATTTCACCACGTCTAAACTCGGCATCAAGCCAAGTTTTTGCTTCAACTGTATTTTTTTCCCTTCAAAAAGCGTTATTTTATTATCAGGCGAAATTTCTTTTTATCCATTTGTTTCACAATAACAAAAGTTGCTTCAATCAAAATGCTGTAATTTACAAACAAGTAATCCGACAGCTGTCAAAATTATACACGCATCTTTTGAAGGTTATGGCTAACTAAAAACATATGGATTGAATTCTGGTGTGGCCATCTATGTGTCAGGCCGGCGACTTTTCAATTAACCTGTTATGGTCTGATTTTAAAACGAATATACAAACGGCAATAAGCAATATATTCAAAGTCGTGATGGCGTGAGTTCACTATTAAAGAAGTTTGAAAGGACTGTATTTTCTTTCTTTTAACTATGTCAATCTTTGTGCCAACAAAATCCAATTTACGGATTTAAAAGTTTTTAAAAACATTTTTTATTGTAATAAATACTTTCGAAAATTCTGATCGACAACTGGAAAGAACACGACTAAAAATTTAACAACAATATAATAAATGGGTATTAACATGATTAGGCAACCACTACACAATTTCCAGAGTGGCTCGGTATTGTTTTCTGATCCATTCCGCCTTGCCGCAGTCCAGATTGAAAGTAAATTCAATTCGGATTATAAACCGACAACGTTCCGCTTTTCCCATTTTCTCCACCGCTTTAGTTTAAACTAAAAATCATTTTAAAACTAACAAAGTTAGAGCGGGAAATGATATACACGCGGAATATGCCGGAAATCGCGACATATGGATTGTTACATATTTCGGCGAGGCGGGAAAGCGCTGAATAAAAATATCTGAACCGCTGGGTAACTTTTAATTAACAAAAACAGATTTGTTGAATAAAATTGAAAAATATATTTAAAGACTGTCCCAGAGTGAAGGCAAAATTTAATTTTCCACCATTTGTGTCGTAACGAATTGGCCGCAAAAAAACAGTTAGTTGGACAGCTGAAGTATTTTATGGTAACACTATACGAAAGAAAGCGTTTTCATTTATATTTTCTATGTGTTTCTACATGAAAAGGTGTATTCCGACATATTTTTTATTACATCTTTATTAGATGCGCTTAGTACAATCTTAATTTACAATTAATTCATTACTACTTTTCCGATGTACTTGGATTAATTAACAAGCAAGACGAGTGCGAGAAAATACATCAGTATATATTCCGCAATTATAAAATCATAATTAATTATTAATTATTAACTTATAGCTATAGTTTACACTAAATGTATACACTTTACAAGTTCATATGGTTTTGTCCGCTTCAATCTCCTGACATCCTGCGCGCTATCCAGCAGTTGTATTGCTTCCACGTTAGTACGATTTAGTAATCTTCTTTCGTGTTTCAAAGCGAAATCCTACACAACTTCGCAAATCCATTTGATTTCCAGGTCATCGTGCAGTTCTTCCTTGGTTACATAGCGATAGGCATTGGTAATCAATCGAAGAACCTTGTTTTGACAGCGTTGTATGACTAGTTGATTTGAATTTTTAGTGCAACCCCATATTTGCACCCCATAGGTCCAAATTGGCTTTATAATTGTATT
The DNA here is from genome assembly GCF_030347505.1 of Rhynchophorus ferrugineus. Classification (NCBI taxonomy): domain Eukaryota; kingdom Metazoa; phylum Arthropoda; class Insecta; order Coleoptera; family Curculionidae; genus Rhynchophorus; species Rhynchophorus ferrugineus. The sequence continues at coordinate 1,783,571 of NW_027472582.1, read as the reverse complement.
ATAGATCAACCTCTTTGATTTTAGATCACGTTGAGAGTATCTTCCGACTAGCCAGTATAGTTGTTTTATTTTGGTTCTAATCTGTTTTGCTTTTTGTCTAACGTGATGCTTCCCCTTTAATCTACCGTCAAGATGGATTCAAAGGTATTTAGCTGATTCTGTTTGAGGAATCGGGCATCCATGAGTGATATAATTAAGTTTTTATTATTTCGCCTCAATTCAAAATATATATTTTGCCATAATAATTATGTCATCAGCAAAGATTCCAGGAAGTGTCTCTTTTGTTGTTGGAATGTCAGCAGTGTAGAGTAGATACAGGAGAGGTACTAAGACGCTACCTTGTGGAACTCCAGCCGAGATATGTTTAAATGTTGAGAACGCCATTTCGTGCGATACTCTAAAGTATTCCGATATATAATCCATCTAAAATAATAGTGATCTCAATTCAAAATATATGTAATATATATATATATATATATATATATATATATATATATATAATGACTTGACAAGGGAATGTGTGATGTACATACAGCAACGAAGGAAACAATAACTAAAAGTAAGAAAATCTTATCAATATATCAAAAATATAATCTTCAATGAAGACAAAATACATTAGGCGCCCTCTACTTCATCAGTTCTACAATCATCTCTTCACAAACAATCGTACAAACTATTGTGGCTGTATAATTATCTGTAATATATATATATATATATATATATATATATATATATGTCTTAAACTAAACCAAATGTATTGCCTGATAGGGATATAAATCTAAATTGTCATTTGATAACGAGGATTCGGTGATAAATAGAACAAAGCGTCTTGTTTTCCTAAAAACCTTTATTTTAATTTTAAGAAGTGATCATGGAAACTTCTTAAGTATTTATAACGGGTACAATCCCAATATCTTCCTTTTTATGTAAAAGTATTGAGTTAATATTTTAGATAATTAAACATTATAATAAAGTGGCATTTAGTGGTAAGTAAGAAGTCCAATCGGAAAAGATGATGGGCGTCCAAGCAGTTAATTTGTTAATTCTTCAGTAAAGCTTCGAAATTTGCTATAATTAAGTTGTGGGCAAGATGAAAGTTGGTAAAACTAGTTCGAACCACTGGTTAGAAGAACCAATAGTAACAATAAGTGTCGCTATACCTCACAATTTACACCCACCTAAGTTATAAATATGGAAAAGCAGACACAGTTAGAATGTACTTTATGGTCAAGACGTAGTTACAGACAAAACGATGCCTTTCAAAAATACAATCATAGATAATTAAGAAATCATAAAGAAATGAAGAAGTTAAGGCATTAAAATAATAGAATAAGGATCATTATTTCGAAGCTACATTATCGAAACTGATAGTGGGATAAAAAATGAACTTGTCAAAATATATTATTAAGAGTCCTACGTGAATGGACTAAAATATTTAATACTAAATCCGTTTGCAACGATACCATCTTTATATCGGACCTTTTGCCGTTGCTCCTCCAAGAAATTACTGCTACATTAAATTGAATCAAAATCTTCCTCGGCTATAAAACCAAATAAGAACGAATTTTTCCGTCTGCTCTCGCTGATCAGATAAGATAACAATGCGAGACCGTTTAGTATGAAACTCTTTTTCCGTACGAATAATAATTACTTTTTTATCCTTATTTTTATCATATTCTGGAGCATATTTAAGCACTCGGGGGACCGTGGAAAATGAATTTTTTTATTGTCCATAAAATGTGCTCTTAAAAAATTAAAAGGCAAAGGTGGAATTTGATTACACCAAAAGTACTGTTAGTATTTTCTTTAACGAATTTAGGTCGTGAAATCTGCCGTGCGTAATCCAACAAATTTCGAAGCTTTGGTGTCTAATTTATTTATTTATTTTGCTTATTATATTTTAGATATTTCGTTGTCCCATACCCAAAGAAAACCAACGTTGCTCTTAGTTTGAATAGATATGTAGTAAACTCGACGAAAATAGATATTTTCTAAAAAGAAAGGTATGGAAAGCATCATATAAAACTTCGAAAGACAAATTGGTACAGTTTGTATTAGATTGGATAGAATAACCTGGTATATACGCTTAGTGAATTGAAATCTTTAAGGAATAACACCAAGCTAATTATCATTAAGTTGAATTTAATAGTAAGGAATTGAATCTAAAAGATATAAAAGTACCTATTGTAACGTAATTATAATGTACATAAAATATTTACTTACATTCATAAAGACTTGTTGCATCTATCATAATATAATTAAAACATCGCAGACGAAGGTCACTGCTTGTTGAATCATCCGGTTTTAACCTAAAGTATTCTGATCAGATTCTGATCAAAAATGGCATGTATGATGGGAAAATAAAATGATAGGAAAACCGAAAAGGGTGGCAAGCTAACATGGACTGTAAATAGTCTGGCTTTTATAATATATCAAAATCTAATGATGTAAAACACCATATTGCAAGCTGGTAAAAAATAATTTCATAATGAAATACATTCTCCAGATCTTGCTCCTCTTGACTATTATTTGCTTGAATCAATAACATAAAATATATCTAAATAGTTTCAATCTTACAAAAGAAATTGAAAAATATTGAAGAACAAATGAATTGATTTACTGGATATTCGATTATTTTACATCATTATAAAAATCTGCGTCTCTAACAGGTCGATTGAAAAATCCCCGGCCTGACATATAGATGGCGCTATTAGAATTAAATCCTTATGTTTTTTAATTAGCCCTAACCCTCAAAACATGCGTGTATAAAAATGACAGCTGTCAGATCATTAGTTTGTGAACTATAATATTGTGAGTGAAGCAACTTTTGTTATTGTGAAAAAAATGGATAAAAAGGAATTGTTGACAAAATATTGCTTTTTGAAGGGCAAAAATACAGTTAACGCAAAAACTTGGCTTGATGCCGAATTTTCGGACATTGTCCCAAGAAAATCTATCATCAAGGATTGGTATGCTAAGTTTAGACGTGGTGAAATGAGCACCGAAGACGGTGAACGCATTGAGCGCCCAAAGGAGGTTCTTACCGACGAAAACATTAAAAAAATCCACAAAATGATTTAGAATGACCGTAAATTGTAATTGATTGAAATAGCAGACACTCTACAATATCAACTAAACAATGTGGGTGCCACGCCAGCTCACTTTGGACCGAAAACAACAACGAGTTGATGATTCGAAGCAGTGTTTGAAGACGATTAAGCGTAATAAACCCGAGTTTTTGCATCGATATATGACAATGGATGAAACATAGCTCCATCATTTCACTCCGAAGTCCAATCGACAGCCATCCAAGTGGATTGCACACTATGAACCCGCTCCAAAGCGTGGGAAAACTCAACAGTCGGCTGGCAAGGTTATGGCGTCTGTATTTTGGGATGCGCATGGAATAATTTTGATTGACTATCTTAAAAAAGTAAGGACCATTAACAACGACTATTACATAATGTTATAAAACGGCCGCATTTCAAGAAAAAGAAAGGGCTGCTTCGCCAAGACAATGCACCGTGTCACAAGTCATTGAAAGCGATCCAATTCCATGAAATGGGCTTCGAATTGCTTCCTCATCCACTGTATTCTCCAGCTTTGGCCCCCAGTGACTATTTCCTGTGCTCAGATCTGAAAAGAATGCTCGCTGGGAAGAAATTTTCGTCGAATGAAGAGGTGATCGCCGAAACTGAGGCCTATTTTGAAGCAAAGGACAAATCGTACTACAAAAATGGTATCGAAAAGTTTGAGCGTCGCTATAATCAGTGTATCACCCTTGAAGGGAATTATGTTGAATAAAGAAAAATAATTTTGGCAAAAAAATGTGTTTTACTATGGTAGGCCGGGGATTTTTCAATTGACCTGTTATACTTGAAAGTTCAATTAATAAAAAAATCATACATTGCCTATTTTTAATTTGAGAGCTCCTTAACTGTTGAAATTATTGTATTTGGTATTTGATTGAAAGGATCTATCCGTCATTGTCAGTAAACGTGTACAATTCTGTTTGTAAGTGTTAACATATAACTATTTAGGTGGATTTTTAACCAATAGGCCTTATTTTTAAAATTTAATCGAGTCAAGCTGTTACTAAAGTGTCATATAGCAATAAAAAGTCCTTTCTACCTAAAATAAATGATATCAACATAAGGGACATATGGTGGACAACGAGACAGTGATATTTCACTTATTATTATTGGGGCTACTTGACCCAATAAGCGGAAAATATCTAATTCTGCACAAAAGGAAGAGAGAAAAGCTTCATCGATTAAATTCAACGAGATTCATGCGAAATGGTTATAGAAAACTTCATGAACAACGAAAATATTTTGACTCAATAAAAATTAAAATTATTACGAAGGAATTATTACTATTTAACGTAAATTAAATTTTCTAAATTTAGATTTTCTAAATAACTCAATTATTATCCACGGTTGTACGCTGCACTTCACAAGTCCCATAAAACACCATTTAGCTGCTAATTTTCAAGTAAATAAACCAAAAAGCATTCTGTGTAATAACGAACTGAGCTTCTACACAACGTAGTCGGGTCACATACACAGCCCCTATTTACACCGTTCAGGTTTTAGTGCTTTTTACGAGAACAACGCCGTTAAACTGTGTTGACATCATTTCGGGTTACGTCAGTCCCGCAACATACAAGTAGTAATAAACAAATAAGTAAATAAAGTTAATTCATTAATGCAAAAAGTAACGTAACGTAATAAAATTGTTCTTGTTTCTTTTTCGAATATAAATACTACGACGACTTTTTCGAATATATAATACTGACTAGGATAATGAAAATATGTTCTTTCACTCCTGACTACAACTGGTCTTTAATAATAAAGGTATTAAATAAATAAAATTTAATAATAAAAATACCAAAATTAGAAATTGTTCGTATTCTAGTTGAGCAGTATTTTTAAATACAGAGATTACAATAATCTTGTACTACACACAACAAATACATACATTAGAAAAAATATAAATAACCTGATCAGTAGAAATGTAGAAATTCAGATATTTCAAAAACTTCTAAAATGGCCTTGTTAATGATATTTATTCTTAATTAACACTTAAATTGTTAAAAGGACTTTGTTTTCATGAACGAATGAATGAATGAATATCTATATATTCATCTTGCTTAATATATATATATATATATATATATATAGTGTATACTTGTACTAAAGGTACTCTTGATCTTTATTAAGATTTTTCTATAAATTTTAGTGATAATAACTTCTGATTAATCTCAGGTTTCTTTAGTAGTTGCTTAACAAAGCACTAACCTAATATCGTAGGTAATAAATACATTAATTTGTGCATCAAAAGTTAAAATAATATTAACAATTATAAAATAGCTTTTTAGAATTTTAAATCTTCATTTGCTGGTGATTTGTTAGTTCCCACGTGGGACATAAGACAAAGTAGAAAGCAGTAGATAAACGAAAGCCTTATAAGGCACATTAAAGATGAGCTACCAGCAAGGGTGAAATCGAGTGAAATGAATAAACAAAGAATGATGCAATTATTCTATTTTATTTAGAAAATTATATAAAGAAATTATTATATTAATCAGCCTGGCATATTTATTGTTTTTATGTTATATATGTATTAAGAAATATGGATAAAAGATAAAGACTATACGAATACATAAATGAAGTAATGAAAATACGCAGCTGTTAAAATGCAACTTACCACATAATTTGCATAGATGGAAAATATAGGACAAATAATATTATGAATTGTTAACAGTAAATTTGTAAACAATATAAGGTACGGATTAAGGATTCAGGTATTAAGGGTTAATATAATAAGATATGTGACTATATAATATTTTATTGTTTTAACTTTGTATAAATTATTTTGATTATTTTCTTTATAGATCTAAGTTTTGACAAATCAATAGTTAATTTAATAATTGTAAATGCATTCCTTTAAAATATATTTCTCAATTGTAAAAAGTAAATTGCCTAATTGTTGGTAATTGTTTTGATATAAATACTAAAGTCATATATCAAGTTCAAAATTTTTATTCACATATTCTCTGTTTTAATATACAAATATCTATTGCCTCATTCATTATTCCATATTTATATTTATAGCATAAAAGTAAAGAAATATCATGTATACTTTTGATGCTCTGAAGTTGTTACAGTTAATAATGGAATGGAATTTAGATTTAGTTAAATGCCATTTAAAAAAGGTTAGTTCTTGAGATGTTTTTTTTGTGTTATTTTAAGGACTGTCGTCATTCCGCGACTATACAATACGGTGTTGATACAGAGGGGATGGGAACAGGTATAAATAGTGTATATACAATTAAAAAAAACACAAATACAGGACTACAAACACAACCATAACGAAGTAGAGGTTCTCTCCAGGCAGTACACATCAACACCCATACTGAAGTGGTAATGGTTATTTGGTGAGTGACACTAAACTTGGCATAGGCTAGAATCTATGGAGTAAATCGATTTCTCGTAGAGAGTCCATCTGCCTTTTCTCCTTTTAAAGCATTTCTAAAATTTTGTAGCCCATACTTAATTCTAATATTGGGAACTATCGACTGAAATTGACTATCGATTGTTTAGTAATTGCCTACTTTTTACTATCAACTGTTTCAGACGCTATTTTTGGTTCGACTGATTATACTACTTTTTACCAGTGACTGATTTTGTTACTATTTACTATCGACTGTTTCAGTCAAGCCGCGATCTTAACAAAAATGTACCCAATTTATGCTTACATAGTTTTATGATTTTGTAGGTAGTTTGCTTGTAAATAGCAATATATTATATATTAATTATACTTAATTCTAAGCTGGGTGAGCCGTGGAGGGTCGTTCAGTATGTGATAAACTGGTAGTTATTTTAATATGTTTTAATATAAAAACATGTATTTATTTATTATTAAATATATTTGTTATCTTATATTGAAAATTCTGTGAAATGTTTGTGTTAAATTACTCTCTTTTCTCCGTTAACTACTAACTTCCAACTAACTAACTATCCAATTTAGATGAATGGTAAATATAGTACCTTTTCAAAACCATTATTTCAGCTAAACATGCACTTTTTGTTCATAGAAACAAAAAAAGACCATTCATACGATGAATATAACAAACCGGCAATTATTCTTTGTTTTGAAATTTACACAGCAGGCATTTTAATTTTCGCGTTAAAAGGGTTGCCGTAAAAACGGGCCCGTAATCTCTGATAAACCGACAAATATCTTCTTTTTATTTTTGGAAATTGCTTTTTTTCAAATGCCTGCAAAGTTCGTTTAATTAATGCGTTTAATCTGATTTAGAATTGCTTAATAAACAACAGCATCCGTATGATGGGTCGTTGTTAGAGCCAAAGGACGCCTGGTATTGCTGTGTTGAAGCTGACGAAAAATAAAAGTGAAATTAGTTTAGTAATGATCATTCCATATATGTCGAGGATATTCTCAAACAGTTACTTGTTTTGTGTAACTTCTTAGAATGCTTCTTAGAATTTTAAATCCTCATTTGCTAGTGATTTGTTAGTTCCCACGTGGGACATAAGACAAAGTAGAAACAGTAGATAAACGGAAGCCTTATAAGGCACATTAAAGATGAGCTACCAGTAAGGGTTAAATCGAGTGAAATGAATAAACAAAGAATGTTACAATTATTCTATTTTATTTAAAAAAGTATATAAAGAAATTATTATATTAATCAGCCTGGCATATTTATTGTTTTTATGTTATATATGTATTAAGAAATATGGATAAAAGATAAAGACTATACGAATACATAAATGAATGAACAGTAAATTTGTAAACAATATAAGGTACGGATTAAGGATTTAGGTATTAAGGATTAATATAATAAGATATGTGACTATATGATATTTTATTGTTATAACTTTGTATCAATTATTTTGATTATTTTCTTTATAGACCTAAGTTTTGACAAATCGATAATTAATTTAATAATTGTAAATGCATTCCTTTAAAATATATTTCTCATTTGTAAAAAGTAAATTGCCTAATTGTTGGTAATTGTTTTGATATAAATACTAAAGTCATATATCAAGTTCAAAATTTTTATTCGCATATTCTCTGTTTTAATATACCAATATCTATTGCCTCATTCATTATTCCATATTTATATTTATAGCATAAAAGTAAAGAAATATCATGTATACTTTTGATGCTCTGAAGTTGTTACAGTTAATAATGGAATGGAATTTAGATTTAGTTAAATGCCATTTAAAAAAGGTTAGTTCTTGAGATGTTTTTTTTGTGTTATTTTAAGGATTGTCGTCATTCCGCGACTATACAATACGGTGTTGATACAGAGGGGATGGGAACAGATACAAAGTGTATATATAAAATAATAAATTAATAAATAAATAAAATTAATAACACAAACAGGGGGGGGGTTAAAAGTATAAATAGTGTATATTAAATTTAAAAAAAAAACACAAACACAGGACTACAAACACAACCATAACGAAGTAGAGGTTCTCTCCAGACAGTACACATCAACACCCATACTGAAGTGGTAATGGTTATTTGGTGAGTGACACTAAACTTGGCATAGGCTAGAATCTATGGAGTAAATCGATTTCTCGTAGAGAGTCCATCTGCCTTTTCTCCTGTTAGTTGGGAACTATTTTCAAACGCTCCAGTGACTGATTTTGTTACTATTTACTATCGACTGTTTCAGTCAAGCCGCGATCTTAACAAAAATGTACCCAATTTATGCTTACATAGTTTTATGATTTTGTAGGTAGTTTGCTTGTAAATAGCAATATATTATATATTAATTATACTTAATTCTAAGCTGGGTGAGCCGTGGAGGGTCGTTCAGTATGTGATAAACTGGTAGTTATTTTAATATGTTTTAATATAAAAACATGTATTTATTTATTATTAAATATATTTGTTATCTTATATTGAAAATTCTGTGAAATGTTTGTGTTAAATTACTTTCGTTTCTCCGTTAACTACTAACTTCCAACTAACTAACTATCCAATTTAGATGAATGGTAAATATAGTACCTTTTCGAAACCATTATTTCAGCTAAACATGCACTTTTTGTTCATAGAAACAAAAAAAGACCATTCATACGATGAATATAACAAACCGGCAATTATTCTTTGTTTTGAAATTTACACAGCAGGCATTTTAATTTTCGCGTTAAAAGGGTTGCCGTAAAAACGGGCCCGTAATCTCTGATAAACCGACAAATATCTTCTTTTTATTTTTGGAAATTGCTTTTTTCCAAATGCCTGCAAAGTTCGTTTAATTAATGCGTTTAATCTGATTTAGAATTGCTTAATAAACAACAGCATCCGTATGATGGGTCGTTGTTAGAGCCAAAGGACGCCTGGTATTGCTGTGTTGAAGCTGACGAAAAATAAAACTGAAATTATTTTAGTAATGTTTATTCCATATATGTCGAGGATATTCTCAAACAGTTACTTGTTTTGTGTAACTTTTTCGTTCTTTCAGTCCAGTTTAGACCTCAGCAGACAGACAGCATCAATTTTATAGTTCTATAAATTGGTTTACATATAGTAACAATATCTGTTATAAATCCTTTAAGATTTATTTATAGGCCAATAACTCACCCCGTATCTAAAACTGTTAAAAAATTACATCCTTCAAATGGCACCTTAAGACTACTTTAGTTTCAGCTATTTGCGCTGATCTTTCTCCAAATTCCTGCAATATTTTACTGTTCGGGATAAACCAGGAAGCTTCTAACAATATCCCCCAAAATTTTCACATTTTCAACCTAGCACGCAAAATAACCGGAACCATCGTTTGTTTAAATATACTCTGGTTTATATTTACACCATTTTAATAGTTCTCATTAAAACGCTTTATAATATTAGCACTAATTAACCAAATACTAGAATACAATACTCATCTAACTTTCCTCTGAAACATTTGATTATTATACCATATACCTATTTGTCATTTTCTTCTTCTATGTGTTTTGATGGAGTTGATCCACATCCAAGGTGTTATTGTAGAAAATGATTCTTTCCACAATTCCCAAAGTTGTAACCAAAACAGTTCAAACTTGTGTATATATCCCTCTGAACTAACATATCCATTTTAATAATTCTTTGTCACTGCTCATATAAATTCCATAGAATTAAATACGCAATGATACCGTGTAAAGCGTTATTCTCTGGGCCTTATTTCTCTACCATTTGGTTTAGAATTAATTTGTTTTCAGACCTGTTTGTAAAAAAGTACTTTACTTAAAGCACAAACATTTAATGTATAATTATGGAGTAACAATTTGAATTAGTTCTCCCTCAAAGAGCTGCATATTCCTGAGTGACAGCTTTAGTTTCCTGTGAAATAATTGTATTAAATTATTAGTACATGGAAAATACAATACCAAAAAAGAACTACTCATTGTTTTTCATATATTTGATTAAGAAACCAACCAACATAAAGTTAATTTTGATTCGTAACCCACTTCGCATGTTTACGGTTAATCTTTGGTAAATATAACATTACAATGTTCTTAATTTTTGAGAGTTATGGTGAAAAAATATTTCCAACAAAAAACGTAAAGCGAATTAGCAATACCCACTTCTCTAATCCATTTTATTGGTAATAGAGGGATCCCAATGCAATATGTTTCTAACTGTGACTATTTATTGGTTTTGACATTTTCAATCAGAGTAAATACAAAGTTAAGCAGCGATTTCAGATACATCAGAAAATAAAAAAATAGCAAATGTTTTGAGGATTGTTTTAGACATTTGGCAACCAGGCTAATTTTATTCGGTTACATGTTCGGAGGAATGAGGCAGCATTGTATGTCCTTTTAACTACACTAAAATGAGAAGGAAAAATAGAATTTAATTTTGAAACTAATTTACAAACTGCAATAGACACTGCACTGCATTGAAGAGTATAATCAAATGACCAACAGCAAAACATTCCTCTTCAAAGAATCTTCTTTATTTTCGCTGCTCAGCATCTCAAGAACAGCCCTGCGATCTTTTTGTTAAACTCCAACTTATCGGATACGCCGTCCTAAGAATATTTTATCTGACGAGTTAAAGATAGCGGTGCTGTTGGAATTTTTAATTTAAACGATGTTGATTTGGCAAATACGCCTCCTCGGTCTTCTCGCTGTGCAAGTGCAAACAATAGAAGAGAAATTATTTCGGCGAGAAACTAGTCTGGCACAATAAAAAGGGCTGGAAATGCTGGAACTGAATAAACGAATGGACAATCTGTAAAATTAGATTTGTTATAAGCAAATCGTATTATAAAATAGAATAATAAAGGGAATTAGTTACACCGATTAATTTTTATTCGCTGCCATATATTAAATGAAATAGCTTTTATAAAATAAACTTGTTTAAACAAATTTCGTGTAATGACTGCATATTTTATACGAATCTATTTAATTCGAATTTCCATCGTGTATTTACGAGCTATTGTGTTAATCGTTTATAAAATTCGAACCACTGAATCAAAAAGCTTCTGGTAAACCTGCTTTAGTTTCCTTCACAGTAGAGCAGGGTTCCTTTTGTTTGACTCTAAACATGCTGCTTGTAATTTCAATAGTTCTGCGTGTTGTTTTGGTAAAATGTTCTTTAGCTTATGAACAACGCCGTTATGCCATACCTTAACGAAGGCTTGTGCATTCCTTTTTATCTTCCTAGGCTTCTTTAATTACATCTGTACTTCTATGATGATTATTCTATGATTCTATGTGATTCTATGATATTAATGTAAAAATTGTTTCAAATTAATAGTTATGGCAGCTTTAATTAAATATCGAACGAACTTTGCAACATTAATTGTATTCCCAATGCTGCAAAGAATTTAAACAATTATAAAGTAGCTTCGTAGAATTTGACGTCCTCATTTGTTGGTAAGTTGTTAGTTCTTACATGGTACTTAAGACAAAGTAGGAAGCAGTAAATAAACGAAAGCCATATAAAACAAATTAAAGATAAGCTATTTGCAATAGTAAGATTCCAAAATATTACATGAAATGATGGCTTGAATTAATTAAGCTTACTGACAGGGAAAAAAGATGACAGCTACTCTTTTAAAGATTGAATAGTGGAATCAATAAGTAAAGAACTATGCAATTTTATGTAAAACTGTATGTAAAGATAATTATTTTATTAAATAAGCTTGCTTTTATCTATTTGATTGTTTTTCAGTATACATTTTGGGTGAAAAATACATATAAAAGAAGAATTCTTAAATGAAGTAACGAAAATGTGTAGAGAAAATAAAACTGTTTACATAATTTTACTAGATGGAACATATAGGACAAATAAAAGAAATTATGATTTCTTAATAGTAATTAATTAAGTAAATATTTTTAAACTGCTGATAAATGTAAAAGTGTTTAACTATTAATGCAAAAAAATTTGTAACCATATAACAATTTATTATTTGAACATTATATTAGTTATTTTAGTTATTTACTTTATAGATCTAAGTTTTGAGAAGTTAATAGTTACTAGTCCTTTCCGACTAACCTACAATTTGTTTTTATGATAACTCAAACCTAATTATATAACTGGGAGGGCCCATCGGCCCTATCTCAGTCTCAGGTGAAATAGTGTTTATACATGTCACTGCTGTATTTTTTATTATATGCACCTCACTACACAATACTACACAAGATCAGACAGTTTGATTCTTTTGGGTTTGTGTCCTGTTCTGGTGATATCCAAAAGCTGCAATACATCAATATTTTCATGAGAATTGAGTCTTTCCTCCAGCCTCCTTGGAGTTCTCTTGATTTTTTGACTTACTGTGGGTATCTGAACTCAATCTCAATCTGAACGTCTCGATGTAGGTAATCGGTCCTATGTTTTCTTTCTTGTTACTCTTTACAGAACATCCCCATAATTGAATTCCTTATGTCCATACAAGATTCAGTATTTGCTTATATAATAGCAATTTATTATATACTGATAATTGTGATTTTATTCCAATTAACCAGTACATTTTCCTATATTTCAATTCCAGTTCTTTTCTTCTTTATGTTCCTTCCAGCGAAGGTTTGCATCAAAAATCATTCCGAGATATTTACTGTTGTTGCTGTATGAATTAATAGTATTATTTAATGTTATAGGTGCTTGTACGGTCTGATTGTAGGCACATGCACAGAATTACTTGTTAATACAAGTTTTAGTAATATTAACATATCATTTATATATTATTCTCTCTATTATGGCTCTATTATGAGAGAAATATGATTATCTTAATAAATTGTTGCTTAAGTTACGCAGGGTGATTAGTATTTTGTATTATTGCATAATAGAATGTTTAATTTTCTGTTGCTCTTTCAGACCCTATGAAAAAACTTGCGAAAATGTTAATAAAATTTCACAGCAAAATAAACTGTAGACATCACGAAAAAAAAAGAAAAATTACCTTTTCCTAAACCCATTATATAATAAATAGTAACCCACCATGAAAATCCAAGAGTAATTAGTCGGAGGCTGTGCGGGTCCAGCTCAACTAGACGATAAATCTAAACAATCCCCTCTCTCCCGAGCACAGGGTCATCTTTAATCATCATTACCTTCTAATTCGAAATCCTCACCCAGCATCCGGATATAAATACATTTACCTAAACATCGCCTGAATCGGGAGCCAGCTGACAAGCACTTAAAAGAGAGAAAAGGTCCCACGAAATGGCCCCTTTGTTCGTCGGGAGATCCGGCAACGCTGCCCTCCGTTCCTTTTTTATCCATTTCGCGTGAAATACGAAGATCCGGATCAATGAATAATATTTGATATCGGAATGGGTTTTCTAAAATATTAACGCTTTGAAACATCCATAAATTTTCGAATTCTTAAAACATTAAGGCCTCGCCATAATGTATTTATATGATTAATTGCCTTCGAAGTCTAGCTCTTTTTCGGGATTCGATAATATACGATCAAACTCGGTTCCTTTCAACTCATTGGTGTATCTTTATTATGAATAACATATTTTTAACAAAAAAAATCGAACCGACTTCAAAAAATAAATAGGAACTCACTAAATATTAAAATACAATCAAACTTAACAAAAAAAAATGTTTTAAAGTAAAATATGTACATAATGATTGTTGTAATAACTAAATGAAAGTACAAATTGAAAATGAACTAAACAAAAACATAATTTAACCTATCTACTACACGTATTTTATATTCTACTACATACACACATTTTAGCTTAATACATACCTAAACATATTTATCTATTTATAATATTATTTTACTTAACTACTACCAAGTGATCATTTTGGGGTCAGTGCCGAGCAACAAACTAGATTTGTTTTGTACATAATTTCATTTTAAGAACCCAACCGAACCCAAACAGTTATATTAATTTTGATTTATTTTGTTGGTAAATTAATTTTTTGCATACGTCACAGATTTATATTATTATTTTTGTATTGGTTGTGCTCGGCAACGACTTCAAAATGATCAGTTGGTAGTAGATAAAATAATATTGTAAACAGATAAATAAGTTTAGGTTTAGGTATATAAAATACGTGTAGTAGATATGTTAAATAAATTTTTGTTTATTTTTATTTAGTTATTACAACAATTTTTATGTACATGTTTTATTCTATAGTGATTTTTTGTATTAAAAATCCAAGTTTGATTATTTTTTGATTTTTAGTGAGCTCCATTATAATTTCTTGAAGTCGGTTCAATTTTTTGTTAAAAATATTTAATTTTTCTCTTTTTAGTATTAGATGATCGTTGTAGTGACTAAATGAAAGTAAACAAAAACATAATTTAACTTATCGACTACACGTATTTTATATTCTACTACATACACACAATTTAGCTTAATACATACTTAAAGCTATTTATCTATTTTCAATATTATTTTGACTACTACCAAGTGATCATTTTGAAGTCGGTGCCGAGCAACAAACTAGATTTGTTTTGTACATAATTTAATTTTAAAAACCCAACCGAACCCAAACAGTTGTATTAATTTTGATTTATTTTGTTGGTAAATTAATATTTTGCATACGTTAGAGATTTATATTATTATTTTTGTATTGTTTGTGCTCGACAACGACTTCAAAATGATCAGTTGATAGTAGATAAAATAATATCGCAAACAGATAAATAAGTTTAGGTAGGTATTAAGCTAAAGTGTGTATATAGCAGAATATAAAATACGTGTAATAGATATGTTAAATAAATTTTTGTTTATTTTTATTTAGTTATTACAACAATTTTTATGTACATGTTTTATATTAAAGTGATTTTTTGTATTAAAAATCTAAGTTTGATTATTTTTTAATTTTTAGTGAGCTCCCTTATAATTTCTTGAAGTCGGTTCAATTTTTTGTTAAAAATATTTAATTTTTCTCTTTTTAGTGTTAGATGATCGTTGTAGTGACTAAATGAAAGTAAACAAAAACATAATTTAATTTATCTACTACACGTATTTTATATTCTACTACATACACATAATTTAGCTTAATACATACTTAAAGCTATTTATCTATTTTCAATATTATTTTGACTACTACCAAGTGATCATTTTGAAGTCGGTGCCGAGCAACAAACTAGATTTGTTTTGTACATAATTTAATTTTAAGAACCCAACCGAACCCAAACAGTTGTATTAATTTTGATTTATTTTGTTGGTAAATTAATATTTTGCATACGTTAGAGATTTATATTATTATTTTTGTATTGTTTGTGCTCGGCAACGACTTCAAAATGATCAGTTGATAGTAGATAAAATAATATCGTAAACAGATAAATAAGTTTAGGTAGGTATTAAGCTAAAGTATGTATATAGCAGAATATAAAATACGTGTAATAGACATGTTAAATAAATTTTTGTTTATTTTTATTTAGATATTACAACAATTTTTATGTACATGTTTTATTTTAAAGTGATTTTTTGTATTAAAAATCTAAGTTTGATTATTTTTTAATTTTTAGTGAGCTCCCTTATAATTTCTTGAAGTCGGTTCAATTTTTTGTTAAAAATATTTAATTTTTCTCTTTTTAGTGTTAGATGATCGTTGTAGTGACTAAATGAAAGTAAACAAAAACATAATTTAATTTATCTACTACACGTATTTTATATTCTACTACATACACATAATTTAGCTTAATACATACTTAAAGCTATTTATCTATTTTCAATATTATTTTGACTACTACCAAGTGATCATTTTGAAGTCGGTGCCGAGCAACAAACTAGATTTGTTTTGTACATAATTTAATTTTAAGAACCCAACCGAACCCAAACAGTTGTATTAATTTTGATTTATTTTGTTGGTAAATTAATTTTTTGCATACGTCACAGATTTATATTATTATTTTTGTATTGTTTGTGCTCGGCAACGACTTCAAAATGATCAGTTGATAGTAGATAAAATAATATCGTAAACAGATAAATAAGTTTAGGTAGGTATTAAGCTAAAGTATATAAAATACGTGTAATAGATATGTTAAATAAATTTTTGTTTATTTTTATTTAGTTATTACAACAATTTTTATGTACATGTTTTATTTTAAAGTGATTTTTTGTATTAAAAATCTAAGTTTGATTATTTTTTGATTTTTAGTGAGCTCCCTTATAATTTCTTGAAGTCGGTTCAATTTTTTTGTTAAAAATATTTAATTTTTCTCTTTTTAGTGTTAGATATTTACTCAATAAATTACGTAGTTGTTTTATTTGATATTACAATGGGTAGGCCAAGTAAAGGTGCAGCCCGTATGAGGAAAAATATGAATAATGAAATAATGATTGAAAATAAGGAGCGTTTCAGGCTCCAAGATCCGCACCTAGTCCAGATGATTTGGCAAATGTTCTAACTAAACTAAAATAAGAAAAAAATATCGTCTGACTTCTGATTGGGAGCTAAACGCTTTAATAGTTACACCATAGAAGCAGCTGTCTTCAATATTTCTACGAGGTTATAGTCAAAATATCAATGAACTCAATTTAAGACGTCAATACGTCACGATGTTGCCGAATTTAACTATGACTTTTAGTTTATTTTGGTTCAATGTTTACTGCTATTTTGAATAGACTCTATGCTATAGTTAGTGCATAAAAAGTGAACTGAATGGCTTTTACACTGAACGACTTCCAGTTTTCCGTCATACCAGCTCAACAATAACATTATATACAAATATCTGATTATTTTAGATAAAAAATATGTTAATAATTTTTACGTGCTTTTAAAATTTGAGAGTTTCGCTCTATTTCCCCCCTTCCCCCCATGAGATCCTGACTTGGTTCCAATGAGACCTTCTCGGAAGTGCACTCTTTGGAATAAAATAATAATTTCGAAAATATAGAACCTCCTCCTTTTTCGAAGTTGGTTAATAAAGGTACGGTGTGAAATCCAAAACTTGAACGAGATCTGTATTTGCAGCTATTTTCGACCCCCAACGTAAGAGTGTGAGGGAATTTATGATTTAATTTTAGCATCATTCGGTCACATAAATGGAAAATAACGATGAAAAATTCAACATAAGACACTACAAAACGAAAATATATGTAAAATAATAACATATTTTATTAAATTTAAAATAATACTTAATGAGCTTTCAAAGAAATTAATATCCTCTAAACCTTACCAAGTGACCTGTTTTGATTTTTATTTTCAAATTAAACATCCAATCTTTGTTAATGACGGTCCGTAATCTAATTTCGTTTTGCCCCTCCCTTTCAGGGTAAAGATCTGCCAGCTAAGGACCTTTCAGGTACGAGCGACCCTTACGTTCGAGTAACATTGCTGCCCGATAAAAAACACCGATTAGAAACCAAAATTAAAAGAAGAACCCTCAACCCCAGATGGAACGAGACTTTCTACTTCGAGGGATTCCCCATACAGAAATTGCAGTCCCGAGTGTTACATCTTCACGTCTTCGACTACGACCGTTTCTCCAGGGACGATTCGATCGGCGAGGTGTTTCTTCCGTTATGTCAGGTAAGTTGCTACTTTATTTAAACGTTCGTAAGGCTCAATTTACTTTCAACTGGAGATGCTTTGATGGAAGATACGAGGGTCAAGCTGCGTTTATTTAGAATAGGAAATATTATCCTTTTAAAGGAGTTATCCTGTCTATTCGTAGGTTTTTCAGAACTTTTGAGTATTGTGTTAAGTGGTACCCTAGTGATGTAGGCGTTATGGGAAAAGTACAAAAACCACAACAATAACAACTGATAGCGCTAGTTTTATTACATTTACCACTTTTTGAGTTACTATTGACCTTCAAAAAAAAGCTGTTGAAATTTCATGATATTCTACTCATAAGTTTATTGTTACTATGCTAAGAGTGACACTGCTTTTGTAATTTTCAAAATAATGGATCTACAAAAATTTACCAGAAAAAATACCGTACTACTTACTAGAAAAAATTTCGAAAGTGTTCGCAAAGACACTGATGATGCAGAGCGCAGTGAACGTCCAAATGAGGTGGTAACATCAGAAAACATCAAAAGATCCACAAAATCGTTTTGAATGATCTAAAGATTGCGCGAGTTCGTTAACATCGTAAATATCTCAAGAGAACGTGTTTATTTTATATTGCATAAGCATTTAACAATGAGAAAGCTCTTTTCCAAGTGGATGTCGTATTTGGTCACTGTTAACCAAAAAGAAGAATTTTTTGATATTTCTGAGCAGTGTTTGGCCATGTTTAAACGTAACAAATCGAAATTTTTGCATCGATATGCGAAAATGGATGAACCATGTATCCATCATCTGTGTGGACAGCAACTGGTGACAGACCTATTTTGAGGCAGAAGACAAATCCTTCTACAAAAGTCGCATTGAAATGTTAGAGCGGCGCTGGAATGATTGTGTTACTCTTGATGCAGACCATCTTGATCGGTAAATTCAATTTTGAACAAAAAAAAATCACGTTTTCTTTGTTACGCATGAGACTTTTCAACGCATGAGTTAGAAAGTATCAATACCCAGTAAATAAACCATAAAAAAAATTGAACTTTCTTCCCAACTCAATAAATCATAACATATAATCTATAACACCGATCACAAATATCGACAATGTTCAAGTTTTATTCTCAAATATTTCAGAGTCGATTGAATTGTAAAAATCTATGTGATTCGACGCTATTTACAATAGAAAGACATTGATCGGAAACAGGTCCCTTTCACAAAGGAATGTTATTTTTAAATATCACTCTGGTCATTTTAAAAGCCAGTCGAGCTCGTCAAACACGCCTTTTAGTTGCTTTGTATTGACCGAGGTGTACTCGTATATCCAAAATAAAACATATAGATATGTTTACTTGAATGAATGGCGATCCTAAACAAACTGAATTATAGGGAAGACATGAACATTTGTTTTATATATAAAGATGATTCAGCGGTATAAAGGAAAAACAAATCTAAAATAGAGGGTTGAGTTTTTAGCTTGTCTTTTTTAGAGAGTATCTTTGTGCAGTTTTTTATCTAAAAACTAAACAACAGTAAACTTATTTTTTTAATTAATAAGTCAATTAATAATTTAATTAATAAGTCGCAAGTTCCTAGGTATTTTACATTCTCATTATATTATTATACATTATTATCATTATAAACAAAATATAAATAATTGAACAAGAATACTCCTATCAAATGCCATTTATTTTAACATTATAGTACATCTAAAAACTACAGTTAATTATACATTCTCTCAACACATGTTGTGGTATGCACCTTCAGGTTTTAAAATGTTTTCTATTTGGTCAAAATATGAGGTTGGAAATATCTGCTTGGAAAAATATTTTAAATTTCCATCGTAAACTTTACTCATATTGGTTTTTGTTTCAATAGGGCTGATTTTGATGACCCTGTCTTTATAAAACGTATTAAACCACAACCCTTCTCCAAAATTTTCAATCAATAGCAGTTGATTGATTGATTTTTTCCAGAAAAGGAGGGTAAATCGCTACCACGTAAAGGCTTCACTCAATATCGTATCATGTTATAATTGACGATGAAAAGTATATTTACTACTATTCGAATAAAAAGTTCTGTCTGATTCATCGAGACATGTAAACTATTCATTCTAAAAACTTGATTAAAGATTGATATTGGTGAAGCATGTTGCCAAATATCGGCGAAATTCATCAAAACTTATTGGAAA
Source organism: Rhynchophorus ferrugineus (assembly GCF_030347505.1). Taxonomy (NCBI): domain Eukaryota; kingdom Metazoa; phylum Arthropoda; class Insecta; order Coleoptera; family Curculionidae; genus Rhynchophorus; species Rhynchophorus ferrugineus. The sequence goes on along the minus strand of NW_027472582.1, from coordinate 1,763,437 downwards.
TAATTAGTTATAAACTGGCAAAGATTGTACTTGCGCATCGAGACTTGCTGTTCACAAATTCGCTTATCATACATTTCGATCAACTGCATTTTATTGGTTATTTTATCGGACAAGTTACAGTAGCACTTTAGTAACTAATTTAATAACAATTAATTCATAAATTAATTAATCTAATCACTTAATTTATTTTTCACTACAATTGTTCTCAATTTCAGTATTTATTCAAATGATCATATATATTGATATAAGTATTGCAAAATAATCCTCTCCGACAACTGCTATATCTTCACTTTAAGAAGTATGAAGATCCATAAGATTGGGGAAGCTAAATCGGGCAAATAAGATGAATATTAAATCAATTCATGCTTTAAATCACTTATTTTAATTATGTTTTTTGAGTTATTTGTTACTTCTGCAAGCTTGGTTCTATTTTTAGATTATAATAATAATCCTAGTTTATTGTGGCAACTAAAAGAATAGACGCACTTTCATTGCTTCTTTCTTCCAGAGCCAAAGAGCCATTTTCATACTACTTATTGCAATACAGCTTTTTGTTTTATTTCAGTGTCACACTAATATAAATCGATGCACAATATTTCATTCTCTCATCTGCAAATAAAGTTTAATTAAACTTATTATTATATTAAACACTGAAGTGACATCAACTTTTTAGTTTTATTAAAACAATCTAATCAGATTAACAAGATTAACACGTTATATTTCAAAGAAATACCTAAAATCTCCAAAATTAGTTTCATGTTAAACAGTAACCCATTTCTTAATGAAAATCCGTCTAGTCGAATTAACAATGTCAGCGTAAAGAGCATCTCTTTAAACTAAGATCGAGGTAAAAGTTTCGAAACCGCACCAAGCCGTGCTGGTAGTTAAACTGCGCTTTTCGTCGACTAAAAAGCCAAAAGGTAAGTTTAAAATTACGAAAATTAGCGTTCTCGCGAATAGCAGACTCTTTCAGCTCGGGAACTCTGAGACAATTCGTCGGCAACTTTGAAATATGGCCGTCTGTTTCAAATACACTGGAACAATTACTCTTGCAGGAATGATTGTAGGTCGGTTCCGGAAATGAAACAACTGCTTTAACAAAATTATGTGTTGTAGCAAACTCGACTGTACTTTTTCATCTTACGGGGTCAGTATTGTTTTTATTTACTGAATAAATCGTCAAAATAAATTAAAATAAAACCGTCATTTTTATGGCTCCCCTATCCACATTTTCGGTTACTAAAACCTTATCTCACAGATAGACATTTAACTATAAAACAAGACGATGGACTTTTTGAATTACATGCAAAATATTCAGTAGTTCCGCAAGACAGTGTACAAGTCCCGATACTGTATATCCTACATATAACAAATATATCCATCACAAAGTCATCTTAGAATCTCACAAGGATCCAATAACAGCATTAAAAAACCTCCAAATACACCTAGACATTACATAACTGTAGCTGAAGACATGGCGTGTTAAAGCAAATGAAACAAACAATCTATCCATATAACATTATCCATATAACATATAACATTCATTCTGCGTAGAAGAACATACTCACCAAGGAATACCAAGAATTGCCAAATTCCCCAAGTCTAGAATGTTAAATATCTTGGTATGCATCTGGACTGAAGCCTAACCTAGAAGAAGCACATTCCTTCTAAACTAAAACAACTTAAACTATATCAAATGTATTATCGGGTGCAAATTCAAGTTATCATTAGCTAACAAGGTACTGCTATACGAAGCAATACTTAAGCCTATTTGGTCATATGGAATCTAACTATTGGCTAGTATTGGACACAGTACACCATCTTGCGGAACTCCTGAATATATTGGATGTAATTCGGTATGTTCGTCACCTGTTTTACCGTAACATGTCTATCAGTGAGATAGGATTTTAGTAACTGATAATCCGGATGACAGAGAAGTTTCTTTAATTTATCCTACAAACCCGTATGCTATATTTTGTAAAAAGCCTGAGATATGTCTAGGAAAGCAGCCGAATAGTAAAACTATTACTGCAATACCAACGTAACTTAAAAATTAAAATGATGTATTGTTGAAAAAAACAGATCCAAGTCATCATCTTGTATGATAACACTCGGCTATCCACTGCAAGAGTTGAGTACAAGTAAAGAACACACCACTGCAGCTGGAATGGAAAATCCTGCATAGTTCCAGACATTTCTCAAAAGTGATAAAATTATCACAATACATGCAAACCTTCATTCGCTTTTCATCATTCGGTGAAATCTAGTGATTGTAACTCTCTGACATTCTGATATTCATATAACGTTACTTAAAGTTTTTGACGAACCTATACGGTTTCATATTTCTTAACTTACTTCAACAATACCACGGATCTTTGTGGATTTCTTTGTCTGTGATACTATGAAAGATCGTATAGAGAAGGTACAAGTACATCGGTTCGGTAGAAGTTGAGATATCATGACAAACGTCTGGAAAAAAAAGTTTTATGAAAAACGCGTTTATAGTTTCGTTTTTGGATACAATGACACGGTAAAACAGCTAAATCTCTGAAAATAGTTTAAAACATCCTCTTAAGGGCATATTCTTAAGGTTAAGCATTGAAAATATCAAAAAAAAATCAGAATGGCCTCTTTAAAAAAGCTAAAGTACAAGAATTCCCGCCCTGAAGATGGAATCTGTAACGGTTTCGAAACGTCGGTTAGTCTAAAAAGTATCACGTCTAAAACCGGTGATTTAGTCCCGAATAAAAATAGCCGGGAACAAAAAAATCACACATGTTTATGTACTTGATCTGGATAAATCAATATTTAAACGAACACATCCTCGAATATTTGGGCGTTCTCAGTTTTAGTGTGTCTTTTATTTTATACTATTCAAAGGTTCAATTTTCAAATGAAAGCTACATCAAATACACACACGGAAACAAAATATCTTCCCCCAGGTTGAAGTACTTTTTACTATCAAAGGGAGGAAACTCCTATAGCGATCTGCTTAAAATTTAGGACCATCCCTCAAGTTTATCGCTGCGTATCGCGAAAAGATTGAATAACACTATGGAGGCAACCAATTTCCGGATTGCGATATAAAGAAAGCCCGGCCGCAGGCCCTGCCTACCGTTTCGGAATAACGAAAGGATTTGGGAAGTTGTTTTGGTTAAATTTTAACACCTTGTTTATCAATTGCAGCTTATCCGAAACACATATCACGAGGAGATTAATATTTAGTGGATGAAACAATATTGCCGTCCCGAATACGTTCATCGATTATCCCGATTTATTTCCGCTTTTTTTCTCTGGGTAGAATTGTATTTTATTGTACTTTGTTGAATGAAAACATAAAAAAATCAGTTTTTTTTCTGTTATAGGGTATATAAATAAACTATCATAAGAGAATGTTTTTGTTCAGTCTCGGAACTTAATTTAATGCCTTATTCAGATAAATATTACTTATGAATTACTTATGATTAATCTTTGGCATTGATATGAAGTTTATAATATAAAAATAAAGGATATTGTTCGTTGAAATTGTGAGTGTTTGAAGTCCCTAAAATAACACAAATAACACTGTTGAAGAGACAATTTTAAAATAATAACAGTAATATTAATAACAATATGAAAAATAGTTTTATTACATAGAACAAAAAAAGGATATTACCCTTCCTCATATACATGTAGCGAGCGCTACAAGCCTTTAGGCCACCACGCATTCACCTACATCACAGTCAAAGGTTGGCAATGCTGGTGGATTGGTACCATGCGGATCCCGGCCATAAAAGTCCACGGCGCTACCGTATTTCCTTTACCTTAACATAATATCCTGTCCATTCTCCCGTCGACCACATGCAGCATTCAATATCGAAATAAACAAGTATTTCTTCAACCAGTGTTTTCAGATCTCGGGCGAGTTCCTTCCACAAAATAGTAGTGAGTGATCGGACAAACAATCGCATCGACAGCCACACATTCCAACCGACTGGACGAATATTCCTACATACATATAAACAAATATTTTTTTTATTATTTAGTTAATACATTGTTACTAGTCGTTTCCGTCTAATCTACAATTTGTCTTTATGCTTACTTAAATCTAGATATATAACTAGGAGGACCCATCGGCCCTAACTCAGTCTCTGGTGAAATAATGTTTATACAAGTCACAGCTGAATTTTTTAATATATACACCTCACTACAGAACACTACACAAGATCAGATGGTTTGATTCTTTTGAGTCTGTATCCTGTTCTGGTGGTATCCAAAAGTTGCAATATTTCAATATTAGTATGACAATGGAGTCTTTCCTCATGTCCCCTTGCAATTCTCTTGATTTCTTGACTGACTGTGGGTATCTGAAGGTCTCGATGTAGGTAATCAGTCCTATAGTATTTGGGTGCACCCACAATGCCTCTCTCAGGACTTTGTTCTGAAAAATTTGTATTTTATTAATGTTACTCTTTGCAGAACATCCCCATAATTGAACTCCGTATGTCCATATAGGTTTCAATATTTGCTTATATAATAACAATTTATTATTTACTGATAATTGTGATTTTCTTTGAATTAGCTAGTACATTTTCTTATATTTCAATTCCAGTTCTTTTCTTTTCTTCTTTATATGTTCCTTCCAGCGAAGTTTTGCATCGAGATTCATTCCGAGATATTTAGCATTGTTGCAATATGGAATGATAGTGTTATTTAATATTATTGGTGCTTGTACGGTCTGTTTATAGGTGAACTGCACATATACAGATTTACTTTCATTAATTCTTATTTTCCAAGCTTGTGTCCAATTATTTATATTGTCACTTGCCTGTTGTAATTTTCGTGAGGCTTTTTCACTATTGTCTGCGACAGCTATAATCGCAGTATCATCAGCAAATGTAGCCATCGTGATATTTTCCATTTGTGGTATATCACAAGTGTAAAGTAGATAAAGCATTGGTCCCAGTACACTTCCTTGTGGTACACCTGCTTTAGCTTCTTTTATTGTAGAGTAAGCTTCTTCTTGCTTGACTCTAAACATTCTGGTTGTAATGTATGATTTTAATAGTTCGGTGTGTTGTTTTGGTAGCATTTTCTGTTATGACAAGGCCTTCATGCCAAACCTTATCGAAGGCTTGTGCCACATCTAAGAATATAGCTGAGCATACTTTTTTACTTTCGTAACTGATACAGTTTTCTAATTTAAATTTAAAATTTCTCATGTACTTTCCTGTTATGAAATTATAAAATTGTAATACAACAAACTATGAAATGATAAACTGTAAACATTCATTTCAAAACTTGAAACAATAAAATATCACGTATTTTTGTAATGAATTCGGAATATTCCTTGTTCAGTATGTATTATATTTCACGATATTATGGCGTATAGATAGCGGTTATATGTTTAGAATTTGGGACCATACCTCAAGTATATTGCTGCGTATCGGTTATTGAACACTGTAGAGGATTTCAATTTCCGACATTCGATAGAGGAGAGAAGTTTGCAGGGGTGGAATATCGAAAGGACTCGGAAGTTATTACTGAAAAATCTTCGACGCGTTCCTTATCCCTGACACCCTATCTACGTACGGTTCAAAAAACCCAGTAAAATACCTCAAAAAAGGATAACAATAGAATGATAAGGGAGGGTATATATATATAGGAAAATTATTTTTATCTATTAAGAATAAACATAGAGTAATAGAAATGAAACTCAATAGGGGACTGTGGCGAAAAGTTTTGCTTCGCCCAACATCCAGAGGGCGTCATAATTGGCCATTCAAGTAATTTGATTGGTCAATTTAAATCTCCATTATAGGCACCTGTAAGAAAAATATAGTACTGTGAAGACATTTGGTTAGCTCATTAGTAATGTTTGTCACGTGACAGGCTTGACGTCATGCTAAATTGACCAATGAAATTTAAATAAAAAACAACAGAAAACTTTGGTGTATTGCAAATTAAAATTATCTCTTCTATCTTTTTCCTTTTTCGTATTTTTCTTTTTCCTTTTTCGTATTTTTTTAGTGCCATCAATTTAATAGGATCTATCAGAGTTTTGTCTTTATGTTTTCTTATAGTGAAAGCAAACTTTGAGTCTTTCCATCTTATAATTCTGTTCATCTGTTTTACCCAAATGTATATAGCGCTCCTTGTTATTACTTATAATATCTTATCTGAAAGATCATTACGTAATGTATAATTGAAGGGTTTAAATTTACTTTTTTTTAACATGTGATAAAAATTTTGTTATATTATCGACGAAGCAAAAGCGCGGAATAAAATAAATGAGATAACTCAAAGACCTACTAACAGTAAAATAAAACAATTTTGTTGGAGTCTAGTATATGAGATATTCTCTTTTATAGAGTCTTGCCTCTATAAAATCAGTCAGTCTCAATTTGTGGGTCTACTGATTTATTCATAATTGTATGTAAACAAAAATCACATTTAATTTCTTTCTTCAAAAGTTTTACTAAGTAACCTGAGATCTACACTACCGTACAACGTAAAACTTTGTTTATTCTTCTAGGAACATAGGGAACTGAAGTTATAGAGTCAAGTCATTAACGCTAATAATGAGCAGAAAGGGAGGTATTGGTTGAGTTAGTACAAACTTGAAGACTGAATCATTACATTCTGTTTGTTCAAATGTCGATGACACTTGCTTCGAACATACTGGTTGTGGGCCTGAAACGATGGAAATAGGCACTACATATATAGTAAGACAGTTAAAAAATTAATGGTAACAATTATGAACAGCAATGTGACTGACTCATTCAATTTACCTTCTGTATCATTTTGATTTTAATCCACCTTCATTCGTACCTATTCTGGGTTGGTGGTATTATTTTCAGCATCACTAAATCATTCATAAGTACTTAAAGGAAAGTTTAAATGTAACACATATGTCTATGATATACACGGTAATGATCATAAATCTGTTTCATGTTTAACCCAACCGGTTTAAGATTTTTAATGTTTTCTACTCATTGCTTAAAGATCGCCGGGTATTTTTTTAACGGAAAACGATGATGAATTTCCTCACTATCTGTGCATCCGGGCATTCAACACTTCCTAGAACGAAAACGCATTTCAACTACCGACTTGTATATACTAATAAAATAAAATAGTAATTTAATCTCTAAACGTTATAAAAATCTGACCACTTCTCTATGTAAGGCACATTTATAATGGCGGACAAAGTAAATAAACAAACTATAGATCGAAGAGAACCAATCAGATACCGTCGCGACTCTTAACATAGAGCTTAAAACAAGTAATATGTTAAACGTAGCGATATCTACATGTGAAACATTTCCCTAGAATTTCCTATGAAGTTAAATCTTTATTTCTCTATGAGAATAAATCTACTATAGTGTTAATTTATTACTAATCACAATAACATTTTTCGTATAGGTTGACCTTAGCGAAAAACCATCATTCTGGAAAGCGTTAAAACCCCCAGCAAAGGACAAATGCGGCGAGCTTCTTACTTCTCTATGTTATCACCCAAGTAACAGCATCCTCACCCTGACATTGCTCAAGGCTCGTAACCTGAAAGCCAAAGACATCAATGGAAAATCTGGTAAGTTTACTGATTGATTTTGTGTACACACTAAACACCACTTTATTTCACTATATGAACTTAATCATTATCACTAATTTTAGTCATCGAGGAAATTAATTTCTTCTGGCTTTAATTGGTTTCTGGTATCTACCAGTAAATCTCCTGTGCTCTGTGTCTAGCAAAGACATTAAAAAGCTACTAAAGTAATGTATTAGACGTTTTCATTTATCCTATTTTTTCACCTTAAAGAGGTTCTGTCCCCTGTCCAACCTATCTATTAAACTAACGTAGTAGATTCACTTTTGATCTCTAGTAACAATACACAACAGAAAACTATTTCTTGAAACCGGTTGGGAATGAACATTTTCAAGGAATTCGTGTGGTGGTCATTTTCCTTCTTCTTATACCTTTCCCCTCGCATGTATACCCCTGACAACTGCTGCTTGAAAGCTATTTGAAGGTTTAATCACAGTTTTCACCAAATGCTTGCTATTTATAAGTAAGAAAAAACTCAAAAACAAAACAAAAAGCTAACAAAATAAGCAATTGATAAACAAAAACAACCATAACAAAGAAGATATGAAGACGTAAGAATACAATTTAGAAAAAAAAGACACTAATACATATTAATAAAAATAATAATATAAGCACAGCAAAAGATACACGAAAATGCTCAAGAAATGTCAATGTCAACAAATACAGCAAAAATTGGATAACTAAAGTGTTTAAACAGCTTTTAAAGTTATTTACACAGATATCATCATCATTCGTGCCATTAATTTTCTCAATTGTTCTTATCGAAGTTGTATTTAAAAATTGGTGTTTTTGAAAAGACAGACACTTTATGTAACATATACCCATAAAAGTGTGCTGCATTTCCTTGTCTATGTTAAGTTAATTTCACACAAAAAATTAATTAAAGACACCGAAGATTCATATGTCTATTCTATGTTAATCATCACTACATAGTATAAAACAAAGTCGCCTTTTCTGTCCCTATATCCCTATGTGCGCTTAAATCTTTAAAACTACGCAACGGATTTTGATGCGGTTTTTTTCAGTAGATAGAGTGATTCAAGAGGAAGGTTTATATGTATAATACATGCATAATATACTTAGGCAACATTGCTAATTTTAGAGGTTTCTAACGTGATGTCGTAAATTAACCTATTTTTTTAGGCTTATTTAGCAATTAGCAAAAACGCTGCCTAACCCTACGAGTTAGATCAAATTAATGTACTACAGTATTGTACACCATAAAAAGGTCTACAAAAAAGTCCGCGATGGTATATGTTTATCTTTTAGGGATAACCCACATTAACCATTTTTATTGTTTACTTTTTACGTGAGAAAATGGCTTATTTACGAAGCTATTTTAAGCAATACGGCATTAATCCTTATCGAATTAAGTACCTTAAATACAGTGTGCAATTAATATAGATCAATATGGTTCCTTACAGCATGTAAATTAAACAAATATTTTCGGAGATATTACAAATTTAAAATTTGCGTTTAAAAATGTGTAATGTAATAAAAATTGTATGAATTTAGATATTCCAAAGATAGCAGGAAATCTTCATAGTAAGTATAGGGGAAGAGGAATTGTTTTACTCCAAATTTAATGCGTGCAGGCCAAGGGCAGTAATGAATGAACCAAAAATACTGGATCGATTTTAATCATGTTTTCATTGAGTGACATAGGCATATATATTTTATGCCCGTGCAAAGTCGGAGCGGGCCGCTATGTTTTTGTAATTTAATTTAGTATCAGCATTGCACCCGTGCGAAGCCGGGGCGGGTCGCTAGTAATTTAATAAACAAATTAGAGTGTAATAACTGTAAAATGTAAAATGGTGGTACACCCTATACAATCGAATAACATTTTTCTATAAAATCGCAATAAGACTCAGCTGGTAGGAAACTATGGATTCAGAAATGATGATGATGATATAACAAAAAAAAGGAATAACTTTACCCTTTTTAGCCACTTGTAACAAAAAATAACGTTTACCCTTATAACACGGTATGCAATAAATTTACAATTTCTTCGAGCGCCCCCCATATAAAATTTTCCCTAACATGATAAACGACGAAAGACTATTTCACTTTAGGCCAAGAAAATCCGTTACGCTGTAATTTTCCGGGACCCTTTTCAGATTTTCGAAATCAGAATTCATAAAATGTCGCGGCATGTCGCTGCTAATAGTGTTCCATATATAATAGAGCAAAAATTGGCTTCAAGTATAAATTGCATGTGTAGGGATCTTACGCAGAGCATTTTTTCCTTAGTTTTATAGGATTTATTCTATGATTATTTAAGAATCGTATAAGTGAAGTATCATGAAGAAAATCATTTTTGGAAAAGTATTTAAAATTACGGTGGAGAGTTATCAGACCTATAAATTAATTTTAAAGGATTTAGAACAGATACCTTTTATAAACACCTTTTATTTTAAAATAATTTTGAAGAGAAAATAAAACAACAATTAAGTATTTATCATTATATAAACACTGCAATAGCAAACCAAAATTATAGTTCCAAAATGTAACATGAATAACCTTTTATAAACACCTTTTATTTTAAAATAATTTTGAAGAGAAAATAAAACAACAATTAAGTATTTATCATTATATAAACACTGCAATAGCAAAACCAAAATTATAGTTCAAAATAATAATATAATATAAAAAATGTAATATGAAGAACCTTTTATAAACACCTTTTATTTTAAAATAATTTTGAAGAGAAAAAAGAGAAAATAAAACAACAATTAAGTATTTATCATTATATAAACACTGCAACAGCAAACCAAAATTATAGTTCAAAATAATAATATAATATAAAAAATGTAATATGAAGAACCTTTTATAAACACCTTTTATTTTAAAATAATTTTGAAGAGAAAATAGAGAAAATAAAACAACAATTAAGTAATTATCATTATATAAACACTACAATAGCAAACGAAAATTATAGTTCTTATAAATTATTCGTATATATAAAATCTCCCTTGAAACTCAAGTTCTAATTTAACTAAGTTTACTGTCTATTACTAAGTTATTTAACTTTTTATAAACATATTAAATTTTAAAATGAAAAAGAGAAAATAGAACAACATGTAAGGTAACAAATATAACTTATTTATCAATATATAAAAACTCAAGCATTCATTTATTATTTATTTTTAATATTATTCAATAATATATCTTGCACAGCACTAAAAAAATACCTTAATTTTTTCCTCATCAAATCTGTTCGATATGCAAAAACACCATAAAAACCCCTCTCAAAGAATGTAATAAAAATCGATATGCATTAAGCTTGTTTGTAGAATATACACGTAAACAATCATGGCTATATTCTTTTAAAATTTCATACTGTCCATCATTTATTATGATTAACATAAAATCTTTTTATTTAAAGTAGTGACCACGAAATAGATACTGTGGCTTATATAAAACACATCCTGTATTTTTGACCTCATTTACCAATGCTTCATCACTTGTAGCGTCACTTTTTTTGTACCTATGGAATTCAATTGGTTTGCTTGTTGAGATGAAAATAAATCCGAGATGAATGCTTGAAAGATGGGAAAAAGGCGTAAATTTCCTAAAGTAAAAATGATAGGAAGAAATAGCGGCTGTCGATAGACAATACTCTGTACAAAATACATTGTATCACAATAAAGCTTCAAATATTTTTAGAAAAAATCCTTTAAAACTAATTAATAGGTCTATAATTAAACATATTCTTTAACTGTCGAAATATGAGGACGACATTCCTTACGACGAAAATTCTGAAGAACTTTTATTTTATTTCAAAGTGCTTGTAGAATATTGCAAGCTTCGACTACAAGCTTTGACACTGTTATATATGCTGAAATTAAAAAGTTAAAGAAAAATCTCAACCTTCAGTGATTTTTCTTCCACTCTCTCAATGTTCTCGTATTTTTTCCAGATCCATATGTGAAGGTTTGGCTCCAATTCGGTGATAAGCGCGTGGAGAAACGCAAGACCGCCATCTACAAGTGTACCCTGAATCCCGTCTTCAACGATTCGTTCTCCTTCAACGTCCCGTGGGAGAAGATCCGGGAATGCTCGTTGGACATCATGGTGATGGATTTCGATAATATCGGCAGAAACGAGCTCATCGGTAGGATATTGTTGGCCGGTAAGGAAATCAATTTATTAATTTAATATAAATCACTGTTGCCTTGAAAATCTGCACATCTGATATTGAAAATAATTAAGACCTATAGCCCGTCCAATAAAACAGCCAATACACGTCATGACGTGACCAAATTATTATCACTAATGCTTTAAAGAATTTTGCAGACATTTGACAACATGGCCCTCCAATACCAACCCAATCAAAATGTTATAAGCTGATTCGGTTACATGTCCCAACGCATCAGGGAGCATTCCATCCCTTCTTAGCCAGGTTAAAATAGGATTAAAAAATCTGCTTCAAGATTTACGAATTTTAAATTTTTACAATATATTCGACGTTATCTATGACGTGTATTGGCTGTTCTGTTAGACTGTGTATTCTGTGTGAGTGAGGTTGAGAACAAATTTGACCTCGTTGAGTTTTATTCCCCAATGTTGGATCCAATCTAATCGCATAAATGGTTTAAGTAACAGATTACTTGAAAGGATATGTATCATTTTCGAGGGAAATTGTCCAAGGTTACAGGCAGGAGTTTAATCGATACGATAAACTATAGATATTTTTAATCGAACACTGCCTTAAAATCAATTACCGCACCTAATGACACAAGTTTCAATCCAGGTCAATTTTTGGACTCAGATTTCAATCCACGGGTCAAGATTGCTATTAGTTTTCGAGTTAGCGCATGGTAGCAGTACTGCGTTCTTATAACGGCTGTCAGCTCATGAAGTTGCATTCTAATGCCATTTGGAAGTTGTTTTTATGCTGTGAGTGTGATTTGGAACATGTAAAAATGCAGAGTTAACATTGCAAAGTCGATTCAAAGTATTTTTGCTACGTTTGTTGATGTTATATCCTTGGCAAAGCGTGGAGTAATCATGATAAATGCACTCAAGGATGCATATTAGCAGATCCTTGGTTTTGCTGTAGTAAATACTGACAAGCCATTGGTTCATTTTGTGTGCAAACGTTAAGGAGGGAACAGAGAAATTAACACATCCATTGGAAAGTCCCCGGCCTACCATAGTAAAACACATTTTTTAGCAAAATTAATTTTTTATTAAATATAATTCCCTTTAAGGATGATACACTGATTATAGCGACCCTCCAACTTTTCGATACCATTTTTGTAGTACGATTTATCCTTTGCTTCAAAATAGGGCTCAGTTTCGGCGATCACCTCTTCATTCGACGAAAATGTTTTCCCAGCTAACATTCTTTTGAGACCTGAGAACAGGAAATAGTCCCTGGGGGCCAGATCTGGAGAATACGATGGATGAAGAAGCAATTCGAAGCCCAATTCATGGATTTTTGCCATTGTTTTCACTGACTTGTGACACGGTGCATTGTCTTGGTGAAGCAGCACTTTCCTTTTCTTTAAATGCGGCCGTTTTTCGCAAAACGCTATGTAATAGTCGCTGTTCATGGTCCTTCCTTTTTTAAGGTAGTCAATGAAAATTACTCCATGCGTATCCCAATAGACGCCATAACCTTGCTAGGCAACTGTTGCGCTTTCCCATGCTTTGGAGCAGGTTCATCGTGTGCAGTCCACTCGGATGACTGTCTATTGGTATTCGGAGTGCAATGATAGAGCCATGTTTCATCCATTGTCACATATCGACGCAAAAACTCGGGTTTATTACGCTTGACATCTTCAAACACTGCTGTGAATCATCAACTCGTCGTTGTTTTCAGTCAAAAGTGAGCTTGCGGCACCCACTTTGCACGGAGCTTTATCATACCCAAATATTCGTGAATGATTTAATGTACACGTTCAGTTGATATCTTTAGAGTGTCTGCTATTTCATTCAATTTCAATTTAAAGTCAATCAAAATAATTTTGTGGATTTTTTTAATCTTTTCGTCGGTAACAATCTCTTTTGGGCGTCCACTGTGTTCACCGTCTTCTGTGCTAATTTCACCATTTCTAAACTTAGCATACCAATCCTTGATTACTGGATTTAAAATTAACCTGTTGCATAGATGATTGATACTTTTGCTCGATGAATATCGTCGACATAAATGCAACAAAAAAGTTCCACATGTACTAAGGCAAATAATGCCTTAAGAGCAGTAGTGCAAAAATCAAAGAGGGAATATTAGTTGGACCTGATATTCTAAAATTAATAACTGACGCAAAGTTTGCAAAGTATTTAACGCCCGTTGAAGTAGCAGCAGCAGCATGATTTCAAGTGTTGTTCACAAGTTTCTCAAGATTGGAGCTCCGGTATCTGTCGAAATACATTTTCTGTATTCGCTTCTTGAGTTTTACCCACAAAACTTTGGCGACACGAACTTGGACTTGGAATACCGAGGATTTTGGAACGAGGACATGATGACATGGACAGACAAGACAAAAGTCAGATTCAGACCCCCCAATTTACCTTATAAACAGTTTTTTGTTGCTCAGACCCAAAAACCCAGTATACTTGTATAATCAACAAATTTAAATTTACCATATCGTAAAAAAACAGTAGATAAAATTTACTGTAGAATATTTTAATCATGTTCAATAATTTCAGGTAAAAATGGCTCCGGAGCATCAGAAACAAAACACTGGCAGGACATGATCACCAAACCGAGGCAAACCATAGTCCAGTGGCACAGGCTCAAACCAGAGTAAGAAGTCTCTACGCGGTTTTCCCCAAAAAAAAAATGCTAACCTTATTCTATTATTATCAAAACATATATCCGACACCTATCTCTCTACACTTAATTTTCAGTGCTAGCGTAGTGCCTAAATTTATAGCCAGTTCTGTTTTACACCGGTAATACGTACTCTATCTATAAATCATATTTTAAAAGCCGTAATAAACGATTTAATATCAGCATAATTGTATTTAATGACTGGATACGTAATTAAACAATTGCTACAAGCATTTCTGGCCGTAAATACAGAGTACTATAATCTTCTATTTAGAGGCATACATATATTTCAATGCCACGAGGCTGTCAAATATCAGTCAGTTAAGGATAACATCCGGTTGTGTGTCTAGTAAACGTCATTTCAACTCCTAATGGGATTAACGCTGCAAAATATCTCTTCTCTTCGATCTTTACTTTAGTCTTTACTTAGTCAAATAAACTAGATACCAAGAAAAAACACACTGTACGAAGGCGACTTTAATATTCAGATTTCTAATCAGGTGTATTTCGAAGCAATTTACTTCAACCAAACCGTTTTGGTTCATAAACAGGTACAATAGGATTTCTGACAAAACTCTACGACTGGGACGACATTAAACTATTATATATCAATAAAAAGAACCGCACAAATATAACTTATTTCATTTCCTATCAGCTTCAACTTGGTCTTCTTACCTCAATCAGTATTAATTTTTGTACGATTGAAAACTATTGTAGCTTGTGTACCATCTAAGATACGCCACATCTACTGAATCCTAGATATATTTTGAATATTTATATGAGACTATTAATGAAAAATCTGTAATTAAAGACTAAATATGTATCAATGATATTCCTTCACCATTTTATCGGATTTTTTTTCATATATATTTTTTCAACAATAAATTTAACTTTTTGACAATAGAGAATATATGAAATATTACTAAATACCTGTATAAAGGCAAAAACTAAACTCACAAGTCTTTAACTATGGATTAAAATTATATATTTTTATGGGCTTAGCTTTTTTATCACTATTTTTTGCAATGTATAAATTCTGCACAAAATATTATCACTAACCACTATCGTATGTCTAACAAAATATCTCTATTTGTTCTAAATAATTAAAAAAAGAAAATATAAAGAACTGGAAAAATATCTCTTGAAAAGAGACATATTTTTTGTGATACCTTTAAAAAATGTTAATATAATATTGTTATAAATGTGAATATTTTAAAGTATGGTAATTTAGATATTGAGAATATAATAATATATAGCGAATAAGTTCTATATTCAAATATCGACATATAAGAACATGTTATAACTTATGTATGATGTTACTAAACAATGCATTGTTTCATTTGTACGACTGTTAATTTATTATTTGCATATTTAATCAAGATACCCCAATAAAAACAGATGAATATCATTAGAACAATTCCAAAAGTCAGCTCATACACCACAGTGGTTCAATACTAATACTCTGTTCATATTTCACTACAGCCACGTCAAAACAGATACATTTTTATTATCAAAATTTTTATACCTGTTCGACAGAGTAATAACTTTCAACTAATTTTCTCTAATTCATAAAAATGTCGAAATTTTGCTAAATGGCAACATTGCAAACAACAACAAAAAATGTATACTTGACAGTTGCATGACATTATGTGACATTTCGAAGCCACATTTTTAGGTTAAGACATGCATTTAATTAAAATTTTAAGTAAAATAAATCTTGGATAAATGAAACTTTAGTTTACACCGACTTAAGTAAAACATGAACCGATCTCAGGCTGACGTTTGAAATATGTTTCAACAGAACAAAAAAACAATAACGTTTTTACATGGTTACACGATCCCAAATTTCACCTTTACCTATTAAATATTTCTAATTAAAAATTGCGTGTTAGATAAGATATAGTGAATTTGTAACTAATTTTTTAACTTTGGCAAAGAAATTTTTACCTATATGTGCTTTTTGTGTTTAGGGCCATTAGTTAACATAGATTTAAATATAGGACGAATTAAAAGTATATAGTGGGCTATGATTGACGGGAATGTGATCATTAAATATTTTCCTAACAACGTGTACGACAGATTGTAACGACAGTTGATACTTTTAACTCAGTCTATAATCGTTTTTATTTCACATATTTTTATACAGTTGTTGTTATTAACAAATTAGTTGGGTAAATACAAAATTTTGATGTGCTAGACGTATTTGGCTAGATACCTTGCTGATAAAAACAAAGAATTAGAATTTTGTATAAGTATTAAACTAGAATATGTTGCGTCTGGTGGTTAAGTAATTCATTAAAGATAATTGTATTGGTCGTCTGTATGACGGTCGGTACAATTGGGGATATTTTTTGGACAAGAAACAGAATTACATACTGTAGTGCCTGATTCGACAAAACGTATCGTTTGCTAAAATATATCGACAAAATATTTTTCGGTTAGAGTTAGAACAAATGTTTATTTTTATGTGGTTAATATGTTAAAACGTCTAACCGTTACATAGTCATGGTAAACTGTTCAGAATGACAATAATATATGCTTAAACTCGAATAAATAAACCAATTTATGTCGAAATAACTGATCAATCTTTACCCCCTCATCACTCTAAACAGTCATCTTTAACAGTTTACTGAAAATAGATTCTGTAGTCTTGATGTATTTTTGAAAAGAGAACAAAAATTAGAAACTGGCGCCATCTGTAGGAAGAATCGTGGTGCGAGATCAGCCAAACTAAAGATATATAACCTATAAAACATTTGGTTACGTTGAGAATTTTATATAAAGTGTTGCTAATATATTAATTAATTTCAAATAATCGTATTGTGTGAGATCAAAACTATTTAAAACCTGAGCCACAGTACGAACGAACGTTCAATTTATTTTCTGTTTTATATTACATGAAATAACAGCTCGTTATATCAGGAATGTTCTCCAGCTTTAATTGGATTCCCTCTGTCTGGTTTTAAATTTTTGGTATCACATCGAGTTTCATATATAAGTGTTATATGGCAACAGTAAAAGAAATAGATGTATGTAAATATATGTTATAGATATAGATTAACAATATATTGTAGTAGAATTTATTAGTAAATAAACGTATTTAATTTATTGCTTTTAATTTAAATAACAGAAACTCAAAAATTACCTATTATATTAGGTTTCAAAAGAATAATACACTTATTGTACTAAATGCCGGGTCAGAGACCATGTTAATTAAATTTCGAGTAAATTCGCTTTTAAAAATTAATAAAAGCACTAAAGGCTGTGAAAAAACAAAATGGTGAAGGCGCGTGATAAATAATTAACCCATTAGGCTTGGTTTTTTATTTTTGTAATACAAACAGAGGATTTTTTTAATTAATTACGTCTTACATTAGATATGCTTAGCACAATCTTTTTACAAATTAATTTATTACTACTGCTCTGTGGTAGTAGCATTCATACACAAGGAAGGCAACAACAAAATTAATATATCAATATGTTCTTCCCAAATTCAAATAAAACTAAAGTTAAGAATACACTAAACAATTATGTGTGGTATGGTTCGCTTCCATCTTCTAATTTCCTACGTGTTGTCCAGTATTGCTTCCACATTGCTGTGATTTAGCAACTTTATTTCATGTTTTAGGGCAAAATTCTTGGATCACTTCGTGTATCATTTTGATTCCGAGGTCATTGTGGTAATTAATCGTAGAACTTTGTTTTGGGTGCATTGGATTACTAGTTGGTTTGATGCTTTACTGCAACCCCATATTTGCACCCTATAGGTGAAAATAGACTTTATGATTTACTGATAAACCAATGTCTTTGATTTTAGGTCAAGTTGAGAGTATCTTCCGACTAACCAGTACTGTTGCTTGACTTTGAATATAACCTGCTCTGCTTTTTGTCTAACGATGTTTCCAATTTAACCTACCATCGAGATATATTCCGAAGTATTTAGCTGATTTTGCTTGAACAATCTGGTATCTGTCGTGTGATATAATTAGGTTTTTGTTATTTCGCCGCAACGCAAAATTAACATGGACAGATTTGGAGCTATTAAGCTGTATTTTCCAATTTCTAATCCATATAAAGATCTATATAGACATGTTGCACGTTATACAAATGTTACTGGTCCAATTTTATAATTTGTTTTGATACTTTGAGTATCGCCGCCACGGGTGCCACGCCAAATAAATCGTTGAGCAGTTTAAACCTTTTATTTTGATTAGTGATCATTTGGTGGATTCTCCTATAATTAAGAACTTATCATTTACACTTATTCTTTTTTTATAGCCTTAAACAGACTTATATTTTGCCATTATAACAACCTAGAGGAATGGAAAAAATAAAAACAACATATTTAATTCTATAAACAATTATTATATTTCCACAACATTAAACTTATATTATACAAATACATTTTGAAATGGGATAATCTTAGTTTCGAATAGGTACAATAGTTTTAATATAAAAGTTACCAATATAGCGTTACTCTGGTGGCTATTCACAAAAATTACAAAGAAAAATCGATAATGCCTAAGCTATATACAATAAAATTATTTAAAATAAAAAATCAAATTAATAAAAACCTCACATTTCGTCTATTTTCAACAAAGAACAATTAGCTAACAATCGATAAGGCTCACTTATTGAAAAAACATCGAAAAAGCCGACCTACCAGCCTGGCTTACTCTGGATCCATTTGATTGTTGTGAGTAAGATGAAGATCAACAAATAAATAAACTACCTCGTTCTAGTGTCTTAAATCAGTCTTATCGCAACAATAATTATATTATTTTAAATTGTAATATGTCTAGAAATGATTTGTTATATATGAGCAACTATTACAAATTATTGTATGTATATAAAAAGCTCTATAATGTATCATAAGAATGATTTATGAATTTATGGTTAATACATTTGTCTCGCATCTTGGCATACTATGATTATATTGCTGTTATAGGCTAAACTTAAAAAGGATATCAATATATCACATTGGCCAACGTTATTTCCGATTGGCTCAAATTCTAATTAGAGCTCTACAAGTATGGGTAACAATTGATACACGGTTTTTCATTTTTTTTTTTGACACTGCAATCGATGATTCTTCCCGAGATTTATTGATTTCTAGACAAACTCAACAATGACACTATCTTCTGGGGTCGCTTCTCTTCTACAGAACGTCATCGATATCGTTCTGCAGAGCGTCTCCTTTACTCAGGCATACGAGGAATCTTTGCCCAGGTTGCTGGATGTACTTGATCGACTGGTATTTGATAATCTGGAAAGACATTTTCACCATAAGATCTCGCTTAACATCGCATATGAGTATGTGTTTACCTTCGAACATCATTAGATATGGAAGACTTTTCACTTTTGGTAGGTGAGCCTAGTTTATGGTTATTTAAAAATGTATTTACGGATTCGTCAGAACCGTAACTTTCCTCTTCACTGAAAAAAAAAACAACAAAAGAAAGTCAAAAACATATACATTAATTTCTAGGGGATAATAGAAAATTACAAAGTAGGCGAATGAATGAAACTTTCAGAATATTTAGTTCTTCCACAATAGTGTTTTTATATACATTTTTTGTCAAAATTTAAATGGAGAACTGTCTGCTTTAGATAATAACAATGGTCAAGGCCTCCTCTGACATCAATTTAAATATATTTTACATAAAAAAGTATTGCAAAATATACAAAAATAAATGTCTATTATTACATATACGAAATATGGATCAAATTTGTGTTTAATATGAAATGGTTTGTCAAAAAGTGTTGTGTTTTTAAATTTAATTGTATAATTTCCCAGGTTGAATAGTGACAAGTATTTGTCTAGGCCTGCTTTAATATTAATGAAAAAACATGATAATTTGGCAATACTTAGCAGTATTTAGAAGTAATATGTTGTACTACAACATTTGAAGGTACACTATTGATTCTAGGAAAAAGTGGTGCTTTTTCAGTACATTATTAAACGAGACCATAGTGAAATGAATGAAATAGTTGAAAAATTCTTATAATTAACTATTTGGATTATCTTTTTCTTGGATATCAAAATACTGGAATAAAACATACCTATCTGATTCATTGGAAATACTATCTTCTAATTCGCCTTGAATGGCTGATTGTAAATCTTCTATGCGCTTCAAGGCCAATTTTAAATCGGCCTTTCCGGTCGATGCTTCAGCTTCTAAAGCTTCACACCGTTTTTCCAATTCCTTTCGTTTGATTATCGCTTCGGATTCTTTAGCTAAACTAGTGTTAAGTTCTTCTTTGATTTCCCTGAAAAAAAAAAGACAAATTGTAACTATATATTCCGACAGTTTAAATTATATTGACGCTGTACCTTAATTGTCGTTGAAGTTTTCGTACTTGCTCTTGTGCTTGTTGCTCTTTGACTCTGGAGGATGACATTTCGGTCTGCATTTTCTCGACGGTCTCCTTTAACCTGGTGATTTGGACTTCCAGTCTGGATTTGGTAGTCTGTTCAAGTTCCAGTTTGGACTCTAATTCTTTAACTTTAAGTTCGGATCTCTTATACAGTAGATTTGATGATGCTCCTCCCATACTCTCGACACTTTCCAGTTTTGATGTTAGTTCCATCAGTTGTTCTTTGAGATGGTTTCTTTCCACCTCCAATTCAGACACCAAAGAGACCTGCTCTTGTAGCGCGATCTGATCCACTGACATTTGTTGAACTGCCGCCTTATATTTCTTCAAAACTTCGGCCAGTTCTTCCTCGTTTTCCTCCAGTTGAGTTTGGAGATCGGACTTTTCGCGAAGCATCGCATTCGCTCGGTCTTCAGCATCGCCCTTTTGTTTGTGGGCTTCTTCAAGTAAGCCCTGCGTTTCGGACAATTCTTGTTCCAAGCTTTGTTTCGTTTTAAGAGCGATAGCACGAGCACATTCCAAGTCCTCCAGTTGATTTCTAAGTTGTCTGATCATATTTTTACCTGTAATATTACCCATATATGTTACATCTTGTATTAATACACGGTAATAATATATACTAACCTGGAGTCTCTGCTTTCAATCGATCTAACTGAGCCTGGGTATCTCTGAGTAGAGCTTTGGTTCTCTTTAGGTCACGCTTCAATCTCTGGAGCAGTGCTTCATCCCCAGCTCTGTCTTGACGGTCCGCATCGGCGGCAGCTTGTAATCTCCGCTCTAACTCGTGTTTCTCTCTCAAGAGCACGGTACGTTCTTCGTGTTCATTTTCCAGTTGTTGCTCAAGAGCTAGAGTTAACACAATGAAGTATTATGTAGTGATAAATTCTTATTTTTGGAAAGTATACTAAAGTCGTATAAATAAATAAATAAATAAATATATATATATATATATATATATATATATATATATATATATATATATATATATATAAGGATATTTTATTCACAACTGAAATGGCAGAAAGAAGTAGCTGAATAATAGTTCCAATACAGAAAAAGAATTGAACAAAATTATACAAATAAGACTGAAAAGAGCTTGAGAAACAACA
This sequence comes from Rhynchophorus ferrugineus, assembly GCF_030347505.1. Classification (NCBI taxonomy): domain Eukaryota; kingdom Metazoa; phylum Arthropoda; class Insecta; order Coleoptera; family Curculionidae; genus Rhynchophorus; species Rhynchophorus ferrugineus. Next base: position 1,741,581 of record NW_027472582.1, on the reverse strand, counting down.
GGTCAAGAAGAGCACTCAGGATGTCGCTCTAAATTTGGTTGTATATATCTATTTTGATAGAACTACTTGAGAAGTCATCGAACAATGAAATATTATTTTAATGAAAGATTTGGATTAAATGGATCAAAGATTTGGAATAAATGGATCATTATATATGTTTTGTATGATTATATGAATGAGACTTGGATATATCATAATAATTTCTGAGCAAAAAGCCAGACAATATTTAATAGAATTAGTAATTAGACAAATGAAAGGATTAAAAAACATAAACAGAACTACTTCGAAAAATATGCAACTGAATTAAGCCCGGAAACGGACAAATTAATCGGTATGGAAAGTAACATGGAGAGTAACATGCAGAGAAAACAACAGTTATTAGACTATCGCCTATAAAAAATTATTGAAATGAATGGGTTCAACGTAACGATGAAAAAGCTGAATTATTCGCAGAACATTTAGCTAACGTATAGATATAAATCCTGATTATCAGCTCGATGTAGATGTAAATCTGATTTCTCCACTGGAAGTTCCTCGATCCTAAAACGGCTCCTCCAGATGATATTTCACCTGGGTATATTCAATGCCTGTTTGATATTGAAGCATGCCCCAGAAGGTCTTAAGGTTGCTTGAATAATTATGTTTAAAAACCTGACAAACTGACCAAACAAGTTACAGGCCTATTTCACTGCTACCGATATTATTTTTATTGCTGATTGATTGTTGTTATATTAAAATTATTTGAGAAACTGCTATTAAAACGTTAAACCGTTTATAAAATTATTTAGAAATACCAGATCTTCAGTTTGAATTTCGAAATCACCAGTCGACAATTGACCAAGTGCACGAAGTAACAGCGGTTGTTGAAAAGGCATTAGAAGAAAAGAAATAATGCCCAGCGATATTCCTAGATGTCTTACAACCTTTTGGTAATGGCATTTGGGATTAGTTTACAAAATGAGAAAACTGCTACCTAAAGCTAAATTGTTCGCAGAACATTTAACTAACGTATAGATATAAATCCTGATTATCAGCTCGATGTAGATGTAAATCTGATTTCTCCACTGGAAGTTCCTCGATCCTAAAACGGCTCCTCCAGATGATATTTCGCCTGGGTATATTCAATGCCTGTTTGATATTGAAGCATGCCCCAGAAAGTCTTAAGGTTGCTTGAATAATTATGTTTAAAAACCTGACAAACTGACCAAACAAGTTACAGGCCTATTTCACTGCTACCGATATTATTTTTATTGCTGATTGATTGCTGTTATATTAAAATTATTTGAGAAACTGCTATTAAAACGTTAAACCATTTATTAAATTATTTAGAAATACCAGATCTTCAGTTTGAATTTCGAAATCACCAGTCGACAATTGACACAGTGCACGGAGTAACAGCGGTTGTTGAAAAGGCATTCGAAGAAAAGAAATAATGCCCTGCGATATTCCTAGATGTCTTACAACCTTTTGGTAATGGCATTTGGGATTAGTTTACAAAATGAGAAAACTGCTACCTAAAGCTGAATTATTCGCAGAACATTTAGCTAACGTATAGATATAAATCCTGATTATCAGCTCAATGTAGATGTAAATCCTATTTCTCCACTGGAAGTTCCTCGATCCTAAAACGGCTCCTCCAGATGATATTTCACCTGGGTATATTCAATGCCTGTTTGATATTGAAGCATGCCCCAGAAGGTCTTAAGGTTGCTTGAATAAATATGTTTAAAAACCTGACAAACTGACCAAACAAGTTACAGGCCTATTTCACTGCTACCGATATTATTTTTATTGCTGATTGATTGCTGTTATATTAAAATTATTTGAGAAACTGCTATTAAAATGTTAAACCATTTATAAAATTATTTAGAAATACCAGATCTTCAGTTTGAATTTCGAAATCACCAGCCGACAATTGACCAAGTGCACGGAGTAACAGCGGTTGTTGAAAAGGCATTCGAAGAAAAGAAATAATGCCCTGCGATATTCCTAGATGTCTTACAACCTTTTGGTAATGGCATTTGGGATTAGTTTACAAAATGAGAAAACTGCTACCTAAAGCTGAATTATTCGCAGAACATTTAACTAACGTATAGATATAAATCCTGATTATCAGCTCGATGTAGATGTAAATCTGATTTCTCCACTGGAAGTTCCTCGATCCTAAAACGGCTCCTCCAGGTGATATTTCACCTGGGTATATTCAATGCCTGTTTGATATTGAAGCATGCCCCAGAAGGTCTTAAGGTTGCTTGAATAATTATGTTTAAAAACCTGACAAACTGACCAAACAAGTTACAGGCCTATTTCACTGCTGCCGATATTATTTTTATTGCTGATTGATTGTTGTTATATTAAAATTATTTGAGAAACTGCTATTAAAATGTTAAACCATTTATAAAATTATTTAGAAATACCAGATCTTCAGTTTGAATTTCGAAATCACCAGTCGACAATTGACCAAGTGCACGGAGTAACAGCGGTTGTTGAAAAGGCATTCGAAGAAAAGAAATAATGCCCTGCGATATTCCTAGATGTCTTACAACCTTTTGGTAATGGCATTTGGGATTAGTTTACAAAATGAGAAAACTGCTACCGTGGAATTACTAATTATTAGCAGTCTAATTACTACGAACTCGTGGAATTACTACGAATTAGCAGTCGACAGTAATTCTTCTTGAAAGAAAATTTGAAGTCTCGCATGAAGGGACTGATTTGCCGAGGACACAGTTATCATGGCAAAACATGTATCTCTGTCTAAGGCTGTAGAAAAAGTGTAAGTAGCGGTCCACAAGATCTACAAATGGACTAGAGACTGGAAACTATAGCTTAAGAGCTCCAAATCTGTCAATCTTAATTTTGCCCTGCGGCGAAACGACAAAGACCAAATTATATCACTTGACGGATGTCCGATTCCTCAAGCAGCATCAGCTAAAAGCCTTTGGGAATACATCTCGATGGTAGGTTAAATTGGAAACACCATGTTAGACAATTGGTAGAGCAGATTACACTCAAAGTCAAGTAACAGTACTGGTTAGTTGGAAGTTACTCTCAACATGACCTAAAACCAAAGATATTGGTTTATCAGTCAATCATAAAGCCAATTTGGACCTATAGGGTGTAAAGATGAGATTGCACTAAGATATCAAACCAACTAGTAATCCGACGCACCTAAAACAAAGTTCTACGATTAATTACCAATGCTTATCGCTACGTAACCAACGAGGAACTGCACGATGACCTTAAAATCAAATGGACATACGAAGTTATCCAAGATGTCGCCTTAAAACATGAAATAAGATCATTAAATCACAGCAAAGCGGAAACAATAGTTACTACTACAGCTACTGGACAACACGAAGGAAATCAGAAGATTGAAGCGAACCAAAATATACGAACATGTTTAGTGTATAAGTCTATTCTTAGTTTTAGCTCAAATAGTTTAGTTATATGATAGTTTGGGAAATATATACTGATGTATTAATCCAATCAAGTAGAACAGAATGGTAGTAATAAATTAATTTCTAAATTAAGATTGTACTAAGCATACCTAATGTAAGATGTAATTAATTTAAAAAAGCCAGAAATGTATGTAGGTGGTATTAGAATATCAATTTATTATTTTATTCAAAAGTCAGGGCATTAGAATAAGTACACAGAGTTAAAAACTATTGAAATTAAAAGAAATGATAAACTGACCTTTAACTTTTTTCTGGGTGTTGCAACGAACCTCCTCCAGTTCTTCCTCCCTTAACTGGGCCTCTTTCTTCGCTTCCTTCCTCATGGACTCCAGCGACATTTCCAATCTTAACTTGCCTTGTTCGAGCAGTTGGACCTGTCCAGCCAGCTCGTCCAGTTCTTCTTCTTGATCTTGCAGGCGTCGTTCGCAGTCGATTTTCTGTTTTCGTAACAGTGTTACCTCTTCTTCTGTTTTACCTGTAAACCAAGACGCAAATGAATGGAAATAGAGTCGTTCAGCGCTGACAAGGCACGCAGTGATCTAAACCAATTGTAATATTAATGTTTCTATGTAATATCCCACGCTTCATACCTATATAAACTAATTGATCAGTTAATGAAACGCAAAAATTAAGTGCTAAGGTCAAATTATTTGTAAATAAATGCCTTGACAGAAATTTACGTCGTCTGTTACAAAATAACGAATAAGTTTCGAATCAGCTGTTGTGAAAAAATACTTTTGTCAGAATTTATGTTTTATACTATTATAATCAAAATTATATTGAAATAGAACATAAAGGTGACGGTGTGAAAGGTTTTTCATCTCACTCAACGTAATCCTCCATGAATCCAAGCATTTTATTTTAACTTTTCGGTTTTTGAAACTTAGAAAATAATCTGAAAACTAACGAAGACAAATCAGGAGAATATAGCGTAATGACGAGTTGAATTGTTGTCAAACAATCCTAAGAACTAATTCCCTGCTAAAAGGTACAAGAATAGTTATTGTTGACGGTTTGAACGTTAGGTTGAGCATTTTAAAATTCTTAAAATAACCTCACTATTTCAAAAATTCCTTAAATTTAGTAATTTTTCGGTATTGTTATCTAAAATAATTGTAAAATGTAGTCGTAAACGTTTTTAATTACTTTAAGAAAATGGGTACTTAATTAAAGTTTTCAGAAAGTTACGTAATATTTTTAGTAGTTTTTCGAAAAACAATTGATATATTCTGCGTTGAAAAATGGATGTTTGTGAATGACTCACTTGTCTTGATGTTGTCTTTTTGTTTTTTATCATACATTAAATTTTCGACAATAAAAAGTTTTCAAATATTAAATCATTATAAATCAATTTTTGATCCTAATTTTTCATTAAACTTAATGAATAAAAAAATTAGTATTAATTGCTATAAATGATATAACTGTATATCTGATTACAAGTCAATAATATAGCATGAAACTATACAGACTAGACACATTGCATTGAGAAAATAAGAACGAGAAAATGTGAAAAAATAAGATGTGTCTTCCAAAGAACTGACACCAACGCAAAATAGATAATCAGCAAATTAAATACAGAACATCAAAATTTAAAAGTTAACTTACCTCCACAAGTAATTTCATCAAACTCTCTTTGTAAAGCGAATAGTTTCTCCTCCTTCAGGTCCAGCTCTAACCTGACATCCGCCATTGTGCTTTCCAGTGTATATTTCTCAGCCATAAGAACTTCCTTCTCTCTACATAACCTATCCTTGGCCTGTTTCTCTTTTTTAAGCTCGTCTTGTAGTATCGAAGCTTCGGAGTCGTATTTCCTAAAGACACAAAGACATGGTACACTATACCGGATTTGAATCAACACACAAAAACACACCTTTGCTTTTTCTCGAGTAAATTGTTCCTGCTACTCTGCTCTTCTAGTAGAAGCTTCAAATCGTTCATTTCCCCGTTCAGCTTTTGGACTTTGCGTTTCCATGTTCCGACCACTTGACGCTGTTCTTCCACTTCCTCGTAAGCATCAGACAACTGGAACACAAACAAAACGTGACAATAGGAAATGAGTTTCACTAAACGAATAATGTTGAGTGATCGTAATTTTTATAGGAAGCGTTGTTCTGTTATCAGTGTGGGATTTAAAGGACGAATCTTACTAATACCGCCATGTAAATAATTTCATCGAAACAAACGTACGCTGTATTACGTATTCAGTGTTATCTATTAGACGACGTCTTATCTGTTATCCTCCTTATAATCGTTTTAACGTAATAACAGGGCGTTTTAACGAAATGAATAATTGGTAAGAAGACTTGTTATCACTGAAAAAAAACTTACTTTTTTCTCCAATTGTTTCTTGAGACCCACTAGTTGTTCCAGGTCGTCTTCATGTTGTTGCTGCAGGCGTCTCTTCGTGAATTCTAACTCTTTGATGGCTCTCTCGTATCTCTGTTTATAAACTCCGTCACCCTCACCTTTACAAAAGGACAAAAAACGTTATATATAGATATTATGTTTAAATGTTATCAAAATAATGTCGTCATTTATTAACTACAACTTTTTAATATATATTTTTTAATACCATTTGATAGATGTACTTCCACTGGTGTATTCCATATAGTTTTAAACTATGGAACAGTTTTCACACATAATTTAACTATATTAGTTAATTTAGTTGAAACTAAATAATATAATAATAAAAAATTAAATAAATTTTTAGTTCAAAGGTTATTTGTTTTTTCAACCTTCTGGTAAGCCAAGCAATCAATAGTACTTCCGCGATTTTATATTCACGCAATCTTTCTTGCTGTTTTTTGCCAACCGTTTCATTTCTTCGCTGACCAGTTTCTCATAGTACCCTTGAACAATGATGACAACAATGAACAACGTGAACAATGATGCGAAGAAATTTCTTTTCGTAGGTTGGGATCATACAGTTGAAGCAAAAACTTGGCTTCATGCAAAGTTTCAGGATACTGTCCCAGAAAAATCAACCATCAAGGATTGGTATGTTAAGTTTAGACGTGGTGAAATGAGCCGCGAAGACGGTGAACGCTGTGGACACCTAAAGGCGGTTGTTACCGACGGAAACATTAAAAAATCCACAAAATGATTTTGAATGATCGTAAATTGAATCTGAATGAAATAGTAGACACTCTAAAGATATCAACTGAACGTGTACATCATATCATTCATGAATATGTATGTATGTGAGTATGAGAAGGCTCTGTGCAAAGTGTTTGAAGATGATCAAGCGTAATAAACCCGAGTTTTTGCGTCAATATGTGACAATGGAAACATGGCTCCATCATTTCACTCCGAAGTCCAATCGACAGTCATCCGAGTGGACTGCACATGATGAACCCGCTCCAAAGCGTGGGAAAACGCAACAGTCCACTGGCAAAGTTATGGCGTCTGAATTTTGGGATGCGCATGAAATAATTTTCATTGGCTACCTTGAAAAAGGAACGACCATCTCATCTAAATACACTTCACCAAGACAATGCACCGTGTCAAAAATCCATGAATTGGGCTTCGAATTACTTCCTCATTCACCGTATTCTCCAGATCTGACCCCCAGCCACTATTTCCTGTTCTCAGATCTCAAAAGAATGCTCGCTGGGAATAAATTTTCGTCGAATGAAGAGATGATCGACGTAACTGAATGAATTATGTTGAATAAAAAAACTAATTTTGTCAAAAAATGTGTTTTACTGTGGTAGGCCGGGGACTTTTCAATTGAACCACCTAATATTCAAGCTTTGTTCGTATAATAACAATTTATTGTGGAGTTATATCCGGATTATCGTCCAAGCAACCACCACATCTGAGCTTCATACAAAGTTCTGCTCATTTCTTTTTAACATTTCCAACAACAAAAGAAACAGTACTTGGAATATTTGCCGATGGGCCAGATATCATGGCAAAAAATATATATATCCGCCTACGACTGTCGAAAAAATACAACTTACAGTCAACAAGATCTACAAAGACCACAGACTAAAACACAGCTTAATAGCCCCAAATCTGTCCATGTTAATTTTGAGTTGCGTCGAAATGACATAATCCTAATTATATTACTTTAAAAATGTCCGATTCATCAAGCAGAATCAGCTAAATACCTCGGCATACATCTCGATAGTCGGACCAAGCCACTTGTTTAGTGTATAAGTGTATTCTTAACTATATCTTAAGTAGTTTGGTTCTATTTTAATTTTGGAGATACATACTGATGTATTAATCCCGTACTCGCCTTGCTTGTGTATTAATGCAAGTACATCCAGTGTCATGCCTCAAGTAATTAGCTGTTAGAACTCATAAAATTAAATTTTGTTGGCCATTTCTTAGTCTACTCAGTAATGTTAATGAGAGTTGTGTGCCTGTTGTGTGTGTTTTAAGTGTAGGAAATCTTCTTGTAGAGTGTGAAAGTTTTATGTGCACAAATATGTGTGTAATTGTTCACAATATACATCAGCATTTGGTTAAAATGTGTGAGGAGAGAAATAATACTAACTGTTTTACAGGTATGGCAAATACATTAGAGATAATGCAGTGATTAAATATAGTTTTATCAAGAAAGATGTATACAGGTAGTAACAGAACAAACTACGGAGAAATATTGTGTAATGTTGAGTTGATGCGGCAACATTGCGACGTTTTGACGTCACCAATTCAAATGGCGTGAGTTCACTGTTGTTTTGAAGAGACTATATACAGTTATTACTGTAATAGTTATGGTAAATATCTTTTAATTACTCTTACGTCTTAATATATCTAAGCCAATAAAGACGTTTGTAATTAAATATATACTACCAAGAGATAATAATAATCTCGAAACGCATTGCAATTCTAACCATCCACGTATAGGCACAAAAAAAAATTACAAACCGGAAAATATAATTACTGTTATCAACGTGAATTATGTTCTACGCTCAAAGTTAATGTTTCTTGAACAAAAACCGATATATTTAAACTTACTTCCATCCTCATCCTCTTCGGAAATACCGTTCAAGTCGGATCTCGCGTACAACAGTTCCATTTCTAGTTTTTCGGAGGCTTGAGCCAATTCCTTGTTCTTTTGCTTGGACTCCGTCAGTTCTTTCTCTAGTCGTAATCTCTCGGAGGTTTCGGCATCCAGTCGTTCCGCCGCCAAGGTAGACGTTGAATGTTCTTCGGCTAAGTCAGCGGTCATTTCGCTTAACTGTAAGAAAGGCACCAGTTAGATACAATGGTCTACCCAAGATTAATTTTTTAGAAGCTTGAATTAACAACAGTAACTCCAAAATTCCTACAAAGCCTTTTTTTTATATAACAATACAAGAAATCACTTTTATTTCGAGAGAACACCACTAAATAGCGCTAATAGTCATCGGGGGGGTTGTTGACTTTAAAATAATGTGGCGAAATTTGCATTTTAACATACCTGTCAATAATGAAGCCGCTGTTTGGACTCAATATCTAAGATTACTTTTATTTATTGTTTTAAAACAAGTGTCTTCACTAAAAACATTGTAACTTATTAGCTAATACTTGGAATGCCATGACGTTTTGACATGTATTCTACAAATTGAGTGATAAAGAATATCAATATGTATTTTTTCTGTAATGTTCAGCCGGCTTGGTGGTGTAGTGGTAAAGGCGGCAGGACGGTCCTCCTACTGTTGCGATAGTCGCGGGTTCGAATCCTGCTGAGGCATGGTCGTAAAATTGATGTTTGTGATTGTTTAATATTTGTGATTGTCCCAGACAAGAGTGTAAAATCCGACAAGGAAAATGATCCCAGTCGCGGCAGTAACCAGGCTGGGTAAGACCGGATGTCTTCTGGGAAGATTTTTAACGTGGGTCACTATATTTAAATTATAATTATATATATATATATATATATATATATATATATATATATATATATATATATACAGCAATGAATTCAAATTATTAATTGTCAACCGAATTATTATGGTGTTGCTATTCCAAAAATTATATTCTCTAACATTCTTGCCTCTCTTATGATCATTCAAAATAAAATTGATCTCGATTTTGCAAACAGATGTTTTAACCAATGAAAGATTAGCGATATTTCTGACAAAAGTCTCTTTATATTATTATATATAATGGATTTTCAGAAATAATAACAATCTTTAATATGTTTTATATTTTGTTGAAAAAAATATTGAAATAATTCGAAGAAATTTTGAATTAGCGTGCATGAAAATTTTTACAAAAATTGTATTCTTGTACAATTGCTTGGACTTTTAGATAGATAACGTGTAGTTTTTTACTTTTAGAATGTTTACGTTTTTAAAATAAATTAAATTTTAAATATATATACAGTAGCTATATTATAATTAATAAAGATCAAATCATTTAATAAAAATAGTAATCAAATAAAAATAGTTATATATTTTTGGCTTCAATGGTTTCAAGAAAAACAGATACCAGATACAAGAAATAGAACAATAATTCACTGAATAGGTAAAAAGTCTTTAGTTCGACATTCATCTTGGTTTGAACTGATTATCAATGTTAATAGATATTGGGACAAACTAAGCAGAATAACTTAGAACCTTCCAAATGGTTGGATATGTATATAAACATCACAACATCTCCGAAGTTCTAATATATATTAATATTAAAAAACATATAAAACATCGGCATAATGATTTATGGCCATAACCATTGTGTTAAGCAATAGGTCACCCATATTGCCTTGAAAACATTCATAAACTAATACAATTAATTACAGTACTTTAAAGACCTTCGTAATATATGCGCCAATAAAAAAAAGTTAGCAACTGGTTTACTAATAATCAAACATTTTAGAACTAGATACATATGTTGACTCTAATATTATCACGAAAAAAAGCCCAAACACTTGTATAATATATGTAGAAATGAAAATGTACAGCGTATCGGATAATTTAAATCAATCTAATTGGCATATTCGTAACGAAAAATCGTTAAAGTGTTGGATTAGCGGCCTAAAACCTTGGCACGTAAATTATTATTAGATGCAGACTTAGCGAGCGCATATATTAAGCGTTGAAATTAATTCGTAGCGTTCTTTAAATTGATTTAAAATAAAATTCAGTAAAACAACATTGTGCATCGCCGATTACTACTTGCAGTAGTTTTTTAGCTTTTGCTATTTTTTCTATTGCTATTTTTTTTTTTGGTTTGGTCTTGCTATGTGACGTGTGAAGTTTGTGAAGAATTTGTTTATCCTTTATTCCACAGATATATCCAGACAATTGCAATCTGTCTCTGTAATTGTTCAACTGTGAACTGATTGCCACATCTTAATTGTATCACATTATTTCCAATACAACCTCGAAGAAATCTAATATTTCCTCTCATCTTAGCTTTAGAGTTAATAAACAGAACTGATTAGGAGTTTTAAAATGACGAAATTTAAAATCCAAGGATAGCGAGACATACAGTTTTTTACGATTGTCTATACCTGGACCACGTAGAGTCATATCAACCCCCAAAAATGATATTTGACGCATTAAGTTCTAGACTGTGCTATCAGTCATTTTGTTTCATTCATTCATTGGCCAACGCCTAGTTGCAATTCGATATTGATGAAATTTTATTCTTTGGAACGTTGTAATACATTACAGAAGACCAATATGCGCTAAAGGTCATCCTTTGGAACTTAACGTGGATTGCTAAAAATCGAAATTAAGCGAATTGATATGGCGGCTGTTATTACTTCATTGACTCACTAGCGGTTGATGTACTTAGAGAAAATATAGCTGGATGTACAAATGGAGAAGTAATAAAAAAGCTATTTAATATAATTACAACAAAAGAAAAACACTGCGCTGGCTTATGATGAAATTGCAATAAATTATTTTACCCCTTTTCTAGAAATATTAATCCAAAAGATAAATCAGCTTCAGTTCAATGATTTTGCTATCAGTAATTTTGAAAAAAAAACATTATAACAAACATTAGTCAATGCCTAGTTGCAATTTGTTGAAAGATGTTGAAAATTTTATTCTTCGGAACATTCTGATATATCAGATATAATTTGTCCAATAAAACAGTCAATGCATGTTATAGATAGACTTCGCATATATTGATTTCCGTCAATTGCAGTTTGCAAAGTTTATGTGGCAACATGCGACGTCATGAATTTTGATGACATGCATTGAATGTTCCATCGGACGGGCTATATATCAAATTAAGGGGGTAATCTGTCGTTTCATATATCAAAGATCATCCTTGGGAACTTTACGTGGATCGCTAGAAATCAAAATTACGCCAAGTTTACGCAAACGACCTTTTCATCATTTTTGCAAAACTGTCTCAATAGAATTCAAGAGAAACCCGTGAAAATTACTCTTTTTCAGCCAGAAATAACAGATTTTTGACAATGGCACATTTTATTTAAATAAATTCATTTTTCCACTGTAAGAAATCAATAATTTTTCAGACCTAATATATGAATTAAATTTCCTTTCATAACAATTGTTTCAAAGCCAAAAATCAATTTAAAACCGTTCCTTCTAAAATATTTACGCCGAACCTGAAAACACAACGACGGCCTGTTTATTTTCATTATTCGCAATTTTTATATGACCGAAATAAAAAACCGCATAAATCTTTCAGTCAAGTGGTTCGTTATTCAACAAACGGGCCCAGCACCATTATGTTAAAACAAAAGCCTATAAATAAGATCGGGAAAAATAGAACGCACAGCAGCAGCAGCAGCAGCCGAGAGAAATGGACGGTGGTGCCAAAAAGAAAAGACTGAGGCGCTAGATGATTTCCTGCTATTTGTAAATAATTAACTTATTATTTGGTCCAGAGCCAAGAAAAATATTGCGATATTAACCTCAATATGTTACCATTGGCCCAACGTGGTGGAGTTATATAATTACTGGTGCATACTCAGTTACCAAAGTCAGATTTAACTTCAATAAATACAAGCTCGACTTTAATTTACTATATTAATTGAAGATTGTTTATTAAGACTAGATTCTTAAAATCGTCAGCAACAAAACAATAGAAAACATGAACAAGAAAGTATTTTTTCGAACTGCAAAAGACATTTTGTTGCTAGATTATTTTAATAAACTCATAGTATTATTCTGAGGTTTTGTAAAAAGAATCAATGAAAAAGATCTAGTCTGCAGAAGAAGAAAACCTTTTCCTTTCAACATCCAATTTATTCATTCATTTAGCTCCCTCTGACTTGCCTCTGACTCTAAGATGCCGTAGATTACTTTTACATTTCCATGAACCTATTGAACCACTTAGTACAGTATCCGAATATCTCTTGAACTGATGACTAATGAAATCAAATTGAGTATCAAATTCGCATATACGAGGTGCTTTTAATATTAAAGGAATTAGAGCTAAAAGAGGAATGGAAATATTCATCACTTTTTTTCAAGAACATGTATTTTGAACTAATTCAAATATCGTAAATTATTGCAGAAGCTTTATTGGTCTTGTTAGGAAACTAAAACTATAAAGTCATTTGAATTTATGAGACTTTACATTCTTGTAGGCGTACTGGAAATACAAATAACATTTTTTAAGCACTTTCAGTATTTACTGAAACAATAAGCGAGCTAACACTATAATTAATATCGATAAATCATCCATTATATTCAGCTAATCTGCGTCAACATTTGTTAGAAAAATTAAATCAAACACATTTAGAAGTTACGGAAACATCAGCACTAATAAACAAAGTGTATCATAATCCCGAAATATAAAAGACAACCCTCGTATCAGATTCTCATTCGGAGCAAAGCAAGAATTTTTTTTCACTATTAAATATGATTATATTAATTGATTATGGATGTTAATGAAATTAATTTTAAGCGTATTTTAAAATACATATGAAAAAAATGGTATGAATAACTTAGTCTTTTAGGATGATTGGATACAAAAACTAATTTATTATAAAGTGAAGCTAATATTAAGATTAGGGTCTACGAAATGCAAAAAAGGTTTAGATTTAAAATATAGTTTAAAGGCAGAGACGACAATAAAGATATCTCGTAGATTGGAATTTGGCTTAATATGTTTGAAGATGGTTGCATTTTGAAAATAACAATGTGATTATTTTATTAACAGAATATCCATGAGTTTTACAGATATAAATAAACATTAAATTAAAGCATATCCCAACAAACAAATGAGAAACGAAATTGAATTGAGAAACCCCAAAACGTCAATCACTGATGCAACAGAGAACGCTTGTTTTTCAGTGCCAGATTTTCAGCGGCATTTCTAAACAAACCTACGCGGAAAACGCCCATTACGTTGCGCAAAAATAACAAAACAAAACCTGTACACCATTATTTATGACTAGTATAGCAAAAAAAAACAATATATTAGGAGTTTCAAAACGTTTAATACGATTAACAGGACAAATAAACACAAACATCAATTTGGTCTCAATGCCAATCACACTAAAATTATATTTAGAACTTAAACAATAAACTAACATGTTAAATTTAATGATAAGCTACAATGAGTAATTGACATGTTAAAACACGAAAGCGAAAATGTTGTTTTTATTGGTCGTATAATTGGTGCTCATCTTAATGCATTTCATTCAATATTTAAATTAATAATAATATCAATTATATCGGACAACAAAAACAAGAAAGCGAATATATGAGAGGTTATGTCTCAAGGGCTAAATAATTAAGAGTATTTACATTGTTATAATATATATATGAAGATGTTTTAATAAATTGAGAACATATTAGATGTAGTAGTTAATTATGATGTGGTTTTAATAGATGATAAGTGTTACTAATGTTTTAAAAATGTTCATTCATTCTAATAAGGCACTATTTGTAGAACGCTGTTATTTTATATATATAAAATGAAAAGAAATGTATAGTTAAGGATCATAAACGAAGAACTACGAAAATTAAACATATAACTTCCTACATCAAGCATTAGTGGCAAGACTAATTCTGGAGCAAGAAAACGAGATAGAAACGTCGTGTTATGACTTTTGAAATCTTGTTTCAAGGACAAGAAAGAAAGCCGTTGTTAAATTAAATTGACGAATGTTGATAAATAGATGTATTTTCCTATTTTATGATTGACGTAGATAACAAACTACATACATGGAACTACACGAATAAATGGATGGATATAATTTGTTTTTTTTTTTGGAAAATGATTCATGTAAAATCATATGTTATAGCTTTAACTGGAGATATTGCCTTATATTTTACTCAGATTATACCAAAATAAACACGATGTATAGGATAACAAATTTGGTTGTAGTTTTTATTTGCTAATTCAATGTTTTGAACTGCCTTTTGTATGCAAATTCGAGAAAAAACAATAAAAAAACTAAATATTTGTCGTTAATGAAAAAAAAAACTGAAAACATAATTTGGCCAATTATATATTATTGTTGCTGTAAATTAGTATCAACTTATATATAGGTTCATTTATTTTCTATGATAATATTTACTAATTAAAAAGTACAATGTAACCATCCTCTTAAGTGAGTCATTATCGAACACTGCTTTCCAGGTTATGCTAAATCAGTACATGTATTGCTAATAATATTGTAAGTGTTTAGAGCAGTATGCAGAGTACATGAAAGCTAATAAATAAAAAATCTGAAACTCACAACAAAATACAAAGGATATACATCAATAATATATAAATATAATCGATGCTAACATCATCTTATTTCTCTTCATCTGTCTTATTTCTTTAATTTTTGTTAGTGTGTCATATTATATACTACTATGATGTTACTATTATCAACTATTTGAAATTATTTATTCAGAAAAAGCATTTATCAGTTAAACAACAGAATAAATATCGATAGATGTAACTTTAATTTTATCTTGAGTTGTTGCGAATTTCCAAAACATTTCTTAAATTGCTTAACTTTTACAGAACTTTCCAAGATTATAAATAATAATATAATATGTAGACAATACGTCTACCAAAATTCGCATCTCTATCAAGAAAACCTCATACATAACCAAACTAAATTCAAACCATGTTCGTTTCATCTAAAGGCGCATGTGCTCTAGAAACCAGTCATATACCACATCTTGTCTCATTTGGTGTAGTCTCTTTGCGACATACATTAGTATAATCGTGTAAGAAAATATTATATAAACTTTTCCCAATAAAATACAATAAAAATAAATTAGAACTTTTTTAAAGATATGATATTCAAGTCAAAATTAATTAGTTTTAATTAATATTAACTACTTCTGTGTAAAATGCAATGAATAGACAATAAGTTGTATCTTTCAAAGTAATTAATGAAATGGTAAAAACTCTTCCTTATTTGCGTTCTCACTGAATATTTTTTTGGTTCTATATACAGAAATATCTTTCGATTTGGTTTTATTTCAATGTTTGATCTAATCTTGATCGAAATCTTACAACAATTTTACAATTTTACAAACGAAGGATGTACAAAAATACTGATGCTAATTTTGTGAGACTAGCCCCCTTGACGAAACACCGAGAATTTCAAATATTCTTCTATTTTTATTCAGTTTCCACACTGGCCAAACATATACATGATGATTCTAAGACAAAGCGGTTTTATTTTCCTTTCGCCTACCCGCTATACGAACCTCGTCAATTTCTGCTTCGGTATTACAATCGTCGGAGGCTTCCTTGGTGCCGGTATTACGAGAAGAAACGCTGTTAGCTCGGCTAAACAACTGGTAACCTTTTATCATGATGTTAGTGGCGCTCCTGGTCCTGCCCGTGATTTTATCAGCGGGATTCCTCGGACGAGTGTTCTGATCGTCGTCCTTCCGCCCCATTCGTTTCCACTCATCCATGACGTGATCGGTTCTTTGGAGGAAATTCGAGATTTTATTGGATAAGGCATCCGGAGGAGGATTGGTTTCTCGCGGGGTTGGTACAGGCGTGACGCTCTGTTTCAATTTTCCTTTGGTACCCAGCACGAAGGTCAGGTTAGCATCGAACACGACGGGCGAATCGTCCTTGTCAGCTACATCGTCATCGTCATCGTCATCAGAGTAACCGGTGTGATACGTCTGAGGATAATACCGTTTCGAAGGCAGTGTTGTCGAAGTGTAGGGGCTCCGGTAGGTGGGGGTGGGCGTGGGACTTGGGGATCTTCCCAAGGAACTGCGGGAGCTGTCCGATAACACGCTGATGCTTCTGAGCGGTCTCGGTTGGAAAGAAACCGGCGTTCGGTCTCTTGGTACGTCCAGTCCCGTAGTACCCAACGGGGTATAACGCCGGTGATATCCGGAAAGGCTTGATGGGAGGGTGGTGGTTGAATCCGACGTCGTAGTACTCCAATGGGGGGTGTTATATCGGGGCAGGGAGTAATCCGAACGACCACTTGACGACGATATGTCGTACGAAGACGGATACGACTCCAAATAAGAGGGTTTAGATATCCTTGACGTCGGAGTATAAGTAGACGGTATGTGCGGCATTTTCCCTACTATTTTCACAAAACTAAATAACAGGTGAGTAGCTTAGTAACTTCCTTCAGTTTCGTTCGATATTTCGAGGTTAATGATCACCAGCGGTACGTTAAACTCGTCGAGGAATTGCTTGACATCTTAAAATCAAAACGTATTCGAAAGGAAAAATAAAAATAAAAAAGGAACACCAATAACTCGAAATGAAAAACTGAAAAAGTGACGTTTTCGAAAGAGTTGTTAACCGGCGGAAATTTAAAAGCTACTGAAACTTGGACGGTGTCTATGGAAAGCGCGGCGTGCTCGACCATTCGGACAAAGCCCACTATACTGTAACAGGCCGGTTGACACGCAATCCATATTAAAAACTTTAAAAAATAACATAGTACCTACAAGTTTTACAAAAATCAATTATTTATTTTAGTTAAAAATATTAATCTATTAAAATAATTAGTATTTATTGTTTTTTCCGAGGATTCAAATTTTATAAAAAATAGTGGTGATTTTAATGTTAGCAACCAATCGCCTTCTTGTACAACTTCGAATGTGAAAACGAGGAATTGTAAGCTCTGATGGATGAACTTAACCTCTTTACAGAAGACCCTCTTGGATATGAGATGGGAAACTCTTCCATATCCAGACTTCGTCCAATTCTTCTAGTATTTGTCAAATAGTTCGAAACCCTGGATAATGTGAGAATTTGTCATTCCACTTTATAATATCGAAGAAGTTTCTTTAACTACGGTATCGGTATGTACATGGCACCAAATGATACAAAACAATAAATAATATTTCTAAAATGAAGTTAGTTGTTTATTTTGTTGTAACAAGTCAATTGAAAAGTCCCCGACCTACCACAGTAAAACACTTTTTTTTGGCAAAATTAGTTTTTTTATTCAACATAATTCCCTTCAAGGGTGATATACTGATTATAGCGACAATCCAACTTTTTGACACCATTTTTGTAGTACGATTTGTCCTTTGCTTTAAAATAGGCCTCAGTTTCGGCGATCACCTCTTCAGTCGACGAAAATTTCTTCCCAGTCAGCATTCTTTTGAGATCTGAGAACAGGAAATAGTCACTGGGGGTCAGATCTGGAGAATATGGTAGATGAGGAAGCAATTCGAAGCCCAATTCATGGATTTTTGCCATCATTTTCACTGCCTTGTGACACGGTGCATTGTCTTAGTGATACAGCATTTTTTCTTCTTCAAATGCGGCCGTTTTTCAAACAATCCAATAACACTATGTAATAGTCAATATTGATGAAAACTTGAAAATAGAAACTCGGAATCAAGCCAAATTTTTGCTTCAACTGTATTTTTCCATTCAAAAAGCAATATTTTATCAATACGCGAAATTCCTTTTTATCCATTTTTTTCACAATAACAAAAGTTGCTTCACTGAAAATGCTATAATTCACAAACTAATGATCCGACAGCTGTCAAATTTTTACACGCATCTTTTGAGGGTTAGGGCTAACTAAAAATATATGGATTTAATTCTAGTAGCGCTATCTATATGTCAGGCTGGAGACTTTTCAATTAACCTGTTATATAACAAATTTGGTGATATCTGCAGAAATCAGAATATCAGCTTAAAAATGAATAACAATTGGCGATGGGAACTATCGACTGAAAACAGTCTAAACAGTCTATAGTCGCAAAACAGTCGAACTAATCGATAGTAAAAAAAAATAGTCGATTGAAAATAGTAATTACTGTTTCAGTCAAATACACGCTTCGACTGTTTTTTCCTATTATAATAGCAGATGGAGATGTACGAATTCCTTCTTTGAAAGAGTAAAAGGACGAAGATAATTGCTTGGATAATATGTCCTCAATATGTTCCATCGAATATTTATATTTGTAAAGTAACAATAACATAATATAATTGGTTTATTTCTACTTCACTCGCACACATTCGAATTCGATTCACAACGAACATTCAGGAATGGTTTTTGCTTTTTTAACCCTGCTATTATATTATGTTCCAAAGATCAGTTTCATTTTGAATGAAGTAGAATTATTATTATATTTAGTATATTTGATTTGGTTGTAAAGAAGAATGGAATAATGCTCCCCAAATATTCATATCGTATTTTCTCAATAAATACTTGTCAACTATTTAATTATCACACACGTTTTAAATAAAATTATAATCTTTATCGCTAACCAGGAATATCTCGAAATTATTATTGGCTGAAACTTCAATGAAAGAAGTTAACAGTCAAAAGGTTCGAATAAACATCGAGAGATTTACAAAATTTACAAGTCAACAAAAAAGAAATTTAATAGTTGTTAAAATAAGATAAATAGAGTTAAATGTATTTTACTAGTTATAAACAAAATTCCTCCTCCTGTCCTGTCTTTTCTCTTCTATTAGATTAATAAATAATATTGAAAATTATAGTTTCCAAAGGCTGCTATATTAATGCACGATCTTTTTTGCAATAATATTAGAAACATAACATAAAACCATATTTTTACATAAAATTAGTAGACTGAATCAGTCGTGAAAAACGGTCGAATGAACTAGTCAAGACCGAAACTAGTGGAACAAAAGTAGTGGAGTAAAACAATCCATAGTACAAAGTGGTTAATTACCAGACAATCCATAGTTCCCAAGGCTAATAATAACTAAGCAAAGATAGTTCTATAAGAAATATTATTGATTAAAAATCCTCAAAAATTAAGTCACAACACTAATAACAAAGCTATTTTAAATGATAATTGAACATTTATATTCAAAACTATGCCAAAACGCTTTTAAATAATATTTCTCTGTCGTATACGATACGAAATACAAGTTTTCAACTGCAAATTAGAACGAGAATGCATAGCAGGTTCCAGCATTGGCATCTATGTCGAATATCTAGTCGCAAGTCCCAGCGGGACTAAATTTAGACCAATTCATGTAACCGATCACACTATGTTACTCCAAGTATTACACTTATTAGCCGGGATTTATAGATAGTATGTCCTTGTTACCGAATCGATTGATATCCTATCGATTTTGTGTTGTCCACTATAAATTTTGCCAATAAATATTGCAGCTACAATTTTTTAAAATTTTATTAACTATTTTTCTTTTTCATTATGTTCTAGTTATTTTATAAAATATGGAAAAATGTTAACTCTAATAATCATCATGAATAAATAAGTTTTTGGTATTTTATTTGATTTGGTTCGATAAATACGACTTTTCACTACTTTAAAACTCGCACTGAAAAAAATATGTGTCCATTACTCGGACTCAAAAAGAATATACTCTTAATTTTTGTGAATCGTCAAAATTTCATGACACAGTTTAAAATTACACTCGTTTTAGTAAAACAGTTTTTGTAATTTTCAAAACTACACTATGTCACAAGATGAAAACGATTATAAAAATGAACGAATTCGAGATTTAGTTCTCAGGAATTACTGGCTGTTGGAAACGTCAAAAGAATGTTTAATAGAATGAGATTTATATCAAATAAAGAAGTCATATCCAAAGATGACGCCTATTCTGTAAAAACAAATTGCTCTATGGAAAAAGTATAAAAAAACATAGGAGCCCTGTAATTAATTCTGTAATTAATTCTCTTAAAAGGCAGTGTTTCTTGATGCATAAAGTTGGAAATTGGCATAAAACTTGTTGTCTTGTTAGTTAAACTTTAAAAAAAATTAACTTAGATTTAAATGAGGATTTATTAAGTTTACCATGACGATCAGATGAGGTTTAAAATGTCATAAACTTTGTATCTTATTTATACTACAACATCATTTATACATATACTGTAAGAAATAAATTCACAATTCAAAATCATGTCAACCTCTTGGATTTTTTAGTGACTAGACCTACAGCTTAACTTGGGCTCCGAACGACGGTCTTTGGCATTAAGCCTACCGAGTGACCAACTCAGAAATCATCCCAGAAGACAGCCGGTATTACCCGGCCTGGTTACTGGCGTGACCGGGATCATTTTCCTTGTTGGATTTTACACTCCTGTCTACGACAATCACAAAACATAAATTTACGACCTGCCCCAGCAGGATTCGAACCCGCGAGTATCGCAATAGTAAGACGACCGTCCTGTCGCCTTTACCACTGCGCCACCAAGCCGGCTTAGGAAGGGTTAGTTTTTGAGATTCTCTTGAGGTCTTGAGTTATTTTAATATATTTTAATATAGAGACATTTATTATTTTAATTAATATTGTGTATCAAATACAATGAATATACTGTAAAAATAAGTTTTAGTAACGTATCATTTTTAAGTTATTCCCTTTACTCTTTTATGAAAGAAATATGATCAGAGCGATCACTAGTTTTAATAAATATGATAAATATGAATCTATCCGTAGTTAACTATAAATTTACATTAAGTAAATTAACACTAAATAAAGAAACTTACACAAAAAACTTTTAAAAATTTAAATATATCTAAAAATACCAATGTCTAAGTTACGATCTCAAAACATTGAGTGGCATAGTTTCTCCCGTAGTCACAGACGTATTCCTACTAAACCAATAAAATAGTTACAGTGAATCACGGAAACAAATATATCACCTGAGCATTTTTTTTTCGAAAAAAGTCGCTTCTATACTCGATCGTCCCTAAGCCACCGGTCTAAATTTAAAAAGTGAATAACTGGAATAGTTCCAAGTACATTTTTAACTTTTAATGTGTGTTTTTTTCCGACAGATATAGTTTCAAAACAGAAATCTCGACTAAGAGACTTCGTAATTGGTTGAGATTTCATCGTAATGTAAGGATAAAAAATAGCAACAACATGTCGTAGGTAATTAGCAATGTTACAAAATTAAATTAAAATTATATATACAATTATAATAAAGATTTCTTTTACGCAAAACAATCAATAATTGATTAGTTTGCAGTGACATTTAGAATTCAATTAAAAAATACATATATTTATTGACAAATACCACTTTTTATACCTTGGTATTTTGGAATTGAATGGATTATAGTTCCTTAAATTTAAGTTATTTCAGTCCTGTCCCTCTAAAATAAAGGTTGTTTAAAACATTAGAGTGCGTTTAAGATTAGTATGAATTAGTTTATACAAGCGACCCGCCCTGGCTTCGCACGGGTGCAATGCTGATACTAAATTAAATAGACTACAGAAAAAATATGAACGTTGTATATAAAAACATAGCGGCCCGCTCCGACTTTGCACGGGCATAAAATATATATGCCTATGTCACTCAATGAAAACATGATTAAAATCGATCCAGTATTCTTGGTTCATTCATTACTGCCCTTGGCCTGCACGCATTAAATTTGGAGTAAAACAATTCCTCTTCCCCTATACTTACTATAAAGATTTCCTGCTATCTTTGGAATATCTAAATTCATACAACTTTTATTACATTACACATTTTTAAACGCAAATTTTAAATTTGTAATATCTCCGAAAATATTTGTTTAATTTACATGCTGTAAGGAACCATATTGATCTATATTAATTGCACACTGTATTTAAGGTATTTAATTCGATAAGGATTAATGCCGTATTGCTTAAAATAGCTTCGTAAATAAGCCATTTTCTCACGTAAAAAATAAACAATAAAAATGGTTAATGTGGGTTATCCCTAAAAGATAAACATATACCATCGCGGACTTTTTTGTAGACCTTTTTATGATGTACAATACTGTAGTACATTAATTTGATCTAACTCGTAGGGTTAGGCAGCGTTTTTGCTAATTGCTAAATAAACCTAAAAAAATAGGCTAATTTACGACATCACGTTAGAAACCTCTAAAATTAGCAATGTTGCCTTAGTATGTTATGCATGTATTATACATATAAACCTTCCTCTTGAATTACTCTATCTATTGAAAAAAACCGCATCGAAATCCGTTGCGCAGTTTTAAAGATTTAAGCGCACATAGGGATATAGGGACAGAAAAGGCGACTTTGTTTTATACTATGTAGTGATTAGTTTGCATCTCAAAGAAAGTTACTTAGGATCAAATAAATTTAGAAATATAGGTAGTAAATAGGGATAATTACTCTTAGATACCTGTAGATCATAAAATTTTTTGGAGTTTATATAATGAAAAACCGTTTAACGACCTCCAATAAAATATGTTAAAAATATATATTGGGTAAAAAGTAATTTGTTTTTTTCGCGCTCTGTTTAGGCTTTAGCTAATTTTCTCATATAAGTATCAAACAATATTCAATGATATATAGAACCATTCAAAAGATCAGTGAATAAAAAATACTTAAATATATTAATGTTGGAGTTTATTAATTTTACAACCATGTTTATATCAATAACCCATAAAACTACTAGTTTGTTACCAATTGCCCATTATTTAAATAAACTGACTGGCACATGTGTTATATTACCGGAAAGGTTACCACAACGTGAATTGTTGATTTCTTTGAATTGATTTTACATTGAAAATAATTTAATATTTTAAATATGGGGTTACTATCTTGTGTTACTAGAGTATTTAAATAACTTTTGTTGTTTTGTTTTACTGATTACTATCAAATAAACAAGGCAATAACTTTAAACATTTGTCACAATTATGTCAGTGTCAGTGTTTTTAGAGCAAAATAGAAATGAATAAATGTTATAGATAATGACATGGCCATTATAATAGCCTGACCTCCGTCCTTTCGAATTAGTATTTCATGAATTTTATAGAAGTAATTAAACTTTGTGAATAAGTAATTTTTTTAAATAATACTACTCCTTTTTATCGACGAGGCTTTATCTGGACAGGACCTACTGTTTAACGTCTAGCCAGAGACCATTACAGAAGACATCATAAAAGTGAATATATAATTCATATATGATAACTGTAGGAAATATTATTGAAGCGTGTAAAAGATGTATGTGCGTAGATATGTGTGTAATTGTTCAGAATATACATAAGCAATTATTATGCAAATACATTAGAGAGGTATTAACAACAGGTATTAACAGAACAAACTAAGGAGAAATATAGTGATAACGCCTTTACAATGAAACACTGTACTAATACGTACTACTGTGTACGTGTCTAATGAAAATAAAATATCTTACTTGGATACACTATTGTTAATTAGATGGATTAGGCCTCCAGTGAATACAAATATATAAAAAGCGCCTAAAACTAACTTGGTATGGAAAATAGTCCAACTTAAATACGAGGGTGGTTCAAATTTGATGGAGACAAAAGCTGTAGATGGCGCGCATGTATGTTTTGAAGGTCGTATGTGATAGCTGGGTCCCTTATGAACAGTGTGGCATAGTTTTCGTCGGGAGCGCATGTCTCACGCGCGTGCTACGACCAGGAGTGAACGTCAACTGCTGACCGCCGTAGAGCAACCTATTGTCATTAGTGTGGGAAGGCGTTAAAAAGACGGACATTTTTCTGCGTTTGTAAAATCAGACCGGCGGGGCGAGTTGTACGTCGATCTCCTGTGTACCCAACATGCCAACAATGCTGCATACTACTCTAACCTTCTCAAAACACACATCAAACTCCGGTTATCACTTGAAAGGGAGTAGCATTTTAGCATGAAGTGTGATTCTTCTCCAGGATAACGCGTGTCTCACGCTCGATACAATATCGGAATTAGGGTGGGAGGTACTGGAACACTCCCCCTTCAGGCCGAATTTATCATACTGCGGCTACCACAAGTTTGGACTACTAAAAGAAGCCCTCGAAGGTCAAAGATTCAACACCGACGACGGGATAGAGGAGTTTGTGCGGACATGGCTGTCTGAGTTGCCCAAGGAATTCTTCGATACCAGCATCAACAAACTTCCGGAAAAGTGGATAAAATAACTAGTGAGGGGAAAAACCTAGAAAAACTGTAAGTTTTTGTAAATGTCAGACTATTTGTCTCGATCATATTTGAACAGCCGTCGTATAATCAAACATAACCCTAATCTCCAAACTATTAAAATTGTGTACTTGTAGTTTTAAGTCATCCAATAAAATATGCATTAGATGTATTATAATGTTAATATAAATTATATTTGATAACAGCATTTTTGTTTAACTATTTTATTTAGATTAGAATCTTGTTGTATGTCAAAGCTAAACTCCACTAAAACTTGATGATACGGCAACATTGCGACGTTTTAACGTCACAAATTTAGTTGACGTATATACAAAACTTCTTTGGATAGACTATATGACTGACATTATACATTATTATTTCGTTCACAAACTCGTCTACATTTTTTTATGTTTAAGTGTTCCATTTGTATCATGAATACCAATCGAATCATTTTATTTTCATTCATCACTCTCTGGTTCCGAACTTATCTATTCGACCCGAGTAGTCATTTGTTTCCGTGAATTGATAAAGTCGCTTTTCTAGTAAAACGCGCGTCCATCAACGATTCTCTCGACGTCCAATAAACAAGTCATCGGCGACGATTTTCTCCGAGTACAAGAGCAACACGTTCGGAATTCCATACGACGTGCCGGCTTTCTTTCATAGTAAAACCGACGGTAAATTCGTTCCCATCTCTCGATCTGGATGGTTTAATGTTGCGTGGTGAATGGCGAAGATATTTTAATTATTTTCCTCCATTATGCATATTGCTTTGCACCGTTAGAGATATTTTTGTGGCCGTAACGCGGACGAGTTATTGGAATATACACGTGTGTTTTGCAGTGGATGTCACGGTAATTATCACGGCTCTAAGAGCAATGAGCAAATAATTATTTTTGTTTTAATGATATTCTGAGTTAAACGAAATAGGTTTTTAACATATGTAGGGCTACTTTTAAATCCATGGCATATAAAATATTTTAACAAAAAAACTGAACCGCCTTCAAAGAATAAATAAGGGACTCACTAAAAAGTAAAAAATAATCAAACTTAGATTTTTAACACAAAATACGTTTTAAAATTAAAATAAAATATGCACATAGTGGTCGTAATAACTAAATAAAAGCAAACAAAAACCTTATTTAACCTATCTTCTATACTTGAACAACAACAAAAAATAGTTGCCCCCGCCGAGAAACGAACCGTATCGTTTAAGTTGAACGTTCTAACCACTACACCATAGAAGCAGTTCCCTGCAATATTTCTACGGCGGCTTTAAAAAGCAGCTTAAAATTGAACGCCATTTCCGGTCTTCCCTCACATTAGTTCAGCAATAACATTATACATATATATATCTGATTATTATGGATAAAAAAAAATATGTGAAAACTTTGTAGGACCACCTTGGAAGTGAACTCTTTCGAATAAAAAAAGAATTTTGAAAATCGACCCATAATTGATGGATAAATCGGCGAACGTACATAAAAATATACAGTTGAACATAGAACCTCTTCTTTTTTGAAGACGGTTAAAAATAAAAAATATTTTTTAAATTTAAATAAAATAATCTAAGCTCTTAAACAAATAAGGCAAAGATCAAAATAAATGATATAATAGCTACATATACAATATATATTTCATTAATTACATCTTAGGTTAAATATGCTTAATACAATCTTAATTTACAAATTAATTTACTATGTTACTATTGTTCTGCATTAATAGGCAAGCAGTGCAAGTACGGGATTGATACATCAAGATGTATTTCTAAAATTAAAACTACTTAAGCTAAAGTTAAGAATGCACTTATAAATTAAACAAGTTCGTGTGATTTGGTTCTCTTCAATCTTACAATTCTTTGCGTGTTGTTCACTTTGCGTGTTGTTCAGTAGCTATATTGCATTCACGTTGTACGTACGCAATAAATGGTAAAATAAAAAGCAAAATTGTGATGTCGAGGTAGTCGTTTGACAGTCTTGAAAACGAAATGAAAGCTAGGTAGGTTTTCAAGAACAAATTTTCAACGGCAGGGGTGAAATTAAAAATACACATGAAATATAAGATTCTTGTTATATAGTGAATATCGCGACAGATATTTTTAATGTCAGGTAATAATGCAATATAATGATACTGACAGTTAATAGTATGGGCTATGTTATATTATGCTGACAGATGCTAACGGATAAATAATAGAATGGGTAGCCAAATTATTATGGACAAAAATTCCATTTCCCTAGAAAAAAATGTTTCAAAAAAAGTGTAATGAAGCACAAAAAGAAGAAAGCTAAAAAGGTTCTGTTTTGGTTTGTGGAGCATCAGAATGTTATCAAACATCTTCCCTAGTCATCAGACTTTTAGAGTAGAAAATAAAAAGTTGATTTCCATCTCCAAAGTCATTAAAGTAATTTCTATTCAGACGAAGACGGAAACTATTCAGACGCTTCGAATCCATTCCGCGAACAATTGCAGCTATTAAAAAACAAATGATGGCTTATTAATACATAAATATTATGCATATGTTACGTGTTCATATTATGCGTATGTTATATGCAATGTACTTAAAAAATGCGTTTTTCCTATAAACCAAAAAAACAACTTATTGATAAACCCGGTAAATCTTAACACACCCGATCTGGACCGAACAAACTGCAACATCTACCAGTTTGTCTTATTTTTCTGATACGCAGTGGGTGTCGATATATATCGGAACATAAATAACGCTACATTGCAGTAGTCAGATCTAGTCGTCCGATCATAGCGATATATCTAACATTAAACCACATTATAAATCGAACCTGTTTATATTCATTCAGAATGGATCGGTATAGAGACCCTTTCTATTTTGCAGTTTCACTTATATGCTATCGGACGTAAGGAAAGCCTCTTATTATTCGGTAAATAGTTATGGTAACTGCACTTAAGCGTCTCATTAGTTACAGAGAAGACTGTACATTGTTTGACCGGTAACGCAAGTTTACGATTGTTAGATTGTATGCGGCCCTAAATCCTATAGTTGGGGCAGTTATTTCTTGCCGTTTTATCTGATTTCAATGGGCACTAGCATGTATACGTATGAGTTCCTTTTCCTATTGGTTAGTTTTCCCACTGTACCATTCATTTCATTCATTCTCGGTCTTATTTTTGTTAAATTTAATTTAAATTGGATCGGAAACAACCATGTCCATGTTGCTATAGTTTATAAAGTATATAGTAACAATTTTCGAAACAAAAGTGAATGAGGAATAAGTGTATGAATAGCAGGTGTGCGTGGTGAAATTAATTTCCAGTTATTATAACATATTTCACTATCCATAAGTATGCGATGTTATAAATGGATACGTGTGACATTTATTTCCACTGACATTAAACTCAAAACTGTTTGTTTGATGATAAGAGTTTGAATCTTCCAAAATAACTACGTTATAGGTTTAGGCTAGGAAAATGTCGAGTTTTGTGTATATGTGTGAATTTGCGAATGAATTCCTTGTCCTGTTTCATCAAAAGTAACTGAAAATCATCGTTTGTTAGTAGAAATTTATTAATTATATAGTATTAATGCCTAATAAAGGATAATAATTTGTCTCATAAATGAATTAATGAATCTCCTAAATTTTTGGATGTTTCTTTTTGATACTTAAAATTACATTCCTTATGTAAATTATTCAGTCATTGAAACTAAAATTGTAGTGGTTGCTTAGATACCAAACCAAATGAATACTCCATAAGAAACTGTTATTATACAAGCAAATCTTGAAGCTAGTGTGCACTTAAGGTGAGTGTACAATCATGGAGTTCCACGAAGAATTTTAATATTATATGATCCAAACTTACTAAAACAAAGTTAATAGTAAATCTAAGGGTAATGATGGACAGAGATTACAAAACATCGTAGTATTACAACTGCTAGAAAACAGTGACGACAATGTGTGAAAAGCTTATGTTCTAAAACCATGTAGAATGCACCAGTAGGAGTACCCATTAAATGTTAATTTAGTTTATGAAGGAAAACATGACTAGATAGATGTAGTTAATAACTCTCCTTCATCATCATTTCTTCACTTTATATAAGTTCGTATGGTTTGGTTCGTGTCAATCTCCTGATATTCTGCGCGCTGTCCAGCAGTTGTATTTCTTCCACGTTAGTATGATTTAGTAATCTTCTTTCATGTTTCAAGGCGAAATCTTGGATATCTTCGCTAATCTATTTGATTTCCAGGTCATCGTGCAATTCTTCGTTGGTTACGTAGCGATAGGCATTGGTAATCAATCGAAGAACCTTGTTTTGACAGCGTTGGATGACTAGTTGATTTGAATTTTTAGTGCAATCCTATATTAGCGCCCCATAGATCCAAAATGGCTTTATAATTGTCTTATAAATCAACGTGTTTGATTTTAGATTAAGTTCAGAGTATCTTGCGACTAACCAGTATAGTTGTTTTACTTTGGTTCTAATGTATTTTGCTTTTTGTCTAACATGATATTATGTATATATTTATGATACTTTTTGGGTATAGAATTATTGTTAAGAATGAAGAGGAAAATGAGGATAATTAAATAAAGTAATTTAAAATATGACATCCCAACATATATACATTAAAATAATACAAAATAAATTAAAACTCTTTAACAAATTCTTGTTTTGTGTTCCTCTCACTGAATCAATGTACCTGGCTTCAAATTTTATAGCTTGTGCAGTTATTTGAAAAGCTTTTATCTTTACTCGAACGCTAAATTTAACTTTTATCGCCAACTGTAGTTAAAGGGGCATAATATGAGATATTTTGATAGATATTCGTCATAAACAAACCATCCGGAAATTATTTCACAATAAAACTACGAACAAACATTTTATCGCTATTGTCATTTCCATAAATAAACATGAACTATTCAAAAAATACATTACAAATTTAACAAAAGCTATCAACAAAAAATATCGAAGCTATTTTATTAATTTTTAAAAATTTATTTTTATATTCCGTCCGTCCATCCGTCATGAAGGATCATGTTAAGATATCTATTATTACAACTTAACAGCAGATATTCCCAATCCAGTGTCTTAATTGATGGATTACGTTAATCCTCATGGTTTAAAACCTCGATTCCTTTTAAACTATAACACGTCACTCAATAAGCCTCAGGTCTGACATAATTATGGCGCCATCTACTAACCTTCCTAAGTAGTCATAACATTCAAAGGACACGTGTAAATCTCATGATACTCTGGCATGTGTTTAAAAGTTACAGGGGCATTTTTTATTATCCTATTTATTAAATACAACAAGAGACAGAAGATGCCGAAAGGAGCCAATGATAGAAGTATGCCTTTGAATTGCTTTGCTGTCCGCCATATAGTACAGATGTAACACCATGTGACCATGTAACGGAGGAAACGTGTTCCATCCATTTCAATATGTAAATATTGGATTCAAGATTTTAAAAACGGTTATTTTGATGTTAGTTGATGTTGTGACTTATATTTCTGATATAATTCGCAAATAAAATGCTTGACTAAAAAAGAATCTCGCTTGTTTCATTTCAGATGCATACCACCAAACCGAAAATTATCCATATATATTCGACACTTTCTAACGTTCAATGTCCTATTAATCCATTCAATGCACGTTGCACAATTACGACAAAACACCTTAAAAGTTTACATAATCAAAGTGCGAAACGAACACGAACAAAGCAAAAATGTAAAATTCATTATACATCAAGCAGCGTGTTCTATGCAAAACGTATTTACGCGATTGCGGATTTTATAGCGACATCTACCTGCTTCATGGGTGAACTTTGAATTTTTACTTTCCGCAAGAGGACACAAGAACAGCTAAACATTCCACTGACACCAATTCATAAACGTTGCCATTTCGAACGATTATCAAAACAATTTAACGGTTATTAAAATATAAATCTTCCCTAAATATTTATAATCCATTCAATACTATTATATAAATAGATGTATAACACATTCTTTTCTCAGATTGACAAAATGTTGCTAATAAATCATGTTAGTGAATTTTCGGTGTTAATAAACGTATTTGTGACATATATGTTTAGTTTTATCTTTATTACTTGCCAATGTTGCTTAAAAAATTAAAGAACAATGAGTTTAATATCGAAGATGTAATATAAAAAACAAAACTTCACGAAGATCATCCTCTACATTTGGCCAGTAATTAAAAGTGTCCAGTATTATCGTAAGGGACGACAAATACTTTCTCACTAATCAATCTGATTGTTTTTCTTTTAATTACCTATTTTAATCGCATTAATTGTTGACGGTGGAGTTCTACAAAATGTTATTACTTTAATTAGATATAATAAGAAGCATTAACAATGGGATGATGTTAATGTGTATTAAATCGCATCGGGTACCAACTTCATCTTGAAATCTATCTGACAGGCTTTGCTCTTCAGGATATGATATTTTGTTAAAGTGTCAACAAAGCATTTTTTAGTGAGTTGAAAGTGTCTGAAGTTTTCCTATTTTACTTCTATTTCAAGAAAATGGCGATTTAATTTCTTCGGATGTTGTGTGAAGCTTATGATAACAATACTTCATCGATTTCAACACGTGAATAATGGTTTCGACGAATTAAAAGTGGTGGTTTTGACACCGAAGACAAAGAGCGTTCTGGGCAGCCAAAAACATTTGAAGACGAGGATCTGAAGACATTAGTAGATTAAACCAGAAATGGCAATTCTCATCAACTACAAGTGATGCGTTTGTGTCGAGCAATGCGCGAAAAACAGCCAGAATACGAGCAAATAGAAAACAATGATATTCTTCATCATCAATGAAAACATACTTGGAAACATTAAAATGGAAAGTGCCGTATTATCCAGACCATTCTCCTTCTGATTACTGCTTGTTCCGACATATGATCCGATTCGTGGATAGCCGCAAAAGATACGTCATTCTTTCCAGAACCCGTAAATTGTTGAAATATGGGGAAAATAGCGACCATCTATTAACAATACTTTGAATAAAATATATTATACAGGATTTTCACAATAAAGCTTTAAATTAAATAAAAACGTTAAATCTAATTCATAAGCTTAATATATAATAATATATAATACGTTTTCTATTCTATTCCATATTATCACGTGATGATATATCCTGTAGCTAAACAGGTGTTACGATTCAAGGTCCTCTTCCCTTAGCCATTAGCCAATAGATCTGATAAAGTCAAACCGGCAACAATAATAACAATAACAACGAATGTCTATACACCCGATTACACACACACAATGCGGAAAGAAGAATTTAGGTTAATGCTACTAGAGCGACACGGAGGGCGTGGTCCGCGCAACGATTTGTTTAATGTCACTGCAATCGGCATAATCGTCGATTAAAAGCCCGCCGCTGCCGCGTGCATTTTTTCCTGCTTCTGAAATTATACGTGCAATTACCGAGGCCCAGTGGCGGCTCCTGATAAAAATTTTAGGTTTTTGCAAAAAAAAAACTTTTTTATAAATCAGATCCATCCTACGTTCTTTTCTGCTCACTTTTGCATGAAAAGAGCTGTTAAACGATATTCGGCCATTGAATTTCTAAGAAACATTTTGATGCGCTTTGGTGTCGAGAAACACCTTTCGGCGTCTGATGTGGTCATGGGAATTTTTAGAAGGGGTAGTACACCATTTAATGTTCAGTAATTACTTTTTGAATAAATAACTGACAGTTCAGTTCGTAATTGTTCTTTTTCAAGTGTTGGATAAAAGGAACATACGGAAGTTAGTTTATCCTCAGGAAATTTATCGCAATACTCTCCAAAATATCCCGAAAAGAAAAATGATGCAACTACTAGATGGTTTTTAAAATAAAATAGATCTTTTGTATCGAATTTATTATAACATCACACGCCTCTAAAGCAGAAATTGAGTGATCAAATTTACTGTTACCTGAACGGTTGCGTTTATTTTCTGGTGGTTCATGACTTATTATATCTGATTCTTCACTAATGATGTTATCAATATTATTTCAAACTCGAATAATACTGCGTTCAAAATTATCGATTGCGTCTCTTATTCCAGTAGCTTCACTTTTTCTTTGCTGCAGTTGGTTAAAAGGGATATTTACGTGGGGCATCACCTGATGGAAAAAAGTTACCTAAAAATTCAGACATCGCATCGTTTAATGTACGGCAAATAGAGGCTGCTGCACTATAAATTGTCTTTTTAGAGAATTGATCTTCTATTTCATCCATAAACTCAATGAGATGGTATCTATTTTATCTATAAAATTGTTAAAATTATTTTACTAAGTGTTTCTGCATCACATTTTTCAGGAATTAAGTAGTTCCAAAACCGTTTAATTGGTCCAATCATCGTGAACATATCCAAAAAATAACTACCAGTTGAGATTTTGCAGCAACATCAGTTGTTTCGTCCGTCATGATAGCCAACAATGAAGAATTATTAATTTCATCAATTATTTGTCCATGACAAACTTCAAGCACACACTGCAACAGATCATTCTGTATTTCTTTGGAGGTGCCTTTATATACTGAAGCATTCCTTTAGGTAAGATAGAAAAATTTCCCTACATCCACGATATATCCCTGGATTCTGTGAAGTATCGCTCTCGTCATGTCCCTGAAGAACCAATTCAAACGCACCAAAATATTTAATGCAATTTATAATGTTTGATCAAGCATACCTATTCTTTAACACATTTTCATTATGTCTCTGTATATTTACAGTAATGCAAATTCCATACAATTATGAAGACGGATTTTAGAGTTTTCATGTCTTTATTTTCAACTTAAATGCTCTACACCGATGACCCCTATTTCTGTCCAAATTTTATCGCCACTAAAAAGTAAACAGGGAAAACAGTATAACGCATTTTTTTTACATTCACAAATTGATTTATTCATTCATTTCTCAAGTAAATGTCTATTAATTTACGGGTGTAACTTTTCCCTCTATTTGCACTAGATTATTATATAATAATATCTGGGAATAGTTTACCTCTTCCTTTAAATTACAACATTTCTTCGTAAGAATATTTAAAAAATGTGTTCACATTAATTAAATTAAGAAGCACTTCCATAGTTACAGTTATTCTGACAGAAAGTCTCGTAAAACTCCAATACAGATAACCGATATCGCATACGGGCCATACGGTGCTGGACAAAATGCAGTAAAATCTCCACTTAAATATCTGTCTTGTTTTAACATTAGGACGAGTCAAATATTCATATGCACACCAGACCACTAGACTGGCCGTAGAAATTCACTTCTTCATGAAGAAAAAGCGCAAGCTCTGCGCGGTCTTTTTAGACCTAACAAAAGCGTTTGACAAGGTTTGGCACGACGGCATAATACACAAAGCTATCGAAGCAGGTTTACCTGAAGACCTGATAATTTTTTTGCGTTAATACACTTTCCAGTCTTAAGCAGGAATCCCCCAAGGTTCCCCATTAGCCCCAGCATTATTCAACCTCTTCATGTCAGACATTCCATTGAAGAAAGATGTTGAAACCGCCCAATACGCGGATGACACAGCTTTCTTCGCCAGTTCTCGTTCTGTAGATGACGCTCAGAGAAAACTACAAAATGAATTAAATGCGAAAGTCCAATGGTTAAATTTCTAGAGGGATAGGTTGTAAATCAACCCCCAAAAAACCCAGGCCATAATCTTTCACAATCAGAGAGACATCCGCGCCTACCAGCTGAGAGTGGAAAAAGTGACAAAAAGCCACATATCTCGGTCTCATCTTTGACCGTAGATTCCTATGGTCAATCTCTAAAGGCCACGGTGTCGCCACAGTGCTTAACCCTCTGATCTACAAAAAAAGTAAATTGTCTTCGATGATTAAAGTTTTACTTTACAAGCTGCTTATCAGACCCGTCATGTTATATGAATCTAACACTTGGTATCTATTTATCAGGCCGGAACTAGCGGAAAAGCTTCAGGTAATGCAAAATAAACTTCTCGAGCAAACTCTGAATGCGTCATGGTTTGTCAGAAATACCCAAATTCATCGGGAAACTGACAAAGCAGAAATAAGACGGTTCGTTTTCTCCTTATACAAGAAATTCTATGTAACCTCAGCTCTCTCCAACAATTTCCACATCAGATCGCTGTCAGAGGCGTTCCCAATCAGGTAACCCCGAAGAATATCCGTTAGGACGGTCAGGGGATAGGGGTGTGCCGCGCGGGTGTTTGAAGGAGCTCGCAGAGCACGATCGCGTTGCCCAGACAAATAATAGCGAGAGCTGAGCCGATAGTCTACAGACGGTAAATTATTCCACTAGTCCATGTTGCTTTCGCGGCTCGCACTACTATAGTAGTTTTTTTAGCATTTATTAGAACAAGAATTCAAGAATGGTGAGTGGGATTTGCTTTTTGGTAACTAATGAAAAATATATAATAGTATTTTAGTGAGATTACATAATTATTTTTTGGAAGTTCTGCTGTACTTCAGCGTTTATGCATTAGCCGCCACTGCCGAGGCCGATTTATGGCAGCAGCTTTTTAGCGTTAAAAATTACGGCACTTTTTGCCAGGTCCACCCGAGAAGCGACGTGTTCTTCCTCGACACCGATGCAAACTTAATTAATCAAAATCAGAACCGTTATAACGTTTTCGCGATTCGATATCTATAAATATTTATGTATCGGGTAGGAATTTTAGCATTATTTCTTCTGAAGTCTATATACAACTCGGAGTTATATGTATAATTCAGAGGATGTAACATATTTGAAATATATACTTTATGGATAAGTAAAAATTAAAGTTTCATGAGAAAAAAATGAATTTTTGTATTATAATTTCAATGAGCATGTCACTATCCTAATCTGGTACTTTTCGCTATAGAATTGGTGAATTAAATATTGTTAACGCAATCTACTCGCTACCATCTTAATATGGGTTATAGATTATTTAAGGCTTTTTTGGAACTTTGAAGCTGACATATTTAATTGAGAAATCGTAAGAATAATTACTATAATATTATCATAATTACTATAATTAGTATAATACTATAATTATTAAAAGAATCAAGACTGCAATTACCATGAAACAAAAACATTCCAAACCCATATCTGAATAATATATATAGATCTTTCTGGATATATATTTAATCATCTTGGTATACAAATCGACAACTGAAAGTCAGGAGATGGAAATGAATAGTAGAACTAGAAATAGAAAATTCATTAGTAAAAAGGAAATATCAAGAAAAACTGAGATGGAAGTGTACAAATAAATTTACAGATCAACTTTAACATTTGGTTGTGAAACACGGATATTCAGAAAAATCTCAGAAAAGTCAGTGGTGAAAAAAATGGACAGGCTTCAGTGTTGGATTCAGTGATGTAAGTTCAATAAGTTCAGAAATAAGGAAGGAACTTTTTATTACATTAGCGGAAGAGTATATAGAAAGCAGGCAACTCAGTTGATGGGGTTACCTACAGCATGAAGCACCTAAGACAGGAAAAAATAATATGGGAAGCAAGGACAGAGAGGACAGAAAATCAGACGGTCATCTAAGCAAACCTGGATAGATTTTATTCAAAACATTGTCCATGTTTAAGGATAGTATATCGATTTTGCATTGTAATAATTCCTTGAATTTTGAGGCGATCGAATAATTGACTTATTTTTTACTTTGAGTGCATAACACAATAAATACTTCTATTTTCAATCTGCCAATATATTTTAGTTGAAAAAATAAAATGAAAGTTTCCTGAAAATGGCCCTTACTTGACTCAGACCAAACTTAATAAAGAAAAATATTCATTCATATATCAAATAAATAGATGAGAATAGGCTTTTTCCGGGTTATTTTCTTTCTTGACGAATGCTATTAGGTCTAGCAATATATTTAGAGAACTAAAGACACTAAAATACAAATATAAAGGAATGTAGAAAAGCGTTAATCACTACATAGTATAAAACAAAGTCGCCTTTTCTGTCCCTATATCCCTATGTGCGCTTAAATCTTTAAAACTACGCAACGGATTTTGATGCGGTTTTTTTTAATAGATAGAGTGATTCAAGAGGAAGGTTTATATGTATAATACATGCATAATATACTAAGGCAACATTGCTAATTTTAGAGGTTTCTAACGTGATGTCGTAAATTAACCTATTTTTTAGGCTTATTTAGCAATTAGCAAAAACGCTGCCTAACTCTACGAGTTAGATCAAATTAATGTACTACAGTATTGTACACCACAAAAAGGTCTACAAAAAAGTCCGCGATGGTATATGTTTATCTTTTAGGGATAACCCACATTAACCATTTTTATTGTTTACTTTTTACGTGAGAAAATGGCTTATTTACGAAGCTATTTTAAGCAATACGGCATTAATCCTTATCGAATTAAGTACCTTAAATACAGTGTGCAATTAATATAGATCAATATGGTTCCTTACAGCATGTAAATTAAACAAATATTTTCGGAGATATTACAAATTTAAAATTTGCGTTTAAAAATGTGTAATGTAATAAAAATTGTATGAATTTAGATATTCCAAAGATAGCAGGAAATCTTCATAGTAAGTATAGGGGAAGAGGAATTGTTTTACTCCAAATTTAATGCGTGCAGGCCAAGGGCAGTAATGAATGAACCAAAAATACTGGATCGATTTTAATCATGTTTTCATTGAGTGACATAGGCATATATATTTTATGCCCGTGCAAAGTCGGAGCGGGCCGCTATGTTTTTATATACAACGTTCATATTTTTTCTGTAGTGTATTTAATTTAGTATCAGCATTGCACCCGTGCGAAGCCGGGGCGGGTCGCTAGTTTGTTTATAATATAATATTATTTTCATCCACAATAATCCATATAGTAGTAGGATAGTATGAAATAAAAATTATTGTTGTTCAATTTTTGCATTTTGTATTTTATATGCTGTGTTTATATATTAAACTTAAAGTTGTGGCTTAAAAATTTAATATACGTTCCAAGTAACTTTCTGTATAAAATTCTGTATCTGTTTTTATTTCAGAAACTTCACATGTAATTTACCTACTCGACAAAATAACCAATAAAATTCAAAATAATCTTCTTGAAATCAATTTGTTTGATTATCTTTCTAGATCCAAAATACTCTAACTTAGCATAATATCAATAATTAACACTAATATTTAATCAATGAATGACAGAATAAATAAATCTCACTAAAACATTTTCACTTTCTTTGGTTCGCGTGCTTATACAACTTCAAGGCACCGAAACCCCGAGAGAAACTAGGAAATGGCATTTCGTTCGGTATGTTCAATTAAAGGAAATTAGTTATCCGCCGTAATAATAGATATATTATCGAAGCTCATTTATGGTTCATTGTATTCCATGACGCTTGATTAGATATTCGGCGTAGCTAAAGATACATGAGCACATTACTTCACGTCATTACGGTTGCACGTGACCATGAATTGTTCATGCTGGCTGCGTTACTGTTCGTAGGCTTTTTACTGGATGACTATCTCGACTGCGCTGACGTATAATTAGAGATAAAGGAATTTAGATTCGTGAAAATATGAGATAATTTAAATTATCATAATTAGACCTTGTAACAATAAAATAAAAACGAAAGCTCTATAAAAATTGTGCAAACAACCAAAGTATATCGACTCAATTAAAATTTTATATGGTATTTCTTGGAAATGTATATGGTATTATACATTCAGTATTTTCATATAGTACGTGAGATTAAAAATCCAATAATGTCTATAGATTTTTTGATTCGAACTTGAAAATTAGTACTTTACCTTCTACGTATCAATGGCAATATAAAATTTATTCAATCGGTATAATAATTATTATTACGACATTTAAGTAAAAGTAAATTGCTACAATATAATAACAGATCAACTGAAAAGACCCCGACCTGACACATAGATCGCGATACTAGAATTAAATACATATGTTTTTTAGTCAGCCCTAACTCTCAAAAGATGCGTGTATAAATTTGACAGCTGTCGGATCATTGGTTTGTGAATTATAACATTTTGTGTGAAGCAACTTTTATTATTGTGAAAAAATGGATAAAAATTTCGCGTGTTGATAAAAAGATTGCTTTTAGAAGGGGAAAAAACAGTTGAAGCAAAAACTTGGCTTGATACCGAGTTTTCGGACACTGCCCCAGGAAAGTCAACCATCAAGGATTTGTATGATAAGTCTAGACGTGGTGAAATGAGCACCGACGACGGTGAATGCAGTGGACGCCCAAAAGAGTTTGTTGCCGATGAAAACATTAAAATATCCACGAAATGATTTTGAATGACCGTAAATATCATTCACGAATATTTGGGTATGAGCAAGCTATGTGCAAAATGGGTGCAGCGCGAGCTCACTCTTGACCAAAAACAACGACGAGTTGATGATTCGGAGCAGTGTTTGAAGATGATCAAGCGTAATAAACCCAAATTTTTGAGTCGATATGTGACAATGGATGAAACATGGCTTCATCATTTTACTCCGAAGTCCAATCGACAGCCATCCGAGTGAACTGCACACGATGAATCTGCTCCAAAGCGTGGGAAAACGCAACAGTCGGCTGGCAAGGTTATAGCGTCTGTATTTTGGGATGCACATGGAATAATTTTCGTTGACTGCCTTGAAAAAGGAAGGACCATCAAAAGCAACTATTTGATAGCGTTATTGGACCGCTTGAAGGACGAAATCGTCGAAAAACGGCCGCATTTGAAGAAAAAGAAAGTGCTGCTTCGCCAAGACAATGCAGCGTGTCAGAAGTCAGTGAAAACGATAACAAAAATCCATGAATTTGGCTTCGAATTTGGCTCATCGTATTCTCCAGATCTGGCCCCCAACTACTATTTCCTGTTCTTAGATCTCAAAAGAATGCTCGCTGGAAAGAAATTTTCGTCAAATGAAGAGGTGATTGCCGAAACTGAGGCCTATTTTGAAGCAAATGACAAATCGTATTACAAAAATGGTATCGAAAAGTTGAAGTGTCGGTATTATCAGTGTATTACTCTTGAAGAGAATTATGTTGAATAAAAAACACTAATTTCGCAAAAAAGTATTTTACTATGGTAGGCCGGGGACTTTTCAATTGACTTGTTACCTTTACTTTGCCAGAATTTTTAATTATAACAAACATATTGGTAAAATTAAGTTTTCTTCATTACAAAATAACTGCTGTTCTAACATCATATTTTCTGATATCTAATGGCTTTGAAATAATGTTCAACCAATTATGACATATTGAAATCTAGAGTTTTTACGAACCCACCAAATCCCACCTTCAAAAATAATATTAGCCATAGAGTAATAATTTAAACAAATCAATCAATAAAACTTGTTAAAACCATTCAAACTTTTTTAGAAATAGTAATGTATAAAGCCATGGGCTTCATTTCTAAACATTAACTAAATTACCACTTAGTATATCACCTGATAAAACAACAGGGACATTTAGTCCTGTAAGCCCTGTTAATTGCTGCTTTTGCCTACAGTTAAATAATTAATTAATTATAAATACATTGTCTGCCTGCGGTGTCGTAAATTAGATAAGTGCATAATATATACATTGTATTCAAATGTACGGGTTTTATAAATCGGCTACCAATCGCTATAAACTAGTTATTTTTTCAGTTGAAGTTCACCAAACACCATCTATTTACCAACAACAGAACAAAAATCAATATCATTTTAGTACAGCACCTTTCGTAGGAATATAAACAAAATTTCATGTTGATTTGTCAGTTCACTTTTAGTTTAGTTTGTGTTAAACTCAACTTTAATATGTCAGTGCATCTACTTGTGTTTGTTTGCAAGAAAAAGCTTCTTAGAAGAGAATATACTTAACTAAACTTAATATGCTACATGTTTGGATTGTAGTGTTGAGATAAGAACTTGAAAATCCTTATCTAACTTTAAAATATGATCCAGACACATTACTTTTTTACAATTTAAATTCTGTTGTAATGATGTCTCTAATTCATAATGATTTCTACTGATGATTATTTTTTCTCTTTTCTTAAAATGTTGGATCTGAAGATCATTTGAATCTTCTATTAATGCTAAACGTATTTAGGTAAGCAAGCATTTTAAATGTGGTTCAACTACTAGATTAACTGGCCAGAGATCAGATGAAATTTCTGATGAGAAGATCCATGGTCTTAAATGTCAATGAAATTAAACTCTACGTACAGCCGACTTGGTTGGCGCAGCGGTAAATGCGACAGGACGGTCCACCTACTGTTGCGATAGTCAGAGTTCGAATCCTGCTGGGGCATGGTCGTAAATTTACGTTTGTAATTGTTTAATATTTGTGATTGTCCTAGACGAGAGGGTAATATCCAACAAGGAAAATGAGTCACATCAGTAACCAGGCTGGGTAAGTTCAGATAAACCCTCGTTGATAAAAAGGAGACTTTAAATATTTAAAAAAATTTTGAGGCCTCTATACAATAATCAGTTATCTAAATGTTTATCAAGACGATTTTAAGAGTTTAGATAGTGTTGGTAGTGAAACAAGTTTAATTAATATAGGCTTAAAATATTAATATCTAATTAATTTAAAAAATGACTCACCTTGGCCTCCAACTTATCGTTATCATGTTTCAACGAATTCCGCTCGTAATCCAATTTTTGCAGTTTCTGCTTCAATGCCTCCAACTCTTCCTGTAACAAGAACAAACACTATATTAAATCGTCCAGAAACTTTCATACGTAAAGAAACATTTTACGATCGTTCAGGTATCACCAAACAGCAAGGAAAAAAGAGGAGAAACAATCTCCAACCATAGATAATTGCCGCATTATTCCACTCGATTTACTTTACTCGAATAAACAGTGCGAGTTCGATTCCCATAGCGGCAAAAAGTGTTTTACAGCGGCGATGAATATATCTCGAGATGGAAATTGTCGGAGGAAGAAAAATCATAATGATACGCTGCCGTGCTAGTTAATTCAAGGCATTTTTTACTGAAAATACTTAAGGAGATTATTACGCATACATAAATGTTCAATGAGCGTAGATTATAAAGTTTTTAGTTGGGTTTAGTTGATATCTAGTTTAATTATTTATTATAATTAGACAGAAGTCAACTTATTAGA
This sequence comes from Rhynchophorus ferrugineus, assembly GCF_030347505.1. Lineage (NCBI taxonomy): Eukaryota > Metazoa > Arthropoda > Insecta > Coleoptera > Curculionidae > Rhynchophorus > Rhynchophorus ferrugineus. Next base: position 1,699,856 of record NW_027472582.1, on the reverse strand, counting down.
TTGGCAAGAAACATTATTTCTTATACGTTCATCATTTTGTTTGGTATACGAAAAAAGAAATTTAATCAATTATACTGTTTCTATCCTAGATGAAAACATGTCATGAAAAAGATGAATGTGATACGTTGGTCCAGTTCTTAAAGCGCCTGACTAGGCTTATTCAGATTGTATATATCCACGTGATTTGACATTTTAAAACAAAAATAATTATTATTTAAATAACACATTCGCCCCAGAAACAGTTGCCAGGTCCAACCACCGATTACCATTCCTCCCATCACTGTTATTAGTTCTTTTAAGCCGAATTATTTTCCTGTAAACTACCGTTCATTATCTTTAATCGCCTACAACTGATCGAAAACTTTTAAAGAATCACTTTGCGGATTGTACAACAATGTTGCAACCGAAATTGTCGGTTAATTCACTTAATGTTGGACGTACCTTGATGTTCGCTCCAATTTACATCGTCAAAAAAAATCGAAACGTGAGATTTATTTCGAAACATTGTACGGAAGTCGTCAGGTCACCTGTCAGTTTCAATCAAATCAGCTTAATTATGACCATGTTATGTAAATGTGAATGAAAATAAATTGTAATTAACACATCGTGAAAAATAGTTTCGATACTCCCTACTGCATTAAGACATTAATTGTTCTTAATTTTTTACTTTAATTGTTTCCATATTCTGTAGGTTTTTGTAGCTGACTTGGGGTAATTGTGCATATAATTTTGTGATATGGTACATAAATTTCTTAACGTTTTCAAATTATTATGTGTTTTCTGGAATATTATTGGGATTACACTCAAACGGAATTCCTAGAGGATAAACTGTTAGTAATCAAGTAAAAAACGACCAATATAATAAAGATTTCAATGCTAGACACTTTATTAACATGACTTGATATTATAATATGTTTATAATTATGTGATATATCCATATATACCCATTCAACATGAAACGTTTTACATCAGTCTTGTTATTATGTATTAAGCCAAATTATGGTTTAATTTGGTCTACCAGATCAACTATGTTCATTCCAAGCTCATTCGGCTTTCATCTTATTAATGCTGCTGTTTTATTTTGCGAATACAACATTACTGTTACAATTCAACGAATTGTGCTGCCTAAAATGTCATTATTAGCTTCCAAATGTTTAATGAACATGCTTCATCCATCCATAAAATTGTACAAACACCGTCTTCATTGATTAAAACCTAGTGATTTGCATGAAATGTGAAAACGCCAAGGTAAAACGGCGTATCTAACTAAAATGTTGAATCAATGTCACATAATTTGGGTAAATAGTATTTTTAATTTTATAGAGATTCTATTGCCTACTGTAAAAAGAAGTTTAAAAAAATACAGACCACAGGGAAAGGCATAGGTCAATTAAAAAGTCCCCGACCCATCATAGTAGAACACTTTTTTTGGCAAAATTAGTTTTTTTTATTCAACATAATTCCCTTCAAGGGTGATACACTGATTATAGCGACCCTCCAACTTTTCGATACCATTTTTCTGGTACGATTTGTCCTTTGTTTCAAAATAGGCCTCACTTTCGGCGATCACCTCATCATTCGACGAAAATTTCTTCCCAGCGAGCATTCTTTTGAGATCTGAGAAAAGGAAATAGTCGCTGGGGGCCAGATCTGGAGAATATGGTAGATGAGGAAGCAATTCGAAGCCCAATTCATGGATTTTTGACAAGGTGTATTATCTTGGTGAAGCATCACTTTCTTTTTCTTCAAACGCGGCCGTTTTTCGACGATTTCGTCCTTCAAACGGTTCAATAACGCTATCAAATAGTTGCTTTTGATGGTCCTTCCTTTTTCAAGGCAGTCAATGAAAATTATTACATATGCATACCAAAATACAGACGCCATAACCTTGCCAGCCGACTGTTGCGTTTTCCCATGTTTTGGTCACTCGGCTAGACTTTGGACTGTCGATTGGACTTTGGAGTGAAATGATGGAGCCATATTTCATCCACTGTCACATATCGACGCAAAAACTCGGGTTTATTAGGCTATCTTCAAACAATTCTCCGACTCATCAACTCGTCGTTGTTTTTGGTCAAACGTGAGCTCGTGCGGCACCCACTTTGTACAGAGCTATCTCATACCCAAATATTCCTGAATCATATGATGTACACGTTCGGTTGATATCTTTAGAGTGTCTGCTATTTTATTCAGCTTCAATTTACGGTTATTCAAAATCATTTTGTAGATTTTTTAAATATTTCCGTCGCTAACAACCCCTTTTGGGAGTCCGCTGCGTTCACCGTCTTCGATGCTTCTTTCACCACGTCTAAACTTAGCACATCAATCCTTGATAGTTGATTTTTGTCTGGGGCAGTGTCCGGAAACTCGGCATCAAGCCAAGTTTTTGCCTCAATTGTTTTTTTTTCCTTCAAAAAGCTATATTTTATATAGCATTATTTCAACACACAAAATTCCTTATTATCCATTTTTTTCACAATAACAAAAGTTGCTTCACTAAAAATGCTATAATTCACAAAGTAATGATCCGACAGCTGTCAAATTTATATACGCATCTTTTGAGGGTTAGGGCTAACTAAATAACATATGGATTTAATTGTAGTAGCGCTATGTATGTGTCAGGTTGGGAACTTTTCAATTGACCTGTTAGTAATTAGTTTAGCTAAATTTTACTAACAAAATACGCCACGAACATTTTCCCATGCCCAATATATTACCGGACCGCCCTGTAGAAACAATGTACAGGAAATTCAGATAAATAAGCCATCCCCTTTTCAATCTTAAATAATAATTGTATGAAACATACCTCGTTCAATGAAGATTCATCGCCGACAATCTCGTCCAGTAAGTAATCGCGATTAGTAGAATTGCCGAGGTCGAGTTTTTAGATAATCGATCAAGCCTGAGAGGCACGGAGCGAGGCTGGCCGGCCGGCTCTACACGTTTTGCATGACGGGTGTTATTATGAAGTGACTTCGGTTTCGCCATGCGAACTGACCTGTCCGTAGAACAGATACGAATGCAATTCCGCGCTCGACAGAGAGAGATAATACGGGAGGGTAAAACGATACGCAACAACATAATGATAAACAAGAACAATACGAGAACAAAAAAACAGAAAAGAAAGAAATCGGAATTGCATAAAATTACGAAACAGGATTTTACTTTAATTATGTTGTATAAGTATGTTAACAACGTTCATTAATGATATTATCATGGGTCTAGATAATGGTAGTCGAAGAGCAAAAAAATAATTATATAATTTTCTTTAAATAGTATTCTTATTTTATAATTATAATTTATAATCATTGTCGATACTTCATTCCACTTCATTACACAATGTTGGTAACAGTATAACGTTATTAATAACAAAAATCATTAATATTAAACAAAAAAATGTATTTCAGAGTTGTGGAATCCTACAGTTTTCCCTTCTAATTTGGGTTATATAACAGGATGTGTAAAGGAAAGTAAAAACTACAACATATAATACTAACCTATATACTATATATATATATATATATATATATATATATATATATACAAAGTAGGTGCTGCACGAGCTCACGTTTTACCAAAAACAACGACGAGTTGATGATTCGGAGAAGTGTTTGAAGATGGTCAAGCCCAATAAACCCGAGTTTTTGCGTCGATATGTGACAATGGATGAAATATGGCTCCATCATTTCACTTCAAAGTCCAATTGACAGTCCAAAGTCCAGCCGAGTGACCAAAGCATGGGAAAACGCATTAGTCGGCTGGCAAGGTTATGGCGTCTGTATTTTGGTATGCATATGTAATAATTTTCATTGACTGCCTTGAAAAAGGAAGGACCATCAAAAGCAACTATTTGATAGCGTTATTGGACCGTTTGAAAGACGAAATCGTCGAAAAACGGCCGCGTTTGAAGAAAAAGAAAGTGATGCTTCACCAAGATAATACACCGTGTCAAAAATCCATGAATTGGGCTTCGAATTGCTTCCTCATCTACCATATTCTCCAGATCTGGCCCCCAGCGACTATTTCCTTTTCTCAGATCTCAAAAGAATGCTCGCTGGGAAGAAATTTTCGTCGAATGAAGAAGTGATCGCCGAAAGTGAGGCCTATTTTGAAGCAAAGTATATATATATCCATCCTATATCAGAACAAATAGCGATAACAACAATTTGAATTGGTCTATGCAAATAGTATGGTATTCCCCAGAAGACACAAGGTTTTTATAAAATTATGGAATATCTAACATTAACGAGAAAACATTCAAGTCCCCCTCTTCTCAATCAAGGATCCAAGGATAGAGCTGGACATATAAAAATACCGACACAGATACTGAACGGTCTTGAAAAGCTTTAGGTAATGCCAAATAAACTTCTCAGCCAAACTCTGAACGCGCCACGGTTTGTCAGAAATATCCAAATTCAACACAACAAACATTCAACAAACACAACAGAAACTAACAAACCAGAAATAAGACGGTTCGTTTTCTCCTTATAAAAGAAATTCCATGCAACCTCCGCTCTCCAAAAATTCCCACATCAGACCGGTTAATATCCCCCCAAAAGTGGCTATTCAAGCTGCCTAAGGTTCTCATATCTCAAATAAAGTGCCTTCACGGGAACCCTTCTCTTCTAAATTGAATTAACATCAGCAAGGAAACATTTTCAGCCGGTAAAACAGGCCTCAAAAAAAAACTGGACGGTCTCTCATCATTCGAATAAATCATAAACAATCCCGTTAGTATCTATCACTTCACCACGTGCCCATCCTCACTTTTCATATCAGACGTGGTATGCGAGATGGTTATTCGAATGATAATTGTAAAGATAAAAAGTTTTTAAAAATGGAAGATAGAAGAGTGAAGAATTAATTAACCAATGATTAGAAGATATAACTGAAGATTAACAGAACAAGTTGATGAATCATCATTGATCAGGCCGCATTCATTACACCAAATTTTGACCAGTTGTCCAGCTCCGTCCTTGAGTGCTTGATAGAGGGCGAGACTTGGGTGTTTTCTCTTTTAATATTCACTAGTTCAGATTGTCGTTATGGCTATTTGTTCTGATACAGGATGGATGCTCACATATACAACATAATATGCTATCATTATATCTTATTTTTTGACACTAATAAAAAGTAGATTTTTTCTATTTAAAAATATTTTATTTTGATATGAAACAACAATATATAGGATATGTTATCAAGATTTTAACCTACTACACCTACACCTACTACTACTACTGCTACGAAACTACTAACCTTCTCTATACATCTACTAACCGATTTTTTTATTTGAAGATTTACTGTGAAACATCAGTACAACAATGTTTAATTCAAAGTATTGTCCATCGACAGCCGCTATCTCGCAAGAACGATGTATCTACGAATCAATTTATATTTTATTATCTTCATAAGAAGTTAATTGAAACATTCAATGAAAATGTTGTCGCTACATTTGCAGATGATATAGTAATCCTAGCCATTGGAGATAACAACAACGAATCAACCGAAAGGTTATAAACAGCTATTGCCAAAATACAAAATGAGTTAAAATAACTCAGTGTATATTGATTTCTTTAACAAATGAATCAGTATGTATAAGTCAGCAAGGAGTTCCCTATAAAAATGCAGCCAAATATCATGACCCTTATTTATAACGACAATCTGCATAAGGACGTGAAAGTAGAAACTGTCGATAATGTCATCCAAACACAAGCCCAAAGACATGAACAGAGGCTCCATTATCACATCAATGTTGAGGTTCTCCAGCTTCTAGATAATGATGGCCCAATCAGAAGATTAATGAGAGTAAAACCAAAGGTATGGATAAGTAAAAACAGGGACATAGACGTCCGAGGTACATAACAATGTAATTTTAAACCCCAGTAAATTAGGATACAAACAAATAGGTAATTGGTGTTCATTTACTAGATTGTTATAATAAATAATAAAAAAAAATCCACGCACTGAAAACATTGTTCGTTTATACTTCGACGAAATGATACGTACCCAAAAGTAAAGCCTCTTAGTGATCTTCAAGCTGAAGTCGGTTATAAATGTGTCCGATGTCATTTAACAAACAGTAACATCATCTGTTGTAAATACTTTAATATTAATATACTGGATTGATAATAAAATTTTGAACTTTTACCATCTTTAAAAAATGTCAAAAAAATGGAAAAGAACTTCTCGTAATTGCTGTAATTTGACGAAAAAAATTGTTTAACTTTTTTACTTGGATTATTGCTAAGGCTTATTGCTAAACGGTTGAAATATCTTTGACCGCGATCAATATTATCCGTTTAACATATAAAATAAGACTTGGACCAGGAAATAAAGCTTTGATGATGCGTATCGACGATTTTAAGAAATCAACGAGAAATGACTCCGGCTGCTCCCCAGGTTAATTGAAACAAAACCAAACAGATAAATCGACGCGGTCTGACTCGCGGCAGCAGCTCATCGCCGGTACCGGCCATCATTTTTCCGCCTCGGACACCTTGAGGCCGTTTGGTTTCTGTCCGTTTTTATTGGCGATCTCGCCCGTTTTTTACCGTCTGTCGCCGCTGTCGGAGATGGGCCGTAGCCGTTGGCCGATCGCGATTATCAGACGTGAAGACACGACGACGCCCGTTCGTTCGCGGAGTTATTGCGGTTTCGCCACAAAAAGGTAATGGGTATTATTTGCCCGCCGATGCTAATTTCCCTTGCGGATCTTCGGACATAAATTCCGCGAGTAACTAGATAATGTTGCATCGCGGAGCGATGATAAAAAGACTTTGGTTTTACACGGTACGTTTAGCAGGAGCCGCGGACGGTATCCCGATGTCGGAGGTAGTTCGGATGACAAATGATTGCTTCGTAAATATATATCAGTTCGGACTCCATAGTATTAACACCGGGAAAGATATCTATATATTCAAAATAACAGTGAACTCACACCATAAAAATATTTAATATATTACCTGCCGCAATTTTGTAAATACGTTTTAGAATCAGACAATATTTTCCTTCTCGTTTTATTAAAGTTAAACAAAAGAAAAAAAATTACAAAAAAATTGAATTGGATTCAAAAAATAAATAAGGAACTCACTAAAAAGTATACAAAAACTTAGATTTTTAACAAAAAGAAACGTTTTAAAATAAAATATGTAAATAATAATCGTTGTAATAACTAAATAAAACTAAACCAAAAACCTTCTTTGACATATCCACTACACGTATTTTATATTATATTATATATTCACAATTTAGCTTAATACCTACCTAAACCTATTTATCTATTTACAATATTATTTTAACTACTACCAACTGATCAGTTTGAAGTCGGTACCGAGCAACAAATTAGATTTGTTTTGTTCGTAATTTACTTTTGTGTACATGTCAGAAACTTATTATTATTTTTGTATTATTTGGGCTTGGCACTGACTATAATCTGATATGATATATGACTCATATGCTATGGTTAGTACTTGACAATCAAGCTAAATAGTTTTTGCACTGAACTGCTCCCTATTTTGCGTTACATCAGTTCAGCAATAACATTATACACAAATATCTGATTATTTTAGATAAAAAATATGCGAAAACTTTGTGCATGCCTTCAAAATATGAGGGTTTCCCCATCTGATCCTGACTCCTTCCAATGGGACCACCTCGGAAATGCAATGTTTCGAACAAAAAAAGAATTTTGAAAATCGGTCCATAATTGACGGAGAATTTATATATATATACTCCTTTCTATTTCTGAAGTCGGGTAAAAAAAAGACACAATGTTGTCTGATACGTTCGAACATATAACCGAATCAGCCTGCAAGTCGTCCGTTTGTCAAATGTCTGCAAAATATTTCGAAACATTAGTGATAAGAGGTTACATATCTTGGCGATCTGTTAGTTTTGATAAATTTAAAATCGCTGCTTAATATTTGCAATTACTCTGGTTGAAAATGCCGAGGCCAAAGAAAGAGTCAGTCAGAAACAGATTACGTCTCTAGTCAATAACTTAGAACAGGAATGGAACTGGGAGCCCATTCTTACCAGTATTATTACTGATACCTTTATTTTCCTCTTTCTAGTATTAGATATTTACTCAATAAATTACTCAATTACTTAATTCAATAGTACAATGGGTAGGTCAAGTAAATGTGCAGCCCGTATGAGGAAAATTAGGAGCAAAGAAACAATAATTGAAAATAAGAAGCGCTTCAGGGTCCGGAGTCCGTTACCCAGCCTAGGTGATTTGACAAATGTTCTAACTAAACAACATGAAAAAGTTATTATCCCCACCGGGAATCGAACCCGCGACTTCCGTTTGTGAGCTAAACGCTTTAACCGTTATACCAGAGAGACAATTGTTTACATTATTCTAACGAGTTCTTATATGTTAAAGTTAGTTCTTAAAAAGCAAGCTGAATGGCCTTTGCACTGAACAACGTTCCGATTTTCCGTCACATCAGCTCAGTAATAACATTTTACACAAATATCTGATTATTTTAGATAAAAAATATCTAAGAACGTACGTGCTTTTGAAATTTGAGGGTTTCCTTTGATTTACCCTCCCTTCCCCTCAAACATATCCTAATTTGGTTCCAATAGGACTACCTCAGGACACAATTGAGGGACAAATCAGCGAACATAAAAAAATATATCAACAGATTCTCATCAGAAATCCAAAACCACGTCAAGACTGAAGAGTACAGACGTCTAAATGTGCATAATATCATTAGACGTCTCAATGAAAAAAAACCTTCTGATCTTGCAAATGTTCGAACACTAAATGGAACTAATGACATCTAGAGAAATTATGAATTTAAAATAAAAAAGAACAAATAGCAAAGAAAATATCGATATTAAAATTAAACTAGTCGACTGACCAGTATAAAATATGTTTATATCTCTCAAGAACTTTCTTTGAGTTAGTTTTTTAAATGAATTAATTGATTTGTACCGATAAAAATGGAAAACTAGGTTCTTGATACAAACCCAACCGCAACAAATTAATTTGTTATCCAGATACTGACGTATAAGAATCGAGAAACGATTATAAATACCTTATAAAGCGATTTAAAAATCGAGATATTTATGGCACAAAAATGGCTTATAATCATGCCACGTCGTGTGACTTTTATGACATATCAGATCTACGCAAAAGCAGCAATAAATAAACCGTAGAAAACTGAAACCGGCATTCGCTTCGACATCTTGAACGGGTGCGCCCAAGTCAAGTTTAAATTATTCAATAAAACGCGGCGATTCCACGATAGCAAAAAAAATTGATATACGATAAAAGAACAAAACAAAACGATATAACTTACGTACCCTCAACTGGTACCCACTAGAAAAGGTGTCCGGTGCATGAGACAAAATGGTTTGTTAGTGGGCAATAAATATAACCAGTTTACCAATAAACGTCAGTGCAGGATAATTATATAAGATATTATCAGTTACGATATAAAAGCGCAGATAAATTATGTCAAATGTCCTTTTTCTGATTGTTGTTAATTTGTTAATTATATATAAGTCGCTGTATGTGTGGGATTGTCGAGTTGTATAAGTGGTTTGGCATTTTTTAATGTCGGGTAACAATGTTGATATGAATTATTACAAAATATATGTAGATCAAGTAAGAACATCCTATTTTTAATATAATAATAATTAATAATAAATAATTAATCCTATAATAAGAACAATGCAAACGCATATTTGGTATACTTTTCGATACTATTTTTGTAGTACGATTTGTCCTTTGCTTCAAGATAGGCCTCAGTTTCGGCGAACACCTCTTCATTCGACGAAAATTTCTTCCCAGCGAGCATTCTTTTGAGATCTGAGAACAGGAAATAGTCGCTGGGGGCCAGATCTGGAGAATACGGTGGATGAGGAAGCAATTCGAAGCCTAATTCATGGATTTTTTGCCATCGTTTTCACTGACTGACACGGTGCATTGTCTTGGTGAAGCAGTAGTTTCTTTTTCATCAAAAGCGGCCGTTTTTTCAGCGATCTCGTCCTTCAAACGGTCCAGTAACGCTATATAATAGTCGCTGTTGATGGTCCTTCCTTTTTCAAGGTAGTCAATGAATATTATTCCACGCGCATCTCAAAATGCAGACACCATAACTTTGCCAGCCGACTGTTGCGTTTTCCCACCCTTTGGAGCGGGTTCACCATGTGTGATCCACTCGAATGACTGTCGATTCGACTTCGGAGTGAAATAATAGAACCATGTTTCATCCATTGTTACGAATCGACGCAAAAACTCGGGTTTATTAAGCTTGATCATCTTCAAACACTGCTTTGAATCATCAACTCGTCGTTGTTTTTGGTCAAAAGTGAGCTCGCGTGGCACCCACTTTGCACAGAATTTTCTCATACCCGAATATTCGTGAATGATATGACGTACACGTTCAGTTGATATCTTTAAGAGTGTCTGCTATTTCATTTAGTTTTAATTTACGGTCATTAAAAATCATTTTGTGGATTTTTTTTATATTTTCGTCGGTAACAACTTCTTTTGAGCGTCCACTACATCCATCGTCTTCAGTACTCATTTCACCATGTCTAAACCTAGCATACCAATCCTTGATGGTTGATTTTCCTGAGGCAGTATCCGGAAACTCGGCATCAAGCCAAGTTTTTGCTTCAACTATATTTTTCCCTTCAAGAAGCAATATTTTATCAACACGCGAAATTCCTTTTCATCCATTTTTTCCACAATAACAAAAGCTGCTTCACTCAAAATGCTATAATTCACAAACTAATGATCCGACAGCTGTCAAATTTATACACGAATCTTATGAGGGTTATGGCTAACTAAAAACATATGTAATTCTAGTAGCGCCATCTATGTGCCAGGGACTTTTCAATTGACCTGTTATTTCAAATATCTGACGCGGAGGTATGGCAAATTAATGTATTGCCACTGTTCGGTTGTACTAGTATTAATACTAAATTAAAGTATTTCCTAAATTAAAATAGAGCTAAACTTATTTCATACTTTAAGCTGAAATCTCTCTTGGTTAAGTAGCGATAAGCAGTGCTATTGGTATTAACCATAGAGCTTTGTTTTGGCGTTGGATTGCTAATTGGTTTGATGTTTTAGCGTAACCCCATATTTCAAACTCATAGATCCAAATTGGCTTTATGATGGACACATTTCAAATACGTATGGCTTCAAAATATATTTGAACATACATTTATTATTAGAGTTGAGAGGCTTCCTAAACGATAAAATCAATATATACAATGTGTTTATATAAAATAGCACAAGTTTATGCTAGTCAGGACTTGCAGAAAGATAGTTGTTCTTTAACATGCTTGTCATTTCAGGTTTATTCATTCACCAACAAGAGGCTGTTTGTCCAATAGTATATTTACATATAAATAATAGTATAGCATAGTCTAATAGTAATAATAGGTTGTATAGCTAATAGGCTGGACTGGGTTAATTCTGTTTTATTTACATAACCTAACACCCGACTGTATCTTGCAATTTGTATTTTGCATTTTAAATAAAAATAGTTAAAACTGTACTCAGTATTTTATGTTTCCAATACACGACTTAAAAAATTTTGTACTTCGCATTTTAAATATATGCGAGATAGTATTATATACATTTTATATATAGTATTATATACAGTTTTGAGACAGTGGCCATACCGAGATACCAGATATGTAATATGACAATATATGTGAAGCACATAGCTCCTAGAGATCTGACTAGTTGATATAAGTCTAAGGAAAATGTAATTTCAAGTTTCCCTATTCGAAAGACTTAAAATTGTATATCTGCACTAATATATATTCAATGAAGCCATAAGATAATGAGTTTGAAACATAACACTCCTCATCAAATGATGAACATTTTAAATATATCGAACTAGACCGACATATTTAATCTCGTCACAGCGTAAGAAATATATAAATAACATTTTCTGCGATCTTTTATACTTATTCAACTTTAATTTTATTGATACGTTAAGACAAAAATATTAAATAAATAATTAAATACGCGATTTTTCTTATAATCTTTAGTAATTCATCATATCCGATAATAAAATATTTAAAAAGATGGATCTAAATCTGTAAATCAGTGATTGATTGATTAAGACACATTGAGTAGGTTGTGATAAGCTATTGTTTTTTATTAAGCTATCATTAAAAATATTTCACAACATAAATCAGATAAACCTAGTTAAATCATAAATTTGCATTAATTGTAACAATAATAATACATAATATGCATATATAACTTGTTATTATTGTATTGTGGCACATAATTGTTTCATTTGATATTTCCTTAGCCAAATATGTTATATCTGTAGTTGACTGCTTTTACTATCGACTGATTTGTAATTGACTACATTTAACTATCGACTATTTCATTCGACTACTCTTATTTGATCAGTTCTAGTCGTGACTAGTTTTTAACGTTCTAGTTTTGGCGTCCTATATTTAATAATTATATATTTGCATACTTTCTATTTATATATTTACATGATTTTATGTTTTGTTTGTAATATGAAGTAATATGATGTTTGAAATAGGGTAAAAAGAACAACATTTTGATTGATAAATAGTAAATTACCTTTCACTGTATTTATCTTATCTTGGCAACTATTAAGTCTCTTTTTGTCGACCTTTTCAATTTGTTTATGTTTATTCAAGCCTTTTGAATATTAAAACTTTTTCGTGGAAGTTTCAAGCAATAATTATTATTCAAAATGATATTTATGGTACAGAGGTCAAAGTATATTATTTACGTCGTTTTTTGCCCAAAGAAGGTATTCGTACATCTACGACTGTTATGGTCATTGGAAACAACAGTCGAAGCGTGTATCTGGCTGAAATAGTAATTACTATTTTCAGTCGACTAGACTTTTTAATATCGACGTTTTCACTCGATAGTTCATGGATATGAATTATGTATAAAAACAACAAATCAACATGAAAGATGAGATATATTTGTTTAATTAGCCATTAATTTTTTTTATGAATTTAATTTAAGATACTCAGCGAAGAAATAGCTCGATATCTAATTCCAATAAAAGCAGATAATGGATAAATTAAGAGCACTATAAAGAGGTCAATTAACAACATATCAAGAGCCGCAGAATACTTTCCTTACAATTAGTTCTACTTGTCCGTACCCGATACCGTTGCCGACCAGCATTGAAATCTCGATTTCAATTATAATAACTCTAGAGGAAGACATTCAAACAAAACGACTGCATCGATCGCAGACCAATAAACAGTTGGTGAAACGTAGCGAACAAAAAATGTTTGCTTAAGTAATGTATCGATTTTATCTGTAAAATTAAATTCTTGCCTTTATCGGGTCTTGGTTATTTATCTAGCTTTCGACGAAATTGGTTTAGATTGGCGATATGATAGTTGCGGGACTTGCAATAGAATGTATCCGATACAATCAACGCCGTTCAGAACGTTCGATTACCGGTCTGATTTGGTTTTCGATCATGTCCATTCTTTTTTGTCGTTTTTCTTCGAAGTCTTACTAATCTTGCCTCCATAATGAATACCGAGGAATTATCTAATTAAGAATCGACCCGGTTTAGTTGAAACAGATGTTCGTATAGGGATTATTTCAAATGGAATTACGTAAATATTACAAGTGACTTACATGTTAAAGAGAATAAAACAGAATAAAAGTTATTAATATTAAATATAGTTTTCTGAAATACCTGTTTTTGTTCAATAAGTATTCACGAGCACATTTACTACAATCGGTGATCAATTCTCTTAAAACAGTATCTAAATAAATAGGAAAGAACATATCGAAAGACAATATCGATAGAAACAAGCAAGAAAGAAGAAAACCTAAGAGAAATAGTCAGCTTACTGTATATAACTAATAAATAAATTATAATATAATGCACATTTGTTAAGTGAATGTGCATTTAAATACCAATTAGATATTGTTCGGTTGCACTCCTCAATATATATCAGGCTTTTGATAAAGCAGGACAAACAGAATTACAGGTTAAACTAAAGAAACTCCTCCCTCATCCACATTTATAGTTACTAAAATCGTACCTTACTCTCAGATATTTCACTAGAAAACAAGACGTTGAACTCAGTGAATTACTTTTTATTCAGGAGTTCCACAAGGTAGTGTACTGCACTGTATCTTCTATATACTACCAATTTGTCAACCAGAGAAACAACTACTGTTGCAATATATGCAGACGACACAGCCATTTTAGCATCTGACGAAGAGGCAATAACAGCATCAAAGAATAGAACCGTTTTCGAACATATGCCATATTAAATCAAATGAAACAAAATCTACCCATATAATATTCCCTCTGCGAAGAAGAACATGCCTAATAATGAATATCAACAACTGTCAACTTCCCCAAGCCCAGGATGTTAACTATTTTAGCCCGACTCAACCTGGAAAAAGCACATAACCGGTAAATTGAAAAGTCTCCGGCCTGACACATAGATAGCGCTACTACAATTAAATCCATATGTTTTTAGTTAGCCCTAATCCTCAGAAGATTAGTTTGTGAATTATAGACTTTTGAGTGAAACAACTTTCGTTATAGTGAAAAAAAATGGATAAAAAGGAATTTCGCATGTTGATATGATATTGTTTTTTGAAGGGAAAAATACTGCCCCAGGAAAATCAACCATCAAGGAATGGTATGCTAAGTTTAGATGTAGTGAAATGAGCACCGAAGACGGTGAACGCAGTGGACGCCCAAAAGAGGTTGTTACCGACGAGAACATTTAAAAAATCCTAAAAATGATTTTGAATGATCGTAAATTGAAATTTAATGAAATAGCAGACACTCTAAAGATATCAACTGAATGAGAAAGCTCTGTGCGAAGTGGGTGCCGCGCGAGCTCACTTTTTACCAAAAACAACGACGAGTTGATGATTCGGAGCCGTGTTTGAGATGATCAAGCGTAATAAACCCAAGTTTTTGCGTTGATATGTGACAATGGATGAAACATGGCTCCATCATTTCACTCCGAAGTTCAATCGACAGTCATCCGAGTGGACTGCACACGATGAACCCGCTCCAAAGTGTAGGAAAACACAACAGTCGGCTGGCAAGGTTATAGCGTTTATATTTTAGGATGCGCATGAAATAATTTTATTTGACTACCTTGAAAAAGGAAGGATCATCAACAGTGACTATTACATAGCATTATTGGACCGTTTGAAGGACGAAATCACAGAAAAACGATCGCATTTGAAGAAAAAGAAAGTGCTCCTTCACCGAGACTATGCACCGTGTCACGAGTCAGTGAAAACGATGGCAAACATCCATGAATTGGGCTTGGAATTGCTTCCTCATCCGCCGTATTCTCCAGATCTGGCCCTCAGCGACTATTTCCTGTTCTCGGATCTCAAAAGAATGCTCACTGGAAAGAAATGTTGAGAATCTCCCTTCATGCGAGACAGCAGTCGGCAGTAATTTCGCAGTAGCAATTTGCTCATTTAGTATACAATGATATATCTCTCTCAATATAAACCACTCTCAAATGCCATGCCCGGTCAAAAGTTTGTGTAACGTTCAGGAAAATTGCAAGGCAGTATTTTTTTCAAAAACTGATGCTGCTCTGTGAACTTGGTCGATTGTCGAGTGGGGATTCCGAAATCCAAACTGGAAATCTAGCGTTTCTATAAATGGTTTAATAGGTTTTAACAGCAGTTTCTCAAATATTTTTGATATCGCAGATAGTAGCGAAATAAGTCTGTAAGATCCCACTTATTCTGCCGTTTTGGTTTGGTACCAGATATTTTAAGCATAATTATTCGAGCAACCTTGAAACATTCCGGAACATGCTTCAGTATCAAACAGACACTGAATATGTATATTAATATGATGATTGCTTTTTGCAGTAGCTCTTTCAATAACCCAGGTGGAATATCATCAACTCCAGGATCCTTCTTTAGGATTGAAGTTGTTATCAATTTCTCATTGGAGGAATCGAAGTTGCAGCTACATCGCGCTGATAAACAGTATTTGTATCCATTGTAGATTATATATCTATATATTTGGTTGGAACATATTAGGTAAATGTTCTGCGAATAATTTCGCTTTTTATCGTCCCGTCGAACCTATTCATATCGATAACTTTTAATAGGCGGTACTTGTTTTATTTGTATTAGGCACAATGAAGTATTATTAATAATTCTATTTTCTACATTATCATTTTCTATTTCCTAAAATATATATTTTCCCTTATTATTAATATTTCATTCGTACTAACGCCAAGAATTATTACTCAAACATAATAATTATGAATAATTAGAATATTTACTGTAATGAATTCCAGAACGGTAGTTTTATCAGAAATACTAACGACACTACCATAACCCGATGATAATAAGCGAATACAATTTCGCGATCAATTAAGAAACAAATAGTTTGCCTCCACTTATTTACAGACAAAGTCACCCGCACACTAACACCCACCACGGTGGTTAACAAATAATTTGCATCAGATTGCATTAGTAAGCAAATTTAGTTATACGAAGGTAGTCCCAGAAGTAATCGAGTGGAAAGAGGTTAATTTGGTCTTTTTTCAGTTCGACGGTATGTGCTCATGAAAGAAATACTAAACTTTACAAAATAAACATAAAGCACGGACAATACCTCTTGATTTTGCAAAAAGAAATTCGAAGAGCTCTAAGCTGGTAAAAATGTTGTGTGAGGAGCTGTAACCTATTGATTACTGTGAAATGACATATTATTTTGATGAAACACCATAGTCTTTCGCTTGTGTTACTTTATCAGGTAAATAGAACAATCAATTGATATAATATCTATAGTACTTATAGTTGACAATAATAACAAACTGGTTTTGTTTTCTTTGAAGCTGATTCTTCTCTTTCTGTTTAATGATTTAACTGCTGATTATGAATACACGTAAAGATATTGCGGAAAAAGCATCCACACTCTGATATTATTTCATTGAGAAGAAATAATAAAAACATCACTAATTTGAAAACCTACTATATGTAAATATCAAAACAAAAGTTCGATACTCTCCTTCGAAAACATTACGTTTTTAATATCGATATTTTATTTTGCAACTAGAAGTTCGGTATTTTCTTTCATTTACAACTAGCGATACTTATCGAAAAAATATTTAAAAATATCGATTATATTGACATATCGGCGAAAACTATTGATATTTTTTGAAATTGATGATATTTTTATCCTCCTGAAACTAAAATTGAAAAGTTTTGACTGTGCGTATGAGCTCATATACCAAGTGTACCGGAATGTCATTACGTTGTTTTCAGGAAAAAACTGCATAATATTCAAGAAAATGGAAATTTTTTATTTACTAAAGTATTGGTGATTTGATTTGATTGATTGAATACATCTTGACCATCTTTCAGGCAATTTACGGATGCCATCCCAAAAAAACTGCTTGTTCTTTGAGCAAAACTATTCATCGAGCAATTTTTTTAACATCTTCGATATTGGTGAATTGAATTTTATCATCTGCCATTTTTGATGCAGAAACTACTTCCCATTATACCTTTGAAGTAGCATTTCATAGACGATTTTTCTAGTTTCCATTTGCAGCCATTCAATTGATAGGGCACCCATATTCCCATATTTTGAATTTTCCTCATTGCGTGAAATCGGTCGCTAATCATTTCTTGGGGAACTACCAATATTTTTTTTAAAGATCTACCAGGCAAACGATGACTTTCAGTGGCTTTTTTCTTTTGATTAAATAGGACAAGTATTGTGTGCGGCAAAGGCACATTTTCAGGCACGAAACTTGACATTTTCAAAAAGGTATAAATCTATGGCCGTGTTAATGTATAGCTTTGAAGCTTGATAACAGTGGAATAAAATGACATGTGTACCAAATCATAACATTACATACTTAGCATTAATTACAGCCTAGCAACATGTGTCAGAAAAAGTAGATAATGAATTATTTTTGCAAATAAAGGAGAGTAGATTTTTTGTAATAGTTCTATATATATATATATAATCTACAATGGATACAAATACTGTTTATCAGCGCGATGTAGCTGCAACTTCGATTCCTCCAATGAGAAATTGATAACAACCTCAATCCTAAAGAAGGGTCCTGGAGTTGATATATTCCACCTGGGTTATTGAAAGAGTTACCACAAAAAGCAATCATCATGTTAATATACATATTCAGTATCTGTTTGATACTGAAGCATGTTCCGAAATGTTTCAAGATTGCTCGAATAATTATGCTTAAAATATCTGGTACCAAACCAAAACGGCAAAACAAGTGGTATCTTACAGACCTATTGCGCTACTATCTGCGATATCAAAAATATTTGAGAAACTGCTGTTAAAACCTATTAAACCATTTAAAGAAATGCTAGATTTCCAGTTTGGATTTCGGAATCCCCACTCAACAATCGATCAAGTGCACAGAGCAGCATCAGTTTTTGAAAAAAATACTGCCTTCAATTTTCCTGAACGTTACACAAACTTTTGACCGGGTATGGCATTTGAGAGTGGTTTATATTGAGAGAGATTTATCATTGTATACTAAATGAGCAAATTGCTACCGTGGAATTACTGTCGACTGCTGTCTCGCATGAAGGGACATTCTCAACATTTCTTTCCAGTGAGCATTCTTTTGAGATCCGAGAACAGGAAATAGTCGCTGGGGGCCAGATCTGGAGAATACGGCGGATGATGACTTTCAGTGGCTTTTTTCTTTTGATTAAATAAGACAAGTATTGTGTGCGGCAAAGGCACATTTTCAGGCACGAAACTTGACATTTTCAAAAAGGTATAAATCTATGGCCGTGTTAATGTATGGCTTTGAAGCTTGATAACAGTGGAATAAAATGACATGTGTACCAAATCATAACATTACATACTTAGCAGCCTAGCAACATGTGTCAGAAAAAGTAGATAATGAATTATTTTTGCAAATAAAGGAGAGTAGATTTTTTGCAATAGTTCTATATCTATATACACAATATATATATATATATATATATATATATATATATATATATATATATATATATATATATGGGCTCGAATACTTCTGCCTCTACCCTCGTAAGTTCTAATAGCCTAAACAGAAAAACCCATTTATTAACAATGCAATGGCAAGGAAAACCTTTTGAATACAATAATGACAATTTATAAAAGAGTCGTGACTCAACAGATCGATATGTCTTCACGCATCTCAACCTACATACGCGGTAACCGACGTAGAAACGTTATGTTCAGCAGGCGCGCCAACTTTTACTGATACCAAGTGAAATTTCCTACGTATAAATCAAATTCATCAATGTGTATAAATTACCCAATAACCGTTTTCCATTATTAATAGTTTACACGGCAGTCGAAATAATGTTTTACTTTCTACTAGTCCTTTCTAGTCTGGAAGTTATATAAGCAATATTTCGGAACATTCTTGAATATCTAGATTATGATTCTGAATATATGTTCTAAAATATAGAAAAATATTCAAAAGATGCCGTAACTGGTATTAAGGCAGATCGGATAATCTTGTAACTACATATAGGTTAAAGCGTCGTGACTGCTCTCTAACACATAATTTGTATGGTGCTTGCTCTATTTTTTAGAAGAATGAAGATCTTGAAATTGCGTAAAGCATATAAAGAACACACGACCAATAAAACATGAGAGCAATTGTTCTGACTTTCAATATATTACTATTTTGAAAGAAATAAAGCGAATAATGGACAGAAGATTTTGAGTTAGAAGGGTTATTGGACTAAGATTCGTACCAAACTCAAAACGAGCTCCTTGAATTCTTGGAAATGGCTGACTAAGAGATTTAACAGCATGCCAAGGTTATGGTTGTTATGCAAAACAAAGGAAATCGAAATCAATATGAACTCAAGTCAAGATCAATAACAATGTTATTAGACATGTGTACCATCATTTAATGTGTTCCAGAGGCCTAATGGGAAGATTTTTTCTGTATAGAGGCATGATGGGGCGAAATTCTTGCATACATTTCAACAGCGATACCTTATACTTACGGTAGGTACTAATTCCACCTCATGACCGATCAAGATTAGTAAAGATAGTAAAGTAAAGAATCAAAATTATTTATTTCATTAAAGCATACAATAATTATGAAATCTATTACGACATATAAAAAGAAATAGCAATATAAAAATCGTAAACTATTTTAAAATAATATAAAATGTAATAAATACCATTCTATCTATTTGGACCTATGGTATTGAACTGTGGGGTACAACTAACAAATCTAACATAGCTATTCTCCAGAGGTTCTAGAATAAAGTGTTGCGAGTCAACGTCGATGCCCCATATTACGTCTCCAACAAACTGTTTCAGCGCGATATTCCCTTAGAAAATGTGCGCGATGAGAGTGTAGTGCATAGGCTGAAACGCAAACTACCATACGAACTGATGAATAGACACATAGAGTGAGATTTAATAATCTCTGGAATAGTATCAAGAATAAGATTTATATTATAAGTTGTACAGCAGATCACTTACTGAAGCGATCTTCTACATCTCAGGATAGTTAGATTATGTAACTATCATATAACAATACTTATAACCCACGGACAGATTGTTGAAGTTCTAAAAGATTAATAAAAAATATATAATTTTTGTTAGGACTTTTTCTGGTTGTTATGCATTTATATACTATAAATATCTGAAAAACAAGAGTAGTTATAGTTAAAAAGACGATTATATTAACATTTATAACAATTTAAGATGTTTAAAACCATAAACCTGAGACTGGTCATTATACACTTGCCATAGCACGCAGATCTCAACCAAATCATCAACCAACATGAGATTGAGATGAGATGAGAAGCAAGGCAAGACTTATCTCTCATGTTCGTTACTAAAACCACTTATTAGATATCATGTCATTCGCCATTCTCAATCATCACCTTATACTAATATCACTAAATATTTAATACTTAAAAAATTCGTGACGGTTTTTCGTTTCCTTATTTATTTATATATGTATTCTAAAATTAGAGGATTTTCTACTATATTGTTTTGTTGATAATCTGATTTAATTTTACATTTTATGGAGAGTTCGTGAAGCGTGTTGTGACATTGTTCCCACAATAATTTAAATTCGACTCGAGTCTTATAATACGATGATTCTTATTCTTCCTTACTAAAAGCAAGGCAAGACACTTCCTTCCTTGCCTTTTATGTGTTATAATGCATAAAAAGTGATTTGCGAGAGCAATGAGGGTTATTCTGAAAGAAAATGTTCCATAAGCACATGATTTGGGTAAGTTGTGCAGTAATGGTCATTATAATTTAGGCATAGTTGATCCTGCCAAAGTAAACCTACAAATAAATATAACTCGATGTCCTTTATGTGAGTATATCTCATCGAAATCACAGCTCGCTGATCATACAGGCAACATTAAAGTTTGGCTCGCTTAAAGATCTTTAAAATTAGAATTCCTATATTGGTATAAATATTATCATTTCTAAATTCGACCGTAATAAATCAGGAATTTATAAGAGGTAACCAGGCTGAAAGCTATTAAAATCAGATAGAAGTATAATTTCAGCTAAACTAGCTGTTAAAATTCCAATGCATGCTATATTGGATGAAACCTGATCAAACTAACTGAATTCCACAGGTAAAAAACATAAAAGTGACGCTGCAAAAGAAGTGTTGAAGCATGGTTAAATACATATGTATATAAGCCACAATCTTAGTTTTTTATACCTACCATTCTTTAAAGGAAGAAGACTTTATGTTAATCAGAATAAAAGAAGGGCAGTATAAAATGTTAAAATAATATAGAGTTGAAAGTTTAGTATATTCTATACACAGGCTCAGTGCATATTGATTTGAACTGAGATGAATTTTATTCAATGAATTGAGAGAGAGATGGGTTTCCATTCTATGCACATTCAACAAATAAAGACTATTTTACTATTTTAAGGTATTTTTAGTGCAGCACAATAAATATTATTGAGTAATTTTAAAGATAAATAGATACTTGTTTTCATATATTGATAAATACATTATATTTGTTACCTTAATGTTGTTTTATTTTCTCTTTTTTCTTTTCATAATTATATTAAAATGTAAGATGTTTATTCTTCATATTACATTTTTTTTAATATTATAGGAGAAGAATAATGTACGAAAACATTTTAACTTGGGTCTCAACAGAAATATTGGATTAAATTGTGAATTCCAGATATTATATTCTTCAAATTTACGTATAATTTAAAAGAACTGACAACCTGGAAAATTTAACTCTTTGTGCGCATGTTATGATTCCCTAGAATTAGATTCCTAATTATCAACAAAAATAAATCATCAAGCATCTTAGAGAAAGAACGCAGACAATTCGTAGTTGTCAGTTGAATATATACACGAAACGAACCAATTACGCTCTAGGTGCGGTCGTAGCCTGGCTCAAATTTGTTAACCTTGAATAACTAGAACTTAAAAACATTTCCTGGGTCATTCCGTGGCCGGTCGTGTACATGGGAACGTCAAGTCGACTTTCTACCGAGATTTTTTCTACGGTTCGTTTGAAGCGCGGAGATAAATCATGCGGACCATCTTTTTCCTGGCCGCATTTGTATTTATTCCGACGTTCAGAGAGGTGCATTTATTTATTCGCATCTAGATCAAGTTATTTCTCCGGGAATGAGCTTGCGTCTGCACGCGTTGGTAACAAAAAGTGACAGAAATGTACATTCCTCAATCAGCGACCTGTTCATTGTGAACTGTTCAAAGCATTATTAATGGAATATTGTGGAATAATGAAGAAATTCCGATTCTGTAACTAAAAACCTGCATATGAAATACTATTAAGAAGGTATTTCAGTCTAAAAATAAAAAAAGATGTATTTTCAAAACTTAACACTTTAACAATATGTCCTTATCTATGTGCTTTTTCAAATTTTAAATTATTTTCGACGATATAGCTGTTTTATTTTGTTTTTAATTATTACATTAATAGTTGAATAATAAGTCCAGTATGCTATAAGTATTTGTTATGATTATAATATATAATATATACATGACATGTAGAAAATAATTTCATTAAGTGATCTCCTGTATAAAATATTATCTAAATTAGTTAGTCCTGTTCTATATGCTATTTTAAAGTATGTATATGTCCTATAACCAGATAAAATCGTGTTAGACATTTTAGTCTACACTATCACGACGCACATTTAGTTGATTAATGAACAGATTGAGGTGCACTGGTACTCTTTTAAAGTATTTAACACAAACATTTTCAATTACACACCTTATGGGTTCTAGAAGTATATCGTATTGTATCACTTCACTAGAGTACGGATACGGAGTATTAACAATAGCTGACAACACTTTGTTTTGATATCATTGTATGATGCCAATATTAGATCTACTAGAAGTAACCCGTAGTTGAATTCCATATGATCAAATAGACCTAAGTATTGATGCATATAGCAATACCTTGTTATCTAATGATAACTTGGATTTGTGCTCAATAAGCCAACACATTTAATATTGTTTAAATCCAAGTTGTTTTGCATGCTTCTTCCCAGTTAGGCGAGGGTCTAGATTGTATACCCAGATATTTAGCATCCTAAGCTAGTCTTCAACCACAGTTGCATATTAACAAGTTGTGTTTGGAGGTTCTTAGATGCTGTTACTGGATCTTCGTGAAATGCTAAGATGGATGTATCGTTTTCAATATATTGCCATAGTAGTGATTCTTGTGGTCCGTATTTGCTATATATAAGAAATACAGTATCGAACCCAGTATGCGGAAATTCTGAATATATAGTGTATATAAATCATTGAGCTCATTATCTATTATCTATTATATTTTATACTGAAATACCTATCTGGGAAACCTGAATCGTCTGTATCATCGTAAATTAATACTAAAAAATTGGTTATATATAATACCTCCGAAACAAAGAAAATTGCTGAGCATTAGTGTTTACGATCATCCTGCTATGTATATTAGAATAAAATATTCGCTGTTTACGTTAATTTTTCTGTATTCCTATGGCAAATATATCTGGCTCCAAGATAATACAACTAATAAAAATTTTATTGGATGATTAGTGCCCTTTCGCAAACGAAATATCATGAATTTAATGAATTACAGTGGAAATAATTTCTAAAAAGTCTGGCCTAATACAATATAACATAATCTACATAATTTACTTTCAAAATATTAAGTTACCTGGACCCTTCAAGCGTAAACTTCTCATATAACATAAGTTAATAGTTAAAATGCTTATTGTTTTTATGTTTTTAGTTCAAAACAAGGTTTTGTATTATATTATTTCTTATATCTCTTATAAGCGCATACTAACAGTTTAATAGAAATTAAATTTAAATTATACTATTCTTTTTGTAAATTAGATGTAGTTGAATCTGAATATTTGCTATTTCTATATAGTTAAAAGAGACAAGAAAGAAATTAAGTGGTGAGAAATATAGGATGGTATACAAATATTATGTTATTTATGCTTTTAGCACCACAAACATTTATGCAAGGCAAACTTCAGTCAAAAATAAAAAAACATTAATAATTACAAAAAATCTTGTCCTTCTGCAAACAACTCAATATAAGAGGATGTGGCGACTTTTCTGTCTCAAATCGATACATCTGGCATAAATTATGAACCGTTCTAAGATGCAATTTGAACAGCTGCCCTTAGCAGGTGTCTTTTGTAGTCTACCTGAAGCACAAGGGTACGTAATTAAATATTTATCCTGCATATGATGGTTATGATGATAACAGAGGAGACTGAGTTCTGAAAAGGGTCAAATAGTCAGAAATTATGGTATGTTTAATCAAAGATAAATAAATTAATTGTCTTCCATATTTTACTATCATAGTTACGCTATAACAACATAAAAAATATGTATTACTTCATTGTTATATTTTAATGTAAACTAGATGACTCGATGGTACATCTGACTGATTTCGATGACCAAAGTCAAGTCTTCCTCTTCTTGTTATTGTTAACAAAAAAAATAAAGAAACTTCTCGAGCATTAAATTTGTAACTAAATAACGTACATATGAGAAACAGTTTGTAGAATATGTTTTATCATAAATAGTCACAACTTATTTCAAGTTTATTCTTGATGGTTTACTCTGTCGGAATTAGAATACGATTCAAAATTACGGTTAGCACATAGTTATATCATATTTGAAACATACGTCAGAGTTTTTCACTTGATTTTCATGTTATCGAGTCGATGTACCCATCAAAAAATACGTTCAACGGTCAGTGCCAAGAATTCATCTACAATATTTAATGCATTATATATTCTAATCGCGGTTTCATTATAGCGTCCGGAGTTTTCATCAGTATTCAACATTTTCAGTCATAAAATAAATTTCCGAAGACACCCATAAATATTTGAGAACCAACAAAAATGTCGATCCTGATCCTGTTGATAATGATACTTTATATATGAACTATTTTGAATATTTTGACTTCCATTCTTCCATTTTTATCAAGAGTAATAACATTAATTTCTATATAGGCGTAGATAATGAAGTCGTGTTTGAACAATTGTAACAAAAACTATTAAGTATTTATATGACTACGTCTGCTCTTGATTGTTTTTCCTTATTATACTAATGAATTCTCACGATATCTATGCACGTACCATGTTTGTATTGGATTATAGCGCATGCAACACTGTTATTAAAAAAAAGGGAAACAATGTTAATGTTTCATTTCGTTCTGCATTAAACAGCGACAAATGAATGAAGTCAATGGACTCAATATAACATTCCTTAATGGAAATATGGTCATCGTTAGGATTTCACTACGCAAAACGTATCATTAGGTGAAGAAAGTTCCCCATGCATGTTTGATATCATTCAAAGGTAAAGCCGAATAGAATGAATGTATAATATGTAACATTAGCCAACTAAAGTACCTTTGGTATAACGTTTATTATATATATATATATATATATATATATATATATATATATATATATATATATATATATATATACATATATATATATATATATATATATATATATATATATATATATATATATATATATATATATATATATATCACTACATAGTATAAAACAAAGTCGCCTTTTCTGTCCCTATATCCCTATGTGCGCTTAAATCTTTAAAACTACGCAACGGATTTTGATGCGGTTTTTTTCAATAGATAGAGTGATTCAAGAGGAAGGTTTATATGTATAATACATGCATAATATACTAAGGCAACATTGCTAATTTTAGAGGTTTCTAACGTGATGTCATAAATTAACCTATTTTTTAGGCTTATTTAGCAATTAGCAAAAACGCTGCCTAACCCTACGAGTTAGATCAAATTAATGTACTACAGTATTGTACACCATAAAAAGGTCTACAAAAAAGTCCGCGATGGTATATGTTTATCTTTTAGGGATAACCCACATTAACCATTTTTATTGTTTACTTTTTACGTGAGAAAATGGCTTATTTACGAAGCTATTTTAAGCAATACGGCATTAATCCTTATCGAATTAAGTACCTTAAATACAGTGTGCAATTAATATAGATCAATATGGTTCCTTACAGCATGTAAATTAAACAAATATTTTCGGAGATATTACAAATTTAAAATTTGCGTTTAAAAATGTGTAATGTAATAAAAATTTTATGAATTTAGATATTCCAAAGATAGCAGGAAATCTTCATAGTAAGTATAGGGGAAGAGGAATTGTTTTACTCCAAATTTAATGCGTGCAGGCCAAGGGCAGTAATGAATGAACCAAAAATACTGGATCGATTTTAATCATGTTTTCATTGAGTGACATAGGCATATATATTTTATGCCCGTGCAAAGTCGGAGCGGGCCGCTATGTTTTTATATACAACGTTCATATTTTTTCTGTAGTGTATTTAATTTAGTATCAGCATTGCACCCGTGCGAAGCCGGGGCGGGTCGCTAGTATATATATAGTTTACTATTTTAATTTGATAAATACTATTTATCTAAGTTTAATTAACGTTTTGTATTAACAAGTAGTTTCTTTCCGTGTGACTTATGACTAATCCTTAAACTAAAAAAAAATTCCATCACTTTTGAATCTATTGAAGATGCAATTGATGCGACTGAATGCAACAATTGTTTCGAAGAATGAAAAAAAACACGGATACATTTTCAAGAATAAATAGCCTGTTTGTATCAACACACCACACACACGCGAAAAAAATTAATTAAACTAAATAATCAAATAAATAAACAAAAGAGAAAGTAATCTATTTGTTTTAAATTATTTTTTGTTGAGGTTTATAACTTTAATTGGACCTTTTTAAACATTATCCTGAACGTTCTATTTCCTGTAATTTGTGGGCAAAATAGCAATTATTCGAAATATATATATATATATATATATACATATATATATATATATATATATATATATATATATATATATATATATATATATATATATATATATATATATATATATTGATTTTCAATGGTGATTCATCTTTTTTTTCGTTTTAATGATCAACAATTTTGTTAGCGCTGTAAGCTGTAAAGTGCGTGTAAAGCTATTCTATCCGATGGTGATTATTTATTGATTAAAAATAATACTTTAATAACATAATTTATAATGTTTTATATTAGACCTACAAATAAGCCTCTCATTGTTATGACGAAAGTTATTATTTAACTTAAAAATAAAACTAAATAATATTTATATGTGAATGTATGGGATAAACCATATACTTTAATTTGTAATTTTGTAGTTTACAACAAAAATATGACTGTAATACCAGAATAATTATAATTAATAGAACTGCAACATTAAATTAATAAAACGGATACAGGTTTGGCACAAAAATGATGTGAAATTAACATAATATTTCCTTCATATTACGTTATTAAATAAAAACCCTATGTATTAGGTGCTTGCATGTATTTTGATCAGCGATATTTTTTGGTAAAAAAGCAATGAAAGTATCAATGTAAACAACTGTTAAATAATCAGACCTGTTAAATACTATGGTTTTGACGTTTTTGAGCACTAAATAACAGTGTACCATTTGATATTAATAGAACTGTAAGACTATAGTAATAAAACGGTTAAAGGATTTGTAATAAAAATTAGATGAAATTAACTTTTTTATTTCCCTCACATTACGTTATTAAAAACTTTATGCATTAGATATTTGCATGTATTTTTATCAGCCATATGAATCGATAAAAAACAATGAGAACAACTTTTAAAATAAAACCTATTAAATTCTATAGTTTTGGTGTTTTTCTACTTGGTATTATTGAAATATTCAGTGTATATCTGGACACCGAACATGGAACGCTTAACATAACACATTGGACATTCATTACTTATGTTATTTGATTTAAACAAATCTGCTGTCAAAACCTCAATAAAAACTGTTCCAAAATTGGCAATTTTGGTTTCAACAAATTAAAAGTGGTTATTTTGATATCAGTCCATGGCAAAGAACGGCTTAGAAGATCAAAAGAGTTCGAATTTACATAAGGGAGCTGACTCTCAAAAGCTTTCAAACAGACTAGCAGTTGATGAATTTAAATCCGATAAAATTTTAATAAAATGCGAAAATACATCGATCGCTGTTACACCACCATCGTTCTTTTGACACGGTAATGCCTTGTTGCCAGAAAGATAGGAGGAAAAAGTCGCAGAAAAAGATGTAAAGTGTTTTAGTTAATACATATTGTACCAATTTTTCTTAATAAATCCCATCGTGGTATTATTAAAATATTCAGTGTATATCTGGACACCAATGATGGAACGCTTAAGATAACACATTGGGCATTCATTACTTATGTTATTTGATTTAAACAAATCTGCTGCCAAAACCTCAATAAAACTGTTCCAAAATTGGCAATTTTGGTTTCAACAAATTAAAAGTGGTTATTTTGATATCAGTCAATGGCAAAGAACGGCTTAGAAGACAAAAAGGGTTCTAATATACATAAGAGAGCTGACTCTTAAAAGCTTTCAAACAGACTAGCAGTTGATGAATTCAAATCCGATAAAATTTCAATAAAATGCGAAAATAAATCGATCGCTGTTACACCACCATCGTTCTTTTGACACGGTAATGCCCTGTTGCCAGAAAGATAGGAGGAAAAAGTCGCAGAAAAAGATGTAAAATGTTTGGGTTAATACATATTGTACCAATTTTTCTTAATAAATCCCATCGTGGTATTATTAAAATATTCAGTGTATATCTAGACACCAATGATGGAACGCTTAAGATAACACATTGGGCATTCATTACTTATGTTATTTGATTTAAACAAATCTGCTGCCAAAACCTCAATAAAAACTGTTCCAAAATTGGCAATTTTGGTTTAAACAATTTAAAAGTGGTTATTTTGATATCAGTCAATGGCAAAGAACGGCTTAGAAGACCAAAAGAGTTCGAATATACATAAGAGAGCTGACTGTCAAAAGCTTTCAAACAGACTAGCAGTTGATGAATTTAAATCCGATAAAATTTCAATAAAATGCGAAAATACATCGATCGCTGTTACACCACCATCGTTCTTTTGACACGGTAATGCCCTGTTGCCAGAAAGATAGGAGGAAAAAGTCGCAGAAAAAGATGTAAAATGTTTTAGTTAATACATATTGTACCAATTTTTCTTAATAAATCCCATCGTGGTATTATTAAAATATTCAGTGTATATCTGGACACCAATGATGGAACGCTTAAGATAACACATTGCGCATTCATTACTTATGTTATTTGATTTAAACAAATCTGCTGCCAAAACCTCAATAAAAACTGTTCCAAAATTGGCAATTTTGGTTTCAACAATTTAAAAGTGGTTATTTTGATATCAGTCCATGGCAAAGAACGGCTTAGAAGACCAAAAGAGTTCGAATATACATAAGAGAGCTGACTGTCAAAAGCTTTCAAACAGACTAGCAGTTGATGAATTTAAATCCGATAAAATTTCAATAAAATGCGAAAATACATCGATCGCTGTTACACCACCATCGTTCTTTTGACACGGTAATGCCCTGTTGCCAGAAAGATAGGAGGAAAAAGTCGCAGAAAAAGATGTAAAATGTTTTAGTTAATACATATTGTACCAATTTTTCTTAATAAATCCCATCGTGGTATTATTAAAATATTCAGTGTATATCTGGACACCAATGATGGAACGCTTAAGATAACACATTGCGCATTCATTACTTATGTTATTTGATTTAAACAAATCTGCTGCCAAAACCTCAATAAAAACTGTTCCAAAATTGGCAATTTTGGTTTCAACAATTTAAAAGTGGTTATTTTGATATCAATCCATGGCAAAGAACGGCTTAAAAGATCAAAAGAGTTCGAATATACATAAGAGAGCTGACTCTCAAAAGCTTTCAAACAAACTAGCAGTTGATGAATTTAAATCCGATAAAATTTCAATAAAATGCGAAAATAAATCGATCGCTGTTACACCACCATCGTTCTTTTGACACGGTAATGTCCTGTTGCCAGAAAGATAGGAGGAAAAAGTCGCAGAAAAAGATGTAAAATGTTTTGGTTAATACATATTGTACCAATTTCTCTTAATAAATCCCATCATCTTAACTAGAAAGCACTAGTATTAATTTCTAGAAACAAAAATTCAATATGAAAAAAATTACCCAAAACTTATTTTTACACATATTTTGTGTGATTTTTTGATACATATACTATTTATAAACAAGAGACACTAAATGTTCATTCATAGTTTTTTTTTACAAATAATGTAAGAGCTGTAGAGGTGAAATTCATTTTCCTTGAAACCATTAAAATGTTAAAACAAACGATGATGATTTGCATTCATCAATGGTACACAGTAAATTTTTAAGAATAAAAGAAAACCTCGTTGTCTGGTACGACATTTGAATTCCACGCCTCATGGGTCGTTTTTACTTTTACGTCCGTTGTCGTCCGTTTTTCGTGGTTCCGTGAGACACCTCTTCATTGACCGTCCAGCGCTTCTTACTTAATTTCGATCGATAAATTTGCGTACTTTCTCCGTCGCTGGCTCGTAAACACCCGGCCGAACAATTGAACCAACGGGATCATCGAACTTTCCGATCGAATTTATTTGTCGATATGTCGACGGGCCAGAATTATTTCTGTCTCTCTCTCTTTCGAAAGTTATTGTTACGAGAGCTGGCGATAATCGAAGCCGACTGGATTATATTCGGGGTTATTCGATCGATATTGATTTGCCTCGTTCTTTCATCATAATGACAGCGTGAGTTTTTGTCGTTGGCAGTACGACTTCGGTTAGTACCTGATGCTATTCGGACGTTCTCTCTTTTCCCATCACTGTTCTACTTTTCCGTTCACGAAACATCGAGAAAGAGTATTGTTAATTATTATATCATCGTAATTATGCCTGATGGGGTAATTTTCATACTTTAAAAGCTAAATTATTATCAAAATTCAAATTTTTTTCGAACATAATGGCTATTTTAGTGACGCGAAATTTCATTTCATAGATAGTTATAGATATTAGTCCATATTTATAGAGAAGGAGTAGAGCATTGACTATATATGAGCTTCCATCTTGTTAAAATACTAATAGAACGTCGTGGGTGTTAAATATTAATTAGATATAATATATTTTGTATTTATGTCGCGATTGGTGATATTCAAATTATTATCTTTCAAGATATTAAGAAAAATCATGATCATAACGATCTAATCTTTGAATTATTTCATACAGAATAATAGCCTAGAGACGTATATCACTGCTGCTAGTAATATATAAGGTTTTGAAAAACTCCTGTTACCAACACACCAGTTTGGGTTTATTAACAAGCAACAAATGTCATTGAAAAAGCCTACGAAGGTAAAATAATATGCTCAGCTATATTCTAAGATGTAGCCTTCTAAGCCTTCATCAATAAGGTTTGGTATGAAGGACTTCTCCATAAACCACAGAAAATGTTACCAAAACAATACACCGAACTATTAAAATCGTATATTACAACCAGCATTTAGAGTCAAAGAAGAAGGAGTTTACTCTACAATAAAAGAAGCTAAAGCAGGTGTACCACAAGGAAGTGTATTACGGCCAATGCTTTATCTACTGTACATTTGTGATATACCACAAATGGGGATATTACGATGGCTACATTTGCTGATGATACTGCGATTATAGCTGTCGGAGATAATAGTGAAGAATTCTTGGAAAATAAAAATTAACGAGAGTAAATATGTGCATGTTTACCTACAAACAGATCATACAGGCACCCATAACATTAAATAATACTATCATTCCATATCATCGGAATGAATCTTGATGCAAAACTTCGATGGAAGGAACATATAAAGAAGAAAAGAAAAGAACTGGAACTGAAAAATAGGAAAATGTACAGGCTAATTGGAATATACCCACAGCTAGTCAAGAAATCAAGAGAATTGTAAGCAGGCATGAGGAAAGACTCCACTTTCATGAGAATATTGAAGTATTGCAGCTTCTGGATACCACCAGAACAGAACACAGAGTCAAAGGAATTACACTATCTGATCTTGTGTAGTATTGTGTCGTGAGGTGCATATAATCAAAAAAAAAAACAGCAGTGACTTGTATAAACATTATTGTACCAGAGACTGAGATAGGGCCGAGTTATTGCATGAAGATCCAATTCAAACTCAAAAAAGACTAACAAAAGCTTGGATGGTTGCCACATCTACTGAATGACAAACATATGGAAAAACAAAAAACCGTCTGTGAAATGATGCTTCAAAGATATGATCGGAAGTCATTTCTGCATCGAATAGCGGCGGGTGCTCAAAAAATCATGGTTATCACCTGGCGAAGTCGGTCGATCGACTCCAAGGCCAAATCGTTTTGGTCGCAAGACAATGATCCGTGTTAGGTGAGACCAGAGTAGCGTGGTGTGTTAAGAACTGTTGAAACCTGGTGAAATAGTTAATAGTGATCGCTACCGATAACAAGTGATCAATTTGAATCATGTATTGATCAAAAAATGTCCGGAATAGGCCCGAAGACACGATAAAGTGATTTCACAGCACGATAACGCGCCGTCTCATAAAGCAAAACCAGTCCAGAGAGCGTTGGAAGCCCTTGAATGGGACATATGGCACGCGCCGTACTCTCTAAACCTTGCTCCGTCCCTCTATTGACTTTTCGCTTCAATAGGACTCGCGCTTACAGTGCAGCACTTCGCCAATTTCGAAGAAGTTAGAAAATGGCTCCATGAATGGTTTTACTAAAAGTATAAATAGTTTTTTTGGGATGGCATCCATAAATTGTCTGAAACATGGGCAAGATGCATAAAATTAAATGAACAACCCTTAGAATAAATATATTTGTCCATTTTATGGAAATTGAATTATGTAGTTTTTTTTTCGAAAATAACGGTAATGACTTTCCGGTACACCTGGTATTATAACTATCTATTGTAAGCAAAACCGGAAAGGGATTAATGACATACCTGAATAAATTCAAATCACAAATTCACTAATTATAAATAAAAACTATAATAGCCACTTAATGAAATAAAATATTCAAGCTTAAGTAATATTATAAGTATCGACATAAAAACTGGCGCCCGATCTCGAATATTAATCATTAAAAATCAGCAGTATTACGATACTTGAATATGTATAACAAACCGCACACTGTTCGGCACCTCCTTAAACAAAAACCAATCTATCGTTTAGCAACAAACAATGAGGAAATAATGTGGATTCACGTCCTAAAAGTGAAGACGCTAAAATATTTAACTTATTTAGTAACGAACAATGAAGAAAGTCGATATTAATTAATATGTTTATGTCACATAACGCGAAGAAATATGCGTACTGTTAACACATTCCACAACGTGCGGCACTCCACAATCCGAAACATTTTCCTGGAGACAGTTGCGGAACGGAATGGCATTCGAGTTGGTCGAGAATAAATATGTTCGGTGAGAAGTTTTTCAGATCTCCCGTCCGTCCACTCTTCCGCAGATCGCGAATTAAAATATCTTCCAAGAAACGCATCCAATACGCGAATGCTAATGTAATGTTAGACTCGTTCTAATCGATCAATGAACTCATGTATCAGTCAGTATAAATCTTGTGTCACTGAGAATATTTTATTCCGTCTGTAATATTTCATTGTTATTCCTAGATTCAGAAAAGGAGGAGGTTCTATGTTCCACTGTATATATATTTTTTTAATGTATGTTCGCCGATTTCTACGTCAATTATGGACCGATTTTCAAAATTATTTTTGTATTTGAAAGAGTGCACTTCCGAGGTGGTCCCATTGGAACCAAGTCAGGATCCGATGAAGAGAAGGGGGGAAATCGAGGGCAAATCTCACATTTCAAACGCATGAACAAAGTTTTTGCAAAGTACGATTTGTCCTTTGCTTTAAAATAGGCCTCAGTTTCAGCGATCACCTCTTCATTCGACGAAAATTTCTTCCCAGCGAGCACTCTTTTGAGATCTGAGAACAGGAAATAGTCGCTGGGGGCCAGATGGAGAATACGATGAAGGAGGAAGCAATTCGAAGCCCAATTCATGGATTTTTGCCATCGTTTTCACTGACTTGTGACATTGTGCATTGTCTTGGTGAAGCAGCACTTTCTTTTCCTTCAAATGCTGCCGTTTTTCGGCGATTTTATCCTTCAAACGGTCCAATTACGCTATGTAATAGTCGCTGTTGATGGTCCTTCCTTTTTCAAGGTAGTCAATGAAAATTATTCCATGCGCATTCAAAAATACAGACGCCATAACCTGACCAGCCGACTGTTGCGTTTTCCCACGCTTTGGAGCGGGTTCATCGTGTGCAGTCCACTCAGATGACTGTCGACTGGACTTCGGAGTGAAATGATGGAGCCATGTTTCATCTATTGTCACATATCGACGCAAAAACTGGGGTTTATTACGTTTGATCATCTTCAAACATTGCTTCGAATCATCAACTCGTCATTGTTTTTGGTCAAAAGTGTGCCCGCGCGGCACCCACTTTGCATAGAGCTTCCTCACACCCAAATATTCATGAATGATATGATGTACACGTTCAGTTGATATATGCGTTCACCGTCTTCGGTGCTAATTTCACCACGTCTAAACTTAGCATACCAATCCTTGATGGTTGATTTTTCTGGAGCAGTGTCCGGAAACTCGGCCTCAAGCCAAGCTTTTGCTTCAACTGTATTTTTTCCCTTCAAAAAGCAATATTTTATCAACAAGCAAAATTCCTTTTTATCCATTTTTTTTTACAATAACAAAAGTTGCTACGCTTAAAATTCACAAATTAATGGGCTAACTAAAATGAAACATGTGTCATCAAGTGGATATATCAAGTTACGATCAAATATGTAAAATTAATATTTTGTTAGCCGTATGAAATATATTTGCATCTGTATCTTCAAATTATGATCATAATATTTTTCTGTAGGTTTACCATCGATATAATTTTGATTTATTTAGTAAATATAGAGCACTTGATTTCAATAATACTATTCTCACAGTTCTTAAGTGTCGATGGTGCTATTCTTGGGTAATCTTTAGGGTTATTTCTTGCATTTATTTTTTTTAAAGTGCTAACTGATTACTGTTAATGTTCTTCAATATTTTATCCCATTTCATGGTTAGTGTGTCTAGAATACTCACTAAAATATGTAAGGGTTTAATTATTCTTTTTAAAATCTTTATTTCAGTTACGGGCACACGGCAGTCATTATCGACAAATCGATTATGGACAAATTTAGACTATTTACTTCAATAAATGCAAGTTAAATTTTTTCATTTATCTTTTCTTTCCGTTGATTGAATCGTAGGGCTTCTGATTGGTATTTGACTTAACATGGCGACATACTTTGTATGAAACCAGAAAATAAACATAAGAAAACAAGGAACATAAACCTGATTTAGTTCCATAAATCTAACTGATTTGTATTGAAAAATGATCGGAATGCATGTCAAAATACTTTTAAGAATCTCATCCGGTAAAGAACTAATTAATGAGGCTTAAAACCGACGGTATGCTTATTTCAGTGGAAATATGTGAAAAAGACTGGCCCATTAGAAACTGTATATTAGGCAACGCGTTAGTAAAATTTCACTTTTAGTACGGGCGATTAAAAGGTTCATGGCATTTTAAAGCTAATATTGATAATTAAGCTGTGTAAAAATGGTTGTCAACTAATTTAATCACGATTAGTAACTGGTATTCATCGACAATATATATGTTATTTATAGGCTTACTACAAATATTATTACCACATAAAAGTTTTGGTAGTTTTCATCATTTTAGTTGGTAAAACTACTCCGTTTGTTTTACGAGTCATCAGCTTATATTATGTCATTATTTTTTCTTTAGAGATATCATAGTTTGGTCCAGGATGGTTTCTATGGTAAGTTTTATAGACACTTAAAACTTACGAGGCAAACAACACATTTCTCTCTATCTATTCATCATCATCAACAGTTACTAACGTTAAGAACGGTTTCCTTTCTGTCATTTTTCCTTAAATATCTTGACTTCAACTCAAATATGTAACTTTGAAATTAACCTTGATATGACATATTGATCATTGACTAGTAAGTCATGAAGTAATAGTCCCAATTTTTCTGGATCAAACCATTTCTAACTTTCTATATTTCATAATTGGTGCAGTCAGGAGTCAATTAACTGGAATCAAATTATTCATCGGGAAAATATGAATAGAATCGTTCGCAGTTACTCGAAGCATTCATTGGTATAATTAATTGGAACTGGGGCAATATTATCGCAGCTGAAGCTGTAAGGCCACCAAATATGTTGATTGAATATGCCATAAAAGACTCTTAGCCATAAAAAAATACAAAAAAGTATCAAAGCTTTGAAAAAAGGCCCAGTGGTGGATTCCTGGCACTAGCATCGCAGATCATATTCTAAGGTTTCTAAGGTGGGTAATTCTAACAAAAAGCGAACTTTACTACTATTAAAATTTACTCTGAACTAATATAGTCTACTGGAATTTGGACATAAGACGGATTGCAGTAACGCAGTATCTCAGCCATAGATTATTCGATTGGAATCACCAAAACCTGGAAAACCATTTCATACAGGGCAACTAGCGGACGAAGGTACAGCAGATACTCACAAATAATTTTACTACAACTATAAACTGTCCAAGGGGGAATGGAACGACCACGTACATGCTTTTGACGTGGTTTATATGGTGTACTCAAAGGTACAAGATAATGTTTTTATGTTAGGGCTGAATGATATGACCAGAAAGACGTCTGGTCGCAATGCTTTGGTTTATATTCGGTATAGTTTTGGATCGTCGTTTAACAAGTCCTCATTTCTTTTCGGAAAATAATACTCAGTTTTTGCAGGATAGGTACTTAATTATATTAAGATCCTTAGCAGTATTAGATTAAAGTCTTCGATGTGCTCTATCCAGGCGAGATAGTAGTCCATACTGGGGCCCAATATTTTAGCAAATGATTTTGTAGGTATCATATTATTACCCAAAGTGCGGAAGCTCTGCGGTTTCTAAATGTACAGATGATTTTGAAGCTGATGTTTTAGAACCTGACGGGGCAGATCATTGAGTGATGGTATCCTGACAATTCTGCATTGCACTGGATGCAGCGTTTAATCTTGACATTTCGACTTGCAGCTTGGATATACAATGTATGGCTATATTAAATAATGTAAGATTGTAAGAACCAGTATATGTATAGGTTTAAAAATAGTTTAAAATAAAGTACATTCCCAATAAAAAAAAT
The DNA here is from genome assembly GCF_030347505.1 of Rhynchophorus ferrugineus. Classification (NCBI taxonomy): domain Eukaryota; kingdom Metazoa; phylum Arthropoda; class Insecta; order Coleoptera; family Curculionidae; genus Rhynchophorus; species Rhynchophorus ferrugineus. Next base: position 1,662,125 of record NW_027472582.1, on the reverse strand, counting down.
GTGTTTCTTAAATAGGTTTTAAGTGCAAAAAGTTTTGATGTAATACTCCCCAAAAAAATAATGTTAACTCTGAAGATTCGTTTTTTTTTTTCAGTTCTCGTTTCATATTGAATTTAATAATTAAAAAGCACTCACAACCAAAGATGGATATCGTAATAATGTTTCTATTTACTCGCGCCTAGGCCGATCTCTTGTTCGCCATTATAGCGTGAAGTTTAACACTAAACATTATTTTTATGCCGAACGATTACTTTCAATTCTAACTCAACAAACAGTATCGGAGGCAACTCGTTAAATCTCAACGAAATTGATCGACGGAATAATTATTGGCGAACCTATACGTATAACTGCGAACCATCATCATTAATTTTTTTTCTTCGTAATTAGAATTGCAAATTTTCGGGTCAAAAACTTCCAAAAATAATCAATACTGACTGAAAGGCTACTCAGTTGAATTAAAATTCTTTATACAATAATAGGTCTAGCTCTTGAGTATTTTTTGTTATGTTTAGGTATTAGGTAGTTGCATGTATTTTGAGCGATATTTACTAGTATTAATACCAGGTGTACCGAAAAGTTATTACCGTTTTTTTTTTTCGGAAAAAAACTACATAATTTTCAAAAAAATGGAAAATGTATTTATTCAAAGTATAAACCAATTGATTTTATATATCTTGCCCATATTTCAGGCAATTTTTGGATGCCATCCCAAAAAAACTGTTTGTCCTTTGAGCAAAAACCATTTTTCGAGCCATTTTCTAACTTCTTCGAAATTGGCGAAGTGCCGCTCTGCAAGCATGTATCCCACTGATGCGAAAAGTTGTTGTAAAATCACTTTACCGTGTCTTCGGGCGCATTCTAAACGTTTATCGATCAAAGCGCGTTTCCAATGAATCATTTGGTGTCGGTACTGATCACTATTGACTATTTCATCAGATTTCAAACGTTCGTAATACACCACGCCACTTTGGTCTCACCAAACGAAGAGTACTGTCTTGCGACCAAAACGATTTGGTCTTGGAGTCGATGGCTGATCATTTATTGGATTATATTTAACGCTTCTGCCAATTGTGTTTGAGTTTAGGTAGAGTTTTCACCCGATAACTCTTACAGTTTCGCATCTTCAAGCATTTTCGGTGTGCTTGAACGTTCTTTGTCTCTCACCTCGAAAATATTTTTGAATTTTCGAAACCACGCGTCACATAAAATTCGTTTCAAACTTTCTCATTTTACCCTAGTTAAAAAGAGACAAAATGCTGTCTGATGTGTCGGACCTTGTAACCGAATCAGTCTATAAAATTCGACTTGTGTTGGTTGACACTGTTGATAAATGTCTACAAGATTCTTCAAAAAATTAGTGATAATAATTAGAGGTTATAAATCGGCAAACATTGTAAAATTTTTTTTAACTTAATGTGGCAACATTGCGACGTGTTGAGATCATAATAATAAAATTGTATGAAAATGTCAGAATGAGAGAGTGACGAGAAGATGTGAAGGCAGTGAAATCAGAAAAATACAGGGGATAAGTTGAGGAAGAAGATAACAGAAATATGGAACAGAAGAGAGAGAAGCTATAAAGAAAAAAAAACGAAAGTTTTGACATTTTTTACGTCGTAAATATTTTTAAACATATTTTTAACAACAGATAAAAGCATCAATATTGTTTGAGTAACATATATTGGTAAACCTATATCTCCCTTAAATAATTTTTATGTTTATTGATTTTTTTTCCTCTATATTTTAAAGTCTCCTTTTACCAACTAGGGGTTCATCTGGACTGGACCTACAGTTTAACGTGGGCTCCGAACCACGGTCCTAGGCATTAAGCCTACCGACTGGGGAGTGATCAACTTAAAAATCAGCCCACACATCCTGGTCTTGCCCAGCCTGGTTACTGGCGTAACTGGGATCATTTTCCTTGTCGTATATTGCACTCTTGCATAGGACAATAAACACCTAAATTTCGACCATGCCCCAGCAGGATTCGAACCCGTGACCTACCACAATATTATAACAATATGGTATAGGGTATGTAGTATATACCTGACTTGACATCATCTGATTTTTTCGAATTTATGAATATTGAATTCTCCTTGAATGATTTTGACTCCATTCTATTGAACCCAACGAAGAAGACCAACGACACTGTAATGTTATTGTGTAATACACTATATACATATTCCGTAAACTAACATAAGAATTATGTATATTGGGTTGAGTCAAACAATATACGAATGCAATCATTTTAAATTCTAATATTTGAATAAAATTAGCATCGCATATATGTAATTCCGTGTATTTAAACACATGGTGTTTTGTTTAAATTCCCTGAACGTACGAGACTTGATTCTTTATTTGTATTTTTCGCTTTTCACTTTTTTTTTGGTCTTTTTGGTTTGAAAACAGGATATGCACTGTCAGCAAGCGAACAAACATAATACAAATTTAGTTATATATTTATTGAAATTAAAGTTTTTGTGAGCAGGTAGCTTTTAAATATTTCTATAGTACCATCTTCTAGAGTTTTCTTCAGATGTCTTAATTTTTATATTTCATTTTTTTTTTTCAGAAGAACCCTCGTATATATATATATATATATATATATATATATCTAAAAGAAATTCTAAACAATAAAAAAACACACTTGAACCTATTTATATTAAACTACATAAAAAATCGGAAACCGCAAAACTTTTTGCGATATCCCCGTATTAATTAACCGTTTAGACTAGCGATTTGTTGTAAATGCTTGTCCGTAAAATATCTAGTAGTTATCATGCGTAACTGTATCTATCTGGTCAAGTGATTCGATCTTAGATCAAAGAGTTGCCACGTCCAATTTACAGTTTAAATGGATCGCATTACCGTTGGCCTAAGATCCATGGCACGCTCGATATAGCGAACTGAAAAATCAAGCCGATTTGCGAAGAATTCGATATTAATACAATGTTTCTTTCGCGATTTTATAACTTCCCGAAACGATTTACTGATGCAAAAGTAGCAGGAATTGTTAATGGTCTCGTTAATTAAGCTAAAAATAAGTGTAGTTTTTTGTAATACGTAAGAAAATTGTTATTAAGTTTAAATCTGTTATATGTTTTAGTCAAGAAAATATTATTTTGCAATTTTCATTCACTTGGTTTATAGAATCAGAAAAATTCCTGAAATAGGCCTAGAAAAAGACATTTTTGGACGTACTTCTAGTCTCGACAAGAGGTGATGTTTCAGAAAAGGTGGTTACTTAGTGAGTTATGAGTTAAACAAGAAAATAATTATGGTAGGGAAAAAATTTTTTTTTTTAACTCTGATATATATACTTTGTCCAAATATATAGTTTGTCCATTTTGTTCATATATTTAGTCAAGAAAGTTTGTAACTTTTTAACATTTTCAACATTCTTTGTGTAATTTCCTAGTTGAGCGGAATCTAAATTAACGAAAATTACATTTGGGTTTTAAGTTATATAATGAACAGTGTGTTATTGAAACATTAGTAGATTCTAGTTTTTCTCTTATATCGTAAAAATTATAAATTCTAGATCAATTTAAAATGAATTTTAATTTATTTCTGTCCAAGCTACATATATTTAATTAGTTTTATTTTTATGTGGGAGATAATATATAGTCGCTAAAGATGTATTCCATTATTTCCAATCAACTGATAGCAAATTAATAAAAATTACAGGAATGACAAATAATTTAACGCTGAATCTAAAGTAGTATTACAACAATTATTCAGAATTTCTATTTTAAGTTACATAATGAAAAGTGTATTACTGAAAATTTAGTAGATTATACTTTTAGTCTTTTATTTTATTTATCTCAAAAATAATAAATTCTATGGCAGTCTAACATGGGCTCTCATTTCTTTGGCCCAAAATACATACAGGAAATAGACAAAATAATATGAAGTCCATGCAATCTAGTACATCTTGTTATATGTTGGCAAAATTGTTTCCTTCTAAGTAATGCCAAAGAAGATATAATGAGAAGAAACTACAAACTAACAATATGTATTGGGAATAAACATAATCGAGAATATATCTCTTATAATAGCAAGACTCAAAATTTCGGGATGTTTATCACTCTCTTGGAGTGTAAAAGTATTTTTATTATTTTTGTTTCACTATTTTATTTATATTAGTATTTTGTAGTCAGAGTCAAAATAAAAGAAAACTTAAAAATTAAGTGCGGTAACGTTGCTTTATACATTTTTGATGAGGTGCTTTGGCTATTTTATTCTAACACTTATATATTGATTTATTTCATGTCTATCTGTTTATAATTATCTAAAGTTACCTTCTGGTTCTTCTTCATCATCTTTGATGCCTAATTTCGTGAATTACTACGATGTTCCTTGTACAGTTCCGACTTCAAAGTAAAAAGATTCTAAGTAAAATTTAAGTCAGTTTGGCTACTAAATGAACTGAAGCCATTTTTCATGTTTACAAATTGATCGAAAACGTTCTTTAACAAGTTCTCTTAAGATGATCGCCGTATAATTAAATGTGTAGTCTTCAAATACGCCAAAAACAATTAATTTCATGATGAGAAGCGTTAATTATACTCTTCATTTCGTCATGTTTGCATTAACGTACAACGACACGCATTACGAAACGTCGAAGAAGCAATTAACCGAATGCAACAGGAAAGAGACGAAGGAGTAGGAGAAAAGAGAAAAAATTAATGTTTGCAAATCAGAAAATTAACAATCAAATCTGACGTCTCCTAATTCGCTTTCTCTGCCAAGAGGTGCGGTGTACAGTTTCATCCGATAGACACATCCTAACTAGAAAGTACATCGGTATTTCCCATCATGTCTCTCGGAAATATAAAATAAAATAGGCATGTATGCTAATTCGAATACCGTCACCGTAAATATGCACGACTATCCGTTCGAATACGATTACGAAAGAGAAAAATAACACTTACCGTTTTTGCTCTAAGTTCTTCTTCGGTTCTGTGGACGTTCAACAGGGGCGTGACACGGACCAGAAGACGCCACCACGGCCATTCGCGAACCAGCATGAATTTTCGTACGTTCCTCTGGAGACATCTCACCGCCAAATCCTGAAAATTAATGATAAAACAACGTAAACATATGACATGAAATAATACATTAATATATTCACATCTTCAGCAATAGATCTCGCTGATCAAAATACACGCAATCATCTAATATAGATTAAGCTTTCTTTGTTAACAAAAAAATAAATAATATGTCGATATTACTGAAATTTCACTAATAAGGAAATATGTTTGCAACATACGCGGACGACACAGAAATCTTAGCATCTCATGAAGGTCCAGTCCAGCATCAATGAATGTACAAACTCACCTGGAGCAAATACAACTGTGGTTGAAGACATGACACATTAAAGCAAATGAAACAAAATCCACCCATATAACTTTTATCCTGCGTAGAAGAACATATCCACCAGTGAATATTAATCACTGGCAATTCCCCCAAGCAGAAGATGTTAAATAACTCGGTATACATTTAGATCGATGCCTAACCTTGAAGAACCACATACTCGCTAAACGTAAACAACTTTGACTTAAATGATATCAAATGCATTGGCTCATCGGGCGCAAATCCAAATTATCATTAGATAACAAGGTATTGTTATATGAGTCTATACTCAAGCCTATTTGGTCATATGGAATCCAACTATGGGGTACCGCTAGCATATTTAATATATCCATCATTCAACGGTTGCAAAATAAAGTGTTGCGAGCCATTGTTGATGCTCCGTACCATGTTTCAAATTAACGCGATATTCCTCTAGAACCTATAACGAGTGTAATTCAACGTGTTTGTGTAGAGTACTTCGAAAGAGTGTCAGTGAATCCCAATATACTCATTAGTCAGCTAAATATGCGACGTGATAGTGAAGTGCGTAGACTAAAACGTTTAACACCATCTGATCTGATTATTGGACATATATAGACATTTGAATAAGCTTTAGAATAAGACTAATTAATTAAGATAGTATTGTATACAGGAGATCACTTAATGAAGTGATCAGGCCTATTCATACACCATAATTTGACAACTAAATCTGAAATAAAACTTTCATACCTCCTAGAAATATAAATAAGCCTAATATAAATGGACCTATAATTTTCCTATTTTTTTTTATTAAAAGGAAAGAATAACTTTTTTTTCAACAATGTATGAAACTTTCTAATAAAAATAGGCGCAGTACCATGATGTTTCGAATGTTAACACCTGATGAGCGAACCAGGGGAATTTCCAATCATAAAAACCCATAAATGTTCGCTAAATGCTAATATTACTGATGCAAAAGTACCTGTAATTTCCGTTGTTGAAGTTTTCTCCGCGCCAAATAGCCCCGGCAATGGGCCTGCAAGGAAATAACCATTCCTGCCAGACGTTCATCGCGCTGAGCCTCGAGTTGTGAAATGACACCAGTACGGAAGAATATCTGAAATAAAATGAAAATTTAATTAAAAAAAAAATATAATAATAGTCAAATAATTTTGAATTACATATTAAAAATCATATTTCGTATTTATTGTCATATTTGCCTAAGAGGTAGACTTCAATGAAATAACATTACATTATAGCCTCAGCGACAGGAAAAAATCACACGGAGTTATATCAGGTAAGTACAGTGTCTTGTTATTCACGTTTGTCAAACAAATGTTATGCTCATTCTAAATCATTTACTCGTTTTGTAGCTAATTTGTTAGTAAAAACATCAACAATGATATGAACATATATGTCCAACCCTTGAATCAAATCTCTAAGTCATTTCTCACCACCAACTTTCTGATTTTGTCAATATTTTCATCACTAGTAATTGAAGGTCAGTTTCAGCGAATAACTACACAACAGTTTCGGTTTACTAATACGAATTCAACAATTGACCAGGTGCGTAGAATAACAGATGTAATTGAAAAGCCTAGGACGGTAAAAATGTGTTCATTTGGTTCAAAATCAGTTCAAAACGTTGAACATTTTTAATTAGCTATTTCATTTCATTCTAGGTCATTTCACCACGTCTAAACTTAGCATACCAATCCTTGGCGGTTGATTTTTCTGGGGCAGTGTCCGGAAACTCAGCATCAAGCCAAGTTTTTGCTTCAACTGTATTTTTCCACTTCAAAAAGCTATACTTTATCAACACGCGAAATTCCTTTTTATCAATTTTTTTCACAATAACAAAAGTTGCTTCACTCAAAATGCTATAATTCACAATCTAATGATCCGACAGCTGTCAAATTTATGTACGCATCTTTTGAGGTTTAGGGCTAACTACAAAACATATGAAATTAATTCTAGTAGCGCCATCTATGTGTCTGCACGGGGACTTTTCAATTGACCTCTTATAATAAATAAATAATAAAATTAAAAAACATAGTAGGTTTCGTCGAGTGTTTGGGTTTTTGAAACCATAATTTTTTGTTATATTATGATTTCAAAATCACAGTTAAGAAAAGAAGCAAAGCGACCTCATCAAATATCAGATCCTAAAATAAATTATGAAACCTTCACAGAATCCTGAACCGTCCACCTGTTACTACAACGTAGTACGTTAAATTACCACTTTGTAGGGACCGCATTTAACCTCGACAGATGCAATAAAAGATAAGTCGTTAGGAGTTCGTACGGTGGTACCTGAAATTTACCGCAACAGGTGTTCGGAGCATTGAAATCATTTGGAGAGGAAAAAAACGGCGTGGGAATGAGAGGTGAATGAATGAATGAAACCTAATGAATTTATTCACAGTCAGTGTTTCGTAAGATCACAGAGCTTCTTCATTAAAAAGTAATTAAAACCAAACATAATAAAAGTTCTTGTGGAGGTACTAAGGTAGGTTCGATAGGTTAATGTTTGTGAAGGGGAAATAACACGCTCTTTTTAATTGAATGTATACAATGCAGTATTCTGTGTGTGTTTTAGTTAGTATTCTTGTTTGAAGAGGTTGGACAAAACTAGACATATTTCAGGTAATAAAACGAACTATGCATCGACAAGAAGTGAAGTCGCCTAGAAAATTTTATGAAGCACTAAAATATTAATTATTAACACAATCACGTCCAATAAAAGTCCTACTCTCCATTCAAAAGTACATAAGAATATATATATATATATATATATATATATATATATATATATATATATATATATATATATATATATATATATATATATATATGCATGAATTAGTATTATATATATTCATGAAATTAGTATTTAACAAACTATTTTACAGTTCTTTCAAGTAATGATTATATGAATAAATATATAAAAAAAATAAAGTATTTGTAACAAAGAGATCAAAGCAAGTACTATTTATATTTTGTCTAATTGGAGATATTCCTTTTGGGTAATTACTTTTATTCAGTTTCAATCTTATTAATTTAAAACGATTTTTTGATTTTAAGAGATGGCCAGAAGTCTCACGGAAATACTAAGAGAAATAGTTATATAACATAATAACAGCTATAAAACAAATAACATTTCTTATTAACAATTTCAAGCACAAGATTTACACTTAATAATTTTTAAATCATAGTAGGATTTCCAAAAAGGACCACGATATATACAACTATCACACCAAAGGAACATATAGAGATAAGGATAAGGATAACATAGTAAATTTCTAAGCCCTAACTTATGACCGCTAACTAATGTACTAATATGACATAACCAGAAAACTATCACATCTATTAATTTATATTAAACCAACTTGAAAATATTATGAACAAAATAATTACAAATATCAGTTAATAAGTGACATAGTAAAAAGTTAAATAACGAATTAGAGTAAATCTTAATAAATGTATTCATACCAATTTCACAATTACAAATATATTAATAGAAATAATGCCCAGAATACTGGCTGTGTGATGTAAAGACAAAAGTAATCAAGGCTTCACAGAAAGGTCTTCGTTAAAAATAAAATAAAATAATATACTATTTAATTCAAGAAAATATATCACCCATTTGTAAACGTTTGGAACTAGTTATGCAAATAGTATATCCAAAGAAACACTGTACTTAACACTACCTTTGGTTTCAGATCAATAGAAAAAGTATAATAAATGTAATGCGATATCACGCTATTTAAAGACGATTTGTTAAAAAATATTTATGACTTCTAATTCATTAAAATTATCAAATGCATTCAAGTTTCTGTTAATGGTTATCCAAAATAAAAAATATCTCTTATGGATTTTCTTATCAAACAAGATCATTAAAATCAGACTGTTTAAATAAATGCGGTTCGTTATTTCCGAAAACATATTGTTATCTCTTTTACCAATGAAAAAAATGATAAAACAGTTATTTTCACCAGAGGAGTTCTTGTATTTTGTTGGTATTACTATAATAATCAATTCATAACAAATGTAAAAGTACTAAGTCTGCAATTATGTTTCTTTTACTCTGTAATTAAGAATCAACGTAAATTATAACTAAGGAATCTACAGAGCACAAAACATTCTGAATATTGAATAATAGTGAAAGAAAAAAATCTCGATATACATTTGTTTATTCAAAGGAATTAATTCCAGGCCTGCGAAACTGATATTGTTATTATATGCCTTGGAAAACAAATTGATTATGGTTTACTATGACATAATTATTACTTATAGCATTACCTCTAAAGCTTTTGAACAAAAATGATAATCTTTGTTAGCACAAGAACATATCAAGGCATATTCATAATGAAAATAAAACTAATTCTTACCTCATTTGAAATGCTTTCCACCTTAATAGTAACTTCACACGAATCTAAACCGACGTCCTTTGACAGAGAACGTTTTGAACCATCCAAGACAGTAGGAAGCGACTCCGTACTGGTTCTACTCCGACCGGAAGATCCAGTCGAGTTAGTTTCATCACAATCCACTTCATTGGAGATATTTCCGGAGTCGTCCGAATTATCTGACGAATAATCCAGATGTTTATCGCTTTTGAGCGTTGAAATAGGTTTCAAAATGCTATTAGAGAACCCGTCTTCGTCTAGGAAATACTCGTGTTGATCTCCGGATTCGAACTTTGATAAAAACTCTTGAGTGTTCTGGAGATCGAGCTTGATTTTCTCAGAGGCGTTCCTTCTTACCGTCGTCCTTCCGGAGAATTTCGTTTTTTCCATGAACTTTGGCTCGAACTGAGCTTTTTTGTCACCGAATGTCGGACCGGTGTCTGTTTTTTTAAACGTTTGGTTCCTAGTCACTTTCGCGGTAGGTTTAACGTTCGTATCGGTGGATCCTTCCAGTTTCTTGATGACGGTGTTGACGCCTTTATCCCTGGGACCACGTATTGCCACAAAAGCGTCTTTAGGATCCACGTTTTCTACCACTTTACTGTTGAATGTTTCTGTTTTCTTCACCAAGTTCTTAATACACCCATCCACTTTGTCCACTGACTGCACTTGTTTTACTTTATTAGAATTATCTATCACTGGTTTCACATTCTTTAATATAGATTTCGATTTTTCTCTAGTGTTGTTTTTAACCGTTTTAATACTTTCAGTTGGTTTTGGTGGTTTGGCTCCACTATTTACTTTAGCTTTAACATCAGCAGGTTTTGTGGTTTTATTAGCAGCTTTACCCGTCGATCTGATATCTTCCTTGATGTTTTTCGGTTTCGCCAAGGGCTTACTGACATTAGTCGAAGACTGCTTTGATTTCAGCAAATCCGGAACGCTTTTGCCCAAATTCTTGTCATTCGTCTGCAAAGGTTTCGGTAGAGATAGTTTCGGTTTGGCGAGGTTTTGCACGCTCCTCGATTTATTTAGAGACTTCGTTTTGATTTTCCCTTCGGAGGCACTGCCAGTGCTATCTATTTGATCCAGATGGCACGGAGTGCTGGGGAAACTCTTCCTCAGGTTGGCGTTGACGGGAATCTTACTCATGGACCCGTACTTCTTCGACAGACTTAAGTTCGTCGTACTTACAGCCTTCGAGAGTGGAGCCGGTGGCGTTTGGGGTTCAACAGGGGTAGGTTCGGTTAAACTGTTCAGTCTTTTCACTAGGTCTTTCACTTTAACCGGTGATTCGATGACGTCTTTCTTGACTGAAGTTGTGTCCGAATCGAAACTGGTGAAAGTGTTCGTAAACATTTTTTTGATGGATGTGTTGTTTGGACAGTTTATAACCAGGTCTTTCTTTTTGGGTGTGTCTTTCGTAACATCATTTGAGTCAGTTAAAATTGGAATGAGTTTAGGAGTTGGTGAAGAAAACGCCAGATTGGTCATGCTCTTAGTTTTAGTGGGTGGGCTTGAACTGTTGGCGCTAATGTTGCCACTAGAATTGGTCTTTTTCAATATGCATTTGGATTCGATGATGCTACACGTCTTTGCCTTCACCAATTTCGGTATTTTCGTGTTTGGTTTTGGGGGAGTCTCCATAGATTTAGGTGCTGTTACTTCACTAATGGAAGTCTTGTTTAAGACGCTATCTTTTTTATGTACCATATCGTTTGAGTTGTTTATATTAACATTTGTTGGTGGCAAGTTTGAAGCTCTATTAGACCCCGATAATCTCTTGATTTTTGGTGGTACTTCTGGGGGTATTTTCCTCGTTGTCTCGTCAGCTACACCATTGTACTCATCGATAATTTTATCAAAACTACTTATGACGATTTTCAGTTTGTTTCCAGTTTCCACGTCTAAATTTTGCTCAGGTTTATTGTCGCCATTCGACCATATACCCCTCTTCTCACTAACCAGATCTCGCCTGATGCCGTCACCACCTTTCTCGGGTTTCCGGGGCTTGTCATCGGCGCCCAGCCATTTCTTGTGTGTCTCGTAGATCTTCTTGATGAAAGGCTTTCCCATGTACTTGGTCTTCGGTACGCTAGACATCTCTATATCGTTGTTTTATTTTCAGAAACGGATCATTCTCTAATTAGCTATTTAACGCGACTTTTAATGGTCTTCTGATGTCAGGTGGTCACGCTCTATTTCCCGTTGAAGACTTTACGGTTTAAACGTTAAACGCGAACCGAACCTGCGCTAGTGTTTATTCCGATTTTACTTTTCAATATGAGTTGGTGTCAATTGTAGGTCACTGTAACGTGATGGTAATGTCGATTATTTAGGCACAGTGAAAAGGTATTTCCTGTTTTGATGAAGTTTTTTCGAGATTTCTCACGAGTTTTTAGTATTGCTATCAATAATATGTTTATTTTTCAATAAAAATCGTTATAATCTATATTGATTTTTAAACTAACCAATAAATTAATAATGTAACGGTTATTTAATATTATATTATTGTATTTATTCTATGAATATGAAAAATTATATTAATTTAATAATTTAAGATGATATGTTTTGCAACAGCAAACTGCACGAAGAGAAAGCTAATGATTTCAAAGCTAAGACAAAGAATGTCGTGGTAGTGATGCGAACAAAACACAAAATCAAAATTAACAGAAGACTTGAACGTAGACCGAGTCGCAATTTGTGAACGACTACAACCGATGAGAAAGATGAAAAAGATGGTAAGATGGGTGCATTGACATGAATTACGTATTAATTAGAAAATCGAAAAATCGCCAATCAGTGATATGATGGCACAATGGTACGAAAGAAAGGACAATTCTAACTGTACACTGGCCCAAAAACTCCCTAATGCGCTCAAAGACATGATACGATGGTTTTGCAACATGAAAGCACTTACTTCGTCGATTTGGAAGAAGTTTAAAAATTGCAGGATGAAGGTTTTGCGCAAAGGAGAAACTGTTCTATTCGAATGAACTTAATAAATTGCCTGAGAGTTGGGCAAATTGTATAGAATCAAATGTCTAATACTTCGAATAAATAAATTTTAACTAGTCATGGTAAATCAAGTGCTTAATATAAAATCAAGCTTCAATCAAAGAGTGTTTACTTGAGCAATCAAGCTCGATCAAGAAGAAACGTAAAAGATTTACCGATACACCTGTATATTAAATGATATTTCATCTAGCCAATTAATTAAGCCACTTCCCACGTTGCTACGTAAATTGAATTTTGAAATTAAAATTATTCAAATAGCATCCTACCAAAAACACAACATGTGTTACATAACATCACGCTAAATAACACAAACTTGAGACAAATAATGCACCGGAACAGTGTGTAATCCAATAAAGCTAATGGTGTTAGCACGTCTCATATTAAATGAAATAAAATCCTATTAGAGAACAGATATAGACTGACGATGTTTAAAGTGATGCAGCTACGAACCAGATTAAACGCGCTACAATCTTAAACTATTTTTATTTACGCGTATAATATAATCAAGGAATGAAAAGAACTTTATTATTTTGACGCCGAGGGATTATTAGTTAATGTATGCTGACGAACATTCGAATTATTAGAAGTCGTAGTAGTTGACCTAATGTTTTGTATTTTTTTGCGTTAATTTGAGGCCTGTAGATTAATTTTAAAGGATTTACAACACATGAGGTTACGGTGTATTCAATCACATCGGGTACATTTGTAACCATGAAGCTGACTTTTCATTATACCTCATTTTTATGATTATAACACCAAAGACGAAGAGCGTTCTGAACGGCCAAATAAAATTGAAGACAATGAGGATCTCTATCGGCTACAAATAATGGGTTTAACCGATTCAACTAACAAGTACTGTGCGAAAACAGTCCGAATACGGGCAAAGACAAAACAGTGTTATTCTTTAGCGTGACAATGCTTGCCTACATGTTGCGAAAACCTACTTGGAATCTAGAAAATGGAGAGTGCTATCCCACCCGCCGTATTCTTCAGACCTTGCCCCTTCTGATTATCACTTGTTTCCACATATCAGTCGTGACATGTCAGGCAGCATTTTAAATACAAATTGTTCCGATTTTCCACAATAAAACTTCAAATCCTTTAAAAATAATTTATAGGCCTAATATATTATATTGTGATATACAGTATTGAACCAAAGTAAAAAAACAAAAATAAAGTTACAGGTTATCTGTGTATTAATGCCTATATAAAAATATTAATAAACCAAAAACAAACTTTAGGAATTAATGTAAAACTACTCAGTAAAAGCAAATTATAATTTCTAAATGAGAGAAGAAATATGAACATAATAATTCTACATATTATTAAATTGGCTATAGTAGACAAGAACTAGTCCAAACTTTAAAATTTAATATATAAAAAAACAAAAATTACAAAATCTAAATGTTACCATCGCATTGCATCATCGTAAGATCTGATTGTACGCTCTGATGACTTAAAACTGAAATCTTTTGTTTTGTTTTATTGCAGTGACATTATTTCAGTGCACTATTTCGTGCCGGTTCTGTATTTTCATCTATCAGCAACAGAAAAAAGCGTATTCGCGCAAATGTTGAGAATACAAGAAATATAAATTCGAAAAAAAAAACTAAAATAATTGTTTAAACCCAAAATATTATAACAAATTTCCTCGACTTGTCCCATCGCGCATAATAGTTTACCCTTTATCAATTTTAGCCAGATCTTGCTGATCCAACCAAATTCAAACTAACAAATATAGAACTACAGAAGAACTACGAAAATATATGTATATTGCCTGAAGAATACAATCAAACAGAAGAATCTGTAACATCATCTATTATAGCTTTAATAGACTGCTACATCTAAAAAGTCAAATTTACATCGTTTTTTTTAAATTCTAACTTGAATATCATCAAATACTTATGCCACATCCTAATATGATTTCATAAAAAAATTCAACAAAGATTTGCATTAAATTCTGTCGGTTAGCTCAACTAGAACCAGAAGAATAAAAATGTTATAACAAAATTTGAAATATTCAGTTAAACACACAGTTAAAAAAAATTCAGTCTTCTTCTCAAAAGCTTAAAATAGAAAACACTATACAACGTTAATCAAGAAATATATGTAAAAAATACGGGTTCTAAAAATACGATAATAATATTTCTTATTAAAATTTAGTTTTTATATTAAAGTTACTTTATTTTAGAGCAATTCGACCTATATATATTTTTAACTATTTGCTAATACTGAACGTCCGTAATTCGTATAGCAAGTTGATTACTTTAAATTATAATGCCAGTGTCATTCGAGTTTAGAATAATCTGGGTTGTATATGATGATTTCTTTGATAGATTGATGAACGTAATAAAGTTTACAGAAGAACTGCGAAAATATATATACTATCTGAAGGATATATTAAATCAGAACAATCCGCAACATCATCTGTTATAGCTTTAATAGAGTACTACATCCTAATACGATTCCATAAAAAAATTCAACCACATTTGAATTAAATTTTGTAAACTATAAGGACCACAGATATAAAAATGTTATGGCAAAATTTAAAATATATTTCAAACAGTTAAAAAAATATGCAGCTTTCTTCCCAAAAGCTTAAAATAGAAAACACTATACAACGTTAAACAAAAAATAAATGTAAAGAACATGGCTTCTGAAAATATGCTAATAATATTTCTTATTAAAATTTAGTTTTTACATAAAGTTATTTTAGTTTACAGTAATTCAACACATAAATATTTTTATGCCGAACGTGTAGCAAGTTGAATACTTTAAATATATGAAGCCAGTGTCATATGAGTTTAGAATACTCTAGGTGATATATGATATGTTCTCTCATAATTTTTGTTATACCTTAAATGTTTAATAATTATAAATAGAATCAATGACATAAAAAATCAATAGCAATTGAAACTTTCGTGAGAATTCAACAGATAATTGAACAGCTTCGAAATAATACAAAAAATGCCCAAATAATCGATATTACAAACCGATAAATATCTTAATCAGCTAGCTTTTAGCCAGCAGCGAGCTTTGACGAGCAAAAAAAAATCATAAACAATCGAAATCACGGTCACGATCAACGAACTATACCACGCGATCGCACTACACCTCGATTGGTACCGGACTGACAGAGAGTACCCGCAGAGAGCCGCTGTCGGATGTGTGTCTTCGTTGCGGCAAGGGCAGCAACGAACTGAAGCCGCAAGTGGACCACGAAGACTGTAACGCCGTTTGTTGACTAGCTGGCGGTGTACACCGGCTTCGCGGCGTGGCTTCCCAGCAACAGGTCCACAGGTTAGGTGGACGACGGCAAGTGAAAGATGATGGAATGGCAGAATTAACCTGCGACCGATCCCGCAGTCATTCTCGATTGTTTCGGTACGCGTACTTTCCATTTTTTTTCGCCGTCGTTCTTTCTCTGATATAAGTACATAAGAGACGAACATTTACATAAGTGAAATGTAACTTATATTATAATCGTTATGATTCATAGAAAAAAGCTCTCTATCTGTTTTACTCTTCAGTTGATTTTGCTTAATTTAAGAATTAATTAATTATAATTAAATATGCATCAACTTGGCGAAGAAGTATATTTGATTTATTGTATTCAAGATGGACATCGCAAACAAAAAATCGATCTAATTCTTGAAAATATTGAAGGAGATACGACATCACTGTGGAGATAAACCATTTACCTAAGACTGGACTGAAATTCGGTACTTGCATTCCATATTAATTAAAACCAATCCAATTAATACAAACTTCCTTCTGGGATATTTCAGGTTATTATGGAAAATAACACGATGGCTACGTTTTCTGATGATATTGCGATTCTTGCTAGTGACACTGTAAATAATTGGACCCAAATCTGGAAAATTAAAATTAACGAAAGTAAATCTGTGCATGTGCACTTCATGTGTAATCAGACGGCATAAGCATCAATAACAGGTCAATTGAAAAGTCACCGACCTACCATAGTAAAACATATTTTTTTGGCAAAATTAACATAATTCCCTTCAAGGGTGATACACTGATCATAGCGACCCTCCAACTTATCGATACCGTTTTTGTAGTACGATTTGTCCTTTGCTTCAAAATAGGCCTCAGTTTTGGCGATCACCTCCTTATTCGAGTAAAATTTCTTCCCCGCGAGCATTCTTTTCATATCTGAGAACAGGAAATAGTCGCTGGGGACTAGAGAATACGGTGGATTAGGAAGCAATTCAAAGTCCAATTAATGGATTTTTGCCATCGTTTTCACTGACTTGTGGCACGGTGCATTGTCTTGGTAAAGCAGCACTTTCCTTTTCTTCAAATTTTTCGACGATTTCGTCCTTTAAATGGTCTAATAATGCTATTTAATAGTCGCTGTTGATGGTCCTTTCTTTTTCAAGGTAGTCAATGTAAATTATTCCATGCGCATCCTAAAATACAGACGCCATAACCTTGCCAGCCGACTGTTGCATTTTCCCACGCTTTAGAGTGGGTTCATAGTGTACAGTCCACTCGGATAACTGTCAATTGAACTTCGGTGTGATGGAGCCATGTTTCGTTCATTGTCACATATCAATGCAAAAACTCGAGTTTATTACGGTTGATGATCTTCAAACACTGCTCCGAATCATCAACTCGTCGTTGTTTTTGGTCAAAAGTGAGCTCGACACCTACTTAGCACAGAGCTTTCTCATACACAAATATTCGTGAATGATATGATTTATACGTTCAGTTGATATCTTTAGAGTATCTGCTATTCACTCAATTTCAATTTACGGTCATTCAAAATCTTTTGTGGATTCTTTTAATGTTTTCGTCGGTAACAACCTCTTGTGGCTCGTTGTGGGGAGCAAGTTTCTGCTAAAACTGTATTTTTCCGTTCAAAAAGCAATATTTTATCAACACAGCAATATTCACAATAACAAAAGTTGTTTCACTCAAAATGTTATAATTCACAAACTAATAATCCTACAGCTGTCAAATTTATACACTCATCTTTTGGGGTTAGGGCTAACTAAAAAACATATGGATTTAATTCTAGTCGCGTCATCTATGTGTCGGGTCGCGGACTTTTCAATGGGCCTGTTAAATAATACTATTATTCCTTTTGGAAACAACACAAAATTTCTCAGAGTAAATCTTGATGCTTGAACTTGAACTTTGCTAGAAGGAACATGTAAAACATGAAAAATAAGAAAAAAAATGTTAAAATATAGGAAAATGTCTTGGTTACTTGGAAGAAAATCACAATTATCAGTATATACAATTTCATATGAGAATGTTTCGCAAGCAATAGAAATACAAGTTTTCCAGAACAAAATCCTGAGAGGTGTTGTAGGTGCACCCAGATATAACAGGACTGATTACTTACACCGAGACCTTCAGATACCTACTGTCACTCAGGAAATAAAGAAAATCGCAACTAGATAAGATAGACTTCACTCACTTATTAAAATGGAAGTATTATAACTCTTGGACACCCCAGAGCACAAAACAGTCTCAAAACAGTTAAACAATTTAATTTTGTGTAGTGTAGTGTAGAAAGGCACATTTAGTAGAAAGATTATACATTAAGTATTCTGTTAATACATAAACACTATTACATCAGAGATAAAGATAGAGCCTATGAATCCTAAATTTGAGTTCTTATAAAGACAATTAGAGCTAATAAGTAAGACTAGTAAGAATTTAATAAATACATTTCAAAAAAAAATTTACTATAAGAAACTGAATAGTGTAAAGCGACCAAATAATACATGCAGCTCGTCATCTCGAATAAAATATTTTAAAATATTATGAAACAGCATAACTGCAATCTCCAATTATATAATTATAAAGCTACTGTCCTGCAACATTCATAAATGTCTCACAAGCTTTTGATCGGGTAACCATTCTGGGCTAATCTCAGTCAACAAGATCTACAACTGGACTAGGGACTGGAAAATATAGCGTAATAGCTCCAAATCTGTCCTAATTTTGTGTTGCGGCTAAATGATAAAAAACTAATTATATGACGTGACGAATTCATGAAATTGTAAACTCTACTACTTTGTCGGAAGATTCTTTCAACTTGATGTAAAATCAAAGAGAATGGTGCAGCAATCAGTAAGGCCAAAACAAAGTTATTCGATTAATTACAGATGTACAAGTCACACGAAGTTATCAAAGATGCCTAAAGTACTTCAATTTTATTGTAATTTGGGAAATACTGATGTATTAATCCCGTACTCGCCTTGTGTAAGATGTAATTAATTCAAAACTCAAAAAGATTAAATCCTGATTAGTATCTTCTTTACACAATAGTTTAAAAAGAATCGTCTCTTATTCTTCATTTTTAAATTAAAACTTTACTATTCAAAAACCTAAACATTTTTCTGTATGGTCTACTTATTTTCACGGTCGTCAAAATAATATCATAACCATAATTATATTTCAACAATTAAACTTAAATGAGAATCAACCAAAAAAACAATTTGTTTTGTCTAGACAAATGGGTCGATGATATATTTAGAACGTAGTGATCGGATTATTTATATCAGTCTATTCTCAAATGCAGTAAGCCTTCAATATAAGACTATATAATGTAGATCTTTGAAAATATAGGATTTATTATATATAGACTATATTTTATAATCAAATTTCACAGGATTTGAATTTGATTACAAGAATTGATTGTTGAAAGTTTAGAGTTGGCAAAAAATGAGAGAACATATCATGTCTGAATGAATGAATGAAAATTTTAAACGACATATATGAAGAACATACTTGAACATATTTCGGAAGACTGGAACAATTGGTGACGAGAAACCCACTGACTGTCCAATAATAAACTCATAGAAAATTTCGACAAAAGACCATAAAAACTTGCATTTTCTATTTATATCAGACCCAGAATTATTTTTTTGGTTGTATTTTGGTGTATCTTTTTCACCAACTGGAGTTTATCTTGACTGGACCTCGACTCTACTACTTAACGTGAGTTCCGAACCACAGTTCAGAAGATTCCGGAATTTTTCTTGTCACATTTTGAACCTTTACCTAATGAATAATCAAAATGATAAACAAAAACAAACATAAATTTACGTCCATGCCCCCGCAAGATTTCAACCCGTGACCATCGCAACAGCAAGAAGACCGCCCTGTCGCCTCGACCACTGCTCCAACCAAGCTAGCCTAAAATATATTTTTTAGGAGGAAGGAAAATACACACATAAATTTACTCGACCAATGGATTCGGACCAATGCTGGTCCTGTTGACTTTACCAATGCGCCAACCAAGTCGGCTATTTAATTAGTCATTAGAAAATATTCAGTGTGTTACTTCTAATGACTCATTATAAACATATAATTTATCGAAATCATAGCTTAAATAAGTCACGTCCAGAATAGCTAATAAATCAGTAAATAATATAGACTTTTGACTGATTAATATTATGTTTAGCCTCCGGAACGCGTTAGCATTGTTTGAAGAATATCTACGTAAACTAAGAAATGTAAACAAAAATTAAGAAGCTAGAGCCCGTCTGCATATTACACATTCCAAACGAAAACAAACATTCAAAACATAAGATACCAATAAATTCATTAAGAGGTTAAAATATATAGTATAAAAAGATAAAATCAATAACTGCTAAAAAGAAATAAGTTAGTTATTTTGTACATACGTCATTTCAATTTGTGACATCAAAACGTCGGAATATTGCCGCATCAACTCTGAGTTTTAGTTCTGTTTGGCTTTGGCATACAACAAAATTCTAATCTAAATAAAATAATTGAACAACAATGTTATCAAATATAATTTATTTTAACACTATAGTACATCTAAAAAGCACAGTGAACGACCGGACGACTTTTACAGGCTCATTCGTTTAACTGTTCGAACTAATCAGACAGCATTGTGTCTCTTTTTAACTAGAATAAAATAAGAAGGAAAATATTGTCTGATTCTAAAACGAATTTACAAATTGCGGCAGCCAATACATTAAATAACTTGATGACGTATGTACAGAAAAACTTTGATTAGACTATATAAAATGTTCAACAAATTTATGCTAACGAATTGAGCACTTCCATCCTCTTGGAGAGTCAGATATTATCCAAAGATCCGCGATAACCACACAGACATAAAAATGCACATCTTCGAACGTATGCATGAAGTAATTAATAAAATTCTTACTGCTTGTTACATTTTCTGATACAAGAAATATATCGATGAGGAGGATAATGAAAAAGATGGCGGACGATATATCTGCCTTGATTGACAACGTGGCGTTATTAATGGAAAAGAAAACCGCCGCAACATGTAAAAATGTCCTAATGAGACGGATGTGCGCTGATGTTTTTTTGCGACGAAATATTCTCATATGGCTCTAATTAAACGAAATATATCTTAATTAATTAGCATATTTCTAACCACTTCAGAAGTCCTTTATAAAGATAGAATTAATTGCTAAAAGTTACCAGGTGTACCGGAAAGTAATTGCCGGTTTTCATCACTACTTTATTCTATTGTGATCAAGCTTCAAAGCTATATATGCTATATTTTGCGAAAGTAGCACCGTCATAGATTTATACATGTGAGGCGTGGTATCAAAAATTCAAAAGTGGCGATTGCGATGTACTAACCTAAGAACGTTATGGTAGAACAAAAAAGCTTGAAATTGCGAAATTAAGAGAAAAAATAGAATTATTGGATGAAAATCGGTACTCTCCAGACCTTTCCCTTCCCGACTATCACTTTTTCGCATCAATGAGATATGCGAAAACAGAGCAGCATCTTCCAGCCAATTTCGAAGAAGTTAGCAAATGGCTCGATGAATAGTTTTACTCAAAAGATAAAACATTTTTGGAATAGCATCCATAAATATTCTGAAAGATAGGCGAGCTGTATAGAATCAAATGGCCAATACTTTCCATTTTTCTGAAAATTATATAATATTTAAAAAAAAAAAACAGCCAATGACCTTTCGGTACACCTGGTTGTTATTATCAGCTGTTTTTAATAATTACAGCTTTTTTTCAATAAAATATTTTTAACAAAAATATTGAACCGACTTCAAAAAATAAATAAGGAACTCACTAAAAATTAAAAAATAATCAAACTTAGATTTTTAACACAAAAAAAAACATTAAAATAAAATATGTACATAATAATCGTTGTAATAAGTAATAACTAAATAAAAATACCCAAAAACTTTAGTTCACTTATCCACTACACATTTTATATTCAAATATATACACATGCAAGTACAGGTGCAGCTCGTATGAGGTAAAATAGGAATAAAGAAACAATGGTTGAAAATAAGGAGCGTTACCTAGCCTAGGTGATTTGACAAATGTTTTAACTAAACAACAACAAAAAGTTATTGGCCCCGCCGGGAATAGAACCCACGACCTCCGTTTGGAAGCTAAACGCTTAGCCATTACACCATAGAAGCAGTTGTCAATAATATTTCTACGAGGTTTTATATTGTATATTTAGTGCTTAGAAAGCAAACTGAATGGCTTTTGATTTTCAAATATCTGATTCTCTTAAATAAAAAATATGGGAAAACTTTGTACGTGCCTTTAAAATTTGAACGTTTCCCTCTATTTCCCCCCTTCCCTCCCAACAGATTATGATTTGGTTCTAATGAGACCACCTCAGAAATGCACTGTTTCGAATAAAAAAAGAATTTTGAAAATCGACCCACAATTGACGGAGAAATCGGCGAATATACATTAAAACATATATATATAGACGAACACAGAACCTCCACCTTTTTCGAAGTCGGTTAAAAATGAATAGGAAATCTTCAATATTCTACGTAGCGATTTTTCAATGCAAACCTAATTAATATTTTTCTTCTTCTTACTCCTGCCACGTAAACCAATTGCTCGAAGGTAAATTATGATGGCGATTTTTCCAAATATAAATAGCTCATAAAGCAGAACCGTAAATCGATTAATATTGGAAGAAACAAGTTTCCGTCAGTAGGCCATTAAGAAACAGGCACAAGCTAAATTGCAAACTATTTATTTGCAACCGAACTAACGGCTCATCATTAACAACCAATAATAAAGCCTTGTTAGGAGAACCTAACATATCATACTTCATTCGTGTTAATGAAACGTAGAAATGTTAACTATAAGACTAAATGAGGGAACTGTTTTCAAGCGCCGTAAAAATCCTACAACAATTACCATCGTTACGGAGTCTCGAGATGTCTTAATATTAAGTTAGTAATGCAAATTTTACAGGTCTTTCTCATTGATCACCTGAATATGAGAATAATTTATCTTCGAAAGAAAATTTAGATTCGCATGAAGAGGAATTTTCAACATTTAAACCTTTCAGTTGGAATTAAGCAGGTTTGTGTCTTGTGCGACTATTTTTGTATCTGCTTTACGCTGCTGATCATAACTGCACGGTCATTGTGGCAAAGACATAGTAGTCAGAAAAGTAGTAGTCAAAAAGAGCCGAAATTGGCTAAATGATAAAAGCTTAATTATATCATTTAGCGAATGCCCGATTCCTCAAGCAGAATCAACAAAACATCAGATTGAAAACATCACATTAAACAAAAAGCAGATCAGATCAGAGTCAAAACCAAAGAACCGACTGATGAATATGGAAGCACATTAGTACCATAAATATAATAAAGAAATCACCTATGGAGAAGCTTCTCAACCTACTTTGAATAGATTACGAACACTATCTGGTTCCTGGTTATCCAAGTTCAAGATAATGCTCACGCAATTCTACTTTCTGCTTTTGTCCTATATAGTTTGTTCAACAAGTTAACTAAAATTTTAAGAGCACAGCTGATAATAAAGGAACAAATTGCAATTTTTATATGTTTGGGCGTGGCTTGGGTCTTCCACTGAATCAGAACAAAAGGTCAGAATAGAAGCTAAGAAGTGGTATAAAACTTTGACTCCAGATTTCTTCAAATGATTAGCGTCTGTATACACCGAATAATTCAATAATGCTAATTGAAAAACTATAATCGTATGTAGAAAAATGTTATAACCTTCGAATCCAACTATTTTTATCAAAACTTATAGCTGATCAAAATATATGCAAGCACCTAATATTTTGCATATATAAAATCGAGTGTTTACCAAGTAGCCATTACATCTCCTTGAATATTTTCGAGTTTTTCTAAGTCTCTCGTGTATGACCTACTATAATACATATTACCGTCTCAAAATGTATTGCTTTTTATCACAAAAACTGATAGTTTTGCTATAAAAAAGGAACTAATCCGAATGAATCATTTATAAATATAACTAGTCGTTCGTGTTTCTATCTCTGCTACGCTATATCTATTTTAACGGATTATGACCACACCTGATTAAAGGTACCGTAAAATTTTATAAATTGGTACCATCCATAATAAATCAGACAAACGCTTCATATAAAATTGTTATGTTTGCCGGTAGTTTATTTAAATAATGTTTTTAGTGAGTTTCAATAGATACTTTGAATTTTTATTCGACTTAGTGAATAAATGTTATTATATATAGTTGTATAAATAGCATGCAAAAAAAGCTATGGTTTTATCTGATATTATAAACGATCTTTTTGAATGCTTCTGTAAATTAAATCTCATTGTTGATATTTAATAAATACAATCAAGTAGGCCATCGCGAAGACAGATAATATATGTTATTTTCTAAAATTAGATTTTTTTCTCGAAAATGTTGATTTTTAACCATACATGACAATTTATTTGAAGTAAACACTTATACAAAACTGCGAATTGTTATATCAGATTATCTAACTTAAGTCAACTACATGCCATTTAAATTAAACTACAATAAAAAAGGACTATCAAGGCCTGCTTGGTCGTTAGAAAGAGCAACTGTTTTATAATCGATCCATTGACTTAACATATATTCTCCTATCAGTGACAATGATCAACCGTATATATAACAAAATTTATAGTGTTTGTAGAACGCTATTTATAAATAAACCAATAAAAATCGAAAAATATCCACTCCTTGAAAAATACTTAATCGAACAAAGAAATCGGCTTTAATCATTTTATATGAACAGTGTTAGTCTAATTTTTTAATAAAACCTCTTTTGGACTGGCACTTTGACTCGTTAAAGTATAGTATACCACAAACATAAATAGAAATAAAAATGGTAGCCATTAATTTTACTCATAAAAATAAATTAATTTTATATGGAGGCAATAAATCTATTTTTATAAAGTATCCCAGACATTTTGATATACGCCGTGTTTTTATTTAAAAACATTAGCTTCTCAACTGTCTAATATATACTCGTGGCGTTTTGTATCTTAGGAAAGCCTAGAGGTACAATAAAATATTCAGTAAAAACATTGGTTAGCCGTGATAAGTGTATGAGAGTGAATATTTATTTTATATGAGATACTAAACATATATTCCCTTTAATACCCTATGGTCAATATATATTAACAAATATTTTTTTATACTTTTGTATATAAGTTTCATTTAATTTAATTAAATGCCAAAATAGAACAAAAATGGTTTCCAAAGGACTCTGCTTTAGCACAGCTTTTGAAGCCGAACTCATGCTTCCAAACAAGGAAGGTTTGTTCTTTGGATTTCAGATCAAATTAGTATGAACCTAAATGAGAAAGACCATTGCAATCAAGATACAATCCCTAAATGTAATTGAAATAGTAAGTATTTGATTAAAATCTACATAAATAATTGAATGCAAAATTTTGATGCAATATATCCTAACCTTGACTACAGTGTAGAATCGTAAATTATAAGTATTATTTCAGAACAGATATTACCTCACGAAGCCATACCGTAACACAAGGACTGAAAAGTTTTGTTCAAAATTGGTTTTAATCATCAATTTAATCTCCTTCAAGATCCATACAATGATTCCAGCGCCACTCTAACATTTCAATAGTACTTTTGTACAACGATTTATTTTTTCAACAGTGAGCAAATGCGGCACCCACTTTGGACAGAGTTTTCTCATGCAATATAAAACCAACAGGTTCTTTTGATATCTGTTACGATGTTAGCTAACTCACGCAACTTCACTATTCGACAATTTAAAACGATTTTGCAGATTTTTTATGTGTTTTCTGTTTTTTCTGCATCATCGATGTCTTTACGGAAACGTTTTAAGTTAGCAAATCAACGTTATATTGTTGTTTCGGATGGAGAGGAGTTCTTATAACACTTATAACCCTGCTTCGCTTGAACAGTATTTTTTCTATCAAAAAGCGGTGTAAAATTAAAACAAGAAATTGTGTTTGGTCCATTGTTTTGAAAATAACAAAAGTAGTGTCACTCTTACCATAATAACTCACAAACTTATGAGTAGAATAGTATACCATGAAATTTTAACTGCTTTCTTTTAAAGGTTATTACTAACGGGAAAAGCGGTGGATAAAACTAGCGCCATCTACGTTCTAAGCCCGGGACTTTTTAGTCCATTTGTTACGGCTACTAATAACAGACGAAACCTTCATTCTTCAACTTATTTTATTTGTGACCGTTTCGCTAACGGGTCATCAAAAATCGAACAACCGTATAATCAGACGTCGCGTCAGAGCATTCTCGATCTATCAAGATGCCATCAAAATCGCTCCCAACTTTCATTTTGCTGTTTCGGATTCGGTTGGTTTAAGGAACGACAAACGCGAAATCGCAACGATTTTGACGGGAGGCACGGAGTAATGACAGGATGCACTTTATTTTAACTACCACATTAATTAACCATCGTCTCTGTTTGATAATTTTTTCCATCTTCGTCCAGGTAATCTGGTTCGCAAAGGAAATTAAGTCTGCGAATCAACTGGTCTAATAAATATCAGTTCTAATGCCTCAGCATTTAATTGATTTACCACAGCAGGCGTTCTAATGATAGGAATCGAATTAGGTAGGTACTGATGAAGAAATAAATTACTCATATGTATAACAAAACTACTCTCAAACAACTTAGGTTAGAAACTTATTATAAGTTGTCTTACAATGTGCTTTCGAAATGTCTTAAAAATCTATAAAAATATGTTGCAGCAAAAAACTTGGGTAGCCTAAAAGGGTGTTAAGCATCATCAACAAGATTATAACTGATTTAACCCATGATAATGTTGAATGATATTTGGGTATCTATATATATGTTTCTACTTAAAATAATTTTCACGATAATTTAGCTGTATGGGAGGCCTACATTGTCTTGACTGGGCATTTTTTTCTGTAAGGCAGGTTATTTCACAAAAATTCGACCAAAAAAAGATTCAGCTACTCCGAAAGTTTAATATATTCTGAGTTTATTATTGTACTCTCATTGTTCAAGATGATTTCTAACAAACCGCCACTTGTTTATAAAGATTGTGATAATATGAACACAAAGCTATACAGTAAATATTGGAAGAAGTGGAAACTTTGTTCACGTTTTACGGCATACGGATTATCATTACGAATCACTTACATAGTATAAAACAAAGTCGCCTTTTCTGTCCCTATATCCCTATGTGCGCTTAAATCTTTAAAACTACGCAACGGATTTTGATGCGGTTTTTCTCAATAGATAGAGTGATTCAAGAGGAAGGTTTATATATATAATACATGCATAATATACTAAGGCAACATTGCTAATTTTAGAGGTTTCTAACGTGATGTCGTAAATTAACCTATTTTTTTAGGCTTATTTAGCAATTAGCAAAAACGCTGCCTAACCCTACGAGTTAGATCAAATTAATGTACTACAGTATTGTACACCATAAAAAGGTCTACAAAAAAGTCCGCGATGGTATATGTTTATCTTTTAGGGATAACCCACATTTTTAACAACCATTTTTATTGTTTACTTTTTACGTGAGAAAATGGCTTATTTACGAAGCTATTTTAAGCAATACGGCATTAATCCTTATCGAATTAAGTACCTTAAATACAGTGTGCAATTAATATAGATCAATATGGTTCCTTACAGCATGTAAATTAAACAAATATTTTCGGAGATATTACAAATTTAAAATTTGCGTTTAAAAATGTGTAATGTAATAAAAATTGTATGAATATAGATATTCCAAAGATAGCAGGAAATCTTCATAGTAAGTATAGGGGAAGAGGAATTGTTTTACTCCAAATTTAATCCGTGCAGGCCAAGGGCAGTAATGAATGAACCAAAAATACTGGATCGATTTTAATCATGTTTTCATTGAGTGGCATAGGCATATATATTTTATGCCCGTGCAAAGTCGGAGCGGGCCGCTATGTTTTTATATAAAACGTTCATATTTTTTCTGTAGTGTATTTAATTTAGTATCAGCATTGCACCCGTGCGAAGCCGGTGCGGGTCGCTAGTGTACTATAAAACAGCAACAATACATCGCAGTACCTTGTTCTTGAATCTTTGTAAGATACGTCTATTGCTTTGGTTGGTATAACCCCACAGTTGAACACCATAAATCCACATTGGTTTCAACACTAATTGGTAAAGCAAAATATATACCTAATAACTACATTTCTTGTACTTAGCCGTGAATTCTTTACATTTTTTGCGTGGCTTAACATACGGCTACCACTGGAATTTAAGATATTTGATGTATTCCTATACGGAACTACTTTCAGATTAATTATATTATTCTGAACTTGATTTATTTGTTGGTGAAATCAATATGCATTCATTTATTTTGGTTCATTTTGATGCACTATTTTTCTGCCCAGTATTGTATTTCGGCAATAACTGTTTGAAACTTTTCGGTTAATTCAGTGTTGTTATCTCCAACGACTGCTCCAACGATCTGCAACTATAGCAACAACATTTACATTGATTGTATGGGCAAGTCCCGAGTGTACAGTAGATAAAGCATTGGTTCAATTGTATTGGTTGGTATACACTTCCTTATAGCACACTTGCCTGTATTTTGACTTTGAAGTATCAGTCAGTCTCTCATATATGTGACTCTAAACATATTGAATATCGGTCAGGGAGAAGCATTTTAATCTTAAGCTTTAAATTCTCATGCCAAACTTTATCGAAAGATTGAGCAACATATAAAAATATTGCATTCTGATTTTTCTATGACATTGGTGATTCTGATTCTGATCCTCATCTGTAATAACATGCTTTTCCACAATGATATGGTGCCAATGTTGGCGTCTAGAATAAATAAAAACATGTATCAAACTACAAATATTTGGTACGACTAATGAAGTAATTTTTATCAGCTTAAACTTGTTAAAAAGTGTATTACAAACATTTCTTGATGTTTGTTTGGTTCTTTTCCAAATTATTTGTAGACTCTATACCACTATATCGACTACAAAATATTATTGACAAAATAACACCAAAGAGAAAAATTCGTCCGTCATCAACCAGCGCAATTTTCTTAATAAATTGATGATTTGTAAGTATAATGCAAAGATATAATGTCACGATAACGATGTACATCATTACATCCAATTCGTTACTTCCTAGAAAGGACGACAACTGATGCAAATGACAGGAAGAGCTTAATAAATTCAACATTAATTATCCATTCGATTCAATGAGTGATTTTTTTCCCGCTAATCCGATCTGGTTCCAGAAAGTCACTGATTTATCGATATCGACGTAATAAATATCGACCAGCGCACACACTGCCGTTTGCATAATGTAAATAATGTTAAAGAGATGGTACGATAACGCGATATACAGTTAATGGGTGGCGCTATGATCAGCGCCTGACAGGAATTTTGTTATGGTATATATAAATATTTCCGGAAACTTGACTTCGCTAGAATATAATTGTAGCCACAACTATGACCCGTTAGGCAACCGCATATTCAACAGCATGGAAACAGGGGTTAGTAGTGCACATGGATTGGTACCAGGTTAATTTACCAATTAATTTATTACTAGTGTTCTCTTCTACTAACATTAATAGTTAGTTGGTTACGTAGCGATAACTAATTAGAATTTTTTTTTGGCTGCGTTGACTTATTAGTTGGTTTGATGTTTTAGTGCAATCCCCATATTTGCACCATGTAGGCCTAAATTGGCTTTATGATTGACTGATAAACCATTCCCTCTGATTTTTATCTAACGTAATGTTCTTAATTGAACTTACTATCGAGATGGATCCGAGGTATGTGGCTGATTCTGCTTGAGGAATCGGAGATCCATCATATCACTTGAAGGGTGCCGGATCCCTTAATTAGGTTTTTGTCGCAATGCAAAATTAACGTGGACAGATTTGAAGCTATTAAGCTGTATTTTCCAGTCCCCAATCCATTTGAAGATCTTGTTGACGGCTTTCAGGAAAACAAGAATATATAGTATAGCGTCATCTAATAAGCACTACTAAATATATACGATTGATATTTTGATAGTAACAATCAAAGGCTACAACAAAGGCGATAGTAGACATGGATAACCAAAGATGAATAAGTAAGGGACAGATCAAATGCAAGAAAAAAAGGGAAACTCTGTGACTTTTGTGAGATGCGAGAGATTGAGCTTAAGCCGAAAGACGGTACAACTAAGAACAGGACACGAAAATATGGCTGCATACATCAGCAAATTCAGATGAAGAGGCAGTGAAGATCTGTGCGAATGTGGTAATGGTGTGGAGGACACGAAACACATAATGGTCGAATGCACGAAATGGACGAAAGAACAAGGGCTAGACGATTGACGGGCACTGAGGGACTGAAAACTGACAGTATCCCGACAGATTTTAGGTAACTGGGCCAAGTCCAAAGCGTGAAAGCGCATTAGGGCCACTGGAAATATGGTCCAAAAAAGTAACAACCTAATTCAGCGCTATATCTGTCTCGAAACCCCTAAATTAACTCATCAAATAATTAAATGTGCACTATGTGACTGAACTGCGTAGGTTAAAACGTTTACTGCCATCACATCTGATCATTTGACATACAAAATAGTTGAAATAGTACATAAGATCACTTAATGAAGCGATATTTTAGATGTCACTGTATGACATAAATCCCATCAAATGTAAATGGATTTGTGGAAATGTGGAAGCAATACACCTATTGGACAAAAGGTGCGCAATCAGAAGACTGAAGCAAACTAAAACACATGTATAGTGTATAAATGTTACTCTTAATTTTAGCTTAAGTGGTTTAGTTTTATTTGGGATTTGGAAGTACATACTGATGTATTAATCCCGTACACGCCTTGGTTGTACTTTTTAATTATTATTTATTAATGCAAGTACAACAGAATAGTAGTAATAAATTAATTTGTAAATTAAGATTGTACTAAGCCTAATGTTATACTAAACATAATAGGATGATAATAGAATAATACTTTTAAAAAATATACGAATTTAAAGTATCTATTAAGAAAAACCGAAACGATCTCTTTCCAATCTATATTTTTTTATTATTTAATTATTACATTGTTACTACTCGTTTCCGACTATTCAATTTCATTTTTCTTCTTTTTTATATGTTCTTTCCAGCGAAGTTTTGCATCAAGATTCATTCCGAGATATTTAGCGTTGTTGCTATATGGAATGATAGTTAATTTAATGTTATTGGTGCTTGTACGATCTGTTCATAGGTGAACTGTACATGCACAGATTTACTTTCATTAATTTTATTTTCCAAGCTTGTGTCCAATTATTTATATTGCCAATAACTTGTTGTAATTTTCGTGAGCCTTCTTCACTGTTGCCTCCGGCAGCTATAATAGCAGTATCATCAGCCAATGTAGCCATCATAATATTCTCCATTTGTGGTATATCACGTGATAAAGCATTTTCGTAGAGTAAGCTTCTTCTTGTTTGACTCTAAACATTCTGGTTATACTGTACGTTTTTAATAGTTCGGTGTGTTGTTTTGGTAACATTTTTTGTAGTTTATGTACAAGGCCTTCATGCCAAACCTTATCGAAGGCTCGTACTACATCTAAGAATATAGCTGAGCGTACTTCTTACTTTCGTAGGTTTTTTAATAACATCACCAATCTATATAGAACAATATATTATTCATGACATGAGACATAAAACTCGAAGAATACTGCAAGTAAAAACGCGATAACATCATAAAAATACTAAACAAAAAAACCATTATTAATTATAAAGTAAAATTAAAAGTTTTATTGGAGAGACTGAAACGTAAATTCGTGGTCGTACAGCTGTAAGAAAGTTCATCAGAGCTTTTCTTCTTTTTGCGCGGCGAGAGGCATATGGCATCAGCGGCAAGTTACTCATTATGGTCTTGCGATCTGTAATTTATATTCCCGTCCGAGATGACTGAAGCGAAAAGCCATCTTAGGACAGTACCAGATTGTACGGGACGCGTTCCTTCCGATATATCAACAAGACGACATTAATGCAAATAAATTATGTACAAATTGGTATTTAAATGCCTTACAGGAATTATTTCTATTGTGGAAATGTTACTATATATAGTTCGGTACTACTTATAACTTTAGTCGTTCATTAATCACAGGCACAGAGAAGGAAAGAAGTTCCTGTATGTTTGTAAATTCGAATGTGATAAACTTAACAGTTTATTGAGTTAAGGGGTTCATGGATGTGATTTATTTTAATTGTTGGAATAGAATTGGCACTCGCTAGTATATTCAACGCCAACCTAAACAAGTACAGCCAGTCTATGTAATAGGTGAATTAAAAAGCCTCGGCCTGACACATAGATGGCGCTACTAGAATTAAATTCATATGTATTTTAATTAGCCTTACCCCGCAAAAGATGCGTGTACAATTTGAAAGCTCTCGGATTATTAGTTTGTGAATTATAGCATTGAGTGAAGCAACTTTCGTTATTGTGAATAAATGGATAAAAAGGAATTTCTCGTTTTGATGAAACATTGTTTTTTGAAGGGAAAAATATTGTTGAAGCAAAAACCTGGCTTGATGCCGAGTTTACGGACACTGTCCCAGGAAGATCAACCATCAAGGATTGGTATGCTAAGTTTAGACGTGGTGAAATTAGCACCGAAGACGGTGAACGCAGAGGTTGTTACAGAGAAAATTTTTAAAAATCCACAAAATGATTTTGAATGATCGTAAATTGAAATTGAATGAAATAGCAGACACTTTAAAGATATCAACTGAACGTGTACATCATATCATTCACGAATATTTGAGTATGAGAAAGCTCTGTGCAAAGTGGGTGTCGCGTGAGTTCATTTTTGATCAAAAACAACGACGAGTTGATGATTCCGAGCAGTATTTGAAGATGATCAAGCGTAATAAACCCGAGTTGTCGCGTCTACATGTGACAATGGATGAAACAAGGCTTCATCATTTCACTCCGAAGTCCAATCGACGGTCATGCGAGTGGATTACACACGATGAACCCGCTCCAAAAATCCATGATGTATCACATTTGAAGGGAATTATGTTGAATAAAAAAACTAATGTTGCCAAAAAAATGTGTTTTACTATGGTAGGCCGGGGACTTTTCAATTGACCTGTTATACCCTAGTTGATGAAAACAAGACTCCGTATTGTAACACGTGTCTAACTCCTCAAAAATAAAACCGACTAGTGATTAAACAGTACGAATTGAGTGAAATAGTATCATAAATTAGAATTTCAATATATTTAAAACGCTCCGATCAATCACTACAAAGAAAATACTTTTTTAGTTGGAAATAAGTCGGCCACTCTATCCCCAAGGACACTTATTAACATAATTTTTTTATAACATCTTTATTAGATACGCTTAGTACAATCTTAATTATTATTATTATTATTATTACAATTAATTTATTACTACTTTTCCTATGTGCTTGGATTAATTAACAAGCAAGACCAGTGCGAGAAAATACATCAGTATGTATTCCTCAATTATAAAATTATAATTATTTATTAAATATTAACTTATAGCTATAGTTTACACTAATAATACACACTAAATGTTCACAAAAGTTCGTATGGTTTTGTTCGTTTCCATCTCCTGACATCCTGCGCGCTGTCCAGCAGTTATATTGCTTCCACGTTAGTATGATTTACTAATCTTCTTTCGTGTTTCAAGGCGAAATCCTGCACAACTTCGCAAATCCATTTGATTTCCAGGTCATCGTGCAGTTCTTCATTGGTTACATAGCGATAGGCATTGGTAATCAATCGAAGAACCTTGTTTTGACAGCGCTGTATGACTAACTGATTTGAATTTTTAGTGCAACCCCATATTTGCACCCCATAGGTCCAAATTGGCTTTATAATTGTATTATAGATCAACCATTTTGATTTTAGATAAAGTTGAAAGTATCCTCCGACTAACCAGTATAGTTGTTTTATTTTGGTTCTAATGTGTTTTGCTTTTTGTCTAACGTGATGCTTCCAATTTAATCTACCGTCAAGATGGATTCCAAGGTATTTTGTTGATTCTGCTTGAGGAATCGGGCATCCATTGAGTGATATAATTAAGTTTTTATTATTTCGCCTTAATGCAAAATTAACGTGGACAGATTTGGAGCTATTAAGTCGAATTTTCCAATCTTTTGTCCATTTCTACTTCTTAACATAATTGAATAAATAATTTCATTTAAAAGGTTAGCTTATTTTCATTAACATCTATTATAAATAAATAATTAAAAGTAGTAATAAATAATTAATTACGCACTCTTAAAACAGTTTGAAATTCTAATGTGTATTAATTCAATTTTTTAAATAAAATGCTTATCAAAATCTACCAGACTACCAACATTTACTAGCACATAATAATATAATAAAACCGTCAAAACAAAGCAATTTACTCCAACACCTTCTAATTTGAAAAGTAAATCCTGGAATATCTGTCGATCTGTCAGGCAAGAATGTGAACAGTGAATAATAGACCATTAAAAACTGAGAGTTTTCAATCGATTATCTATGTTTCCTCAACGGTTCTATATCCCCAAAACATACACAAAAATTTAATTAAAACTCTGCTCGAAAAAAAGAAGACAATATGAAGGAACTGATGACAGTTCCATACCTAAAATCGTCCGGTAAAACCTTTAATTCCTTTATATTTATCATGTCTCATCCGTCGTTAGAGATTGTCCAAAAATATTCTTTTAACTATATTGGTTATGGTTGAGGATTTATCTAAAAATAGGCAAGTATCTACCGCGTTGATTTGTAGGTGGTCTGTGATAAAACTGAACTATCTATCTATCTGATATCTGAAGGTATCTAAACCGTTAATAATTAAATAAAACATTAATAATAAAGCAAAACTGACAAATTATGTAATCAAACTAAGAATTGTATAAATAAAATATTATAAAATGAAAAAATCATATAAAAATTAAATTTAGTTTTAAATTAAAGGAAATAATTTAGTCGAATTCTATGGTAAAAAAGTATTTTCTAGAGAGTCGGTAAGCTAGATTTTCTTCCAAAATAACGGGTGAAGGACTATTCAGGTTTTTACCATGAAATCTATATATTACTAGGAAATTAAAGATAATGATAATTGATATTTTGGATGTTAAAAAATAAAAAAAACAAATTTAATCTGAAGAACCATTTATTGCATTTTAAGTTGAACCAATTACATTTTTTTGTATAACTGAGTGTGAACAATTAAAATCTCTTTAATAACTTCTCTCAATTCAATTTATGTTAGAAATATTTGCTGTTTGATTCTCTGGATTTTACGTACGGGACTTCTAGAGTAACAAGGCTCAATAACGCATTTAGTTTTGAAGTGGTGAGACAAAAGTTCTTCTTCGTCCACATTAAGAGGATTAGTCCAATCAAGATCGTTATCTCCATTATCGTTAGCATCATCAAACTCATAAAAGTCATCTACACAATATGATTTTATACAAACACTATTTCCGGTTTTGTTTAATACATTATCAATATTTCCTGCGTCAGCATCCATAAATTCGATGCCTGCATTTGTGGTTGTTGGTTTATCTTCAGTATTCAAGCCCTCAAGAGGCTGTTGTAGTTTTCTGGAAGCCCTAACCTTGGCCCGTGGTAGGGGTTTTAACACGAAATCACCATATTTTCCTTTCTCCCGCATTATTTCGTCGATTGCATTTCTTTTTAATAAATAGTACTCTATTTTAGAATAAATAGATGCCAGCGATGGTGTTTCTTGATTTCCTTGATACTTGAATTGGCATTTTCTTGGACTGTCGTTGATTAAACGTAATTTCTTTTCACTTCTACATGTTTCCGAATACTGCTCGTCCATCTGATATAATATGAAATCGTACTCCACGTCTGTTAACTCCACATTATAATATCTCAAATACATTTCGATAGCATGACGACGAAATCTCTGACTACACAATGGATTGTTCTTGATAATTTCCATATACTCGTTATTCAATTCACTTAATAACTGATTACAATTCATGATGATATAATATCAAAATACTAATAACAAAATACTTTTCAAGCGAATTTGAAATAACTAAGAATTAATCATACGTACAAATAAAATAAAATGATTATATATTACAGTTACAATATAATATCAATACTTAATAATTATAGATACTACGTACTTTGTCACTTTATCACCACAAAAAAAGTCCTCTCACTCTAAAATATACCTTATATATTTTATGAGCTTATAAAAGGGTGTCCAAAGAAGTAAAAACTATGCATGGTTATGAACGAATTACAGATTTGTTGCATTTATTACAACAAAGTACCGTAGATAACATTGTACTTACTTTATACATTATTGGTTAATATTAAAATATCGTTTTACTGTAGTTGTTTATATCGCGTGTACCTATCGCGCAGATATTGTGTGAAATATTTCTTTTTATCCGCATTTATACGCTAATATGTTCGATGCAGTAGTACGGATATATTCGTACTGCGATAAAATTAAAATTTTGGCTTGGTTGCCGCAATGGTCAAGGACAGGACGGTCCTCCTACTGTTGCTGTAGTCGCGGGTTCGAATCCTGCTGGAACATGGTCTTACATTTATATCTATAACTGTTTAAAATCGGTATTTTCCAAAAGGTTGATCACTTTCCAGTTGGTAGGATTAATACTTGTCCGAAGCGCACGTTATAAGGATAAAAGGAAACGCGACGAAAAGGAAACTTTAAAAAATAGCAACAAAATATTTAAACGATGTACATTGTAAAGTAAAATTGCAGTACACGTAATAAGAAAATGGAGCAGAGAAATATTTTTTTTTTAGCAACCGACACGTCACACTGAATAAAGTTACCTGAAAAAGGATGGTTACCAGCTGTACCGTACTATCCAATCAAACAATACAGCTAGCGGTAGATCTGAGGTAATTACAAAAAACAATGTTAAACACGATGCAGACTTTAACATATGTATCAAACAAGCAAAATACAAGCAACATCTGTAAAAATCCATACAAAAGATAAAGAAAATATAAAACACAGTACAGTTGTTGCAATATAGCGCCTACCACTTTCACAAAGGGAAGTAATTTTAATACGCATACATTTTGGGGGGGTCGAGAGTAACCACGATAAAGAAAAACATCTATATGAAGCAATGAAACAAGTTAAAGGTGTCTGTGAAACGTAATCGACTTCTTAATATGGAGATCAATATCAACCAATTATATTAATACAGAAGACAACTCCGACTTATCTTCAGATTACTAGCCTATTGTTTTCATTATAAGAGAGAAAAATAATTAATACAGCCCATTTATATCATTAATAAACAAATGGGCAGACTGTAATGGATTCAGGATGGATATTCCTCTAAAATCAACTGAACAACAGAATATGGAAGCAGAATTATTTGTGGTTATTTTAAAAACAGGTCAAACAGAAAATTACAGTTACGAAAAATTAAATAGTTTCTGAATTTCTCAAGAACTCAGCAGACGATGAAGAGTCTAAAATAAAAAAATTAAAACGATATACTAAAACCAAAACTCGCCGATTAGTAAAGAAAATGGTGAGTGGGTAAAATATGTTATGAAAAGGCGGAAATATTTTCTGACCTGTCGAATACAGTTACTCGATAACAGTCAACAAAGGTTTAGGTCCGAAATCTCAAATGTAAACTATAAGAATAATATGAGAGACAGAATTACTAGATAGTTGTAATTAACAACTAGTTGTATGACATCTAAAACTCCCTTGAAAGAGACTCCTTTGAATTTGCTATCAATCGGGAAAAAAGGACTACAAAAAGCAAAATTAAAAAAAAGAACATTAAATTTGTCTCTTATTTTTCTGATTTGATTATATGGCTGAATACATGGCATGTTAAACCAAATGAAACAAAAACAAAATACTCATATCTCAATATACTCAATATACCCATGTAATATTTACTACGAACTGTAGAAGAACATGCCCAACAACGAATATCAATAATTGTCAACTTCCCTAAGCTGAGGATGCTTGTATTAAATGTTTGTATTAAGTACACAATTCGGTAATCATCATAAGAAATTCTTATCGCTCACTGGGCAGACGGTTGAACCACTAAAAGTAATATTAAAAAATATATATCCAAAGCAAAATTGTTTAAAAAAATATACGTTATATAACTCAACTAATAATATTGTTATTGATATCAGCTATCAATAAGTCGCCATTTTTGCCTTAATATTAAATAATATTGAAGTAAATTAAAAGGTTCTTAATCCTACATGATTTATGACTCAAATTTATTAAAGCTTCAAAAAATTAAACCAAAACTGAACTGTTAAATACGACAAGAATGACGACACCCGATGAATAATGGCCGATGATCTTTAAAATCGTATTATGCACGTCCAGTAGCCTATTCAGCCCGCAATGCCTTCAATTAACACACGAAAAGAACAGCATCATCAGGTACTGATTGAAATTCCGCCTATATTATCAGCTCTTCTGGTCGATCGTGTGTAATTATTTTTTTATGGTAAGCCGTTAATAAATGCAAGACGGATTATAATACGACATAGCTAAGAGTGAAAGATTATAGGATGAAAAGTCATGTATCTGAAAACGACATATGTCTATAAACTCAAAGTTGACGTTTCTGGCAATCGCTCATTAACTGGATATCAGACATGGTGAATATCAATTAAATGTCTATATCGCCTATAATATAATTAATATCTAATATTTTACTGAAAAACTGATTTATTCAAAAAATGAAGAGGCGACTGGTTGAACGGCAATAGAAAGCGACACTGAAGATAAATCCATGGGCCTTATTCCGCCTGGACCACTTAAGTTATTGTAAAATTATGTTTGAGTATGGCCTGCTAACTTTGTCTGCTAGTTTGACTTTGATTTGAAAGAGTCACTGTTTCTAACCAAATTTTTATAGTTTATGACTAGGTGTCGCTCGAGCATCTTCATTCAACCTTTTGTTACATTACACTTTCAGCTGCGATATTTTTTACCGAACTCCACTTAACTACACCAAGTAAGTCTTCTAGTAACTGCGAAACGATTGCCAATCCGACGTTTTCTTCTCTTGATAATTAGTTTAATTCCACTGCTTTATTTTAATAAAAGTGATTCTTTGTATATTGAACAACAGATGTGACTCACATATAAACATTATTTAATTCAACTGAAAAGTAAAGAACGTGACCTAACAAAAACAACAATTGTAAATATGATATTTTTGGATATTATAAACAAAAAAATTAACACTATATTGAATCCGCTGATATAAAGTTTTATCCTTATTTTCTTTATATA
Organism: Rhynchophorus ferrugineus; assembly: GCF_030347505.1. NCBI lineage: Eukaryota > Metazoa > Arthropoda > Insecta > Coleoptera > Curculionidae > Rhynchophorus > Rhynchophorus ferrugineus. The sequence continues at coordinate 1,622,778 of NW_027472582.1, read as the reverse complement.
CGTTTATTTATAATTTATTAGGTTGTTAATAATTAATTTATTATTATATTAAATTATAATTAAATTAAAATAATAAAATTAATTTCCAAGGGTAAAAAAACTTTAAAATATAACAAAATAATTTTCCTTTATTCAAATTTAAACAAACATTTCATCAATTATCCATTAAAATACCACATCATCAACATCTCCAAGAAAAATGCATAGTTCTGTTTAGTTGTAAAATCAAGAAATCAGTGTGTTATCCTTGTTGCAATTTGATTTCTTTATTCTTCTGGAGCGTTACGAAGCCAACACTTAGCCAGAAACGCAACTACATCTCGCTCCATTTCCGCAATGGTAGCAACTTCTGGCTGAACTTCCCTGGAAGCTGCTATTCTACTTTCGATATGGCGATTATCTGGGGCACCGTATTGATGTAACATCCTTACTTTAACTCTTACTCGAAGAGGATATCGTTCTTCAGTCCTGTAATTGGCTGATTCTCTATTAACAGCATTGCTACTAGAAGTAATGGAGTGAGAACTGTTGGGCTTGGTAAAATTATGTTGATTCATGTTCTTACAAGTACAGGTAATACCTCAAATGAAATTACAAACGTATACTGACTATGCAAAAAAAATTCCCAAGTATAAATGGTAAAGAATTATAACAGAAGTAATAAATTGATAAAATAATCCAAATAGTGTACTTTTTAAATATGACCTTCAATGTTTAGTATAGTAATAAAACTGCCCCATTTTTAATAAAAGAATGTCTTTGAAGTGACAATAAGTAAGTCATAAATTGTAATATTAAAAATATATAAATAAATATCATAATTATAAATAAGAATCACATTAATGTATATTTATATTTTACTTTAAAAGTGACAGAATGCTCTCTGCGGCGTCGGAACATGTGACCGAATAAATCTATAAAAATTCTTCAAAGGGTTTGTGATAAAAATTAAAGAGTTATAAATCGACAAACGTTGTAAACCAAAAGTCTAATTTGATACCGCATCATTACGACGTTCTGATGTCACAAATTGATTTGAATTTACTGAAAATCCTTTCACCACGTACATTGGCTACTTTATTGGATATTGGACATTTTATTAGTATTTTACTAAAATATTTAAACAGATTTTACACATTATATGTTCTTGTCATCAATGAAGTGCTTTATATGGATGATATTATTCAGATTATATTATTATTTATTTTGATTTATAAATATATAAAATATAAAGAATTGTCCATACATAGCCGCTGCCTTTTTCCTAACTTTCAGGCAATTTACGGATTCCATCTCATAAGAAGTGAGGCGCGGCCGAGACAGGCCACGACTCATAGATTTGAACAAATAGTAATCAGAAGGATCAAGGTCAGAAGAATACGGCGGGTGGTGTAGTATTTTAAGGTTTCCTAGTGTGTTTTCACCGGTTTTGCAATGAGGTCGAGCGTTCTCATACTAAAGAATAATATTGTTGTTTTTTTGCTCATTTACCGATTGTTTTTCGTGCACTGCTTGACTCAGAAGCATCAATTGTAGTAGATAGCGGTCCCCATTGATGATTTCATCGAGTAACGCCTTTCAATTTTTCCTTCAGTGACCTTTTTCCTCAAACTGAAGCAAAAAATAAAACTTGTCGCAAATGCGATTTACTCGGTACAAATTCAGACATTTTCAACGCACTAAAAATATGTTTTTTTCCCACTTCGATGAAATGACACATACTGAAGAGTTGAAGCCTGTATGTGAGGCTTCAACCTTAGTTACAAATGTACACTATGTGATTGACACCATGTGTTCAAAATCCTGTAAAACTAATTTATAGCCCTAACCAATTCTAAAATTAGGTCCCTTTTTATATAATTTTTTTAATTATATGTATTCTAGATGTATTTACTTAAAATGTTAATAATATACTTAAATAAAATATATTTTATTACTCATATTTTTATTACAATACTTTAAAATCCGCCGCAATTATTATTAGAGACAATCGCGCCCTTTAGCAACAAAACAAATCTAAGCTTTTACATGACTAATATATGAGAGCTTCCCTTTTATATCAACTATGTTTTGTGAGCAAAACAGGTAGTCAAATAATACAATACAACAATAGGATTATATATCGTTTTAAATATTATCCTACTAAATAAAGCCAATGTTAAACTACTTAGTAAATAAAAAAAATTATTAGTTACTTGATATTAAGGGTCAGTATTAAATACCTATTGACCACAAGACGGGTATAAAAAACAGACAATAAAAGTGGCAAATAAACTATAAGCATACCTGGTTATTTACACGGTATGCTCAATAAAAGAATCGATTTATTATTTGGAATAACTGTAATAAATGATGTTATTTCTAATGCTTTAGTGGGTGCTTGTTTAAATAAATTGCATCAATTTATTTAAATAATTCTAATTTATAAAAAGAAACGCCAACATTTATTTATATATTATATATCTCTATACAATACGAAAAATGCAATGCTAAGGAAATAAAACAAACAATAATAAATGAAATTAACGCCAAAATATTTGATTTTAATTGAAATATTTGATCTAATAAGTGGAAGAACCCTAATTTGGAAGAAACATATACTAATAAAATGTAAACAACTTGAGCTTAAACTGAACCAGATGTATTGACATATAGAGTATAAATCCAAATTATATTTGAGTAATAAGATATTTCTGTATAAATTCTTAGACCTATATATCGTATGGTATCAAACTGTAGGGAACCAATAGTCAATCCAACATAGATATCCTTCAGATATTACAAAATACGTGATACGTGCTATCGTAGATGCATATTATGCCCGTTATAACTTATTGAAATAATCTTCTACATGTCTACCTGTCTGTCTCTACATCATATAACATAAATTCCATCAAATATTTATTGTGGAATGCTAAGAGAATACTTAAAAATATAAATCATATATCAACTTAGAGCAGTTGAAATATAATGATGTCTACCGCAAAACACAAAAGTTATAGTTTAAAGTATAAAAAGTTCTCTCAACACAATAATTAAAAAAAAAGCAATTAACAAAACAAAATCATTAACTTAACGATACTCGAACCCAAATCCTTTTTTTTTCTGAAGACGCGTTAACGAACAAGAATCGCCATAGTAGGCCCGAAATGAACGGAGAAAGGCGCCGACCATAACCAACCTCCTCCTGCACCAGGGGCCCGCAACGGACAAGCTCGCAAGCAAAAAAGAAACGAAAAAGACAACGGTACACCGACTGCAAGCAACCCGCAGGTCGATCCTCAACAGGTGAATGTAAAATCGTTAATTTATTCAAATGAGACGAATGATATGTCCAGTTACAACCGCTTAACTCGATGGGAATGACGTCGCAGGAAAAAGCTGAAGCCGTATGAAGTGTTTCATTTAAATTAGGCGCGCAGGATGTGGCAATCATGTCGGACGAAAAGGGAACGACGCGACAAGACACGCACACAATTCGTTTTTAATCGAAATATGAGATATCGACGATTTATGATAATGTATCATCGGATAAATGACAGGATGAGACATGTATCCTTGTATTTTGACGTTGGTAATCAATCACGATCACCATCAGTCGAATTATCAAAGAAAAGAACCAACAATTTTGCGATTCTCAACTGGGTAGTATTAGTATTAAGACAACAAACTTAAATATTTCCACGCACAAAAATATATTAAAAGGTATGATATTAAATAATGTTGAACAAAATCAGAAGCAAGAGAAAATCTATTTTTTTATTAGCCTACCATAGTAAAACAGATATTTTGGCAAAATTAGTTTCTTTCATTCAATATAATTCCCTTCAAGGGTGACAAACTGATTATAGCGACCCTCCAACTTTTCGGTACCATTTTTGTAGTACGATTCGTCCTTTGTTTCAAAATAGGCCTCAGATTCGGCGATCATCTCTTCATTCAACGAAAATTTCTTCCCAGCGAGCATTGTTTTGACATCTGAGAACAGAAAATAGTCGCTGGGTACCAGATATGGAGAATAAGGTGGATATGGAAGCAATTCGAAGCCCAATGCATGGACTTTTGCTATCGTTTTCACTGACTTGTGACACGGTGCATTGTTTTGGTGAAGCAGCACTTTCTTTTTCTTCAAATGCGACCGATTTTCGGCGATTTCGTTCTTCAAACGCTCTAATAACGCTATCTAATAGTCGCTGTTGATGATCCTTCCTTTTTCAAGGTAATCAATAATTATTATTCCATGCGCATCCCAAAATACAGACGCCACAACCTGACCAGTCGATTGTTGCGTTTTCCACGCTTTGGAGCGGATTCATCGTGTGTAGTCCACTCGAATGACCGTCGATTGGACTTCGGAGTGAAATGATGGAGCCATGTTTCATCCATTGTCACATATAGACGCGAAAACTCGGGTTTATTAGGCTTGATCATCTTCAAACACTGCTCCGAATCATCAACTCTCTAGAACCCATAACGAGTGTAATTCAAAATGTTTGTGTTAAGTAGTTTAAAAGAGTATATATATATATATATATAGGTCACTGCGACAAAAATGTACATTTTTAAAGAGCACTAATCAAATAACTGATATAATTTTATGAAAATGCCCAACTTAGTTCATTCCCCCTAAAAGCCTGTAACAAATCCATGAATCTTCGGGCTGACACTCCCATAAAATAAATTAAACATACTGTTGACACAAAATATTTAGCAAATATTTTGTCTCATTTACGATGTCCGTAAAAAATGAATATTTCTCGGGATATCTCGAAAACAATATGCCAATTTGTATACAAAGCATTTTATTATTCGCAAATAACAACGAGGAAGAATATATGATCGAAACAACCATGAAAATTAACATTTCTTTTCAGAAAAGAATTTCTACAAAACCAACAGTTTACTTTACTTTAGTAATTTCAGGGACATCATTGGACCGAGATCAAAACACAATTAATACAATTACAAAATTAACACATTGAAAAACAAAATAATAGACATTGATAAATGCTATGTTGCTATTCTCTAGAAGAATCCAAGTAAATCACGAACTTTGATCGCAAAAATTCGACCACCCTCCACTCATCTTGTTATATTAAAAATATATAGTTATAGCATCTGTTTGATTTAGCGGATTTACCAATATAACATTTTACATTCTGATCAGGACCATAAAATAAAAATATGTACAGATATGAATCTAATATGCAAATAAGAACATAAAATATTTTATCGCATACAAATAGAAAAGACATCGAAAATTGATATGTCAATATAAATTCCGAATTTTCAAGAGGTTCAGTGGACGTTTTCTACGCTAAAGCGAAAGGTTATAAAAAACAAAAATATATGTACGATTTTAATATCCTGTATTTCTATTTATTCAGAGTTTATAAACAATAGTTAATATATCAATATAAATAAAACATAATATGGAACCTACTTTCAGTCAAAAAAATAACGAAAATTGGTCAAAAAAACAAATGTTTATTATTTATCCTAATTTTTTTTATATTTTAAAATTGCTCTTTTCAACCAACTAGGGTTTATCTGGAACCATAGTCCTCGGTATTAATCTTACGGACTGGCGAGTAACAAACTTGGAGATCATCCTAGAAGGGATCCGGTCATACCCAGCCTGGTTACTGGCGTGACAGGGATCATTCTTCTTATCGGATTTTAGACTCTTGCCTTTTGGACAAAAACAATTATAAATCAATCACTAACATAAATTTATAACCAACGGGATTCGAAACCACGATCTTCGTAAGAGCAGAAGGACCGTCCTGTCGCCTCGACAACAGCCGGCTTATCTTAATTTATTATGTAGCCATCAAGATAGATCTCTTGCGAAATATTATCTTATTTTGCCGAATTGGCTTTAGTTTTTGTCAGGAATTCTCTTTTATTAATGTGAGTTTTGAAAAGACAAAGAAGTCCATGGTGGTTATACCATGGTTTTTGTTGAGTTTTTATGGACTTATGTGGAGGCCATAGTGTATATAAAATGACTCCAGGATATTGGTCTAGGCAAGGCAACAAAAATGTAAAAATGCATAATTAGGACAAGCTATCGAACACAAAAATAACGTAAAACCATTGACCAGCCAAATTCACGGTCAAAGTCAAATTAACTGAATCCGAGAAAGTGAGTAGATATTAAGCCATATTGTTACTTTCAATGAAAGGTAGATATACTGCGATAATTTAAAACGACAAAAATGGTAAATCAAACCCAGTCCATCAACCAAACCGATGCCGAAGAGGAATATTCACGCCGCCAGCATCTAATCTGATGTGATAAAACGGTGGTACTATATTATTAGGGCGTTGAAATAGATGATAGACACAATTTTAACAAAAAGCAGCAAGAACCATCCAACATTCCATCTTATAATGTGTAGTCTCCACTGTAATTCCAATAATATTCACCTTCCTATAAAAATATAACTATAGGTACAATTACTCAGTCTCTGACTATCATTAAAATAAGCAACAACCGTAAAAGCACATAATAACAACACAACAAAGCATAATTTGAGACCGAGTTTCAGAACAACTCCAAAATTGTCATTAGACGAATGTCATTTTCAAAGGAAGAAAAGAACGACCGACTACATCCGCCAAAACAACATAACGAATCGGGTGAAAAAAACTGATATCAAAAATAGCTAAAGCGGTCGTACACCTTCGTTATAACCTTGGCTAAAAATAACGCTTATGTTTCCGAAGAGATTCAGAAAAAATAAATATGAGATTGAACCGATGACTTCTCACCCATCAGAAAATGCAGAGGTGTTTGGGTAGCACTTTAAATAAATCTGCGTCCATGCTGAACAGGATTTACTGTGGCATTGTAGAAAAAAGACATTTAAAAAATGTGCGTCCATTAATAAGAATTATTGCATCTAATTTGGATAACATATATCAAAACAGCAACACAAAATACCATCAATTTTATGAAAGTGTTGATGATTTAGTCTTATATATTAATATATTCATTCGGCTTTCAAATTTAATTATTAATAATATATACCATAAAAAATCACGATATAGGAAAGTATTAAAGCCAGTGTTTTTACTACAGTGTCTTTAAGACTATCTAAGAAAACAGTGCAATGAAAAATGAGCAAACACAATCATAAACGGATAATATATCGCAAAATTATTATAAAAACCGTTAAAACAAAATCGATAGATTTCAAATTATTATACAGTGTATGTTAATAACCGTAATGTTGCAAAAAACTGATAACTGTCATCAGGATATTGAAATTTTGAATTGAAACTTGAAACTTGCTGAATTCCCTTTCAGTGTACAATGTTTGCCCTTTTATAACCTCTAATGACTAATATTTTCAAGAATTTTACAGACATTTGGCAACATGGCTCGCCAGTACCTACCCAAATGGAATTTCATTGCCTGATCAGGCAACATTCTATCTCTTTTTAACTAGAATAAAAAATGAAAAATACACTCACTCACAAAATTTTACAATTTGATGTACAATTAAAATTCAGGAATACTCATGAAAAATATTAATACAAGATTGAACCGACAAACCAAGCTTTGCATTTACCAAGAAGTCATATACAAAGGTCGAGAAAAAATTTCTACCAACATAAGCACACTTTCTTTCTAATAAACGAGCCAGATAACAAAAAAACATGCTAGCTAACATAACCGTGACCTCACTGAACTAAATAGAATAATACTAAGAAACGCGGTAATTGGTATTACGATTTTTTTTTTCTCTCGGGGAAAGACAAAATGAATGTCGACGAACAAAAAAGCGTACGACGTCACGGCGTGCCCTTAAAAAGACGTTATCCATTAAAATGAGTTATTAAGGCCTCGCGAAAAACATGTTTACGTTTAAAGGCGCAAAAACTAATCAAAGAAGCAAAATTAAAAGCCCACCGCGCAATTTATTCAAACCGATTAACGGTGAAGATAATCAGTAAGACGCAAGAAATGAAGTAATTAACCAGTTAAATACCCTGCGCAGCAGTTAATCGCCGTGATGCATCTTCAGCTATACTTACGAGTATACGGGTACGGATTTACAATACCATCTATTGACATACACTGGGTTATTCAATATATTAGCAGTGGCTATTTCTGGAGAATCCAAACATGTATTCGGGAAACTTCAGCGGTTTCCGCCTGATTTTGCGACGTTGCCGTTTACAAACAATCGAGAGGTAGAATCCAACAAACTATATATCCATTCAATTTTCATTTTAATTTTGCAAATTTGATTAAAGTCTATAACAAATTCATTATATTTTAGACATATTTAACCCTGCGGAAGTAAAAATACAAATAAATATAACTGGATGATTTTATCTCATCGAAATCACATCAATATGTTGATAAATAATTATATTTTTATCTAACCCATTGTTTGTTTTATTTTCTCTTCTTTCCTTTGATGTTTATAAAAGGTCTTTCATATTACATTTTTCGTGATATAGGAGATGAAAAATGTACCAAAAAAATTTAACCTGAGTCTTAACTGAAATACTAGGTTTATTTGTGAATTTATTTAATATATGTGCATTAAATAACACAACAACAACTAACCAGTATTCTTGATGGAAATATCATGGATTTTATTTTAAAAAATGGAATCAAAAACATTATAATAAAGGATTTAGTTAAACAAAAGACATCTTTAATTTGATACAATCCCGAAATATAAAAAGCAACCTCGATCAAAACAAATTATACTAAATTTAACAATAAACTTGTTCGATAAAGTGACTATAAATTTGTTGATGTTGAGTCTAATTAGTAGAATAAGAGGAATATAGTTTTTTATACACTATATAAAAGATTTGTATGTACTATGCAGTGTGCATTAAAAGTAATTCAATAAAATTATTATTAATATAATTATAACATAATACCAATAAATCCTATTTTATTCTGAACCAAAATTAGACTCGTAATTAGTAGCCTAGTAATTATAATTGACAATAGTATAGTTATCCATAATTAATAAGACATTTAATAATTTAAAAGACTATAAACTAAACAATTAAAATAGGAAACTCTTTTCTGCGTTATCATCATTAGTTAGGCGTATAATTAAATTTAAATGAGTTTAAAAGTTTTAATAACAGCTAGAAACAAATTATATATTATTTTCACAATTTCAGTAATTAAATTAGCAATCAATTCAGATGCAATTAAAATTTACGATCTTTAATATTTATACGAACCATAAACATATAAATACACATTAGACAAAATGTTTCTCTTTAAGATATATAAAATTATGGAGGAAACAATGCAACAAAACCACTTTTGCTGTTGTGGGTCAATATAAATGAAACTTGGGTTCACTACCATGATCTTGACACTTGAATTTTGTTCCTAAATTACGGCCAAACGGGTAAAACAATAGAACTCAAATAATTACGTGTTCTTCTATATTATCTGGGTGTAAAAACGCATCATGACTTACAGGGAAATGAAATATTTTTTAATCAAGACAAGATACCCCATCAAACAACTCAAGAAACTGACACGGAACTCAATAAATTAAAGCATTTTTACATATCCATCATATTCACTAAACCTTGTAAAAAAAGTAACATCTGAATAATGAAACAATAAATTAATGTATTTCATATTTATAGTCTTAAAGATCATTCTTTAATATACAAAATTTACTACATTATATTAATAAAAATAAGGCATTTCAATAATAACTACAACAAAATCAAAGTTTATTCCAGCTAAAATTAGACTCGCAATTACAAGTCGACTTTCTAAAACATTAAAATTTGTTAGCGTCGAAGAACGCTTCTTGTTAATGACGAGAAAATATGAATCTCTCGTTCACTTTAAACAGAGTAGGCCATTTAATTAATAATATAGTGCAGCCGACAATCGCAGAAGCTCTAAAGAAGCTTCTTAAAAATATGTCGACTCGTAAATCGGACGTGATTTAGGGCGGACGTGCTATGCGATGAAAAAACTGCGCAAAACTATAAAATCAACCAAAATGTTGCAGGGAGCCTAGTTATAAACAAGACGCCGAAACAGTAAAACTAGACATCCTAATGGTAGAACTTCTATTGGCTGGGAATTTATAGGGATCTTAAATATTCGCACGTGATATTAACAATTTAACGATCTTGTAAATTAGACTCGCTATCATCGATTAACGAGCATTTAAAACCGAACGTGATTTATCACCAAGTTATTCCAGTAAATGCAATTTAAATGCATTAGAATAATGATCTCCATGAAGAGAACTTGAATTATATTCAAACGAAACACAACCTTGAAATAAATAACGAAATACGATTTTTTATTTAAAATTAGCTCCTTCGCCATTTCATCATAATTTCTTTCTTTTTTTATGTGAATTCGATTTGATAAACTTACCTGACTGAGACCAACTCTGTAGCTGGAAAGTTCCAGGTCCAGCACCATGAGCATGTCTTCCACGGCCTTTCTCTCGTCGAGGACTGGACTGGAGGCTTTGGTTTCTCCCGCCAGGATCCCGAATTTTCGTCGGAATTCTCCCAACTGTAGGAAGTTCGGGAAGCCTTGCTTGTAGAGACGGACTGAATCCAAAATTTGAGCACCTCGAATCTGCCAATGAATAATGTTATAAGATATATTTAAGTACTAGCTAGTTATACACATATATAATATAGTACCAATATTAGTTACAATACCACCTAAAAATCTTATTGTAACAAAAACATACACCCAAAAATTGTCTCATTAACAAAAACAGAAAGATTATAGAAATGTTATTTTAAACAAGCATTAGAAAAATGGAAAGGATCTTTTAGATAAGCTTTTGCATCCTTTGGTTGAATTTATTATAATTATCAATATAAAAACAAATATTTGACTATAAAGTAAATTGCAGGTCACCAAACTAAAAATAATCTCAAAATATATCCTGCTTTACCTAGCTGAGTTACTGGTTCAAATATAATGCTGTATAAACTCTAATAACTATATCCCAGCAGATACTGTCTGAACTACAATTGCATTCAATAATATTATAAGTTGGGCCTATAGTTGCTGATGAAGCAAGGCAGATGTGATTTTTGATAGAAAATCCACAACTAAACCAAACATTTGGAATAAAATATTGACTCATTGGATAAACCTAATCAAGATACAATAAATTACATGTCTCCAAGCAAATTCTGATGCCAACTTTGGGGATGTAAAACATATTGAGAGCTAATCTGAGTTAGTTAACCTCTATATTATTAAAGCACAGCTCTCTAAGTTATTTATGTTTTTTTTTAAATAGAATCAGATCAAATGCAAGTCTAGTTTATAGATATAGGCTTTCTGAAATTATATAAAAGCTTATTGAACTATTTCTGAGGTGCTGTGTGATGATAAACTGTGTAAACTGAAACAGTGACTGTTGAATTCTACTGAATATCCTAATGGTAATATTTGGTTAACAGAAGTTGTTGAAGATGATGATAATATGTGTTAACAAGTATGGGACTAACCTGTGACCTCAAAAGGGGAATATTAAGTAAAGCATCTTCAGGCGTTCCTGAATTAGGTTTGACACTGATCAATGATCCATTGCTTTCGCAAAAGCCGGCATTATGTTGAGGCAAGATGCATTGCACAAATCTCAATTTAGTTCTTCTTAGCGTTTCAACTAAACCATCAATTGTAAATTTAGTCTGCAACAAATATTTTAAATAATATACGGGACATCGGTAAGAAGAAATGGCAGTACCTGTAAGCAGATACTTTTCCTCTTTATAGCGGCAGCGCCACCAGTAAAAGTCCTTCTGATACTTGAGGCTCTTCTCAGTGATTGAGAGCCATCCAGTCCCACCACCGAACCGCTGAAGTTCGACGCGCCAAGACCGCGAACAGCCACAAAAAGTTTACTGGTATCTTCTCTGTAAATTAAGGCATTTTTAAAAAATAATACCGTGGCCATCAGACTTTTTCTGCATACTTGCAACTTTCCTGAAGAATGGTAACAGCCGCTCTGGATACAGGATTCTCTCTACTTTGTTTCAGCCAGCCTTTCACACTATAGAGAACAGGGTTGGTACCCTGAAGATGTTGTAAGATGAATTGACTATTCCCTGGGGCTTTCCTGAGAAGAAGCTGGTGGTCTCTTTCACCATAATGATTGAATAAACGCTCCAAGAATGAATCGTCACTACCTGAATCCGAAACAAATAAAATTATGTATAGTGTTTTTTTCTTATTAGTGTTAATATACCTCCAGGATATATGGCTTCTTCATCCAAAAGCCACAACAATCCTCGTCTGTCGGCTTCGTGCAAATCCGTCTGCGAGGTCCTGATGACTGAGTTTTGAGCAGTTTTATCAAGCAGATTCACCAGAGGTTGAGGATTGATCAGATTCTCGTTTTCGTTTTCGTCATATACAAAATCTATATTCTCTTGGAGGTATCTGCAAAGAATTTTAGATATTGAAATATTTGATGTGGGGGGGAATCATTTAAACATACCTGTCTTTTGGAGCAACTAGGTTAGAATGATGGAACAAAAGCTGTAATCTTTCTTGTAGGTAATTGTGACATAAATCCTCGAACGAAGCACCGGCCTGTCGTCCGCAGGTGGCTGGATTTTGGAAACCTGGAGTATCGACTAGAAGAATTGAATTTACACTGTGACTATTTGAAGTAATTGCTCTAAAAATGATGTCAGTGTATTAGTTAAGCATCAGTGGCTGAAAACCCAACGGGTATACCTATTGATCAAATTAGCTACGCAATTAAAGACTTCAGAGTAAAGCCCCATGACAATACCCTCCACTGCCTCTAAACCAACAGCCTCCCGTTCCAAGCCCTTATCTGTGGGTGATGGTGTCCTGAAGGGTGCTCGGGGCTGACTTGGGGTAACCATTCCACCGGAAGCTAGACCAAAGATGACTCGGGATAGCTCTTCCACGGTAGTTCCTAATAAAGCGGCCGCTTTCTGGGCACATTGTGGATTAGCAAATTGGTAACGATTATTGTTTCCAGCTGTAATAAAAAAAGATTAAAAATGTAACAGGAGATTAAATTCAAACAAACTAAATTCAACCAAATTGTTGGGTTTAAATTTTAAATTAATTAAGCATTTAAAATCGATGTTCGTTTTCCTATTAGAATGGAAAATATACTACAAAACAATAATAAATGGAAACAATACTACGAGCTATATTAAATAATTCAGTGCTCTTTATTAACTTTCCTTGACTAGTGTTAGAATATGTCCTAGAGGTATTTAAAAACAACATAATTGATGAAAGGAACCTTCTCGGTTTCGTGGTTTTATCTCAAGGATAAAGATATCGATTTTTCCAAGACACAGTTTTAAAAACCGTAATTGCTATGAACAAATAAAAAATATATTACGCCCTTGTCGCAAAAAATATCATTTGATTTACAAAAAGCTGTTCACTAGGCTGCCAAAATTCGTCCCTATCAATCAATATTTCAAAAAATTGTGCAAAGAAATAGATAGTCAATACGAATTGCTCACCATTGGAAGGCAAGTTACTAGAGAGACAGAAATAATAAAAATAAGTTATATCTCGAAAAAAAAGTTTGCACAACTATATTATTGGACGTAGTGCAAGCTTTAGATAAAAATATGTATAAAATATTACCCATGTTAAGATTTAAACAAGAAGAAACTTATTCATCAATGAAAGAAACAAAAGCACAAGGTAGTGTTTTAGGTCCTGTTCTTTACTTATTCTATACATGTGACACGTCGCATATAGAAAATGTTACTATGGCTACATCTGTTAATAACACTTGCTATTGGAGATAATAGCGAAGAAGCAACCAGTGTATATTGCATAACAAGTTGTTGCTGTATAAGCAGATACTAAAACCTATATGAACCTACAGAGCACAATTATGAGGATCTTCTGCGCGAAGTAATATCCGCAGGATGGAATCTCAAAAGAACCAAAAGGTGCAATATTCTGTAGTACCTAGTGTTAAGTCATTGAAGACACTTATTGTAAGTTAGTCGGAAAGACTAGTAATAGTAGGGTCACTATTTATATTTCGAGAATAGGAAAAAAACATAGTTAAGCTGCGAATATATTTTTATTGTTTTTCAAAGTACTCGCCACGATGATCGATACACTTTTGCATACGCATTTATTCCGTTCCGAATGAGGTATCTTCCAAAACATGATTTTTGAGCGCTTCAATAGCTTCTTCGGGCGATAAAAATCGTTGACCGTGTAGTTTATTCTTCACGGATAAGAACAAAAAGAAGTCATTGGGTGCCAAATCAGAGCTGTACGGCGTATGACCCATCAATTTGATGTTTTGAGTGCTCAAATAGTTTCTTGTTTGAACCGATGTAGAGAGCTCGCACTGTCATGATAAAGAACAATTGTTTTCCTTATTTCACCGAAGAATTCTGACAAACAAATGGTTGTGTACCAATCAGAATATACTATTATATAATAATGTAGAGACACTGTTGCAATATGACTAGTTTTCCCGAAGAAACAGGCCACCATTTTCTTTGAAGAACTTCGTACGCGAACAACTTTTGTTGGATTTGGTTCATTTTGCAACACCCATACAGTCGACTGCTGCTTATTTTCGGGCTCATACGAATATATCCATGATTCGTCACCTGTCACGATTTTATAAACGTCTTTGGAAGTACCGCGATTGAATTTCTTAAGCATTTTTTGCACCAATCGACACGAGCCTTTTTTAAGAGATTATCAAATTGTGTGGTATCCAACGCGAACATAACTTTCGCATAGCTAAGTGTTCATACAAAATCGCATATATGCTGGTGGAACTAATGCTTGGGGATGCCTCAATCTCACAATAAATGACATGACGATTTTACTTAATCATTTCGCACACAGCATCCGCTTTTGAAAGACCTTCACGAAACTCGTCGGACATCGAAATACGACCACGATTGAATTTACTAAACCAGTGATACACGGTGGTTTTGATAGAGCTTCATCCCCAAACGTCAAATTAAGTTGATTGATGCACTCTTGTTGTGATAATCCACGTCGAAAATCGTAAAAATCATCGCACGACAATATTAACGATTCAGTTCCATTTTTGCCGAGACGAAACTTTCAACTAAATATAAAATAAACAAATAGCGCCTGTGCGACAAAATGGTCTGAGTACGTCTATCGTCAGAAATGTCAAACTTTACGATGGAACCATCAGATGGACTCACATGACAACAGTGCTGCCAATTCCCGAAATATAAATAGTGACCCTCGTAATATATTATAAATCTGCCGGCTTGGAGGCGCAGTGGTAAAGGCAACCGGACGGTCCTCCTACTGTTGCGATAGTCGCGAGTTCGAATCCTGCTGGGGCATGGTCGTAAATTTATGTTTGTGATTGTTTAATATTTGTGATTGTCCTAGACAAGAGTGTAAAATCCGACAAGAAAAATGATCCCAGTCACGTCAGTAACCAGGCTAGGTAAGGCCGGATGTCGTCTGGGATGATTTCTAAGTTAGTCACTCGACAATCGGTAAGCTTAATGCCGAGTACCGTAGTTCGGAGCCCATGCTAAATAGTAAATCAAGTCCAGATGAACCCTTAGTCGGTAAAATGAGACTTTAAAATATGTAAAAAAATATACTATAAATAAAAAACATAATTCTAAAATTTTTTAAAAATAGTAACAAAGTTAACAAACAAAGTTATAATCTTGCAGTAAAAATCAACAACGAGCACTGAGTGATATTTAAGAGTTGCTAAAAAAGAAACAATAGCTCTAAATCTTTACCTTTAACAGCTCCAGCGCATCCCAAATGGAAAATCGCCGCCAAAACCGAAAATATAATTTTCTGTTCCATTTCGCTGATCCCCAAGATATTCAAGGCCGCGCAAGTCTTGACGAATTCCTGCTGAGCTCGCTGTTTGTCCTCGTGTTTCTGCAGCAAACTCATAAGGGCGTTATTCTCGTTACCCGACAAGTTATCCAAAAACAATTCTTTGCGCAAAGATCCCTCCACGCCGCACAGCAGACGATGTATCATGTGGAACGTCGTTTCGCTCTCTATTTTCCTTGCGATACGGCTCTTCTCCAGCAACAGAATCTGTATGCTGGCCGATGAAATGCAACCGCTCTGATCGAAATCGACGCTGAATATTTGCGTGAACCTCGTAGCATTGCTGTTCATGACGGTCTTGCAGTTGCCGAAGCTCTCCAACAAGGTCCACATGGCGGTCAGTTTTTCCAGGTTCAGGATGTTGTTGACCGATCCTGCTGCCGTGACTAAGTACTGCACGCAGTGACGGAAATTGGTGGTTTTGCCGGCGCCGGATCGGCCCATGAAAATCAAAGATTGATCTCTGCGGCTCGATAACATATTGTGATAAGCGGATTGGGCCATGGAGTAAATATGAGGTGGCATGTCTTCGGTCTTGCAGCCTTTGAAAAGTGCAACAACCTGAAAGTAGAAAAATATATTAATAACATTAAAATAATCTAAATAATCTCTATGATAATTGTATCATGAGATGTGTCGCGATAAATGTTATATCGTTACAATGTATGAACTGGATTTCCACTTTTTCTGGCATCTGGTTGGCTCAATACTCAACACAAATTATCTAGTCATAATATTATACAGTCATAAATAAAAAAAATAATGCTGTTTCTAAAAAAATTGTTCAAAAAATACACCAATTCTTATAAATAAGAACTGAATTTTAGATATTAGTTATTTTTATTATAATGGTTTTAAATTGGTTTTTTAATATTTTAAATAATTGGTTTTAAAAAAACGTTGATCCTAAAACATTTACATTTCATTTACATACGGCCTATATCGTGCCAACAATATCCAAATTATTCGAAAAGTATTTATTGAAAAGGATAAAACCAATCATTAAGGAAAAACCTCTTGTTCCGAATCATCATTTGGCTTGAGGAAACAATCACTAGGAGAAAATATAATTCGTTCTGAAATATTTTTATATGCTGCTCAAGCTTTCGATAAAGCTTATCGTCGTTATGTGGGTTTAAAGAATAAGATTAAAATACTTCTGTCTGACCAATATTCAAAAAAAGTTCGAGTCATGTATAATACCGATAACATAACTTAAGTCAGTATATATAAATCAGCAAGTAGTCCCGTATGGAAATACAGCCAAATATCCTAGCATGACCCTTGATGTTACTCAGTTACTCAGGTAAAAGCCACATATTAAGAAAAAAAAAAGAAGATTTCAAGCTGAAATACAAAAAATGTACTGGTTATTTTGTAGATATTCAACACTGTCAGTATATAATAAGCTTTTGCTTTGCTAACAAGCCTTGAAACCAGTGAATTATGGTATTTAACTCAGGAGCTTTACCAGCCAATGCAATAAAAATATTGTAATATTGATTGAGTAAATCCTAGATAATGATGGCTTAGTCAGAATTTTAAAAAGAGTAAAACCATTTGATTTAGTTCAGTGAAGTTATAAATAAAACTCAGTGCACATTAAAAACAGTGACATAGATGATAAGCACTAATTGTCTATCGTAGAATAAATATTTTGTAATATTAAAACCGTAGCAAATTAGGATTTAAAAAATAGCTTATTAGTGTTAATTTACGAGATTTCTATAATAAATAAGAAAAAATTTATTTTATCTATAACACACTGTACTGACAACTTCAAAAGTTCTATACTTGTAAAAAATATCCTTTAATAGTGACAAAAAAAACAATAAAAACACTGTCTTAATTTTGAATTTCATGTTCGCAAATCTTTGAATCTTCAAACTAGTTACATTAGGACCCACAAAATATCCCAATACAAAGTAATTTTTTTAAGTAACTTCATTACCTTACCTTTTCTGAATATATAGCTAACGGTGCCATTGGATTTACAACCAAGAGGGTGCTGCAACCAGCATACGTGTGTATTAAGTTGGTGGCGTATCTTTGTCTGAGAGTATGCAACACGCTCGACTCATTCAAATGCCTCAATGCTGCCAAATCTTCGGCTCTGTCAAATTGTGGAGGATTCGCCTAGGATTCAAGCAAACTTAAAATACGGAACTGTATTATAAACAAGATGTAATTACTTTCTCAATGTCGTCTTCATCCACGACCAAAACATCGCCGTTATGTTCAAGTTTGATCTTCACTTTTCCTGGCTCCCCATCGGAATATTTCTCCTTTCTCGCAGCTGCAAATCCACCTCTGTGCACCAACCATACGCGCTCGGCATCCAACCATTGTTTCTCCTTTTCTAAGTGTTCCTCAGTTTTAGCCTGAAATAAAAAAACAAAGTTAAAATTAAATTGGAAACATGCAAATACAGGTTATATTATATATGTGTCACAAAATTAAAACTAAAACGTCAATACAAAGTCAAGGAACAGATCCAAAGACTTTTTAAATGGAGAGACAATAAGTAACATCCCAATAAGGCTAAGTCTAATACATTTTATATAGTCTATTCAAAGTTTTTTTGTACATACCTCATCAAGATGTTTAATGTATTGCCTGTCGCAATTTGTAAATTCGTTTTGGAATCAGACAATATTTTCCTTCTCATTTTATTCCAGTTAAAAAGAGACACCTGTCTGATTAGTTCGAACACGTAAACGTAAGAGCCTGTCAAAGTCGTCCGGTTGTCAGACGTATGCAAACTTTT
This sequence comes from Rhynchophorus ferrugineus, assembly GCF_030347505.1. Classification (NCBI taxonomy): domain Eukaryota; kingdom Metazoa; phylum Arthropoda; class Insecta; order Coleoptera; family Curculionidae; genus Rhynchophorus; species Rhynchophorus ferrugineus. The sequence goes on along the minus strand of NW_027472582.1, from coordinate 1,604,128 downwards.
TGTAATCTGTGGCTGTATAATTAAGTGTAGTATTTAGATGTACTATAATGTTAAAATAAATTATATTTTATAACATTTTTGTTCAATTATTTTATTTAGATTACAATTTTGTTATATGTCAAAGCCAAACTGAACTAAAACTCACAGTTGATGCGGCAACAATGTAACGTTTTGAAGTGACAAACTTAGATGACGTATGTACAAAATAATTTTGAATAGACTATATGTAATTTTTTTTAAACAGCATCCGATCATAAGGTGACCGAAATGAAAGGCTCTTAAAAGATTTCTTCCAAAAAATGTAAGAAATCACTACTAATTATACTACTAAGAAATCACTAGGCTATGCCAGTAACCAGAATAAAGCCATATATATAGCAGTGTTACTAAAGCCAATTTATCAAATTCCTAACAATCAAAGATTGTGATTATGCTAATTCACCACGAATTATCCTCAAAATATTTTAATAATATCGAATAGTGTTTCATAACAGGTCAATAGAAAAGTCCCCGGCCTACCATAGTAAAACACATTTTTTTGGCAAAGTTTTTTTTTATTCAACATAATTCCCTTCAGGGGTGATACACTGATTATAGCGACCCTCCAACTTAAACCAAAAAATAATTATAAGCAGTATAATGTCAATTCCCAATCGACATGAGATTTTTTGCAAAATGGAGAATTCCGCACTGTTAGCTGTATATAAGATCCAGTGGCTCCTTCACCAATAGGTCAAGGTGGATTATAAAGAAACACTGGGCTGTCATAGATGTCCGAGATGTGTGAAATGTGTAGGAAATTACAAGTTTTGAATCAGCATTACAGATAAGAAAACTCTAACCAAATTCTTCAACTGTAACAAGGATAACACCGCAAATTGTATCGTCTACAAAAGGAGACCAACAGAAATAAGCCCCATGCAGCTCTTGTCCCAGTTCTCCAAACATTCGCCTGGGCCAACTAATGAAGCAGCTACCCAACTAGCCTCACAAATCGCACACAGAGAATTCTCAGTTCTCGCGAGTAAAATATCCATTGTCCTCGGCTAAATTCCGGACCTACACGTTTCTTTCTCGTTTTTCAAAATTCGACCTATCCCGTAAGTCAGTTTATTTCAGGTTTTCCCAGGTAGACTGTCCCATCGCCGACAAAATCCCAGATAGATTCGCCGCCATCTCATTTTACTACCAGAAAGGTTTGTGACCTCTTTCAATAAATTTTATGGTCACCCTCAATTTAAGGCAATTAGGTTTTATAACAACGGTTGTAAATGTTAATTTACCAATTTCACCAATTCAAGTCAAATTCCCATAATTGAAAAGAAAAATTTGCGGATTAAAATACAAATACACCTCAATATTATTTTAAAAAAAGAAACTAGTCTCAACCGTTTACATTTAATCTTTTCATAATATGGAAAAAGTGTACTGTTGACACTGTCCTCCTATTTTATAGAATTAAAATATGGTACCGAAGTATTGAGGGTGGTTCAACTTAATACACGTTGACGTAGCTGTATGGTTGGTTTTAAAAAAGATAAGAGTAAAATCTGGAAAGAATAATTAAATACTGACAGAAATATATTATCAAATTGTAGTGAATATCTGAGATATTGTCTGAAAATTTTTATGAAAAATAAAAATTGTACTTAATTTTTTATAATTTTTCAGATTTTTGCAATAAAATTTTCTAATAGAATATGGTTTATTATTTCCAAATGTTTCCCAATTTTAATTTAATTGCCAAATATAATTACAACACTTGCAATCATTAAAATGTACATATAGTTCCACAGATAAATATTATATTTATCTATAAATATTTAGCTTCTGAACAGTAGTATTTAATTTAAAATATCTCATAAAAATGCATAACTTTTATATTACTATCTTAATACATCATACATTTTATCTTAAGGAAGTATTAGCACTTCCTTTACTATCGTAGCACGTGCTCGATTATACCCTTTTAATATTATGGGGCTAAATTTTTTCACCCAGGCCCAATAGACAAAGAAAAAATATTTTTAACAAAAAATTGAACCAACTTACATAATAAGTACATAATAAGCTTTGCAATAACTAAATAAAAATAAACAAAAGCCTCATTTAACCTATCTACTATATATATTTTATATTCCACTATATACACAATTTAGCTTAATAAATACCGAAACCTACGCATTTATTTACAATTTCAATCAATTTCAATTTACGGTCATTCAAAACAATTTGGTGGATTTTTTAAATGTTTTCGCTGGTAACAGCCGGTTTAATTTTTTTTATTCAACATAATTCCCTTTAAAGGTGATACACTGATTATAGCGACCCTCCAACTTTTCGATACCATTTTTGTAGTACGATTTGTCCTTTGCTTCAAAATAGGCCTCAGTTTCGGCGATCACCTCTTCATTCGACCAAAAATTTCTTCCCAGCGAACATTATTTTGAGATCTGAGAACAGGAAATAGTCACTGGGAGCTAGATCTGGAGAATGCGGTGGGTGAGGAAGCAATTCGAAGCTCAATTCATGGATTTTTGCCACCGTTTTCACTGAATTGTAACACGGTCCATTGTCTTGGTGAAGCAGCAATTCTTTTTTCTTCAAAGGCGGCCGTTTTTCGGCGATTTCGTCGTTCAGACGGTCCATTACCGGTATGTAATAATCGCTGTTGATGGTACTTCCTTTTTTAAGGTAGTGAATGAAAATTATTCCATGCGCATTCCAAAATACAGACGCCATTACCTTGCCAGCCGACTGTTGTCTTTTCCCACGCTTTGGAGCGGGTTTATCGTGTGCAGTCCACTCGGGTGACTGTCGATTGGACTTCGGAGTGAAATGATGGAGTCATGTTTCATCCATTGTCACCTATAGATGCAAAAACTCGGGTTTATTATGCTTGATCATCTTCAAACACTGCTTTGAATCATCAACTCGTCGTTGTTTTTAGTCAATAGTCACTTTGCACAAAGCTTTCTCATATCCAAATATTCGTGAATGATGTGATGTACACGTTCAGTTGATATCTTTAGAGTGTCTGCTATTTCATTTAATTTCAATTTACGGTCACTCAAAATCATTTTGTGTATTTTTTAATGATTTCGTCGGTAACAAACTCTTTTGGGCGACCACTGCGTTCACCGTCTTCGGTAATCATTTCACCACGTCTAAACTTAGCATACCAATCCTTGATGGTTGATTTTCCTGGAGCAGTGTCCGGAAACTGCAATTCAAAAAGCAATATTTTATCAACACGCGAAATTTTTTTTTATCCATTTTTTTCACAGTAACAAAAGTTGCTTCAATCAAAATGCTATAATTCACAAACTAATGACCCGATAGCTGTCAAATTTATACGCTCATCTTTTGAGGGTTGGCGTTAACTAAAAAACATATGAATTTAATTCTAGTAATGCCATGTATGTGTCAGGCCGGGGACATTTCACATATTGGATGCACCAGCATGTCCAGTAAAATACAAATTTTGTAGGCAATTAAACCACACTCACAAAACGTCATAAAATTCTAATAAACATATATATTCAAACTGTTAGAAGTACGAGTTATCAGACCTCCAGCATCATATTTAATAAAGGAGGAAGGAATTAATTGAAAACGGCCATTTATCTCAATCTACCTACCCAACAATTAAGATTCAAATATTCCCGGTGAATCCCGAAATAGAAATAGGAAACGTCTCGATGCATCTCGATGATTCGTCACGTTAAGAGCGCGAGGAGTTCATATCGAACAGTGCGGAACGTAATTTCGCTTAATGGCTTCGGGCAATTGAGAACACTTGAGGCCGAGGATGGTGAATCAATTACGGTTAAATAGGTGTAAAAATGAGAATTACGGAGAACGCGGCAAAGTCATTAAGTCAAGCGTGCAGTTAATTTATATTTCTTGATATTGGTCTAGAAGATTCTAGTCTAGAAATGATTTTTTTGCATATTTTCAAAGATGCACCTTCAAGAATATGCTTTCAAGAAGATATGTAAAAATTTTAATTATTGTCGGAGTTATAGGAGATTTTGTTCCGATTGTATTCTAATTATCATGTATTATTTTCAAATTTAAAGTTTTTTTTCTTCGCAGCATGCCAATCTGTCTCAAAACACTACTGTGTTGACTAAATCTAGGTGAATATATTGTTGATACCAGGGATGTCAAGTCCGCGTGCTGTCGTTCTACCACTTCACTCAACGCTTAGTTTCAGCTCATTTGTATATGGCGCAAGTCTCCTTTGATATGTTATGCTGACTCATTTCTTATCTCTCTATTCTCACCAGTTTAAGGACTTGACTTATATAAAAAAAATGGCAAAGCAGAGATGGCAGTGCATTTTCTAGGCATCTACTGTGCGATGTGCTTTTTCAATTATACGATGATTTTCTCGGAATTCAAATTACGAGGTACTTTCTGCTACTACTACCGTGGTGGCTCATTACTTTCACTAAACTGACCTCGTATCTCATTTCAGTAAGCTCTTTTGCAATTATTTTGATGTCTTTTGAAAACCAGAGACCATGTGGTATGACCCTTAGGCTCTTGTGGGATATATTATTAGAGATAAAGGTTTCTCTAAAGGCCCTGGACATTATTTTGATTACATGACCTTTGATGACCTTTGATCTGAGAGTGGTCATGATATATAATGAACTGTCAACGATCTTATCCAACACATTCTTCAATTACGTTATGTTAAGTACGAATCTCAGAGTAACGTACCCTTTTCTGTTTTATTTACCTTCTACAGTTGTTCGTCTTTTAGTGCTTGAAATCTATTCTGGTTTAATATTGCTTGCTCTAGTCTATCGTTCTTCTGATTAGTCTCAATGTGTATTGGCCTTGTTTTTTCCATTTGATTTTCCTAAAGGGAGTCGTCTCTTATTGCCAGTTGTCTTTTGACTATTCTTGTACTCGACTGAATCCATCGGAGTATCTTTTGCAATTGGGTTACCAATTTAGGTAAACAATTTAGCCATTGATTCTAACGAAACTGACTGCTGTCTATTCGACGCAAACCGATTTTATATATAATCATTAAAAACTTAATTATGCAAATAATTTTTCCCACCCACTAGAATTCCCAAGAAAAACACTTTCGTTGTATCAATTAATACATACATAATTTTTTTTTTCTGTTATTTTTTTATACCAAAGGGGATCCAATTGCATTGTAATATTATATATATTCCACTGACTTATTTTGTTCGTCACGCAATTCTGAAGGAGTTGATGGTGTTGACACAGTTGTTTATCTTAAGAACATGGTTTTGTGTAAGGTTTGTTGTGTCAAGTTAGGTTTTGTTTTTGTTTGTAGTTCAATTTCAATCATTTGAAGACCACGAAATTAGGAGTTACACGCTATTTAGAAGTTTTTAATACACTACACCTTTCTGGGCCCAATATATGCAGAGCAAGACTTTAATGTAATGAATATTCCACTTCAGTGTCTATATAGATCATAGTAAATCCAGTTTTCATCGTCAGTCACAATATGCCACAGAAAGCTCATGGAATTTTCAGTCAATTTCTATAGATATTACCCAATATGTGTAAAAATCTGGAAACAGTTGATTTATCAACTGCTAAGCTGTCTGAAAGTCCTTCAAGATTTGAGCTAGTTTCCAAAAGTTTTTCATGGACTCCAGCAGTAAGTTACTTCAAATCAACTAGCAAAAGTGCATTAAATAACCTAATAACACTAAATGTAAAACTGATATTTTAAGTAGAGACATGTCAAAACTATCGAATTTAAGAGTTAAGTTACGTTGTTTCACAGTTGTTGACATTTATACTTCAGATTTTCACCAATATATATTGGTGATCAAAATATATGCAAACACCTGGATATATATATATATATATATGTATATATATATATATATATATATATATATATATATATATATACTCAAAAACACGGATAATGGAAATTATTAACCACAAGTTCATGAAATCTAAAGTCAGTTTTTGTTTTTGGAGAAGTTGGAGCAACTCATTAAACGAACCTATTGTATGACAAAAAGTGTCTTTTTTTTCTAGTTAAAAATTATCTAAACTTTGTTCCATTATATACTAATCCTCCTTAATTGCAAAAAAGAAATTAATTAAATGTCCTTGATCGCTGATACTTCGAACAATTACAGGTTGTTTTCGCTTGATGGTATAAACCAATTAAACAATTTACCCATTGATTCCAACGAAACTGACTGCTGTCTATTCGACGCAAACCGATTTTATATATAATCATTAAAAACTTAATTATGCAAATTATTTTTCCCGCCCACTAGAATTCCCCAGAGGAAAAACACTTTCGTTGTATCAATTAATACATACATAAATTGGTTTTTTTTCTGTTATTTATTTATACGAAAAGGGATCCAATTGCATTGTAATATTATATATATTCCACTGGTAGGCGTTGGTAATATTTCTACGACCACGTGCAACTTTCCTTGATTTTTTTCATTCGAATTTAAATTTATATTAAAACACTGTGGATAGTCGATTATATTAAAATTCGTTATAGGTTTTTTCATTTCCTCTTCCTACAAACTTGAAATATATTACATAGCCTATAGGTTTCTTTAAATAGTCGTTTTAAATTCATCACTATATTCTAAACATATTTTCCATAATTACTATTTCAGTTTTATACTGTGATGAAAAAAAATACATGTAGGAATAATTACGTTGTTGATTGTAAATTCCTTCCGTGGGACTAGACTGTTAAATTGGAATATTATTTGAGTGTCATGAGTAATTGGTGTAAGGCTAAATCTTCTTTATAAACAGATACATATTTTTTCATCACGATAATTCTAGAATTGCTGCGAGAGCACCTTGCCCTTTTAAAAATAATCGCAAGAATAATATAGCCCACTCTGTAATACGCAGTCTCTGAGGGATTATCATCCGATAACTTAAAAATTTTCATTAGAAATAACTTACTGAGCTAACAAACAACACAAGTTCCAACTTCAGGCTACAAAAATGCCCAACACTATACAAAGACGCCGAATATTGCTATGATTTCGAAAAAAAGTGATAAATCAACACCCTCAAACTATCAGCCAATCAGTGTTTTTAATGAAAAACATTATTCAAGGTAAGCAGTTTGGATTTCGAGACAAACACTCCGTCAAGTCAGTCCATCAAGTTGCAAGAGTAGCCGGCCAAGTATGTCGCATTTTTATGACAAGAACTCCATGGGGATAGTGTTTTTGGATTTGACTAGGGTATTCGACAAAGTGTGACATCATGGTTTAATATTCAAGGTATTAAAGCTTGGCATTCCTAGTGATCTTGCAAACCTAATACAATCATATTTGGAAAACTGTAAGGTTGCCCGAATAATCATGTTTAAAAAACTTGAAATACTGACAGAACAAGTTAAATCCTACAGGCCTATATCACTATTACCTGCTATATTAAAATTATATGATAAACTGATCGACTAAGTGAACAGAGTAACTAACAACAGTTGTTGAAAAGGCATTCGAAGAAAAGAGATACTACCCTGCAATATTCATGGACGTTCTACAAGATTTTGACCTGGTATGCCATTTGGGAATAATCATAAAAGATAATTTAGTATTTCGCATGAAGGGGCATTCTCAATACATAAACTTATTTCGGTTGGAGTAGGGTAGTGTTTTGGAACCACTCTGTATTTGCTCTAAAATGCTGATATTTCAACAACAAAAGAAACAGTATTTGGAAAATTTGCCGATGATACAGTTATCATGGCAAAAGATATATATCTGCCTGTGGGCTGTAGAAAAAGTACAAGTAGCAGTCAACATGATCTGCATATGGACTTGATACTGGAAAAAACAAAAAACATAAAAGAAATAAAAGCACGCCTAACCGATCATCATTAAAAAGAAACGGCTCCAATGGGCTAAACAACATGGAAATATAACTATCGTAGACTGAAATTGAGTGTAAGTATCGTTTTTAATCGTAAGTATAACGTCAATAATGATTTTCTAGTATGAATCCTATCAATTTCATGGTGTGCTCTTCTGACGAACCAACCTTCCAAAAACTGTTCTTTTCTAAGACTTTCAATCAAAGGCATTGGATCCCTATACATTGTAGAAGTGGCAATGAAACAAGACCAATACAAGCGAGTACAATAAATCTACTACGCAGATAAATGAATAGTTCCCTGATGATGACAATTACATTTGTATATATTATTCGGCACTTTGTCACAAATCCACAAGATTCATTGCAAATTTGGCGGAAAAAAATAACTGTCTCGCCTTGATCACTCATCACCAACCACTCAATTCATCTAACGGGCGATTGCAAAATAAGTAATCACCATCAAGCAGCAGTTAATTGAAATTCTCATCAGAGAATGGCATCACAACTTTAAACTCTAGGAAGATGCGAAAACATACATTGAGAGTATACTCGGCGCATAGGAGCTCTTATTACAGCAAAAAGCGGCATTACTAAATATTAAAATAAATTATATCATTAAGAGACCCGCAATTATTCATTTGTTACAGAAATCCAATTAAACTAAAAATTAAATAACCTCACTATTCTCTAGTCTCTAATAATTTGGCCACCCACCGTAAATTATTACTCGAACAAAGTGTCAGTTTGAGTTTTGGTAAAGATAAAATTACTAGACAGTAGAAACTAGTCGTAACATTTAATAATCACTCACCTGATCATCGACTGTTTGTTTTAAAAAAGTCTCCAATTCTTTTAAGCAATTCGCTTTATCCGTGACCTGAAAATATCCAGCGTTCTTCCTGCTCCTGCTGATCAGCTCGACCTCATCGTAACCGATACACTTGATCTTGTTTTTCTTGAAACTCCTTCGAAAACTATTCCTGGTCATCAGCTTCGCCGAACTATGATTTTGACCGGTGGATGTCTCGGTTTTGTTGTTGTTTTCGAACTTGCCACTGCGGCGTATCGAACTGTTGCGTGATCGGACGAAAGGGCTTTCGGGAGTCTCGCTGCCGTTGATGATGGTTTTCTTTTTCTGTGAAGTTGTACCGGTATCGTCTGATGCTTTTCTCAGACCACTCATCCAACCAGACTCATCCACGTCGAATATATCCAGATGCCTCATTTTCGCGGTTTTCGCTTCGGAGGCTTTGGTGACGCTATTGAACAAGCGACAAGATACATCACCCTGTTTTTTAACAGTTTCCTCGTTGTGTTTCAATTTCAAATCGGAGGAATCAATGGAATCAGACTCGCTATAATTTTCCGAGCTAATACTCGCTGTCTTAGGTTTAGGTAAAAGGGGAGGTTTCTTCAACAGCTTTCCTTTGGATCCTCTCAAAGACGACGTCCTCTGGAAAGGGCTCGGCTTGGTGATATTCGCCTTGGTTTCTCCAGAGTCCAATGAGTCGGTTTCAGACACGTTATCGTTGCTGGTGGTTTTGCCATTCTTGACATCAGCGAAGGGTTTCTTCGCGGGACTAGGATTTCGTCTGGTGAGAGATGGTGTTCGAGTGAACGGAGATGGTTCCGTGGGACTTTCGGGTGAGTTATAATTCCCATGTCCGTGCGCGGCTCCTTTACAACCGGTGTGTTGGGCATGACGCTTTTTTGGAGTGGGTGACAAGACGTCGTTTTTCCGTAGTGAATTCATAAAATTAGATGCCAAATTCAACATTGTTGCAGTAAAATTTCACGTGAGGAAATATAATTCTAGTGATCCTGCACGACAATTATTATTATTATTGTTTCTCATTTAATTTTCATATATAATTGTTTTTTTTTAAAATAAAATTCAGCTTTCGTATATTTGTGTCTATAAAACTTGAACTAAACAACAACAAATAAATTATTTTGAATTCTTTACACAACAGTTTATTATAATAATGGCGTGTTTCTACGTGCTTTATGCACAGAAGCTCCAAAAAAACGTAACATTCTATCCCCTGATCTATAATTCATAATAGTTATTGTTATAGAAGAAATTATAATTATTATTTCTATTTAATCCTAGTTCGGGCGATCATAAAACTAATTTGGACACTTTGGGGTTGTACTAAAACATCAAGTCAAGTAGTAATCCAACGCTGCCAAAACAAAGTTCTACGGTTAATCAACAATGCTTATCCCTAAGTAACTAATGAACTGCAAGATGACCTTCAAACCAAATGGATTTATGAAGTCATGCAAGATTTAGCCATAAAACATGAAATAAGGTTACTAGATCATAGCAACGTGGAAGCAATACAGTTACTGGACGAGAAGAAGAAAATCAGAAAATTGAAACGCTTTAACCACACAACCACACAAGCTTGTATATTGAAAAAGTACTCCCTTTAAATTTAGCTTAAATAGTCTAATTTAATATTGTTTTGGGAAATACATATGTATTACTGATATATTTATTCGTACTGATTATTCGTATAAGATGCCATCCCAAAAAGCTATTTGCCTTTTCAGCAAAACTATTCATCAAGTCATTTTCGAAATTGGCGAAGTGTTGCTCTGCAAGCGTGTGTCCCATTGATGCGAAAAGTTGATAATCGAACGGGGCAAAGTTTAGAGAGTACGGCGGGTGAGATAATATGTCTCATCCAAGTGCTTTCAGTGCGTGTGTGATCGATTTTGCTTTACGAGATGTACTGTAAAATCACTTTACCGTGTCTTTGGGCCCATTCTGAACATCTTTCGATAGCGATCACTATTAACTGTTTCACCAGATTTCAGCAGTTCGAAATATACCACGCCAACTCTGATTCCATCAAGCACAGAACATTGTCTTGTGCCCAAAATGATTCGGCCCTGGACTCCATCGACCGGCTTCGCCAGATGATAACCATGATCTACCAGAACGTTCTTTGTCTTACACATCGAAATCATAATTTTAAAACTTTCGAACTTACGCCTCACATATTTTTAAGGTTAGAATATGCTCACTGTATGTTTAGGTAGGTAATGAATATAATGAATACCTGGTAGGAAATGAAAATGGAATCATTTTATTTTTGTTATTAACAGTCACTTCTTCAGGTTTAGAAACTGGAAATAGAAGCAGCGTGCTAAATTTTTGTAGCAGTTCGTAGACAAATTTATAGATTTTTTCTATGAAGATTATACAGGTGTGCAACCTATGGATTGATTTGATGGAACAACACTTTTTCTTGGTCAAATACGGTCATTTTTCTTCAGATCTTTTTCATATCCAAATATTAATGTAAAGTGTGGTGGACCCAGCCAATTGTGATGCCGACAGCCTTAGCTACCTCCTGTATCTTTATTCTCTGATCCTCCAATATTATACCATGTGTTTTATTGACGATTCCTGGCGTGAAGTGAGCCCTTTTAGGATCTCTTAACGTTTAACATCATTTGTGCTGGTACGACCACCAGGGAACTCGACAATTCACTTCTTAACCATTCAAATTAATGACAGAATCCTCATAGTATATTATTTATCATAGGCTTTTCTTGTTTTCTGTGCAAAATAGTACTTAATCAGCACACGAATATCACTTTTTAACATCTGGCTTATTAAATTGCCCTCATGACTAAGAGTCTAGACAAAAATCGTACCCCAACTCAAAAATAAGAAGCTCCTAGCGAAAATATAGAAGAATTTCATCAGATCAACAAAGCTGTCAACGAAACCATGCCTCCCCGATACTTAAACCACCTATTCAACTACGATTAAAAGGTTATGACTAACAGTTCCCATTAACTAACCGTTTATCGCGCCTATACGTTCACCGATCTCGACCGATATGGCGAAATTACGAAACGAATTGGAAAATCACCGTCCCGAATGTAGACTAAAATTAATAAGCATTAAAAGCGGCGCTTCAATCACACGTTATGAATTGCAAAACGCATCCGAAGGTCACCGAATGGCTTAACATCGTCGAACATATGGTCGGAGGCTCCACCACCGATCGCCAGGAAGGTGTAATGTGGACAGTCGAAGTAAATTTCTTAATTTATGAGTTCATAATTTATGTCGGTAAATAGTGCCGGTCTCCGGCATTACGCCCGTTTTAATCGCCGATAGTCAGTTTTATTCGGGCGCTGCAATTTTTATTGCGAATCAAATCTCGAAAGGTTACTGGTTCTTTTAATTAAAATTATTCTCGTTCGTCTGCCAGAGTTATTAATAAACGGTTCATTTTTTTTTCTTCGTCGTCTCAGCTAAATGAAAAGCAAACATCGCTTTGCAGTTGTTGGAAAGTGCTGATTATTAAAAGGCTTAATTATATTTTAATATGGTCAATAACTTTTCAAAATCAATGTTTTCTACATCGTTAAAGTTTAGATCTCTTTAATTAACACTATTTAATCAACATAATACAAAGATCAAACAATAAAATGCAGAATAAAACAGTAAAGGAATATGCGATATCCACGTATAACAGGTCAATGGATGGCGCTACTAGAATATGTTATCCATATGTTTTTTAGTTAGCCTTAACCCTCAAAAGACGCGTGTATAATTTTGACATCTATCGGATTATTAGTTTGTGAATTATAGCATTTTGAGTGAAGCAACTTTTCTTATTGTAAAAAAAATAGATAAAATGGATGGAATTTCGCGTGTTTATAAAATATTGCTCTTTGAAGGGAAAAATACAGTTGAAGCAAAATCTTGGCTTGATGCCGAGTTTCCGGATACTTCCCTAGAAAAATCAACCATCAAGGATTGGTATGTTAAGTTTAGACGTGGTGATATAAGCACCGAAGATGGTGAACGTAGGGGACGCCCAAAAAAGGTTGTTACCGACGAAAACATTAAAAAAATCCACAAATTGATTTCGAATGACCGTTAATTGAAATTGAATGAAATAGTATAGACTCTAAAGATATGAACTGAATGTGTACATCATATAATTCAGGAATATTTGAGTACGAGAGCTTCTGTGCAAAGTGGGTGCCGCGCGAGCTCATTTTTGACCAAAAACAACGACGAGTTGATGATTCGGAGCAGTGTTTGAAGATCAAGCGTAATAAACACGAGTTTTTACGTCGATATGTGAGAATAGATGAAACATGACTCTATCATTTCACTCCGAAGTCCAAGGTCATCCAAGTGGACTACACAGGATGAACCTGCTCCAAAGCGTGGGTGAACGCAACAGTCGGCTGGCAAGGTTATGGTGTCTGTATTTTTGGATGCGCATGGAATAATTTTCATTCACCACCTTGAATAAGCAAGGACAATCGACAGTTTCAAGGACGAAATCGCCGAAAAACGGCCGCATTTGAAGAAAAAGAAAGTGCTGCTTCTCCAAGAAAATGCACCGTGTTACAGGTCAGTGAAAACGATGACAAAAATTCATGAATTGGGCTTCGAATTGCTCCTCATCCACCGTATTCTCCAGATCTGGCCCTCAGCAACTATTTCCTGTTCTCAGATCTGACAAAAATGTGTTAATTGACCTGTTATTGCAAGATTTTTTCTATTTCAATATTAAGTTTGTGCTGTTTAGTTGGAATACGCATTTGATTCGGCTTAAGAACTAAAATAATGATTTATCAGTCAATATGCGGGAAACCAATAGGCGGTTGTAGTAAGGTATGAAATAGAATAGTATCCCAACGTTACCAATATAAGTGTCTAACGCAACGAACAAAAAATGTCAACCAATAATTCAGTATGTGTCATTTCGTCCAAATGTAAACAAAAATTGTTTTCAATGCCTTAACTTGAACTGAGAAAATCGCATTTGTGGAAAGTTTTGCTTTTTACCTTTAAAGAAGAATACTGTTGAAGTTAATATAATTTTGTATGAAGCCTATGGGGTAAACAGTGCTGCTCTCTGTTCGTTGTTATACATGCTCGTCATTTATTTTGTAAAATTAATGTTAATTTTCAGCACTTACGCAGTATTCTTGTTTCTTTTGTGCTGTTTCTAACCCTATTAGTTCCAGTCATCCTGGTTATTTTTTCTATCTAATTATAGAATATTAGGCGATTATTCGAACAATTACCTTTAATATATATATATATATATATATATATATATATATATATATATATATATATATATATATAGTAATATATATGCTACGATGATCTTACAAATGATAATCATTTTGATCAAAATCTAGTGTTAGGACATATTTTCGAAAATGTTACTGGTACTTTACTTATGACGCTAACTTCTGTCCAATAGGTAAATTGCTGATACGCCATTTCTGGTCAATGAGCGTCAATTATATTATATTATTAAACGACAGATACATAATATTCGATAAAATCGATGTTTATTATCTACAGATTTAGTTATAATTGACTCAACTTATATTTTTCACTCAAGATTTATATTTTAAGAATAAATCAGTACATTTCATTATACCGATTAACGCTTTAATATATCATATCCGCCTTTATCTCCTAGAGTGGTATACAATATATTACGTTTTCTCCTAAGAGCATTATTAAAATATGCATTATTATTCCAATCTAATAATATCAATGCATTTAAAAGCTAAAAATATCCAGTTTATATATAGTCGACATTTCTCTTCCAAGAAATTATTAAAAAGAATTGAAAATGGCTTCTTATAAATAGCTATAGTTCCAAATATTTAGAGCACCAGATAATAGAATTTTGAAAAATCATAGTTGCTACTTTGGGGCTATGAATACATTCATGAATCACATGAATATGATTAATAGATAACGGGGTGGTCTTTTATATTCCGGGATTTGTATATGCTTGTATAATTCGAACACCAACAAATACATTTTGTCATATTCAGGACTTCAAATAGTGCCTTCCTCTCATACTTCGTGTTGTAATGATTACTCTGGATGCCTTGAATCATTCTTATTATAATCTACCCATTGTAAGTTTACAATAGTTGTAGTCTGGGGCACTGATCGTATATTAACCGAAAGTTTAGACTCGTAGCCACGAACTTTTATTACCCATCGGTTTACTAGACACCTATCAATAGCAGCGTACATATATAAACAGTCTTTATATAACAGTGAATCTTACTATGTGTCACTGTTTCAGCACTCATACCGGGTGAACTTTTGTGCGCACTACTTTTTAATCTACCCTCGTATTTTAGAAGTTTTTAATAGCTCAGCATAATCCCGAAATATAAAATGTAACCCCCCTGTCTGTTTTTGTTTATGATCGTTATTACTAAAAATATTACAAAGTTATAGCAAAGACATAAATAAGTTGCATTTTCTTTTTTTTTCTATAAATGTCAAAGGATAATATTAATAATGACACTGAAGACAATAAAGATAGAAAACGGTTTAGTGATTAAATGAAACACCTGCTGAAACGGTCAAGGTAACCGCAGTGATGTCATATGTCACAAACATAGCGCTCAGGGTGTTTTGCGTTTATGTTTTATTAGATATAATTTGTATATATTTGACTTTCAAATGATGTGTCATGATTGGACAATGTATATATTGATCGGTAACAATACGAACAATTGAATTTAATATTGTTATTAATTCTATAGCTGCTTTACATAGGAGTAAATAAAAGGAGAGGGTGACGACAAACATGATATTAGGACTATCAATTCATTTGTAAGGATTTATAATACATGACGTAACTTAATAAAATGCTTTGACATACTTGGTAAATTATTATGTCTCTTACTAACACTAGTATTATTTAATTTATATATGGTAGACTGTTTGACAACCCTTGTCCTTGTCATAATATTCTACAAACATATATATATATATATATATATATATAGATTATATTTTAAAACTTTTTTTTTGTGTTAAAAATCTAAATTTGATTATTTTTTACCTCTTAGTAAGTTTGAAGTCGGTTAAATTTTTTTGTTAAATATATTTTATATCAGACGATTTTGAGAATGACTGACGGTATCTTGTTTTTTCGAACCTATTTGTTCACCCAATTAACTGAACAATATCCAACACAATGATTGAGAACTGTCTGCATCGATTTGGACCGATTAGTTAATAAAATTCATGTCGTGCAATAAATTGCAATTTCCATATCGACGGGCCCACATTCGCCGATTGATAAATAACGAAATGATTAATTATTTAAATTGTTAATGAGACACGGTAAAAGAGTTCGCGGCCCACGCAGATCTAATGATTCGATTGCGACTTTAAGGTCGACGAGTCGATAGGTAGCTGCTGCGTCCTGGTAAAATCGTTTTCATTCATTCTGATCTCTAGCGATTCTTGTTGTTGATAACGTCGCTGATTGATTACTTAAATACCAGTCGAGGAAAGAGGCGTCAGTTTGATTTTTTTCTGTTCCTTTCTTTCTTTCAGTTAATGCATTTTATATATTGTGCAATTTGATTTTTATGTAGGTCAAAAAGTAGGTTTTAAAATGGATAAAATCTTTATATGGTGTTTGATTTATCAATACGAGAACAAAGCTGCAATTCCTGAAGATAGGATTTTTTTATTAGATACGCTTAGTCCAATCTTAATTTACAACTAATTTATTACTACTTTTCATTTGTACTTGGATTAATTCACAAGCAAGACGAGTGCGAGAAAATATATCAATATGTATTCCTCAATTATAAAATTATAATAACTTATAGCTATAGTTTACACTAAAGGTATACACTTTATAAGTTCGTATGGTTCGGTTCCCTTCAATCTCCTAACATCCTGCGCGCTGTCCAGCAGAGTTGTATTAGTTCTACGTTAGTATGATTTAGTAATCTTCTTTCGCGTTTCAAGGCGAAATCTTGGACAACTTCGCAAATCCATTTGATTTCCAGGTCATCGTGCAATTCTTCGTTGGTTACGTAGCGATAGGCATTGGTAATCAATCGAAGAATCTTGTTTTGACAGCGTTGCATGACTAGTTGATTTGAATTTTTAGTGCAACCCTATATTTGCACCCCATAGGTCAAAATTGGCTTTATATTTGTCTTATAAATCAGCCTCTTTGACTTTAGATCAAGTTGAGAGTATCTTCTGACTAACCAGTACAGTTGTTTTACTTTGGTTCTAATGTGTTTTGCTTTTTGTCTAACATGATGTCTTAATCTACCGTCAAAATGTATGCCGAAGTATTTAGCTGATTCTGCTTGAATCGGGCATTCATTGAGTGTCGGGCATCCAAGTTTTTATTATTTAGCCGCAATGTAAAATTAACGTGGATAGATTTGGAGCTATTAGGTTGAATTTTCCAACTTTTCGTCCATTTGTAGATTTTGTTGACTGCTACTTGTACTTTTTCACAGCCCTAGTCAGAACTATGTCATTTGCCATAATAATTGTGTCGTCAGCAAAGGTTCCAAGTAGTGTTTCTTTTGTTGTTGGATGAAGATAGGATTGATCACATGTTGAGGATATTTAGTTTAAATGTTAAGTGCTTCACTGCATTCTGATAAGCGTTATTGTTTGATTGGATTTGAAAAAATCTATTGACGATCCATCAGCCACGTCGTCACCGCGGAATATTCATTCTCGTAACCTCAGGAAGCACCACATACCGTGTATTTAGTTAGTACTATGTGGTATTAGCAGTATTTGTTGGTGGTTTTGCTCACAATCTAGAATATCTTGACTTTTTGGTAGAAGAGTTTTGAATAAAAAAAAAGTGTTGTATGTTGTTTGCTGATAACTGAACTCTTACCAAAAATATTGACAAAAGTAATAACTAAAGCATACATTTACTGGAATTCACAATATGTTAATAATAAAGAATCCTTCATAATTAATTTATATTTCTAATATACTATTATAATTTTCCAAGAAAGCTGACAAAATATTAGTTATTGTGTTATTTATTGATCTTATTACTATTATTTTGCTTTATATATTATTATTATATTATATATATTATATTATAATATATATTATATTATATTTTAGAATATTGGTATTTTCGTACCAATATCCTATAACCAATACCTGTACCAATAATCCGTATTTAAGTACATTATTTAGTTGTCTACTTTTAATGAAAACTAACTAAAATGTTATTAATTGAATGGAAAAAATTGCAAAAATTCTTGAAATTAGCAAAAAATTGCAAATTTTCCTTACTATATACTATAAAACTATATGAAGAATATATTTTAAAAAAAACAACAAAAATATTTTGCCCTGGGACAAGGATAAGACTCTCCAAACATGCGTATATAGAGGTGAAAGAAACGAAAACACATGTTAAATTGCTTAAGAATTTATATTTTTGAAGATATATGACCCAAACGGAAGTCCACTTATTTTATGAAAATATACTTTTCATTGTACAACTTAAAAACTAAAGATTGTATAAATTTAGTTGTACTATTATACAATCCAGCGTAAAATTATTTATAATTCCTGAAATTGTCATAACATTACGATTATTCGACTAGAAATGATAGCAAAAAACGTCAAAATAGCAAAAATCGCAAATTTTCTTGAATATAACGCCAAAATCTTTTACCCTCTGATAAAGATCAAACTCTCAAAACATGTGTACGCTGGGGCGAACAAACAAAAATCTATGTTAAATTGCTTTAAAATTTATATTTTTTAAGATATATGACTTAAACGAATATTCACTAATTTTTTTAAAATATAAATTTCATTGAATAACTTAAAAACTAAAGCTGGAAAAAGTAAGTACGTCAATTGTTTACTTTTAACATAGGCTTACTAAAATTTTATTAGTAAAACTTCCTACTGTATTCTCGTCAATTATCGATATCTCGAAAATTATGTTTTTAGTACGAAAAGTGAAATTTCAACCATTACCGATATTATTTTAGCAACAGACAACAGACTATATACTTATAAGCTTATCTTACTACTTCTTACTAGTGATGTGTTTGCTCAACAGTTCATGCTTTCTTTCTCGTTATACATCCTACTGTGCGGTGGTATTTCTAACAATAGACACACTGTTTCTTTCTTAATTAATTCTATTATAGCATTTGTTTATATTGTGAAATACTGCATGTGATTGTTTTAAAATAACTCGGTAAAACCAACAATAGATTTCGAAGCCTACTTATAAATAAATAATGATTCTTAATTAGAGTTACCAGGATTTAAATATAGCCACAGTTAACATGAAGGATATGCAAGCTTAAATCTCAGTACCTATATTTCTCATATGGTCTGAATTATATATCTTTGGATTAAGTGAAGAATATTTCTATGG
This sequence comes from Rhynchophorus ferrugineus, assembly GCF_030347505.1. Classification (NCBI taxonomy): domain Eukaryota; kingdom Metazoa; phylum Arthropoda; class Insecta; order Coleoptera; family Curculionidae; genus Rhynchophorus; species Rhynchophorus ferrugineus. The sequence goes on along the minus strand of NW_027472582.1, from coordinate 1,585,013 downwards.
AAATTAACAGCGCTATATTAATATGTTTAAATTACTTCAGAGTATGTTATGAAGGCCTTTCAATATAAAATAAAATCATCACTAAGCATTTCTATCTGCTATTAAAATGTTATTTGATTAATTGACTTCAGTGCTTTATCTCCTTTACATTGGTGACCTCTCCACAACTACTACCTTTGTCGACAATACAGCAATATTAGTAATAGCAGAAACCGTAGAGAGCCCAACCCGGAGAATCCGATCTTCTCTTGATAAAGTTATTATCTGGACTAAAAATGAAGCAACATCTACACACATCGAATTCACAAATAAAGGGATCATGCCGCAATGTGTCTTTATTAACGGCATGCAAATTTCATATGCCAACACAGCAAAATACCTTGGTATGACCCTGGATGACAAGCTCAGACTGAAAGAACATATAAAAAAGAAACGCGATGAATTCAACATCAAGTTCAGGAAAATGTATTGGTTGCTTGACCGAAACTCCGAGATATCAACTTATAACAAGCTTGTTATATATCAGCAGATACAGGAGCTGCGCCAGTAACTCCAATATCCAAGTAATTTGGAGGGTTAAAAATAAGGTGCTGAAATGTATAGTGGATGTGCTTTGGTATGTACGTGTTTGTGACCTCCATCGCGACCTAGTAATTGATATGGTTACGGACTAATAGAAGATTTTCTAGAACCACGTCAACACGAAAGCGCACAGACTTCTAAATGTGACATCTCGAAAGGAATAAATCTTCTGATTTGCAAATATTAGAACACTAAGTGATTCGATGGAAAATAGTTTAGTTGTAGTTGTTTGTTAGTAGGTTAAAATCAGATTAAAGCTACTTCTTAGTTATATAGTTTTAATGAATAAATTTTAAAAAAACTGCTGAAAATCTATTGGAAGCAAGAAACAGAAATTAAAAATGAGGTAAAACAAGTAGAGATATATTTGGTTATATTCTAACCTAACAAATGTCTTATATTTTACAATTTTTGTTGATAATTATTCGGACTACTCTACGCCATATTGACCAGACATCATTGTTTTAACCAAATGTTAATGGCTGAGGTTAAGTAGCACATATAAAAATAGACGAACGATGATGATGACAGTCAAAAACATTGCGCAAAACAAAAAGCAACAACTAGTGATATACAATATTTTCAATTCTTGCTATTAAATATTAATAAACATGCGAGATCTTAGGTCCCAAAAAATCTTCAATCTATATACAAAAAAAACTATTTAAAATAGCGTAAAGTGGCATTATACAATCTTGTAATTACATTCATGTTAAAGCGTCATTGTTTTCATTTAAACGTGAACTTGTAGCATTATATCATAAGTGTAAACAATTTTCTTTGGGTTCTGACAATATCAACCATTAAAAATGTGTAAACAGTGTTCAAATGACGACCGATGATCAAGAAAATGAATGCAGGTCAGCAAACCTTGAAATAGCGGAGATGGAGTGTTATTCGACCAATATTTATGAAAAGACTTCGCAAGAAATATTCTGAATCCGATCTGAGGGGTAAAAACAAAATAAAGGAGAATTATATCCAGTCAAAAACATCGAATATCATTTTTCCAAGCACAAACTACCACTCCAAAATAAATAAGGTAACATCGGAAGAAACTTTGGCTGCTTTATCACAACTAGCAAATTTTAAGCCTTTTTAAGTTAAGAATATTTAAAATTAAATTCACCCTACCAATTTTTCTGGGTTAAAGAAACTTTGAAATACACAAGCAATAAGTTCAAAACTGATTTATAACCCCATATTTAAAGTATACCTTAAAGTATTATAATGTATGTGATAAAGTATAATATAGATATCAGAGAAAATATATAACCAGCAAAACAACGTGTAACTTCGAAATTCTTTATACACCTTACGAAACACAACTTTATTGGCCATAACCATTATCTACCTGAGACCCAAAAAGATATAAAAGAGAGATTTCCATTATTATTATGCAACCTTTAATAATAACCTTTTATTTTTAGTCAATTTCAACCAGTCGAAAATAAGCAAATACCTTACTCCAATTAAATTCATCAATCTCAACAACCAATAAAATATCATCGATAAATACAATACGTAAAGTTTAATTAAAAGGTAACTTTGTTTCATAGATAAGAATCGCTAAAAAGCTATTTTATTTCAGTGACCTAAAGGCTGAATTTTAATAAATGGTTTAGTAATAACCGACAAATCAAACGTTGACTGAATAGTGTTAGCAATATCAACAAGTTTATGATACAACGTATTTGTGACTGGATATGTTATAATAGATCAAGATGTGGATCAGAGTTGCCCTGGAGTGAAACAATTCTGTCGAAATGAAATCTGGGCCACGTGTGTATTACATCATTAAGTAATTGAATTAATTTAATTAGATAATTGATATCTAATAGATGATATGTTGCGTGGTTTATAGTTTAGCATATAGAAACAGAAACGTAATATAGTATTTATCTTTGATTTTCACAGTACATGTTTCATTTTCTGTACATTCTGATAAATTAAAATTTCTCGATGTTTAAATGATTTTGTCTTAATTAAATCATAAATAGAGAACTGTGAATAAATATTAACGAATTTCAAATAGATACAACTCAAATTATATTGACAACAAAAGAATTGTAAATTTCAAAAGCAGCAATTTTCCTGGCTGTATATATGGAAAAAATATATTGCATTTCCTATAAAGATGAATCTGCCAAAACGTATATATTTTGGAGCAAAAAAAAAAGAATCTATGTCAAACTGTTTTCAAATTTGCATTTTTAAAGATATATGATGTAAATAGAAATACAATAATTTTTTGAAAATATGTTTTCTATCGTATAACTTCAAAACTAAACTAACTGTGTGCCACCAAATGCAAATTGCTATACCATCATACAATTACGGATACAATTTTCAATAACGTCTGCAATTTTCATAAGCTTGTGATTGGAAATTACAGCAAAATTACTTGAAAATGGCAACAATCGTAAATTTTCCTGACTATATATGGAAAATGAGTGACCTCTCGGATGAAGATGAAATTCTCTAAATATACGTACTTCCAGGCGAAAGCAACAAATATCCATGTTAAACTGCTTTAGAGTTTGTATTTTTTAAGATATGTGACGTAAACAGATATCGACCCTTTTTTTTTAAATATATTATTCATTGTATAACTTCAAAACTAAATAATATATGCAAACTATTACACAATTCCGCGTAAAATTCTTTACAATTCCTGAAATTTTCATAACATTGCGAATATTTTATTGAAAATTGCAGCAAAAATACATGAAAATGGTAAACATCGCAAATTTTCCTGACAATATATGTGAAAAATGAGTTAAAATCTTTGACCCCTCGGGTAAAGATGAAATTCTCTAAATATACGTACTTCCAGGCGAAAGCAACAAAAATCCATGTTAAACTGCTTTAGAGTTTGTATTTTTTAAGATATGTGACGTAAATTGAAATCGATATTTTTTTTCGAAAATATGTTTTTAATTGTAAAATTTCAAAATTAAATGATGTACGCAAACTGCTATACTATCATACAATTCCGCGTAAAATTCTTTATAATTATTATAATACGATTATTTGATTGGAAATTACAGCAAAATTACTTGAAAATGGCAAAAATCGCAAATTTGTCTGAGCATATATATGGAAAAAATGTATAAAGATGATACTCCCCATGTATATGTATTTTGGGATGAAATAAATGAAAATCCATGTTAAATTGATTTTGAATTTTTGAAGATATGTGACATAAGCGGAAATCCACTGAACCATTTTTTGAAATTATATTTTTCTATATAAAATACAAATATATAGATATTATTTACTACCGCTGTACTCAGCTTAAAAATCTCTATGATTCTTGAAATTGTCGTAAGCCTGCGACTACGATTACGATAGTATTTACGATTACGACAACGATTTTTACTGTTTTGTTCTATGGGAATCTCAAACTCTCTCATAACATAATTATGCATTTTTATAACAATTTAAAACCATTTGAGTTATAGTTTCATTTTCTTAAAGAGATGGCAATGTTAGGATGTCATTATTTTGCAACATTGGTAAATAGTTGTATTTTTCTTATTAAACAATTGAACAAAAGTTCGAAAGTCAAAGCCCTCTTTTCCACAATTATATACGAAAGATTTAAACAAGCAACAACAATAATAGCAGAATCACCACTGATTATAGCACTAGAATCAAATCACTTTTCACAATATCCACAATTTTTAACAACTTTTAACAATTTTTAAACACTAAAAAAGTGACGAGGACGAAAAACATCCACGGAAAACCCGAACCGAAGCCGCGTAAAACGACAAAACAACACGACGGATACAAAGTCGAGCGTCGGAGGCCCGAAAAGAACGTGTGTGCGCGACGATACACGTGAGTACTGTACTGGACTATCTATCAAAGCCGCTTCGACGAGGACGGCGGTTCGAATGACGAAAATCAAACGAGAAACGGATCTACGGATCGGAATAACTAAGTGGGATCGTGCATTATTAGAATCACAATTTTCCTATAGTTTTAGCGGGTCCGACCGTTAGGATTTAATGAATGGATACCGGAACCGTAACATTTGCGAAACGCTGTTAATTAACAATTGAATATCAAGTGGCGTACCACGTTGCAAATGAAGCAGGTATTCTGATGATCGCCCAGTGATCGAAATTCGACCGTAATTTATTATATCGATTATTTTTCATTTGTTAAAAGGTACTAACTAGCGTTGGGAACTATCGACTGAAATTGACTATCGACTGTTCAGTAATTGACTACTTTTTACTATCGACTATTTCAGTCGTGTACTTTTAGTTACTATTTTTGGTTCTACTAGTTTCATTCGACTGATTTTTAACGTTCTGGCTCTGTCGTCCTAGGCGCGACCCTGAGAAAAATGTACCCAATTTATGCTACTCAGATGTATATGTAACATATGTAGTTTGATGATTTTTTAGGCCAATGTGATTTAGACGCTTTGCTGGTTTTGATACATTCATATATACCTATATATATATATATATATATATATATATATATATATATATATATATATATATATATATATATATAACTTCTTTAATCGATAACTTCGAACAGGTATGAGGTAATGTAGGTCCATTCTTAGTAGCAAAATGCGTTAGAGAGGTAAGTATTGATACTATTAAATATTAAGTTGCAGAGGGTTTTATTGGATATATTTCTATTATGTTCATAATTTTGATTCACTGAAAAAAAATGTCTACATACCCTGATGATAGTTCTATTTAAGATTAAATTTATGAAATCCGTAAAAACGGTGAGTAGATTTTTTAACATAAACATAATTTAATTTAATTCTTTCAAATATGTTGTATGGAGAGTACCCATAGAAAACTTAGAGATATGCAGCCTTTTTAGCGATATAAGTCGTCACTTCAAATACTGTTAGGAAACAGGATTTTAGTTTGTGTGCCGACATAAGTATTTCAAGATGGAATATTAGGCCACCCTTGGTAAGAGGCTAATAAAGGGAGTGTAAAGACAACAAAAGTTGATGGAAAAAGATTAATAAATCATAATATTTTTTTCATAGTTCATTACAGATACATTGTTCCTCATGGTATAAACAGGAATTTAACAAAAAGATCCCAAAAGGTGGTCGACAAAGGCCGTACTTAAAAAATGGCCAGCAAATTATACATTCAATTTTAAAAATACCATGTTAAAGAGTGATGTATTTCAAATTATTACTTGGTAAATATAAAAGAAATGTTTAATTGTGTTTTATGCAGTGTACTTTTTTAGTAATAGGCCTGAAAAAAGATACACACTAATTCAGATGTTTAAACAATTTGGCTACAGAGGGTAATGTCTTCCTCCGTCACAGTGTATTGAATCAAATCGAATTGTTATGGGATGTGGTAAACAATAACAACAGGGAGGATAACTGTAGAAAATCGTATTGTAGTAATTATTCAGAACATATATGGTTGTACGAGGAGATATACAAAAGGAAGATATGACAAATGCATTAGGGAGAATGCAATGATTAAATTTAATTTTATCATGAAAAATACACACAGGTACTTACCAAAGGAACTAAGGAGAAATACAGTGACATCAGAATGATTTGAGAAGATAATACAACAACAAAGGAAACAAAAAAAAGATTGATTTCAGTGCGATGAAAATGTATAAATTTCTGCCCAGTAAATTGCATTTGGCAAAGACAAGGATTTGAATGCATTACCTATGAAGCAAAGACACTACAATGTTATACTTCAAATCCGTTGAGAACATTAAAATGAGAAGTGTTACCTCACCCGCCGTATCCTCCAGACCTATATAAAGTCGTGACCTATCTGAGCAGTGCTTCATATCTTATGAAAACACCAAAAAAGCATCGATTCGTAGATAGCTTCAAAAGATATATAGCTATTTCGAGATGGAATCAATAAAATAAACCGAAAGATAGGGAAAAGTAGCGGATATTGATGGATAATACCTTGAATAAAATACACTGTACCGATTTTTCGCAAAAAAGCTTCAAATTACATTACAATAAAAAACTCTTTAATAAAACTAATTTATACTTATGAACTTTTGCAAGTTTTAAACTTTCAATTAACTTGTTTTCAATACACCAATTAGAAACTTTTCATCAAAGGACGAACTTCATTTTCGAGATTCGCTAACATTTTTAAACGTTATAAAAAATTCTAGAATATCTGTATAGTGTATAAAAAAATCACAGAGAATATCATAATATTAGAACAAAAATTTCCACAGAAAACTCCTATTTCAAAATTTAAATGAAGTATACCTATTAAATTAAGCACCGAATATGATCAACTACAACAATTTTGAAGAAAATAATATTACGTTATATTGTTTTAAAGCTGCAAGTGTTCACATACACAAAGATAGAGTGATGAATTTAACGGCAAAGCTAAACGAAATGTTCTCTTATGCTCCTCCAGTAATTTTATTAAGTGTATGCAAGCTCACGGCAGTTTTTATGTAATAGTTTTATGGCCACGTCGTTATAAACAATTACGACTCTGCTGATGTGAAAAGAAGCGACGTAAAACGATTATTTTCCCTTTATACAGCGATTGGTAATAACAGTAATGGACTAAACTCAAAATAAAAACGTGACAAAAACAAAAAGCTGTTGATTTTTACTGCGCAACAAATAATATAGTTATCTATATGCAAATAGATACACAGCCTCGGTTGATAGCACGGATACAAGCAAAGCAATTACGTATTATAATAATAGTTCGGTTTTCTTGAAGTGTCAATGTTTGATGCATAATCACCAGTTACTAATATCGTATAGTAGTTCAAATATTAGATTAGAAATAAACAGTATGTTTAATTTATATCAATGACCTCTTGGTTGCAATCACTAATGCATCAATGGAGGTCAGTCTAATTATTTTGACCATGTTTTAATGATATTAGTAAATAAAAACGGTAGTATTTATTTTCTTATATTACTGATTATTTATACTTCTTCGTGTAATATATCAGATAGGGTCGTATTATTTTTCTAAAGTATCACTACATAGTATAAAACAAAGTCGCCTTTTCTGTCCCTATATCCCTATGTGCGCTTAAATCTTTAAAATTACGCAACGGATTTTGATGCGGTTTTTTTCAATAGATAGAGTGATTCAAGAGGAAGGTTTATATGTATAATACATGCATAATATACTAAGGCAACATTGCTAATTTTAGAGGTTTCTAACGTGATGTCGTAAATTAACCTATTTTTTAGGCTTATTTAGCAATTAGCAAAAACGCTGCCTAACCCTACGAGTTAGATCAAATTAATGTACTACAGTATTGTACACCATAAAAAGGTCTACAAAAAAGTCCGCGATGGTATATGTTTATCTTTTAGGGATAACCCACATTAACCATTTTTATTGTTTACTTTTTACGTGAGAAAATGGCTTATTTACGAAGCTATTTTAAGCAATACGGCATTAATCCTTATCGAATTAAGTACCTTAAATACAGTGTGCAATTAATATATATCAATATGGTTCCTTACAGAATGTAAATTAAACAAATATTTTCGGAGATATTACAAATTTAAAATTTGCGTTTAAAAATGTGTAATGTAATAAAAATTGTATGAATTTAGATATTCCAAAGATAGCAGGAAATCTTCATAGTAAGTATAGGGGAAGAGGAATTGTTTTACTCCAAATTTAATGCGTTCAGGCCAAGGGCAGTAATGAATGAACCAAAAATACTGGATCGATTTTAATCATGTTTTCATTGAGTGACATAGGCATATATATTTTATGCCCGTGAAAAGTCGGAGCGGGCCGCTATGTTTTTATATACAACGTTCATATTTTTTCTGTAGTGTATTTAATTTAGTATCAGCATTGCACCCGTGCGAAGCCGGGGCGGGTCGCTAGTAAATAATAGTTTTTTTTTTATATTTTAAAGTCTCCTATTTACCAACGAGGGTTTATCTGGACGGAATCTACAGTTTAACGTGGGCTCCGAACTATGGTACTCAGCATTAAGCCTACCGACTAGTAAGTGACCGATCTTGAAATTTTTTTTTGTCGGATTTTGCACTCTTGCCTAGGACAATCACAAATATTAAACTATAACAAACATAAATTTACGACCATGCCCCAGCAGGATTCGAACCCGCGACTATCGCCTCGAACAGTAGGAGAACCGTCCTGTCGTCTTTACCACTGCACCAATCAAGTCGGTAATAAAAGATTTTATACATCTAATAATGTTGTGGTTGGAATATTAATGCAATTTATTTTATTTTTATACAATAATCAGGAGCTATTGTTCTAAGGATACATTACTTAAAAAAGTACTATACTATCCCACATAAAAATCATAGAAAAGAATAAATATATAAATATTGCCTTCCTTTTCTAATGGCGGTGCATTCTTTTCGAGTCGATCGACCAGTTGTAGATTGATTCTTTTCGAATTCTACAGTACTAATAATGAAATTATTGTATTACTCTTGGTGGTTTAACATACATTGAATTATTAATTATTTTCATTATTTCATTTTATTCAATATTTTTTTAATTAAAATGTGTTATTTCAAAATATTTTCAATGTTTATTTCTGTCCTTATATATAGTTTCAACATTAAATCAATTAATTGATTTAATGTAGAACTTTATATATATATATATATATATATATATATATATATATATATATATATATATATATATATATATAACTGTAGCTGTGAAGCTATGTAACACATGCGTTAAACTTTAATTATTCTCTTTTTCCGGAATAAATGGAATGCTGTAAGCGCAAGCGCCCAATCTAGAGATATTTGTTGAGTAATGTATCCTATTGTTCTAATGTAAACAAAATTGAAGACATTCATTAAGTGTACAAAAATATATAGTCATTTCTGATATTTACGTAAATATTCAATATGCAAAGAGCACATCAAAAAGAAAAGGAAAGAACTCGAATTAACATTGAAAAAAATGTATTGGTTATCTGGAAAATCCTGAATTATTCGTACATGGTAAGTTTGTGATATTCAAACAGACATCATAACCTCTATGGACCTACGAAATTCAATTATGGGGATGTTCTTCAAGAAGTAATATCAACATGATACAAATATTTCAGAATCAATTGCAAGAATGCAACAGCAAGAATCAGCTATTGGCTTTTATTCAAATTTATGACAAGTAACCATCATTCGTCAGGAGCTTTTATATTACGTCTTTAATTTGAAGACATCTCTGCCTGAGATATATCCATTTCCAAGTTCAAAAAGCAAAAAAAAAAATAGTGTAAGATCTAAAGTGCATAAAGAGCAATAATTTAAACTCTATAACTAACCAAGTCAGTACGGGCACGCGATATAAATTAAAACTGACACATCTGAATAAAACCTTGACAATGAAAAACCAAAGACATGAAATTATTGAATAATCCCTTAAATTTAAGAACAATTTATTACAAATGACCGGAATTAAGTAGACTAATATATTTAAAAAGGAACTTGGCTTTATTAAAATTGCAATTATGTGACTAATGCTGCGTTGGCGGTCATATGCACACTCGTTTTATAGCAAATTATACACAATTTAGGATCATTAATATTAGTGTTGGGAACAATCGACTGAAATCGGCTATCGACTGTTCAGTAATTGACCACTTTTTACTATCGACTATTTCAGTCGTTATTTTCGGTCCGACAGATTTTATTACTAATTACTCAGTTTCAGTCGTTTACTTTTAGTTACTATTTTCGGTTCTACTAGTTCATTCGACTGATTAACATTCTGGCCTTCCGTCCTAGCCGCGACCTTGAAAGTAATGCGCCGAATTTATGCTTATATGGATTTATATGTAATATATGTGGTTTTATATTTTTTTTTGTAGTTTGCTTGTGAATAACTATATATTGTAAATTAATATAGTAGCATTTTGGAACGGTAGTTTTCGAGAGCAAAAAAATTAAATTGTAAATGATAAATAGTAAGATACTTTTGACTGGCATAATAGGTAATACTTTGAACTGGTATAATAGGCAATACTTTTTTGATAAACTTTCACGATTTTTGTCCAACCGTCTGGTTTGTCGAAACTTTTTTCCAAAAACCTTGAAAACTAAAATTAGGTACCAAAGGTTTCAGAAATTGCATAGATCCAAAAGAGTTGAAGAATTTTTTATAGTAGCAGTTGTTAAATTTCTTTTAAAAATATTAAACGTAAAGAGGTGAATATAGTATATTAAATATTTGCAATAAATACTTTTTCTGACAGGAAAACTCTACTTTAATATTCAACAATTTAATTTGTTGGCTATTAAGAAGAGCACCACAGTTTTCATTTGTTAACGAATGGACTATCTTAACAGAATGTGTTCAATTTTTAATGCCCATTGAAATAATGACCAACGAGTTATCTGGTGAAAGATATCCCTACAATGTCTTTAATTATACGGTTAATAAGAGGACTGCAATATTCCATCAAATTCAGGATTTTAACAAGTATATGCGGGAAAAATGGCAAAATTTTCTCTAAGATATCATCAATAAAATACTGGAAATTTTATAAATGAACACGATATGCGGGAAATCCACATTTTTAGATCCTAGATTTAAAAAAGCAGGATTTGGTATTGTAAATAATGCTGAGGCGATACAAAAAGTTATCACAAAAGAGGTATCTTCCATTCTAACTAAAAAAAATACAAATATAGTATAAATATAAATATCGCAACTGGAAATTCAAGACAAAACTACTGACCAAGAATGTATTGACATCTGCAGATATTTTGATAAAAAAATGGCTACTTTAGCAACTACTACTGCAGCAACTTTACAGATTTAGCAGTACTTGGAAATTCCATTTATTGGGCGTTTAGAAAACCCATTGGATCTTTAGCAAACCCATAAAATTAAAGTACCTGAATTACATCAGTTACACGTAAAATATTCCTCTATACTCGCAACATATGTCCCCTGGGAACGAGTATTTTTCAAAATCTAGGCAAATAATTAACGATCGAAGAAATCGCCTCACGGGAGAATAGTTGAACATGATAATATTCACACTAATTTTAAAATATTTCCGTTCAAAAATAAATAAAACTTTTATTTAAAAAGGGTTTGGTGGTTATTGTATGATCAATTTTAGGTTCATCAAGGATTACATTTTTCAATGATTAGGTATACGTTTACATTTTATTTAGTAGTTATGGTTATTGAAAATATTTAGTTTTTAGGTTTTATTTAAGTTGTATTGTGCTATTTATATTTATTATGCTATGTTATTTAAAAATAGCAATTAATATATTAAAACACGATAAAACATTTGTGGTGTTATTATTCCATTCCTTTTTACACATCCACAGAACATTCAGTATAAAAATAATCCTACTTCCTCTAAAATTATATTATTTATTACATGATAATAGAAACTAGTAATTTTTTTCCTTTTCTTTTTTAAAGTTATCACGTGAATGAATATATATACATCTCTGTCTCGCTTATACCACCATTGGAGAATATAAAGACATTTAAAATTAACTGGTCCAAGCATTTATCTCCGTCCTTTTCTATCTCACATTTTATCAGACAAGAATACGTACATCTTCGTCTGACATCACGAATGGAAAAAAAACAGTCTTGACTGAAAATATAATTACTATTTTTTTGACTATCGACTGTTTCGACTGTTTTCAGTCGATAGTTCCCAACGCTAATTAATATAATACGTTTATTTTAAATGCGCCTCCTCGGTTTATATTATATTATAAAACCATACACAACGTATCCATAATATTTACGTGTGGTAGGTATAATGAGAAACATTGTCAGGTAATAAACTGCGGTTTTTACTAACCTAAACTGACAGCGGTGGGTGGGGTATTGTAAATATCACGTCAGTATTTGGTAGAGAATTTTTCTTTTGAGAAAAATGTAATCATAACATAAAAGAAATTGCAAATTTACAAACTCTAATTATTAATTAATTTAAATATTCTTGTAGTGATATAAAAGTAAGACAACTTTTCCAAATACTAGTACTAGTTATTTAAACAGTGAGTAACAAAAAAGTGGATAAAAGGTGGTTCTTTAGATTCAACATGATGTTGTTACTGAGAAAAATATTAGGATGCTACAGATCAAACTCATAAGTAGAATAAAATTCTATATGGTAGACAGAAGAAAATAAAGTCCCAGTACACAATACTTTTGGGACCATAAAAATTTTTAATCAGATTTTTCAAACATCCTCACAAAATAATTGACAAATTATGGTAAGCCTGGCTGAAATGAGTGAAAGTAAAAAGTAAAAAGCTTCAATACTATCCAGAGGCAATAACGATATGATGGAAAAACGAAGTAAAAATTACTAAGTAATTTTATTTTTTCCCTAATAGATGACTCTAAAGTAACATATTTCTAGTAATATGCATTTATTAAAAGCATACTACAGTGCTATTGAAATGTACTTTTATCGCTAAATAACCTTCGCTACCTTTCATCATAACAATGCTAAGTCCCCGGTCTACCATAGTAAAATAAATTTTTTAGCAAAATTAGTTTTTTTTTATTCAACATAATTCCCTTCAAGGATGATCCACTGATTATAGCGATACTCCGACTTTTCTATGCCATTTTTGTAGTACGATTGGTACGTACTTAAAGTAGGTAGGTAGGTAGTACGAAAATTTCTTCCCAGTGAGCAATCTTTTGAGATCTCAGAAGTGGATGATGAAGCAATTCGAAGCCCAATTAATGGATTTTTGCTATCGTTTTCACTGACTTTTGACATGGTGCATTGTCTTGGTGAAGCAGTATTTCCTTTTTCTTCAAATGCGGTCGTTTTTCGGCGATTTCGTCCTTCAAACGGTCCAATAACGCTAGGTAATAGTCACTGTTGACGGTCCTTCCTTTTTTAAAGGTAGTCAATGAAAATTATTTTATGCGCATCCCAAAATACAGACACCATAACCTTGCCAGCCGACTGTTGCGTTTTCCCACGCTTTGGAGTGGGTTCATCGTATGAGTGAAATGATGGAGCCACGTTTCATCCATTATCACATATCAACGCAAAAACTCGGGTTTATTACGCCAGATCATCTTCAAACACTGCCCCGAATCATCAACTCGTGATTGTTTTTGTTCAAAAGTGAGCTCGCGCGGCACCCACTTTGCACAGAGCTTTCTCATACCCAAATATTTGTGAATTATTTGATGTACACGTTCAGTTGATATCTTTACAGCGTCTGCCATTTCTTTCAATTTCAATTTACAGTAATTCAAAAGCATTTTGTGGATTTTTTAAATGTTTTCATCGGTAACAACCTCTTTTGAGCGTCCACCGTCTTCGGTGGTCATTTCAACACGTCTAAACTTAGCATACCAATCCTTGATGGTTGATTTTCCTGGGGCAGTGTCCTGAAACACGGCATCAATCCAAGTTTTTGCTTCAACTGTATTTTTTCTCTTCAAAAAACAATATTTTATCAACACGCGAAATTCCTTTTTATCCATTTTTTTCATAATAACAAAAGTTGCTTTACACAAATGTTGTAATTCACAAACTAATGATCCGACAGCTGCCAAATTTATAAACGCATCTTTTGAGGGTTAAGGCTAACTAAAAAACATATGGATTTAAATATTTAGTAGCGCCATCTATGTGTCAGGCTGGAGACTTTTCAATTAACCTGTTATAGTCAGGATTTCGTCCCGCCCGATCAATTGTTTATTCCGATCTCTGCAAGACTCTTTTAATCACATTCTCTTTACAAAAGTCCCTCAAAAAAGCATCGAACTCCGATCAACGTTTCATATTTTCACAGTAACTAATATAAGAAATATTGTGTATATGAAATATTGTTTAATAAAGTAAATAATACATAATATGTTTTAATAAGAAAAAATGTGTAGATTTACTAGATAGGTATGAATTATTTGAAGCGTTATCTCTTTGTTTTTTATTCAAAGAAACAGCGCAAGAATTGATAACCGAAAGGTGCAAGGTCTGGTAAACACAACGTGTGGATAAGGACTTCCAGCTTCCGTGATCTGATCGGGAAAAATAAAGCTAATAAAGCTAATAAAGAATAAAATATATGATGATAATAAAAATAAAGCGAAATTACGGATCCCTAGAATAGGTATAGTTACAATTATCAAAAAGTCATAATGAAGGACCGATAACTCATGGTTTTATCACGAAAATGTACCTTATTACATACCACTGCTCCTTTGGGAATTGTTCATTAAAAAATCCGCTTATATCAGTTCAAAATCACTCTTTTCACTGTCGTATTTGCTACCATCAGGCTTTTGGTTTTTTTACTGATCACGGAAAAATGCCCTGAAGACATATTTTGAGTTTATTATGGATACTAATCTATATCGGAACTGTATCGAAGAAGTTGCCTCAATAACTATTTAGAAGACAAAAGAAAACCTTTATATAAATGCACCGCATTTAATGATTATTATAATTTAAAATCTCCTTGTTATCAACTAGGGACCTAATGCTTAACACGGACTCCGAACCATTTTACAGACCATCTCTGAAGACATTCGGTCTCGTCGGATTTTACACTCTTGCTTAGAGATATTTACAGTTACAATCGCAACATAAAGTACATCCATGTTCAGTGAGATTGCATTTTGTTAACTAATGTATTGCTATTTGGTGACTATCCCAGCAATAGGACGGGTGTCCTGTCACTTAAACCAAAGCAGCTCAAGCCCAGTAGCCAGTATTGATTCAACGTTGCTGTGATTTAGCAACCTTATTTCATGTTTTAAATCGAAATCTTGGATTACTTAGTATAACCATTGATTTCAGGTCATCGTGCAGCTCTTCGTTGGTTACGTAGCGATAAGAATTGGTAATTAATCGTAGAACCTTATTTAAGCCTCGCTGTATTACTAGTTGGTTTCATGTTTTAGTGCAACCCCATAAGGCCAAATTGGCTATATGATCATGATTGACCAATAAATCGTCTCTTTAATTTTAGGTCACATTGAGAGTATCTTCCGATTAACCAATATAGTTGCATGATTTTGAGTCTAATCTGCTCTGCTTTTTGGTGAACATGTCCAATTAGCTGATTCTGCTTGAGGAATCGGACATCCGTCAAGTGATATGATTAGGTTTTTCCGCCGCAACTCAAAATTAACATAGACACATTTGAGGCTATTAAACTGTATTTTCCAGTCTCTAGCCCATTTGTAGATTTTGTTGACTGCTGCTTGTAATATTAAAACAGTGAAAACAAAAAATGTAAACTAAATAACATTTTTCAATATACAATCTAAAATATTAAAGAAAACGACATCAGATAAATATCCACATTTTCCTCGTTAACACCCAGTTTGTCACACGAAAACGTATCGAAAATAAAACAGAAGTCCACAATATAGACCAGAACAGCCGTCGAGTTTATTTTTATTGAAGGGGTTTAAAAAGAAACAGTTAAAGCTAAATACTCCGACCAAAAAGAGGAAAATGATAGCGATCAACAGAGACATGTGCGTTTTAGAGGGCGCTATTTTTAAAACGGGACACGTAAATTAAAATACGACTATAAATATACATTTTCTGTTTTAATTGGAGGGGAAAGACGACTTCCTCAATCCACCGCCCGTACCTCGTGAAGCCTCCAATGACGCAACTTTTATAACAAATATCGGCTACGGTAATGGTCGGTAAGGTATCGAGGCTGAATATTAATGTTTATGGCGAACAACCATCGAGTAATGCAAATATTGATTTTTTGATATTAGCGGATGCTTATGGGACAAATAAATGTACGCCGTTTGGTGCTTTACATTTTTATTTATCACTTTGATAATATTGACAGATAGTAATCTAATCAAATAGAAACAAATACGGATATAAAAGGGAATTACCAAATTATTATTGGTTTTTACTACAGTATGTTTAAGCTAGGAATGCCTGTAAATAATTTATAGAAAAATATCATAGTTATTTTAAAAATAGCTAAACATATGATTGTCTGAATAGTTGGTCCAAGTCTAGAAAATTCAGTCCTCGGAGTCTTGTCCAAGGGAATGTCTCATTCTTGTACCAAAACAACCAACGCATACATCAATGATTTTGGAGCTTAATTATGTTGAGGTTTGGCGATTATATTAGCCAGAAAAGATGTTGGATGTTATTATGATGCCTTTCAAACCAAAGCTGAATCTTTTTGGCTGTGTATGGGCGCATAAGCATTTAAATTTACAGATTTATAAAATAGCTTTATTAACAACTTAAATAAATATTAGATAATATTTAATAACTAACTTTAGTAACTAATAATATAGTTTATGTAGCGAAGTTAACACCTATTAGATGGAAATTAAAATGAGTCCTAAAAACACAAATTGATAGTACCCATTGAAGCTAGAAGAAATACTAATTAACTAAGATGCAATATGCAAATACCTTAATATTAATATATCTAAACCGTTTTGTTGAGTATCTATTTCACAACCACTACATTGCTATTGGAGCCTTGTCGCAGTTATCAATTGCTGCATTTTATATCAAGTACGACGGTTACTATGTACATATTTTATTTTAAAATGTTTTTTTCTGTTAAAAATCTAAGGTTGGTTTTTTTTATTAACTTTTTACTTTTTTTATATTTTATTTTTCTCTTTTTAGTGTTAGATATTTACTCAATGAATTACGCAGTTTATTACGTACTATAATAGATAGGCCAAGTAAAGATGCCGCCCGTATAAAGAAAAATAGGAATAAAAAAACGATGATTGAAAATAAGGAACGCTTCAGGCCCCGGGGTCCGCTACCTAGCCCAGGTGATTTGAGAAATATTCTAACCAAACAAGAACAACAAGAAGTTATTGTGCCCGCCGGGAATCGAACCCGCGATCTTCGCGTGTGAGCTGAACGCTTTAACCTTTAACCATTACATCATAGAAGCAGTTGGCTATAATATTTCTACAATTTCTCATATGATATGGTAAGTGCTTAAAAATTAATGGCTTTTACACTGAACGACTTGCGATTTTCCATCACATCAACACTATACACAAATATCTGATTATTGTAGATGTGAAAACATTGTGAGTGTCTTTGAAATTTGGGGTTTTTTCTCCATTTATCTGAATTCTACCATCAGATCCTGATAAGATTCCCATGGGACTACCTGGGAAGAGTACTCTTTCGAATAAAAAAAAAGAAGAATTTTTTAAATCAGCCCACAATTGACGGAGAAATCGGCGAATATACATTAAAAAAATATATACTTTTTTGAAGTCGGTTAAATTTTCACCAATAAAAAATATAGTTATGTAATACTGGTTTTAGATAACAGATGTATAAAGAAGAATATATTGGCTATTATCTAACTTATAATATATAGCATAAAATTACAAAAACTCGGAAACGATGTCGATTCTAAACAAAAAATGATAATAACAATCGACATCCAAGAGACAGCTCTAAAAAATATTTATTTTATCGCGTGAAAATCAGTCTGCAAATATTGTACTCGTTGATCTACTATATCTAATGAATGCAAATTTTTTAAATACATGGAAAACCGTTAATAAAGCTGACGTTCGACTGTCTTCTTAAAAACTACGTGATGTGAAATGAGAACTGTGACGCGCCCACGTCTTGAGATTCATGGACCTTGCCTTTGGCTAGTCTGCTGATTTACACACATTCCGAAATGGATGCTGGTGGCGTCAAGTGAAACTTTTATTTATTCAAATCGCAAGCAGACAACATTATCAAGAACGAAATAGTAGAAGTTGTATTAATTAATAACAATAATATGATTTCTATTGATTCTTTATTACACCATTACTAAACATATATATACACATACATATATATATATATATATATATATATATATATATATATATATATAAACTTCCAAAAAAAATAAACTTCGCTATTTCTAACATATGAAGTATGAAATTATAACCTCCCGTAATATATTTATAACTTCACAATACACCGGCTATGAATAAGCTACCGAATGCTATTCTTGTAGAATATTAAATGTGACCTAAAAATGTTAATCGGTGTACAAATAAGCAAATAACTGTTTAATTATGACAAACAAACCCCGTGATGAATGATAATACTGTTAGAATAATAGCGTGTGAAATAATACTTATAGCAAAAAATAAAATTTATGGAAGGTTGGATTACCAAAGAATTGAAAGCACTCGACTTAATTTGAAGATTGAATATCAAAAGGCGTTCAATTTTCATGATTCTGTGACCTCAAACTGTTTATTAATGAAATACTATACAAGTTGCAATGGTTATGATACACAGGAAACAACTTTAAACATTAAAAAACTTGCCCAAAGAAATGAACCAAGACTTATTTACCATGTCAATATCGAGGCAGTCTGAGTTGGATAAAAAGGACTAAATCCTTAGACTAAATCGTTATGCTAGTACACGTTAGTATTAGTGTAAGAAACTTTATGGAATGTGATATTTTAATAATCTAGCTTTTTTTGTTTGTAGTAATTTAATAATGTTTAATATTCATAATAGTTATCACTGAACAAGGAAATGTTTAGATTGTAATTTTACTGATATCACTGGGATGTCAAAAATGTATTTTCTATATACCAATATTATCTTATGTTACAAGTAATTGTTGGTGCTAACGTTTTGGAAGTGATTATTTCGATCTTAATGATCACGAGCGTTCGAAGATGCAAAGTTACGAGCTTATCTAGATGAAGACTCAATAAAAACACAACAACAGCTTATAGTTCAGGTAGTAGTCACCCAAACAGTTATTTCACAGTATTTACATGAAAATGACATGACAGAAAAAAGACTATGGATAGAAGAAACGATTAATAACCCAGTACAATGGGCGCCAAAACAGAATAATCATTTAGAAGATTCTCCTGTTTGTCTGGGAAATGGTCAGCCAGTAACAGCGGAACATACTAAACAATATTCTAGGGCACAGAAAACACTAAACTATTTTTTTTTTGTAAAATAAATTTGCTGGAAATCCCCATATAATTTATCAGAAGCATTTGTGCACAAAGAACAACGCAAAAAATCAAAGAAATTGATTTCAGAACAATAGAACAGTTGGATGGTAAAAATGTTTGGAAATTTCCATCAATGACCAAAATACATTAAAAATTAAGACATAGTAGTAGAAGAATAATGATCACGAATATCCAGATTCCTAGCTGATGAAGTGCATACTTACTGAACATTTTTTATTGTAATAATAGCAAATAGTAATAAACTAAAAGAATTTCGAGCCGTTAAAACAGCAGCTGTTGTAAAAATCCACAAGGTCACGAGAACTGATTTTTCAAACACGTCACCAATAAAGTTTTATTAATTATCTTTCATGGGACGTACATATTTCTTCGGTTGACTTTACTATTAATTTTGCATATAATGCCGCGTGGAGCTAGGCATAGAGAGAAGCGACCTTGCCGCTTAAAACAGTAGGACATTAATCGTTATGTCATTCGTCTCATAGTTAAGACTTTACAGGTAAATAACTGTTTCGGCATGATCCGAAACTATTTTGTCACTAACACCCAATTTAAAAGGTGGTCGCTGTGACGTATGGTGGGTGCAAAGCCAAGCGGCAGATCGCGTGGGTTCGCCATGAAATATGACACGATTATAAAATCTCGAAATATTTAAAAACACATTTGGATGACTAAATGGAATAACAGTCGAAAAATTAAATTACAGAAAATGAGGATATTAATAGAATTAAGCCTGCAAAGGTTAACAGAAAGAACGCTGAATGTGATTAGATTTATATTTGACTCATTTTTAACTGTTCTACTTTATTTTGGGGTGATAGAAACGAAATTCTATTTTAAATTGCATTAGAATTTGTATTTTTTTAAGATAAGTGACATACACAGAAATCTACTCTTATTTTAAAAGGTTGTTCAAATATTACTATACTCAAATTCGATTCAGCGTAAAATTCTTTATAACTACTGAAATTCTCAAAGGTTTGAGATCTTAATCGAAATGACAGCAAAAATACTTGATAAAAAGCAAAATGTATTTATTATAACTACATTATAACATATATAGTCTATCCAAAGATTTTTTGTACATACGCCATCAAGATGCTTAATGTATTGCCTGCCGAAATTTGTAAATTCGTTTTAGAATCAAACAACGTATTCCTTCTCATTTTATTCTAGTTAAAGACACAATACTATCGGAATAGTTCGGATACGAAAACGAATGAGCCTGTCAAAGTAATTTGGTTGTCAGACGTATGAAAATTTTTTGAAAGTAATAGTGATAAGAGATTCATTACTGCCCTTGGCCTGCACGCATTAAATTTGGAGTAAAACAATTCCTCTTCCCCTATACTTACTATGAAGATTTCCTGCTATCTTTGGAATATCTAAATTCATACAATTTTTATTACATTACACATTTTTAAACGCAAATTTTAAATTTGTGATATCTCCGAAAATATTTGTTTAATTTACATGCTGTAAGGAACCATATTGATCTATATTAATTGCATACTGTATTTAAGGTACTTAATTCGATAAGGATTAATGCCGTATTGCTTAAAATAGCTTCGTAAATAAGCCATTTTCTCACGTAAAAAGTAAATAATAAAAATGGTTAATGTGGGTTATCCCTAAAAGATAAACATATATCATCGCGGACTTTTATGTAGACCTTTTTATGGTGTACAATACTGTAGTAGATTAATTTGATCTAACTCGTAGGGTTAGGCAGCGTTTTTGCTAATTGCTAAATAAGCCTAAAAAAATAGGTTAATTTACGACATCACGTTAGAAACCTCTAAAATTAGCAATGTTGCCTTAGTATATTATGCATGTATTATACATATAGACCTTCCTCTTGAATCACTCTATCTATTGAAAAAAACCGCATCAAAATCCGTTGCGTAGTTTTAAAGATTTAAGCGCACATAGGGACATAGGGACAGAAAAGGCGACTTTGTTTTATACTATGTAGTGATTATATAGTTCAAGATAAGTTTGTTATTCTATTGCCGATTTAAGATAATTAAAACCAGATGGATATACCTTTGATTATAAATATAACAATTAATCAAATTATATTCATATATACCAAAAAGTTACCTGTTTGATCCGTGTTTTGTAAACTTGTCACTCACCTGAAACAAAAATAAAGTTTGTTAAATAGCCTGTTAAGTAAACTGTGCGGTATTTTGGTTATAAATTATCTTCAAGCAATAAAAAAAGAAAATTTAAAAATCTGTTGAAAAATCTTATGTAAAGTTCTAATAACATTTATCCATATTTTTGATATTGCTCAGTTTTTACATCCAAACTTAAGAATATTCCAGCAATGCCATTATTAAAATTTATTTGTGTAACTTAACTCTATAATAATACGCTGTAGACATGGAGGATATGAGGAATAAAAGAAAAAGATTAAAATACATATGAAAGGTATATGAAATAATAAAGGATGAAGTGTAAGGATGGAAATATCAACGATAGTCATTGTTTTTTAACCGCCTTCAAAATAGGGAGAGGTTTTATGTTCCACTGTATAATTTTTTATGTATGTTCACCGATTTCTCCGTCAATTGCCAATTTTCAAAAGTATTTTTTTATTCGAAAAAATGTATTTCCGAGGTGGTCCCATTGGAATCAAGCTAGGATTTGATGGTGGAATCCGGGGAAATCGAGGAAAACCTTTCGAGGAAAAAATTTCAAAGGCAGGTACAATGTTTTCACATATTGTTTTATATAAAATAATCAGATATTTGAGTATAATGTTGCCGAAGTGATGCGACGGAAGTCAGTTTAAAGTCAGTGCCGAGCACAAAAAAAAAACAAAAATAATATAATTTTGTGTCACATACACAAAATTAAATTACGAACTACAAATCCAATTTGTTTCTCGTATCGACTTCGAACTGATCAGTTGGTAGTTATATAGTAGAATATAAAATATGTGTAGTAGATAGGTTAAATAAGGTTTTTGTTTATTTTGATTTTTTTAGTACAATGATTATTATGTATATATTTTATTTTAAAACGTTCTTATTTGTGTTAAACAACTAATCAACAAAGTTTCATTATTTTTTACTTTTTGACTTCCTACCGATCTATAAGTTTATTACCGATAATCTCGAAAGTTTTCGAGAAACTATACATAAAAAAGCTAAACTATATAATAGAAAAAAGAAAAATGATTCCAGAACATCAGTTTGGGTTTCGCAATAAGCATGGGAGTATAGAACAAGTCCACAGACTTGTAAACAAAATAAACACTGACCCAAATGCCAAAAGATATTGTTCGGCTGCTTTTCTAGATATATCTCAGGCTTTTTACAAAGTATGGCATACAGGCTTGCAGATTAAACTAAAGAAACTTCTCCCTCATCCGGAATATCAATTACTAAAATCGTATCTCACTGATAGACATTTTATTGTAAATCAAGGCGATTCCGCAAGGTCGTGTACTGGGTCGAGTACTGTATCTTCTGTATACGGCCGATCTGCCCACCACAAAAACAGCTACTGTGGCAACATACACAGATGACACAGCAATCTTGGCATCCCATGAAGATCCAGTCACAGCAACAATAAACCTACAATCCCACCTGGATCAAATACAATTATGGTTGAAGACATGGCGCATTAAAGTCAATGAAACAAAATCCATCTATGTAACGTTTACCCTGCATAGAAGAACATGTTCACAAGTGAATATCAATCGTCGTCAACTCGTCCCCAAGCAGAACCAGTTAAATATCTTGGTATGCACTTAGATCGACGCCTAACCTGGAAGAAGCACATACTCTAAACGGAAACAACTTGGATTTAAATTGTATCAAATGTATTGGCTCATCGGGCGCAAATCCAAGTTATCATTAGATAACAAGGTGTTGCTGTATGAGTCTATACTCAAGCCCATTTGGTCATATGGAATCCAACTATGGGGTACCGCTAGTAAATCTAATGTATACATCATTTAACGGTTCCAAAATAAAATGTTGCGTGACATTGTTGATGCTCCGTACTATATTTCAAATAAAGTAATACAACGCGATATTCCTCTAGAACCTATAACGAGTGTAATCCAACGTGTTTGTGTGAAGTATTGCGAAAGAGTGTGCATTGCAATATACTCACTAAGCAGCTAAATATGCGACGTGACAGTGAAGTGCGTAGACTAAAACCTTTAACACTTCCTAATATCATTACTGGATATATGTAGAATTTAGAATAAGCTTTAGAATAAGATTAATTAATTAAGATAATATTTTATACAGAAGATCGTTTAATGAAGTGATTTTCTGCTTTCCATGTAAATATAATATAGATATAAGAAATACTTATTGCCTATAGGGTAGATTGTGGAATCACAAAGAGTAAAAAAAATACGTTTTAGTAAATTTCTTATTTATTTTTTAAAGTCGGTTCATTTTTGTAAATATCTTATTGTCACCCACCCTTACGCTACACAAATGCATAACTCGGATAACCTGAAACAAAACATTTAGCTTTTTTTATAAATCCCGCCTAAACAAGACAAAAAAACGAAGTAAAACGATTTTTCATTACATATTTGAGTGGGTGCTAATAGAATGTAATATTACTCTCCTGTCAGTATGCTATTGCCCGCAACGTTAGAATATATTATTTAGTACTTAGAAACGTTATTTATAGATATCTATTCGAAGCACACATATGGCTTTGTTATTACTCCCGCAATAATCAAATCGAAATAAATTTTACAAGAGAATGTTATCAAATTATAACCTCAATTCATATATATCGTACTTTAACAAACAATATCTATAAGACATGTTGCTTATCTGACATATTGCAATTTTTTGAAATAATATGTTTTTGATCACAAATACGTTGTTTGGTGGCGTTTGTTTAATACACCTATCAATTAAAAAACATGAAATATACAGATTATGTTTGTTTTCTTTTGATAAAATTGTTTTAGATGAGGTTACACTTCAGCCCAATGTATATTTAGTTATCTTAATTTATTCTAAGTTCTAAACAATACCTTAAACCACTGAAACCACTGAAAATTATAAAAACTCCAAAATATATAACTCAATATTAACGCAAATAGGCTTCTGGTTTTGACTTTATTACCGGAAAAGTATTAAAGGATCTTCCAAGAAAAATACTAAACAAAAAGCACTGATTATGTACTAATATGTACCACAAATATGTAAAGCGGCTGAAATATGATTACTAAACCAGGAAAGCCACCTCACAAAACAGCGTCATCCCGGCCAATATTACTATTGCCAACAATCGGTTGTCTCCATCCACTATAATCGATGCGTTTGAGCCGAGTTCTACGCGAAAATCGACCGCAATACGAGCAAATACACAAAAATGTTGTTCTTCACGCTCGATTACATGTTGCAAAACCGGTGAAAGCCTACTTCGAAACAATAAAATGAGAAATGCTACGCCAGCCACCGTATTCCCCAGACCTTGCACCTTCTAATTACTACTTATTCTGACATAGTGAGTCAATCGATCAAAAAATGAATCGTTCTTGCAACTACCTGAAAATAGTTTTTTTTTATATTGGTTTTAATTTTATTACCGATTTATATAATATAAAATATAAATATTTTAGTAGTAAATATGGACACAAAGTAAGAATATCTGTATTTTAAAACATTTTCAATAGTTGTACAATTCAAATGATCAAAAAAATACATAAAATTTTTTGTAAACTAAAATAAAGTATTTATTACAGGTATTTGTAAACATTATCAAACAAGAACTTGTATTAATAAAATATTTAAGTACATTTAAAATATTGGTTCAAAGAAAAATGATTGTTATATAACTGTTTACTTATCTTCAATGATTTTATTGTTGATTTCTGTTCAATATAATAATTTATGAAATCGTAGGTAATAAATGTATACGTTTCCCTTATATGCTCTCATAAAATGAACAGAAGTTAGTTTAGGTTCAATCGTCGTACATTTAAGTCAAATAGTTTAAATCTTCGCCAAAATGGAGACGACTTCAACGATCGAATATACGGAAAAATGTGGTATTCCAAATAAAACAAATGTTTTACGTAGAACAGTTGCTATCAAACGTCGATACGCGAGAAATCAATCTCAGGATGATGACAATGACGACTTTCTTGAACAATACGAAGGAGAATTATCTAACTCAGGCGAGCCCGATGCGAAAAAAATATATATGGAGAGCCACTATGAACTAGAAGACGACTTGGATTTGTTGGGAAGCGACTCAGATCAATCGGAAGTTGATTTGAGTGAAACTGAATTGCTGGAAGGGGACTTGGATGAGTTTATTTCATCACTTCCAGATGACCTAGATGAATCGGAATTACTCGCTGATGATTTTGACGGATCAAAATTTTTTCCGATGAATTAGCGACCGTTTACAATATATAAATATTCATTTACTTACAAATAAACTAATATATTATTTTCAGATCAGACGATGCTATTAATAAATCATGCTGTCAATTAAGTATAAAAATTAAACCATTTCTTTGTATTTTATTTCATATACTAAATAGTAAAATCTTATATTCTTGTATAATAAAAAAAATTCTTATATAATAAAAATAACAAATCACAAAATATTCTAAAATTCACCAGTTAAATGATTCTAAATAATAAATCAAAAAATGAAACAATAACTTTAATATAAGTAGAAATCAAATAAACGAATCATGATATTTGTCATTTAAACAAATTGGTTTTGACACATTAAAACACACTAAAAGCCCAATCTACGATATCCCATAGAAAATGGAAAACATTGACACAAAAATGTACTCCTCTTTTGTATCAAACAAACAGCAAAACTATGACAATAATAGTCAGCGATCTATTAAGAAGCACCATCGAATTTGTGAATAAAAATAATCCGGAGAATAGTTTGGATGAATGTTTCATTCATATAATTTAATAAAACTGAAGTGAAGCAACAAACAAGATTAGTTGCTAAACATAACAAGAAAATGAATGCAGTGTAAATCTGAATTCGTGAAAGGATTTTTTTGGAGAGGAAAAAGGTAGGCCTTTTCAATAACATCTGCTATTCTGTGGACCTGGTCAATTGTTGAATGCTTGCTAATAAACCCAACCTGGTGTGTTGATATCAGATTTTTTCTCTCTATGAATGTTGAAATAGATGAAGCATGACTTCACACAGCATCTGTCAGACCTAAAAAGCATTGATATTAATTTCAATAAAGTCTTGTCAAATGCTAATTCCAATTGTTCATTTTTATTTGTTTTTGCAAAGTTCTTTCTAGGCATTCTGGAAACTTTGAAAAATACCCTCTACAATAATTTCTTGAAGTGCGAAAAGACACACGGAATAAACGAGATATTACAACGATTCACTGATTTTCATCCTTTGGGCTGTACGAACAAGTGGATATATATTTTGACATATTCCGTACGTATATTCAATGATCTCCAGTATCTATTTATCTATTTTCCAGTATATTTCAGTATATTAGTAAGTTTCCTTTTTCAAGTTTGAGAAATAATCAATCAACATGCCTCTAAACCATTTCTGACATTTTCTTTCATCACATCAGCCATAGTATTTTCACTCTTTTATTAATTTTTAAATCAATTATCATTGATTTTAGGTTATTTTTCAGTAATTCATGAGCGGAAAATGTAAACTAATCAAGATAGACTTCGAATACTTATTTTTAATACAAATTGGCAACTAAAAATACAATACATAGAAACAACGATATATATTAAACAACAATATGCTGAACAAATAAAAGGTATTTTTACAATACAAATACTAATATTGATACAAAAATAAACTGGTAGCGTTTGTACATTTGTCTTGACCAGTTTCCTTGATCAGTGTGACGGCGGATTAAGATTTAATTAGATAATTAAATAAATTTACAACATAATTAGATCGGAGATAATGTAAATCCTAATATTTTCATCGCAAACAACACTGAGTACGTCTTACTACCCGTCCAAAGAATTGACACAGGTAAAATCGGAGTAATTCATATTAATATTCTAGCTATACTAGTCAGACAGTCATTAGTGAGGGGTTGTTTCCTGGTGCCATAGTGATCAGTAGTTCTCCAGGGTAGAATATATATGATAGACATTGACCTGAAGAGACAGAATTCCAATGATGGCTGAAGATACCAGAAATCATTCTCGAAAACGTTTGAACAGCAACAACGAGCCGACAATCAATTCCGGTCATACTCAGTTTCAACAACTCCATCACTTACATAACGATAACGCTGATGAACCGAATAGAAAACGAATATGCAGTCTTGAAACTCTGAAGTTCAAAATCACCAAGAGAGAAGGTCAATATGAGAATAAAACAGCGGTCGATGATATACGTCAGCAAAATATTCCTTGCGACAAAGAGAATATACCGAGGCGACGAAAAAATGCCCTCGCATTGAGAGGTGAAGAAATGGATGAACTGATGCTGCAAGTAAATGCTCTCTCTATGGACATGGAGCAGACAAAGGAGATTTATAAATCCCACATATAATTGTTACGTAAATATCGTATTATTGTATATACAGTTTTAATAGTATAATTAAATTAGTTTTGTTAGATACTTTTGTTTTATTTACCCAAAATTATTTTCAGAGTCAGAATCGGTATTTGATGACATTAAGTATATATCTCAAAATATAAGGGAATTCAATTATTCATTATTTAATATTTAATTATTGATTAAAATATTGTTAAATTATTAAAAAAGAAATAAAATGGACATATACTTTTGATTTTTTCTTTCCCTTTTTTTTGTAAACATTCTTGCATATTCTTTGCGATACATCTTCTTGTTCTCTGTGTAATATTCCATAGTCTCTGCTTTCCTGACCGCTTACTCTGTTGTCCCACTCATCTTATAACATTAGAACATATAGTTAACTAAACAATATTTAAACGATTTAAAATATCTTTAATGCATTTAGAATAATAGTTATTTTTTATATACTTTAAAGTCGCCTATTTACCAACTAAGGCTTATTTGAATTAAATCTGCTTAACGTAGGCTCCGAATCACGGTCCTCGGCATTGAGTGGCGAGCGACCAATTTAGAAAGAACTCCGGTCTTACCCAGCCTGGTTACTGGCATACCTGTATTATTTTCCCATCGGATTGTACACTCTTGTCTTTTGGACTATCACAAACATATATCTATGACGAAATTTTTCTTAAAAATTTTTAAAAAATATTCAAATATGAGAAAATGGTGGATGATATCGCTCTTTCTATTATTAATAAGTTAAAATTATTGAAAAAGTTTTCACTAGGGTATAAAAAATGATCAATTCTTTAATCACGTGACTTTTAGGTGCTTTCTCATGGGTTAATTTTAACAAGAATCAACCGCCGTCACGATCTCCAAGTTCAAAACCTGTAACTAGATCATCTCTATAATGGAGAAAATGTGCGAATATATGTCCGCCATATTATTGCTTTTTGTTTTTCTAATAAGAAAATATATATATTATGAAATATATTAATGTATGTATTATAAACGGAAGTATGTTTTATGATAGAATAATAGTAGTATTCAAAAATTGAATGAAACTGAAAAAACAACCCTGGACAAGGAAGCCTTAACAAGAATAATATAAAAAAAACAATAAGGGAGGAAACGATTTCGGTGACATTATTCGGCTCTTTTGAGAATTCCTCATAGAAAAATTGCGTCAATACCAAATAAAAATATATTAAAAATTCAAATATTTATCTAAAAATAAACTAATTATACTCAACAATATCGAAATATAAACATAAGCAAAACCGAATTTTATATTTATTGATATTATTACAATACCAATAATCCAACTAATAATACACTTGGTTTTATTATACTAACCACATTTAAAATGAAGGGACCTATTGCCGCTAAAGTAAATATAAGGCGTAGTTAACTGAATAAAGCCTATAAAGTACAGTTTTATCGTTAAACTATAGAGTTACTATCGAGACCCTTTCAATATATTATTTTATATTTAAAAGGCAACCAAAAAAGTATTAAAAAGGCTGTATTTTGCTCGACAGTACTAGTTCGAAAAGTGTTCCTTAACATAACGGTGAAACAGTGAAAAAACCATATTCAGCTATGAATAGTCTTTTGCGTCACGGTGTCAACCAACGTGCTCCTCAAGTTAATCCAAACGCGAAGCCGACGGAAGCAGTGAGAAAGAGCACCAGAAAGCGTCGTCACAATATCAACCACACTATAAATATAATTAGTCAGTCTTTGCCGGAATACTCTGAAGAATTCAACGATGTACGAAACAAGAAACGTGCCCTTAACGTGAAAATCCCTATTAAGGAACTCTGGATTGAAACATCTGAAAATGAGGCATCATCTAATGTCAGCGACATGGAACTATCACCAGTATGTACACAGTACGCTCCTTCCATCTACGTTACGCCGAAAAGAGAGAATCATACCCCAGTATTGATGGTAGTAAATAATCAGATAAGAAATGAGACTTGCTCCGAAGAAAAAGTATCTAATGAAGATGAAATAAGTTTTTAACAGTAAAGACAGTATTTTGTTATTTGTTGGCCATCAACAGTAATTTGGCCCATGTACAGGTAACACCATAAAGCATTAGTTAACCTCCCATTTCTCCATGTATACAAATGCTCGGAAATTTCAAGGGTGTAGACATTGTATGCCTTCTCGAATAGTATATAGTTTATCCAGTTTCCTTTAGTACGTCTGTGACACTCAAACACGTGGAACAACAACGATAAATTAAAATATGTCTCCGCCATTGCAACATCGAAACCCTGGTCCCAGGATATTAAGCAGGAAACGGCTTTTTGAAATCGCCAAAACACCATTAAAAACTGCCGAAGAACCTAGAAACAAAAAGATATGTGGGCCTTTACGTACACTAGGAAAATGGACGTGTTATGACCATAACGAGGACAGTGACTCAACAGATAGTGATAGCGCATCATACGACGCAGACAATGACCTCACTCCAGACAGTAGTCCAATCAAGAAACAATTTCCAAGAAACGCATATAAAAATACGGAAATAAATAAAATACTGGGGGAGAACCAGCGGAAATTATACACGGAAAGCATCAAAAAACTTGACCTTATGGATACCGATGGCACGTAATATTATGACATAAACTAACACTTTGTTATATCGTTGAAAATTAGGAAACAATAAAATAAAAATAAATTAAAATGTAATGGTTTTTATTCTATAAAAAATTAAGCACCTAACATTAGGTCTCCAATTAAGCTTTACCATCTCCATATTAAGCTTACATGAAATACCATTTGAGTGTTGTCCATAATATTTTTATAGTCTATTCAAAGTTACTTTGCACATACATCATCTAAATTTGTGACGTCAAAACGTCGCAATGTTGCCGCATCAACTATTGAGTTTTAATAGAATTTGGTTTTGACACGCAAAAAAATTCTAATCTAAATAAAATAATTGAACAAAAATTTTATCAAACATAATTTATTTTAACATTATAGTACATCTAAAAACCACAGTCAATTATATAGCCACAATAGTTTATAGGTTAGAGTTATAACTATTTTGTTTATGTATTCGAACCAATCATACAGTATTATGTCTCTTTTTAACTAGAATAAAATGAGAAGGAAAATATTGTCTGATTCTAAAACGAATTTACAAACTGCGGCGGGTAATATATTAAACATCTTCATAACGTACATACAAAAAAACGTTGAATAGACTATAGGTTATATTTGTTATTAAATGGGTATAAATCATACCCATTTAATAACAAATTAATTACAAAATTAATCAAATTTTCCACCATTCATCACAGATACAATATGAAAACTAATAATCTCTCAATTTATTGTATTTACATTTACTACCTTTACAAGAATTTTCAGTCTACCAAGCCACACTGTACAATATCTGAATAGTTATAAAAATAAGACGGGCAGTAATAAAATAACATGCAGTAAAAGAACGAATAACATCGAATTCCAACAAATTAAATAATTAAATTAAATATTCGGAAAGGATTAATAATCCCTTTAAAAATATTAAGAAGTCATAAAATAATATAAGATAACAGTATTTTATAAAACTAGAAAGTAAAGTGGATACTTTTAAAATGCATATACAAAGAGGTATTAAAGTGTGTTTATTTGTACTATTTCTTCAAAGAACCTTTATTGAATACAGACAATATAAAAATAAATTAAAATGTTTCATGGAAAATAGGATGTAATACCATTATCTTAATTGTACCTGTCGGGCAAAACAAAATTCGTTTGTTCTTAAAAGGATATTCAGAAAATTTCTCAATGTATAATGATCAGAACTACAATAAAGCAATATAATAATATAGCAAGAATACACAAACAAACTCAAACGTTATTCTTTTGAATTCAATGATGAAAACCAGCGACAAAAGCCCCAATGTATAATGCTCAGGACTCTAATAAAGTAGTATAATAATATAATAACAATAAACCAATAAAGTGAAGGGCTATTTTGAATTTATAAATGCAAAACCAGCGACTATTACTATATGAAGATACTGAAATGAAACATTTATTGGACAGAAAAAAATACAGAATTTTTATATTTCCTTTAAAACTAATATTATTGTTAAAAACATATCATCAAATTTAACATAAAATCCAAATAATCTACATGACCTACTGGCTAAAAACGTTCGCAGAGGATATAAATGGTATGGTATGAAACTAATACTACAAAGCCGAGAAATCTCAAATCCTGAATGAGCTCAAAAATTCTTGCAAAATGGCTTTAAGCTTTAAGTAATAATATAAAAAATTGGCGAAAAGAAGAAAGAATTCCTCAGAAATATTCATTGTTATGCGAATGATTAGTTGATTTTTAAACTCCAGCCTACAGCGTTTCAAATATTATACAAATCCTTGTTCATACTAATGAAATTAATTATTATATAAGCAAATAAAAATAATATTAAAATATATTCTTAAAAATTTTTTTTAAAAAAATTCTGTTAAATTTCAATATCAAAAAAGTCCACGAAATTATCAATATTCACTAAAAACTTATCCTAACAAGTCAGCAATTCGTCTCACCGACATTATGGTTTCGATTAAGGTGTATCTTTTCCGCAAAGGTACCTTGTCAAGATAAAACTTTTTTTGTGTTTTAACATAATTAAAAATTATAAAACTGCATTAAAAATAGATAAATAAAAAAATACTCTGTATATCCAACGCAATTCACTCACACGTCCCAAAGGCGTGATGTGAATAAATAAATCAAGTACACATTTGTCTCGCATCCGTTGTACTTTCCAAATTAGGAGAATATTTCTAACAGAAAAATAATTGCTAATCCTAGTCCAAAAAAGCGAGCAAAATAATATTTAAGTTAAAATGATTAAAAGAAAACGGTTAAAATCAAATTAAAGCTGTGTAATTATACATACACTTTTTGATACTGATTCATTAACCTGTTGTTAATAGGATTTATTTTTATGTTTTAATTTACGCAACAGAAAGAGGTATATGCAAACAATAATCTGAATTTTGAAACAATAGATTAGTGTAATTCCTTACTTTTTAGATATTTTCGATTTTTAATAAAAAATATATATCGTTGATTTCTTTCACATAATTCAAAAACAATACGGCCAATAGTAAAAACATTCAATATACGTAACTAGATAACTTATTCAAGGTCGCTAAGAACATAAACATAGAAATGTTATTCACATGTCTCTACATTTAATGTTATTACAGATATTTTAATACAATAACCATAAGGTCGATAATAAAAACTTTCAATATAAACATCAAAAAGATGTACATACAATCAAAAGCGGTATTATAAAAGTAGTTATTATTTTATGACACCTATTAATAAAAAGGACTAAAAGGAAAATATATATACAGGACTTCGCTAACTCTTCATTAGTATAACTGAAACAGTCAGTGCTATATCTATGAACACTATACTAGCAGTTCCAAATATCAACCAAAAAAATTTCTTCAACGCCATTGTGGATATTAAATCAAATATAACTACTGAAACAGACACATCAAAGAAAATGCGGAAAGCAATTTTGATCCACAGAGACAGGTCAGATATGAAACCTGGAAATTCTGAACTGTCAGGACAAAGGAAACGGACATATCCTCTTCCGGTAACATCACAATCGCAAAATATACCTAACGTATTTGAACGCCTCTATAACGGAAGACACAAACCCACTGAAGTTAAGGTTGAATCAGTCAGAAAACAATACGAAGAAAGAAGAAAGTCCATGTTAAATCGTCGAGAATCTATTACATACCCGCCATCGTATAAGAAACATGAGTTCAATGAACCTCCGAAGAAAAAAATATGTCAGCGCTCTTCTACTTTTGCCACAGACCCCAACGATTCAGTTTTTGAAAGACTTTATGCTCAGCGCAAGCAATTGAATCACAAACAGTTAACCGATCATGAAAAACGTACGTTATATTTGGCCATGCAAAAAGAAGAGATCAAACGAGCTCAAGTAGAGTGGATTAAAAAGAAGAAACGTAAATCAAACGATAGTCACATGGACAAAACAAGTTGTAAACCATTAAACACCACAGGGGAAACTTCGAGTTCCCATCATGATACTAGTTTGGAGAGTTTGAAATACACAACTAATATTGACTCTTGTCTGAAACTGAAGAAACAGTCTCTGAACGATGATATTATACATATGATAGACATGCTAAGAAATATACGAATTGAACTTAATAAACCTCATCTTAAACGACAAAACTATATGCTAGAATATTATTAGTTTTGTAGAATTTACTATTGTAAATAATGTATATTGTAATTTTATTTTATACGATATATTGTTTTCTTCAAAATAATTCAATACTTTTACAATTTTAAATATGAATATTTTCAATAATTAATTAGATACATATCAAGTTTGAGATAATTCAATTAAAGTTGTTAAGAATATAAACATAGAGAAGTTAAACACATGTTTACATATTTAAGGTTATTATAGATTTTAAAATTCAATAATAATATGGCCAATAAAAACATTCAATATACGTAACTAGATAACATATTTGAGGTAGCTAATAACAAAAACACATAAAAGTTATTCGCATGTTTACACATTTAATTTTATTACATATATTTCAATTCAATAACAATAAGTTCAAAAGAAAACTTTCAATATAAACATCAAAAAGATGTACATATAATCAAAAGCGGTATTATAAAAGTAGTTATTATTTTATAACACCCATTAATAAAAAGGGACTATATATAGACAGAACATTTTCATTATTTTCATATTTATATAAATTTTAGGGCAGTAGTTCCAAATATCAATTCTATAGATATTACCAGCAGACATCAGCCAACTAAAATACCATTCGATACTCACACAATTTCAAATGAATGTTCCAATTTTCAAAATTATTATAGTAATAATTATTATTATGCAATCATTAGAAGCATTACATTTAGATGGATAACATAGAAAATTAAAAAAAAAACAACTGAATTAATACAAAATGTTCCTTACAATATAACAATTTCAAAAAATGTGACGAAATTAAAACTGTAAAATTATTAAATAAAATGCTCATCTAACATCTTATACATAATATTTCAAACATAATATTAAAAAAGGTGGCCAGGTAGTATTATAAATGAACAGTACTATTACGGTCAAAAGTAATTTTGTGGACCCCTGTAATAAAGTACTCTTTGGCATACCTTCGAAAGAATATATATAGTCAATAGATCATTGGGTCTTCACCAGTTTATCTGAAACCATAATTGATACAACTACCAGTTCTATTTCAATCTTTCATTCTCTTACGGTCACTCAGGAAATCTCTTCAGCATTGACCTAACCCGAAGAATATACGGAAACAGTTTCGATAGACAGTGATAGGATGGAGAAGAAAACTGGTAATACTAATCAGCCTAACGTATTTGAACGTCTCTACAGCAGAAGACACGTGCCCAATAATAATACAGTTAACTCAGTGAGAAGACAATACGAAGAAAGGAGACAAAGCATTGCAAATCGCAGAGAATCCATTACCAATCCGCCCCCACACCAACAGACACGACGGCGCTCCTCCACAGCTGCTCATCCTAACGTCTCCGTTTTTGAAAGACTTTATTCCCAACGCAGACAGTTGGGTCACAAACGGTTAACAGATACAGAAAAAAGAAATTTACATATAGAGAGGCAAAGAGAGGAGATCAGACGAGCTCGAGCAACGTCGATCACAAGGAGAAGAAGAAGTAGATCAAGCAGTTTTGATAATGATAGTCCAATAAGTTCGGAGTCAAACAACGAGATACTGACTTCAGATGAAACCCCGACCCTCAGCCGTGAAAGTTCCTTCGGCGATTTCGTATGTAGGATTCCTTTGAATGTATGTGTTAAGGAGAAGAAAAACGCTCTGAATAGTGAAATTAAACGAATCCAAGACACTGTGAGACATCAGAAAGAAACTGGCATTTTATGCCATTAAATATCCATTATGCCACAGCAATCCAAGGGTTATTTAATTATTTTCATGAATGTAATGTAATAATTCTTATAGAGATTGTTATAAATGTATGTAATTGTTATATCAAACTATTATATGTAAGTTAAAGATTAAAAGGTTTACAAAAAAATATTATAATAAAAATATATACAAATGTATTTTCAGTTCTAAATGTCCAAGTTCCTATAGAAATTAAAATATATAAATTAAAATTATTACGAGTGACAGATATAAACATATAGACTACGAATCAGAAACAACACATACATGAAAGGCTAATATAAAAATTAAGTGAAACAAAAAGAATCAAATAAAGTCATGTACATATTAAAACATTCAACAAATAGCTACTCCATGAGTTTGAATTTAAGCAACAAATATTAAATAAACTAAAAATTGGATATCTGCTTCGAATCAACACTTATATATCTATATTCTTTATTTTTACAACAGTCAGGAAAAATATTGGAAAATATAGTTTTTTTTAAAGTTTTTATTTACAACATTTCCTTGGTAAATTAGAAGTAGGTACTTATCTAGGACAACCGTTGGTCCTTAGTTTTTCTCTAATATAACAAAATAAAGATTCCTCAGTTTTTTGTTGATTGATAAATTAGTACAATTAATTTTATTCAAAATATATTGTCTTATTGTTTATATATGATATGTCCTCACTTTTAATTTTCTTGCTAAGTATAAATGTGAAAATTCTGTTTTATCATTGTTTTTCATGATATTAGATTTTTTGTAACACCTTAATTTATTTATTATTGCATTATCATTTAATGTGTCAGAAGTTTAAAAAAATACATTTTTATATACAACAAATAATTTTTGTTTAATACAACTGTACATCGTTTTACTATATAATATTAATATTATTCTTGTGATTCAGTGGACAATATGCTACGTCCAAGATGCGGCTTGTTCAGTTCGATTTTTATATCCTTCAACATATCGATTAAGAGTTGAAGTTGGTTATTGATAGCCTGTTTGGACTTTCTGCGTGCCTCTAGTGTTTTAGCTGCTTCGTTGTTTTCGTGGCACTCCAAACCGCTGTCGTAACCTGTCTGGTTGTTGTTTCCTTTCACCTGCGAATCTTCGAGTTTCAACGGTGTGAAACCTTCCTCATCTTCTTGGTTAGTCGAGTTACTATCAAATAGTATTCTTCTCGAAGTTGGAGTTTTAAATTCCGCTATGTACGTTGAACTGTGCTGACAAACTTTCTTCGTTGGGGGTTCACTGATCGACTGCGAACCCATCACTGTTTCAGGGCTTGTGATTGGGCATATAGTGTTAGAAAATCTTGGTCCCAGTTTGTGTGGATATTTTAAGATGGAATACAATTCCCGTCGTTTCTCCATAGCTTTTTTCTTGTGTTCATATTGTTTCTTGACGGATTCGACGGTGCTTTCACTGGGTAAGCATCTTCTGCAATAAAGGCGTTCAAACACATTGGTATTACCATCTGGCGCCTGGTTGTGGCTCTGAGTATTGTATAGACGTTTTCTCTGCGATGGAAACGTCGAGCTTTGTAACTGCTCCTCGTTTATATCCCTTTGTAACAACACGGGTTTTCGCCGACAGAGTTTATTTTTAAATCCAGTGAACACAAATTGTGTTTTTTTGTTCATGGTGGTCTCTTCACTAGAGGATTTCAAATTCTTGGGAGATTCGTGTACGGAAGACATGGTAATATCACTGTTAACTCACAACTGGCTGATCTAAGACTATGAGTTAACTGAAAAAATGCTCAATTTATAATTCAGTGGTCAGGTATCACCGAGGCCCTAAACCAATTTGAAACTAAATGAAAATAAAGGTACCTGTTTTGTTTATTTTTTTGCGATGTTTAGCTTTCCGATAAAAACTCCAATAATATTTTTTATTAATAGCAATAACTGAAAACTATAAACGTAATATCCTATGGATAAAAAAAAATAGACAAGTATTATAATTGTTGGGTCTTCCTTCATTAATCGTAGCCGCCCCTTGGATAAATGATTCGAATCAACA
Organism: Rhynchophorus ferrugineus; assembly: GCF_030347505.1. NCBI lineage: Eukaryota > Metazoa > Arthropoda > Insecta > Coleoptera > Curculionidae > Rhynchophorus > Rhynchophorus ferrugineus. Next base: position 1,546,872 of record NW_027472582.1, on the reverse strand, counting down.
CTTCTTTCAAATATATCGATTCTTTATTTATATAACAACAAGGTCAAATATTGAAAAATAAAGTTTTTTATTTTTTTAAATGTCTTTATTTACAACTTTTTCTCGGTGAATTAGAAGTAGGTACTTATCTAGGACAACCGTTGTCCTTAGTTTATCTCTAGTATAATAAAATAAAGGTTCTTCACATTTTGTTGATTGTTGCGTTGATATATAGGTAGATTATTTAAAAAATTAATACAATTAATTTTATTCAAAGTTTATTGTCTTATAATTTATATATGATATGTCCTCATTTTCATTTTTCTTGCTAAGTTCAAATATGAATATTCCGTTTCATCATTGTTTCTCATGATATAGAATTTTTATTAATACATTAATTTATTTATTATTGCATTATCATTTAATGTGTTTAGGTATTAAAAAAATATATTTTATATACAGCAAATAATTTTTATTTAATACAACTGTACATCGTTCTACTATATAATATTAATATTATCCTTGTGATTCAGTGATTCAGGGATTATATCCTTCAACATATCAATTAAGGGGTGAAGTTGGTTATTGATAGCCTGTTTGGACTCTCTGCGTGCCTCTACTTTTTTAGCTGCTTCGTTATTTTCGTGGCACTCCAAACCGTTGTAGTAGCTGTCTGGTTGTTGTTTCCTTTCACCGGAGAATCTTCGAGTTTCATTGATGTCAAGTAGACAGTGGCGACATGGACTAATAATGATAAAATATGTACAACGTAAATAAAATGTTTGTTCAGGTTCTTTGATCCATAAAATATCGCACTAAACGTTTCCAATAATTGCCATTAATAAAAATATATAATTGGAGTTTTATCGGAATCCTAAATGTCGTAAAACAAATAAACAAAACAGGTACCTTTATTTTCATTTAGTTTCAAATTGGTTTAGGGCCTGGGTGATACCTGACCACTGAATTATAAATTGAGCATTTTTTCAGTTAACTCATAGTCTTAGATCAGCCAGTTGTGAGTTAACAGTGATATTACCATGTCTTCCGTACACGAATCTCCCAAGAATTTTAAATCCTCTAGAGAAGAGACCACCATGAACAAAAAAACACAATTTGTGTTCACTGGATTGAAAAATAAACTCTGTCGGCGAAAACCCGTGTTAATACAAAGGGATATAAACGAGAAGCAGTTACAAAGCTCGGCGTTGCCATTGCAGAGGAAACGCCTATACAATACTCGGAACCTCAACCAGACACTAGATAGTAACACCAATGTGTTTGAACGCCTTTATTGTAGAAGATCCTTACCCAGTGAAAGTACCATCGAATCCGTCAAGAAACAATATGAACACAAGAAAAAAGCTATGGAAAAACGACGGGAATTGTATTCTATCATAAAACATCCACATAAACTGGGACCAAGATTTTCTAACACCACAAGCCCTGAAACAGTGATGGACCCGCAGTCGATCAGTGAACCGCCAACAAAGAAGGTTTGTCAACGCAGTTCAACGTACATAGCGGAATTTAAAATTCCAACTTCGAGAAGAATACTATTTGAGAGTAACTCGCGTAAGCAAGAAGATGAAAAAGGTTTCACACAGTCGAAACTAGAAGACTCTCCGGCGAAAGAAAACAACAACCAGACAGGTTACGACAGCGGATTGGAGTGCCACGAAAACAACGAAGCAGCTAAAAAACTAGAGGCACGCAGAAAGTCTAAACAGGATATTAATGATCAACTTCACCTCTTAATCGATATGTTGAAGGATATAAAAATCGAACTGAACAAGCCGCATCTTAGACGAAGCATATTGTCCACTGAATCACAAGAATAATATTAACATTATATAGTAAAACGATGTACAGTTGTATTAAATAAAAATTATTTGTTGTATATAAAAATGTATTTTTTAAATTCTAACACATTAAATGATAATGCAATAATATATAAATTAATGTGCTAATAAAAATCTAATATCATGAAAAACAATGATAAAAGAAAATTTTCACATTTTAAATTAGCAAAAAAATGAAAGTGAGAATATATAATATATAAACAATAAGACAATATACTTTGAATAAAATTAATTGTACTAATTTATCAATCAACAAAAAGCTGAAGAATCTTTATTTTGTTATGTTAGAGGAAAACTAAGGACCAACGGTTGTCCTAGATAAGTACCTACTTCTAATTTACCAATGAAATGTTGTAAATAAAAACAATTAAAAAAACTGTATTTTCCAATATTTTTCATGACTGTTGTAAAAATAAAGAATATAGATATATAAGTGTTGATTCGAAGCAGATATCCAAGTATAATATTTATCTATTTTCCTCGATCCATAGGATATCACATACATAGTTTTCAATCATAGCCATTAACAAAAAATATCTACTGAAATTCAAAATATAGCAAAACGAATAAATAAAACAGGGACATTTGTTATCCTTCAAGTTCAAATTGTTTTGTTTCAAAGTATTATAGGAAAACTGAAGTATAAATTAAACTTTACTTCAGTAAGCTGGCATAGTTTTGGATCAGCCCGTTTTGAGTTAGGAGTGTTATTACCATGTCTTCCGTAAACGATTCTTTGAAGAGTTTGAAATTCTTTTTCAATTCGAAATTGTGCTTGATACATAAAGCGAGTTTTCTTTATTTAAAAAAAATAATATGAAAGATGTAACTATTAAAATTATATATTATATTCCTCAACAAATTTATAACTTGTCTGAAATATTATATGGTAAAGATGAATATGGCTCCTCAACATAACCTTCAAGTAACAACAACTTTTAATAGTATCACATGAATATTTAATTTTTCTCTACTTTTTCTAATTTTATATTAACACTTGCGCGAAATTTTTATTTAATTTCTTTCACGTCAATAAATCAGCAGATTCAAAGCCTCCAATGCTTTCAAAGATACATGGCAATGCCATCTTAAGTGAAACAAGTTGTCTTGAGTGATTTCAAAAGCTTGATGATCGTAAATTTGGCATCGAATACACTAAATCGAAAATTCAAAACAAGGAAGATTATCATGAGAAATAGTAATAAAACGGACTTTTCACCTGTGAATTTAGCAAGAAACGAATACAATAATACAAATAATAAAAGAAACGAGGAGAAAAATTGCAAGAAAATACTATAAAAAATAAGATAAAAAACTGTATTTTCCAATATTTTTCCTGACAACTGTAAAGAATAAAATAGCTCTATTTAAAATAAATAATAATGTATTTTTTAAAATTCAAAGCCTCTATGTTTGATGACAACGATCAATTTGTATTATAAATACAATATTTGTCTAATTTATTGGAACCATATAATATCATAAAGTTTTCAATTATTGCCATTAATAAAAAAAACTATTGAAAACATAGCAAAACGAATAAAAAAACCAGGTACATTTGATATCCTTTAGGTTCAAATTGTTTTATGGCCAGAGTATTATAGGAAAACCGAAGTATAAATTAAACTTTACTTCAGTAAGCTCGCATAGTTTTGGATCAGCCCGTTTTGAGTTAGGAGTGTCATTACCATGTCTTCCGTAAACGATTCTTTGAAGAGTTCGAAATTTTCTAATGAAGAAACAACTGTTGGCAAAAATTCGGAACATGAGTCCGACTATATGAAACACAAGTCGAGTCTGCGAAAGACACTGCCGTTGAAGAGAAAACGCGTAAACAATTCCGCAAATTTTAACCAGACACCAGTGCTTGAATTCTTTTACTGCATAAGACGGTTACCCAGTCAAAGTACAGCAAAAAAACTATATAAATATCAGGGAAAATCCACGCAAGAACGACGAAAACTGTATTCCATTTTGAACGATCTACATAAACTAGGATCAAGATCTTTAAAAGCTACACGCCCAACCACAAGCTTTGAAGCCGTGATGGACCCGCCGTTATCCCCTAGTGAACCTCCACCGAAGAGGGTTTGTCGACGGAATTACGTAGTGAAGTCTAAAACTCCAAGGGCCAGAAGGAGGCTATTTCCGAGTGAACCGAATGACCAAGACGATCAAGATCCATTACCGTTGGAACTCGACGATTCGCCGGTGAAAGAAACCAACAACGAGACAGGTTACGACAGCGGTTTAGAATATGATGAATACCATGAAGCAGCTAAAACACTCGAGGGACACAGAAAGTCCAAACAGATTAATGATCAGCTTAAACCCCTGCTCGATATGCTGAAGAATATAAAAATCGAGCTAAACAAGCCGATTTTGATAAGAACAGTGAAGACCGAAACAAAATATTAATATTATATAGTAAAACGATATACAGTGTATTAAATAAAAACTATTTGTTGTATATAAAAATGTGTTTTTTTAAACTTCTAGCATATTAAATGATAATGCAATAATAAATAAATTAAGGTGTTACAAAAAAATCTGATATCATGAAAAACAATGATAAAACAGAATTTTCACATTTTAACTTAACAAGAAAAATGAAAGTGAGGATCTATCATATATAAACAATAAGACAATATACTTTGTAATATACAATATACAACAGTTGTCCTAGATAAGTACCTACTTCTAATTCACCGAGGAAAAATTGTAAATAAAAACATTTTTAAAAAATAAAAAACTGTAATTTGTAATATTTTGCCTTGCTGTTATATAAATAAAGAATCGATATTTAAAACAAGTGTTGATTGGAAGCAAATATCCAAGCGGCGGTTATGATTGATGATGACCCAAAAATTATATAAAAAGTATAAAAGGTCAACTGAAAAGTCCCCGGTCTGACACACAGATGGCGCTACTAGAAATAAATTCATATATTTTTTAGTTAGCCCTAACCCTCAAGAAATGCGCGTATAAATTTGACAGCTGTCGGATCATTAGTTTGTGAAATATAGCATTTTGAGTGAGGCAACTTTTGTTATTGTGTGAAAATGGATAAAAAATAATTTCGTTTGTTGATATAATATTGCTTTTTGAACGGAAAAAAAACAGTTGAAGCAAACACTTGGCTTGATGGCGAGTTTTCGGTCACTGCCCTAGGAAATTCAACCATCAAGGATCGGTATGTTAAGTTTAGACGTGGTGAAATGAGCACAGAAAACGATAACTGCAGCGGACCCCCAAAAAAGCTTGTCATCGGCGAAAACATTAAAAAATCCACAAAATGATTTTGAATAACTGTAAATTGAAATTGAATAAAATAGCAGACACTAATGATATCAATTAAACGAGTACATCATTCACCAATATTTGGGTATGAGAAAGCTCTGTGTAAAATGGGTGCCGCGCGAGCTAACTTTTGGCCAAAAACAACCACTAGTTGATGATTCGAAGTAGTATTTGAAGATGATCAAGCGTATTAAACCTGAGTATTTGCGTCGATATGTGACAATGAATGGAACATGGCTCCATCATTTGACTCCGAAGTCCAACCGACAGGCATCCGAGTGCTTCAAAGCGTGGGAAAACGCAACAGTCGGCTGGCAAGGTTATGGCATCTGTATTGTCAGATGCGCATGGAATTATTTTCGTTGACTATCTTGAAAAAGGAAGAACCATCAACATCAATTATTACATAGCGTTGTTGAACCGTTTGAAGGACGAAATCGCCGAAAAAACGGCCACATTTGAAAAAAAGAAAGTGCTGCTTCACCAAGACAATGCACTATATCAAAAATCCATGAATTGCTTCTTCATCCACCGTATTCTACAGATTTGGCCCCCAGCGGCTGTTCTCAGATCTCAAAAGAATGCTCGATGTGCAGAAATTTTCTTCGAATGAAGACGTGTTTGCCGAAACTGAGGCCTAATTTGAAGCAAAGGACAAATCTTACTACAAAAATAGTATCGAAAAGTTTGAGGGTCACTATAATTAGTATATTACCCTTGAAGGAAACTATGTTGAATAAAAAAAATAAATTTTGCCAAAAAAAATTGTTTTACTCTGGTAGGCCAGGGACTTTTCAATTGCCATCAACACAAAAATATTATTGGAGTTTGATTGGAATCCTAAACATCGAAAAACAAATAAACAAAAGAAGTACCTGTATTTTCATTTAGTTACAAATTGGTTTATGGGGTGATACTTTACAATTAAATTATAAATTAAACATTACTTCAGTAAGCTCGCATAGTTTTAGATCAGCCAGTTGTGAGTTTAGAGTGATATTACCAAGTCTTCCGTACACGAATCACCCAAGAATTTGAAATCCTTTAGTGAAGAGACCACCATGAACGAAAAAACACAATTTGTGTTCACTGGATTGAAAAATAAACTCTGTCGGCGAAAACCCGTGTTGATACAAAGGGATATAAACGAGGAGCAGTTACAAAGCTCGACGTTTCCATCGCAGAGAAAACGTCTATACAATACTCAGAGCCTCAACCAGACGCCAGATGGTAATACCAATGTGTTTGAACGCCTTTATTGCAGAAGATGCCTACCCAGTGAAAGCACCGTCGAATCCGTCAAGAAACAACATGAACACAAGAAAAAATCTATGGAGAAACGACGGGAGTTGTATTCCATCTTAAAACATCCACACAAACTGGGACCAAGATTTTGTAACACTATATGCCCAATCCCAAGCCCTGAAACAGTGATGGACTCGCAGTCGATCAGTGAACCCCCAACTAAGAAGGTTTGTCAACGCAGTTCAACGTACATAGCGGAATTTAAAACTCCAACTTCGAGAAGAATACTATTTGAGAGTAGCTCGACTAACCAAGAAGATGAAGAAGGTTTCACACCGTTGAAACTCGAAGATTCGCCGGTGAAAGGAAACAACAACCAGACAGGTTACGACAGCGGATTGGAGTGCCACGAAAACAATGAAGCAGCTAAAAAATTAGAGGCACGCAGAAAGTCCAAACAGGCTATTAATAACCAACTTCACCTCTTAATCGATATGTTGAAGGATATAAAAATCGAACTGAACAAGCAGCATCTTAGACGAAGCATATTGTCCACTGAATCACAAGAATAATATTAATATTATATAGTAAAACGATGTACAGTTGTATTAAATAAAAATTATTTGTTGTATACAAAAATGTATTTTTTTAAACTTCTGACACATTAAATGATAATGCAATAATAAATAAATTAAGGTGTTACAAAAAATCTAATATCATGAAAAACAACGATAAAACAGAATTTTCACATTTATACTTAGCAAGAAAAATAAAAGTGAAGACATATCATATATAAACAATAAGACAATATATTTTGAATAAAATTAATTGTACTAATTTATCATTCAACAAAAAACTGAGGAATCTTTATTTTGTTATATTAGAGAAAAACTTCTAATTCACCAAGGAAATGTTGTAAATAAAAACATTTAAAAAAAACTGTATTTTCCAATATTTTTCCTGACTGTTGTAAAAATAAAGAATATAGATATATAAGTGTTGATTCGAAGCAGATATCCAAGTATAATATTTATCTATTTTCCTCGATCCATAGGATATCACATACATAGTTTTCAATCATAGCCATTAACAAAAAAAACTATCTACTGAAATTCAAAATATAGCAAAACGAATAAATAAAACACGTACATTTGTTATCCATCAAGTTCAAATTGTTTTGTTTCAGAGTATTATAGGAAAACTGAAGTAAAAATTAAACAATACTTCAGTAAAATCGAATAGTCTTAGATCAGCCAGTTGTGAGTTAGGAGTGTTATTACCATGCCTTCCGTAAACGATTCTTTGAAGAGTTTGAAATACTTTTTCAGTTCAAAATTGTGCTTGACACATAAAGCGAATTTTCTAATTAAAAAAAATAATATGAAAGATGTAACTATTAAAATTATATATTATATTCCTCAATAAATTTATAATTTGTCTGAAATATTATATGGTAAAGGTGAATATGACTCCTCAACATAACCTTCAAGTAACAACAACTTTATAATAGCATCACATGATTATTTTATTTTTCCCTACATTAATTTTATACTAAAACTTGCCCGAAATCTTTATATAATTCCTTTCACGTGAATGAATCATCAGATCCAAAACACCCAATGTTTTCAAAAGATACATGGCAATGCCCTCTTAAGTGAAACAAGTTGTCTTGAATGGTTTCAAAAGCAAAAAGATCGTAAATTTGACATCGAAGACGCTAAATTGAAAATTCACACAGAATTCAAAGTTACATAAAGAGCTTCAAAACTTTTATCTTTCAAACCATTTATCCTTTTTAATCGTTATAATCAATATATCAAAAAATATCTTTTCATAATATATCACTCAACAGAACTAAGAAAAAAATGTATAGTCTATTCAAAGTTATATTGTGCATACGTCATTTAAATTTGTAACGCCAAAACGTGGCAATATTGCCGCATCAACTACGAGTTGTAGTGCAGTTTGCCTTTGACACACAACATTCTAATCTAAATAAAACAATTGAACAAAAATGTTATCAAATATGAGTTATTTTAACATTATAATACATCTCAAAACTACAGTTGATTATACAGCCACAATAGTTTATAGGTTAGAGTTATAACCTCTTATCACTATAGCTTCCAAGAATTTTGAAAACGTCTGACAACCGGACGATTTTGTTTAACTCGCTCGTTTAAGCGTTTGAACTAATAAGACAGCATTACGTCATTAACTAGAATAAAATGAAAAGGAAAATATTGTTTGAAACGAATTTATAAATTGTGGCAGGCAATATATTAAACATCTTGATGACTTATGTACAAAAAAACACTCTGACACAATCATTCGAATGTTCCAATAACTTTTTGAGGCCTTTTATGTATAGATTCGTTTCGTAAAGACCCGAAAATTCGAGAAGGATAAAATGTAAAAGAAACGAAATATCACTAATAACGGCCAAAATATTTTCAAAAATCATTTAAGTACAGTATAATAAAATTCAAAAGAGGATCGATGGAACTATATTCTAAAATAATATATATATATATATATATATATATATATATATATATATATATATATATATATATATATATATATATATATATATATATATATATATATATATATATATATATATATATATATATATATATATATGTATATATATATTAATGAGTCAGTATAAAAATTGATTATTACTGAACTCACCTGGAATAGGAAAAAGTAATGCAATTAATACTAACAATAATCAATGGTTTATTGTTTATTTTATTATGTTTCTCCGCATTAATTTTAAACTAAATAAGCTTTACTTGCGCGAAATTTTTATTTAACTTCTTTCACGTGAATGAATCATCATATCCAAAACATCCAATATCTTCAAAAGATACATGGCAATGCCATCTTAAGTGAGACAAGTTGTCTTGTGTGGTTTCAAAAGCTTGAAGATCGTAAATTTGGCATCGAAGACACTAAATCGAAAATTTAAAACAAGGAAGATTATCATGAGAAATAGTAATAAAACGGACTTTTCACCTGTGAATTTAGCAAGAAACGAATACAATAATACAAATAATGAAAGAAACGAGGAGAAAAATTGTAAGAAAATACAATAAAAAAATAAGATAATAAACTGTATTTTCCAATATTTTTCCTGACAACTGTAAAGAATAAAATAGTTCTATTTAAAATAAATAATAATGTATTTTTTAAAATTCAAAGCCTCTATGTTTGATGACAACGATCAATTTATATTATAAATACAATATTTGTCTAATTTATTGGAACCATATAATATCATAAAGTTTTCAATTATTGCCATTAATAAAAAAAACTATTGAAAACATAGCAAAACGAATAAAAAAACCAGGTACATTTGATATCCTTTAGGTTCAAATTGTTTTATGGCCAGAGTATTATAGGAAAACTGAAGTATAAATTAAACTTTACTTCAGTAAGCTCGCATAGTTTTGGATCAGTCATTTTTGAGTTAGGAGTGTTATTACCATGTCTTCCGTAAACGATTCTTTGAAGAGTTCGAAATTTTCTAATGAAGAAACAACTGTTGGCAAAAATTCGGAACATGAGTCCGACTATATGAAACACAAGTCGAGTCTGCGAAAGACACTGCCGTTGAAGAGAAAACGCGTAAACAATTCCGCAAATTTTGACCAGACACCAGTGCTTGAATTCTTTTACTGCAGAAGACGGTTACCCAGTCAAAGTACAGCAAAAAAACTATATAAATATCAGGGAAAATCCACGCAAGAACGACGAAAACTGTATTCCATTTTGAACGATCTACATAAACAAGGATCAAGATCTTTAAAAGCTACACGCCCAACCACAAGCTTTGAAGCCGTGATGGACCCGCAGTTATCCCCTAGTGAACCTCCACCGAAGAGGGTTTGTAGACGGAATTACGTAGTGAAGTCTAAAACTCTAAGTGCCAGAAGGAGACTATTTCCGAGTGAACCGAATGACCAAGACGATCAAGATCCATTACCGTTGGAACTCGACGATTCGCCGGTGAAAGAAACCAACAACGAGACAAGTTTCGACAGCGGTTTAGAATGTGATGAAAACCATGAAGCAGCTAAAAAACTCGAGCGGCACAGAAAGTCCAAACAGATTATTAATGATCAGCTTAAACTCCTGCTCGATATGCTGAAGAATATAAAAATCGAGCTAAACAAGCCGATTTTGAGAAGAAGAACAGTGGCCACCGAAACAGAATAATAATATAATATATTAAAACGATGTACAGTGTAGTAAGTAAAAATTATTTGTTGTATATAAAAATGCATTTTTATTACCCGAAGACATTAAATCATAATGTAATAATAAATAAATTCATTTATCATTGAAAACAGAATTGAAATGACTAGATTATAACTAACAGCTGGTTAATAATTATGATTAAAATTACTTTTCAATGAACCATTGATAAAAAAAAACACTAGTCTAAATTAATCGACTTGAATTTTTTATAATTTAATATATAATTAAAATTCATTTAATAGAGGTTATGTTCATGTTTCAACAAAATCTTAAAATCGAAACTGCGTTAACATTTAAAGTTTTATAATTTGTTGAATAACTAAAATTTATAAATTACCGCATATATTATATTTCCCAGTAAATGTATAGTATGTAACCTTCAAGTAATAGCATCATTTATATTTTTCTACACTTATTCGTACATCTATATTGATTTATTTAATTTTAATGAATCAGTAGTGTTTAAAAAAACATAGTAATACCATCTCAAGGGAAACAAGTTGTCTTGAGTAGTTCCAAAAGCTTGAAGATGGTGAATTTGGCAAAAATAATAAACAAATCAAAGTAATGGAGATACATAATTCAAGGTTACGTAAAAAGCTTAATAACTTCAAAAACTTAATAATGTAAACTATCCATTTATCCTTTTTAATCAATATATCAACAAAAATGATCAATATACCAAATATAATCAATATATCAACAAAAATGATCAATGTACTAATAGGAATATCAGCTGAGCATTTACAATATATCACTCAAGAGAACCAAGAAAAAAATATATAGTCTATTTAAAGTTATTTTGTACATAGGTCAATTTAATTTGTGACGCCGAAATGTGGCAATCTTGCCGCATCAACTATGAGTTGTGGTTCAGTTTGCCTTGGACATACAACAAAAGTATAATTTAATTTAACATAATAATACAGCTAAAGCCGAGCTAAACTCGGCATCAAGTCAAATTTTTGCTTCAACTGTATTTTTTCCCTTCAAAAAGCAATAATTTATCAACACGCGAAATCCCATTTCATCCATTGTTTTCGCAATAACAAAAGTCGCTTCACTCAAAATGCTATAATTCACAATATAATGATACGACAGCTGTCAAATTTATACACGCATCTTCTGAGGGTTAGGGCTGACTAAAAAACATATGGATTTAATTCTAGTAGCGCCATATATGTGTCAGGCCGCCGACTTTCCAATTGACCTGTTATAACCTATCTATTACACGTATTATATATTCTACAATATACACACAACTTAGCTTAATACCTAGTTAAACCTATTTACCTATTTGCAATATTATTCTATCTACTAGCAACCGATCACATTTAAGTCGGTACCGAGCAACACATTAGACAGATTTCTTTTGTTCGTTGTGTATATGTTACAAAATTATATTATTAATTTTGTATTGAAATTATATGTATTAGGCGTATAAATTAATTTTAAAGGACTCACAACAGATGGCGCTAATGTGTATTAACGAAAAACTTTTAGTAAATTAAAAAACCAAAAACGCGGTTTATGTTTCGTCGCGTCTTTTATTGCCTTTTGTCGACAATTGACAACAAACACAGGTACTGCTGATCGTAAACCCTTCTCACAAAAATGTACTTTATATTGTTACCACCCCATGTACTTCCATCAACCAACTACCCCCACCATTATTTTTTACGAGTATACTTTAGAGTTTATCCGAACCTACTCTATCTGACGATTACAGACCATCGAACATGATAACCAGTACGTTATCGAAGGTCGCCATGAGAAACGATAACGAAACGGGCGGCGTAAAGCGACGACCTGTCCTGATTAAACGTGGTGTTGGTGAAGCAGTATGCAGTGGTTCATTGCAGAAACGACGGGTGGAGGATGGAACCGCGGATCGTTCTAAAGTAATTCCCGAGAAAAGACCTAAGGACAGTGATCAAACGGTTGAGGAGGTACCCACAAACACGTTCAGCGTCACAACCAGTAAGTTAGTGGTACCTACGTTGGTGCCGTCCAGTCAAAGTCCAGACTCATCATCGTGTAAACAAACCTCGCAAGTGGTTTTTACACAAGCTAATCGAGCACCGAGAATTTCCTTCGGCAGCACGCCGACCATCTTCAGTTCGATATCATCGGCCTCCATTTCTGCTGAAATGTTGATTCGAGAAAAAGTCAATGATCTCGAAAAGGTCCAGTCAAGTGAACGCCCGAAGAGTCATCCACCTTCGCCAGTCTACGTGGCTGACAGAGCAAGCACGTTAAGCAAGTGGTCGTCTTTAAACTCTATTCCGACAGGAGTTCAAGCAACGCCAGAAAAAAGCAAATTCTCCAAAGTTTGGAAAACTGTGGAGAATGATGCTAGATCAACGTCGTCAACGGATACGGCCGAAAGCGTAATTGGCGACGAAAATGAATGGGACCAATTCCAATATATATATCTGCTAAGAGAAGAAAGCACTAACCCCCGAGACATCAAGGAAGACCACGAAGAGGATATGGACGAGCTCATATTCTTAACAAAACCTATGATATCTAACAGAGACGATCGGTAGTTGAATAATTCACCATAGGAAGATGTGATGACATTTCCTATCACATTTATAAATCAAGACCCATGCTATGTTCACGAACTAAGTCACATATTTAACATGTTTAATTTAATTTGCTGTACTAAGAACACAATTTAAGTCAAACATTTACTGTTTTTAATGTTATTCTTTTTTCTAGATTATTTGGTTTTCTTGTCCAAATTTGTACCTTCAAATGAAATGCTATTTATTAAACAGGTTTTTTATTTATCATAGTCGTTCTTTGGTTTTCTTGAGTGAATTTAAGAAAAAATCTAGAAGATACCTTGCAAGTTCGATTCTGACAGCTATATGTTCAAAATCATCGATCATTTCTAACAAAATCATTTAATGTTCACTTAATTAGGTCTTATAGATATAATTTCATGGAATTTTCTATATGTACAATCTTTATATAACAATACAATATAATTAAAATGAAAGACTGTGTCCAAGAATTTTTAATGAGATTTGTTATATTATTATATGGACAGAAATAAATTTTCTTATAAAAACTGAGTAATCTTACATAATATCTACAAAGCATCGTTGTTACTAGAGTCGTGAATATTTATACCAAAATCCAAGAACATACAAGACAAAATCGAGAGGATACCTTGCAAGGTAGGATCTGACAGCTATATATTCAAAATCGTTGATAATTTCTAACAAAACCATTAAATGTTCACTTAATTAGGTTTTATAGCTACAATTTCATGGATGTTTATAAAGCTACGATCTATATACCTCTATTATTATGGATTACAAAAATATTAAATGATATTTGTTATAATAACAATTGCAAAAGTCCCCGGCCTACCATAGTAAAACACATTTTTTTGGCAAAACTAGTTTGTGTCCCTCCAACTTTTCGATACCATTTTTGATGCACGATTTGACTTTTGCTTCAAACTAGGCCTCAGTTTCGAAGATCACCTCCTCATTCAACGAAAATTTCTTCCCAGCAAGCTTTCCTTTGAGATCTGAGAACAGGAAATAGTCGCTGGGGGCCAGATCTGGAGAATACGGTGGATGAGGAAGTAATTCGAAGCCCAATTCATAGATTTTTTCCATCGTTTTCACTGACTTGTGACACGGTGTAGTGTCCTGGTGAAGCAGCACTTTCTCTTTCTTCAAATGCGGCCGTTTTTCGGCGATTTCGTCCTTCAAACGGTACAATAACGCTATATAATAATCGCTGTTGATGGTCCTTATTCCATGCACATCTCAAAATACAGATCCCATAAGCTTGCCAGCCGACTGTTGCGTTCTCCCACGCTTTGAAGCGGGTTCATCGTGTGCAGTCCACTCGGATGACTGTCGATTAGACTTCGGAGTGTAATGATAGAGCCATATTTCATCTATTGTCACATATCGACGCAAAAACTAAGGTTTATTAAGCTTGATCATCTTCAAACACCGCTCCGAATAATCAACTCGTCGTCGTTTTTGGTCAAAAGTGGCCTCCCGCGGCACCCACTTTGCACAGAGCTTTCCCATACCCAAATATTCGTGAATGATTTGATGTAAACGTTCAGTTGATATCTCTAGAGTATTCAAGCATATTAAATGAAATTTATAATACTATTATATAAATGGAAACTAATTTTGACAAACAATAATTTGTATCCAGCTTTTAACCCAAAATCAACCTATTAGGAATGGATAATGATATTCAAACATGTCCTGCTTAGTTCCAAAATCCTACTCACTGGGACATGTGTCTGTCGGTGAAGTAGAACGTGCGTCATCTTCGCTAAACATCCAGTTCTTCTCCCAATCAATTTGATGGCGTCTCAATGGTTCATTATCCTGTTCTCTGCTGCCAGAAGGAGATGGATCATCGCTGTTAGTTTTCTCACGGTTTTCACTCGATGGATTATGTCTTTTTGACACAACAAACGCAAAGACATCTTTCCTTTCATTTTAGACGGCTCTTTTTCGTTTTCGACGCATCATTCCACGTTAGAAAACTGCCTCGTATTCGCTTGTTTTGTCGGTCTGGAGGTTCCTCATTGTTGGCTGCATCGGGTATTCCTTCTGGAGTGTTTCCTGTCTTCTTCTCATCAGCCTTCACTAACCTAAGGAGACTTAAACAATGCGGTGGTAGTTTGAATACATACCAGATATCTTCATCAGGTAACGGTACTGTATGGCGGAAAAGCAAGAATAGGAAGAGTTATTTATTTAACCCTTCTCATAAAATACTATGTTAGGTACAATTGCAATCAATAAATTAAAATTCCGGTTAGTTTCATTACTGGATGAATTTAAACGAAAGGATCTACAACCTATAAAATTTACACTAGGATTGAAGTGAAAGGACATTTCTAAGAATATTAAATGAAATTTATTTTATTATTATATGAACAGAAGGAATTTCCTTACAAGAACTTTTACAAAAAGTTATTATATTGTGAATAAATGTTCCAAAATCCAAAGTAGGATAATATATGTAGAGTGTGTGAAAATTTTCAGTTATTTTGCGTATAAAAATAGAAATTTAGTTAGATAATAAATCTCAATTAAATCACTTTTTCAAAAATAATTAAATATATTTCTTAAAAATTTAAAAAAAACCTTTATTTAAAAATAAAAGTATATTTAATAAAAGTAGATATTTTTCCTAGTCGTTGCAAAAAACATGAATATTTTTCTGGGAGGCTTTTACTCTTAATACTTTAAATACTTTAAGAATTACCGAAGCTCTTTTTGTTGATTATATTTAATTTTAAGAGAATTATTAGTGTAATGGAATAATAAACAAACAAAACCAATCTTCTGGCTTTATTTCAAATTCTTAGGAACACATTGTTACTAAATCAATTAAATAATTGTAGTACAAAAATAAGAGGAATGAATATTACTAACACTAATGGTGATAAACTATTACATAGTTAAAAAATTAGAATCTTAATGATAAAAAATAAAAGAAATAAAATAAAGAAATAAAAAAATTAAAAAAAAAGAATATTTTACGTTCATAAAATTAAAAACTTAATATAAAAAAAATAATACAACTAATCTGTGTATAAATTAAAATAATAAATTAATCCATTTTGTCGTTCTGTTGCTTCAGATAAACCTCCTGTATCTTAGTCTGCAGATAATCGACCATCCCTCTCACGTCCTGTTCTGTTTGTGGTGGAAATGGCTCCGCAGTGGGAACCGAGGACATATCGTCATCGAGCCAGTCATAATCGTCATGGACAAGCTTCAGAAAATTATGACTCTGGTCGGGAGTGTCGGTTCGTTCCGTCGAGGCCGTGGAAAAGACATTAGAATCATTATCATCATCATCTTCATCAGCCTTACTGACGCTGCTTTTGTTCCTTTCTGCTTCCCATCGCTTCATTTCTGCACGTTTTTTAGCTAAATAGACAGTTCGACGTTCAGAATCGGTCAGTCTCTTGAAATTCAACTGTTTTCGCTCGGCATATAGCCGTTCGAAGACCGGAGTGCTAGGAGAGGCGACCGACGATTGCGGGTGGAGAACTTTCTTCGATGGGGGTTCAGATTGAGCCGATCCTCCTGGAGAAGAGTACTTATCGGTCAGGGATTTCGTGCGATCCAGACTTCGTTGCCTAATAGAATCCACCAGGTCCTCACTGGGCTTACGCCTTTGTTCGTAGAGCCGGTTGTAGACGGTCTGGTTGTTGTTATTCGTTTTTGTCCTATCAAAGCCGCCTGTATGGGCACAACAGTAACAGCGTTTCCTAACAGTTGGAAGAGATTCATCATTCGCTGGTTTCGGAGCGTCCCTGTCTCTCTTTATCAAAACAGGTTTCTTTAAAACGCCACCGTGTTTCTTTTTCATGAGAGGAAGCATCGCATCGTAATCGGCATCTGATAAAACTAAGCCGTATCTCTCCCGTAGTATTTGCTGCACTTTAAAACGATACGACTTCTCTCTCGTATAACAATCAGCCGCTTGGACTTCCTGATAAGTTTTCGACATCAACGAAAATATTTCACTTGTATTCATCTTGGTAGAGGCACGCTTGAATATCTCGTACTGTCGATGGTTGTGATCAAACTAAACCGATAGTTCTGCTTCAATACTTATATACGGAGAAAGTAACGGGGGTTAGACCGTCGGGGGTGCCATAAACCAGGTAGGAATTTGAAGAAATATATAACTGTTCTTTGAAGAATAAAAGTTTATTTATTTATATAATTAGTCTTATTGTTTTAAACCCTAATAAAATATTTTTAACAAAAAAAATTAACCGACTTCAAAAAGTAAATAAGAAACTCACTAAAAAGTAAAAAACGATTTGTACTTTGTAAAAAAATATGTGAAAACTTTCCACGTGCCTTTGAAATTTGAGTTTTTCGCTCGATTTCCCCCCTACACCCATCAAATCATGACTTGGTTACAATGGGACCACCTCGGAAATGCACTCTTTCGGATAAAAAAATTATTTAAAAAATCGGCCCATAATCGACGGAGAAATCGGCCAACGAACATTTAAAAAAATATATACAGTCGAACAATCTTTCTTTTTCGAAGTCGGTTAAAAATATTGTTTGTTTACGTAGTAAAATGTTGCATATTAAATTAATAAAATATTAATCAGATTATTTTTTGAACCTTATAACAATTATTTCGATTATTTACTACGTCTTTAACCTACATTTTGGAAAATCAACAGTTAATATAATGATTGTAATACATTTCTTTAATATACATTTCCAAATTGTAAAAAATAAATTACCTAATTGTGTTCGTTGCTGTTTTAATATACATGCTAAAGAGAAATATCAATTTCAAAATTGTTTTATTCATATATTCTCTATTTTAATATACACACATTTATCATTACACATGATATTATTGTCATAGTGTTCAATGGCATAATAATTTACACTTTATTGAATATTGAAAGTTACTGGAAATTAGATTTAATTAAATGCAATTTAAAAAATGTTAGTGAGTGTTAGTTCTTGAGATAGTTTGCATATATTTTAATATGTCTTATGAATCAGACATTTGTTATTTTAATTAATATTATGTATTAAATAGATTTCTGATTTCATATTGAAAATACTGTGAAAACAAGTTTTAGTAAAATATCATTTTTAAATTAGTCCCTTTATTCTATCACTAGCTATTATACTATTATTAGCCTAATAAACAACTTCTTGCAATTTAAGAAAAACTTACTAAGAAATTCGGAATATTGATAGAATAGTGTATTTTGAATAGAGGTCCGTGACATACTAGGGTTTGGACATTTACAACAGGTACTATCAATACTGCAATAAAATTAACAGTAAGGGTAGCACGAGGAAATTTCGCCAGGCTGTATTTTGATGAAAATATTGTAAAGGTATTCTTTGAAAAGCATATTGGCGGAAAAATATTTGTCATTTATAGCTATTAAATAATTCAGGGAAGTACTGCTATTAAAAATAAATAGATCCTTGGGTCGGGCGTTTTCTATAGACATATTGATACATTTCAAACATAAATATTTATAAAGGGACCCAACATTAATACCAGGTATTAATCAAATCCAAATTAAATATTATAAAGATATTAAAAAAATATTAATAAAGCCGAAAAATTGGAAATATGAACTTTGTTCGGAATAATACTTTCCAACAAATATTAAAAAAATTATATTTTATATCACTACATAGTATAAAACAAAGTCGCCTTTTCTGTCCCTATATCCCTATGTGCGCTTAAATCTTTAAAACTACGCAACGGATTTTGATGCGGTTTTTTTCAATAGATAGAGTGATTCAAGAGGAAGGTTTATATGTATAATGCATGCATAATATACTAAGGCAACATTGCTAATTTTAGAGGTTTCTAACGTGATGTCGTAAATTAACCTATTTTTTTAGGCTTATTTAGCAATTAGCAAAAACGCTGCCTAACCCTACGAGTTAGATCAAATTAATGTACTACAGTATTGTACACCATAAAAAGGTCTACAAAAAAGTCCGCGATGGTACATGTTTATCTTTTAGGGATAACCCACATTAACCATTTTTATTGTTTACTATTTACGTGAGAAAATGGCTTATTTACGAAGCTATTTTAAGCAATACGGCATTAATCCTTATCGAATTAAGTACCTTAAATACAGTGTGCAATTAATATAGATCAATATGGTTCCTTACAGCATGTAAATTAAACAAATATTTTCGGAGATATTACAAATTTAAAATTTGCGTTTAAAAATGTGTAATGTAATAAAAATTGTATGAATTTAGATATTCCAAAGATAGCAGGAAATCTTCATAGTAAGTATAGGGGAAGAGGAATTGTTTTACTCCAAATTTAATGCGTGCAGGCCAAGGGCAGTAATGAATGAACCAAAATTACTGGATCGATTTTAATCATGTTTTTATTGAGTGACATAGGCATATATATTTTATGCCCGTGCAAAGTCGGAGCGGGCCGCTATGTTTTTATATACAACGTTCATATTTTTTCTGTAGTGTATTTAATTTAGTATCAGCATTGCACCCGTGCGAAGCCGGGGCGGGTCGCTAGTTTTCAATAAACGTCTATTGTCTAAAGCTTAATGATTATAGTACGAATGATTGTTCAATCTAGTTACTGATATTTTTTTTTATTAACCTCATTAAACGTCAACAATCTGGCAGTGGGCAATAAGTATTACTATATGTAGATGTAGAAGATCACTTCAGTAAGTGATATGCTGTACAACTTATAATCTAAATCTTATTTTAGATATTATTCCTACTTATTATAAAAACTACTCTAGCTTATTCTAAAGATTATTAAATCTCACTCTATGTGTCTATTAATCAGTTCGTATTTGCGTTTGCGTTTGAGCCTACGCACTTCAGTGTCATCGCGCACATTTAACTGTTTGGCGAGTGAATTGAGATGCACTTTAAGTTTTAAATTCGTCATAAAAGGACTACATCACGCAACAATAAAGTAAAATGCGTCAACTGTGACGGTACCATCCTGCAAATTATAGGGGATGCCCAGTTGCAACAAAAATTGCATCGAGCACTGAGCGAAAAAAGGTTACCGATATGAGTAAAATAAGTATATTGTTTAATATTGACAATAAAAAAATTGAAAATAATAAAAAATCGCATGTTTAAATTTCATCATTCCATGTAGTCATGAACTATAACATGGAAAATGTAGGACCATCGTTTAATCTCTCAAAATGTCATGTAAACAGGAATCCACTAACTTTTTTCAAATATACTTTTATTTTTCTTTACTTATTATTAAATACCAACCCAACAGCTTCATCGACTTTTTACACTCGGGGTTTATACAATTTCCTAACAAAAATGTAAATACACTTTTCATTGTATAACTTAAAAATCGCAAGGTTGTTGTAAGGTTGAACAAAAATGGCTATAACCCCTTCACGTTTACAATTCAGCGTTTCGAGATTCTATATAATCACTATCAATAACAATAAAAATTGAGAATGTCAAAAATTCATGGAAGCTTTTGATTTAGTTTGATGTCTGGTGAATAGAAAACGTCTAAGAAAAATTGTTCTTGCTTAAGGACTAATAGCAATTGATATGGTTCTAGAGACATATTTTAACAGGTCAGTTGCAAACTATCCGGCCTACCATAGTAAAACATCTTTTGGCAAAAATAGTGTTTTTTTTTATACAACATAATTCCCTTCAAGAGTGATGCATTGATTATAGCGACCCTGCAACTTTTCAATACCATTTTTGTAGTACAATTCGTCCATTGCTTCAAAAGACGCTTAAGTTTCGTCGATTACCTCTTCATTCGACGAAAGTTTCTTCCCAGCGAGCATTTACCACTAAACTAACCATAAACTCACCATACCAATCCTTGATGGTTGATTTTCCTGTGGCAGTGTTCGGAAACTCGGCATCAAACCAAGTTTATGCTTCAACTGTATTTTTCCCTTCAAAAAGTAATATTTTATCAACACGCGAAATTCCTTTTTATCTATTTTTCTCACAATTACAAAAGTTGCTTAACTCAAAATGCTCAAATTCACAAACTAATGATCCGACAGCTGTCAAATTTATACACGCATCTTTTGAGGGTTAGGGCTAACTAAAAAACATATGGATTTAATTCTAGTAGCGCGATCTCTGTGTCAGACCGGAAACTTTTCAACTGACCTGTTATCAATATTTAAGTTATTTATTTGAGTTAATAGAAATAGAGATCTGTGGTCAAAATTCGACGAAAATTTGATAAGTTAATCATGTTTCCCTCAAAACAGTAAAAGGAAACATTTAAAAATGTTTAAAAATTTGTTTTCATATTATTTTCAATATAAGATCAGAAATGTATTTTATATAACATTAATTAAAATAATAAATGTCCGTATACTAAAACATATTAAAGCCGGCTTGGTGGCGTAGTGGTAAAGGCGACAGGACGGTCATCCTACTGTTGCGATAGCCGCGAGTTCGAATCCTGCTTGGGCATGGTCATAAATTTATGTTTCTGATTGTTTAATATTTGTGATTATCCTAGGCAATAGTGTAAAATCCGACAAGGAAAATGATCCCAGTCACGCCGGTAACCAGGCTGGGTAAGACCGGATGTCGTCTGGGATGTATTTTAAAGTTGGTCCAGATGGTAAAACATGGTTCCTAGTTGGTAAAAGAAGACTTTAAATGTGTATATAAAAAACCATATTAAAATAACTATCTCAAGAACTAACATTCACTAACCTTTTTTAAATGCAATTAATTAAATTAATAAAGTTTCAGCTAATTAGTAATCGTTAATTATTTATTTATTTAAACCCGTCACCCTCGTGGGCTATTTAGGGTTCTTGGGCTATTTAGGCATAAAGTTTCAATAGTCAACAAAGTATTGGTAACTTCAAATTACTACACTAGTGGGCATTATCAAACAACAAAATATCATATAGTCACATATCTTATAACACTAATCATTAAACAGCTTAAAATTAATTAATGCTTTAAAATGTTTACAAATTTGCTGTTAATAATTCATAATTTCTTCTATTTGTCATATGTGTTCCATCTATGCAAATTATGTAGTTATCTCTAGTACAGCGATAACAGGTCAACTGAAAAGTTCCCGGCCTGAAACCTAGATAGCGCTACTAGAATTAAATCAATTAAAGTGGTGAAATGAGCACCGAAGACGGTGAACGCAGTGGACGCCCAAAAGAGGTTGTTACCGACAAAAACATTAAAAAAATCCATAAAATGATTTTGACTAAATCTGTACATCATATCATTCACGGATATTTTGGTATGAGAAAGCTCTGTGCAAAGTGGGTACCCCGCGAGCTCACTTTTCACCAAAAACAACGACAAGTTTATGATTCAGAGCAGTGTTTGAAGATGATCAAGCGTAATAAACCCGAGTTTTGCGTCCATATGTGACAATGGATGAAACATGGCTCCATCTTTTTACTTCGAAGTCCAATCGACAGTCATCCGAGTGGACTGTACACCATGAACCCGCTCCAAAGCGTGGAAAACGCAACAGTCCGCTGGCAAGGTTATATCGTCTGTATTTTGGGATGCGCATGAAATAATTTTGACTGGCTACATTGAAAAAGGAAGGGCCATCAACAGCGACTATTACGTAGCGTAATTGGACCGTTTGAAGTACGAAATCGCCGAAAAACGGCCGCATTTGAAGAAAAAGAAAGTGCTGCCTCACCAGGACAATCCACCGTGTCAAAAATATATGAATTGGGCTCAGATCTGTCCCCCAGCGACTATTTCCGATTCTCAGATCTCAAAAGAGTGCTCGCTGGGAAGAAATTTTCGTCGAATGAAGAGATGAACAACGAAACTTTGGAGGGTCACTATAATCAGTGTATCGCCCTTGAATAGAATTATGTTGAATAAAAAAAACAATTTTGTCAAAAAAAAAATGTGTTTTACTATTGTAGGCCGGGAACTTTTCAATTGACCTGTTAACTGTATTCGCATTGTGATGATTTGTTTTTCAAAGAGAAACCTTAGTCAAATATATTTCTCAACAAAATCCGGACATGTAAACAATAGAAAAGCCAAACATAAAAAAATAAAATGAAATTTTATTAGTCTTGCTCACTTTCTTGTAGTCTTGGAAGAACAGTGTCAAATGTTCGGTAACCGAACTAATTCTTGGATATTAATGACGTGGTATAACGATTTAAATAAGCAACTTTTACCGAAACTTCCTATTCAATCGGCCCACGCATAATCCTACAGGTTGCAGGCAGCAGGTAACGTATTTGTATAAATTCTTGCAAAGGCTACGCTAAGCAAAAGGCGAATCTACCTGAACGTGGGCCAGCGCCATTACCCGATACCAGCCAAACTACCGGTTCCACGTTTTTTTTCCTTCGCCGATTGTCTTTTGTCTCGTTTGTTCTCGATTACCGCCACCCGGTCGGTGTGTTATTCCTTAAATTTATGTAAATAGCTCGGCCGATTCGATTTTGGAAGGTATGGCCCTGGAAGGAAGTGCATTTCGCGTTGTCTAAGGCGACGCCTACTCGACCGACGTTTTTATCGAGGAAATTGCGAAGGCGCGGTGTTAGTCACTTTGTCTGTTTGCGAAATGTGCTCGGACACGTTTGGTGGAAGTACAGTAGGTTTTTGGGTTAGTACTGATAAGGAGAAACAGTTAACAAAAGTTAATTTAAGGTGTTCTGGTCTAGAAATGTGAGAAAGTCAATTTTTTCATATTTTCAAGGGTTAACCCTTTATTATTATTTATTATTTTCGGATATATTGTCTTTTTTTCTTCGACTGACATGATATCTCAAGTTAGTGGACTGAACCTACTGTTTAACGTGGGCTCCGAACCACGGTCCTCGACCCTATCGACTGGCGAGTGATTAACTTTAGAAATCATCCCAGAAGACACCCGGTCTTACCCAGCCTGGTTACTGACGTGGCAGGAATCATTTTCTCTATCGGATTTTACACTTTTGCCTAAGACAATCACGAATATTAAACAATCACAAACATAAATTTACGACCATTCCCCAGCAGGATTTGAACCCGCGACTATTGCAACAGTAGATGGACCATCCTGTTGCGATAGTCGCGGCTTGATTATTAAAAACAGAAATTGATATAGAACAACAAAACAGAACAGTAAAACATCCACAGAAAAAATTACTCTGTACTGATTTTATATACTAGAATGTTTGCAATATGATTTAATATTTTTAAATCTAAATTTGATAAAAATTTAAAAATTAAATCACTGATGCAAGAATTCAAAACAATTACACAAACATGAGCTTACGAGGTTTGACAACATCCAGAAGACTGGCTAATAAGGTGGATGCTGCAACACTTGCTTTTTGCAATTATTTTTTAAAATTTTATGAGAGAAGGCGTTGTCTTAATTTAAAAAACTATTATTTTCCCTAAATACTAGTATTTCATCACGATTTTTTATAAATCTAGCTCATCCACAAGGTTATGACAGTAATCTGAGTTTGTTGTTTTAGTTCTTAGTAAACCAAAATCTAGAACAAAGCTTCCTATATACTAAGAAATGACACAAAAATTATTTAAATCGTTTTTCAAGTTGCGTTTGATAGGTTTCTGTTCAATTCTTAGTAAATTCAGCATCCACTGATGCATACAGCTGCCTGAATTTCATAAGTTTAGTCAATATATTGACTATACTAACTGACGAAACTGACTATTTAAAAACCTATTAATCCTAGAATGAGTAATTCATTAACTTTGAGAGGAATAAACTTATATAGAGCACCATCAGACAGTATAACAAAGTATTACTTTAGCTATGGGCTTTAATACATCTTTCTCAAGTTTAGTCATCAATTTTTGTTCTAAAAAATAGAATTTATTATTTTACAACAATGGAATTAAATTAATATTTATTGAAATTTTGAAAAAAAAATCAAGAAAAAAAATTAGCGATTGTTCAGCTC
The DNA here is from genome assembly GCF_030347505.1 of Rhynchophorus ferrugineus. Classification (NCBI taxonomy): domain Eukaryota; kingdom Metazoa; phylum Arthropoda; class Insecta; order Coleoptera; family Curculionidae; genus Rhynchophorus; species Rhynchophorus ferrugineus. The sequence goes on along the minus strand of NW_027472582.1, from coordinate 1,521,753 downwards.
GACACAAATATGGCTGTACTAGTTTTTCTTGAAGATTGTATAGGTTACTCAAATAAGGCTATCGCTTTAGGAATAATTGAAATATATATATTGTATATATTCTATATATATATATATATATTCTATATATATATATATATATATATATATATATATATATATATATATATATATATATATATATATATATATATACATATAGAAATACGAGCAATTATCTTCAGACAATTTAAAAAAAAAAAATTGTCAGAAGTGGGATTCGAACCCACGCCCTCAGAGAGGACCAGAACGCTCATTCAACCTACAAAGTAGGCAAGGAAACCTTGAGTCTGGCGCCTTAGACCGCTCGGCCATCCTGACATGTTGAAATCAATTGCATTTGACTTTGACTATTCACTGATATAAACTACGGACCAGTTTACGATATAGTTAAAAATATTAATACGCAAAAATATAATTTAGGATTCACTTTTAAAAATATCCTAAACACCGAATACTGCGAAATTCATTATAGTTTTGATTCATTAAATTTTGAACTATTAATAGATAACAGATACAGAATTGCACCAAAAAATAAAAACAAATAGCTTATGTAAATTGATTTTTTTTTTAAATTTATAGATATTGTAAGAATTTAATGCAAACTTCAAAGACTAATTATAAACTCTGTTATATGTATACAGTATTACAGCTAACGTAATAGAGCGAATTAAAAAAAAAATATATGCAATAATTACGTTTTCACTCATAAATTATATCAATATATATCAAAAATAAAATTTAGTTTTTGTAAATAATATTTCTAATCGTTATGATTGGAACAAGAATTGGTTACGTATACGTTTAATAATTTATCGAACTAATTAAATTGTATTTATCAGATTTTTCATAGACGAAAAAAAGACAGAAAAAAATTGTCAGAAGTGGGATTCGAACCCACGCCCTCAGAGAGGACCACAACGCTCATTCAACCTACGAAGTAGGCAAGGAAACCCCCTTGAGTCTGGCGCCTTAGACCGCTCGGCCATCCTGACACATACACAAATGTGTGAAACACAAAATCACCGTATCCTTTTTCCGAGATTCTATTTTAAAATCTAGGTAGTGTCATTCGGAATAACATCTGTTTACATTTGTATTCTCAAAATAAATTAGAAATAAAACTATTTTTATTACGTAACTTTTTCTGGCATATGGTAATTAATCATAAAGAATTTCTAATACTGGGAGTTACTAAAATACTGAACAATTTTGACATTTTTTTTTTGAGGTCTTGAAAATAAAATTGCGTTTGAAGAATGAATGTTTTCACTCGTTAATCCGAAATTATTCTTAAGACGACCGATCTGACGATTGATTGATAGGTTATGTTGTTGTATGTGTATTTATATCAACGTTTTTTTGTTCTTACAAATCAAATAGATTATTAATATACACTGATTCATATAAAAATATTAAGTATTGCAATGGAAACGAGAATAATGTTGGTTTTGAAGACTATTTTTTGTTTTCTGAATGTGTAGAATCAATTGGTAGAGTTCAATCATTGCTTAATGAAATCTATAATGTATTTCGGACAAATGGTAATTAAAAGTTTTAAATACAATGTAACAAAGCTAAAAGCACCAGCTTCTATCGAGCCCAAATCTTACAAAAAAAACATAAGAAACAAAAATTTAAACGATATGAACCAGAATTCATCCATAATTCCCAGAAAAAAAACCCATGACTATAACGAAGCTAATCATTGGTATAATTGGTATAATGACTTTGGCGATGGTACTCTTTCGAAACTAAATTGCTGAATAGTTAAGGGAATGATGGCTGTCTCACATAATACCTGTTGCTTATGACCAAATCATCTTATGGCCAATTACGTTGGGTAACGTTAGGAAGTGGGTCATTAAACATTTGTTATTCTTATCTCGTAAATGTCCAAATGTTGATATTTTATTTATTTTATTGATGTATCAGTTGAAAATGATATCAGTCAGAAATGATATAGGTTTCGTAGAAAAGACAGATATATAATTAATATCTGCGAAAGTTAATAGTATTTTTTTATTAATTACGTCTTGTATTAGATATGCTTAGTACAATATTAATTTAGTCCTCCTTAATCAATACACCAGCGAGGAAAGTACGAAATGAATATGTCACTAAGTATCAGTATGGCATCAGTATGTATGTATTTTCAAATTCTATGTGCAAATTCGTGTGGTTTGATTCGCTTCAATATTTGCTATATAATTTTGCTTCCAAGTTGCTATGATTTAGTAACCTTATTTAACATATTTTTAGCGAAATCTTGGATAATTTCGTAAATGCATTTGATCTCAAGGCCATCTTGTAGTTTTTCGTTGATTAAGTAGCGATAAACATTGGCAACTAATCACAGAACTTTGTTATGGCAGGGTTAGATTATAGTCGGTTTGATCTCTTAGTAAAACCCAATATTTATATCCCATACGTCCAAATTGATTATTGATTGGTGTAGGACATCCACTAATACACTGTTGGAAAATATAGGATTTAAACGGTGTTAAAATAACCCACGAAGAAGTCTAATGGAATTTCCAGATATTGCTTTTAAAAGAATATAATAAAAAAGGGTGTAATAAAATCAAGGAAGTCTTATTATTTCAATCTGTGTATTTAGATGAAACATGGGTATATCTGAATCAGAATCTACTACTTACTATCTGAATGGGACATTGGGTCACTCATGAAAAGATGATAGTAAAGTCTTAAGACAATGAAAGTTGATGGAAAAACGTAAACGTTGAAATAACAATTGATTATTTTTTGTTACTCATAATATTTATTAATAATTTATTGCAGATATATTGTTCTTCATCCTAACAACAGAAATTAAATAGATATGGGGTGTGCCAAAGAATTATTACAATAGACATTCTGGTCGAAAAGGGTATACATGTAAGAACTGTCCGGATATGTGTAAAGAAACATTAGAGAAAAAAGATTAAATAATTTAGGTAAAAAGCGATTCCAAAAGTGACAATGACTGAATGAAACTTTCTGAATGTGGGATTATGATTCAATGCTGACAATTACCGAGACAGGGCGATGAGAGAACACTAGGAGGGAAGACACAACAAAAAGTGAGTATATAATTAAAATACGATAACTGTACGAAATCATATTGTGGACTATGAAAGATGTATGTGCTCTTTGTCCTATTATGAGAGAAACCTGAAATGAAACAATCAAGTCAACTGTTGAATGCATTTGTTTATATTTTGATTATTAACATTAACGTTGATCGATTTTATGCAATGCGCTTACACGTTCATTATTTAAAATATTAATTTTCGTAATCATGTTTATACAGTTATCCTTGATCGAATGTTATGATCAATGATCTGTCGACGGTGCTCGATAAACAATTGCCAATTCGCAAGTGTTCTCAACAATCTCACGTCGAGTGCAGCGGTCCTGTTTCTACGGTGCCGTGCCCGTATCTCGTGACTTATTCCATCTTGGGTTGCATTCTGATGCCTCATTATTGGCTTACGTTCTCCGCCTTCGTTAAATATTACGGAATTATGACAATTATGACACGCGAATGAATCGGTTCGTGCGAAGAATGCGTCGTCTCTGTTGGTCTCGTAAATAACGAATAATGAAAGTGTATTGTACCGATAGCCGCTTGAGAAAGATATCAGCTATATTTTATTGGGCTTTTGTGGGTAGGAAATATGTAATGGATGCTTTGGTATTCATCGAGGAAGATATTAAAATTAATTACAGATTTTTTGTTTTGTTCTCTTTTGTTTATTATTATTTACTAGCGACCCGCCCCGGCTTCGCACGGGTGCAATGCTGATACTAAATTAAATACACTACAGAAAAAATATGAACGTTGTATATAAAAACATAGCAGCCCGCTTCGACTTTGCACGGGCATAAAATATATATGCCTATGTCACTCAATGAAAACATGATTAAAATCGATCCAGTATTTTTGGTTCATTACTGCCCTTGGCCTGCACGCATTAAATTTGGAGTAAAACAATTCCTCTTCCCCTATACTTACTATGAAGATTTCCTGCTATCTTTGGAATATCTAAATTCATACAATTTTTATTACATTACACATTTTTAAACGCAAATTTTAAATTTGTAATATCTCCGAAAATATTTGTTTAATTTACATGCTGTAAGGAACCATATTGATCTATATTAATTGCACACTGTATTTAAGGTACTTAATTCGATAAGGATTAATGCCGTATTGCTTAAAATAGCTTCGTAAATAAGCCATTTTCTCACGTAAAAAGTAAACGATAAAAATGGTTAATGTGGGTTATCCCTAAAAGATAAACATATACCATCGCGGACTTTTTTGTAGACCTTTTTATGGTGTACAATACTGTAGTACATTAATTTGATCTAACTCGTAGGGTTAGGCAGCGTTTTTGCTAATTGCTAAATAAGCCTAAAAAAATAGGTTAATTTACGACATCACGTTAGAAACCTCTAAAATTAGCAATGTTGCCTTAGTATATTATACATGTATTATACACACAAACCTTCCTCTTGAATCACTCTATCTATTGAAAAAAACCGCATCAAAATCCGTTGCGTAGTTTTAAAGATTTAAGCGCACATAGGGATATAGGGACAGAAAAGGCGACTTTGTTTTATACTATGTAGTGATTTATTACTTTTTTACTGGTCATTGCCGACTAATTTTGCAATAAATTAAATCTATATATATACATAGAAAGCCCCATCGTATCTTAGTATCTGGCATAACATGTTTTTGTGTTAGCACTGCTGTTTTTCTATTAAATATACTACACTGCACAAGATCAAATGGTTTGATTCTTTTCAGTCTGTGTCCTGTTCTGGTTATCCAAGAGCTGAATAACTGATACTGACATGGGAACGCAATCTGTCCTCATGTCTTCTTGCAATTCTCTTGGTTTCCTGAGTGACAATCGGTATATAAAGATCTCGGTGTAAGCAGTCAGTTTTGTAGTATCTGGGTACACCAATAATGCTTCTCAGAATTTAAAAGTTCTTAAAATTTTTTATAAATTTTTCGCGTAGCATCCCCATAATTAAATTCATATGAGTTTCAATACTTATTTGTATTTTTTTTGACAAGATCTTTATTAGATACGATTAGTATAATCTTAATTATAAATTAATTTATTACTACATTTCATTTGTACTTGGATTGATTCACAATCAAGACGAGTGCGAGAAAATATATCAATATGTATTCCTCAATTATAAAATTATATAACTTGAGCTATAGTTTACACTAAAAGTATACACTTTCTATAAATTCGTATGGTTTGGTTTGTTTCAATCTTCTGACATCCTGCGCGCTGTCCAGCAATTGTAATACTTCCACGTTAGTATGATTTAGTAATCTTCTTTCTTGATAATTTAGTGGTAATAATTAGAGGTTACACACCGGCCAACGTTGTAAACCAAAATTCTAAGTTAATGCAGCTACACTGCGACGTACAGACGTCATACATTTTGATGACGTGCATTGGCTGTTTTATTGGATGAACTATAGAAACTATATTTGTTGTTTTTTTCTGCTAACATTTTCCAAAACCAGTTTCATCGGCAGGACTCCCAAACTAGATAGGAAATTTCCCCACTAAATTGGCAGTAAAAAGTCGGGCGTCACGCCTTCAAGAACTGATCACATAATCGAGCGTAGAGATTGTTTACGTTGCCGCATGTTCCATTTGATCCTATAGTACGAATTTTTTGTTTACGCAATATTTTCCTTATTGATTATTTACATTATGAAGCGTCTGCTGTATTTTGAATATCTATAGTCGTATATAAATATTAAACTCATATTAAACAAATATTTCGAAGCAATTTCTCACATTATTTATACCTAATATTAATTTATCTATTTAAGTTGATTGAACCTGTCTAAAAACCAAATCAAGGAAAATTGAAAAACGTTTTAACACCATAACGTATTGTATTCGAAAAGAAATAAACTTAAAATGCATAATCCCAGATTCTTGCATAAATAAATTTAAATTTATAGTATATAGAAACAATTTGTTACTACAAGTTAACGATGTTTAATAACAATTTGTACAACTATTCGCAGGTGTGCAAATGGTTTGCCATTATATATTCAATATGGTAATAAAACTTGGGTTGAAGATGAAAGTTGTTTATAGTCTGGGAATCTCCGACAGATTACAGAAATTACAGGCTTATACAATGGATAAATGTTGCACAATTTAATGCAGATAAAACCCTGAACATTATGGCTTATAAACTACCTAATTAGCGGCAAAATAACGAAAACTTAATTATATCACTTGAGGGGACATCCGATTCCTTTTATTAATCAGTGAATTTTTTATAACATCTTTATTAGATACGCTTAGTAAAATCTTAATTATAAATTAATTCATTACTACATTTCATTTGTACTTGGATTAATTCACAAGCAAGATGAGTTTCAGGAAATACATCAATATGTGTTTCTCAATTATAAAATTATAATAACTTATAGGTACTAAACTCTAAAGGTATACACTTTATATAAGTTCGTATAGTTTGGTTCGCTTCAATCTCCTGACATCCTGCGCGCTGTCCAGCAGCTATATTGCTTCCACGTTAGTATGATTTAGTAATCTTCTTTCGTGTTTCAAGGCGAAATCTTGGATAACTTCGCAAATCCATTTGATTTCCAGGTCATCGTGTAGTTATTCGTTGGTTACGTAGCGATAGGCATTGGTAATCAATCGAAGAATCTTGTTTTGATAGTGTTGGATGACTAGTTGATTTGAATTTTTAGTGCAACCCCATAGGTCCAAATTGGCTATATGATTGTCTTATGAACCAACCTCTTTGATTTTAGATCAAGTTGAGAGTATCTTCCGACTAACCAGTATAGTTGTTTTATTTTGGTTCTAATGTGTTTTGCTGTTTATCTAACATGATGTTAATCAGTGAAATATCTCGGCATCTATTCTCGATAAGACAAAAATCAGAACATATCTAAAATCAAAGAGATTGGTTTATCAGTCAGTTATAAAGCCAATTTTGGACACAGTATACCGTATATTCATATATAATATATAATGTAACTCATATATAATATATACTAACGTCATATATAATATATAAAGCACTCGTCTTGCTTGTGTCTTGATACAAGTACAAGTAAGATAAGAAAAAATGTTTACTCGACAGGAAATTACTCATCAAGACCCTAAACTGATAAGCAGCATCATAATCACCATCGAAAATCCATCAATGCGATATCGCCAACGCTCATGGTAAGCCATTAGCGCCGAAGAATCTTAAGCAAATCGCCTACTGACTAGCGGGCTCATTTCACGCTTGTTACAAAACAGCGGCACGCCGCTCTAGCAAAGTAGAAACCACCTGGTGCCGATTCCCCTCGGCTAATAATAGCATTAGTTTTCCTCTAGATCGTGTAATTGATAATGCCATTCAATGACGGCCGAATGGGCTGTTATTACCCATAATCCGTTTCCACTATCGCAGAAAGGTTACAACACTCTCATAAAGTGCAATTTAAAATGCCAATTGGTGTTTATTACGGATAATATCATATAGAGATAAGAAAATATACTTGTGGAATATTGACACTACTGCAAAACCAACTTAATAATGTTATTTAAGTTGAAAGGAGAGAAGAAATGTAATTTTTCAACTTATCCCTGAAATGTTAATAAACACCACATAATTTTATTATTTTTGCACAATATCGTTAGACAATAACGATATTAGATTTATCTATTATTATTATTATATAGAAATATTACAACAATACGTTATATTAGAAACAGTTTTAATAAAACCTCAAAAATAATTGAATCAAAAGAGAGAATTATCATTATGTCCTCCAAAACATTATCGAAACATATCTAGATGTAAGTACTGTACTTAAAAATAACTCAAATAATAATCTATATGACAAAAACATGTTAAAACATTTAAATGTATCATTAACTAATTCATCGATTAATTTTAAAAAATATAATAACGAACATTAAAAACATCCCTGTTAAATATATTAATATCATTTCTATTCATGTAAAAACCGCATCACCCAAGATTTCTATGAAATTATTATTATAAAACAATAAAAAATTATGTAAATACAGAGGAAGGAAGCCCAAAACATAAGCAATCGAAAAGAAAACGGAAAAAGCTTCCAAAGCTTTAAAATGCTCAGCGTCAAAAGAAACTTAATGAAATAATATATAAATAATTATCGACATTGTTGAATTGACAAAATTGACAAAAACTTTAGGCTTCTCATATAATCAACCCTTTCATTAATTTCAAATCTGTACATAAAAATAAGGAAACTAAAATGCAATTTACAAACTTGGAAAAAATATTAAATATATTTGAACGCAGGCAACATGTAATACTGTACAGGCCTACGCGCGACATCTCTACGGAATCCATAGAACTACACAATGATACCTCTTAAAGGAAACTGCCCAATGTTTTTTCGCTGTACAGTTGGTCACATAACGTTGAAAATAATTAAAGTACAATTCTATTACAAAAAAATACTTACGATATTTGGCCTAGTTAATTGAAAATATGACTCACCTGAAAAAGAAAAAAATATATTAAAGTCAAATAAATATCCAAATAATGCAGGTTATAAATAATAAGAGCTGGTTCTAAATTGTGTCAATCGATCATTTATTGAACGCAATTTTTTTCTGTACATAGAATCGAAGGTGCGATTAATCATCTACTAATTTAATTTAATTTAAACTTGAAATAGAATGAACTCGTGTCCACTGTTTCCTGAACAATCCAACGAGCGAGACCTTTAACAACAAACATCTCCACCCACAATTTTTTAGGTCAAGGAATGGGTAAAACTATGTTGCTTACTTTTTTTGCCGATAAAAGAAACTGTATCACAACAATCGTTTAACAATAGACCAAGTCCATATTGCCTTGGCGGATAAAGATTTATTTCGTAACGTTATGTTTCGCTTTTGTATAACACTCGGTAGATTTGATTAATTGGTTGTCTGAGTTGACAATTTTGATACTTTGGGACACTTTCCTCGGGATATATCAAGCAGAAAATTGTAAAAATGATAATGTTTTATGAATGTTTAAAGAATTCGTCAGATGGCCAGGAGACTGATTACTTCTAGAGATCTGATTATTTGTTTGTACGAAATATGTTCAACAGCACCCTGTTGATGGATATGAAACCTATACCAAAAAGTCATTACCACTTTTTCTAACAGATGTTGCTAGGCTTAAGTATGCTGTGGAGACCGCAACGACCCTTTAGGCCACCACGAATTCTCCAACAAGTACAAAGGTTGGCAACGCCGGTGGATTGGTACCATACAGTTCCAGGCTATAAAAGACCATCACGATGGTACCACTTCCACAGCGCTACCGTACTTCCTCTACCTAATCTAATATCCTTTCAATTCTCCCGTCGACCACATGTATCATTTAACATTGAAATAAACAGTGTTTCTTCAACCAGTGTTTTCAGTTCTCGTGCAAATTCCTTCCAAAAATAGTAGTGAGTGTTTCGACGGACTGACCGACCCGACGAACATTCCTATAATGCAATCTTATAACTTGACAAATATATCATTTTATTCAGATGACATCAAGATTCAAAGCAATATATACATGTTATGTTTTGCGAAAGTAACACCGTCATAGATTTATACCTCTTTGAAAATGTTAATTTTCGAGCTTGAAACGTGCATTTGCGGCATGCAGTACTTAGTCATCTTTGATGACAGAAAATAACGTGAACATGTTCTAACCCTAAAAATATGTAAAGCGCGGTTTCGAAAATGCATGTGCAAGAGAAAGAACGTTCTGGTAGTTCGAAAAAGTTTGATGATTTGCAAGTAAAATTGCAAAAGTTATTGGATGAAGACCTACCCCAAACTCAAAAGCAATTGGCAGAAGCGTTAGAAAGCGCCCAAGAAACGATTGGCAACCGATTACGAGCAATGGGGAATCCAAAAGATGGGAAAATGGGAGGAGGTACCATATCAATTAAATGAGAGGCAAATGAAAAATCGTCCGTGAAATGCTGGTTCAAGGATATGATCGGAAGTCATTTCTGCATCGAATAGTGGCAGGTGATGAAAAAGTCTGTGTTTGGTGGAACCAGAGTAGCGCTGTGTATTACAAACTGTTGAAACCTGGCGAAACAGTTAATAGTTATCGCTACCGACAACAAAAGATTAATGTTTTTGAACTATGCAATGGTCGCACCCGCCGTACTCTCCAGACCTTGTCCCGTGCAAATATTAACTTTTTGCATCGATGGACACGCACTTGCAAACCAGTATCTTGCAAGCCCTAATAAAATATTTTCTTTACAGGTATCTGTAATGCTTATTTAATATCGCAGGTCCCAAAATAAACTCTGTACTCTGCCTTCTAGTGCCACCGTACTTACAACTGAAATGTTCACCTCATAACCGCGCTAAGCCTTATAATATCACCTAGTGCTCACTCTTAACAGGTCAATTGAAAAGTCCCCGGCCTACCATAGTAAAACAAATTTTTTCGAATTTTTTTTTCAACATAATTCCCTTCAAGGGCGATACACTGATTATAGCGACCCTCCAACTTTTCGATACCATTTTTGTAGAACGATTTGTCCATTGCTTCAAAATAGGCCTCAGTTTCGGCGATCCCCTCTTCATTCGAAGAAAATGTCTTCCCAACGAGCATTCTTTTGAGATCTGATAACAAGAAATAGTCGCTGGGAGGCAGATCTGGAGAGCATGGTGGATGAGGAAGCAATTCGAAGCCTTATTCATGGATTTTTGCCATCGTTTTCACTGACTTGTGACGCGATGCCATTGTCTTGGTGAAGCAGCACTTTCTTTTTCTTCAAATGCGGCCGTTTTACGGCGATTTCGTCCTTCAAACGGTCCAATAATGTTATGTAATAGTCGCTGTTGATGGTCCTTCCCCTTTCAAGGTAGTTAATGAAAATTATTCCATGCGCATCCACCCAGCCAACTGTTGCGTTTTCCACGCATTGGAACGGTTTCATCGTGCGCAGTCCACTCGTATGACTGGACTTCGGAGTGAAATGATGGAGCCATGTTTCATCCATTGTCACATATCGATGCAAAAACTCGGGTTTATTACGGTTGCTCATCTTCAAACACTGCTTCGAATCAACTTGTTGTTGTTTTTGGTCAAATGTAATCTCGCGCGGCACCCACTTTGCACAGAACGTTCTCATACCCAAATATTTATGAGTGATATGATAGCAGATATCTTTAGAGTGTCTGCTATTTCATTCAATTTCTATTTACGGTGGTCATTCAAAATATTTTCGCCGGCAACAACCTCTTTTAGGCGTCCACAGCGTTCACCGTCTTCGGTGCTCATTTCACCACGTCTAACACTCTATGTACTATTCTATGAACCAGTCACACTGACTTAGACATTGTAGAGATAAATTTGTAAGTTATAAAATAATAAAAATATATTCATAAATAAAGAAAATGTGTGTATATTTCATCTATAACTCCTGCCACAGAAGCAAGAGACAATTTGTTGGAAATTATTTCTCCCCGACCGCCATATATCAAGCGGTAACAGATAATAAATATAGCGGCTGATAAAAATAGACAGCGAAATTATAAACAAGCAAATTGCGCTTTACCATTTAAAGCGGATTGAATTGTTTGAATGCGCTTTCATGCCGACAACACCGGCGACATGAAAAACTAATTAAACCTTGGACGCGAGTCCGTTGGACTTTAACCTAAATATTCAGCGTTAAAAATTGATCCGCCGTCCTACATTATTCGGATGTCGTCGATAAAAGAACAATGACTCGGACAGGGAAAACGATGCCGGTGCAGTGCTGGAGACTGACCAGCGCGGCTCCAATAACAATTATCAAACTATAGGAAATAAAATTAAAAAAAAACATACGAAAAATGGTGAAGGCGACAAGGGACGATATTCGCAAAATATGAAAGTGGCCAAAATTACTAATCAAAGGTTGTTATAACGCACCATAAAATATATGCAAAAGAACTAATAAAAACTATTCCAATAATAATGACGAAGATATTAGTATTTATATATAATTAATAAAATCAATAAAAATATAAAGTCATAATGGTGAAGGCGCCCTTTAAAGATAAAAACATATTTTATATCGATATTCAGACTGATAATGGCAGAAAATATAAGAAGTTTGACGATGTGCCTAAGGTAAAATTAATTAAAACACGTTTATTTATTTTGATTTGAAGTATTTACGAGGAATTCTTCGTATGGTAAATTTCCAAAGGTATATGATTAAAAAGTAAGAGTAAAAAGTATGCTCGTCATAGCAGTATCTATTAGATAGTATGCACTTATGTTAGTGCTTTTTTCATTACCCAAAACATTGGAGCTTTTTGAGCCATTTGCTTTCGCTAAGGCCGCAAAACACCCAGCAAAAATGTGTTGTAGTAGTCAATTAATATATCAACATCTCTCAATATCAATCACATCATTCATAATAAATTGTATACATTTTTTCACGTTTTCATCATTTTCATTTCATTTGTTGATGTGCGCAGTTGTGATAAACTGTTAATTTATAGCATAATCATTGAAAGCAACATAACATTTCTTTGTTGTTCTTGTTCAATTTATTTATGCTACTTTAATAACAACATCCCTGCCCCAACAAAATACCGAATACATGTTCCTTTTTCAACAGCTGGCAAAAAAAAACATTTAAAGGTAATCTATAAATGGTTTGTTTTACAAATAATTTGCATATTTGCACAAATAAATTGCAGGCAAACCTTAATACAAGAAGTAATTTTGACGGAAGGCATAGCAAGTCGCAGTTTTTCATAAAAAATATACAATTTCTCACAACGTTATGCTTTAAACTTCATTAGCAAGTCTCTTTCAACTTCAAATTCTCTAGTCAACCACAGAACCCTTCAATACAAGAAGATATCAAAAAGTGGGAGAGATACTCAAATTCTTTGATCCCAAAATATATGGCAAGAATATGGCAAGAATTGTCAGATATATGGCAAGAATGTTTTAAATGTTTAAACTTAGCATACCAATCCTTGATGGTTAATTTTCCTGGGGCAGCGTCCGGAAACTCGGCATCAAACCAAGTTCTTGCTTTAGCCAAATTTTTTTCCTTCAAAAAGCAATATTTTATCAACACGCAAAATTCCCTTTTATCCATTTTTTTCACAATAACAAAAGTTGCTTCACCCAAAATGCTATAATTCACAAACTAATGATCCGACAGCTGTCAAATTTTGTCCCATTTTTTGAGGGTTAGGGCTAACTAAAACATATGGACTTAATTCTAATAGCGCCATCTATGTTTCAGGCCGGGGACTTTTCAATTGACCTGTTATTATTATTTTTATATTGTTTGGGCTCGGTATCGACTTCAAACTGATCAGTTGGCAGTAGTTAACTATTATTACAGAAGAACTGTCCTTGATTTATATGTCATTCATTAATTTTTGGAAGAGAAGGGTGTAATGAAGTATAACTCATTCAAGATTAATATTGAACCAAATACTGTGATGCTGTCAAAACTATAGATATGTATTTTAATTCACTAAAATAGGTTTCGTAGTACTTAATTGTAAGGATTTATTAAAAATACCAATATATATAGCAAAAAACATATATTTTTTGCTTCCATATATCGATATTTTTTAAAAATTGGTCGACATCCTTACTCCAGACCATCCTATAAGGATAACTCGGTAAGCTAGCAGCTTAAATACGACAGAAATCTGCTCTCTGTGAAAGCTAATATTTACCCGAAACACAATGTGCATGCAAGTTATATGAAGATAGTTTGGTAGTCGACGAAATGGTTAAACTTGATGAACGAACTTGCTGTAACATTTCGATTAAGCCACTTAAATAGCATTGTCTTGTGTGGGACGTAAATAAATAACTTGTTGGGAGTTTTTATTAACCTATTGTCCTATTGAAAGACCATACACTACTAAAACACTTTGAAATTCATAATAAATACGCACAAAAATAAATAATTTAGATGGTTTGAATGCTATTGTGCACAGTTTATTTACTTGTTATTTATTTTTATCTTTATGGTTTTAAAATAAATTACTTATTCTAGGATAGATACTTTGGGATTAACCTCTGTCACTGTTTTCACTCTGCACTGAATTTTACTAATAACTTCACTGATCTAGATCAAATGCTTTTACCCTATTTACTCTTCTGACTAGGCCATCATTAGATAATGAGTAGCTGGAGAACCTCAATATTGTTGAGCCCATGGAGCTTCTGTTTATGTATTTGGGCATAGTCCTTGATAACGTTATCGACAATTTCTACCGTCAGGTCTTTACGCAAATTGACGTTATGAATATACTATGAAGCATCAATAATACCTCGTAATAGCTAGTTTGGAGTCTTTAGATAATATTTCTATTGCTTTGGCTGGTACAGTCCTATAGAACACCATAAATCCACATTGATTTTGTTAGTGAAATTAATATGCACTGATATATTTTGATTCATTTTGATGTGCCATTTGACTGTCTATCATTGTGTTTAAGCAAAAGCAGATTGTAACATTTAGGTTGATTGAGTGTTGTTATCTCCAATGGCTAGGATTGCAGTGTCATCTGCAAATGTAACGAAAACATTTTTATTCAATGTAGGCAAGTCCGCAGTGTAGAGCAGCTAAAGAACTGATCCCAATACACTTCCCTGTTGCACACCTGCTTATATTACCTTCAAGGTAGAATAGGCACCTTTTTTGTTTGACTCTGAAGTATCAGCCAATTATATATGACCCTAAAATTTTGTACGTTGGTCAGGATTGGTTGTACATCATATCATTCACGAATATTTGGGTATGAGAAAGCTCAGTGCAAAGTGCGTGCCGCGCGAGTTCACTTTTGACCAAAAACAACGACGAGTTGATGATTCGGAGCAGTGTTTGAAGATGATCAAACGTAATAAATCCGAGTTTTTGCGTCGATATGTGACAATAGATGAAACATGGCTCCATCATTTCACTTCAAAGTCCAATCGACAGTCCGAGTGGACTGCACACGATGAACCTGCTCCAAAGCGTGGGAAAACGCAACAGTCGGCTGGCAAGGTTATGGCGTCTGAATTTTGAGATGCGCATGAAATAACATTGATTGACTACTTTGAAAAAGAGAAAGTGCTGCTTCACCAAGATAATGCATCATGTCACAAGACAGTGAAAACCATGGCAAAAATCCATGAATTGGACTTCCAATTGCTTCCTCGTCCACCGTATTCTCCAGATCAGTCCCCCAGCGACTATTTCCTATTCTCAGATCTCAAAAGAATGCTAGCTGGGAAGACATTTTCGTCGAATGAAGAGGTGATCGCCGAAACTGAGGCCTATTTTGAAGCAAAGGACAAATCGTGCTACAAAAATGACATCGAAAAGTTGGAGGGTCGCTATAATCAGTGTATCACCCTTGAAAGGAATTATGTTGAATAAAAAAAACTAATTTTGCCAAAAAAATGTATTTGACTATGGTAGGCCGGGGACTTTTCAATTGACCTGTTATTCTTTAAACCCTCATGCCAAACTTTATCGAAAGCTTAAATAACATCTAAAAATATTGCAGAGAAAATTTTATTTTCTTCTTAAAATGCTTAATATGAGACCGATGAAGAAATATTAAGGAAAGCTTTTCTAATAATTTTCAAAAAGAACAAGGTAAAGTGAAAGAATCTTATCACTCAATAGTTTTTTCATGTTGATGGTACATTGGAAATAATGACCGCCAAGTTCAAAAGGTACTTCACTTATCTTAACAGTAGTACTATAATACTAGAAATGTGGGAATCTCTGCAGTAGATGATGCCTCAGTGAGGCTTAGAACTGAAGAAAAAACCTGTTACGTGAAATCTAACCACCAAACTTTATCTCTCATCTATTGTTCTAAAAATCATTCATAATTCATTTAATTGTAGTAGCTGTTTTGCAACAAGAGATAGAAGAGATATTAGAACCAAGAAAACTGTAAACAATGAATGAAAATTGAGTCTTCGAATACAGTTAGTCGTCAATGAACAACGGTCGCATGCAAATCGGACGTAATTCGTCGAACGATTTTCCTGCCGGCTAAAAAGAATCGTATTGTTTTTGATTACGAGTTCAACATCGAACGGAAATCAAGATACGAACACTAGGAAGCTGCAAAAATGTTTTCTTTGAACGCGAACGTAACGACGTAAGAAGATTGCGGTAAAGCAAACCACGGCGGCTTACAGTTATGTGAAATATGCAAATCAGAATGAAATTGGACGTACCATAGCTCGACGGGCCGTTTATTCCCATCGGACCTATCTTCATTCAGTTAATGGTGTCGTTGGAAATAACTATTTGAGACTTGTGTGTTTTAATTATCTATTTGGTGTTTGGTTATTGGCAATTAACAGAATTATATTAAAGCTCTTTAATGAAAAATATTATTTAATCGATTACTAATCTATCCGTTACGAATGTAACTTTAATATACAGATAAACTGTTAATTTTACAGTGTGTCCAGGGAAAAAATCAATTTCAACATACAAAATGAATTAATTGCGTAAATTGATGATGAACCCATTGTTGCCAAAAGACATTTACAATTACAATCACAAACACAAAGTACATCCATGCCCCAGTAGGATTCGAATCCGCGACCATCGCAACAGTAGAAGGACCGTCCTGTCACCTTGACTACTAAGCCAACGAAGCCGGCTCTACATAAGTTTAAAATACGGTATAGTTTTCACACAGAATATATCTATACTAAATCAACATAAACTTTCCTAAAACCATTAACTATTGTAGCTATCATAAAAACGTGCTTGACTGCTAAAACATTAACTGTTATAGTTGAATCAAAATGTAAAATATAATGGATATATTATAACTACAAGTATCCGCTAAAAAGCCAGTAAAATCACTACATAGTATAAAACAAAGTCGCCTTTTCTGTCCCTATATCCCTATGTGCGCTTAAATCTTTAAAACTACGCAACGGATTTTGATGCGGTTTTTTTCAATAGATAGAGTGATTCAAGAGGAAGGTTTATATGTATAATACATGCATAATATACTAAGGCAACATTGCTAATTTTAGAGGTTTCTAACGTGATGTCGTAAATTAACCTATTTTTTTAGGCTTATTTAGCAATTAGCAAAAACGCTGCCTAACCCTACGAGTTAGATCAAATTAATGTACTACAGTATTGTACACCATAAAAAGGTCTACAAAAAAGTCCGCGATGGTATATGTTTATCTTTTAGGGATAACCCACATTAACCATTTTTATTGTTTACTTTTTACGTGAGAAAATGGCTTATTTACGAAGCTATTTTAAGCAATACGGCATTAATCCTTATCGAATTAAGTACCTTAAATACAGTGTGCAATTAATATAGATCAATATGGTTCCTTACAGCATGTAAATTAAACAAATATTTTCGGAGATATTACAAATTTAAAATTTGCGTTTAAAAATGTGTAATGTAATAAAAATTGTATGAATTTAGATATTCCAAAGATAGCAGGAAATCTTCATAGTAAGTATAGGGGAAGAGGAATTGTTTTACTCCAAATTTAATGCGTGCAGGCCAAGGGCAGTAATGAATGAACCAAAAATACTGGATCGATTTTAATCATGTTTTCATTGAGTGACATAGGCATATATATTTTATGCCCGTGCAAAGTCGGAGCGGGCCGCTATGTTTTTATATACAACGTTCATATTTTTTCTGTAGTGTATTTAATTTAGTATCAGCATTGCACCCGTGCGAAGCCGGGGCGGGTCGCTAGTATATTATATTTTGAATATCAAAACCATTTTTGTTTCTTTTTATATAATATTGCCCTTCCAAAACAACAGGATATGACGTGAAAATATTTTCTTGCAGTTGTTCACACACCAAAAGACATTATTTGACTAAGATTTCTTTCTTTCCTATCATTTAAAGGAATCTGCAACTCTTTGGTTATGGAATAAAACTGTTAAACCTACCAATTTGTTTCCTTCTCTGTTCTCGGTTTGAACTAATGAACATGCTGCCAAAAAGTACCATGTGGTTGGTCAATAAAATACAAAATGTTTTATTGTTTGTCTAAATGTATTGTCTCGCCTTCAAAGCATACAATAATATAATAAACAAATAACTCAATTAATAAAATTATTTAAACGTGCCGTAACTTTCTATGGACTAAAAGTGTGTACCCTGAAATGGTAATTTGAGTTTTGGAAAGAGGAAGAAATCAATTCAAGGCATATCAGACGAACACAGTGGTTGTGGCAATGTTACTTCAGTTTTTGGGCAGGCGTATGTAATTCAAGAGGTGTCTGATGTGAAATTTCTCATGAAGTAATGCTATTGCAATTTGTCTCCTATAAAAACTGAGGGTCTTGGAAACTGTCTTGGATAATGGATGTGAATCCGGTTCTTTTGTTTTAATGCAACTCTTTGTCAAGCCAAGCTAGAATTTCTACTTCTCAATCTCCTCCAACTGTTAAAGCAACAATCCAAAGTTATTACTATAACCTTTTGAATAAATTCTAGGAAAATACAAAAATAATTGAAAAACTAGAATAATATTTCCTAAAGGACAGCATTAGATATTTTACATTAATGTTATATTATTTTCAGTTATTATTCAATTTATATTATTGTTTATCTAATTATAATAAACGAAAACAATAACAACATCAATGTTTGAAGAAATTCATACAAAAATAAATTATACGTATGTTTAGTTGCATATATTTTTTATAGGTGCTTATAGGAATGTTTTAAATGGCCAGAACAAAAAGTTAAAAAGCTTTAAGTTAAAACTAATGATCCTAACCCAAACCCGATAGACCCTTATTTTCATTTTCATTCCATATCAATCATTTAGAAATTATGTATCATAAAGTACCGAATTGTAAGTCAATTATTTAATAGGTTAGTTGACCAATTAACTCAATACTTTTGGTTATTTTTATTAGCCCGTAACAAATATGTCGGCTAATCCAATTAGTTATGAGAATTAACGTACGTTAGACCTTGAGACAATTTATATAATTAAAATATTTTAGCAACTCTACCTGTTCAAACAGTAAATATTTTTCTATTGTGGAATGTGTAAAATCAAGTTCTTGATCAAAGTCGTGGATTTAGTAATATAAAAAATATAAATCAATATGTAATAAAATATAAATAATAGTGCAACATCCCTTCACACTCTTGAAAGAGATTAATTCGGATTATCTCTCATGAAGGATATTCAGGAATCTTTTATGATATGTCGCAAATATTGACAACATATATACGTAAACTAGCGATCCGCCCCGGCTTCGCACGGGTGCAATGCTGATACTAAATTAAATACACTACAGAAAAAATATATATGTTAAAATATATATGCCTATGTCACTCAATGAAAACATGATTAAAATCCAGTCCAGTATTTTTGGTTCATTCATTACTGCCCTTGGCCTGCACGCATTAAATTTGGAGTAAAACAATTCCTCTTCCCCTATACTTACTATGAAGATTTTCTGCTATCTTTGGAATATCTAAATTCATACAATTTTTATTACATTACACATTTTTAAACGCAAATTTTAAATTTGTAATATCTCCGAAAATATTTGTTTAATTTACATGCTGTAAGGAACCATATTGATCTATATTAATTGCACACTGTATTTAAGGTACTTAATTCGATAAGGATTAATGCCGTATTGCTTAAAATAGCTTCGTAAATAAGCCATTTTCTCACGTAAAAAGTAAACAATAAAAATGGTTAATGTGGGTTATCCCTAAAAGATAAACATATACCATCGCGGACTTTTTTGTAGACCTTTTTATGGTGTACAATACTGTAGTACATTAATTTGATCTAACTCGTAGTGTTAGGCAGCGTTTTTGCTAATTGCTAAATAAGCCTAAAAAAATAGGTTAATTTACGACATCACGTTAGAAACCTCTAAAATTAGCAATGTTGCCTTAGTATATTATGCATGTATTATACATATAAACCTTCCTCTTGAATCACTCTATCTATTGAAAAAAACCTTTAGGTAGGCATCAAAATCCGTTGCGTAGTTTTAAAGATTTAAGCGCACATAGGGATATAGGGACAGAAAAGGCGACTTTGTTTTATACTATGTAGTGATATAACCAAAAGCAATAAACAAATATACAAAACTAATGCTAACATCCTGACCGACTAAACAATGTATTGTTATATGTTTAAATTGAGTTTTAAAAAAATTTCATAGTACGGCAGTGATAATATCTTCAGTCTTATTTCAGATTAATCAGTCTTAATTTACCAAAAGTTAGTAGACTTCAAAACCAACGAACTGAATAAAATTCAACAAAAATTATTTAATACACTTCTATACCCTATAAATTATTTAAATATTTTTATAACCTGGCAAGTTTTTTTATCGATTACCTTTTCTGGTAAACGAGTAACACGCTAGTAAACGGAACAACAGTGAAAGTAAAAAAGCAATTAAATTTATAGTACCATTTAAGCCAATTGTGGTAAAATATAATAATAATATTTTTATATCAAAAGATTCGAACAAATTCAACATTGATTGTTTTCCGGTCTTCCGTTACATCATTTCTTTCAAAACTTTGTACGTGCCTTTAAATATTACGCCTTTAGATATTATTTGAGGGTTTCCCTCGATTTCTCCCCTTCCCTCCATCAAATCCTAGCTTGGCTCCAATGGGGCCACCTCGGAAGTGCACTCTTTCGAATAGAAGATGGAATTTTGAAATTGTGAATTGGTCCATAATTGACGGAGAAATCGGTGAACATATATTTCAAAAACATACAGTCGAACTTTCCTGCTTTTTTTGAAGTCGGTTAAAAAATATACAAAATCGGTTTAATATATTTTATAGCTAAGTTTGGACGAAATTTTTTTTAACCATGACCGAATTATTTATACCTTTCAAGCGTGTCCGTTAATTTTGGTTTGTTCTCAATGCATTCTTCTATTATGAGCTATTCGAGCCAGTGTTAAGTATTAAACATACCGTAGTATGGTGGGGAGTTTCAACCCTCTATTGCTTTTCAGTATCAACAGCTGCTTCGGAAAGGTCATACCCTCGAGTTCATTGAATAACAATGTTTATTGTTTCGCGTTCACAGTAGATGCTCTCCAAAATACAAAAATATGGCATCGAATAATCCACTTGTTAAAACATTATTTTAAAATATATTTATAATAACATAACATAAAATTAGCTATTTATCTAGGAAGATTCATTAGCCCTTATTTAGACTCTAATAAAATAAAATAAAGGAATGTAGCACTTTTCAGTGCTTTTACTATTTAGTGCAGTTCACTACACAACTTCACAAGATCACACGGTTTGATTATCTTGAGTGTGCATCCTAGTTCAATGTTGTTGAAGAGCTCCAGCACTTTGGTGTTTACATGGGAGTAGAACATTTCCTCATGACTTTTTACGAATCTCTTAATTATCCCCATAACAGTTGGAATCCGAAGGTCTAGGTGTAAGTAACCGTTTCTGTAGTATCTGGGTCTATCCACAATACTTTTCAGAGCTTTATTGCGCAGGTTGATTCAGTAGATCCCTATAAGTTTTATCATCTGCTGGTATATCAGTAACTTGTTATATACAGATAGCTTAGCTCTTTTCCCAAATAACCAATATATCTTTTTTTCCATTTCAATTCGAGTTCTTTTCTTTAGTTCTTGATGTGTTCTCTAATTTGGACGTAAAGCAATTTCCTATAGTGTTTTCTGTTGTTGGCTGAAAGCGAGCGACCCGAAAATGTAATTTAACTTTTTCAAAGACGAAGAAGTCCATCGGAGGCATATAAGAAGCGAATACCGTTGTTATTCGACAGGGTTAGTACAGTTCTTGGATAAATCCAAGAGTTTTCTTTCCACAAATCTGACTATTTTCGAGAAATGATGACTGAAAGACAATAAATAATGTATATCTCCTTCATTTTGCCTATGTTAACTTCAGTTAAAGAGTTTAATGTTTGATTAAGGCGCGGCAAATCTTTCAGCAAATCTCAACCGTTGTTGAATGAACTGAACTAGGACAACACCTAACATATTAAATAACAAATCTTCTACATCTACAAAGCCAAATCTTTTGTTCAATGTTTTTGTCACTTATAAATATTGAGAACACTTAAGGTTAAGTGACAAAATCCAGTACTGTAAATAAACTAAATAACAGATGATGTTCAAACACTCCGTCAGTAAAGATGAGTTAACAAGTTATGACAAATTAACAACACTATTGTTTTTGACAATCTTTTTTTTTAAGTTTTTCGAATGATCAGTTTCCTGTGCTGTTTTAATAAAATATAAACTGACTGTTTTGATGCAGTTCGGGAATCAAAAAAATGTCAAAAGGGATTTTTCTCTGATGTGAAACGAAGCAACACTGGCAACATAAGTAACACTGGCTTTTTTATGTATGCAAGGCGACAAGTAAAATATGTAAATGCATAGAGATGCATGAATTAATGAATGCTACAGTACAATGCACAACCCATGACAGTGATAAAGATACAAGATCCAAAAAAAAAATGTAAACGAACATGCATGATATTACATAGATGTACACTATTATATTTCTAGTAGTAGTTCTGTTACGGTTAGAAAATTAATCAGATTGTCGAGGTTCTCCAGGCTAAGACACTAGTCCATCGGCTCTCCGAGGTTGCCCAAGCTTCATATCTCTACTCCAGAAGAGGAAGTTTTCCGTAAGTGACCTTCCCTTTTAATGGCTAAGTAATCCGCTCTTTCATTTTCAATGATCCCAGAGTGAAAAGGGAGCCACATAAAGGTGATAGTTTTGTCGCTTCTTATTTATTAATTACTAGCGACCCGCCCCGGCTTCGCACGGGTGCAATTCTGATACTAAATTAAATACACTACAGAAAAATATGAACGTTGTATATAAAAACATAGCGGCCCGCTCCGACTTTGCACGCATTAAATTTGGAGTAAAACAATTCCTCTTCCCCTATACTTACTATGAAGATTTCCTGCTATCTTTGGAATATCTAAATTCATACAATTTTTATTACATTACACATTTTTAAACGCAAATTTCAAATTTGTAATATCTCCGAAAATATTTATTTAATTTACATGCTGTAAGGAACCATATTGATCTATATTAATTGCACACTGTATTTAAGGTACTTAATTCGATAAGGATTAATGCCGTATTGCTTAAAATAGCTTCGTAAATAAGCCATTTTCTCACGTAAAAAGTAAACAATAAAAATGGTTAATGTGGGTTATCCCTAAAAGATAAACATATACCATCGCGGACTTTTTTGTAGACCTTTTTATGGTGTACAATACTGTAGTACATTAATTTGATCTAACTCGTAGGGTTAGGCAGCGTTTTTGCTAATTGCTAAATAAGCCTAAAAAAATAGGTTAATTTACGACATCACGTTAGAAACCTCTAAAATTAGCAATGTTGCCTTAGTATATTATGTATGTATTATACATATAAACCTTCCTCTTGAATCACTCTATCTATTGAAAAAAACCGCATCAAAATCCGTTGCGTAGTTTTAAAGATTTAAGCGCACATAGGGATATAGGGACAGAAAAGGCGACTTTGTTTTATACTATGTAGTGATAATCTATTAATTTAGAGGTTAATTCATTTTAGTAGAGAGTAGTCAAATAATTAATGAACGTAACTGCTTAACAAGAGAATATGAGGCTTGGAAAAAAAGGAAATTTAATGGCTTCAATGTCCGTAATAATAATAATAAATCGTTTAATTTGTTTTATGCTTCAGACGGCCAATATCTGATTGGTTGCTTTTTTCGACTCTACGAACAAACCGTAACAATACCAGTGAAAGTAGTTCTCAATACAATTAGTAATTAAATTTATTGGTCCTCTAGATCATGAAAACGAAATAAAATACTTCTATTGATTTGAAACCTTGCCGTTGTATTTTAAGTTGCATACGTGTTATTATTATTGTTTTATCGCGTACATTAAATATAATATATACGCGATAACTGTACATTTATTAATGCATTTTTCTGAATTCTGAACACTCCCGTTTCAGGCTAATCGTCCTACGTATTTTTTCTGTATGGTTACGTATTTCCAATTCGATTACCAACCGCAGCATAAGTATTATATAACAGAAAGGACAGAAAAAATTATTATGCAAATGATATTATTAATCAGCCAGTACCGTTTGGCGTGTATGCGTGGTACTTTAAATATATGTTCTAAATATATCATTCGATATTTTTATGTCTACGAAGTTTTTATTCCAGGATTCTTGATTTCTACTGCTTTTTTACTACTTTCTATGTTTTTCCTTAATTTCATCGCTCTTCAATATGAGAATCGGGTATTTTTAAGAACATTCACTAAAATAGACGTGATAATCGGAAAGAGTAACAATCGACAAGGGCAATGTCTGGCGAATACTGTAGGTGGAAAGGGTCTGCCAACTTCCGATTACGTTTTCAATTTTTATACATAATTTAAAAGAAATCTGTTGTTATGGCGTCATTTTATGGTAAAAATGATTTACTTAAACGTAAGGACTTAACAAATGTGTTGTGTCCCAAGATGTGGAGGTCCACATATAGTGCATTATTTTAAAAAGTCTTCTTACCAATCCCTGAAATAGTTCTTAAAAGTGAACAATGATCAGCTTAAAGGAATCTCTTGTGAGTTTTTATATAAGTAGAGGAAGGTGAGCTAGGATAGCCATATGCCTAAAATGGAAGAATATTATTGCTTAAGCACTTTTCAAATTGTAGTTTAAATAGTAAAACTCTTATTATAGTCAATGCACATAACTGAAAATAGTGCTTTTATTCGCAGATAATTTCCATTAATCTAACGAAAAGAAAATTATGGAAAGATCAATATTGAAATCAGCTAAAATTATTGAGTATACGATAGTCCCTCTCCAAAAATAATTAGAAAGCAAATTAAGAATTCTGAAAACTATAAATTATAACAAGTTTCTCCCCCGATTCCTGTGAAAGACAAATGCGTACCTTAAACTTCAGGTCCGGCAGTACAGTATGAAAGAGACCAAGAACTAAATGTATGTTAGTAAAATTGCCAGTGAGAATAATTCCTTTTATTACCCGATTCTTATAATTTTATATTATGTAGATGTATTCTCTGGCGATAAAGACGCATAAAAATTGGCTACAGTTTAATATATAGCCTTTCAATAAAGCAGCAAATATCATAGATGACGTCGAATGTACTGCCAAATGGAATGATGTAAAATTTAATTTAAAATCGGAACGGTTCTTCCCTTCTCATTTTACCCTAGAATGTTGTCTGATGCGTCAGGTCACGTAACCGAAAGAGCCCAAAAATCTCGGTATGGTTCGGTACGGGTCCCTCCTGTTGTCAAATGTCCAAAAAATTCTTCAAAAATCCATTTTGATGCAGCAACATTGCGACGTGCTGACGTCATAAATGTTTATGCTTGACTGTTTGATTGGATAGACTATATGAGAGAGCGCTTTCTATGTATCTTACAATGTAAAAATACAATGATCAAGTAATTGACCACATTTTTTGACATTTAAAATCAACACGAACAATTTTGAACGGAAAATCCTTCTCGACCTCCATTATTAACCAGATCTGGTACTTCCGATTACCAACTATTACAAAGATAATAAGTACTGGTGGTGAAATGTATATGTAGCGAAAGATACTACCAAATTATTCGAACAAAGCAAAGATAGATGTGCAAGAAAAAGTTAATATTTCTTTGTACATCTAATAAAACAACCTTATTGAACCAAACCAATACATTTTTTCCATAAACTAATTTAGATTTTTTTGCTAATTTGCCATGAATAAACATACCATCTTTATTCAAACGAGATAATAATAGACTGTTTGTTCGGCCATGATTGAATTACAATCAACAAATACTTTGCAACATTTACGAGCCGAAAATAAGTGCGCCATATACAAAATGATCACGGTCGACTGAACATGGGTTTTTTGTTGTTGTAACTGTAACAAACAGTGAAGCGGTAACCCACATTTCTAGAAAATAACATCTGTCTTGTACAGAGCTCATGCCAACAAGAGATATGGCCACTGATAAACCTATATGCCCAAATAGGAGTTAAATTCGTGAAATAACGAGATAATGGCAAAGTTACCTTTACTTCGACATTATATTGCAGTCAAATATTACTCAATATTACTCTATTGTCTTAGACGATAGAGAATATAAGCCACATTTTTAGAGTTTTTAAATTTTTAAAATAAAATTCTTTAATACCACAGGATTAGAATATCAAATAAATATTATCGACTAGTCGGTTTTAAGATACAATTAAAACAATAAAGGATTAATCAAAGCTATGTATTTTATGAAATAATTATAAAAGTTGATTGAATATAATAAGAAACAAAGTTTATCATTCTTATATGTAATATATGGAATATATTTTGAAGCACAATTTCAAAAACACTTTACTAGCCATATTTCATCTATTTTTTTCTTTATTTCATGGCGTTTTCTTACTTCTTCACAGATTTTTAATACCGCTGCAACTTATTATTGATTTATTTAACCATTGAACAACAATTCTTTAACAATATTGCAGCAAAGTATTTTGGAACACATATTTTATACAAAACTGTAATGAAATGAGCAGATCAAAAAGAAAATAACTCGAACTGAAATATAAAATATACTGGTTAATTACAACTACATCAATAATTCTTATATAAGTCGTTATACAAACAAACATTAACACTTAAATATGTATACGACATTCAATCATGGATATTTTCTCCAATATGCAATACAACAATAATCATAATATATAGCTGATGCACAAATATGCTACAAGAACAATTCCTTATGCCTGACTCAAACTGTCATTGGGGAATCACGATAATAAAAACGTTATTTCTGTAGAAGTAAGTATTAACAACACAGATATAAACAGACTCCTAGTTAATTACCTAATTTTAATCGCCGTAAATATACGTTTTAGGTTAGTCGCTAACAACTACAAAAAAAATTAATGACATTTGAAAAAAATCTATGGAATATATAAAAAAAAAGATGAAACTGATGTTACTAAATATAAAAAAACCAGTGATTAAATACCTAGATGGCGTCACAATGAAATAATTAATTCTCGACACATCAATTCTCGACACTGCAATTCGCGTTTCTAGTAAGCGGGTCAATGAGGTGACGCCAATGACTTAAAAATAACCTTTTTTTGGGATGGAACTAAACAAGATCTAACGGCAACTGAACGGTGGCACATATACACACATCAATTACATACGCGTCAATGAATCTGTAATGGCTACATCCTAATTTGAATTATCGGCGGAAGCGTTTTACATAATTCAGTGAACGAAATGCATATAAAATACCTTATTATGTGTTATTTGCTATAGAATACTAGCTACTATAGATTCCTATATATTGTTATATGTTCATAGAGGATTTTTTAATTAACCAAACCAAGATATTTAAACAGTTGTTGATAAATAGTCCTAGTCAATATAGTGATCAAGAAGAGAGGAAAATTATCCTAGAGATGATATAGATACAGGTTTGAATCCTACTAGAGCATGTGAGCTTTTAATCAGCACACTCCTTCGTTTTAACTTGTTATATGTCAACAGCTTGCCAAAGCTTTCTATTGCTTTTCTGACCATTCTTACCTTTAATATTCAAATAAGTTATATGTACGTTTGTGATTCTTTATTGTAAGATATTGGTTATAGTTTTTGTAACTCTGAATACAAATATAATCTTAGAATATAGCCTCTTCAATAAGAAATATTTAAATGCAACAAGCACATTAGCATATAATTGATATTCTTGATATCAAGTATTTACACATGCACTTGCTCTAACCAGACCTTATTGTACACTTCTCATACGAAAAACATTACATTTCTATCCTAAAGCATTAAAATAAATCCTTAACTAACAAATAACAGGTGGGACAAAAGTCCCGCTACCATTTTGAATGCGCGCCATCTTGGTTATGTGACGTTTAGCTCAGTTTCGCTTCAACCATTGTGTTGTGTAGTCGTCCAAATTTTATTATTGATAAATATACGCAACAAGAACGAGCAGAAATAGTGACAATATTTATTGAAAATAATCGCTTCATTATTGCCACTCAGTCTAAATTGCGTCAAAAATATCCTAATCATCCAGTGCCTCACAAAACCACAATTTGTCGTTTGCATGTGAATTTTCGACAGTACGGTACGATAGCAGACAAGCCTCGTTCTGAAAGACAACGGACGTCTCGTAAAGGTGAAAATGTGGCTCTAGTGCGCAATAGTGTTGCAGAGTTTCCAGAAACATCAATTCGGAGACGTGGTTCCCAGTTACACATTCTTTCACGCAGTTTAAGGCTAATTTTAAAAACTGCTTTGAGAATATTCATCTACAAAATTTAATTAGTCTAAAAATTGTTACCAAGAGATCCTGATCAACGAGTTGAATACAGTAATGCAATTCTAAGGCTGTCTGATGAAATTGAAACACTTTGTGGTATTCATACTGGAAACATTGTTAGTCCCTATTTTTTTTTGAAGTTGAAAATATTGAAACGACATGATTCAAAATTTTCTTGTGCCTGAAATGGAAGACCAAAGACTAGAGGACATGTAGTTTCAGCAAGATGGGGCCACAGCACACACAGACTAATTGTTTTTATTATTTATTTTAATTTCCACGAAGACTAATTTCGCGAAATGGCGATTTAGCATGGCCAGCCAGATCTCCGAATTTAATAGCACTAGACTTTTTCTTATGGGGTTTTTTTAAAGCCAAAAGTGTATGTCAATAATCCCCAAACGATTCAACATCTTAAAGATAATATTCGTCACGAAATTGAAGAAATTCAGCCTCAGATATTGCGGGGTGTCATGAAAAAATTGCTTAAAAAGAGCCGAAAGTTGCATAACGAATCGCGGTCATCATTTAGCCGATATAATTGTTCAATTGTAAAGACCAAATAAACTGTTTATGAAAACCAAACTTACTTATCTTTTCTACAAAAAAAAAATGTACGCAAAATTTGCTAGTAACTCCTTCGACCGGCGGTTCGGTTGGCATTCCCAAATCCAGAAAGCAATCCAAAAAGGTTCGGGGATAGCAAACCTGCTATCTTCTCTGATCTGCCCTTCTAGCAGACTTCCCATCTCCATCAAATGCTTATTTTACAAGATGTTAATTCGGTCCGTACTCCTCTACGGATCTAATGTCTACTTCAAGTTTGTTACACCCAACCAGGTCAAACGTTCCATGGTTTGTCAGAAATAATCAAATTCATAGGGAAACTGACACTCCAGAAATCAAGCACTTCATATCTCAATCATTCCACAAACAACAACTCAGCTCAAGTTCTTCTGAAAACGCGCTTGTTCGCGAGCTGGTCGACATGCTGGGAGCTTAGCACCGCGTCACCGCTAAGCTCTCCCCCTTTTCCAGGCTGAAACGCCCTCATCCGTCGCTACAGTCATAACTTTTGCCCCCATACAACAGTACCCAGTTGTGTGTTAACTCAGGTTCGCGAATCAATAGAATCGCCGGGCCCTCGTGCCCAATAACGGCTGCCCGATCAGCGGGTGCCATATCCCCAAATTTAATGCAGTAGCGGTAGTGATCCACAGGGGTCAACTGTGAGGCGGTTTCGGTTTAGTGTATTGGTAAGCCCAGAGGCAGTCCCACATAACCCGGTCCAACTTGTCACTCCAGGGCAAGTCTCCGCGACCAGGTATGCGTCATGCATTCCACCGCCTGGTTTTTAGGCCGGAACGAAAAAAAAAAGCTAGTAACTCAATTTAATTACGATTAATATTACCCAAAGGAAAGAAACACCAGACAATCCTACATTACTTTCTCAGTCCAATGAATTAATACCCTACAAATTACTAAATATCGTAATTAATAACTTACAGGCTATTGAGCGTTTTGTTCATTAACATTTCCCATACAATCAATCCTATCAAACAAGAAATCTAACAACATTTAAACATTTAAACTTATCCCTGAAATAATATTTTTTAACGCACGTCAAGATATAGATCTCGGATTGCGTAACTCTTCAGTCAGCCAACAATCGATAAGATTTCTTCGTAGATAATAAATATTGTATCGGGAGAAGTTGAAAGTGAAAGTTAGTAGCGATGTAATATGGCGAATAGTTTAATCTGTGGGCGAAACAGTCGGTTAGAATGCCGAATGCAGTTATTTCGCAGTCACCTTCTCGATGTAAGTTCAATATTCCTCATAAAGGTGATTTAATTATGCCGAGGATGATGTCAGATCGTCGCGGAGAATCTTCGAAAATAGCTCAATAAAAATGCCATCGTTAATCGGTGTTTCAAGAGATGTATCATCAAAATTAGTGACCGAAATAAAATGGAATACATTGTTCAAGGTTTCATTTGGTGCCAACGTAATGGAAACATGTAATGGATTGCTATTTTTGCTCTATGGTGGTATATGTGCAAAAAAATAGCACAGTAACAGATCAATTGAAAAGTCCCCGGCCTGACACATAGATGGCGCTACTAGAATTAAATCTATACGGTTTTTAGTTCGCCCTAACCTAACCCTTTAGCATTTTGTGTGAAGCACCTTTTATTATTCTGAAAAAAATGGATAAAAAGGAATTTCGCGTGTTGGTAAAATATTGATTTTTGAAGGGAAAAAATACAGTTGAAGCAAAAACTTGGCTTGATGCCGAGTTTCCGGACACTGCCCCAGGAAAATCAACCATCAAGGATTGGTATGCTAAGATTGGACGTGGTGAAATGAGCACCGAAGACGGTGAACGCAGTGGACGCTCAAAAGAGGTTGTTACCAACGAAAACATTTAAAAAATCCACAAAATAAGTTTGAACGACCGTAAATTGAAACTGAATGAAATAGCAGACACTCTAAAGATATCAACTGAACGCGTACATCATCGTGTGTATCATTAACAAATATTTGGGTATGAGAAAGCTCTGTGCAAAGTGGGTGCCGCGCGAGCTGACTTTTGACCAAAAACAACGACGAGTTGATGATTCGGAGCAGTGTTTGAAGATGATCAAGCGTAATAAACCAGCCATTCGACGATATGTGCCAATGGATGAAACATGGCTCCATGATTTTACTCCGAAGTCCAATCGACAGTCATCCGAGTGGACTGCACACGATGAATCCACTCCAAAACGTGGGAAAACGCATCAGTCGGCTGGCAAGGGTATGGCGTCTGTATTTTGGGATGAACACGGAATAATTTTCATTGACTACCTTGAAGAAGGAAGGACCATCAACGGCGATTATTACATAGCGTTATTGGGCCACTCAAAGGACGAAATCGCCGAAAAACAACCGTATTTGAAGAAAAAGAAAGTGCTGCTTCACCAAGACAACGCTCCGTGTCAGTGAAAACGATGGCAAAATCCATGAATTGGGCTTCGAATTGCTTCTTCATCCACCGTATTCTCCATATCCAGCCATCAGCGATTATTTCATGTTCTCAGATCTTAAAAGAATGCTCGCTGGGAAGAAATGCTCGTCGAATAAAGAGGTGATCAACGAAGCTGAGGCAAAAAGGCTCAAAGCAAAGAACAAATTGTATTACAAAAATGGTATCGAAAATTTGGAGAGTCGCTATAATCAGTGTATCACTCTTGAAGGGTATTATATTGAATTTAAAAAAAACTAATTTTGCAAAAAAAAAATTGTTTTACTATGGTAGGCCGGGGACTTTTCAATTGGCCTGTTATGATTCGCCACAATAATTAATTAACCCATACTTTTAGCTGCTAGTATATAACCATCAGTACCGTTATATTTCAAAATTACTTGACATTAAAAGTACCTGTCGTGACAATCACTGATTACTGTTATATTTCAATTTATTTCACTATTACCATTGAAAGTTGGTTGTTCAGGCTTTCATTGTGTACTCTGTAAGTATTTAAGATGTCAGATTCTTTTATTAAATTTAATTTTTCTTATACGCCCTGGGTTTAAAATTAACACTGCATATCGATATACCGAGAAATATATCGATTATATCCAAAACTAATAAAAACCTCGCACAGTATTCCTATTAACTTATAAATTGCACTAAACGAATATAGCGAGACGTGTATTATTTCACCCGGTACATTTCCTGGTTAATTTGAATCATGAATCACGTTTCTCAGAATTTGTTTCAAAAGTTCGTATAACATTCGAGTGCCTATTATTCTTTGAACATAAGCCGTACTAGTTTTCGAGCAAACAGAATTTGACGTACGCTTTTTAAAATTAGTCCGGCAATAATAAACAACTACGAATTTTTTTTACAACGTCCAAACCAAATAAATGAATGAAACAGATTCATGAATGACGAAATAACAGTTTTGAAAAAATAAATACAAGAGATATATATCGGCAATTATTTTCTAGATACCCCGTAACTTACTTAAAATTATCCGACTACAAATATAGAACAACAACGTTTCTATTTAAATCATAATCTGCCTTTTGTCAACATTTATTTATGGACCAACTGTTTAACTAGGACTCAGAACCAAGGTTGTTGGCAGTAAACCCATCGATTGTCGAATGCTCAGCTTAGAAACCATCCCAGAAGACATAGGGCCTTACCTAGTCTGGTTACTGACGTTTCTAGAATTGCTGTTTCTCTCTAGACGAATAATTGCGCCCGTAGTGTCATGGCGTTAATATTTGCTTTATTTCATATATTCCACACATTTCATCAAAAAGGCTTCCTAAAAATTATTATAGATTTTTAAGGTTTGCTATTGTTCTTATATTGAAGCCTTGACATAATTTTGCTGAACAAAAGACTTTTTTGATTCCCGAAATCCTCCAGCAACAACAAGTCAACTTTTGTCAAATTAGAACAATTCTCGTTGGCTACTCTAGTTCCACGACTAGCTTCTCTTTCAAGAACTTAAACTATAGACAACAGGATCTTTAAAAAAACATGAAAAAAATTATAAACACAGATAAAAATGATGTAAAAAAAACTCATAGATGCCCGATGTGTCATTATGCGTATTGCAGACAATCAGGCCTAGAGCTGTATCTGAGTTCAAGATTATTGGTTCAGCAGAAGAACTGATAAGCAAAAGTCAGCTAAAAAAGTCTGGTAATATGTTTTAAAAAGTAGCGGTCAGGGATTAACTATCAGGAAATAGGCAACTTCAATTAAAAATAATGTATAGTCCTTCCAATAAAACAGCCAATGCATGCCAGTAACACCGTCGAACGTATAGCCAAATTTAGTTTATAAAAAACAGTAAAATCCCCTTTAAACTCAGAGCAATTTTCTGTCTGATTTTACTAATTAGCATTACTGTAATTATAAAGGGACAGAATTAAGTCTGATACGTCTGAAAATGTAACGAAATCGGTATATAAAATTGTTATCTGCCAATGTAAAGATTATAAAACAACTCTACCTATTATAACTCAACTCTTCGATAATATATGAATTAGATGTACTATAATGTTAAAATAAATTATATTTTATAACGTTATTTTTATTGCATTATTTTATTCACGTCAGCATATTGTTGTCAGAGTAAAAATAAACGAAAACAAATTTGATGCGGCAACGCTGCACTATAAATATTGATGACATGCAGTGACTGTTTTATTGAAAGTACTGTACATTCAGTTAAATCAAAGACGTCGAACTTAGATATACATTATTACCAAAATATTTTAAGTTAAAACCTAAAAATTAGAATAAAACCACACCCAAAAATAACAGATTCCCATAACTTTTAGTGTAAAACTACACCTTCTGTAATCAGTATATTTTATATAAGAGATAGATAAAGAAGAAAATAGTAAAATATATCTAAATCTATATGTAATAGTTCAGATCCGTTTAGTTTGTAAACGTCACCAGTATTCTGGTTAATTCTTTATGGAACTTATTACTGTTGTGTTATTTATATACAGCGGACAATCAATTTTTTATAGCCACTGTTGGTCCGTTTAAATTTTGATTCTAACAAGATGGTACTCATATTAAAATTAGATTAAGAAAATAAAATTGTATTCTCTTAAATAAAACAACAATAATCTGCAGATGACCTAAAACTGAAAATTATTACTCAATTAAAATCAACCTAAGCCACATTACTATTCAGTGTTATATCTGAAGATTTCAAAAAGATTATAATATGGAAGCACATATTCGAAATACTACGTATGAGTGAAGCAACCCCCATGACCATTAAAATACAATACTACTTTTTAGATAAAATCTGAACTAAATCCAACAACAATGCATCCGTAGCCTACTTGCGAATTTCAATTACTTCCTCGTCAGTGATTTCGTAACGTTCAAATCTTGATTTGCATTAAAAATACGAACAAAGGCAAACTTTGACAATAGAAGATATTCCTCGACGGCTCGTATGAAAATGTTATTCATTGATTTAGTTGAGATGAAAATTATTTATGTCATAATGCCTGAATAAAAGAATATAGACAATGTGCCTTAATATTGTTATCTCTATATCTATATTATATATATATATATATATATATATATATATATATATATTTAGACATTATATAGATATATAGACTTTTTGTATTAAAAGTATTTTTTATTTTTGCTCTGCCACATTATTCCTCAAAATATTTGCCCAAAGCGATGCTTCAAATCATCAAAATCATCAAATAATATGAAAGAAACTGTGGATTAGGACTAATGCCTCATCAAAAAACAGAAGAATGGGATGCAGATTTATTTTTATACTTTCCAAATAATAGGTTTTCTCAAGACTCAAAACAATTAAAAAAGTAACCGATTTATCAAACTGCCCGCGTATAACTTTTGTTAATGGTACTTTTTCCTTGAATGAGTATTACTAGACATATGGAACTTTATAAAAACTTAGTACGAAAAATCAATATTATGTTTTTTATGTCACAAGAAATCTTGCGATGTTAAAATCAAAATAGTACTGTCGACAGTTTAAAACTTTAAGGAAAAAACCTTTAAGACAATTAAAATTAAAATATATATATTAACTCTAAAGATAATATTATTGATTAATAAAAATATGATCCAAAATACATTAAAAAATAATTTTGTTGGTTCTGTCCCGCTACTTACGATACAATCCCCCGTACGATGGTATAAATTTAAATAATCTGAAATGCAAATAGGTATAAAATGTCCGTCAAAGAGACTTACAAGAAAATAATCAGGTTAGATTACTGTTTTGTAGCCTCTAACTGCCATTACATTTATCTTTACCCGCATAACATTGTCGCACACGATATTCATTCTTCGTAATCAATTTTCAAACGAATTACGTCTTAATTAAAGGTATTTATCTTATTTACTTTATAATACAAAATGCACGTATATAAAAATAAAGTTGATACAAACACCAATATTTTTTTTATGTCAGATAAATTATTTTATCAGAAGAAAACACTTACTACAATTATTTCTTAAAAATGTCTTATCAGCAGATGAAACGAACTAACCATAAAGCTTCAAATTAAATATTTAATCTGCTTGTCATTTAGCTAAATACGCATTAAAGAGAGTCAAACCTGGCGAATAAGTTGAATTTCAAAAAAAAAATATTTATCACATCAATAAAATCTTATATTTAAATAACACCCAGTACTTCTACCAAAAGAAGATCAACACTCAGCTGATAATCTCAATACCGGAAAAAACTAGGTTAGTTTACTGTTATGTAGTGTAGTACCGTGCCGGTACCACACTACATTGTATTGAAATAAGGAAAATACACGGCGCTTTAGCTGGCGCATAATCCCTGTCGTACAAGATGTTCCCATTGATCCTTCATTGTGCATTGTAAAAAAGCCGTTGCGAGTGAGCCTGATTTAAATTGATTTGTCAAAATGATTATTAAATATGATGACTTGCACTTAAAGGGTTGGATAATAATTCGTAAGGGAGGTCAAATCTCATATTCAAAACATGCTTTTTTTTAATTAGTGTTAAAACAAATATAGTCTATTCAAAGTTTTTTTAGTGATGCATCATGGATATTGGTGACGTCAAAATATTGCAATGTTGCCGCATCAACTCTAAGTTTTAGTTCAGTTTGGCTTTGACATACAAAAAAATTCTAGTCTAAATAAAATAATTGAACAAAAATGTTATCAAATACAATTGATTTTAACATTATAGTAAATCAAATACATATATACTACAATTAAGACACAGCACATGAATAAAAAGCAGTATAGCTTGTATAAAAATACTGTAAAAAAATTAAAACAAAATATAAAACAATTTATTCTCTACCACGTTATTAAGGATGTTGTATTCTCTCTAGTTCATTCATTATTTAATGCCATTTCGCTCGAATCCAAATAATGTGTAAAAATAGGATTAATACTTCATCAAAAAAAAATAAGAATAGGCAGATGATCTACATATTGCAAATCAATTTCAACATTTAAGACGACAAAGGAAAACTTTATAAATGCAGATTCTAAACTCCATTATTTCAATATCAATGAAATACGAACTGAAAGACCAATATAATTGCGAAAAATATTACAGTTCATCCAATTATCTGAGAAAATCACACTAATCAAGGATTATTTTTCAATTAATTTGAAGTAAGAAAAATTAAGTGTCATAAGAAAATGTGCTGCAAATACACAAAATACATATAACCTTGTTAAATTAGAATGTATATTGTAAAAAGTGACATATTATGAACTAGTATATCAATACATTTGTAAATGTTTAATGAATAAAGCAAAGACAGTTGCCCTTTTTACTACCATTTTACTGACGCAGTAAACGAGCTTTCAACGGCAGTTGACGTCAAGACCTTTTTGGCCTCTATCCATCTACGAACTTTTAATTATCAATTAACGAGGCGTCAAAAAATAATAACAAATTTTATACGTAATTATGATGAGAATGTATATACAAGAAGTACCTGGTTTGCACTTATATATTTTTCCAGAGCTTTACATGAAAAACTGAGAAAATTACCAATGGTAGTCGATGTTCTTCACTTGATAATTGTATCAGTTATGGATAAATGCAGCAATGCAGAAATATTTTAATGTAATTAGCAAGAAGCAAAATATATTTTTTAAAAACATAGTAACCGATAAGGTGGATAATGCAAATGATTCGATATCAGATAGTAAAGATAAACAGAAATCATTAGATAGAGAGGTACATTTTCCATATTTATAGATTGCAATTTTTACCACTTAAAACTTTTTGCTGTCATTTCGGTTCAGATAATTGCAGGTTACAGAATGTTATGCTAAATTATATGGTCTCACAATAATTTTTATACAACTTTTATTTTTGTTCCTTAATCAAAAGAAAAAAGCCGCTGACAGGCATCATTTGTTGGAATAAATTTACAGTAAGCATGTAAAACCTGTGAGGCGTGGTTCAAGACAAGCAACGTACTGGTGGGTCGAGAAAGTTTGAAAATGCGAAACTACAAAGGTTATTGGATGAGGACCCAACTCAAACCCAAAAACATGTGGCCCACGAAACGATTAGCAACTGATTACGGGCAATGGGGAAAATCCTAAAGATGGAAAGGTGGGTAGCAAATAGAAAATCAAAAAATCGTCAGTGAAATGCTATTTCTCAAAGGTATGATCGGAAGTTATTTCGCTACCGAGTAGTGACGGGCGATGAAAAGTTGAGTTATTTTGAAAACACTAAGCGCTAAAAAATAATAACAAATTTTATACGTAATTATGATGAGAATGTATATACAAAAAGTACCTGGTTTGCACTTATATATTTTTCAAGAGCTTCACATGAAAAACTGAGAAAATTACCAATGGTAGTCTTCACTTGATAATTGTATCAGTTATGGATAAATGCAGCAATGCAGAAATATTTTAATGTAATTAGCAAGAAGCAAAATATATTTTTTAAAAACATAGTAACCGATAAGGTGGATAATGCAAATGATTCGATATCAGATAGTAAAGATCAACAGAAATCATTAGATAGAGAGGTACATTTTCCATATTTATAGATTGCAATTTTTACCACTTAAAACTTTTTGCTGTCATTTCGGTTCAGATAATTGCAGGTTACAGAATTTTATGCTAAATTATATGGTCTCACAATAATTTTTATACAACTTTAGTTTTATGTTATATAATGATAAGCATATATTCAAAATGTGAGGGGATTTGTATTTATGCCCCATATCTTAAAAACTATAAATAAAAGAAATTTAATGTGAATTTTCGTTTCTTTCACCTGAAAATACATATATCTTGAAAGTTTGTGCAGTTTTTGATATCACTTCCGTTCAAAATTAATGAAAATTACTCTGATTATGAAGCATGTTATGCTGAATCGAATTGTAGTATAATAATTTATATTATAACCTTTCGTTTTTTAGTTATACACTGAAATCAAATTTCAAAAAGTAAGTGGATTACTGTTAAGGTTATGCCACATATGTTATGTTTAATATTATGGATTATTTATTTAATAAAAACCTTAAATTCTAAAGAAATTGAATAAGGATTTTCGTTTATTTCACCACAAAATAGATCTATGTTATACATATAATATATATATATATATATATATATATATATATATATATATATATATATATATATATATTGCGAAAGTAACACCGCCATAGACTTATAGTACTGTGAAAATGTGAAGTTTCGTGCCTGAAAACGTACATTTATCGCGCCCATTACTTTTGTTCCTTAATCAAAAGAAAAAAGCCGCTGACAGGCATCATTTGTTGGGATAAATTTACAGTAAGCATGTAAAACCTGTGAGGCGTGGTTCAAGACAAGCAACGTACTGGTGGGTCGAGAAAGTTTGAAAATGCGAAACTACAAAAGTTATTAAACATGTGGCCCAAGAAACGATTAGCAACTGATTACGGGCAATGGGGAAAATCCTAAAGATGGAAAGATGGGTAGCAAACAGAAAGTCAAAAAATCGTCAGTGAAATGCTAGTTCTCAAAGGTATGATCGGAAGTTATTTCGGTACCGAGTAGTGACGGGCGATGAAAAGTTGAGTAAACACTAAGCGCTAAAAACCATGGTAAACACCTGGCGAAGGCGGCCGATCGACTACAAGGCCAAGTCGTTTTGGTCGCAAGACAATGCTCTGCGTTTGGTGGCATCAGAGTGGCGTGGTGAATTACGAACTGTTGAAACCTGGTGAAACGATGAATAGTGATCGCTATCGACGAGAAATGATCATTTGAATCATGCATTGATCGAAAAACGTCCTGAATGGTCCTGAAAGTGATTTTACAGCACGATAACCCACTCTTAAAACACAAAACCGGTCAAGAAAGCATTGAAAACACTTGGACGGGACATATTATCGCATCTGTCGCATACTCCAGACCTTACCTCGTCCGACTACCAACTTTTCGAATCAATGAGACATGCGCTTCAAGAGCAGCACTTCGCCAATTTCGAAGAAGTTAGAAAATGATTTTACTCAGAGGACAAACGATTTCTTTGGGATGGCATCCTTAAATTCCCGAAGATGAACAAGCCGCATATAATCAAGTGGCCAGTACATAAAAAACGGTAACGACTTTCCCGTACACCGGGTAGAAATTCGCACAAAAGAAACAAAAACATAAAACCGAATCTAGTTACCGAGGAAAAATAAAACAAGTGCCGGTGCACGCCGCTGCGCCATTACATGATCATTACCACGATCAGGCGAAAGGTTACTGGGTAATGTCTAGCAATGCACTCTGACGATGCCCCCGCAAAGCGAAAAACTTTTGTTTTCTCTTTTGAGATGCCGACCAATCAACTCGTGCCGCGCTCGGCGATCCGATCGGGAAAAAGCGCCGATCGTGATGTGGAATGCCAATTTGGATAATCGGAATAATCCGGAGGCCATGAGCAGAGTCAAAGACCAGTCGTAGTTCGAACAGTGGCGTGTTAGGATTCGCCATATTTAGTGTTTTCCGGGCGTAAAGTGGTGACTTTGAGGAACGCCCATCCGGCAATCGGTAAACTTCGGCTGTTTCCGCTTCATTTTGCCACTCTACCACCACCAGCGATCAAGAGACTACGATAACGAGAAGTAGGAGTATTAGCCACCAGAAACGTTTTTGATATTATAAAAAAACTAGCGACCCGCCCCGGCTTCGCACGGGTGCAATGCTGATACTAAATTAAATACACTACAGAAAAATATGAGCGTTGTATATAAAAACATAGCGGCCCGCTCCGACTTTGCACGGGCATAAAATATATATGCCTATGTCACTCAATGAAAACATGATTAAAATCGATCCAGTATTTTTGGTTCATTCATTACTGCCCTTGGCCTGCACGCATTCAATTTGGAGTAAAACAATTCCTCTTCCCCTATACTTACTATGAAGATTTCCTGCTATCTTTGGAATATCTAAATTCATACAATTTTTATTACATTACACATTTTTAAACGCAAATTTTAAATTTGTAATATCTCCGAAAATATTTGTTTAATTTACATGCTGTAAGGAACCATATTGATCTATATTAATTGCACACTGTATTTAAGGTACTTAATTCGATAAGGATTAATGCCGTATTGCTTAAAATAGCTTCGTAAATAAACCATTTTCTCACGTAAAAAGTAAACAATAAAAATGGTTAATGTGGGTTATCCCTAAAAGATAAACATATACCATCGCGGACTTTTTTGTAGACCTTTTTATGGTGTACAATACTGTAGTACATTAATTTGATCTAACTCGTAGGGTTAGGCAGCGTTTTTGCTAATTGCTAAATAAGCCTAAAAAAATAGGTTAATTTACGACATCACGTTAGAAACCTCTAAAATTAGCAATGTTGCCTTAGTATATTATGCATGTATTATACATATAAACCTTCCTCTTGAATCACTCTATCTATTGAAAAAAAAACCGCATCAAAATCCGTTGCGTAGTTTTAAAGATTTAAGCGCACATAGGGACATAGGGACAGAAAAGGCGACTTTGTTTTATACTATGTAGTGATAAAAATAAAAATTATAAAAAATATCGATATTTAAAAAAAATTAAATATTAGTCTAAATTTTGTCTAAATTTTCTCTAAATATTTCAAAGGGTAGTGATATTTTTAAGGATCTTTAAAATTAAGTACTAAAATTCACCGAACTTTCAAAAATTAAGTACCAATTTTAAAGGTTCATTGAAAATTATATTTAAGTTATTTTGAGAAAAATATCGGTATATCAACCGAGATCAAAAATATCGATTATTGATTATTTTAACACTTTAAGAATATGTTCTTAAGAGGATTAACATTTAAATTATTTTCGGACAGATACATATTCTAGTAAAGCAGAATTTAAACCGCTACATCTAAAAACGGTTGACAAAGTTCTGCTTCTAATGTTTTTGTTCGTGCTTCTTCTGTTTCACTTCAAAATTGGTGTGAGTATAACAAATATTGATACTTTTCTAGATAAGAATACGCTTCTTCAATATATCCATCCCCTAGTCTAAAGAACCACGAATAATAAATCCTTAATTAATCCAAAATTATTGTTAAAAGTTACTTACCATTGTTGATTTATTAAATCGTCTGCTTCCCGATCGTTTCAGAGTTCCCCCTCTGATGTTGGAATCATCCAGTTCGACTTCGCCGCCATCGTGAGCCGATCGACGGCTGAGTTCGCTCAATTCTGCTACAGGCTGAACCTGTAAATAACAATATTTATTGAATAGGACATTAAATATAGGTGGCTATGAAATACAGTCGGTAGCAAAAACGGATACGTGGCCCATTAGCTCAGTTGGTTAGAGCGTCGTGCTAATAACGCGAAGGTCGCGGGTTCGATCCCCCCATGGGCCAATTAACTTTTTTATTTTTTATTTATAAATTTACACAAGATCACATCAGTTTTAAAGGTTAGAATTGTTTTCACAAATTTTCACTCAACTTTTTTAATTTAAATAGGCGAAACCGAGAAAATGCGTTGAATGATCCCACCAATTTAGGCACTGAGACAACTTTTCTATAGCGCGATTTTTGTTTCAGTTTGTTTATGACGCTATTTTTGATGCCTGACATAGAGTTCGTTAGCATTTTTGTGACTTAATTATAATTACTATTATTTAATTATAATCAAAAAGTCTTAAAAGTGTTATGTATCCAGTACATGTGCGGAAATAAAAAACCGAGACGTTGTTTTTCTTGGAAGAATCAGACCAAGTTAACTAGAATAAGAATGCGTGTGTGACTTAGCACTGTTGGAGGTAAATGTGATTATACTACATGGAAAGTTTTAGTGCAAGGCAATTCTATATATAAAGCTAAATTTTGTTGCCCTTTAAAAAATTTTTTGTAAGGTTCCATTAATTAAAAACTTAAATATTTTCAAGGGGTTAAGGTTAAGTACCCAAGAGAGGTGGAATTTTTTTGGGTCTACGCATGGAGTAAGAAAAATTAATTCTTCAAAAAGTATGTTTAAAAAATAGATTAACACAAAATAAAATAATACAATTCGTAGACCAACAAGTTGAGAGTGATTTTATAGACAAGATAATATTTCATGATTGTTTTATTATATTGTTAATGAATCTTTAAGCTGTTTCCTCGATTTTACCATAATAAGAACACAGCAGTAATTTTAATATATCATACATTTTAATATTTCTTGCAATTCTTTAAAATATTACTTTTTCGTATGTTTTCTCCATTCTGATGTATATCATGCAATTTAACCGTTTTAATTTAATTATCCCATCTAGAAAACAAAGATAAAATTTAACAGACACAGACTTAGTCTGCTTTCAGTATGAAGGAACAAAATGATAGGAATTTTAATACATCTTATATAAATTTATAGCACTACTAGCGACCCGCCCCGGCTTCACACGGGTGCAATGCTGATACTAAATTAAATACACTACAGAAAAAATATGAACGTTGTATATAAAAACATAGCGGCCCGCTCCGACTTTGCACGGGCATAAAATATATATGCCTATGTCACTCAATGAAAACATGATTAAAATCGATCCAGTATTTTTGGTTCATTCATTACTGCCCTTGGCCTGCACGCATTAAATTTGGAGTAAAACAATTCCTCTTCTCCTATACTTACTATGAAGATTTCCTGCTATCTTTGGAATATCTAAATTCATACAATTTCTATTACATTACACATTTTTAAACGCAAATTTTAAATTTGTAATATCTCCGAAAATATTTGTTTAATTTACATGCTGTAAGGAACCATATTGCTCTATATTAATTGCACACTGTATTTAATGTACTTAATTCGATAAGGATTAATGCCGTATTGCTTAAAATAGCTTCGTAAATAAGCCATTTTCTCACGTAAAAAGTAAACAATAAAAATGGTTAATGTGGGTTATCCCTAAAAGATAAACATATACCATCGCGGACTTCTTTGTAGACCTTTTTATGGTGTACAATACTGTAGTACATTAATTTGATCTAACTCGTAGGGTTAGGCAGCGTTTTTGCTAATTGCTAAATAAGCCTAAAAAAATAGGTTAATTTACGACATCACGTTAGAAACCTCTAAAATTAGCAATGTTGCCTTAGTATATTATGCATGTATTATATATATAAACCTTCCTCTTGAATCACTCTATCTATTGAA
This sequence comes from Rhynchophorus ferrugineus, assembly GCF_030347505.1. NCBI lineage: Eukaryota > Metazoa > Arthropoda > Insecta > Coleoptera > Curculionidae > Rhynchophorus > Rhynchophorus ferrugineus. Next base: position 1,478,015 of record NW_027472582.1, on the reverse strand, counting down.
AAAAACCGCATCAAAATCCGTTGCGTAGTTTTAAAGATTTAAGCGCATATAGGGATATAGGGACAGAAAAGGCGACTTTGTTTTATACTATGTAGTGAAAGGAATATGAAAAAAGGAAAAAACGCTATAGACAATTTTGATTATATTTGCCACGAGATTTTATATTTACATTTAATTATTTTTTAGATTCAACACATTCGATATATACATTATATCATACATTAGTCAAGTAATGCGTATGAAATCCTCAACCAATGAAATGCTTTCCAAGCAAAACAATTCTGATATTATGTGTATTAACACTCTATATAGTACTCTATGGTGGCGACTAATAAGAAAGTTAGGAAACTAATTACCGAAATGATGAAAATGAAAATAACAAAACATTATAGAAAGCAATGAACTATACCGAGTGAAAAAACGAAGAAAAAAATACTTGAAGTATATAAAATTTTATAAATCAAAAAGATTACGATCAGTGTAGTGTATAATAATATCAAATACCATACTTTCTCGAATGAATAAGAGTGTGAGTCAGAGGAAGCCCACGAATGCAAAAATACGAATTAATTCACATCTCTGACACGCCATCAGATACTTAGGGGTCTTACGTTTGACCGTCTGGCTTAGTTGACTATTAACATTGATTATTTTCGGTAGGGTCAGGGGACTTATCAATGGTCCAGCGTTGCCAATAATAGACCAGAAAACATCCATCAATTCGTTAATTAATATCAATATTAATACAGTAAGGCCGACGTGACAATGGGGAACTATGTTACTCACAGACATTGATTAAACATATAATTTAAATACATACCACATCGCGTTATCTAAGTTTCCGGTTTAGTTGGGTAGATTGAGTCTAAATATTTGTTTTTGTGATAAATTAATCATTTTATATTTAGAAAGTAGAATTATAACATTGTAAAAGGCGTTTTTCAGGTAGAGAGATATAAGTTGGCAATACTGTTTTCGACAAATCCATGTATTAGGAGCTTGCATGTATTCTGATATAATATGTATTAATCAATATATTTACCGTCATTTTCTATAACATTTATCATATTTCTAGCAATACAGCAGAAGTTCTGATTCTGTAATAGTAAATTCTTCATGACTCTTGCAACATGTTGCAGAGGGCTGTCATGAATGACTTTGCTTCTGTTACTTGTTATTGCTGGTCTTTTACTTCGATGTGGTCAAAACACAGTCAAAACACCAGGCTTCGATAATCTGTTTTAAATAGTTTTCAATTAACTTTTCTGTTAGAAATGGGATTACAAATTAGGACATTTCAATCCTCTATTCAATTATTTTTCATCCAAGTTGATTAAAAGTTTGAACAACTAATATTCGGGAATAATAATGATAATATCCAGACTTCATATTAAATTACGGCATCAATGGGGGACGCCATAGTCCCTTCGACAATATCTTAACTTTAATATGTTTTAAAAATCCCTTCCTGTTTTGTTGTTGAAGCAGTAAGAAACACCACGCAAATATAATTATTATTTAATTAAATAACATCACGTTAAACAAAAAGCAAAAACAAATTAGAACCAAAATAAAACTACTATAGTGGTTAGTCGGAAGATACTCTCAACTTGATCTGAAATCAAAGCGGTTGATCTATAATACAATGATAAAGCCAATTTGGACATATGGGGTGCAAATATGGGGTTGCACTAAAAATTCAAACCAACTAGTCATACAACGCTGTCAAAACAAGGTTCTTCGTTTGATTACCAATGCTTATCGCTATGTAACGAATGAAGAACTGCACCATGACCTGGAAATCAAGTGGATTTTGGAAGTTATCCAAGATTTCGCCTTGAAACACGAAAGAAGATTAATAAATCATACTAACGTGAAAGCAATACAACTGCTGGACAGCGCGCAGGATGTCAGGAGATTGAAACGAATAAAACCATACGAACTTATATAAAATAATTATAATTTTATAATTGAGGAATTGATGTATTTTCTCGCACTCGTCTTGCTTGTGAATTAATCTAAGTACATAGGAAAAGTAGTAATAAATTAATTGTAAATTAAGATTGTACTAAGCGTATCTAATAAAGATGTTATAAAAAAATTAATTAAATAAAATGTATTTATATCAATGCATGTACTTTAATTGATCAAAAACGACTGTCTTGCAGAAAAGACAGTGTTGGAACATCTAATATATTAAGATGATTAAGACATACTCATAAAGAAGTAATCTGTTAGTGGAGTCAGAAAAGGAAACGTCCAATATTGAAATACCTTTATGTTCTAAGATGTAGTGCCTACTGGGATTAACAAAAGGAAACCAATATTGAGATTATGAAGTAAACGTCATTTATAATGTTAGGAAAAAATAAAATCAAGATAATTTTTAAATATTTCAACCTTCGTGTATGTTTATAAACTACTTAACCAAAACACATAAATATGCGATAAGTATAAAATAAAACCTAAAAAATACAGTATCTACTCAGTAACAAGTCAATTGAAAAGTCCCCGGCCTACCATACTGAAACACATTTTTTGGCAAAATTAGTGTTATTTATTCAACATAATTCCCTTCAAGCAAATCTATATATATGTCGCTATAATCAGTGTATCACCCGCACTGATTATAGCGACCCTCCAACTTTTCGATACCATTTTTGTAGTACGATTTGCCATTTCCTACAAAATAGGCCTCAGTTTCGTCGATCACCTCTTCATTCGACGAAAATGTCTTCCCAGCGAGCATTCTTTTGAAATCTGAGAATAGGAAATAGTCGCTGGGGGCCAGATATGGAGAATACGATGGATGCGGAAGCAATTCGAAGCCGAATTCATGGTTTTTTGAGAAGGTGCATTGTCTCGGTGAAGCAGCTCTCTCTTTTTCTTCAAATTCGGCCGTTCTTCGGTGATTTCGTCCTTCAAAGGGTCCAATAATGCTATGTAATAGTCGCTGTCCTTCCTTTTTCAAGGTAGCCAATGCAAATTATGCCATGCGCATCTCAAAATACAGATGCCATAACCTTGCCAGTCGACTATTACGTTTTCCCACGCTTTGGAGCGGGTTCATCGTGTACAGTTCACTCGGATGACTATCGATTGGACTTCGGAGTGAAATGATGGAGCCATGTTTCATCCGTTATCACATGTCGACGCAAAAACTCGGGTTTATTACGCTTAATCATCCCTTTTGTATTTTTCCCTTCAAAACGCAATATTTCATCAACACGCGGAATTCCTTTTTATCTATTTTTTAAGAAATATATAGAAATATGGCAACAACGGATGATAGCATTAAGGGGGGTGATAGTGAAAGTAAACTACATTGACACCCTCCGCCACTTTCACCGCACGCCAAATGCATTGTTTTGATTTTAATCATCAACAACATTCCGGCCAAAACTGACCTAATCGATTTGACTTAGGCTAGCCCATCGATCATTTTAAAAACGTAAATCCTTGTTCTAATGACATATCTGCTCGCATAATGGAAATGAGTATCGCGAATTGATCGAAAAAATATGTCTAAGTATAGATTGCATTCTGATTCGAGTGCCGCTGCGAGAGTATTTGTTTTATAAACTAGATCTGCGTCATTGGTTTAATGGGTATCTAATCAAAAAATCTAAAAAACCATATTGCACATTTCCAAAAATTAAAAATTAGAATTATTTTCGGAGTTGTGACGTAGCGACTAATTGATCAGCAGGTGAAAATGTAATAATAATAAAAAGTAGATTTTACTCGACTAGAAATAAATTAAATATATTAATAGATAAGGAATGGATGTATGATATTGTATCAATACTTGTGATTTTAATAAAAGTACTGAAAGTTGTTGGTCCAAATAATTTTAGCGCTAAATAAAATTCTTAAGTCCCATGCACAGGACGACATTCCGTAAAAAAATACCTTTCACCGCAAAAGTAGGGTTTGCCTATAATGGAAAAATAACATTCCAATGTTTGATGTCTGAAATTTCAATAATTTCTGTGTATTTAAACATTCTACAAATACTTTTCGCCTTATTCATAATACTAAAAATAGGTTATCCGCTATTGACCAAAATAAATGATGAAATGATCTGGAGGATACAATGTCTGAGGTGACAAATCCATGTATTTTTTGACGAATTCAATGAATTTTTGCCTTAATGCTGTTTGGCTTTTTTCTTGGAAGGAATATATCATACAACAATAAGAAATGTCGACAATTTATATTGTTAGGCCATGTGAAGCCCATAGGTAGTTTAATTTTACGTCGAGTGAAGACCGCCACATTGCTAGGTAACTTGCTAGTGACTAAAATCGTCACGTGATATGAAACCCCTATGGATAGTGGATTTAGTATAGGAAAATTTAGTATAGACCTTTCTCTAAAGGTAATATAAATCCATTTTAATAAATATAATTTTTCCAGAATAAAGTCCTAAGAAATATTTGGAGGCGCACTCAGATACTACAGGATTGATTACCTACACCGAGACCTTCAGATACCGACTGTCACTCATGAAATCAAGACAATCACAAAGGAACATGTGGAGAGAATCCATCCTAATAGCAATATCGAAGTATTACTACTCTTGGATAATACCAGTACAAAATAGAATACAAACTCAAAAGAATCAAACGATTTGATACTGAGTATAGTGTAGTGAGGTGGACTTAAAACAAAACCAGCAGTGTTAATACTTAAACATAAAATGGGTCATAAGATAGATAGGAGATGATGGGTCCTTTTAGATATATACTTAAGATTTAAGCAATTAGTAACACTATAATGCATTTTTGAAAAAGCTACAACATTCCCTCCCGTGAAATAATGAAGCAAAACTAAACATTTGTACATTTATGGAATCTTCTGCCAAATGTGTATATTAAACACAATATTAGTAACGCCATCTATTTTTAGAGATTACCTTATAATTAAGTATCACCTTCAATATGTATATATAAGTAAGTTACTTCATATTTTATATATTTTTTCTAAACAATCTAATATTTGAATGCAGCACAATTCATAGAGCTGTCAAACATACGATGTTTTTGATTATTAATTATCAGATATCTAATAGTACATACATATCTGAATTAATGACAGATACTTACTATGAAGATTTCCTGCTATCTTTGGAATATCTAAATTCATACAATTTTTATTACATTACACATTTTTAAACGCAAATTTTAAATTTGTAATATCTCCGAAAATATTTGTTTAATTTACATGCTGTAAGGAACCATATTGATCTATATTAATTGCACACTGTATTTAAGGTACTTAATTCGATAAGGATTAATGCCGTATTGCTTAAAATAGCTTCGTAAATAAGCCATTTTCTCACGTAAAAAGTAAACAATAAAAATGGTTAATGTGGGTTATCCCTAAAAGATAAACATATACTATCGCGGACTTTTTTGTAGGCCTTTTTATGGTGTACAATACTGTAGTACATTAATTTGGTCTAACTCGTAGGGTTAGGCAGCGTTTTTGCTAATTGCTAAATAAGCCTAAAAAAAATAGGTTAATTTACGACATCACGTTAGAAACCTCTAAAATTAGCAATGTTGCCTTAGTATATTATGCATGTATTATACATATGAACCTTCCTCTTGAATCACTCTATCTATTGAAAAAAACCGCATCAAAATCCGTTGCGTAATTTTAAAGATTTAAGCGCACATAGGGATATAGGGACAGAAAAGGCGACTTTGTTTTATACTATGTAGTGATATATATATATATATATATATATATATATATATATATATATATATATATATATATATATATATACATATATATATATATATATATATATATATATACATATATATATATATATATATATATATACATATATATATATATATATATATATATATATATATATATATATATGTACATATACATATATATGTATAGATACATATATATGTATATATATGCATATATATATATATATATATACATATATATATATATATATATATATATATATATATATATATATATATATATACATATATATATATATATACATATATATATATATATATATATATATATATATATATATGTGTGTGTATATATAAAAGTAATATACGCACATCAAAATGAAATATGAAAGTAAATAAAATTATCATTTATCAAGAAAAACACAAGAGCACAAACAAGATAAAACAATATAATTAGTCCGTACATTCACAGCGTCATAAAAATGTATTTTATTAATGATAAAAATATCTACTGTTTTATTAGAAAAATTTTATCGCATTACAATTGTAAAATAACCGAATACAAATTGAAAAGCTAATAAAGAAATATGAATTATATAATCAATCAACAATTAATTCATGTCATATATACATTTTGGAAGTTAATTACTTGTAAAAATGTGAATGTGTGTGGTGAATCAACTTATGTTATTTTTAAAACAGCAGATAAAAAAGAGTTTATGCATTTAACATTTATTGATGGGTCCAGAAGATACAAGTATTGCGTGTTTTTGTTAAATTCAATTTTTCTGCTGCTATCTCTGCTCAAATAGTTAATTAAAATAGCAGGAAATAGAAAGAATCTTATGCTGAATCGAACGGTAATATAGTAATTTTTATATAGTTTCTCTACACATCGAAATGATTGTTTTCAAAAAAAAAATCTCTTTATGTTACATATCTTAAAAATTGGGCATTCCAAAGGAATTCAACAGAGATTTTCAATTATTTCGCCCCAAAAGGCATATATTTTGCTAGATTTATATTAAATTTTTTTTTCCACCTTTTCTAGTAATTCCAAATTTCAAATAAGCGCATGAAAAATTTCTGAGATTTTAAAATTTTCACGTTAAATAAAATGACGGTATAATAGTTTCATTTTCTAACTTCTTCGAAATTGGCGAAGTGCTACTCTGCAACCACGTGTTCCACTGATGGAATAAGTTGATAATCAGACGGGGCTGGGTATGGATAGTACAGCGGGTGCAATATTATATCCTATATCGTGCTGTAAGATTAATTTACCGTATGCTATAGTTCGTAATACACCAGGCCACACTGGTCCCATCAAACACAGACCATTGTAACCAAAACGATTTGGCCTTGGAGTCGATTGGCCGGCTTCGTCAGGTGACCGTCAGGAGCCATGATTTTTTGCGCTTAGTGTTTCCGAAAGAAATCTACTTTTCATTACCTATCACTATTCAACGCAGAAATGATCTCCTATCATACTCTCATTCAATTGATGTAGCACCCATTTTCCCATCTTTTGGATTTTCTCTGATGCTCGTAACCAATCGCTAATCATTTCTTGTGCCCCATTTAACGATCCTGCCAAATGTTTTTGAGTTTCGGTTGGACCCTCGTCCAATAACTCTTGCAGGTTCGCAACTTCAAACTTTCTGTCTACCAGAACGTTCTTTGTCTTACACATCACACGCTCACGGTAAGTTTCTACCAGCGAATGCATGTTTTCACGAACGAAACTTAACATTTTCAAAGAGTTATAAATCTATGACGGTGCTTCTTTCGCAAAATATAACATTTATAGCTTTGAAGCTTGAACAGAATAAAATGGTATAAGTGTCAAATCATAATATTGAATATGTAGGAATGTTCGTCGGGTCGGTCAGTCGGTCGAAATGTGTGGCTGCCGCTGCGATTATTTGTCAGAACACTCACTACTATTTTTGGAAGGAATTTGCACGAAAACTGAAAACACTGATTGAAGAAATACTGTTTATTTCAATGTTAAATGATACATGTGGTCGACGGGATAATTGAAAGGATATTAGGTTAGATAGAGGAAGTACGGTAGCGCTGTGGAAGTGGTATTTTATCGCCTGGAACTGCATGGTATCAATCCACCGGCGTTGCCAACCTTTATGCTTGCTGGTGGTGAATACGTGGTGGCCTAAAGGGTCGTGGCGGTCGCCACAAATACTTATGCCCAGCGACATCTATTAGGAAAACCTATAATGACTTTCAGACACATCTGGTATTTAGAGACAACTATCTTTACTTGAGGTAAAAATTACACACTCATTGACCACAAATATGTCGAAACGCATGACTGTTCATCGAATATTTTGAGATTTGTTTAATATTAGATTGATTAAATGTAGAAATCGACAAAAAAATACGACAAAGAAAACGCACCCCGTGCTGAAAAAAAAAACAATGGTTCAGTTAAATAAATTACGACTCGAATTGTTTCCACATTCTACATTCAGATATTGACTTCTGCAGGTCACTTATATTTTATGACACTACTAGCGACCCGCCCCGACTTCGCACGGGTGCAATGCTGATACTAAATTAAATACACTACAGAAAAAATATGAACGTTGTATATAAAAACATAGCGACCCGCTCCGACTTTGCACGGGCATAAAATATATATGCCTATGTCACTCAATGAAAACATGATTAAAATCGATCCAGTATTTTTGGTTCATTCATTACTGCCCTTGGCCTGCACGCATTAAATTTGGAGTAAAACAATTCCTCTTCCCCTATACTTACTATGAAGATTTCCTGCTTTCTTTGGAATATCTAAATTCATACAATTTTTATTACATTACACATTTTTAAATGCAAATTTTAAATTTGTAATATCTCCGAAAATATTTGTTTAATTTACATGCTGTAAGGAACCATATTGATCTATATTAATTGCACACTGTATTTAAGGTACTTAATTCGATAAGGATTAATGCCGTATTGCTTAAAATAGCTTCGTAAATAAGCCATTTTCTCACGTAAAAAGTAAACAATAAAAATGGTTAATGTGGGTTATCCCTAAAAGATAAACATATACCATCGCGGACTTTTTTGTAGACCTTTTTATGGTGTACAATACTGTAGTACATTAATTTGATCTAACTCGTAGGGTTAGGCAGCGTTTTTGCTAATTGCTAAATAAGACTAAAAAAATAGGTTAATTTACGACATCACGTTAGAAACCTCTAAAATTAGCAATGTTGCCTTAGTATATTATGCATGTATCATACATATAAACCTTCCTCTTGAATCACTCTATCTACTGAAAAAAACCGCATCCGCATTGCGTAGTTTTAAAGATTTAAGCGCACATAGGGATATAGGGACAGAAAAGGCGACTTTGTTTTATACTATGTAGTGATTAGGAGTATCGGCAATAGGACCGTCCTATCGCCTTGACCCCTAAAAAGCTTTTGAGCTTTAATGGAAATTAAAATAATAAGAAAATATTTAGAAGAATGAAGAATGAATGAGAGAGTGTTAAAAAACTAGTTAAAGAAGACTTGTTAATGTACTCAAAAACACTCAAATACCCGAATGTTATTGAATATTCCTGGAGATATTTTAGAAGAAATTAGATTTAGCTGACTGGACTAGATCCCGTGTAATCGATATTGATTTAATTATTCGATTAAAAATATGATGAGAAACATAAAATAAAGTGAAAGTACCCGTTGTAAAATCACGAACCTTTACGCGATGCGATACGTCAGTAAATTGGAGTTCTCCCGTTAACGATCAACAAGTGAATTTAATTCTCGCATACCTTTCCTGTTTTTCTACGAGAAACAGAGAGGAAAAAAACGCACACGCTTATCATTAATTACAATTGGGAAATCGTGTACGGCAGCCGAGTTACTTTCAATGTATGTGAACCGAATTTGCAGAAGTGAAAGGTGTTATTTACAGTTTGACGCGCTCCGATCATTCCATTGTCTTCCATCTCGTCACCGAGGTCGGGACGTTCCGATGGATTCTGTTCGTAATCGCTCAGACGTAAAACTAATGTTTTCTAAAGTTGGACACTATCGACTGAAAATGGTAGAAACAGTCGATAGTCGCTAAACAATCGAATTAGCCGATAGAAAAAAAAAAATAACAACTGAAAATAGTATTTACTAGCGTTGGGAACTATCGACTGTAAACAGTCGAAACAGTCGATAGTCAAAAAACTAGTAATTACTATTTTCAGTTAAATGCACGATTCGACTGTTTTTTTTTTAATTCGTGATGTCAAGCGAAGCCGTATACCTTATACGGATCGTTTCCTGTAAAAATTATGAGAGAGGAAAGGGCGGAGATAATTGCTTGGGGCAGTTAATTTTATATATGTTTATATTTTCCAACGGTAGTATATGCGAGACGGGCATGTACATATTCCTTCACGTACTAATCTTAAAAAAAGAAAAGCAAAAAAATAATTACCCACTATTATTATGTTTGAATGTTCTGTGGATCTGTAAAAAGCAATAAAAATTTTCTATGGAATGGAATAATACCCCACAAATGTTTTATCGTGTTTTAATATGCTAATTGCTATTTTTAAATAATATACTATAATAAATATAGACAATACAATAAAACTTTAAACAAAACCTAAAAACTAAAAATGTACAATAACCATAAATACTAAATAAAAATTAAACATGTACTTAATCGTAGAAAAAAAAAACTAGTCGATGACATAATTAAAAATGATGGCACAATAACTACTAGAGCGTTTTTAAATAAAGTAAATGCTTTATTTATTATTGAACGGAAATAATGTTTACCAAAACTCCAGAAAGTAATCGAAATATTACGTATTATTGCCATAAAACCAGTCAAAAGTATTTTACTATTTATCATTCACTATTTTAATATTTTTACCATATTACATTAACAATCTTGAAAAATATTGTTCCAAAATGCTACTATAGTAATACACAATATATTGTTATTTACAAGCAAAATTGGGTACATTTTTGTCAAGGTTGCGGCTAAAATGACAGAGCCAAAACAAAATCAGTCGGACTGGAAATAGTGACTGAAAACAGTCCACTGAAACAGTCACTGATAAAAAGTAGTAAAATCAGTCGAACCAAAAATAGCGACTGAAACAGTCGATAGTAATAGTGAATAATAACTGCTAAAAAAGCCTGCGATATCAAAATTATTTGAGAAACTGCTATTAAAACGTATTAAACCATTTATAGAAATACCAGATTTACAGTTAGGATTTCTGAATTACCATTGGACAATCGACCAAGTGCACAGAGTAACAGCGATTGTTGAAAAGGCATTTGAAAAAAAGAAATATTGCCCTGCAATATTCGTGGACGTCTCACCAGCTTTTAACCATTTGGAATTAATCTACAAAATGAGCAAATTGCTACCGCGGAATTACTGTCGACTATTGGAAGCATATCTTTTCGAAAGAAAATCTCCGAAAATCTCGCATGAAGGGGCACTCTCAACACTCAATTTCACTTCGGCTAGAGTTCTACTGGGTAGTGTCTCGAGACTACACCTATATCTGTCTATACTGCTGATATCCCAACAACAAAAGAAACAGTACTTGGAACCTTTGCTGACGACACAGTTATAATGGAAAAATATGTATCTATGTCTAAGGCTATGGAAAAAGTACAAGTAGCGGTCAGCAGTGCCTACAAATGGACTAGAGACTGGAAAATGCAGCTTAATAGCTCCAAATCTGTCCATGTTAATTTTGCGTTGCGGCGAAATGACAAAAACCTAATTATATCACTTGACGAATGCCCGATTCCTCAAGCAAAATCAGCTAAATACCTCGGAGTATATCTAAATAATAGGTTAAATGGGAAACATCATTTTTGACAAAAAACACAAACATAAAAAATACAAAAAGCAAAGCAGATTACACTCAAAGTGAAGCAACTGTAGTGGTTAGTCGGAAGATACTATTAGGATTTATCGGGTGCAAATATGGGGTTGCACTAAAACATTAAACTAACTGAAAATCCGACACACGTATGTAACCAACGAAGAGCTGCACGATGACCTCGGAATCAAATTCGAAACGAAGTGATCCAAGATTTCGTCCACGCGAACTTGTTTACTGTATATTCCTGTAAGTATATTCTTAACATTAACTTAAGTAAATTAGTATTATTTTAATTTGGAAAATATATACTGATGTATTAATCCCTTACTCGCCTTGCTTGTGTATTAATGCGAGTACAACAAAACAGTAGCAATAAATTAATTTGTAAATTAAGATTGTACTAAGCAAATCTAATGTAAGATGTAATTAATAAAAAAATGTTTAAAAGCAATCCTACTTTTTGATAAATCCCTATAATATCCGAGAAGAATTCTAAGCTTCGGAGAACTACCCTATGTTTACAGTAAGATATGAATGTTTTAGAAAGTGTCAAGGGACTCAATGTAAACATGTCCCCTTATGAACTGATGTTGATCGGTGAGATTTTCTCCAGCAATGTACTTTAGAATATAATATTAAAGCAAAAAAGGTTTATCCTCTTCTTGTGAACCTATTTTCTTACTCCGGCAGCTATTTTAAAGACATTTAATTATAGTATGTTATTTATTAAATAGGTTAGTTAACAACTTTCATTTAAAAGACAGACTTCCTGTGTTAACTGATAACAACATCAAATAATACAAGTTATTACGATAACGTTGTACCAGACAGGAAAAGAAATGACATAACTGAAATCAAAGAACAAACACTCGTTAATTATAACGTGTATTATTGGTTGGTGTTAAATATCAGTTAACTATTAAATAATAACACGGCACAACAAGCTATATCTGAAAGTAGTTTTCACTTCCCTCAATATAAGAAAGAATTAAAATTATTAACGAAACAAATCAGTTAAAAATATTGTAGGTAAGGATTAATGTTATACGATGTTTCAGCTTAAATTCTTCAGTTAAAGTCAGAGCAACCCCCTTCTGCTAAAAACTTGTTCAGCACTACGGTTTCTAAAAGTTGAAAAGTGTAAATATGGATAAATAGCTAACGCTACCGAAAAGATACTTTTATTAGTAAATGTTGTAGTAATTTTTCTGAATAAATACCGTTTAAACGTGAAAAATAATCGGAATATATACTAAATATTCGGTATATTTTTGAAACAAAAACCTAAACCATGATCAAGATTGCTGTCATCAACACATTAGAAACATGTCAAATAAATCAACTAACATCCACTGTAAAAACGCAGAGATTATTATAATTTAAACTGTTGCATATAACATTATAGATGTAAGAAAATTTATTAGCATATCTACAGCCTATTATTATACACCTTTCTAACCACATCCATTAATTGACTATACAACATCAAAAAAGGTTCTGAATAATGCAAATATCCCCAGGTAATTTAGATTTAAAATCGCTTATTATATTAATACCGTGAATATATTAGTTATTAGATGGTTTAGAAAAAAAGATCGATGAAAAAAATTACATCATTTGCATTAGAAAGTTAAGCCATGTGGTCAGAATTGCTTAACAATAATACTGAGATATTTATCGCCAATTTTGGTATGTACTATTTATTTGTTCAATTATTTCATTGATTAACTATTCCAAATTAAAAGTACATGATTTATAGTTATAATAGCCCTGCCTATATAACCTTCTAAATCTAACTGACCTGACCAAGATGATTAAAATACATATATAGTCTATTCAAAGTTATTTTGTGCATACATCATCTAACTTTGTAACGTCAAAACGTCGCAATGTTGCCGCATCAGTTGGTCTGAGTTTTAGTTCAGTTTGGCCATGATATACAACAAAATTTTAATCTAAATAAAATAATTCAACAAACATGTTATCAAATATAATTTATTTTAACGTTATGGTACATCTAAAAACTACAGTTAACTATACAGTCACAATAGTTCATAGGCTAGATTTATAACCTCTATCACAATTGCTTTCAAGAATTTTGCATACGTCTGACAACCGGACGACTTTGATGGGCTCATTTGTTTACGCATTCGAACTAATCAGAGAGCATTATGTCTCTTTTCAACTAGAATAAAATGAGAAAGAAAATACTGTCTAATTCTGATTACAAAAAACTTTGTATATACTATACGTTTATACATTTGAAAATTTCAAACTTTTATTGTATAGAAACTATTAGGTATTTATCTACCACCATAAAATACGTCTTCTTCGGAAGAAAAAATTCAAGAATTCATAAGAACAAAACTACTGTTCAACGTGACTATGTATCAGTAACCTAAATAGATGATAATCCGAAGGAGCAATATGTCGGTGAGATGGTTGTCCCATTTACTTGGGGTTGTCATAGAGTAACTCACAATTAACACAGTAACACAGAACAATTTGCATTGAAGAAAACTACTGATCGCTATTTCACTTGATAATTACATAATTTTAGTGGTTATTGTTTGCTGCCACTTATTTTGGTAATTGTAACGATTTTGTTAAGCAAATATGTACAAACTATTGCAATTTATCATTTAATTTATAATATTGAAAAATTTACTTCTAACATAATTTCGAAGATACACTCTATCTACTAGAGAATACTGAAATCTCATTTCTCATTTTCACATATAGCCCAATAATAACTGAGAACTGTTGAGAACGAAGCTCAGTACACTAAAAACAGGAAAAATCATCTAAATTCTCAGATAGATAAATTTTCAATTGAACAAGCAAGATTTGGAATGAGGCCCAAATACTTGTAAATGTATCAGCATGTAAATTTTGTATCAATCTATCCCATATTTTAAGCAATTTACGGGTTCCATCTTCAAAGAAGTGAAAGACAGCTCACCACGCATATGTCGAAGCAAATAGTAATTTAAAGGAGCAAAGTCTGGAAAATACGACGGGCAGGGTAGTACTTCCGTGTTTCCAGGCTGACAGGCAACACCAAACTGATCCCACCGAGCATTAGCTTGGAGCTATGCCCTTGACGATCCGTGTTGATGCATGAGCAGGTAGTCCCATGATCGGTTTCGCTTTAGATTATGGCAAAGTGCATGACCAAACGCCTTTCAATGTCTCTTGGCTTCAACTTATACGGCACAAAATATCCACGCTTTTGGATCATTCCCATGTTCTTCAAGCAATTGGAAATGATTTCTTATGTTACTCATGTGTTCAAAATGTGTTATGTGTTCAAAGAAAATGGTGGCCTGTTCCTTCGGGAAAACTGGTCATATTGCAACAGTGCCTCTAGAGGATCGTAGAACAGTAAATTCTGATTGGTACACAACTATTTGTTTGCCAGAAGTCTTCGGTGAAATGAGGAAAACAAACAAGAGACGCCGGATTGTTCTTCATCATGACAATGCTTTCACACATCGTCTCAAACAAGAGAATATTTGAGCACTCAAAACAGCGAATTGATGGGTCATCCGCCGCACAGTCCTGATTTGGCATGCAATGACTCCTTTTTGTTCCCATCCGTGAAGAATAAACTGCGTGGTGAACGATTTTCATCGCCCGAAGAAGCTATTGAAACGTTCAAAAATCATGCCTTGAAGATACCTCATTCGGAATAGAATAGATGCATTGAAAATTAATTTAAGCGTATGCAAAAGTGTATCGGTCCGATTTCGATTAAAATTCGAGTAAAAACAATAAAAATATATTCGCAGCTTAACTATTTGTTTTTTTTTCCTATTCCCGAAATATAAATAGAGACCCTCGTAGGAATGAATGTGTCGCGCTGATTTTATCCTATTAACGAAATTCTAATCGCCATCAGACAACGCTTTAATTAATAATCTTAAATAACTCCGTGCAGTTACATAAATACAAGCTAACGATCGATGGACGACATTCTTCGAACGCTTATTAAAACTGAATAATTTTTTTAATTAGCAATTTCTGCATAATACAGCTTTAGATAGTGCAGCACCATTCTGAAGTTCGCCATCTTGAAACTGAGACGGGAATGTAATTCGTTCCTAATTGGCTTCGTTAAAAAAGGCGCCGTTTCACCTTTCCACTTCCACGACAAAGAAAACATAAAGTTGCGTTTTAATTGGAACACTATTTGAATGGCCGTACAAATATCCACGTTCAGAATTTCGTTTTGCTTCAGGACAGTTTTAATTATGTCAATAGACTAAGGCGTTCCGTGACTGTTTAAAAGTATAGTAAAGCGTACGACCATATCTTGATTTCTACAGGTTTAGTTATATATAGAGTTGTAGAAACGTAAATAGGAATTCAGTTGCAAAATGTACGAGAAATGTGGGCAACTCGTTGATATTAGTATGGGATTGCCGATAGTCAATGTAACCGTAACTCCCAATTAAGCAAAGCTGTCATTCAAAAAAAAACTTAAAAGTTTTCTTCAAAAAGGGAGGCAAAATTTTCGCTAATTTTCATTTTTTCTCTACAATAACTTAAATAATTAAATCCATACGTTTTTTAGTTAGTCCTACGCTTCAAAAGATGCGAGTATAAATTTGACAGCTGTTGGATCATTAGTTTATGAATTATAGCATTTTGAGTGAAGCAACTTTTGCTATTGTGAAAAAATGGATAAAAAGGAATTTCGCGTGTTGATAAAATATTGCTTTTGGGAAAAAATACAGTTGAAGCAAAAACTTGGCTTGATGCCGAGTTTCCGGACACTGCCCCACTAAAATCAACCATCAAGGATTGATATTGGTATGCTAAGTTTAGGTGTGGTGAAATGAGCACCGAAGACGGTGAACGCAATGGACGCCCAAAAGAGGTTGTTACCGATGAAAGCATTAAAAAAATCCGCAACATGATTTTGAATGACCGTAAATTGAAACTGAATGAAATAACACACACTCTAAAGATATCAACTGAACGTGTACATCATATCATTCACGAATATTTGGATACGAGAAAGCTTTTGACTAAAAACAACGACGAGTTGGTGATTCGGAGCAGAGTTTGAAGATGATCAAGCGTAATAAACACGAGTTTTTGTGTCGATATGTGAATATGGATGAAACATGGCCCCATCACTTCACTCCGAAGACCAATCGACAGTCATCCGAGTGAACTGCACACGATGAACTTGCTCCAAAGCGTGGGAAAACGAAACAGTCGGCTGGCAAGGTTATGGCGCCTGTATTTTAGGATGCGCATGGAATAATTTTCTTGGACTACATTGAAAAAGCAAGGACCATCAACAGCGACTATTACATAACGTTAATGGACAGTTTGAAGGACGAACACATCAAACAAATGAAATAATAAAATCATTCGGGTCATATTGTATACTATATCTATATAGTTACATAGTGGTAAATTTAGAGATTTATCCTGTTTTGTTCCATTGTTATATGAAAATATTCAAAACTATTTATGGCTGAACACATAATTCAATTACAGCATCTTATTGGGCATTAAATATTGCATTTACAGTAACTATAACACATTTTCATTAATATGTCATAGTTTGTTGAAAAAAACAATTTAGAAAATAATAGAAGAAAGATTAGTCAAAACCACTCATACAGGTATGTTTACAATATTTTTTACAAATGTTAGATATACTCATAATTAAATACTTCGACATTCATTGACGGTAGGTTATATTGGAAAAATCATGTTAGACAAAAAAAACAGAGATCAGACTAAGTCCAAAAGATTGATTTGTCAATTCATCAAGCGAACTTGAGCCTGATGGGTACAAATATGGGGTTGCATTAAAACAACCAACCCACTAGTAATCCAATGTTGCCAACGAAAAGCTTCACGATGGTTTTATGATGAAGTTAACCAATACAGCTATTGGACAACAGGGAATCAGACGATTGAGCAGTTTATTTTAATTTGGGAAATACATGCTGATTCCGTTCTCAATTTGTTAAATTCAATATTAAATTAATTATTAATACAATTAATCAATTAATTTGTAAATTACATTTACTAATTGGCATTGATTTGATTGACTGATTTACACTGTACTAAGCAAATCTAATGTAAAAAATCCATGCGATAAAAAAATTATAAAAATGAAAAGAAGACAAAAAAACTGAAAATTAATCCGTGTTCAGTATTAACAAATATTGGACATAAACGACCTATTATTCCTGCACCATATCTCAAAATATCCTGTATAAATCGCGACAAAAACCGAAGGTGAATCTAGAAAGAATTAAAATAAATAAGTGATCGATTTCTTCGAGACTGATCACGTATGCGTTATGCGTAAAGTAAATGGAATTCGTCTTCGAAGAACAAAAGAATATGTCACCGTGTAAACGGAACCTCCTCGACGGCGGTAAACACGCCCTTGACTAGTCTTACCTTTCGTCGCGAGTTCCCCCGAAAAATTCGTGTTGACAACGGAACAGTTATCTGTTTTTAATGGTTGGCGCATTGTTCGGTAATTGTCCCGATACGGAGGTCTCCTTGTCTCCGTCAGACAGACGATTTTATGGGGAAGACGAATTTTATGGTTGTTTACGTTAAGAGGCGAGCTATGCAGACGGGCGGCTTTGTGTTTGGATGACGGGACCTCGTTCCCGGTGACTCGGAAGGGTTGTCGCGCCTGTTGACTCGTGTTCACGTTTGTGGTACATGGGCGTGGGTGGATCAACATTCTTCGACAACGATACAGAGAGCTGGTTAATTTTTATGTTGATTTTTCGACGGTTTCGGGAAATCGTATGAAGTGAAAACATATTTGTGTGGTGGGTATACCATACATAAAAGTCCACGGTTTAAACTGAACTAAGCATGAGTTAAAATCTTATCTTGCAAAATATCTTGTACATATTTAAACAGTATTATGTTGAAATAATTTAACATATAATTAATCAATCATTGTTAGAGGATTTCCAAAGGTTCCAGAGTAAAGTATTGCGAGTCATCGTCGATGCCCCATATTATGTATCCAACAAACTGATTCAGCGCAATATCCCCATAGAACCCATAACGAGTGTGATTCGGAGTATTAGTGCTAAGTACTCTGAAAGACTATTAGTGCATCTCAATGCACTCGCCAAATAGTTAAATATGCGCGATGACAGTGAAGTGCGTAGGCTCAAACGGAAACTGCCAAAAGAACTGATGTGTGTGTGTTTATATATATGTGCTTCTTCTAACTGGAATCTTTTTTTCACATAGACTTTTGAGTTCGAAAAATAGTCCCAGAAATATCGCGCCACACTTTATCCGGTGAATAAAGAGAATTTTCTAAAATTATTTTGAATGATCGTAAATTGAAGTAGAATGAAATAGCAGACACTCTAAAGATATCAATTGAACGTGTACATCATATCATTCACGAATATTTGGGTATGAGAAAGCTGTGTGCAAAGTGGATGAGCTCACTTTTGACCAAAAACAACGACGATTTGATGATTCGCAGTGTTTGAAGACTATCAAGAGTAATAAACCCAAGCTTTTGCATCGACATGTGAGAATGGATGAAACATGGCTCAATCATTTCACTCCGAAGTCCAATCGACAGTCATCCGAGTGGACTCCACACGATGAACTCGCTCCAAAACGTGCGAAAATGCAACAGTCGGCTGGTAAGGTTATAGCGTCTGCGTTTTGGGATGCGCATGGAATAAGTTTCATTGACTACCTTGGAAAAGGAAGGACCATCGACAGCGATTATTACATAGTGTTATTGGACCGTTTGAAGGACGAAATCGCCGAAAAACGGCCGCATTTGAAGAAAAAGAAAATGGTACTTCACCAAGACAGTGCACCGTGTCAAAAATCCATGAATTGAGCTTCGAATTGCTTCCTCATCTACCGTATTCTCCAGATTTGGCCCCCAGCGACTATTTCCTGTTCTCAGATCTCAAAATAATGCTCGCCGGGAAGAAATTTTTGTCGAATGAAAAGGTGATCGCCGAAACTGGGGCCTATTTTGAAGCAAAGAACAAATCGTACTAGAAAAATGGTATCGAAAAGTTGGAGGGTCGTTATAATCAGTGTATCACCCTTGAAGGGAATTATGTTGGATAAAAAAAAAGTAATTTTGCCAAAAAAAATGTGTTTTACTGTGGTAGGCCGGGGACTTTTCAATTGACCTGTTAAAATACAGCTTTGATGAAGAAAGATCAGTAGTTCAAGGGTATAATTTGCCGAACTATGAAACGAACATGAAACGCCTTTGAAACTTTTTTGATATACATTATTTGAAGTTTTAACTTTTTTGGACACCACAGAAATATACTTTTTTAATTCCAAAAATAAAGACATTCAATCAGACAGTCAGTGCGTGAACAATCAATATTCTTAGGATTCTTTATTATTGTTACCATTAACGCAATTTAATAATTTCTCTGTTAAAATATAGTATTCCTCGTAACATGAACACATTTATTTAAACATCTGGTTATTGTAAGAAAACAATCAGTCCCCAGTATCATCTTTTTTTTTAATATTGTCCATAAATCAAATGATGATCTAAGAATTAGTCGGATCAATAGGTAGGTAGAGCAGCACGTGAGTATAATCGTCGAAAATAACAACGGTTTTCACAATCATTAAAAAATGGGCTAAATATAACAACCTTTAAACCGAACCACTAATATTTTTATTTCGTTATATCGCCAATTATCGTTGTTTACGAGATGAGATTATTTTAAAACCGTCAACAAGGTTTCGATATTTACCAGAACGATGCAATAAAAGAAGACGAAGAAAACCGGTATGTACAGGATGGATGAATCATATATAATGATGGAATCGACGGTATTTCATAAACGTTAAAATGCCGTATGGCCCCAATCGATTAAAAAGCGAAAATCGACAATGGTAGCGCGAGACGTTGGTATCTTAACTCGAAAATGACATAAAATATTGCTTTGTAAACAGTAATACACATTGTCACAGTAATACTACATCAGTTAATAAAGTATTTACCGGTTATCTGAAAAACACGTTGTTTCGACACAGAAATATTTCGCCAGAAAAATAAAAAATCTAAAGAAATAAGAAGGCACTTTCTGAATCGATTTTGACAAAAAGGGGAGGTTTTTGTGATTATGTTTCGTTTGCGCCGTTGAAAAAATCACTTGGAGGCAAAAGATTTGAAAGCAATGAAGAAGTAGAGGAATATATGCGAAATTGGCTAACAACTCGCCCTCAAACTTTTTATGAAGAGCACGGAAGTGACATCATTGAAAAATGTTAAATGTTTAGTTTGTGCATACCGTTGATCAATCATATATTATACAAAATTACCATTTATATTTGATTCCCCCTCGTAGAAATATCGTCCTTTTTATAGGAACAGCTGCTGTACAATTGTAAAACATCAATCTTATAAATAGAGTCATCAAAAGCCTTAAGTTTTCTAATATAAAAGTATGAGATGACTTAATACTGAATTTTGCATACATTTTTGTAATTTGACAATATAGATCATACAATCACAGTGACAGCTATTGTTTTTCTAGTTGAATGAATACAACAATAATAACTAAGAGTGATTTACGTTACAACAACTTAATTGCTTTAAAAATATTAAATTTTGCTCCAAGAAAATGTTTTCTTGAATTTGCAGGGATATGTGCTCCACTGTTGTATTACGAAGAAAAAGACTGCGAAAAGATAGTTCTTGTGATTTCTTATGGGAAGTATGCTCTATCTGAAACCATTTATAAATTTGATTTCCAGACTTCCAATATGACAATTTTATCGTAAAAGCAATGTTCATTCATTCAATTCCCTTCAATGTAGACGTTAAGAAGCGATATTTTGTTAAAAAAGTCGTTTTGGAATTGTATTATTACTAATGATGAAAAGCGGATATTATTAGTCATAAAAAACAAATAATATATATGCTGAACAATACCCACGAAAGATGGGAAAAATTATATGTTGCAATGGAAAATACTTTTAATAATGTTTAATAACCTCCTCCTTCTTCTTTAAAGTAATATTGAGAAACATTTTCGAGCAAGTATTTTTGTCATTTTGCAATTTTTCTCCTATTTGAGACTGTTATCTTCTAGATGATGAAACCAGTAATCAGAAATTTGTAAGAAAAAAAAGTAAGAATGCAAAACATGCAAACCCCAAGCTCGTTTTGGTTTCTTTAAGTCTGTCGCAGAAAACAAAAATCGAAAAAAAAACACGATCAATAACAATCCCATTAATAAATTTCTCGTGACGCATTTTCTGCACAAATGGCTTTCCCAAAATTCCTGTCCCGGCATATTAACGCCTTTACGCTGTATGGCCGGGATACCATTAAGAGGGCATTCCTCTGGGAGGCGGACCAAAAGTCGCAAAACAACATAAAAAAATCAAGCCTCCGGTCCGTATCAATATAACAAAAGCGCATCGCACAATGGTGGCTAAACGATCGCCGTCTGAGGCCATTGTCATATATCACGGGTGATTTGTTTGGCAATAAGATGTTTCAAAGTAAACTGGGGAATCGTGTCATTTATTTGAGGTAATGAAAATTTATTTGCATTGACCGCGGACGTTACTGTTATGGACGCTGAATTGGCATGTGAAGCGGTATTCTGTACACGATCGTTATTTTAATATGTATGAGTGCTATTAAATTTTTGCTGTTTTTTTTTGCGTACCTATAATGTATACGGTGCTAGTCATAAATAGAAATAGATATTACAAAAAAAGAAAACCTGGCTCAACTGTCTGAATGAAAAAACAAAACCTGATTTTTTATAGACATTTTTGAAATTAGCAGAGGAAAATAGGTACATTTTAAGCTCTAAATATTATCACATGTGGTACGAGGATCACTATTTATATTTCGGGAACTGGCAACACTATTGTCATGTGAGTTCATCTGACGATTCCATCGTAAAGTTTGACATGTTTGACGATATATATACTCAGAACATTTTGTCGCAAGGACGCTATTTGTTTATTTTATATTTAGTTGAAAGTTTCGTTTATGGCAAAGCAAAAATTTTGGCGATGAAGCTCCATCAAAAACCACCGCGTATCGCTAGTTTAGTGAATTCAATCGTGGTCGTAGTTCACTGTTCGACGAGTTTCATGAATGTCGTCAAAAATCGGCTGTTGTGCCAGAATACATCGATGGTATGTGCGAAATGGTTAAGCAAGATCGTCATGTCACCTATTGTCAGATTGATGCATCCCTAAGCATTAGTTCCACCAGTATATATGCGATTTTACATGAACACTTAGCTGTGCGAAAGTTATGTTCGCATTGGATCCCACACAATTTGACAATCGCTCAAAAAAAAGGCTCGTGTCGATTGATGCGAAGAAATGCTTAAGAAATTCAATCGCGGTGCTTTGAAAGACGTTTATGAAATCGTGACAGGAGACGAATCATGAATATATTCGTATGAGCCCGAATATAAGCAGCAGTCGACTGTATGGATGTTCAAAGATGAACCAAATCCAACAAAAGTTGTTCGCGCACGAAGCACTTTAAAGAAAATGGTGGCCTGTTTCTTCGGGAAAACTGGCCATATCGCAACAGTACCTCTAGAGGATCGTAGAACAGTAAATTCTGAATGGTACACAACCATTTGTTTGCCAGAAGTCTTCGCTGAAATAAGGAAAACAAACAAGAGACACCGGATTGTTCTTGATCATGACAATGCGAGCTCTCACACATCGGCTCAAACAAGAGACTATTTGAGCACTCAAAACATCGAATTGAGGGGTCATCCGCCGTACAGCCCTGATTTGGCACCCAATGGCTACTTTTTATTCCCATCCGTGAAGAATAAACTGCGTGGTCAAGGGTTTTCATCGCCCGAAGAAGCTATTGAAGAGTTCAAAAATCATGTTTTGAAGATACCTCATTCGGAATGTAATAAAGGCTTTGAAAATTAGTTTAAGCGTATGCAAAAGTGTATCGATCATCGTGGAGAGTACTTTGAAAAACAACAAAAATATATTTGCCGCTCAACTATTTGTTTTTTCCTATTCCCGAAATATAAATAGTGACCCGTCTTATCTGAACTTAAATGGCGAAACTGAAACTGTAAGATCAAATATAATCGCATAATTACTGAAAATAGCTCTGCTTGCAAAATTATATTCAATACTTTTTTTCAGAATTTAATTTGTATATTTCTTTATACACGTTGTTATTCGGAAAAAACTAATGAATTAAATATTATGACACAATATTATTTTAATATATGGTCATAATCCTTAAATCAACATCAAAAAACTAAACAGTATTTCGAAATCTGATTAAAATGTAAATGAAATCAGGTACCGACGCCATCAATTAGTATTGCAGACAACCATTATATTTTGCGCAAAAACTCAGTTTTGTTTAAATTCAAATTGCTTTATTAATTATCTGTCAGATCGGGAATGATTGATGGTACTTAAGACGGAATAAATGCTGACAGAACAAATTGATTTTAAAGGTCAATAGGAATCATACGTCTATTTACATATGCAATTGAAATTTGATTTAAATTGAAAATTGTTAAAAAATCTAGTTTTTTTCAGGGTAGAAATAAATGGATATTTATTATATATTAAGTGATTTTACTTTACAAAGTACAGATTACTAATTTGGACCAAATGAGACAATTGTTGGTTATATTAGGCGTACAAAGATGATTGTGTCCTTTATATATACAAATAGTTAAAATCCGTTAAAATTATGAACATTTGGATAAAACAACCTTTCTACCTTTACATTTCTTACTCTTAAATAACAATACATTGGTACTATACAATGTTTTTCTAATTTTTCAGCGACAAAGATATTTCATTAAAGTGTGTCTGGACGATTTTGGATAGAATGGATAGATTTCTGGTTTTCAATTTTTCTTATTTCTTCAAAAATTGGTGCTAAATAGGTATACTTTATTATTATCTAGTTACTTATCTTAGTTATTAAGTGATGTTAAAAGCAGAGAGGTCTGTCGAATACATCGAGTGATGTATTTTCCATATGTAACCTACCCTTTAACCTATTCTTTTCGGCAAAACTCAGAGTTCGGGATAAAATAATATTCACCATTTATAAACTAGATCATGCAGTGATTCGACAGGTTGTCACATCTGCTTACCCAAATCTATAGCTATAAATATATAGAATAAAATATATTTTAGGGTTTTGGTGAATGGCGGTAAAACGAAATGAAACAGAGGTGTTTACATAATGTGACCGTTAATAATTGGCAATATAAAAAATGTGGAAAATACAAAATAGATAAAACGGATGGCAACGCTGTTACCTGCAGACGAGGCTTGGACAGTCGATGGTGGCACGTCTAAACCAAACGATGGTCGGTTACTGAATCATCGAAATACCCTTCGATAACATCCCAGATAAACGTCTCGGGGTTGCCAGCTATTCGTTATCGTGTTCTAGTTGTCGCTGCTGGCACCCCGCCCGTGTTCATCAACATCTGGGATTATATTTTTGGGTACTTTGTTGGCCGTTATTCCACGATGTAAAATTCGACATGCCTCAAAGTTGCTACAATATAAATATATATAGAAGCAGTTATTCTTTTATTACATTGGGAAATATATACTGATGTATTAATCCCGTACTTGCCTTGCTTGAGTATTAATGCAAGTACAACGAAATAGTAGTTATAAATTAATTTGTAAATTAAGATTGTACTAAGCATATTTAATGTAAGATGTTGGACAAAATAATAATAAAACCATATAATGAATGAAATTACAATTTATACAGATCTCTAGTCAGACATGACTACTTTTTTTAGATTTTCTAAGAATTATTGCATAAAAAGCTGAAATATATTGAGTTATATATATTATGTTTTCAAAACAGAAAATCGGATGTAAATATGACGTATACCAATAAGCCGAAAATGTCTTGCTGTTAATTAAGTTCATTAATTTTAAAATGCTGAATTAAGATGGGTCAATAAGTGAAAGGAAAAAACTGGTAATATTTATTTGATTTAATGTTTATATATGATTTTTTTAGCGGAATTTTACGAATAACGTTCAAAATACTGTTAGTTTTGAAAATATTTAGATAAAGATGAAAGTTATTCTTAATTATATATTTTTAATATTTACATATGTTTTGAAACTTTGTTTTCAAGTATAACATTAATATTAATAGTAGCTTAGAATGTGACAGTGAGTGAATGAAACTTTCTGGATGTGGGATTATGATTCAATGCATACAATACCAAGATAGGGTCAGGAGAGTGGAAACAACTAAAGGTGGTTATATAACGAGTGAGAAATATTTATGTGCATAGATATGTTTAATTGTTTAGAATATATATGAGTATTTGGTTAAATGTGCGAGGAAGAATACTAACTGTTTTGCAGATATGGCTAATGTATTAGGAAAAATACAGTGATTAAATCTAATTTTATTAAGCAATATGTACACAGACAGTAACAGAAGACATCAGAATGATTTGATTAAGAAAACACAGTAACGAAGACTAAACTAAACATGAAAAGGTAAGTATGTTCTCTAATGAATCTGAAATACATTACTTATAAGTACAATTATCAAAGGTGGATTAGGCCTCAGGTGGGCCTCATCAAAGGTGGTTTAGAAGAGAGTTAAATATAATTGTAATAAAATAACTCTAAACTAAAAATTACTGTGGTTGTTTAATTAACTGTAGTTTAAGTATGATTCGATAAATATATGCATTAGATATACTATAATGCTAACATATACTATAAAATTAAATGAGTCCACACTGCGACGTTTTGACGTCTTAAATTGCGATGTTGTGTGTTCACTGTTACACTTGATAGAGAATAGTAACGAAACAGTACAGTAACAGCACTGGCTCCAGTGTTGGTTCACTGAGAAACTACTTCATTCTCTTTTTTGAGAAATTAACACTGATGACATTATGTTTGAATAGGTGTAATAAAACTGTTTTCCCACTTTTGAACACATGTTGTCTTAATGAAGACCCATGAAAAAAATATACTTTTACACCATTCGTTACGGTTTTTTACCAACATCGATTGGAACCAACCAACTACATGAAAAATCAATTTTAACGATATATGTTGCAAGGGAGGGCCCGAAATAACTTTCCAATAGGATACGGGGGACAAACCCTAAAGACCATTTCGGTTCAGTACGTCCCCTAAAACCATAAATAAAACCGGGACGTCGACAGTAGTATTCTTCTACCGCGAGCGAGTATGTTCTAATCAGCGAGCGACAGGAAAGAGAAGAGGAACGGTGCGACGCTCGAAAGCCAAATTGGTCGGTCGGCCAGCGACAGACAGCATGTGCGGTTGGTTATTAATTTGTATGCATGCATCACCATAAGTTAAAACACGAAACGCCAGTGACTCATAATGGGATTAAAGTCGTCGAAGCCGCATCGGAATCGGGACGTTTCTAAATAAATTTAACCCAGAAAGTATAAAAATTTTAATTGGGTCCTTCGACGAGCATGTGTATGCGATGAATCTCGTTAAGAATTGCTGTTTACCTGAAATTTATGTTCACCAAATCAGTGCTGTGAGAAAAAATAAACTCAAACTACTACACAGCTCTGGAAAAGTTCTCTAAGAGCCGTTTAGGTTTTGTGGCTGAATCCTACAAAAGACTTCCTTTTTGTCGTAGGACGACACGTTTCTTGACAATTTGGACAACATTGTTATAAGTTAATACATTAAAATAAAAGAGACTTGAAAAATATTGTTTTATTTACAAATCGTTAACGATACATATTCCGATCCACACTTCGTTTTGACGATACGTCGACCTACAAAGTCCCCGAGCTACCATAATAAACATTTTTTTGGCAAAATCAGTTTTTTTTATTCAACATAATTCCCTTCAAGGGGGATACATTATACTGATTATAGCGACCCTCCAACTTTTCGATACCATTTTTGTAGTACGAGTTGTCACGCGAGCATTCTTTGCTCTGGGCAACTTTGTTTTGGAGCATTCAATTACCAACGAAAAGAGGTTGTTACCGACGAAAACATTAAAAAATCCACAAAATGATTTTGAATGACCGTAAATTGAAATTGAATGAAATAGCAGACACTCTAAAGATATCAATTGAATGTGTACATCATATCATTCACGAATATTTTTGTATGAGAAAGCTCTGTGCAAAGTGGGTGCCGCCCGAGTTCACTTTTGACCAAGAACAACGACGAGTTGATGATTCGGAGCAGTGTTTGAAGATGATCAAGCATAACAAACCCTAGTTTTTGCGTCGATATGTGACAATGGATAAAACATGGCTCTATTATTTCACTCAGAAGTCCAATCGACAGTCATCCGAGCGGAGTGCAGACGATGAACCCGCTCCAAAGTCGGCTTAAGGCGTCGTAAGGTTATGGCGTCTGGATTTTGGGATGCGCATGGAATAATTTTCATTGACTACCTTCAAAAAGGAGGGACCATCAACAGGGACTATTACACAGCGTTATTGGACTATTTGAAGGACAAAATCGCCGAAAAACGGCCGCATTTGAAGAAAATGAAAGTGCTGCTTCAGCAAGACAATGCACCGTGTCACAAGTCAGTGAAAATGATGACAGAAATCCATGAATTGGGCTTCGAATTGCTTCCTCATCCACCGTATTCTCCAGATCTGACCCCCGGTGACTATTTCCTGCTCCCAAATCTCAAAAGAATATTCGCTGGGAAGAAATTTTCGTCGAATGAAGAGGTGATCGCCGAAACTGAGGCCTATCACCTTTGAAGGGAATTATGTTGAATAAAAAAACTAATTTTGCCAAAAAAATGTGTTTTACTATGGTAGGCCGGGGACTTTTCAATTGACCTGCTATATATCAAAACCAATATGAACTAAAATTCAGAGGTGATACGGCAACATTGCTATTTTAACGTCGTCAATTTAGATCACGTGAGTTAACTGTTTTTTTGAACCGGCTATATATACATATATTGTTAACAGTATTGTTTCTCTTCGTGGTTGCAAACTTACTTAAGAGTACAAAAAAAAAACAATTTACACTCCTACAAGCACCACAATGTCGAAGTAATCCGGTTACTTCACCAACCGTTGAAATTAGTGTATCGCATGAATTTAACGTTACATTCAGAAAAGCAATTAATGAACTTCTTTATACATTAATTAGAAGGTTGAATAATTCCGTGTAAATTGTTATCTACCCCTCATTTAACGATAAAAAACTGTATTAAACTCTGCTTGCATAACGTAAAATCCTAAACAACGAAGTTTTATCCTAAAAACAACGAAAACAGATTTCGTCTGGTGTCTGTTTCGAAAATCCGGCCCGACCAAAACGTCCAACGCCAAAAGCCGAAAGAAAGACGGGCTGCACGTTGCTCGCACAAAATAACATTATTTAGCAATAAAACGGTTAAAACACGACCGCGAACCGAGACCAAATCGCTCGCCGACCGGAAATGAGGAAACACGCTGAATTATGCCCGTCTTTGGACCGAATTTCGTTTTAATTGTCTAAATTAAACTATTATTCAGGAGCGTGCGTTCGAAAACGAACCGAGTTCGAATTGAATTAAATTATCACCAACATTGTGATTGATATTTAAACTGGAAAATTGAATTTAGTCATTATATTTCAATAGTATTTATTTTCTTTTATTTGTAAATAACTTAATAGTTTGCTAGTGTTCCTTGACTAATTATAGAAACATTAATAAAGAATCACACAAATATTCATTTATAAAAATATTATAGAACTAGTGATCGCCCTGTGGTTAAAATTCGATCACAGTAGGCTAGATGACTATTTTTTGTCCGGAATAAAAGTTATTTCGCAAAAAAAACCTATTTTAAATAATGAAATTTTGAATGCACGATAACAGGCTCTAAATCTGCGGGTGACCGTAATTGTATGGCCACACAGTACGGTTTATATGGGCACAGGTCTTATTTACCATCGTGTATCGATGGTGTCAGAGCCCCTAATGTAATTATACATCAACAAGTTATGTATTTTCGTTCCAAGGCAGAAACATTTTGTTATGACGGGAACCAGCTAGTATAGTCTAACATCGGTAGTCTACTCACATTTATAAGATCATTCTAATGTAAGTATTTACTATTTAAGTACCTGTAATTATGTCCAAAGTGTAATGAACGTAATATCGAGGTAAATAACAGTGTTGATAACATTTGAGGTTAGGCCTCCTTTGTGTACATGAGTACCTAACAATTTTATTCTTTTTCAGTAACAAAATAATATAGAAACATATATTTAATATAATGTGGCTGGTTTAGTCGTATAACTGTGCATGAAGTCAATATATGTTTCTACAATATTCGAATGCCAACTAGAACAAAATGAGCTTCTAACTCACTTTTGAACTCACTGAACATTCACTATTGTTTACTACTGGTCAACAAGTGTGAATCAAATCCCATCATGGTCAGAATATGAAAGTTTGTATTATTAGGTTATTTGCCTTGATAAATACCAGCTAAATTTGTTCATTTATCTGTTCTTTCCGTTGGTTGCGCAAAACCATTTCATTACCTGTGAAATATAAATTAAATAATCCAAATTAAATTGAAGCCCGTCAAAAAGTTCTAATGTTGGAATGCGGAAATGATGGTTAGAAAACGCTAAGTGACGTCAATGTTTCGTAGCGTTTCTGAAATGGCGAATTTTTAAATTTTATGTTTTTATTAATGTGTTAAATTTGTGTAATTATTAGGGACTCATATAGGCAATAATCCAAACAAGCGAAGCATGACCTCAAATGTTGTGAATGGTGTTATTTATCTGGATAAATAATTTAATTATACTTTAGACAAAAAGGTTGATGGTTGGATTGGTCCAGTGCGACCAAAACAACTACATCACATAGATTTGCAGTGTTTTAGAGCACAGTGCTCCATTGTATTCATTTTTGCAAAAATTATGTTTGTTCCGGATAGAGGAAACACGTAGAATTGTCATAAAGCAGTTTTTAGAAAATATTCAATAATAACCTATTAGTAATTAAACAAATTAAAAAATTATATAGAAGAATATA
The DNA here is from genome assembly GCF_030347505.1 of Rhynchophorus ferrugineus. Taxonomy (NCBI): domain Eukaryota; kingdom Metazoa; phylum Arthropoda; class Insecta; order Coleoptera; family Curculionidae; genus Rhynchophorus; species Rhynchophorus ferrugineus. Next base: position 1,447,330 of record NW_027472582.1, on the reverse strand, counting down.
TAGTCTTATTTAATAAAAGAGTGAAAACTAAAGTCTATATATATATATATATGCGGATATCGATAAATACTTAATGATAGCATCTTGTCAAAGCCTTGTTCTGCTTATGATCTGTAAAGGTGATGTAATAAGTGTAGCATTCAAGGAGTGTCTATAAAAATGTCTGCATGCTAAACATTGTTTTTTGTCTAATACATACAATATTTATCATACTTATTGACATATATTGTTATTAAAATACTTAAGAATAGACACTATACGTACATTATAAAAAACAGGTATTATATTTTTAATTGAATTAACTATTGGATAACAAATATTTCATTAATATTAATAGATACATATTGTTACATCTCTAAGAAATTTTTTTATAGGTTTTATTATCATTATCAAGTGTAGACAACCATATGCTATTAGTGGAATAAGATAATAAGATAATAGATAATAGATAAGTTAAGATATCGCAATTTAGCTTTACAATATAACAAATGTGGTAGATAATTTTACCTATTTTACCAATAAATTTACGAATATCGCGGGCTATTATAATTATTAGCAATAATAGGTTTTTTTGAGTACCAATATTTGTTAACAAGTATCAAAAAAATATGAGTTCATATTTGGCATTCGCCATATGGCCCAAAAATATCAGATTTTTGCCAACCACTTCACATTTCATTGCACAAAATAGAGTTTAATCTTGTGTTCAATCTGCCTTATCTACCCTTGAGTAAAGCCCAGTACACATTTCCTCCATGCAATGTTATTTAGGTTTATTAATCAAGTTAAATATTTGCTGCGGGCAAAAATTAACAAAACAAAAACCCTTCATAAATAGTATTCTCAAAATCATATCGTCCAAACATATCAGATTGGCATTATCGGATATGTACTTTCATCGATTTGCAAGGAGAAATAATGACATAATGGCTTACGACTATTTTTCGTTAACATAGTTAACGCTAACTGACTTGGCTTTGCTGTTTTTTTTCCGAATAATCGAGATAATGTAATTTTTAACTAGGGAAGTATTATTTTCTCATAAATAATATGTGGATAGTCGGACTTGGTGATTAATTGTGAACGTCATTAGAAACCACGACTATATTATGAGCTTGAGTTCCTTGTGAAAAAACTGTTTTGGCTTTTCTTTGTAGTCAGGATATTTTAGTTCCAAATGCCGCTGCAAATTTGATGATTTCATTGATACTTTTGGGAGTTCGACGTTGCAAATTACAACTGAAGACGAATTAATTGTAATCTTCAAGACATTGTCGAATCCGTGACACCTTTTTCTTTTTTTAAGATTAAATTACCTATTCAGCGTACGCCCGTTTATTGTAATCAATATTAGAACTTGTACTTGTCTATACTAAATCACTATCACTCAACAGTTTCTTGCGACCAGGTATTTTATTTTGATAGCTCCGTACCGGCAAATGGATAACGCTGCTGTAGTATCCTTGATGGCAACAATGCAAGATATTAAGAAACTGAGAGGCAGTGTCAAATTTAACCTTTCCAGCAAAATGCTTACACGAAAAATATGGAGGAAGTGTAACGTTATAATTCATATATTCAACATTACGCCTCGTTCCATATTATGATAAGATAAAATATAAATATAACTTAAACGGTTTAGTCTTATTTTAATTCTCATTTGGGGTAAATTATATGGCTCGGTGAATGGAGGTAAAACGAAATGAAACACTAGTTTTTTTTACACGATGTGACCGTTATTTATTGACGTTATATAAAAATGTGGAAAATAAATATATAAAACGGATGACAGCGGTGTTACCTGGAGGCGAGACTTGAGCAGTCGATGGTGGCACATCTGAACTGAGCGCTGATCAATGATTGAATGATCGAAAGTACCCTTCAATAATCTTCCAGATAAACGTCTCGGGGTTGCCAGATATTCGTTATCGGGTGCTACTTGTCGCTGATGGCACCCCGTCCGTGTTCAACATCTGGTATTATATTTCTGGGTATATTGTAGACCGTTATTCCACGATGTAAAATTCGACATGCCTCAAGGTCGCTACACCTAAAATAACACTGAGGGGAATTTTTGAGGAATCAGCAAGTTTTTCTCCCCAATTTGGAGAAATTGACTTGGATTGTTAGAGAGTAATAGATTATTACCAAAATGCTGGTAGGTTATTTTACTAACCCGCTTTACTAGTTTGTTTTTCAATTTAAAAAAATATCGATATACCCGCGAACACAACATATCGATACCAAACTACGCCAAAAATTCACTTGATGTCCGGATGGAAAAAACAAATGTCTTCCTATTCCAGTCCTATTTTTACCCGCAAAAATCATGTGATAACCGAAAGGAGAGGTTTGGGGAGAAATACCAAACCGAAAGTTCGATAATCTCCAATAAAAATCTCTAGGAGTTTAATATCGATATTTTACTATGCAACTAAAACTTCGATACTCTCATTTAGAACTAGTGTTGGGAACAATCGACTGAAATAGACTATCGACTGTTTAGTAATTGACTACTTTTGACTATCGACTGTTTCAGTCGCTATTTTTGGCCCGACTGATTTTACTACTTTTTGCCAGTGACTGTTTCAGTCGCTATTTTCGGTCCGACTAATTTTGTTACTATTTACTATCGACTGTATCAGTCGTGTACTTTTAGTTACTATTTTTGATTCTTCTAGTTTCATTCGACTGATTTTTAACTTCTGGCTCTGGCGTCCTAACCACGTACTCGAAAAAAATGTACCCAATTTATGGTTACATAGATTTATATGTAATATATATAGTTTTATGATTTTTTTGATAGATTGCTTGTAAATAACAATACACTGTATATTGTTATAGCAGCATTTTGGAACAATATTTTTCAAGATTCTTAATGAAATAGGGTGAAAAGAATAAAGCTGTGAATGATAAATAGTAAAATACTTTTGACTGTTTTTATGGCAATAATAGATAATATTTCGATTACTCTCTCGATTTTTGTTAAAACATATTTCCGTTCAATAATAAATAAAGCATTTACTTTATTTAAAAAAAAGCTCTATTAGTTATTGTGCGATCATTTTTAATTATGTCATGAATTAGTTTTAATTTCTATGATATACCAATTATGAAATGATTACTACATATACTTAATATGTTTAATTTTTATTTAGTATTTATGCACAAAACATAGAAGAATACAAACATAATTCTCAATATTTTGAGGTATTTATGGTTATTGTATATCTTTAGTTTTTATGTTTTGTTTCAGTTCTGTTATATTGTCTATATTTATTATAGTATATTATTTAAAATTAGCAATTAACATATTAAAACACGATAAAACATTTGTGGGGTATTATTTCAGTCAATAGAAAATTCCATTTCTTTTTTCGGTTCCACAGAACATTCAAATATAAAAGTAATTAATTTTACTTCGTTTAAAAGGAAATTATTAATTGCAATTTAATAGTATTCAGTAATTATTTATTTCCTTTTCTTTTTTAAAGTTTGTACGTCAAGGAATATGTACATCTCTATCTCGCTTATACTTCGTTGGAAAATATAAGCACATATAAAATTAACTGCTCCAAGCAATTATCTCCGTCCTTTCCTATCTCACAGATTATACAGGGAACGGTTAATACATCTTCGTCAGGTATCATGAATTGAAACAAAAAAAACCGTTGAACCGTGCATTTGCATTTAGTAATTACTATTTTCAGTCGGTAGTTTTTTGACTATCGACAGTTTTGAGACTGTCCACTGTTTCAACTGTTTTCAGTCGATAGTTCCCTACGCTATTTATCGATATTTCTTCGGCATTCCTAGTTTAGAGAAGTAATCCATCGCGTAATATCGAACAAAAAATCCAACCACGGCAATCCGAATCAGTATTTTTTTTTACACAAAAGAAATGCCGCGGACGAAGAGACTGGAAAAATTCCTCTTAATAATTTCCCCCGACAAAAACAGTTCCCAGCAAAACCAGAACTGGGTGGTGGTTCGTGTGGCGTTCGTTGCATTCTATCGATCCGACTTCGGAATGCAATAAAATGATTAGTTAAGCTGGAACATGTTTCACTTTACAGGCCGCGAGATATGGTCGTTTTGTGCGCGATTGCGAACGAATTGAGATAGCGACGTTATTATCGAATGTCTCGGCGATGGGGTCGACGATAAATCTGACGTACTGCGTGGCTGACTATAATATGTCAAAGTAAGGATGCCGAAAAATATCGAAGTATACGTTGTTTTGGCATTTCGCTTGTTTTGTTAAGTTTTGTGTAATCTTAAGTTTCTAGGGTTTTTGCTGGAAATATTTTTATTGTGTTGCAGCTACACTGAATATTAGTACTAAAATCTCCCAAAGAAAGAAAAACAATATAATGTGGGATTCGCCAAAAAGAAGGCGCCTACATATATGTTAGTATATTCCAGATTAAATTTATGAAATGTATAAAAACAGTAAAATTGTTTTTTTCAATATAAACATAATATAATACAATTATTTCAAAGATGACTGTTAGTCTAGAAATCATTCATAGACAACTAAGCTGTAGCTCTTTAATTGTACATCAAAGTCACGCCTTCAAACAATGTTAGGAAACAGAATTTGAATACTATGAACATGACCCACGAGGTCTAATGGAACTACCAGACATCACTTTTAAGAGAATACAATTTCTAAAAGCATATAATAAAATAAAGACTTCTTATTTCAATTTGTGTATAGACATATAGATAGATATCCAAGTTAGCGGTTTTATATCCGAGGTTTACTCGAGATATTTCTCCACTCTTCGTCTCTCGGACAACAGATGTATTGCCCAGAGGCAGTCTCCACATAATCAGTCCAACTCGCTTATTCCTGCGGGTCTGTCCCCTACCCGGTTCCAGGCCAAAAAAGTAGATAGATATTTCCAAAAGGAACATAAGGCCTCCCTTGGCAAGGCGCTGATAAAAAGAGTGTAAAGACAACAAGAATTGAAAGAAAAAAGTAAAAGTTAGAATATTATTTGATTAGATTTTGTTAATCATAATATTTTTTTTAATAATTTATTGCACATATATTGCTCTTTATGCTAGAAACAGGAATAGTTTTATTCCTTGAGCAGAGTTAGAATATTCGTTCAAGTCCAAGAGGGGCTACCATAGAAAATGAGTTAAATGTTTCTACTGTGGTTTGAAAATCAAATGTTAAAGAACTAGGGGGAACCATCAGTTATCGTTGTGGACAATGCAGCAAACCGATGAGAGTGGAAACAACTAAAGGTGTGTATATATAATTAATAGGGGATAACTGTAGACAATTGTATTGCAGGATGTGAAAGATTTGTGTGAATAGATATGTGTGTAATTGTCTAATTATTAGCATTAGATTCATAGTACAGACAAGTGGTAATAGAAGAAACTGAAAAGAAATATTGTGAAATTAAAAGGACTTGACAAAGAAACACAGTAACGGAAAGAAGACCTAAGGTAAATATGCTTTTTAATACATTACTTGAATATACAATTGTTAATTACGTAGAGTAGGCCTCCAGAAGATACTACTACATAAAAAAACGCTCCTAGCACTTTACCTCATTGATGGTGTGGATCGATATTTTTAAAATAACTATATACCGACATTTCTCTCCGCAGCCGCCATCCCTACGTCAAAGCTGTTTCGTGTCATGCGAGTTTTATGTGTCCTGATCCCGAATTTCGAACGCTCTCGCTTCCTATCATGCATCAGTGAATTATTATTATCGAAAAAGTTGAGAAAATAAATGTTATCCCAGGGAAAACCTATTATGGAAAAAGTTTTATTATTATAAAGAAATTATTGAACCTCCAAAGATATTGATAAACGCATCAAGAAAGCAAAAAATAATTTTCGGTTCTACAACAAAACAAACCAAAGAATATTGCCACCAAACTACTTTATATTTACTTTTTCTCCATACATATGATCTGTGTTATACATTCTATAAAAAAGTATTGAATATTGATCATTTGAAAAGCCGGCCTAAAGAACAGAAGTGCCATTTTTGCCCCTGAAGTGTTTCGATGTGACTTGTCAACTGATTGCTTGGCAATAATCGATTGCCAGTTCGCCTTAAGTACGTTTTACCATTCAGAAAATTGGTCAAGTCTCTGAAAATGTTGCAGAAGACATAGAGTCAAGTCGACTTTTATTAGAGATAACACTGTTAAACTGAATGAAATGACAACTGCCAGCGAATTTCTTAAAAAATCTAGACTTCAAGCAAATAAAATCAACTCTGTATCATGAACTTGTCTGATCAAAAACTCAACAAATCCCATCAGACAAAACATTATTCTCTCCATGTAGCTTCGTCTAATTAAATTATCCTTCCAAAACTCAAATTACCACTTCGGAAGCCCCACTTTCTAATAAGAATAAATTAAAATACAGTGGCTAGACTTCAAAAAACAATTTTAGTTTTAAATATGGAGTATCCAAAAGCTACCCGCGATTGGAATTACACAGAAAACACAGCCTTTTTTTATGGAAATGGGTTATGTATGGCAAGGGATGTTGCGAAGCTCCATCGAATATCTGAAATAAAATTCTATCCGAATTACTATAACTTTGGATAGGGGCGTATATAAGGGGGATGAGCGAGCAGGCAAATAAAAGGAATACATATTACATAAAAATATTGAATAATGTAATAGAAGCGATAGCAATATTGTTTCTGTTTACTATAGTTTATAATAATAAGATGTTGGTTTATCTGTCAATTATAAACATAATTCTTATCGCTACATAATCAACGAAAAACTGCACGATGACCTTGAACTATTGTAAAATTAGAGCAAGGTGGAAGCTATACAGCATGGAACATGGAAGAGAAGATTGAAGCGAACCAAACCACACAAACTTATATAGTGTATAAGTTTTTAATCTTAGTAATATTTAGCTTAATTTAACATTATTTTTAATTTGGTTTTCATATACTGATGTATTTTCCATTATTCATCTTGCTTGTGTATTGATACAAATACAATAATATAATAAATAAATATGTAAATTAAGATTGTACTAAGCATAACTAATATAAAATATAATAAAAATATATACTTATAAACCTTCAAAACAAGCAATCACTCATACGACTAATTATTTTCCTTTTCTCGCGTTTCTATCGAACATTCATGACAACCGAACCAGATTCCTTGATTAAAATTCCTTACAATAAACGAGCAACAAGATTCCTTAGGGCATAAACGGCAGCATTAACAGGATATTAAAGAAATACAACGTCAAAGTCATCTTTAAATAAGATGGGAAAATATCTCAGGGGTACCCTAAACCTCAAAAAAATGGGAGCTCCAATCCAGTTAACAGCAGATCATATAAACAAAAATTTTCAGTAGGTTCTGCTATCATTACACTTGTTTCAATGAATCTTTCATAAAAGCTTGATAAAAGGAAAATAATTTATTTTCTAAGTACTCAATAGCAGCAGGCTAGAGAATCCAATAAACCATTCCTGCGAAATAATCTGAATTATAACTAAAGCTAATAATGTTCTTCTCTCATTTCTATCACTATACACAGAGAATGACGACAAACAGGGTACCATTTACTAACACAATCATTAGTACAATATTTAAATAGCAAAGTAACTAAATCATATTATCACCGGCTAGACGACGGCAACAGCCTAACTGTTGTGAAATGGTAAATAGAAAATAAAACACGTGACTCACCTTTAAAGTGACACTATCACCAGACGCCTTTATCATGTCGATAATTTCCTCTCGACTCTTATCTTCAACAGGTACTCTATTGACCTCCAACAGCTTATCGCCAGGCAGAAGACCCGTTTCATTGTTGTGCTGAACCATCGTACCCGGTTCGGCAAAAATGACGGCCCGCATGCTCACACCACCTACAAAACCAGAACGATAAGACCGATATTTCATTTACAAAATCATCATTAAGCAGTTTACAGTACGACCAAGAATAATTAGAAATGCTTTGCACCGTGAGACCGTGAAAGTTTTATGAATTCATAAAACTAATATTTAAATAATGTAGGATATAGTAATTAAAATAGATAGCAAATTACTAGATTGTTGTTCAATATAATTTTAATTAGTGCAGTGGTAAAATAACTGATGACAAAGGTTTAAAATCTATGAATTATATTAATCCTATCTTCCAGTAGATATGATTAGCACAATTTCAATTTACAAATCAATTTATCACTACTACTCTGTTGTATTTACATTAACGGACAAACAAGGTGAGTACGATATTAATCCCAAATAGGCCCAAATTGGCTTTATAATTGAACTAGCTACCCGCCCCGGCTTCGCACGGGTGTAATGCTGATACTAAATTAAATACACTACAGAAAAAATATGAACGTTGTATATATAAAAACATAGCGGCCCGCTCGGACTTTGCACGGGCATAAAATATATATGCCTATGTCACTCAATGAAAACATGATTAAAATCGATCCAGTATTTTTGGTTCATTCATTACTGCCCTTGGCCTGCACGCATTAAATTTGGAGTAAAACAATTCCTCTTCCCCTATACTTACTATGAAGATTTCCTGCTATCTTTGGAATATCTAAATTCATACAATTTTTATTACATTACACATTTTTAAACGCAAATTTTAAATTTGTAATATCTCCGAAAATATTTGTTTAATTTACATGCTGTAAGGAACCATATTGATCTATATTAATTCCACACTGTATTTAAGGTACTTAATTCGATAAGGATTAATGCCGTATTGCTTAAAATAGCTTCGTAAATAAGCCATTTTCTCACGTAAAAAGTAAACAATAAAAATGGTTAATGTGGGTTATCCCTAAAAGATAAACATATACCATCGCGGACTTTTTTGTAGACCTTTTTATGGTGTACAATACTGTAGTACATTCATTTGATCTAACTCGGAGGGTTAGGCAGCGTTTTTGCTAATTGCTAAATAAGCCTAAAAAAATAGGTTAATTTACGACATCACGTTAGAAACCTCTAAAATTAGCAATGTTGCCTTAGTATATTATGCATGTATTATACATATAAACCTTCCACTTGAATCACTCTATCTATTGAAAAAAACCGCATCAAAATCCGTTGCGTAGTTTTAAAGATTTAAGCGCACATAGGGATATAGGGACAGAAAAGGCGACTTTGTTTTATACTATGTAGTGAAGATAAACCAGTCTCTTTAATTTTAGGTCAAGTTGAGAGTATCGCAATGCAATTTTTTTTATTAATCCTCTAAAACGTCAACAATCTACCCATGGGCAATACGTCTCATAATATATAATATGATTTCAGTTATTTTATATAACTAACATACCCAGACCTGTAAAAGATCACTTCACTATGTGATCTAGTATACAACTTATAATCTAAATCTTATTCTAGATACTATACTATACTAACTTATTATAAAGTCTATCCTAACTTATTGTAAAAATATTCTAGCTTATTCTAGAGATTATTAAATCTCACTCTATGTGTCTATTAATCAATTCGTATGGCAGTTTGCGTTTGAGCCTACGCAATTCACTGTCTTCGCGCGCATTTAACTGTTTGGCGTCTGCATTGGGATGCACTAATAGTCTTTCAGAGTACTTCGCGCTAACATCCCGAATCACACTCGATATGGGTTCTATGAGGATATCGCGCTGAATCAGTTTGTTGAACACGTAATATGAGGCATCGACGATGACTCGTAACACTTTATTATGGATCCTCTGGAGGATATCTATGTTAGATTTGCTAGTAGTAACCCACAGTTCAATACCATAGGTCCAAATGGGCCTAAGAATTGACTTATACAGCAAAACCTTGTTATCTAATGATAATTTAGATTTACGCCCTTATCAGCCAGTACATTTGGTTTAGTTTAAGGCCAAGCTGTTCGTGGTTTGTAACTATATGTTCTTTCTATGTCGAACGTCGATGAAAATGCAGATCGAAATTCCCAGATATTTAACGTTGTTTGCTTGCGGTTCATGATTATTAAATTTTACTTTACTGAGGGACATGTTCTTTTACAAAGGGTGAATGGCACATGGATATATTTTGTCTCATTTGTTTTAATACGCCACATTTTCAACCACAATTGGACTTTGTTAACATGAAGTTGAAGGTGTCTTGTGGCTGATATAACGCAAAATTAACATGGACAGATTTGGAGCTATTAAGCTATATTTTCTAGTCTATAGTCTATTTGTATATGTTGACTGCTACTTGTACTTTTTCTACAGCTTTAGGCAGAGATATTTCATTTGCCTTGATAAATGTGCCGCAGGAAAATGTTCCAAGTACTATTTCTTTTGTACTCGGGATATCAGGCAGTGCTCCCAAGGCACCACCTTACCGAAATAGGTTTAAGTGTTAAGAATGCTCCTTCATGCAAAACTCTAAATTTTCCAACTTTGGTGAATCTGCTCCCTCAAAGACGAGTCCTTTTTCATTTTCATCCCAAACTTATTGAACTCCCTAGTATATAACGTTTTTATTTAATAATTTGTTTTTACCAACATGTGTTAATATATAATATAGAATTTATATGTCAAATAGTGGGTCAAATTCAAATTAAATTTACATGACATAGAAACGTGAAAAAAATAGAATAGATTCACTGTAATCAAATGTAAACAAAGACAGATAAAATAGACCTCAGTTGCAACATGAAACATCCATCAGTTGAAGCTAATACAATTATCAAACTTGTGTTGATATAAAAACGAAAAATATGCGGAAGAACAAGAAGAAATACGCTTAAAAATACCAGAAAAAAAAACAAAATCTAGATTAAAAATAAAAGTGAAAAGCATAGAAGAAGCAGAGCTTCCCTCGTTGAGATATATAATGACACAACTATTAAGAATAGATTAAAATTGAGAATATAAACTCTCACCAGCTGAAACAATAGATATAATAAAATAAGGAAGTAATAGGTAGACAAGAAGATATTTCGGACAAACAACAAGGAACAAAACATGACAAAAAGAATGGGAATACGATGAAAAAAGGATAGAACAATTATTTTAGCACTAACAATAGAAATACTACAGAATAAGAAGGATGGTAAGAAATTAAAGAGGAAACAAAAATTATAAGAACGAACTCAAAAAAATGAGTACAACAAAATATTAATGAACGATGACTGCAAATATAAAACAAAGGATAGGATATCAATATAGGAAAAAAACTAAATAATGAAAAACATAAAGTAAGAATTGGAAACACTTATCCACGCGAAAGAATCTTGAAAGATTCTTCAGAAGCTGCTATATTCTTTCAAGAAGTGTTAAACCAATTATTCATTAATAATTAATAATGATGTTTGAACATGATTTTTATTTTTGATATTCTTCTGATATTGCTAACAGCAAAGATAATTCTTCTTCTTTCGAAAGCTACTCTAAATTTGTACATGAACTGCTTTCTTAAATGAAATAAAAGGAAAGTTTGCAAAATAAAAACAATCTTTTTATTTTTCCAGTCTTATTAAAGGCGTTTTTGAACTAGTATGTGACCTAGCTAGCATATGACCCAAGAAATCCAAATATCGAGCAATTAACTCGGCTTCGTCAACAATTCCCAACGAAAAATCCACTGGAGATAGAACAGAAATATCCCTTAAACCCCCAGTATAACCATTTCATACACTTATAAGACTTAATAGTACAACTGTTCCCCCTTTAATCTTCGAAAGCGTGTTCTTTGTTGAGGGTCTCTGGCAAGAACCTACCCCTGTTCCATGTTCGCAGATTTAGTCAGATGGGGAAGCAATTATGAGCTTCATAGGAATGCCAACTCCATTCCTGTATTTCAATAAACTGCGGTTTTGGTTAACCATTTTGTGGTTATCGTCTTATATATAATACTAGAAACCCATTATACGAGTAGCTTAAACTTTCAAAATTACAATTACAAAGGAAATGAACAATTTCTTGGATATAATTTCACTCAATAAAAACTGCCCTCTGTGTTTTTAACAAATGATTGCGTTTTACGTTATATAACGTAAATAATATTACACTGTCTTTTCAACAATATCTCCCACAAAATAGAGATGGAATAGTAATAATTCATACTTTATATTTTATATATATATAATGTTTTGTAATCTATCTTAAAGAAGCATAGTAAGAATGTTTAGTTTAATTTCGAAAACACGAAGAAAGCCATCATTAGGGAACATTATCAACAAAAATTGATGAAATAGAGTAAAATATTCAAAATTCTATTTGTACAACTTATATATGATAAACCGTTTTAACAAAAATACTTTTAACAGACTATAAAAAAATTATAAAACAAATATAATCTATTTGTGAACAAATGTTTCATCAAATGGGATCCTGCAATTAAAGAATAACGGAATCAAAATAAAAATTCGGTCGTTAGGCCATTATGTCAGATATGATCTGACTCTCTTCACAACAACCACCGTGTAACAGCCTAAAGTAACTGTTTATTTTTTTCTTCTAATTACGTAAGCCAGATCAAATCGTATATCAAAACATGTGAACGTTTCAGCAGCATTTTTATTTAATCTAATGATAACGAGAGAGATTTATTGAGAGCTCGACCGATAGGTAACACGGTCCGTTTAAACTTACAAAACGGTACCAGAAAATACCTAAGTATATTCGTCAAAATGTTTAGCCAATAAATCAATGTTCATTGTTGACCTTAATGTACCTGATGACATGAAATACTGGTTTTACACAAGCTATCATTGCAATAAGGCAAAGTGCATTTTGAAGAAATGCCTTTTATACAACTTTCTCCACAAGTACAAGCTTCTTTTTATATAATATTGGAATCAAAATTGATAATTAGTTAAACTAATATAAAAATATACGGTAGCAAAAATTGGATCTAAAATGTAGTCATTGCCAAAGGCTCATATTCAAAATAGGATCATACAGGATTTAAAATAAACGTTAATCTACATTCCATACACAATGTAGTAACTTTTTAATAAAATTAATTTGTGTTCTAAATGTTCGCTTACATATATATATATATATATATATATATATATATATATATATATATATATATATATATATATATATATATATATATATATATATATATATATATATATATAGATACAAGATCATTCCATTAAAAAAAAAATAATTTTTAGACTAGAAACTAAAATGGAAAGCTTTAAACCTGTGATCATCTAAGTTTAAACTTGCTATCATATGAATCATGCTTATTCTATGTTTCAAACAATCTGGTCCTTTCCTCCATAAAATGAAAAGGTCCTTGGTTAAAATAACAAATATAATGTATAATTTCTAGCCATATAAACGTCTTCCAATCGATCTACCAAGATTTGATACTGAGTAGTTTGTACTCAATATGGCAACAAAAGGTATAAACAGATCTGTACTGAATTTATTGTAATTTCTTAGTATTGCATTTAAAAATCCTCACTGTTGAAACAATTGTATTTATTCCAACACATAATGTTAATACTTTAAAGCAATAACGGTACTATTTAAACTCTTACAGAACTTTTAACTACTTTTATACTTATAAGGATTATCCTTTATAATTCGGGATTGCGCTAAACTAGTGGTACCATTTAACAATTAATGATTTTGTCAAAAAGCTTGACTGACGATACATATACTCAATATCGTTTGACGTGCTGATAGTGTGTTTAGAAATTACTAAAGTAAAATTAAAAACTCTAAAAGAAATCATTATTTCCGCAAATACACAAAAATATACTCATAAGATTCAAGTCACATCAGTTCTGTATTGTAATATACACACAGTACCATGACCACCACAAGGAATTTTAAATGAACAAACCAGCGAATCCACGTTAAAAGCAAAAAAAGAAGACTTACCTTCTAGGGTGTTACTGCCTGACCTTTCCAAAACCATCGCCCGGCGAAGAGAAAAGCCGAAATCGTGTCTTGGAGGTTTTTGTCTTTGTACGACTAGCACTCGCGGTTTCGGAAGAATCATTGGTACTATTGCGGGAAGAGGTAGGTTAACGTCGTCGAAATTAGCTGTTCTAGACCATCTGAAACAATGAAAAATTTATCGTATAGTAACATTAGTTCCCATTCTCATAGCTGGTTTTTAACATATCTTGAAATTTCAAACAATTCCATTATAAATTATCTGGTAATAAACCAGTCTGTTAAGTTATTCCTATGTTTCGATAAGTATGACACGATTTTACGATTTGATGCCTCATCCATAGTGACAAAACAACGCACAAATTTTTTTTACAGGTTTAAAATCGCATTAAAATGTTTTTTGCTGGATTATTAGAGAATTCAGCAAATATTAAGCACACAGCTTTTTGTAATTCATTTTTAGATGACAGTGTACGAACATATTAATAGACACATAGGGTGAGATGTAATTATCTTTAGAATAAGTTAGGATATACGTTAAAATAAGTTAGAATAGCATCTAGAATAAGATTTAAATTATAAGTTGTACAGCAGATCACTTACTGAAATGATCTTCTATATGTCAGGATAGTTATATTATATAACGGAAATAATATAATAATACTTATTGCACACGGGCAGATTGTTGAAGTTCTAAGAGATTAACAAAAAGATTATATTGCCTAATGAAAGCCCTAGAGCTTCATATAAACTTTATTCATTCATATCAGGCCTATAAATTAGTTCTAAATGATTTTTCCCTAATTTGAAGCTTTATTGGAAAAAATCGGTACAATGTACAGAGCACTGTCCATCGACAGCCGCTGCTTTTCTATTCTTTCAAGTCAGTCAGTGAGGCTTCAACATGAAGTTGGTTACAGATGTACGCGATGCGTTATAACACACAGACATCTATTATAAATCCTGTAAAATTAATTTATAGACATAACTAATGAAAATGTTTCGTACTTAAAAACGGACTATTCATTATCTTGTTCAAACTGCCTACTGGCAATACTTGTGTCATAACTAACTATACGTTCACAAAAAATACCATTTTTAGAAAAATAAATGTTTCTATTTTCATCCGTCGTATTAAATAATCGTAATATTTTCCGTTTGTGGTATATCACAAGTGTAAAGTAGATAAAGCATTGGTTCCAGTACACTTCCCTGTGGTAAACCTGCTTTAGATTATTTTATTGAAGAGTAAGCTTCTTTTTGACTCTAGACTATGGTTGTAATGTACGATTTTAATAGTTCGGTGTGTTGTTTTGGTAGCATTTTCTGTAGTTTATGAACAAGGCCTTCATGCCAAACCTTATCGAAAGCTTGTGCTACTTTCGTAGGCTTTTTCAATAACATCTGTTATTCTGTGGACCTGAATCTAAACACAAGGAAGTGTACTGAGACCAATGCTTTATCTACTCTACACTTGTGATATACCACAAATGAAGAATATTACGATGGCTACCTTTGCTGATGATACTGCGATTATAGCTGTCGGGGAAAATAGTAAAGAAGCCTCACGAAAATTACAACAGGCAAGTGACAATATAAGTAATTGGACACAAGCTTGGAAAATAAGAATTAATGAAAGTAAATCTGTATATGTGCAGTTCACCTATGAACAGACCGTACAAGCACCGATAACATTAAATAATACTCATCATTCCATATAGCAACAACGCTAAATATCTCGGAATAAATCTCGATGCAAAACTTCGCTGGAAGAAACATATAAATAAGAAAAAAAAAGCACAGGAATTGAAATATAGGAAAATGTGGCTAATTGGAAGAAAATCACAATTATCAGTACATAATAAATTGATATTATTTAAGCAAATATTGAAACTATATGGACATACGGAGTTCAATTATGGGGATGTTCTGCAAAGAGTAACATAAATAAAATAAAAATTTTTCAGAACAATGTCCTGAGAGGTATTGTGGGTGCACCCAAATACTATAGGACTGATTATCTACATCGAGACCTTCAGATACCAATAGTCAGTCAAGAAATCAGGAGAATTGCAGGGGGGCATGAGGAAAGACTCCATTCTCACACGAATATTGAAATATTGCAACTATTGGATACCACCAGAACAGGACACAGACTCAAAAGAATCAAACCATCTGATCTGGTGTAGTGTTGTGTAGTGAGGTGCATATATTAAAAAATTCAGCAGTGACATGTATAAACATTATTTCACCAGAGACTGAGATAGGGCCGATGAGTCCTCCTAGTTATATACCTAGATTTAAGTTATCATAAAGACAAATTGTAGGTTAGATGGAAACGACTAGTAACAATATATTAATTAAATAATAAAAAAAAAAGTATTAAAGAATCCTGAAAACATATTTGAGGCATTTGAACAGCTGACAATATGCAACTCTGTTTTAAATTTGCTTATGACCTGAAATCTTTTAATCAAGAAACAACTCGAAAATGTTGAAACAACGCAATCGAATGATATCCTTGTGTCTGCGTCCTTGGATGTTGGTAACTTATTAAAAATGGTAAACCTTAACATTGCTTGAACTCCACCTGATATTAATTTATAGAAAGAAGAGAAACACGCGAATGATAATAAGGAGTAAGATATACACAGTAAGGACGGTGAAGTCTGAAATATAGTAATTGACGAGCAACCCATATATTTTAGTTATTCGTAAATTACGGCCAGAGATATTGGAAAACCAAATATCAATCAAATCGGACTAAAATTGCAACTAAAAAATAATTATCGCTATTGAGGCCTTTGTTTAGTTTGTTGCAAATATGTATGCATATGTTTTAATCGTTTCTTTTAATAAAACATGTATTATTTAAATCACTTGAATTGAATGGTTTCGACTTGGTTTCAATTAGTTCACATCAACGAATGTCTGTAATTCAGTCTTAAAATAATGTTTTTTATTTATGTGCCGTTATATCAGCTGTATACATCTGACGTACCGACCTCAAATACCTCTACTGTGGTAGCATATGCTGACGATACGATAAAGGCTTATCCTCCGATAAACCTTAAAAATCATGAACTCTCACAAGCAGATCATGTTAAGTATCTAGGAATGCATCTGGATCGACGCTTAACTTGGAAGAAACATATACTAATAAAGCGTAAACAGCTTGGGCTTAAGCTTGTGGAGACCGCCACGACCCTTTAGGCCACCACCAATTCACCATCAACAACTACAAAGGTTGGCAACGCCGGTGGATTGGTACCATGCAGTTCTGGAGTATAAAAGGCCATCACGACGACGTCTCGCTCTCTTTTCTTATCACCGTCCCCCTGTAACAGTACCACTTCCACAGCGCTACCGTACTTCCTTCACCTTAACTTAATATCCTGTCCATTCTCCCATCGCCCACATGTATCAATCGTAAGTTAGAATAAACAACTTTGATTCAATCAGTGTTTTTAGTTCCCGTGCAAATTCCTTCCAAAGATAGTAGTGAGTGTTCTGATAAATGATCGCAGCGGCAGCCACACATTTCGACCGACCGACCGACCCGACGAACATTCCTACAAGCTGAACCAGATGTATTGGCTTATAGGGAATAAATCAAAATTTTCTTTAGATAATAAGGTATTGCTGTATACATAAATTCAGTAGTGCAGTAGGAACATGTACTATCGAGCTGTCGGGTACTACTGCAATTTCAACAAAGCCATCCTTCAGAGATTCCAAAATATAGTGCTACGTGCATATTATGTGAATAACAACCTAATTCAGCGCTATATCCCCTTGAAAACAATAACGAGTGTGATGCAATAAAGTACCAGTATAAAATAATCTGAAAGAGTGTCAGTGCACCAGAATGCACTTGTGAGACAATTAAACATGCGCGATATCAGTGAAGGTGGGTAGGTTAAAACGTTTAAAACTATCCAATCCGATTAATAGATATGTAGAATAGTTTTAGAATAACACTGAGTAGTATTAAATTAAGTATAACACTAGTTTATAAGTATCTACAGATTACTTATTAAAACGAACCACCGAATCTTCGTATAACATAAATCCCACCAAATATTTATTAGAGCTGACCTACCGACCTCAAGAAACTCTACTGTTGCAACATATGCTAACGATACAGTAGTTTGGTTTGGTCAGCCACAAGAAACCTCCAACTTCATCTTAACAAAGTCGAATTGTGGTTGAAAACGTGTCGTATCAAAGCAAATGAGACAAAATCTACCCATATGGCATTCACCCTTTGTAGAAGAACATGTCCTCAGTAAAATTGAATAATCATGAACTTCCACAAGCAGATAACGTTAGATATCTGGGAATGCATTTCGATCGATGTTTGAGGTGGAAAAAACATATAGTGACAAAACGCAAACAGCTTGGGGTTAAACTAAACCAAATATATTGACTGATATACTGGGCGTAAATCCAAACTATCATTAGATAACAAGGTTTTGCTGTATAAGTCAATACTTAGGCCCATTGGTATTGAATTGTGGGGTACCACTAAAAATAGATATCCTACAGAGGTTCCAGAATAAAGTGTTGCGAGTCATCGTCCATGCTCCATATTATGTGTCCAACAAACTGATTCAGCGCGATATCCCCATAGAACCCATAACAAGTGTGATTATGTAACGGAGTGTTAGTGCGAAGTACTGTGAAAGACTATTAGTGCACCCCAATGCACTCGCCAAACAGTGAAATGTGCGCGATGACAGTGAAGTGCGTAGGCTCAAACCAAAACCACCATACGAACTAATTAATAGACACATAGAATAGATTCCAGAATAAGTTATAATAAGTTTAGTTGAATTATAAGTATCACTTACTGAAGTGATCTTCTCCTGATGTCAGGATGGTTATATTATATAACTGAAATCATATAATAATTCTTATTGCCCACGCGCAGATTGTTGGCGTACTAGGATATTAATAAAAAAAACTTATTGTCCAGTGGTAGATTGTAGAATGAT
Source organism: Rhynchophorus ferrugineus (assembly GCF_030347505.1). NCBI lineage: Eukaryota > Metazoa > Arthropoda > Insecta > Coleoptera > Curculionidae > Rhynchophorus > Rhynchophorus ferrugineus. The sequence continues at coordinate 1,428,450 of NW_027472582.1, read as the reverse complement.
AAGCCTAACCTAACGTTTTTGCCTCTACATAAGTAAAGTAACATAAACAGATTATTTTACTGTTTTAAAAATATATCTTCATACCTCTAGCACCAAAACTTACACCATATTTTCCGGTTTATCTTTAATCCTATTAAACAAATAAAAGTGTAGAAAATCGCATTCCGATATAGGCTACGATTAGACCAACACTTCTACGGTTTCGTGATAGAGGTCAATATAAATTTAATTGAGCTTTAATGGACCTGTATATGGTTTCACATTCGACATTAGATAGGGAAGTTTATTATCAAGGATAGTGTGTGAATCCAATTTTGTCGCAATATATCATGACAGATAAGACCTAAACGATGCGGCCAGCTCGCTTGTTTATTGTACGTATAAAGATGGGTTACCGATATCGATGGAATAAATGTCACAAATTGTTTATTGTACTTATTGGCCTGGCACGAGTATCTGTGATAAGGAAATATTTGTGGAATATCAACAATTTATTTCTGAATATTTTTAATTATTATACACTGTTTTTTATGGATCATCTTTTACTACTATTCTGATGAAACCGTCAGTGTAGAATTTGTACCCACAAAAGAATAAATAAAGAAATGATGAAATCGAACGGAGCAAGATCCGGGTTATAGGATGGACGTACTAACTCTTTTGACCATTCTCTCTTATCATTCATCCAGACAATAAAGATGTTCAATTGTCATGATGGAAGAAAAGGAATTTCATACGTTTAAGTTTCATAGCGATATTACGAGATGAAATATGTCGCCTTGCCTCTATCTATTTAAAAATTTCATCTACTTTTTCAGTGTTTAATTGGTCAGAATGGTGTGAAACATATTATGACACTGGTGTTAACTAAAACACTCTTAAATAAAAAGATCTCCGAAGAAAAAAAAAACAATATGATAAAAGGGACTTTCGAGAACTTCCATTTTCTAAGTACAATAACAATAGCAAACGAATGACGCGACCTATAACGAGGCCAGTTTGATAAGTCAGTCATCTACTGTGTCAGACTAGTATGAGATTTTAAACAAACTATTTTATTTATTATTTTATAGTCTTTATAGGCAGACAACCTAACAAAAAACAAAAAAGGAAAAAAGTTGAGTAAGCATTGTAAAGTTCTAGTCGCCCAAAAGAGGTCTTCACAACAGAAATCCTCGATTAAGCCTATGAAATAATATTGGACCATCGAAAAATTAAATTACGTGAGCTGACTGATGCTCTAAGCATCCAAATTGAGCAGATTCATCACATTTTACACGAATATTTGTGAGTAAAACTATCACTGTCAAATAATATTCATAGCTTTTGGACAGATGAATATCTTATCTGTAAGGTATCTTATCTGTATCTGTATCTTATTTTGAAGGAAAACACCATGACAAAAATTCTTAAATTGAGCTATGAACTGCTAACTCTTCCAGCATATTCTCCAGAATTTTTTTTCTTCTAGCGATTTTTCTATGATATTAGTGATTCGATGGATCTTATTAATCTTGGAATATTGGTTTCAGAAACCAAATATATGATATATAGGATGTTTTTCATCAATGATTGGTTTTATCCTTTTCAACAAAAGCTTTTCAAATAATTGGAATATATTTAATAGTGATATTGGCTGGTTACTTCAGCCACAGTTGTGGTTCATATCGTAGCCTGAATGAAACATTTATTAGGTTGATAATTTTAATTAATGCTTTTCTTGCAAATTTGTATAACGTTTCGAACATGTCATATGTTAAAAGGTAATATGACGTCTTGCTAATTTGTTTTTATTGCTTTTTTAACTTTTATAGTGACAAATGGGCATTTTATCCTTTTCTGTCCAATGACGCAGGGTAATGATTTTAATAATGACGTCATCCCCTGCATGGGATTGAAATATTCTCTCGAGGTAGTCTGTAAATCTTGTCGCCTTCTACTGATTATTTCTGACCCAGCTTTTATACCGGATTCAAAAATGACTGACACCAATAGATGTAAATATAATGTAAGAGCATAAACTACAGACGATCTTGAGCAGCAAATCCGAATTATAAATGAACAAATTCGGTCTGCTGTAAAAGAAGCTACCAAGACATAAAGAGAGAAACCAGAATATGAGGTAAATCACCCCCTTAAAATTAGGGAATTTAGAGAAGAAAGGCGAAAAGGTAGAAGAGTATGACACAAAACCAAAAATGCTGTAGACAAAACAATATTTAATATATTTAGTAATTAGACGAAATCAAACGATAATGTAGTAATGGCCACAGAAATTGACAACAACCTCAATCCTAAATTGGCTCGTGGAATTGATCATATTTCACCTGGATTATTAAAAGGGCTGCTACGAAAAGCAGTAATGATATTGACATATATATTCAATACTTGTTTGAGACTGAACCATATTCCAGAATGTCTTAAGGTTACTTGAATAATTATGATTAAAAACCTGACAAACCGGCAGAATAAGTTGGATCTTACATGCCTATTTCGATGCTACCTACGATATCAAAATTAATTGAGAAGCTACGTATTAAACCATTTATAGAAATACCAGATTTCCAAGTGCACACAGTAACAACGGTTGTTGAAAAAACATTCGAAGAAAAGAAACGCTGTCCTGCAATATTCCTGGACGTCTCACAAGCTTTTAACCGGATATGGCATTTGGGATTAATCCACAAAATAAGCAAATTGCTGCCGCGGAGTTACTGTCGACTGCTGGTATCATTTCTTTTCGAAAGAAAATTCAGAGCCTTGCATGAAGGAGAATTCACAACATTTAAAGCGATTTCGGCAGGAATTAAACTTCTGACTACTCCTGTATCTGCTCTATACTGCTGACATACAAACAACAAAAGAAAATATGTACCTTTGTCTAAGTGCAGAAAAAGTGCAAGTAACAATAAACAAGATCTACAAATGGACTAGAGACTAGAAAATATAGATTAATAGCTCCAAATTTGTTCATGTTGATTTTGCGTTGCGGACCAAAAAAACTAATTTGGACCAAAGAGCTGCATGATGACCTCGAAATCAAATGGATATACGAAGTGGTCCAAGACTTCAGAAGACTGAAGCGAACCAAACCACACGAACTTGGATAGTGTATAAGTGTATTCAAAACCTTAATATTAATCCCGTACTCGCCTTGCTTGTATATTAATGCAAGTACAACACTAATAATAAAGTAAGTTGTAAATTAAAATTGTACTAAACATATCTAACATATGATGTAATTATTACTAAAGAGATGCGGCTAAAGATTGTTGACCAGTTTTAACTTACCTGTGAAATCCTTGGGATTCTCCAACTGGACTTAACGAAAACGGTGGCGTCGCGAAAGAACTATTAGTCGTGTCGGTGAGACTGTCGGCACTCGGTGACGTAGAGGTGATAACCAACAGCTGAGTGCTCATGCTCTTCACGTTGAAGCCATTCTGACCGGGCACGTTCTCGCACATGATCAGCTCGTTCTGCAACGTGTTCCTCACCAGGTTCACGTGATCGGCGACTTCGTGGTGGCCATTGTGGCCGTTCTCCTGCGTCAAGGTAACTTTGGGTGTCTTCAGTATACCCCGCTTGGGGGGCTTCGGAGGTAACAGTGGCACATTTTTTTGGTTGATCGAGTTGAGGCTCGTCTCCGAACTGTCCGATTGGGTGTAGGCACCGTCGAAATGGCCGAACTGGTTCGGGGAACCGGGAATGGTGGACACAGGCGACTCGGTACGGTCCAGACTGGCCAGGAAGTCCGCGGTGTAGTCGGCGGTGATGCCGGATGGAAGCTTTTCTTTCTCTTTACGCCGTCCGCGAATTTTAATCGATCTACGGACCTGAAACAAAACGGGAAAGGTTAAAAATAAAAGCAATACGCGTTGGATTTTATTTCAAATGCATCAAGAAAATTGGTGAATATCCCTAGCCACTGCCCCAATGTTCCTCCTTGAACCTTCACTACCCCTTTCATAAACACATACTTATGTCAATTATATGAGAAAGGACATTGTCCTTATTTCTTCATTGGGTCCAAGTTCTGGGGACTTCTCCACTCTTACCATGACCGCAAACACATATATACCGATGACTAAATCAAAAATCATCTAAAATAAATATTGTGGTGGACAACGGGTACTCCCTTTCGAGCTCCCTGAACAAGGTCTAATACTTGTTGACCACTGAACTCAGTTTGATACTCAAAGCCCTATCCTACATTGTATCTTTCAAAGAATGGCTAATCCCTACCGATTCCTGAAATGCCATCGAATGTTTCCTGGAACAAAAATTCTACCATCCCCTGGTCACCCACTCGCTGTCAAACTCTTTATCTGAATGACTACAACTCTAGTGTGGATTCCTTGTCACGTTGGCCTAGCGGGGAAGAAGCCAAGTGCGATACTGATTGACTTCGAGCTCAATTTTGTGACCCTGCCCTTACTTTAGTCTATCACATACTGGACGACCTTCCACAACTCACCCAGATTAGAGCTGGTAGTACGGACTGTAAAATATTAAGAATACCTTAGCAGAAGAAAATATAGACAGACTTCTCGAATTTCTAAGGGAAATCGTTTGTCTTCATTGCTGATATAAGCTGATATAAGATAACCATCACCACTTCTATGTGTGGTTCGTTATAGTTGTGTTTGTTGACAGGTATTTGTGTCCATTTTTAAAATATACGTACACTGTATTTTATTATATATTTATACTTTTATACTATTTTATACTTTTAGTCCCCCCTGTTTGTGTTATTAATTTTAATTTATTTATTAATTCTATATATATATATATATATATATATATATATATATATATATATTAAAGTCTCCTTTTACCAACTATGGGTTTATCTGGGCTGGGCATAAAGTTTAACGTGGGCTCCGAACCACGGGACTCAGCATTAAGCCTACCGACTGGCGAGTGACCAACTTTAGAAATCATCCCAGAAGACATCCGGTCTTACCCAGTCTGGTTACTGGCGTGACTGGGATCATTTTGCTTATCGCATTTTACACTCTTGCCTAGAACATTCACAAATTTTAAACAATCACAAACATAAATTTACGACCATGCCCCATGCAAACATTCATAAAATGTAACCTCCATAAAACAAACCAGCACGTTAAAAATTTTATTATTGAATGTTTATTGTTATGAAATAAATTATTTATTGCGCAATGTAAATATTGCTATGTGCGTATAATGACAATTTTAAATTACAAAGTAGACTTCAGATCGAATTATGCTGGTTTAAAAGTTATAATTATTTTTAAACGCTCAGATTTTTAATTTTGTTATTCCCCAAAAAGTGGGTTTTAATATTTAAATGAAGTTTTAGAATTGCAAGACTTATTGGACGAAAAACCAGTTAAATCTTTTAAAGAACTTTCTTAGTTTAACAATTATTTGGAGACATTTGCATGCGATGAGAAAGACCCAAAAGAAGAAAAAATGCATCTTGCCCTAAATATTCTACGATTTCTTCAGCTCACATTCAGACAGTAGAATGAGCACTGCATAGCTAAGACGACTCCTGTATCTGCTCTATTCTGCTGATATCCCAACAATAAAAGAAATAATACTTCGAACATTTGCCGACGACGCAGTTATCACGGCAAAATATATATCTCTGCCTAAGACTATAGAAAAATCACAAGCAGCAGTCAAAAAGATCTACAAATGGACTAGAGACTAGAAAATACAGATTAATGGCTTCGAATCTGTCCATATTAATTTTGCGTTCCGGCGATATGACAAAAACCTAATTATCACTTAAGGGATGCCGATTCCTCAAGCAGAATCAGTTAAATACCTCGGCATACATCTCGGTGGTAGGAAACATCATGCTAGACTAACCTCAGAGCAGATTAGGTAAAAATCGTTTAATTATTTTTTGATCACTGTAGATCGATAAAACAATTTACAAAAAAGAAAATAAAGGACTCCAAATTCTTTATACTCTATTAACACAATGTATACCTAGTCTAGGATAGAAAACCAAGATAAAATACCATGTAATACAACGACATCCTACTACCGAGGTCTTATATTGTGAGTCATATAGGGAAAAAGTACAAAACATGACAAACAGAGACAAATAAAAAATTCCCATCGGCACCACAAGTCTGCCTCATCACTCCACACTAAATATATTACACTTAGTCATATAGTATAGAATATCAAATAAGTTCTTAAATACATTGCAGATTGCCTCAAATTTATTCATTAAAACACACTCTCTGAGTAATTACCAGTTTCTATCATTAACATACGTCTTGGCAAGAGAAAAAATTATAACAAAAGTACCATAAATACTGTTTCTAAACGCATAAGAAAACTAATTTGATGCTTATGACAAAAATAATGGTTTATTTGGTGTATAAATTGCTCTTTTGACAGAAACTGTTTAACAAACAACATTATATGACTTCACATTTTCGAAATATCAGTTACTAACGAGATCGAACCAATTTCAATACTGTTAATAAGATTCTGTAATTGTTTATATCATTTAAAACGAAAATTTTCCACAAATTCACATAAACTAATTAAAATAACGGATAGTAAATTCAATCTCGTAATATAAATATTTTTTGCGATACAATTACATCAACACTAAACAAAAACCCAATCAGCATACGAACAAACAACTAGTTATTTAATCGAAATAATATGTAACACGCGGTAATAAACTTATCCGTTGGAATGCCAACGTTGGAAGTAATAATTTATCCCATAACGGGGTATAAAAAGAACCAATGCCACAATTTTACGCAGCCGTGTGCTCTGATTGATACAAAACAACTAATAAATCAGGAGAGAAAAAACCGTATTCAATTAACATGCTACGCCACACCAGATAAAAGGATGTTAACGGTTCCAGTGCCAATGCGTTCTGCAACATGCCGACCTTGCGGGGTAAAAATCGAAAACATTTTATGGGAATTAATTAGTGTAATATCAACATAGAATAAATTTCGATGAATTGTCTCCACTCTGATAGAATCATTTCAATAATCTGTTTTTTGAATGAAACCATTTGAATTGATTTTCGACATTTGGAAAGACAATATACTTGCAATTTATTCTTGATGGAATAAAAATAATTAGCGTTACAGTAAGTGGATAAATTATTAGGGAAAGTACTCCTATTTATGTAATTTATAGTTTATTATATTTTGTTTGAATAAATGATGTTGTTTTAAAGGGTTATTTTATCTTAAATACGAAAATTAAAGAGAATCTAATAGGACCGCGGCCAAAAAGCCACGCCTAACCAACAACAAAAAAAGAAATGACTCCAATAGGTCAGACAACATCGAACAATGATAAACTGGAGTCGAGTAGGTATTGGTTTCTACTATTAATTTTATTAATTTACTTTGTAAGACTTTTCTTTTGTAAGACGACGCCTTGGTGAACAATTCTACGCTAACTGCCTTAACTGCCTTGCTGTGGGTTAAACACTCGGTTAGTGTCATGGTGTGGTTATCTCAGCACAAAACCAGAAGTGTTGTGAAACAGTGCAAAGAATCACTGTTTTGCCTTGGCCAAGGAATTCACCAGGCATGAATCCCATAGAAAACATGTGGGAGCTCATCAACAAACGAGCGATTGTAGAAGAGGTGATTACCACTAAGCAGCAATTGACTGAAAGTCGCATCAGAGAATGGAACCACAACTCCAAACTCCAGGAAGATGCGAAAACATGTATTGAGAGCATGCCCCGAAGCATAGAAGCTCTTATTACAACAAATGTGGTATCACTAAATGTTAAAATTAATTCTATTGTTTTTAACAATACCAAAACGAAGTTCATAAAGCTGTTTTGTATACTTTTTGTGTAGTTTTTATGGTTAAAATAAATTACAGATACAAAAAAATACACAGGAGACCCCCAACTAATAATTTGTTACAGAAATCTACTAAATAGTCTTAATATTGTTCTCTTTCTTTCGATTTAAGGCTATATCCGTCGAAAAAAAAACTCGCCCATTATAATGACCAAATTATATGGCAGATGTCCAGTGGACATATCAAAAGCAATTTTATAACTATTATACAAAGCTGTAAAATTAGGCCTATAGTCCAAGCCGTCTATAGCAGCCATTTAACTGGCATTGTATTGCATAAATAATGAACAGAATAAAGCAAGAAATAGAAAATAGCAATTGAAAAAAAAAATAGAAGAAATTGTGTTGTGTTATTTAGACCCACGAAACATTAACTTATTTAATTAACATTAACATTTACAGAGCAACAAAGGGAAACAATCGAATGAGTATAGTAGAGTATCTAGAATGACATAAAATATATAAGATGGTATAGTATAGATTAAACATTAAAAGAGATAAGCAAGAGAGCTGTTGGAAGGAAGCAATACAGGGAAGAATGATAAAATTATTAGGCCTATTATAAAAGAGTTTTTTTTTAATTTGAAGCTTTATTATGAAAAATCGGTACAATGTATTTTATTTCAAGTATTGTCCATCCATAGGTGCTATTTTTTTCCCATCTTTCAGGCAATTTACGAATTCCGTCTCGAAAGAACGATGTATCATTTGAGGGTATCTACGAATCAACCCACTTTTTGGTATCCTTATAAGAAGTGTCGTTTATCAGAACAAGTAGCAAGATCTGAAGAATATGGCGAGTAAATTAGCACTTCCAATTTTAATATTTCCAAGTATGTTTTCACCGGTTTTGCAACTTATGGTCGAGCGTTGTCATGTTGAAGAATAACACTATTGTGTCTTTGCTCGTATTACGGCTGTTTCTTGTGCAGTGCTCAACACAAACGTATCAATTGTAATTTCAATTGTTTCAATTGTTTCATCGAGTAATCTTTAAAATCTTCGTCTTCAGATTTTTTGGCTGCCTAGGGCAATATTTGCCTAGGGTGCCTAAATCGCCATTTTTCAAATGTCACATACTGAAATCGATAGACCATGGTCAACATAAGCTTCACACAGCACTCGATGACCTTTAGCTACCTCTTTTCAAGCAGTTTTTTTGTTTGTAAATGCACGAAATCATACCTACCGAATACAAAGTAGATAAGATTTACATATAATCTATATAATCATTAAACTTAACAAACACTTATTATCCACTAAGCAGATAATTGAACCACTAAAAGTAGTAAATTTCCAATCGGTTACTATTGCCCTTCAAATAGCTACGTATTCAAGGACGAAATAGAAGTAATAATCTACTGAGAGCATAACAAATATCCAGTAAATATAGCAAAATCCTTCAAACTAGTAAAACAAGCGATGATATAATAAACAGCATCATATACGACTAAATCACAACATCATCATTAAATAACATGTTAATATTAAAAAAAAACAACCCAAAAAAAAGCCATCTAATAAATGAATGAACACCAACCGGTACCACCATCAAATTCACGAAGACAACGCGAAAATCGTTCCGGTACGCTCTCAATGGAGCCAACATTCTCTCGGCCTATAGTCCAGTCAAAAAGCAAAAAAGGGGGTCAACATCAGAATGAGAGATAATAGCCTGTAAGTCTGTATAAACATTTATTTTGATATTCAGTTGTCGCAAAAGTCTCATAAAATCTCGTGTCCTCTTCTTAAGATATCAAAGGTCAAAGGTCACAAAAATCGTATAATCATAGATAGAAGAAGATTCCAAGGTGATATTTATTACCCTAATATATATATTTTTTATTAATCACATCTTGGTCCGAAGTCATGGTGCTCTTCATCAGCTCTTCGTTGGTTAGGTAGCGATAAGCATTGGTAATTAATCGTATAGCTTTGCTTTGGTTGCGTTGGATTACTAGTTGGTTTGATGTTTTAGTGCAACCCCACATTAGCACCCCATGGATCCAAATTGGCTTAATGATTGACTGATAAACCAATCTCTTTGATTTTAGGTCAAGTTGAGAATATCTTCCAACTAACCAGTACAGTTGCCTGACTTTGAGTCTAATCTGCTCTGATTTTTGTCTAACAAGATGTTTATAATTTAATCTATCATCGAGATGTTTAATCTACACCGAGGTATTTAGTTGATTCTGCTTGTGGAATAGGATATCCGTCAAGTGATATAATTAGGTGTTTGTCATTTCGCCGCAACGCAAAATTAACATTGGATTTTGGAGTTAAATTATGAACCATGTTTCATCCATTGTCACATATAGATGTAAAAACTCGGGTTTATTACGCTTGATCATCTTCAAACAATGCTCCGAAAAAAACTGCTGTTTTTGGTCAAAAGTTTCTCAAACCCAAATATTTGTCAATGATATGATGTACATGTTCAGTTGATATCTTTAAGTGTCTTTTATTTCATTCAATTTCAATTGACGGTCATTCAAAATGATTTTGCGGTAACAATCTGTTTTGGTCGTCCACCCCGTTCAACGTATTTGGTGCTCATTTCACCACGTCTAAACTAAGCATACCAATCCTTGATGGTTGATTTTCCTGGGGCAGTGTCCGGAAACTTGGCATCAAGCCAAGTTTTTACTTCAACTGTATTTTTTCCCTTCAAAAAGCAATATTTTATCAACCCGCGAAGTTCTTTTTTATCCATTTTTTTCACAATAACAAAAGTTGCTTTACTCAAAATGCTATAATTCACAAACTAATGATCCGACAGCTGTCAAATTTATACACGTATCTTTTCGGGGTTAGGGCTAACTAAAAAACATATGGATTTAATTCTAGTAGCACCACCTATCTATCATCGGGACTTTTCAGTTGACCTGTTATATCATTCGGTCGGAATATGTTAGCTAAATATTCTGAGAATAATTCAGCTTTTTCATCGTTCAAATTGCTTTTCATAGCGAATATGACTGGACTATATTCAAGTAGTCGAATATAAAAACAGAACGGTAACTGTTTCGCTATAGCGTGGAACTAACCTCCCTCGCCCCGCGTTCCCGCCCGCACTGCTGGTACCGGTTAATGGCGTTTTTGTATCGTACTCGATCCATCCTTGACCTCCAAATGCTGAATGAGTCATTATCTTAGCGCGGACCGGCTGCTATTTAAATTAGTGGACAGTCGGAATCGGCGTGGAGAGAAATTAATCTAACCATGCCAATGAGCTGGGAAAACGAACGGTTTAATTGTCGACGGGGAATTGCCATTTCGGTGTACGATGTCTTGTTGTTATTGTATTGTTGTTATTGTTGATATTTTAACGTCGATTTTACGCTCTCGTGCATTGCTGCAGTTTTGCAAGCAGGCGACTGGTTCTGCATTAAATGCAATGAGCGGTACGAATTGTTATTATTTTCTTGCTGGTTACGTACACCATAATTTGCTTTGTGTCTTTATAATGCAGACGGGATTAAGCAATAGATTAACAATAGTTTGGTCATTCCTTCTTTTATTTAATGTTTTTGCTCATTATCTCGATTGGGAGCGAATAATAGGTTGTGTATTCAATAAGTAATGAATTAATAACGTTAATTATTATTTTTTACTAGGACCCGTAAATTTTTTTAAGAAAAATTATAAATTCTAAAGCATTTTAACATGGATTTTCATTTATTTCACACCAAAACACATATATCTAGGGAGTCTATTACCTTATTTATTACTTTATCCAAGGGGTCAAAAATCTGGCACTTTTCCATATATAAAGTCGTGAAAAAAATATTTTTTTCTATTTTTTTAATGAAAATTACACTGCATTATAAAAACTGGACTGAATAAATTGACAGTATAGTAATTTTTATACAACCGTTAGTTTTTTATTTTTGCAACGGAAAGTTTATTTTGTAGCGACTTTGAGGCATGTCGAATTTTACTTTTAATTTCTGTTTATGTCCTATATTTCCAAAACTATAAACTCTAATGCAATTTAATACAGATTTTTGTTATTTTGAAAGTTGCATCTTTATTCGGAAGGAAAATTCAAGTCAAGAACATTTTTTCTACTGTCACTTCTGTTCAAATGAAGTCACAATCTACACAGTAACAATGAATCACAATGTACTGAAAATAACAAGCATTATAAAGAAGTTAAGAATTATAAGTTGAATCGAGTGGTAGTAAAATTATAAATTCTAGAGCACATTAACATGGATTTTCGTTTATTTCAGCCCAAAATATATCTATTTGGAAAGTTTTTCTCTAATACAAGAGGTAAAAAATATTGGTAATTTTTTCATATATATACTCACGAAAATTTATATCACAAGTTAATTAAAATTAGAATTTATACAGCCGTTACCTTTTGAAATATAGTAGGAAAAGTGGATATATAAAAAAAAACTTAACTTCTGTTTATGTCACATATCTTAAAAAGTATAAATTATAAAGCAATTTTACATGGATTTTCACTTATTTTAGGCCAAAATACATATATTTGGAGAGTTTTATTTTTATTCAAGAAATAAACATTTTTGATATTTTTTCCATATATATAGTCGTGAAAGTTTACGAATTATTGCCATTTTCATAGTTTTTACTGTCATTTCCTCTCAAGTAATCACAAGTTAATGAAAATGACAGAGATTATATAGAATTTTATGCCGAATCGAATAGTAGTAGAATACTTTATATACAGTTTTTATTTTTTAAGTTATTCAATGAAAAATGTATTTTTCAAAAATGAGTGAATTTCTGTTTATGTCACATATCTTAAAAATTATAAATTATAAAGCAATTTTACATGGATTTTCACTTATTTTAGGCCAAAATACATATATTTGGAGAGTTTTATTTTTATTCAAGAAATAAACATTTTTGATATTTTTTCCATATATATAGTCGTGAAAGTTTACGAATTATTGCCATTTTCATAGTTTTTACTGTCATTTCCTCTCAAGTAATCACAAGTTAATGAAAATGACAGAGATTATATAGAATTTTATGCCGAATCGAATAGTAGTAGAATACTTTATATACAGTTTTTATTTTTTAAGTTATTCAATGAAAAATGTATTTTTCAAAAATGAGTGAATTTCTGTTTATGTCACATATCTTAAAAATTATAAATTATAAAGCAATTTTACATGGATTTTCACTTATTTTAGGTCAAAATACATATATTTGGAGAGTTTTATCTTTATTCAAGAAATAAACATTTTTGATACTTTTTCCATATATATAGTCGTGAAAATTTGCGAATTTTTGCCATTTTCATAGTTTATACTGTCATTTCCTCTCAAGTAATCACAAGTTAATGAAAATAACAGAGATTATATAGAATTTTATGCCGAATCGAATAGTAGTAGAATACTTTATATACAGTTTTTATTTTTTAAGTTATTCAATGAAAAATGTATTTTTCAAAAATGAGTGAATTTCTGTTTATGTCACATATCTTAAAAATTATAAATTATAAAGCAATTTTACATGGATTTTCACTTATTTTAGGTCAAAATACATATATTTGGAGAGTTTTATCTTTATTCAAGAAATAAACATTTTTGATACTTTTTCCATATATATAGTCGTGAAAGTTTACGAATTATTGCCATTTTCATAGTTTTTACTGTCATTTCCTCTCAAGTAATCACAAGTTAATGAAAATAACAGAGATTATATAGAATTTTATGCCGAATCGAATAGTAGTAGAATACTTTATATACAGTTTTTATTTTTTAAGTTATTCAATGAAAAATGTATTTTTCAAAAATGAGTGAATTTCTGTTTATGTCACATATCTTAAAAATTATAAATTATAAAGCAATTTTACATGGATTTTCACTTATTTTAGGTCAAAATACATATATTTGGAGAGTTTTATCTTTATTCAAGAAATAAACATTTTTGATACTTTTTCCATATATATAGTCGTGAAAATTTGCGAATTTTTGCCATTTTCATAGTTTATACTGTCATTTCCTCTCAAGTAATCACAAGTTAATGAAAATGACAGAGATTATATAGAATTTTATGCCGAATCGAATAGTAGTAGAATACTTTTTATACAGTTTTTATTTTTTAAGTTATTCAATGAAAAATGTATTTTTCAAAAATGAGTGAATTTCTGTTTATGTCACATATCTTAAAAATTATAAATTATAAAGCAATTTTACATGGATTTTCACTTATTTTAGGTCAAAATACATATATTTGGAGAGTTTTATCTTTATTCAAGAAATAAACATTTTTGATACTTTTTCCATATATATAGTCGTGAAAATTTGCGAATTTTTGCCATTTTCATAGTTTTTACTGTCATTTCCTCTCAAGTAATCACAAGTTAATGAAAATGACAGAGATTATATAGAATTTTATGCCGAATCGAATAGTAGTAGAATACTTTTTATACAGTTTTTATTTTTTAAGTTATTCAATGAAAAATGTATTTTTCAAAAATGAGTGAATTTCTGTTTATGTCACATATCTTAAAAATTATAAATTATAAAGCAATTTTACATGGATTTTCACTTATTTTAGGTCAAAATACATATATTTGGAGAGTTTTATCTTTATTCAAGAAATAAACATTTTTGATACTTTTTCCATATATATAGTCGTGAAAATTTGCGAATTTTTGCCATTTTCATAGTTTATACTGTCATTTCCTCTCAAGTAATCACAAGTTAATGAAAATAACAGAGATTATATAGAATTTTATGCCGAATCGAATAGTAGTAGAATACTTTATATACAGTTTTTATTTTTTAAGTTATTCAATGAAAAATGTATTTTTCAAAAATGAGTGAATTTCTGTTTATGTCACATATCTTAAAAATTATAAATTATAAAGCAATTTTACATGGATTTTCACTTATTTTAGGTCAAAATACATATATTTGGAGAGTTTTATCTTTATTCAAGAAATAAACATTTTTGATACTTTTTCCATATATATAGTCGTGAAAATTTGCGAATTTTTGCCATTTTCATAGTTTATACTGTCATTTCCTCTCAAGTAATCACAAGTTAATGAAAATAACAGAGATTATATAGAATTTTATGCCGAATCGAATAGTAGTAGAATACTTTATATACAGTTTTTATTTTTTAAGTTATTCAATGAAAAATGTATTTTTCAAAAATGAGTGAATTTCTGTTTATGTCACATATCTTAAAAATTATAAATTATAAAGCAATTTTACATGGATTTTCACTTATTTTAGGTCAAAATACATATATTTGGAGAGTTTTATCTTTATTCAAGAAATAAACATTTTTGATACTTTTTCCATATATATAGTCGTGAAAATTTGCGAATTTTTGCCATTTTCATAGTTTATACTGTCATTTCCTCTCAAGTAATCACAAGTTAATGAAAATAACAGAGATTATATAGAATTTTATGCCGAATCGAATAGTAGTAGAATACTTTATATACAGTTTTTATTTTTTAAGTTATTCAATGAAAAATGTATTTTTCAAAAATGAGTGAATTTCTGTTTATGTCACATATCTTAAAAATTATAAATTATAAAGCAATTTTACATGGATTTTCACTTATTTTAGGTCAAAATACATATATTTGGAGAGTTTTATCTTTATTCAAGAAATAAACATTTTTGATACTTTTTCCATATATATAGTCGTGAAAATTTGCGAATTTTTGCCATTTTCATAGTTTATACTGTCATTTCCTCTCAAGTAATCACAAGTTAATGAAAATAACAGAGATTATATAGAATTTTATGCCGAATCGAATAGTAGTAGAATACTTTATATACAGTTTTTATTTTTTAAGTTATTCAATGAAAAATGTATTTTTCAAAAATGAGTGAATTTCTGTTTATGTCACATATCTTAAAAATTATAAATTATAAAGCAATTTTACATGGATTTTCACTTATTTTAGGTCAAAATACATATATTTGGAGAGTTTTATCTTTATTCAAGAAATAAACATTTTTGATACTTTTTCCATATATATAGTCGTGAAAGTTTACGAATTATTGCCATTTTCATAGTTTTTACTGTCATTTCCTCTCAAGTAATCACAAGTTAATGAAAATAACAGAGATTATATAGAATTTTATGCCGAATCGAATAGTAGTAGAATACTTTATATACAGTTTTTATTTTTTAAGTTATTCAATGAAAAATGTATTTTTCAAAAATGAGTGAATTTCTGTTTATGTCACATATCTTAAAAATTATAAATTATAAAGCAATTTTACATGGATTTTCACTTATTTTAGGTCAAAATACATATATTTGGAGAGTTTTATCTTTATTCAAGAAATAAACATTTTTGATACTTTTTCCATATATACAGTCGTGAAAATTTGCGAATTTTTGCCATTTTCATAGTTTATACTGTCATTTCCTCTCAAGTAATCACAAGTTAATGAAAATAACAGAGATTATATAGAATTTTATGCCGAATCGAATAGTAGTAGAATACTTTATATACAGTTTTTATTTTTTAAGTTATTCAATGAAAAATGTATTTTTCAA
This sequence comes from Rhynchophorus ferrugineus, assembly GCF_030347505.1. Taxonomy (NCBI): domain Eukaryota; kingdom Metazoa; phylum Arthropoda; class Insecta; order Coleoptera; family Curculionidae; genus Rhynchophorus; species Rhynchophorus ferrugineus. Next base: position 1,412,074 of record NW_027472582.1, on the reverse strand, counting down.
AAATGAGTGAATTTCTGTTTATGTCACATATCTTAAAAATTATAAATTATAAAGCAATTTTACATGGATTTTCACTTATTTTAGGTCAAAATACATATATTTGGAGAGTTTTATCTTTATTCAAGAAATAAACATTTTTGATACTTTTTCCATATATATAGTCGTGAAAGTTTACGAATTATTGCCATTTTCATAGTTTTTACTGTCATTTCCTCTCAAGTAATCACAAGTTAATGAAAATAACAGAGATTATATAGAATTTTATGCCGAATCGAATAGTAGTAGAATACTTTATATACAGTTTTTATTTTTTAAGTTATTCAATGAAAAATGTATTTTTCAAAAATGAGTGAATTTCTGTTTATGTCACATATCTTAAAAATTATAAATTATAAAGCAATTTTACATGGATTTTCACTTATTTTAGGTCAAAATACATATATTTGGAGAGTTTTATCTTTATTCAAAAAATAAACATTTTTGATACTTTTTCCATATATATAGTCGTGAAAATTTGCGAATTTTTGCCATTTTCATAGTTTATACTGTCATTTCCTCTCAAGTAATCACAAGTTAATGAAAATAACAGAGATTATATAGAATTTTATGCCGAATCGAATAGTAGTAGAATACTTTATATACAGTTTTTATTTTTTAAGTTATTCAATGAAAAATGTATTTTTCAAAAATGAGTGAATTTCTGTTTATGTCACATATCTTAAAAATTAAAATTATAAAGCAATTTTACATGGATTTTCACTTATTTTAGGTCAAAATACATATATTTGGAGAGTTTTATCTTTATTCAAGAAATAAACATTTTTGATACTTTTTCCATATATATAGTCGTGAAAATTTGCGAATTTTTGCCATTTTCATAGTTTATACTGTCATTTCCTCTCAAGTAATCACAAGTTAATGAAAATAACAGAGATTATATAGAATTTTATGCCGAATCGAATAGTAGTAGAATACTTTATATACAGTTTTTATTTTTTAAGTTATTCAATGAAAAATGTATTTTTCAAAAATGAGTGAATTTCTGTTTATGTCACATATCTTAAAAATTATAAATTATAAAGCAATTTTACATGGATTTTCACTTATTTTAGGTCAAAATACATATATTTGGAGAGTTTTATCTTTATTCAAGAAATAAACATTTTTGATACTTTTTCCATATATATAGTCGTGAAAATTTGCGAATTTTTGCCATTTTCATAGTTTATACTGTCATTTCCTCTCAAGTAATCACAAGTTAATGAAAATAACAGAGATTATATAGAATTTTATGCCGAATCGAATAGTAGTAGAATACTTTATATACAGTTTTTATTTTTTAAGTTATTCAATGAAAAATGTATTTTTCAAAAATGAGTGAATTTCTGTTTATGTCACATATCTTAAAAATTATAAATTATAAAGCAATTTTACATGGATTTTCACTTATTTTAGGTCAAAATACATATATTTGGAGAGTTTTATCTTTATTCAAGAAATAAACATTTTTGATACTTTTTCCATATATATAGTCGTGAAAGTTTACGAATTATTGCCATTTTCATAGTTTTTACTGTCATTTCCTCTCAAGTAATCACAAGTTAATGAAAATAACAGAGATTATATAGAATTTTATGCCGAATCGAATAGTAGTAGAATACTTTATATACAGTTTTTATTTTTTAAGTTATTCAATGAAAAATGTATTTTTCAAAAATGAGTGAATTTCTGTTTATGTCACATATCTTAAAAATTATAAATTATAAAGCAATTTTACATGGATTTTCACTTATTTTAGGTCAAAATACATATATTTGGAGAGTTTTATCTTTATTCAAGAAATAAACATTTTTGATACTTTTTCCATATATATAGTCGTGAAAATTTGCGAATTTTTGCCATTTTCATAGTTTATACTGTCATTTCCTCTCAAGTAATCACAAGTTAATGAAAATGACAGAGATTATATAGAATTTTATGCCGAATCGAATAGTAGTAGAATACTTTTTATACAGTTTTTATTTTTTAAGTTATTCAATGAAAAATGTATTTTTCAAAAATGAGTGAATTTCTGTTTATGTCACATATCTTAAAAATTATAAATTATAAAGCAATTTTACATGGATTTTCACTTATTTTAGGTCAAAATACATATATTTGGAGAGTTTTATCTTTATTCAAGAAATAAACATTTTTGATACTTTTTCCATATATATAGTCGTGAAAATTTGCGAATTTTTGCCATTTTCATAGTTTTTACTGTCATTTCCTCTCAAGTAATCACAAGTTAATGAAAATGACAGAGATTATATAGAATTTTATGCCGAATCGAATAGTAGTAGAATACTTTTTATACAGTTTTTATTTTTTATGTTATACAATGAAAAATGTATTTTTCAAAAATGAGTGAATTTCTGTTTATGTCACATATCATCAAAATTATAAATCCTAAAGCAATTTAACATGAATTCTCACTTATTTATTAACCCCAAAATACATATATTTTGAGAGTTTTAACTTTATCCGAGTAGTTAAAAATTGTAGCACTTTTCCATGTATACAGTGGTGAAAATTTTAATTTTCTGACATTTTCATAATTTTTACTGCCATTTCTTCACTCACCATTTCTAAATGTACTTACTATTAGTTATCATTGTCGTTTATTACTATTAATAAGATCAACTCTACTTGGAGGTCACTTGAATTATTTTGAAAGTATTAAAATATCAGTACATCCCAAAAAGGGATGCTGTAAATTGCCTAAAAAACAGACGAAGGCGATATCTACAGATAGAACATACTTTGAATACATTTATCTTTAATGATATGAGCAAACAAACGCCTTTTACTATTTACCCAGAAAAAAAGACGGAATCGTATTTGTGCACTTAATAAATTACGTTCGCTTTCGGTTTGTGTTGGAAATTTGACGGCTAGTTATATGCACGGAAGGTGATGTCAACAAGGAAGTTCAGTGACCTGTTAAATGTGACTGGCACTGGCTTTGGCGGACTTGGCATCGGTTTTAAAAACAATCTGACCCTGAGTCTGATGACAAGACTTTACGGCCCATACGTCCTACCTTTTAGAACTTTATAAATCAAAGATGAGTTGTATACGACTACAAAGAAACTGAGCGTGATGATGGACAAGGTACATAACAAAAAGAGACAGCCGATTTCATAGAGAAAGATATTGATTAATGGCGTGTCAGTCTATATGACATTTTGGTGTCTTTCTTATGATACAAGTGTCCTTCTCATCCAAATATCCTTATATTCGTTCATATACAGGGATAAATAACACAAAACGGCGACCACCATGGAGAAATTAATCATAATATGTTTTTGCTCTGGTTTAAGAATTAGCTCTTAAAAAACTCGAAGGAAACATCAGTTATATTAACAACTAGCGACCCGCCCCGGCTTCGCACGGGTGCAATACTGATACTAAATTAAATACACTACAGAAAAAATATGAACGTTGTATATAAAAACATAGCGGCCCGCTCCGACTTTGCACGGGCATAAAATATATATGCCTATGTCACTCAATGAAAACATGATTAAAATCGATCCAGTATTTTTGGTTCATTCATTACTGCCCTTGGCCTGCACGCATTAAATTTGGAGTAAAACAATTCCTCTTCCCCTATACTTACTATGAAGATTTCCTGCTATCTTTGGAATATCTAAATTCATACAATTTTTATTACATTACACATTTTTAAACGCAAATTTTAAACTTGTAATATCTCCGAAAATATTTGTTTAATTTACATGCTGTAAGGAACCATATTGATCTATATTAATTGCATACTGTATTTAAGGTACTTAATTCGATAAGGATTAATGCCGTATTGCTTAAAATAGCTTCGTAAATAAGCCATTTTCTCACGTAAAAAGTAAACCATAAAAATGGTTAATGTGGGTTATCCCTAAAAGATAAACATATACCATCGCGGACTTTTTTGTAGACCTTTTTATGGCGTACAATACTGTAGTACATTAATTTGATCTAACTCGTAGGGTTAGGCAGCGTTTTTGCTAATTGCTAAATAAGCCTAAAAAAATAGGTTAATTTACGACATCACGTTAGAAACCTCTAAAATTAGCAATGTTGCCTTAGTATATTATGCATGTATTATACATATAAACCTTCCTCTTGAATCACTCTATCTATTGAAAAAAACCGCATCAAAATCCGTTGCGTAGTTTTAAAGATTTAAGCGCACATAGGGATATAGGAGCAGAAAAGGCGACTTTGTTTTATACTATGTAGTGATAAGGCGACAGAGCATAATATCTTCATCTCTACCACTGCATATTCAATCGAACTGACTTGATATCGAGTGTGATAGGTGTTAGATAGATTTAAAATGAACAGCTTAGTTACAGGGTCATGAGAGTGGAAACAACCAAAGGTAAATAGGAAGAATGCAGTGGTTAAATATAATTTTATGACGGAATATGTACGTTGATAGTAACAGAAGAACCTAAGAAGAAATACAGTATTATCAAGATGACTTGACAAGGAAACTCTGCAACGAAGGAAACAAGAACAAAACATAAAAGATATGCTCTCTAAAGAAAGTAAAATACATTACTTGAATATGCCATTGCCAATTGGGTGGATTAAGATTCCAGCGGATACCACTACATTAAGAAAAGCTCCTAGAACTCTACCTCATTTGTGATATAGAAAAGATAAGAAGATAAAAATCAATGAAAATATGATAAAACACAACCCTAACCTACAAAATTAATGATATTTTTGTTTCATTATTTTATATGAATTTGAATTTTTGTATACGTCCAAAACCGAAATAAGCTAAAACTCAAAGTTGATACGACAATATAGCGACGTTTTGACGGCATAAAATTAGATAACGTGAGTTCACTATTGTATTAAACGCGCTATAGTACATTTTATTGTATTTTTTTATAACATCTTTATTAGATACGCTTAGTACAATCTTAATAATACATTAATTTATTACTATTTTTCATTTGTACTTGGATTAAATCACAAATAAGACGAGTACGAGAAAATACATCAATATGTAGTCCTCAATAATAAAATTATAATAACTTATAGCTATAGTTTACACTAAATATATACATTTTATATAAGTTCGTATGGTTTGGTTCGCTTCAATCTCCTGCGCGCTCTCCAGCAGTTCTACTGCTTCCACGTTAGTATGATTTAGTAATCTTCTTTCGTGTTTCAAGGCGAAATCTTGGATAACTTCACAAATCCATTTGATTTCCAGGTCATCGTGCAGTTCTTCGTTGGTTACGTAGCGATAGGCATTGATAATCAATCGAAGAACCAGAGAGATAGCGTTGTATGACTAGTTGATATGAATTTTAGTGCAACCCCATATTTGCACCCCATAGGTCCAAATTGGCTTTATAATTGACTTATAAATCAATCTCTTTGATTTTAGATCAAGTTGAGAGTATCTTCCGATTAATCAGTAGAGTTGTTTTATTTTGGTTCTAATGTGTTTTGCTTTTTGTCTAATGTGATGTTTCCAATTTAATCTGCCGTCAAGAATGGATTCCAAGGTATTTAGCTGATTCTACTTGAGGAATCGGGAATTTATTGTATATTGACAAGACTATTTCCCTGTAAATAATGCGATACCTATTGCTCAGTTTTCATGGCAGCTCTTGTGAGTTCTATTTCATTATATTATATATGTGTTGTATAGCGATGGTTAAAACAAACCATTGGTCAAATGTGTGATCTCTCAGATTTTCTTTAATGTTTCACGAGCAACAGTATTCACTCTAATGACAGCACCCATAAAACATGGGAAACAAAACAAAACAAGTGTAGACAGACCAACGAACATTAAAAAGATTGTGAGCCCTAAAAGAAAGCTATAATCGGGAATGTTTGCCTCCCAGAGTGAATCTTGGTGTAAACAATGCCTTCTGAGGTAATGACAAAATAATGAAACTGAATGGAACATAGGAGATTAGAAATAATTGCGCTTCTACACAATTTGTAATAAAATCTTCGTTGCGGTAAACATTTAATGGTGGTGACTGTCCTAAGAGAATCATAAAATAGAGAAAATTAATTAAATACAGGGGATTAGAAGTAATTCAGCTTCTACGCTATTTGCAATATCGCGCTAGACGAAAACATACCATGCAACGCAACGGTGTCGAGGGTTAAGAGACCCTAATAAATAAAGACCGCCAAATATTAGCTTATACAAGCGACGTGACCCTACTACTAAATTGTAATGGGTCTGAAAAATCAATGGACAGAGTACACATGTGTTCAAAAGTTTCGTATGGTTTCAGTTTCTATCAATGCATTAGTGGGTTGAAAGAGCGATAGTGAACACCTGGTATAAACTAACACGAAAGATTTTACTTTATCTTTACCGTTAACATTAAAAGGTTTTCAAAAGTATCAAAATAATACTATTACTATATATAGGAAAATTAAAAATCTATTTGACAAAAAGTCCTTTTTCTAAACATTTTATAATATGAAACAAATTCAATTCAAACTAAATATTCTCGATTACCATCAATGTTTTTGATCAGCCATCAATTCATGTCTTTTTCTTTCAATTACTTAGCACAATGTTTCTTATTGACAATACAATTGAAAATAAAATAAACTGGAAGTCAACACAAGATACCATCTTATCCAACATCAATTCTAGCTTGGCAAATACTTATAACAACTCATCATCCATTATTTACTCACTTTCTATTGCCATATATGATCTTTTTTCATTACCAGTTAAAGATGTTCCAGAAATGGCTCAACTATCATACTATCACCAACCAAATAAATATTAAATGATACTCCTAGACGTATCCAAAGGTGACCATGATGATATTATTGACATACATCCTGGAATAAGTAAAACTGACCAAAGCACTGAAAGTACCATATAATATTTGCTCTATATTTTAAACAAAGTCATGAGAAAATTAAACAGACTAACTCAGATATTACGACAAAATGCTCTTTTTCCGAAAAATACAACTAATGCAAACTCTAACGAAAATATTACACGAAATATCTTGGCTATTAAGAAAATAGAAAATCTCTTAGCAAACTATACATCATTAAATATATTTTTGCACGGAGCTCCAATGATAAAAAATTTTCAGTGTTAATTCATGTAGAACCCATTCTTCTTTTAACCATCCTTATCTAACTAATCTAAAACTGAACATATCCAACATTATGCCCATTGCTGAATACACTTAATAAAACCATAAATTTTAAATATAATTATATGACTAACCGTAAATAATCTATCAAAAATATGGGAATTATTAGTCTTCCAACAAGTAATCTTCATATTTATAACAGGAAACAACAAAATGGCACACTGTAATATTAATAACTTTTAAAAGCCACAATAAATGAATAATTGACGAATTTTTTTTCGAATAACAATATATGCACAACGTGAGGCAAAAGTCCCGCTACCATTTCGATCGCCTATAATTTTGTTAAAAAAAAAAGATAAGTAACTTTGGTTTCCATAAATAGTTTATTTGGTCTTTACATTTTCTTTCGTTATGATTAAAAAAAAATTATATCGGCTAAATGGTGCCCACGATTGGTTATACAAATTTTGGCTCTTTTAAGGCATTTTTCATAACATCCTGCAACATCTGAGGCTGAATTTCTTCAATTTCGTGACGAATATTGTCTTTAAAATGTTCAATTCACATAAATTTTTCATTTAAAAAAACCATAAAAAAGTCTGGTACTGTTAAATCTAGAGATCTGGCAGGCTATGCTAAATTGCCATTTCGCGAAATTATTCTTAGTGGAAAAACGTCACTCAGTGATTGAATTGTTGAACGAGCTATGTGTGCTGTGGCCCCATCTTGCTGAAACCACATGTCCTCTAGTCCTTGCTCTTCCATTTCAGGCACCAGAAAATTTCACCATCGAACCATGTCATTTCAATATTTTCAACTTCAAAAAAATAGGGACCAACAATGTTTGCAGCATGAATACCACACCATAAAGTGTTTTTTTGGTGGATGCTATGATGTTTCATGAATTAACTGAGGATTATGTATTCCCCAAAACCGACTGTTCTGTTTATTGTTAAGAATCTTCAACTTCACCAGACAGCCTTAGGATTGCATTACTGTACTCAACTCGTTGATCAGGATCTCCCCGTAGCAATTTTTGGACTAACTGAATTTTGTACAGGAAGATTTTCAAATTAGTTTTCAAAATTCGCCTTCGCCAAAGTGCGTGCAGAAATGTGTAACTGGGAACCACATGTCCGCGATACGAGACGTTCGTTGCCTTCCAGACCTGTCTGCTGTCGTACCGTACTGTAGAAAATTCGCATGTAATCGATAAATTGTGGTTTTGTGAGGCAGTGGACGATTAGGATATTTTTGACGTAATTTCCGCTGAGTGGCAATAATGGAACGATTATTTTCAATAAATATTGTCACTATTTCTGCTAGTTATTGTGGCGTATATTTATCCATTATAAAATTTTGAGGTCTATACAACAAAATGGTTAAAGCGAAACTGAGCTAAACGTCACATAACCAACATGGCGCGCAATCAAAATGGTAGCGGGACTTTTGCCAGAGCCTATATAATTCTTAATGTAATGATTAACATAATGATATAGATTATATATAATACCAGAAAATATATATAATAAGTATACCAAACAATTTTACTATAATATATTTCTGACTCTGTATTTTAATAATGTCATCATATCAAAGTTATCTTATTTTTAACGAAAAATCGATATTTCCGACACAGCTCGATGTACGTCCCTATATCGATATAATTAAGGACCATTAACATATGAGCAAAAATATATCAACCTAAAACCGACACTTCCCATTATATAACTCCACATTTAACGAGACAAAATTGTATAATTATACCGGCCATATGCTAATTAAGTCGTTCAAAAATTAGGGACAGTAATAATTCATTTTGTGCAATATGCTGAAAAAGCACCATTAATAAAACTTTCTCGTTCATTAAGAGATAACATAAGCAGCAATTAATAGCATGGCCTAAGTATGGATGAATATCTATTACAGTTTTATATAATTATTTCAAAAATAATCAACAACGCCAAAACCTCATTTAGAAATCAATTAGCCGATATTTAATAATACTACAGCTATAATTATATCACTACTAACACAAGATCTCGAGTATATTAGCCTGGCCGTGGTCTTAATTTATTGTGTCGTTTAGCAGACGAACTTGACGAACTTCTCTTCTCTTGTTCATAGAAAACGATCTGAAGAATGGAAGGTTAACAGAGTGAATCTCACAGATGGGCAACAGTGACGAGACACAGTAACATATTCACAAAATATTGAGAATTTAGAAGAGTAATTTAAATATGCGCACGCGAGAGAGTATTTAAGTTTGTTAATTTGCCCCTAGGTAGCTCGAGGTATAAATTTGCCAGCAAAGCTGAAATTTTGGAGCGAAACATTTCAAAATAACTAGTCTTCAACATATATATTGTACTGTACTCTGTATTTGGCCGAGTTATGTTTAAGATAATATAAAATGTTCCATATTCAATAGTTTTGTAGCGACCTTGAGCATGTCGAATTTTACATCGTGGAATAACGGTCTACAAAATACCCAGAAATATAATCCCAGATGTTGAATACGGGCGGGGTGCCAGCAGCGCCAACTAGAACCCGATAACGAATAGCTGGAGGCAACCCCGAGACGTTTATCTGGGATGTTATTGAAGGGTATTTCGAGTCATTCAGTGCTCAACCTTCGTTTGGTTTAAACGTGCCACCATCGACTGCCCAAGCCTCGTCTCCAGGTAACACCGCTGCCATCCTTTTTATCATTTGTATTTTTCACATTTTTTATATGGCCAATAAATAACGGTCACATAATGTAAACACCACTGTTTCATTTCGTTTTACCTCCATTCACCGAGCCACATCATTTACCCTAAAGTTTATCAAACTTTATATATTTAAAATTATAAGTTTTGTGATAAATTTGTTATATTACGTTTTAATGTATTGTTAGTATATTTGCAATCTAAATTTTAAATATATTTAAATAAAAATTTTTAAAACTTTTATTGCATTTTTATTTTTACTATCTTTATTACCTTTATCATTATTAATAAAATGTTTTAAATTTCCCGCTGATCATATTGTCAGTCGCGCGCTCTGGTGGAAAATGAACGCTAAACTTTTTCACAGGTAATACATACACTTCGAATTCCTCTGTGTTTTGTGAACATATTAGTTAGAAGTAGTTATATTACACCTAGCGACTGCTACGCTATTGTCATCGTTCAAGTTCTGATGACAAGCCTTTATATATCAAAACTGACAATACTGATTATTAGATATTATTTTACCAAGTCAAATATATCTTATCAATAATGGCGTTTTTCTAACGACTAGTGAGTCACAACACTGTCACATTAACGTTTGCCCGTAACAACTAAACCAATCAATAACTACTATCAAACACTTGAAAAGATAGCATTTGTAATAAATCAGATGGAATAGGGATGACTGAAACGAAATCAATAAGACTCCGTGGCGCAACGGTAGCGCGTCTGACTCCAGATCAGAAGGTTGCGTGTTCAAATCACGTCGGGGTCAATCACTTTTTTTTTAATTAAATAAGAAATGTAGCGAAAATATTTCTTATTGCTAATTTATATATGCTGGAAACATATTACAGTTAAATACTATAAATAAAGCGAACCAAATACCAAAAAAATATTGAAAACTTGCTTGGATAGCAGTCACCGTATTAACTAGACACCGTTCCCTCTGAATAAACGCCATTTTGGAAAATAGTATGAAATAATCTTAATCTTGAACAGTATTTTGAAATATATTCCATTCATTCTGCTACTACAGCAACTTCATAGAGCGATTTCGGAAATTAAACAAATTCGTTCCTAAGATTGGATAGAAATCTTAAAAATATTGCAATATTTTCTTCGGAATTTCATTTTATATTCAAAAATTGTTGGGAAATTAGTAATTTCTTAATTAATCTTATAATTTGGACAAAAAATGATAAAAAAATTATGGCTTTGTTTATTAGATGAACGCATTTGGATATTTTAGAGCGTCTTTCATCAAGTCGCTATGTAAAGAAGTACATCCTTGTTTTCTTCATATCCAAGTTTTGCAAGAAGGGAGTTACTTATTCTTAGAAAGTACTCAGTCACGGTCGGCAGAGTTGGGCAGTATTTGAATTCCTTGTAATTACAATGCGTAATTGAAACAATTATATATTTGGTTTCTTGTGATTCTATTACTTCTTAAAATGTAATAATAATGTAAATATTTGAACCTACATGCATTTATCATTTGAAGAAGTAAACTTATAACTTTAGTTTACATTTATGACAACCATTGACAAAATGCTGCTTACTAAATACTAAATGGAACCATATTGTCATTATGTTTCCATCCTAGTTGCAAAATGTCTTATTTGCCACAAAGCACCACATCAAGGCAAAAAGTTTAAAATCTTAAGTAAGTTGAGTAACAGTTCTAGATGTTCTAGAAGAAGATGATGATTTTATAGTTTTTGACAACAGGGACAGTGATCAACCACAGACGTCAGAAATGGAGTTACAGTTAGACAACTTCCTAAATGACAAAAGCAAAATGGTTACTATCATTGAATGCTATCCAAATATAAAAAATATCTTCATACAATATATCACAAGTTCATAGCCATTAGGACATTTTATGATACGTATTTTAAATACATACGAGACAGTATTTTACCCAGCTCTGCCTGTCCATGCTGAAGAACAAACTGAAACCTCATAAACGTAAACAAACTGACCAAGATGTCCAGTATATCTCACAGTGTAGCACTAAACATTAACATCATTAAAACTCTTATCTGGGTATTTGATGTTCTCTGATCCGTATATTTATCATCCTCTTAATTTCTGTCATGTATATTTCTGCACACTCACAGAACACCCTATACAGTACTGTACCTTAGCTCAGATGATATCTTTATTCAAGAATTGAATATTTATCATGAAATCATCAAATATTATGAATCAAACACAATGCTTTTCACCATGATTTATGTTAAAAAAGATGACAAAATGGAGAGTTAAATAAAATTATCATATTAAATTATATTAAAATGATTTTTAATAATTATTAAAAAACCACACTTGAATATAGAAGATTATCTTTAACATTAAAACAATATCTACAAACAGATCTATTGAACCACAAGTAATTAATAAACAGTTTAAATAATGCTTATCAATAATCAAAACGATATAGAATAATACTGTTAGTTATTACTGAAACCACAAACTCATACAACAAGACTCCGTGGCGCAACGGTAGCGCGTCTGACTCCAGATCAGAAGGTTGCGTGTTCAAATCACGTCGGGGTCAGTTACACTTTTTTATAAAATATCATAATATTTTTGTTCCAACAACTGCTAAAGTACGGCAAAACTCAATTACTGATGCCTTATTCTTATAAATCACGATTAAAAAGCACCACGTCCTTGAAACATACCATTTACAGGAACATATATAGGCGTTGGAGATTAATTGGTACCATAAAATTTAATTAGCCGAAGTGTCAGGTTTTAACGCAATATGGACGTTATGTAGACGGTCGATCTCTTTTAATTTTACCGCCTTTATTAATCGAAACTGTTGTACCTTTGTTCCATTAATGTTTTGTGACTAATTACAATAATGATAGTGTTATTAAAAGACACGATAACTAACGGTGAATGTATCTATTAATAAAAGATAAAGCTGATGCGTTTGTTTTCTTAGTCAAAATTATATTTCGTAATTAATCATCAATTAGTAAGGTTTTGGTAATATTATATGTCATTATGCTATGTTGTTATTAGTCCCTTATTCTGGTAAAGAAGTCTGTATATGGATTATCAGATAAATATATAGAAACATTGAGTAAGTCCATCTATTATTTAATTACTAATTTAAATGATATCTTTAAACTAGAGAATTAAAATATTCTTCGAAAGAATTCGTACTTTATTTTATAGATATTGGCCATAATTTTTATATTGTTTGCATTATAAACATACTGCGTATTCAGAATTTCGTAATAAAATATAATAGAACAAATTATTACACAAACAACCCTGAACTTACAAAAAAAATGTTTATATCTATATTTCAAATTATTTCAGAAAAACAAAAAGGGAAAAACGAAGGGTGTATTACAAAGCAACTTATATGACTCCGTGGCGCAACGGTAGCGCGTCTGACTCCAGATCAGAAGGTTGCGTGTTCAAATCACGTCGGGGTCAAGCAACTTTTTTCAAATGAAAATGAGTAACTTTTAGATTAACATTGTCGCTAAAAAAATCTGTTTTATTGAATATTTATATGAAAAAAATCAGCATCTATATCGCACATTCTTTAAGACAATTATCAAGTATGGAAAACGATTCGCTTTTTTTCGTATTTTGTTTCCAAATAGCTAAATAACGAAACCATTAGAATATGAAAATTAATTTACTGAAATTAAATCTTTTCCACTAGTATAGATCATTTTTAACATCATGCTACCATCGATGAAGAAGTTTTGTTGTTTCTGGTTAAAATCCGAATCAAGATATTTTTATAGGCTTTTTAAAAACAGCTTAATTATATTGATAACGAAATTGTGTCTAGTGAACCTTTTCCGCACACCAAGTTTTGGAAGGGTCTCTTTTGTTGTAATATCTTTACAAAACAAATTACACCAAAACTAGCACTGGGAGTATCCATTTTCCAACATCTGAGGTATCAGTAGTCAGAACAGAAAGGAGCAGGTAAAAAAGAAAAGGAAAGAACTGGAATTCAAATATAGGAAATGTATTGATTTATTGGAACAAAATTATCACCAAGAATTATCACTACATTATAAATTGCTATTATACAAGCAAATATTGCTCCACGAAAAGTAATACAAATATAAGTTTTCCAGAACAAAATCCTTACCGTGAGACCTTCAAATAGACTGGCATTCAGGAAATCGCAAGAAGAAATGAGAATAAACTCCATTCTCATGTCAATATAGAAGTATTACAACTGGGGCGACCGCCACAACCCTTTAGGCCACCACGAATGCACCAACAAGTATAAAGGTCGGCAACGCCGATGGATTGGTACCATGCAGTTCCAGGCTATAAAACGACGACGTCTCGCTCTCTTTTCTCTTCTCCACCCCCTTGTAATAGTACCACTTCCACAGCGCTACCGTACTTCCTCTACCTAATCTAATATCCTTTCAATTCTCCCGTCGACCACATGTATCATTTAACATTGAAATAAACAGTATTTCGTCAACCAGTGTTTTCAGTTCTCGTGCAAATTCCTTTCAAAAATAGTAGTGAGTGTTCTGACAAATAATCGCAGCGGCAGCCACACATTTCGACCGACTGACCGACCCGACGAACATTCCTACACAACTCTTGGATGACACCAAAACAGGACACAGACTCAAAAGAATCAAACCATTTGATCTTATGTAGTGTAGTGAGGTATATTTAATAGAAAAACAGCAGTGTTTATACATAAACATTATGACCACAGATACTAAGATAGGTCCGATGGGTCCTCCTACCTATATACCTAGATTTAAGTAATTGTAAAAGCCAATTGTAATAAAATATAAATCAAATAAATAAAAATAAAATGATTATAAGCCTACAAACAAGCACAGCAACAGACATTAAAAAAATAAAACATAAATATTCTCAAAAAAACCTCGAATAAATATCCTTAAAATCTAAAAGTAACATCCAAAATAACCGTTATGCGATATTTCTTGAACAAAACAATGGCTGATGAAAGACAAATATAAATCAAAATGACAAGAGTCGGTGACCTGATGTATTAGATCGATAAAAAGTGACATACAACTACTGACAGCTAAGATCGTAATTAAAATTTCATACATAGCATATACATCACCAATAAACCATCTCATCATGTAACAGTACTCAGATAGATAGCCGAGATAATGGCAATACGTTCGATCTGGTTAAAAAGCAAGTACAAAATAACATCAATATATATAATGAGCGTTAGCAAATATATAAACAAAAAACAATATGATCTGAAGATTGTATCTGTTGATGTATTTGATTATTCTTCATTGTGACGCTACCGGAAACTGACAGTCGACGGGATGAGCTGATTACGAGCATTGCTGACAGGCCAAATGTGAAACTACATCAATCAGATTTATCATCAATCTAGCCGCTACCTTCAAACATTATATGGTATGTCTAATTGTAGTTGGTTCTGAACGTTTTTAACCCATGACATATTAGGAGTTATATCTGTTTTAGTGTTTTTTAATTTAGTTTATGGAAAAAATATTTAGATCAATGACAAATGATAAATAATGTCCAGCTCAAATTTTCAGGGACATGTCCGAGATTTAATAACTAATAAAATAATACAACAATAGAAATATATAGAAAACCTACCTACAAACTGTTACGGACTTGCAACCACATATTTTGATAAAACAACGCGAAATAATGTGCAGTTGTATGAACCTTAAGGCCATAAACTGTATTAAAAGACAAGATTGTGACAGTACTACAAAGAAATTAAGGATATAAAATTATAGCATTTTCAACTATATATACAGTAAAACTCGGTTTTCATTCTATCGAAAAACTTCAATTCGCTTCATTATTTGATCATTTCATCATGTTCAATCATTCTATCATAAAGCCTATTTGATCTATGGGGTACAAATATGAAGTTGCACTAAAACTGTAATTGAAAAAAAATATTTCTTGAATAAAACAATGGCTGATGAAAGACATGTATTCCATGTTAACCTATCAAATATAAACCAAAATGACAAGAGTCGGTGACCTGAGGTATTAGATCGATAAAAAAGTGACATACAACTACTGACAGCTAAGATCGTAATTAAAATTTCATACATAGCATATACATCACCAATAAACCATCTCATCATGTAACAGTACTCAGATAGATAGCCGAGATAATGGCAATACGTTCGATCTGGTTAAAAAACAAGTACAAAATAACATCAATATATATAATGAGCGTTAGCAAATATATAAACAAAAAAAAATAAAAAAAATGATCTGAAGATTGTATCTATTGATGTATTTGATTATTCTTCATTGTGACGCTACCGGAAACTGACAGTCGACGTGATGAGCTGATTACGAGCATTGCTGACAGGCCAAATGTGAAACTACATCAATCAGATTCATCAATCAGCAATCATCAATCTAGCCGCTACATACAAACATTATATGGTATGTCTAATTGTAGTTAGTTCTGAATGTTTTTAACCCATTACATATTAGGAGTTATATCTGTTTTAGTGTTTTTTAACTTACTTTATGGAAAAAATATTTAGATCGATGATAAATGATAAATAATGTCCAGCTCAAATTCTCAGGGACATGTCCGAGATTTGATAACTAATAAAATAATACAACAATAGAAATAGATAGAAAACCTACCTACAAACTGTTACGGACTTGCAACCACATATTTTGATAAAACAACGCGAAATAATGTGCAGTTGTATGAACCTTAAGGCCATAAACTGTATTAAAAGACAAGATTGTGACAGTACTACAAAGAAATTAAGGATATAAAGTTATAGCATTTTCAACTATATATACAATAAAATTCGGTTTTCATTCTATCGAAAAACTTCAACTCGCTTCATTATTTGATCATTTCATCATGTTCATTCATTCTATCATAAAGCCTATTTGATCTATGGGGTACAAATATGAAGTTGCACTAAAACATCAAACCAACTAGTAATCCAACGCACCAAAAACAAAGTTCTACGATTAATGACCATTGCTTATCGCTACGTAACCAACGGAGAGATGCACGAGGACCTCGGAATCAAATGGATGCACGAAGTGACCCAAGATTTCGCCCTAAAATATGAAATAAGGTTGCTAAATCACAGCGATGTCGAAGCAATATACAGCTGCTGGACGGCACGTAGGAAATCAGAAGATTGAAGCGAACCAAACCACACGAACTTGTTTAGTGTAGTGTATTCTTAACTTTAGCTTCAGCATATTAGTTTTATTTTAATTTGGGAAATAAATACTGATGTATTAATCGTGCACTCGCCTTGCTTGTGTATTAATACAAGTACAACAGACCAGTACTAGTAAATTAATTTATAAATTAAGATTGTACTAAGCATATCTAAGATGTAATTTATCTTAACAAATTTAAAAGAATGATCATTTAGTGGAGTTGTCATTTATTATAACCATTGGCCAGAAGGATTTAATTGTAAAAATAATTCAAATCGATTTTCGATAGGTTAAATTGTATTTTGTTCTGGAGGAAAATACCACTAAATTTTCTTTCCATACGTCCAAAGAGTTGCTGAATCGATACAAATATTGATCGCGTTTTTTGACGTTAAACACACTTTTTACACACAAATAATTATGCTTTTTTTATCCTGTTCAAATAAACTAACGAAAATAGAAATAATGGAAAGTTATTCTCGTATTTATTTGTTTATTAAAACCGTTATTGAAAAGATAGAGTAGACTAATGAGAAAGTGTGTGAGAACTTGACAATAAGCCCTGAACAACAAAAACTGTATGGAAAATGATTTGTATATATATTGGAAAATGAGTTGTATTGAAAACAAATTATTTTCAATACAACTGCTATCTGTGTCTATTTATAATATTTATAAATGTATTCACTTAGTTTTCGAGCTAGCATACGTTCAAATCGTATGATTACTCAGGTTATAATGACTATTCAAAAACTGAGAGCCCTGCCAAATACGCAATATTGGTATACCCAATCCAACCTTCAGTTTATAAATTGAAAATCTTAGATTCTTAGAAAAATTTAAAGTTTTTTAAAAAAATTTTAAAGTTAGATTCGAGAAAATATCACAAGTGGGAAAAAGCTTCCGCTTCCGAAGTTTTGAGTGATAGAAAGCAGTATTCAGAAAGCGTGTGAGAATACTACTGGATGCAAACATTCGTGAAAAGACAGGGTTTACAGATGAAGCACAAAAAAAATACTACACCGGCTCAAACATTTTATTCAGCTCCCGGTCTTTTCTCATACCTTCAACAATTTTTTTCGTGGAAAAGGATCCCCATCATACTAAGAAATATAACTTAAATAAGAAATATAAATAATAATACAACAATTAACGCACTTATGTTCTGTTGTTCTTCCACAAATTGCGTTTCGTTAATATACTCCTAAGCATTTTATCATAAACGTCAGCTATACTCATCGAAACGTTGCAAAATATTACCTAGACTGACTACGAGAACTACTTTATGAATAAGTACCACGCCTAATATAAAAAAAAAACAACTAGAAAGCAACTGCTAATGACTTAATGATAATACAAACATTAAAAAAATCCCTCTCAAAATATCCAGTTTCAGAATAATTGACAAGACACAATTTAATTAGTTAAAGTGTCAGGCCAGCATCCTACGTCGACATGATTTATATAGTCGCTGGTACACACCCATTTTCATTCAATTTGCTTGGATTATTAATTCATTTCTTGGCACTTCCTATTCGGGCAATTGTTTCCTAGTTTTCGGTTTCAGATATGTCGCACGTTAGCAGCTAGTGTACGGAAATTGAACAAATAACAGTAATATAAGGACTCAATGCTAGTACTTGATCAAAACCAAATCAAACGAAATAAATAGAAACAAAGAGAACATTACATGGTTAATGACTCTTTTTTATCACTTTAGACAGTTTTTTAATATTTGTGACAGTTTTTCTAACGATTGCATATTTACATATAGTCTATTCAAAGTTTTTTTGTACATACGTCATCAAGATGTTTAATATGTATTGCCTGTCGAAAATTTTAAAATCGTTTCAGAATCAGACACAATTTTCCTTCTCATTTTATTCTAGTTAAAAAGAGACAGAACGCTGTCTGACTAGTTCGAACACATAATTCACAAGCAAGACGAGTGCGAGAAAATACATCAATATGTATTCCTCAATTATAAAATTATAATAACAAGCTATAGTTTACACTAAAGGTATACACTTTATATAAGTTCGTATGGTTTAGTTCGCTTCAATCTTCTGACATCCTACGCGCTGTCCACAGTTGTATTGCTTCCACGTTAGTATGATTTAGTAATCTTCTTTCGTGTTTCAAGGCGAAATATTGGATAACTTCGCAAATCCATTTGATTTCCAGGTAATCGTGCAGTTATTCGTTGGTTACGTATTGATAGGCATTGGCAATCAATCGAGGAACCTTGTTTTGACAGCGTTGGATGACTAGTTGATTTGAATGTTTAGTGCAACCCCATATTTGCACCCCATAGGTCCAAATTGGCTTTATGATTGTCTTATAAATCAACCTCTTTGATTTTAGATCAAGTTGAGAGTATCTTCCGACTAACGAGTATAGTTGTTTTATTTTGGCTATAATGTGTTTTGCTTTTTATCTAACATGATGTTAAATTATATTTGATAACATTTGTGTTCAATTATTTTATTTAGATTAGAATTTTGTTGTATAGCAAAGCCCAATTGAACTAAAACTCAGAGTTGATGGGGCAACATTGCGATTAAATCTGCTCGTGACGTAGTTTTTTTGGTTGCACATATCTTATTTAAACATTCTTTTAACAACTTTGCGTTATAATTAGACATTCTACCCTGTATCAATAGTGTTAGAGCACCTAATTTAACTATACATCGGTAAAAGACTCAAACAAGTTCTTCCACATGTATTTTCATTCCCAGGTATAGAAACAGCTAGTATAGTTTGAATATCGTTATGAATCCTTTGAATAATGTATTTACAGCACTAATATAATTCTAATGTAAGTATTTACTATTTTAAGTAACTTTAATTATGTCTGTCTTTAATTATATCAGATATGTGTGTAATGGTAAACAGATATTTTAAACATTTCGAATAATACTTAAGCACATACAATGTATCAACCAAAGATTTTCACTGAAGCCAAGTAAAATAAAAGAAACTAAACAAATACCTAGTTGAAGAATTCATAGGAAAACTTGATAAGTTAAAGTATGTAAGGTAAATATAAGATAGGTAGATAAGGTAAAGTATATCTACAGATTTTATAAAGTACCTGATGAAGTATTGTAGTTGCAAATGCTTATAAGATTGTTAGACTATTATTAAAATGAACTTCTAAATTACAATTTGTGCATTTTATTTACCCAAAAATTACAGGGTAATTTAACTCTTTTTACCTATTTTAGTTGGAGTAAATAACACTATTGATAACATTTGAGGTTGGGCTTGATTTGTTTTGTTTATTGTTCCCTAATAATTTTGTTCAATTATGTATAATGAATATTTTGATAGCCCTGTCCAATATATTTGCACCTGTACCATCAAGTTATTATTATAAAATGTTTCAGAAGATTTGCCATCGAAACAATTAGTCTTAGCAACTGGCGATGGTGATATTATTGGGTAATATTTAGATTTATTACCTGCAGTTATTAATTTTCTTGCCGTTAGTGTGTTATATTAGTGTGATAGTATTTTTACTTAATGTTCGTCAACATCCTATCACATTTTATAAATAATGTGTCTTAAACAACCACTCTATAAACTAGTATTCCTCTTAAAATTATTATTTCAGTTACGACTACAGTGTACAGTCACCATCAACGAATTGATCCTGATCAAATTTAGATTATTTGCCTTGATAAATACCAGCTCAATTTTTTCTTTTATCTTTTCTTGCCGTTGGTTGCGCAAAACTATTTTTTTAACTGTGAAATACAAGATAATCCAAACAAAATCGAACGGCACTTTTAATTTAAAAATATAATTTAATAATCTCTCTATGGTATATTATTGTAATTAATCGGTATTATTGTAATTTTTATTCCAGTCATCTAGCCTATTCAAATACCGAAATGTAACAAAACATAAAAAAATTCTGAAGTTTTTTCCTGCAACGTTCCAATGACGAAAGGAAATCCATGAAAAATATTTTCCGCAATGAAAAATGGACTGTGACGTTGCATTCTTATTCTGTGTCAATCAGCATATTGTAACAATGCCGCAGGCCAAACCCATAACAGGCAAATACCTGAACAAGTGTTTCTATTAGCATTTCAAATTTTACATTATGCATTTTTACGGGTTTATGAACCAGCAAAAGCAAAAAGCATATCCCATTACATTATGCAATGCATAATGACTCAGACTTGTCGACGGCAAATTATGGAAAAATATATTCAGTCGAAGAAACTCCTTGAAAAAAATCCAGTACAATTATCGCTGAAAACTAATTAACATAAATTAAATTTTACCCAATACTTAAGTTGCACTTTTTGCTAATATTTTCATATAAATTAAATAATGAAGGAAAGAAATTTTAAGAATGTAAATATATATTTTTTGAGAACCAACCAATTTTGTTTAGATTTGTTTCGTTATAAAATGATTTTATTATAGAAGCGTTGGGCAATGCCCGCCCTTCTGGATTACCTTCAAGCGAAATTAGATGATGTAAAATATAATCTAAGATAAATGTAATTAATTTAAAAAATGACCAAGTGTTTTTATTTTAAACTATCCTTGGCTATATTATTTTCCACCGATGAATTACTGAGCACGACTAGCTTTTTTTATATCTAGATATTCTAGTCAACATATAATAACTAAATATTTGAGAGAACGTCAATGAATGACGTAGCAATGCTTCTTCAGTAGCTTTTACAGCACAGAGGCAGCCATCATCGACCAATCTAAAAAACGCTAACAAAAGCAAAACCGTATAAATAATAAGACGCCGTCAGTTTGATAGAGTGTTTCAAGACAACAAAGAGCTAGTCAACCAGTGATCAAACTAAAAATAGCAACCGGGGTTAATAAATCTCATCTTTCGCGGCAGCATGATATCTTACACGTCATTTTTAAAACAACTAATAAGATCAAAAGATAATCCTCCTACCGGGAAGTCCGAATTTAAATTTAAATAATGGAACCCAAAATTTAAATAAGCCGCAATGCGAAAAAGAATATCAAACGGCCGACACGAAGAGGAATCCATCTAGCGGCGCCACCTCCGAGGCAGACGGAGAGGCCGCGCGAGACTTTTTTCATCTGCATAACTAACACGGAAGCTGACAGGAGACAAACGATGTAACATTGTGTTCTAGGACCACTTGCGGTACCACTTTCTTTCCTGTATAAGTAAACGTACGGATCTTTCAACAGACCTTATATCGTGTGTATGTGTGCGTCTTGCTTCTTTTGTTTGTTGATATGTTACCATGTTGAATTTGTGTACATAGTTATTGGAAACTCTCCTGACGTCTAAAATAACATAAATTCTCGGTCATTCACGTTCTAATTTTATATATATTCAAATATTTATAAGATGAAAAAAAGATTTGAACTTTGTATTTTGTAACCAACTTGATATTGAAACATTATTGGGCCTCACTTTTCAACATGTGTCATTTCGGTGAAGTATGAACGACATATATTTTTCAGTGAATACTTTGTTAAGCTTGTGACAGCCATTCTGCATCGATTTCAACATGAGAATATTTGTTCTGAATAGGCAAAAGAATTTGAAGACGTTACTTGATGAAACCATCCATCCTGAGCCGAGTACTGCGTAGTACTATTAATGGAAAAACGACTGGAATACGACCAAGACATTATAATGTTATTCTTCAGCATGACAACGCTGAACCAAATAATGCAAAAACGGTGAAAACATATATGGACCATGGAATCATTAAAATTAGAAGTGCTACTCCAGCCGCCGTATACTCCAGACCTTGCTCCTTCTGATTACTACTTGTTCCGACATATGAGTCGTAACCTGTCTGAGCAGCGCTTCACTACTTATGAAGAGACCAAAAAAAAGTTAGATTCGTGGATAGCCTCAAAAGATACATCTTTCTTTCGAAATACAATCCGTAAATTGCCTGAAAGAGGAGATAAAGTAGCGGCTAACGATGCATTATATTTTGAGAAGACCTAACCGCTCTCATCAAGTTCCATCTATCGGACAGGCCTTTCCAGGTAAAGATCAGGAAAACACTTTCCAGTCGTAAGCAAATCGATGCTGGCGCACTCAAGGTCCCCCGCTGGCTCCAGCCTTATTTAACCTCTTTATTTCAGATCTGCTGAGAAAAGAGCACACTGACGTCGCGTTTGACAAATAATAGTCTGAAAGTACTACGTCTGGACCATACAATGGATGGACCAAAATGCCTCAAACATGCTCTAGCAATTGACAAACACATATCATCTTTTACGACATTAATTTTGACTACGTCAATCCTTGTGATGACTCACAATCTCTTTTGTAGAATGTTTCTTTCAGAAATATTCATTTCATGATTTTTTCACTAAAAAAACTCCTTAAAAACAAATAAACCGAAGCTCTCAGTCAGATCTCTGCAAGATCAAATCTATTTGTCATACGTATCAATTAATACGATAATATAAATCCTCACAAATTGATTCACACAAGTTCAAACTGTCGAATTGTATTTTGCACCTAGCCATTTATTCCCATGTATCAAAAATAAAAATAATATTGCAGAAATGTATTCCATACACCAATAGGTTAATGAAAAAATATCTTTAGATATACCAAAGATAAATTATCGTTTTAATCTCAAACCTTTTCAATTAAGTCAGGGTACAGCGAGAAACTCTATTTTCTAGTAGGGTTGGCGTTGAATATTGATGAAATAATTATGGATATTCACATATTCGTACATATACTGTTTGAAACTGTAGAATATAATTCTGAAGAATATTAAGGTTACACTATCTAAGTTGTTATTTGAAGACAATTCATTTGATAAAGCACGTTTTTGAGATGAATCTTTACATATAACTGGCCCAAAAGATTACCACACTAGTTTCAGATTATTTTTGCCAAAATACAGGTAGCTCACAAACTATGTTCCTTCTGTGTCCCAAAAAAATTAATCCCAACACTTTTTTCGTGGATTTTTGAGCCCGAACTCCTCTCAAGATCGAAGAACCAGAACGACACCACTTCTTAGCTTCTTATTTTCATTCAGGATCATAATAGTAGATCCTTATACAACCGCTATCATTTTAATTGCCTATAACTTTGCTCAAAGAAAAGATAAGTTTATTTTCGTTATAATTAAAAAATTATATCGGCTAAATGGTGATTTCGTGACGAATATTGCCTTTAAGATGTTGAATCGTTTGGGGCTTATTCATATAAACTTTTAATTCTAAAAAACCCCATAAGAAAAAGTCTGGTGCTGTTAAATCCGGAGATTTGGCTGGCCATGCTAAATTGCCACTTTGCGAAATTAGTTCTCGCGGAAAAACGTCATTCAATAACTGAATTGTTGAACGAGCTGTGTGTGCCGTGGCCCCATCTTGCTGAAACCACATGTCCTCTAGACCTTGCTCTTCCACAATTTCAGTCACAAGAAAATTTTGTATTATGTCTTGGTACCGTTCAGCAGTAACAGTAACAGCAACACCTTGGTCATTTTCAAAGAAATAGGGAGCGATGATGTTTCCAGCATCAATACCGCACCATAGAGTTGTTTTTAGTGAATGCAATGATGTTTCATAAATTAATTGAAGATTCTGTGTTTCCCTAAAGCCGACTGTTGTGTTTATTGACGTGGCTACTGGGCTGGGCTTCATCGCTCATAATCAATTTAGACGAAAAATCTTCAATTTCACCATACAGCATTAGGATTACATTACTATACTCAACTCGTTGATTAGAATCTCTTGGTAGCAATTTTTGGACTAACTGAATTTTGTACGGGAACATTTTCAAATAAGTTTTCAAAATTCACCTTAAACTGCGTGCAGAAATGTGTAACTGGGAACCACGTCTCCCAATTGATGTTTCTAGAGACTCTGCAACACTATCGCGACCCAGACGTTAAGAGACGTCTCTTGTCTTTCAGAATGAGGCCTGTCTGCTATCGTACCGTACTGTCGAACATTCGCATGTAAACGATAAATTGTGGTTTTGTGAGGCACTGGTAATAATGGAACGATTATTTTAAATAAATATTGTCACCATTTCTGCTCGTTCTAGTGGCGTATATTTATCCACAATAAAATTTTAATGTCTACACAACACGATGGTTAAAGCTAAACTGAGTTAAACTTCACATAACCAAGATTTTGCGCAATCAAAATGGTAGTGGGACTTTTGCCCAACCTGTTGATTTATTAACTCGTCATGAAAGATGAAATATCAACATGCAGACGAATTTATAGTTGTAATGTCGATTAATGATATTCCGTGAACTTATTGAAATCAATCGACAATCATATGACAATCTTGACAATCTTTATCGCAATAACCAAATAAACAAAGCGACAAAACAACATATCATGAGGCTCCCTTTCGAAACACAGACAGATCTCATACGCTTAAATTCAGCGCGAACAAAAAGAACTAGTTTTGTGTTTGGTTCAATAAAAATGTCAGTCACCAAGGTCGGGCGAGAAACAGAATTCGGCTGGTTTTCTGTATCCCATTTAGCAAATCCGCCCGTTCCGCTTGGCGAGAATGATCGTCCTTGCAGGAAAAATGTGTTTGTTTCGTTTGATAAAATAGATTTATTCAACGAATAAAACCATTAGGTGAGATATGCTATCTGTAAATAAATAAAACGCAATACTTTATCACTACTGCATTACAAAGGTATATATATATATATATATATATATATATATATATATATATATATATATATATATATATATAGCCATATTTAAACTTAAAATCATAATGACTTTCAATTTTCCTGAAAAAAAGTCAAGAGAACTTTTATCTACCTAACCATATGCTTAACAGGTTTTTTCTCCAAAAAGTGTCAAAACATCTTCAAATTTTAACATGTATTGCTGTTCTCAATATTATCATTATTAAAAAAATCATGGAGAACAATCAAAATGTGAGGAAGGGCGAATTATTATCCTATAGTAAGTAATTCGGTCAATTATTTTTTGTAACAACAGTCAATTTACCTCATTAAGAATTAAAATATGAAAATGTATCGTAGCCAAAAAAAAAACTGTGAAATATATAACTGTGAATACCAGTCAATAGTATCATAGATGAGGAATGGTACAATATCAACACTCAAATTATCAGGACAGTGCCATTTTCAAAGCCCACGTAAAGGTAGTACTACTTTCATTGCTCAATTAATTCCTTTAATAAATTTGTTAGTGATCTAGCTTTGTCATCTTTAAATAGGGATGCCGAAAAAATATAATATATATATATATATATATATATATATATATATATATATATATATATATATATATATATATATATATATATCGATATTTTATAACGTCGATATATCAATATTTTTATTTTTCGGACTTTATATCGATATTTTTCATAGAAACTACACTATGATACTATAATTGATGTTTCATTAACAAAATTTCTATAAATGGACAAAAACCTAATTATATCACTTGACAGATGCCCAATTCCTCAAGCAGAATCAGCTAAATACCTGAGAATATATCTAGATGGTAGGTTAAATTGGAAACATCATCTTAGACAAAAAGCAGAGCAGACTTAAATTTAATCATCAGACTTAGACTCAAAATCAAGCAACTGTACTGGTTAGTCGGAAGATACTCTGAACTCATGACCTAAAATCAAAGATATTGGTTTATCAGTCAATCATAAAGATTATTTGACCTATGGGGTGCAAAATGGGTTTACACTAAAACATCAAACCAACTAGTAGTCCAAAGTACCCAAAACAACGTTCTACGATTAACAGACAATGCTTATTACTATATAACCAACGAAGAGCTGCAAACATGAAATAAAGTTGCTAAATCACAGAAACATGGAAGCAATACAGCTACTGGAGAACACGGAGGAAATCAGAAGATTGAAACGAACCAAACCACACGAACTTGTTTAGTATATTTAGTATATTGTTAACTTTAGCTTAAGTATATTAGCTTTATTTTATTTGGGAAATACATTAATGCAAGTACAACAGAACACTAATAATAAATTAATTTGTAAACTAAGATTGAACTAAGCATATGTAATGTAAGATGTAGTTAATTAAAAAAATTAACAAAATTAATTAATTAAACCAATATAATATCTCATTTCTACATTGCCAGTGTAACACATAGTCTTTTTCCTGTAACACAAACATTGTCAAGATCTATAATAACAGAAGAACAACGATTTCCACTGATATATTAATATGTCACTGGATATAAGTCATAAATATTAATATTCTCAAAAAATATACGAATATCACGCTTGATGAGCCTTTTATGCAGACGAAACTTGAATGAATTAAAAAATACCTATACTAGCTTATTCACATATGAATTACAATAACAAAATATACAATATTGTATTTATTTATTTATTTAAAAGCGATTTCCATAAAATATATTTGGCAATAATTAATTAATAGTCAATATGTCTCGAACATATAAATTTTATCAAGTGATTTTCGAAAATATGGTTCGTTAAAAGAAGGTTCTGCTTTAATAAATGAATTGGTACAGTAAAGTAGTCAATATGGTATTGTATGGATTATGAAATTCGAAATTTTTTATTCACAATTTAAAGGAATCAGGAAAACTTGCAGGTTATTTACTTGCAAACTGAAATATTAATTTTTGGTCATTACGTTTTTAGTAATATAGCAGTCCTGCTATCCTATGCACTGTTTTTTTAGAAGCACAATGTTTATTTATATCTGTATCTTTCAACGTAACATTGTAATTAGGATTTCAAATAGTCCTGTAATCTTCTGAAGTACTTGACCTAGTTTAGTTATATCCACATTAGGCCATGATATTTCTTAATATTCTTTAAGGAATCGTAGGATTTTTGTAATTGTATTTTTATTGGCAGCAACAATGGAGTTCCGACGTACTTAAAAAATTAAGAGATTTCTTAGAATACATTTTCGCAGCCATTCCTGGTTCTATACAAAGTCCATCATTGAAATAATATAAGCACGAAAATTAATTTGTAGTATTCTTGGTATGTCGATCTTAGTTCTTAAAATACACGCTGTGTTGGATACAGATTCAACTCAAAGTTTTAAAAATACCTCTAAGGAAAAAAAAATAACCCTAGGTCAGGGTCAACGTAATCAAAAGGGACTGTTTGCTTGGCAAGAAAGCAGACATATTATTCAGTACATAAACAGTTGAGTATGCAAGTTCCCTTTGCAATGACATTTGTACATTACCCGAGAGGTAGAGCATAAAGCCCAAGAAAAAAGAACAACACTTCCCAGATTAAGTTCGTTATTGTCTATTTTTTATATGAAATAAATTTGCCAAAAAATCTGTAAAAATTAAGTCATGCACCAAATAAATTAACAAGGCTAACCTAAAAATAACATTGCGTGAAAAAGTTATGGTCTAATTAACATACGCCAGTCATTTTTTTACTATTGCTATAATTATATATAACAAATATTGCTAAATAGTTGCTAATACATCATAATTAGCATGATCATCCGCTCCATTGTTCTCAGTAATAGCAAAAAAGGTCACACTCTAACAAATAAATCAAAAAATATAATATAAATCGATCACAGATAAATTCTTAAAAATGTGTGAGTAAAAAAAAATTAAAGCTTTATATATGATTAAAGTTATCCTCGAAAGGTAGCTTCTTATGATTGGATGTACAGCCCACATGGTACATAATGCAATAAAAACAGCAGCAAATTATCTCTCTGTTGATTTCGAATGGATAATTGTGAAAATGTATTCGATTTTCTATATACGCAACGTTCGAACATAATATCTGAAATAGTTCTGAAATTCAACAGACATAAAGTGTTGAATAAAGTGTGAAACTGGGCTGTTGTTCACATGCAGAACATAAATAAATGATATTCATAGATGAATACTTCATAAATAACAGGTCAATTGAAAAGTCCCCGGTCTGACACATAGAAGGCGCTAGTACAATTAAATCCATATGTTTTTTAGTTAGCCCTAACCCTCAATAGACGCGTGTATATATTTGACAGCTGTCGGATCATTAGTTTGTGAATTATAGTATTGTGAGTGAAGTAACTTTTGTTATTATGAAAAAAATGGATAAAAAGGAATTTGGCGTGTTGATAAAATATTTCCTTTTGAAGGGAAAAAATGCAGTTGAAGCAAAAACTTGACTTGATGCCGAGTTTCCGGACATTGCCCCAGGAAAATCAACCATCATGGATAGGTATGCTAAGTTTAGACGTGGTGAAATGAGCACCGAAGACGGTGAACGCAGTGGACGCCCAAAAGAGGTTGTTAGCGACGAAAACATCAAAAAAATCCACAAAATGATTTTGAATGACCATAAATTGAAATTCTTCACTGTAAAGAAAATAATTGGACGTATACATCATATCATTCACGAATATTTGGGTATGAAAAAGCTCTGTGCAAAGTGAAAACGATGGCAAAAATCCATGAATTGGGCTTCAAATTTCTTCCTCGTCCACCGTATTTTCAAGATCTGGCGACTATTTCCTATTCTCAGATCTCAAAAGAATGCTCGCTGGGAAGGAATTTTCGTCGAATGAAGAGGTAATTGCCGAAACTGAGGCCTATTTTGAAGCAAAGAACAAATCGTACTACAAAAATGGTATCGAAAAGTTGGAGGGTCGCTATAATCAGTATATCACCCTCGATGGGAATTATGCTGAATAAAAAAAAATAATTTTGCCAAAAAATTGTGTTCTACTCTACCATAGTAGTACCAAGCCGGGGACTTGTAATTTTATTTTTATTAAGCGCATAAATTTCAATTCTAACTGGGTTGATATATTCATATATTCGATAAAAATAATCGAATTACTTACTTCATCCAGTCGTAGCAACTCCTCCGTGGACAGCGAGGCCCGATCCCGTTTCTGTTTCTCCTTCCGGTCTTTCTTGTCCCTCTTCCGCTTCTCTTTCTCGTCTTTGTCCGAGGTCACGCCTTTAATGAAACTCTTAAACATCCTGATGGGTCTCCTGGAACAGAAAATGTTCTACAGTACAACGCGGGATTACTGAAACTGTACGGTGCGAAAAACAAGCACGAGATTAGATATAGAAATTTAAATTCAGATGAAACGCGGTGTAACCGAGATAAATAATAATTACATAATGGGTGTAAAAGCGCCAAAAAGATAGTACCATCGGTGCGAATGATAAAATACTAACTGGCGTTAAAAATGTGTTCGTATAAATATCGTTATTAAAAAAATTATTTCAGTATCACGCGATAACAAAAAACATAAAATTAATCAAAATGCAACAACATAAAATATAATTAGTATTGGGAACTATCGACTGAAATCGACTATCGACTTTTTAGTAATTAACTACTTTTTACTATCGACTGTTTGGTTCGATTGATTTTACTACTTTTTACCAGTGACTGTTTCAGTCGCTATTTTCGGTCCGCCTGATTTTGTTACTACTTACTATCAACTGTTTCAGTCGTGTCCTTTTAGTTATCATTTTTGTTTCTACTAATTTCATTCCATTAATTTTTAACGTTCTGGTTCTGTTCTCCTAGCCGCGACCTTGACAAAAATGTACCCAATTTATGCTTACATAGGTTTATATGTAATATATATAGTTTTATGCTACTTTTGGTAGTTTGCTTGTAAGTAAGACGACATTGTATATTAATAGAGCAGCATTTTGGAATGATATTTTTCAAGATTGTTAATGTAATAGGGTAAAAAGATTAAAATTGTGATTGATAAATAGTAAAATACTTTCGACTGTTTTTATGGCAATAATAGGTAATATTTCGATTACTCTCTCGATTTTTGTTAAAAAAGATTTCCGTTCAATAATAAATAAATCATTTACTTTATTTAAAAAAGCTCTAGTAGTTATTGTGCGATCATTTTTAATTATGTCATGAATTAGTTTTTTTTTTATGATAAATGTTTAATTTTTATTTAGTATTTATGGTTATTGTACTTCTTTAGTTTTTAGGTTTTGTTTAAGTTCTATTGTATTGTTTATATTAATTATAGTATATTATTTGAAAATAGAAATTAAGATATTAAAATACGACAAAACATTTGCTAATACCCCGCATCTCCACAGAAATTCCATTCCTTTTTACAGGTCTATTGGGCAAATTTGATACATGCAAAACTCTACACTGTCTCCTTATTTTTTGAACGAAGAAAAAATGTATGAATGAAAGTTCCTAAAAGCTACAAGCATTCAAGAGCAAACCTTATACCAAACAGCCGTAGCGAGCTATTGTAAGAAATTCAAAACTCTCTATGTTTTGAATTAACCTCAAGTATATTATATTAACCTTATATAGAAAGGAAGTTGTCAAAACTAGTTCACCACCAAATACTGATGTGCATTCTTGATACGTTTTGACTATAACTCTAAGTTATAAAATTATCAAGCCTTATGTAGTAATGATAAAGGTAAATTGAAGATGCTAAAAGCCATGAACTATTGGAATTGAAACATCTATGATTCAAAAACATCCCCCCTAAAGGTGAAGGAAACATCGTAGTTCAAGGTGTAAGCCACCAAAGACAGACGAAAGTTGCTCACAGATATATCCATTAGCGTAGTCTATTAGAATTTCGGCAAAAACTAGCAGTTTAGGGTGTACGTCCACCAAAACTTGGGGAAACCCTTCAATAACCGCTATTTACCGTGAAAATTTGGATAAAAACAGAACAATTTAAAACATCGTTAAAAGTAAATTGCCGGACGAAGGTACATTTATTGGTAAGGTACAAGAATTTTTATTACAACTCAAAGCTGACCAGACAGGACCAGCACCACGTAAATTACACGGACCCTTCGTTTATTCAGGGATAGGAAGGCTATTCTACGAAAATGGCATTAGTGTCTAGTTCAAAATGTCACCAGTGAAGTGTTTATAACATGAAGTCATTTACATTTACATTGGTCGCCACTTCTGTAAGTTAAAATAAATAGTTTTACAATAAATTAAAATTCTGCGTTTTATCCATATCAATGTCATAACATATCCGCAGAGCAGTAAAAGTACCCATCCACCCATCACATCACATTATAATTATCTCAAAAACAACAACTTTTACGAATTGATGAATGAATTTTAAAACAATTTGCAAAACCTAAACCAAAATTACTTTCCCGTCACTCTAATAGTAAAACAACATTTAAACGAAAAATTAATTCTATATATGTAAGACTTTAATTGCAAGAATCTTCGATATTTCTTCGTTAATCAAAACAATCACGCACAATACATACACTTCCGGTGTGTGCCTCCAATTTGTATAGTACAAAACCGCTGTTAAATATTTATCCGATAAAGCAATATTAAAGTAGGACTTAATCCACAATGAGTGTAATATAAAATGACCGACATAACATGCACATAAAAAAACAGTGTATATTTAAATTGATATTTTGCATCAAAACTTACACACCTGTCTATGAATTGCTACCATTATCAATAACGTGGGAGAAAATGGGGTTAATGAACGATTCAGTCTATAAACGATTTCGTTTTCATTTATTATTTACTAAACTATATAAGTTATTAGCGCCGGCAAAATACAAAACAGGGGCGTCCAAATATTTATTTTTAACTGATTGGACTACTTCCTAAAAATACTATGCTACTCGGGCCGAATTAAATAATAAAAATTAGCCATTGCTTGTATTCGAACGGTAGTTTAAGAAATACCTCTCCATCCCAACACTTTCGAACTGACATTTGAATATAAAATACTATAAACAGCCCTGACACTTAACCTTAAACGAATCATTACATCATTAGAATGCACACATAACATATGATATTTAATGTTTAAAATTCAAAAGCGTTTGCTGTCGTATCAAAAGAACTGTTTGAATCCAAAAAGCAGGTAACAATACTGGAACTGAAATATGTGTAGTACGGGTACAGTGATTTTAACATATGTTAGTGACATAACCAAAAAATCCTTTAGAAATGTCTGCATTCATAGATTTTATGCAATTTCTTAGATATTAAACAACCTTGATGTAATCAAAATACATTCTATACAAAATAAATATATTGATATGTATACGATTTTTTGGCAAAATATATATTAAATAAATAACAAATTAAATAAGATGTAGTATTTTATGGAATAAAATTATATAAACATTTACAATAAATAACAGCGACAAAAGAGAAAGGTTAATCAGAATTTGTTTATAAAGAACGTAAACCGAACACTCCTGAAATAAAATAAAGAACGACGTCTTGGGGATAAATTTGAAAGAATCACGGTAAAATTTGTATTAAGGGGTTTTGGTAATTTAAAATATTAAAATAACACATACTACACACCTCTTATTGACCAATTTCTGACTTAAAATCGATACGAAAATCCTCAGAAACTTTCAAGATACAACACAACACTCCACATTTTCGTTCATAAAAAATAATATAATCTGGAAAATACAAAAAAACGAAGAAATTATCGCTTTTTCCACTGTTGTTTTGACAGTCCGGCACAGACACACGCACCCACTAAAACATTGGTCGTTCAACTATTTTAATTTTACTATTTTGCTGTTACTCCACTACAAACAATCTTTATATGATTTTTTGTCTTCCTTCATCTCGTTCGATACGTTCCTGTCTATAAAACCAGTGAGAAAGACAGGACAAACCGCGATACAGATACCGTTATCTAGGTTCGTATAACTTCCAGTAGATGCCCCATGCAACAACGCAGAGTACGTTCCACAAGTATTGGACCAGCAATACAATAGAAAGAAAATAAACTAAATTTGTAATATAATATTTGTTAAAATTACTTTCAAGCTTTAGCAATAATATTCCTATAGTATATTTATAGTAAAATTTATTGTTTAGATCTTATGATGTTTCTAAATCTGACATATGACGTTTCTGAAAATGGCGATAATCTAGTTGGGAGACGTCATTGTTTTTATCCTTATTTTAGTGTTTTAATTTCAGTTTCCATATAACGTTTACAAAAATATATTACGTAGGATACAGATTTAACTGTCAGGTTTTGTCCAAGCTCTTTAAGTTGTCTAACTAGTGTCAAAGGTAAATGGAGCAATACAACATATTTTTTTGTACATAACGAAACGATTTTGTAGATTGTGAATATGGAGAATCCGTCAGGCTCAAGGGCTCCATCAAAGTTGGAACAAACCCAACAACAAGTTAATGAGGTTGTTGGTATAATGAGAGTGAATGTCGAGAAGGTTCTTGAAAGAGATCAAAAGCTGTCAGAATTGGACTCCAGGGCAGATGCCTTACAAGAGGGTGGTAAAAGATTTGAACAACAGGCCCAGAAGTTGAAAAGAAAATACTGGTGGAAGAATTTGAAGATGATGATTATCATTGGAATTATTGCAGTTATTTTACTAGCAATCATTATCAGTTAGTATAATATTTAGAGAATTTGTCTGATTTAAACAAAAATGTCTTTTAGTTGCATTTAGTGGAAGCTCTTCCACTACCAACAGTAGCAGTACTAAAGCAGTTGAGGATGTTAATATGAATGTAAATGCATCAGCTCCCCATTAATAATCCAGAAACATTGCCTTGAAGTTACTCAATTTTTAAAAATAGCCAAATATTTCAAAACTTTATAAATATATGTAACTAATCTATTTTTCTAAAAGTTTACAAATTACATTAAGTGCCTTAAATATATTTCTAAACAGGTGGTTGTGGCACAAAGTGCGAGTGACAATTATAATGTAAACATTCAACTTATTTCACTGACAAAGTATTAAATTTATTATTATAATTATATAAAATTTATGTTATTTTCTTAACAAGTAATCATTATATTAATTATTAGAATTATTTGGTTTTTATTAAGCCTATTGTGATTGTTCCATGATATATTAAATATATTTATATATATATATATATATAATAATATAATGCCTCAGAATATTCCTGTCCATTTCTCTGATTCAAAGACAGTTGCCTTTTCTTGTATTTGAAAGTCAAATAAGGTGTTGGAATAAGTAGCCGATACTAACGATTTCTTTAATTATATCAATAATGTATTGCTTTAGTTGTTAGATACAGTTTTATTTATTTTTAAAACTATGCCCTTTACTTATTTACAAATTTGTATACCTAAATTAATATCTGTGCTTTAGGTATTAAAAGAAATATAGATAAGATTGTTCTTGGATTTCATTATCGTTTATTTTTACTTATGATTACATTGGAATATTTTTCTCCTTTGTGTTATCAACTTAAATCAGCTGCTTGTTCATGGAGTATCTGATAATTAAATAAAGTGTTAGTACAAAGCAAATACGTTGTTTTGCTAGTGGTTTGTAATAATGCTGTCGCTGTAAATAGTATGATTAATGGATGATTTGACAATTTAATTGTGTGGTGTTCTTAAATGTTTAAAGAGATTTACAATGCTCGCGCAATCCTTTCGTCAGCATATTGTCTTTAGTCATATATTGCGTTGAGAACAGGGGTGTGCAACTGCAATGGTAAGTAGTGGGGCAAAATTTCGCTTAGTCCAATCATTGGCGGCGCTGACAACGCGAATTTGATTGGTTAGTTTAAAATAGTTATGTAGAAACCTGTAAGGAAAATACTTTGCTTTGATTGGTCTGCCATTTCCCCTGATTATTTTGTGACGTCACATTTATTGGCCAATAGTATTTAAATAAAAATCAAATTTAAATTTTAAAATTAATTTATTAAAATAAAATCCTATACAAATATACATAAGTGTAAATAATATAAATATATATAAACAAAAAGCAAAAAAAAAAACAATTATGAACTCTATTCTAGGCAATATTAAAATATCTATAATTCTTCTATAAGGCCTTCCCATATATGTTTAGTGCCATCAATTTTATGGGATCTATTAGAGTTCTAACTTATCTTGATATATTGAAGGTAAACTTTAAATCCTTTCCTGTTGATATTACATTAACTTCATTAAACCAAAAATACAATCAAACCTCAGAATAACTTAAAATTTCGTCTTGAAAATCATTATGGATTGGACAGTCGAAACACTAAAAATGTATGTGTTTTTTAAAAATATTTAGATTTTAGAGTATTTAATCTGTGGAACTACTTAATATAGAATATAGACAAATATTGCATGTTGTCTCTTTTTCAGAAGTTTTGTTAAATATCCTGAAATAAGACTAAAATACAATATTAGACTTTTGTTTTCCTCAGAGCAAAATTCTCTGGAACTGAAAATATAGACTCAACTGGTGATTTAACAACCTCAAGTGGTACTAGATCTCCCGTTAAAAAAGAATATAAGTTATCTAACATGTTCATCTTCTTCACAATTTTCTCCGGGAGAATGATGTGAAAAAATTGAAATGATGAGCCCTTTTAAAAATTTCTCGAACATACTACGGGAAGGATGCTGTTTCTACCTCTATGACCTCTAATAGATCCAACAAAAATCTTTAAGCAATTTTGGTTAAGATTTGTTAAACAAATGTAGTTATTTGTAAATTTAGACAAAATAGATTTCTTTAAGTTAATAAATCCCCTAAAAGTAGCAATTAAATTTTTAATTGATGGCACCATAACAAATATTTTCTTAACAAGGCAATCAAATTTAAATATATAATTCCTCTACTATAAAATGATTGAACACTGATTGTTCTAAAAAGTTAAAGTATTGCAAATATTTTAGGGGTATTTTACAATTAAAAGTAGTATTTATTACTACTAATTATCCAGTTATATTAATTATTACCTTCTTGTAAGACTTCTTTATGTAGAGACATCACACTGACAACATACGCACAACTTGGTAGATTAATTGAATTTTATTACTACTAACATCTTCATAAGTTTTTGAATTTCTGTAAACAAACAATATATAAACAGACATGTAGTAGATAGATAATTTTATATGTACCTGATAAAACCAATGATGGATATGCATTTACCCAAATACCTGTCCGTGAAGGAAGGATAATTCTAAATTTTTCACTAATATGTCCATAACAAACACCATGACGTTGATATATTTGCATTGTGGTTTATCCAGGTAACTTACTACTATTTACTTGATCAACCCATTTTCGGAAAGGAGCGAGAGCATTCTTTGGGAAACGATGTCTAGTTTCCGTAGTAGAATTTTATCCCGGTACACTACATCTTTTACTACACTGACGTATTGTCATCAATTTTTATATTATTACCCCATAATAATTAATGTAAAACAGAAAATACGCACAACGTAAAACGAAAATTTTGTGACCTAAACAAAAACCATAACCTACAAACAACAAACATAAAAATGGACGCCCATAGAAAATGCTGATTTCACACAATTTGATCGACCAATCACATTTCATGTTAGTGGCGGCACCTGGAATTTAAACTGCCAATCACAATTTGCGTTCGCAGCGCTACAGTTGATTGAACTAAACAAAACATTTCCCCAAGGTCGCCTATACCGTGAAATTTCTATTTTTTCTATGGTTGAGAACTATCGACTGAAAACAGTCGATAGTCAAAAAAATAGAGACTGAAAATAGTATGCACAGTTCAACTGTTCTTTCCATTCGTGCATCAAACGAAGATGTACGAATTCTTGTCTGTATAAAATGTGAGATAGGAAAGGACGGAGATAAATGCTTGGAGCAGATAATTTTAAATGTCTTTATATTCTCCAATGGTAGTATAAGAGAGACAGAGATGTATATATATATATTCATTCCGGTGATGACTTTAAAAAAGAAAATTTATACTGCTACTGAATGTTCTGTGGATGTGTAAAAAGGAATGGAATAAAAACACCACAAATGTTTTATCATGTTTTAATATATTAATTGCTATTTTTAAATAACATAGCATAATAAATATAAATAGTACAATATAACTTAAATAAAACCTAAGAACTAATAATGTTCAATAACCATAACTACTAAATAAAATGTAAACGTATACATAATCATTGAAAAATGTAATCCATGATGAACCTTAAAAAAATCGTACAATAACTACCAGGCCCTTTTTAAATAAACGTTTTGTTTATATTTGAACAGAAATATTTTTAAATTACTGTGAATATTATCATGTTCAACTTTTCTCCCGTGACGCGGTTTCTTCGATCGTTAATTATTTGCCCCGATTTTGAAAAAACTCGCTCCCAGGGGACAGATGTTGCGGGTATAGAGGAATATTTTACGTGTAACTGATATAATTCAGGTAGTTTCATTTTATGGGTTAGCTAAAGATCCAATGGGTTTTCTAAACGCCCAATAAATGGAATTTCTAAATACTGCTAAATCTGTAAAGTTGCTGCAGTACTTGGAGTAATAACTTCTTTCATTCTAGCCATTTTTTTATCAAAATATCTCCAGATGTCAATACATCCTTGGTCAGTAGTTTTGTCTCGAACTTCGAATTGTGGAGCTATATTTGTATTTTTTGAAGTTAGAATGGAAGATACCTCTTTGGTGATAACTTTTTGTATCGCCTCAGCATTATTTGCAATACCAAATCCTGCCTTTTTAAATCATGGATCTAAATATGTGGATTTCCCGCATATCGTATTCATTTCTAAAATTGCCAGTCTTTTATTGATGACATCTAATAGACAATTTTGTCATTTTTTCCCCATTCACTTGTTAAAAACCTGCATTTGATGCAATGTTGCAGTCCTCTTATTAACCGTATAATTAAAGACATCGTTGGGATATCATTCACCAGATAACTCGGTGGTTATTATTTTAATGGGTTTGAAAAGTTGAACAAATTCTGTTAAGGTAGTCCATTCGTTAACAAATAAAAACTGTGGTGCTCTTCTTAATAGCCAACAAAATATGAAAGTAGAGATTTCCTATCAGAAAATGTATTTATTACAAATATTTAATATACTTAATTCACCTCTTTATCGTTAATATTTTTAAAAGAAATTTAACAACTGCTACTGTAAAAAATTTTAGGAAAAAAGTTTCGACAAACAAGAGGCTTGGACAAAAATCGTGAAAGTTTATCAAAAAAGTATTACCTATTATATCAGTCCAAAGTATTACCTATTATGCCAGTCAAAAGTATCTTACTATTCATCATTTACAATTTCATTTTTTGCCCTCGAAAACTATCGTTCCAAAATGCTGCTATATTAATTTACACTATATAGTTATTCACAAGCAAACTACAAAAAAAAACATCAAACCACATATCACTACATAGTATAAAACAAAGTCGCCTTTTCTGTCCCTATATCCCTATGTGCGCTTAAATCTTTAAAACTACGCAACGGATTTTGATGCGGTTTTTTTCAATAGATAGAGTGATTCAAGAGGAAGGTTTATATGTATAATACATGCATAATATACTAAGGCAACATTGCTAATTTTAGAGGTTTCTAACGTGATGTCGTAAATTAACCTATTTTTTTAGGCTTATTTAGCAATTAGCAAAAACGCTGCCTAACCCTACGAGTTAGATCAAATTAATGTACTACAATATTGTACACCATAGAAAGGTCTACAAAAAAATCCGCGATGGTATATGTTTATCTTTTAGGGATAACCCACATTAACCATTTTATTGTTTACTTTTTACGTGAGAAAATGGCTTATTTACGCAGCTATTTTAAGCAATACGGCATTAATCCTTATCGAATTAAGTACCTTAAATACAGTGTGCAATTAATATAGATCAATATGGTTCCTTACAGCATGTAAATTAAACAAATATTTTCGGAGATATTACAAATTTAAAATTTGCGTTTAAAAATGTGTAATGTAATAAAAATTGTATGAATTTAGATATTCCAAAGATAGCAGGAAATCTTCATAGTAAGTATAGGGGAAGAGGAATTGTTTTACTCCAAATTTAATGCGTGCAGGCCAAGGGCAGTAATGAATGAACCAAAAATACTGGATCGATTTTAATCATGTTTTCATTGAGTGACATAGGCATATATATTTTATGCCCGTGCAAAGTCGGAGCGGGCCGCTATGTTTTTATATACAACGTTCATATTTTTTCTGTAGTGTATTTAATTTAGTATCAGCATTGCACCCGTGCGAAGCCGGGGCGGGTCGCTAGTATTACATATAAATCTATATAAGCATAAATGCGGCGCATTACTTTTAAGGACGCGGCTAGGACGAAAGGCCATAACGTTAAAAATCAGTCGAATGAACTAGTAGAACCGAAAATAGTAACTAAAAGTAAACGACTGAAACAGTCGATAGTAAATAGTAATAAAATCAGTCGGACTGAAAATAGCGACTGAAAACAATTACTAGTAAAAACAGTCGAACCAAAAATAGCGGCTGAAATAGTCGATAGTAAAAAGTAGTCAATTACTGAACAGTCGATAGTCGATTTCAGTCGATTGTTCTCAACACTAGTAATATATACAAAGTAAAATAGGGTTTAGTACAGATTTTAAAAATGTATGAATATGTTTCTGAGCAAACAATATATTGCAACGGTATTATAGTTCCATGTTTCTTATTATGTTCTTCCTGTGTAAGAATTTCTCATTTTGAGTTGGTTTTCCAAAATTATCTTGAACTTCCTTGTTATCATATCGTTATTTAACTGATTGTTGAACTTGTTTATTTGTTGACAATATTTCCAAAACTGGATATATTTCATAACTCAATTTCCCTTCAATTAATTAATTAATAAAATAAGCAAACATTATAAAACACTTTATTCTATAAATATTCTTTTGACATAAATATTTAAAGCATTTAAATTCAGAGTACAATAAAGATATTAATGAAATAGAATACTGTAAACGACTGAAACAGTGGATAGTAAACAGTAATAAAATCAGTCGGACTGAAAATAGCGACTGAAAACAGTCGACTGAAAACAATCGCTAGTAAAAACAGTCGAACCAAAAATAGCGACTGAAATAGTCGATAGTAAAAAGTAGTCAATTACTGAACAGTCGATAGTCGATTTCAGTCGATTGTTCCCAACACTAGTCATATATACAAAGTAAAATAGGGTTTAGTACAGATTTTAAAAATGTATGAATATGTTTCTGAGCAAACAATATATTGCAACGGTATTATAGTTCCATGTTTCTTATTATGTTCTTCCTGTGTAAGAATTTCCCATTTTTGAGTAGGTTTTCCAAAGTCATCTTGAACTTCCTTGTTATCATATCGTTATTTAACTGACTGTTGAACTTGTTTATTTGTTGACAATATTTCCAAAACTGGATATATTTCATAACTCAATTTCCTTTCAGTTAATTAATTAATAAAAAAAGCAAACATTATAAAACACTTTATTCTATAAATATTCTTTTTACATAAATATTTAAAGCATTTAAATTCAGAGTGCAATAAAGATATTAATGAAATAGAATACTGTAAACGACTGAAACAGTCGATAGTAAACAGTAATAAAATCAGTCGGACTGAAAATAGCGACTGAAAACAGTCGACTGAAAACAATCGCTAGTAAAAACAGTCGAACCAAAAATAGCGACTGAAATAGTCGATAGTAAAAAGTAGTCAATTACTGAACAGTCGATAGTCGATTTCAGTCGATTGTTCCCAACACTAGTAATATATACAAAGTAAAATAGGGTTTAGTACAGATTTTAAAAATGTATGAATATGTTTCTGAGCAAACAATATATTGCAACGGTATTATAGTTCCATGTTTCTTATTATGTTCTTCCTGTGTAAGAATTTCTCATTTTGAGTTGGTTTTCCAAAATTATCTTGAACTTCCTTGTTATCATATCGTTATTTAACTGATTGTTGAACTTGTTTATTTGTTGACAATATTTCCAAAACTGGATATATTTCATAACTCAATTTCCTTTCAATTAATTAATTAATAAAAAATCAAACATTATAAAACACTTTATTCTATAAATATTCTTTTTACATAAATATTTAAAGCATTTAAATTCAGAGTACAATAAAGATATTAATGAAATAGAATACTGTAAACGACTGAAACAGTCGATAGTAAACAGTAATAAAATCAGTCGGACTGAAAATAGCGACTGAAAACAGTCGACTGAAAACAATCGTTAGTAAAAACAGTCGAACCAAAAATAGCGACTGAAATAGTCGATAGTAAAAAGTAGTCAATTACTGAACAGTCGATAGTCGATTTCAGTCGATTGTTCCCAACACTAGTCATATATACAAAGTAAAATAGGGTTTAGTACAGATTTTAAAAATGTATGAATATGTTTCTGAGCAAACAATATATTGCAACGGTATTATAGTTCCATGTTTCTTATTATGTTCTTCCTGTGTAAGAATTTCCCATTTTTGAGTAGGTTTTCCAAAGTCATCTTGAACTTCCTTGTTATCATATCGTTATTTAACTGACTGTTGAACTTGTTTATTTGTTGACAATATTTCCAAAACTGGATATATTTCATAACTCAATTTCCTTTCAGTTAATTAATTAATAAAAAAAGCAAACATTATAAAACACTTTATTCTATAAATATTCTTTTTACATAAATATTTAAAGCATTTAAATTCAGAGTGCAATAAAGATATTAATGAAATAGAATACTGTAAACGACTGAAACAGTCGATAGTAAACAGTAATAAAATCAGTCGGACTGAAAATAGCGACTGAAAACAGTCGACTGAAAACAATCGTTAGTAAAAACAGTCGAACCAAAAATAGCGACTGAAATAGTCGATAGTAAAAAGTAGTCAATTACTGAACAGTCGATAGTCGATTTCAGTCGATTGTTCCCAACACTAGTAATATATACAAAGTAAAATAGGGTTTAGTACAGATTTTAAAAAAGTATGAATATGTTTCTGAGCAAACAATATATTGCAACGGTATTATAGTTCCATGTTTCTTATTATGTTCTTCCTGTGTAAGAATTTCCCATTTTTGAGTAGGTTTTCCAAAGTCATCTTGAACTTCCTTGTTATCATATCGTTATTTAACTGACTGTTGAACTTGTTTATTTGTTGACAATATTTCCAAAACTGGATATATTTCATAACTCAATTTCCTTTCAATTAATTAATAAAAAAAGCAAACATTATAAAACACTTTATTCTATAAATATTCTTTTTACATAAATATTTAAAGCATTTAAATTCAGAGTGCAATAAAGATATTAAT
This sequence comes from Rhynchophorus ferrugineus, assembly GCF_030347505.1. Lineage (NCBI taxonomy): Eukaryota > Metazoa > Arthropoda > Insecta > Coleoptera > Curculionidae > Rhynchophorus > Rhynchophorus ferrugineus. The sequence continues at coordinate 1,368,905 of NW_027472582.1, read as the reverse complement.
GAAATAGAATACTGTAAACGACTGAAACAGTCGATAGTAAACAGTAATAAAATCAATCGGACTGAAAATAGCGACTGAAAACAGTCGACTGAAAACAATCGTTAGTAAAAACAGTCGAACCAAAAATAGCGACTGAAATAGTCGATAGTAAAAAGTAGTCAATTACTGAACAGTCGATAGTCGATTTCAGTCGATTGTTCTCAACACTAGTAATATATACAAAGTAAAATAGGGTTTAGTACAGATTTTAAAAATGTATGAATATGTTTCTGAGCAAACAATATATTGCAACGGTATTATAGTTCCATATTTCTTATTATGTTCTTCCTGTGTAAGAATTTCTCATTTTGAGTTGATTTTCCAGTCATCTTGAACTTCCTTGTTATCATATCGTTATTTAACTGATTGTTGAACTTGTTTATTTGCTGACAATATTTCCAAAACTGGATATATTTCATAACTCAATTCCCTTTCAATTAATTAATTAATAAAAAAAGCAAACATTATAAAACACTTTATTCTATAAATATTCTTTTTACATAAATATATAAAGCTTTTAAATTCAGAGTACAATAAAGATATTAATGAAATAGAATACTATTTAATGCCTTACTAAACCAATACTGAGACATTTACTTCAATATATATGAGTGACTGGGATCGTACAGGATCCTAAGTACAATATTTAGAGATATGACTTCATATTTATAACATACTGTATAAAAAAACACATTTTAAAATTGGTAGCTAATATTTCATTTATAGTATGTTTTAACTTTGTCATTTTTAAGAATACTAGTTTCTAGAGTCCTCATTCCTTAGGCCCCATTTTTCCATCTTTCGGTCCACCAGGTCCCTTACGACCTCCAGGTCCCCTAGGTCCACCAGGTCCTCTAGGGCCACCTGGTCCTCTGCCTTCCAATCTGGATGGTTTTTCCGGCGCCTCTTCGATTTCTTTGTTATCATTATTGGCATCTAATTGTTGTTGCCACATACTCGCATAAATACCATCAGTCTTAGCTAAAAGTTCGACATGGCTGGAAGGAAAAGCGAAATTATTATTTATTAACTAGATATTCGTACGAACAACCAACCTTCCTCTTTCCACAATTATACCGTCCTTCAGAACAAGGATTTCATCGGCGTGTATGATGGTGGACAGTCTGTGAGCCACAATAACTGTCGTCCTGTTGATACACATTTTATTCAAGGAATCTTGAATGTTTCTTTCAGTGTGTGTGTCCAGAGCGCTGGTAGCTTCGTCGAGAAGAATGATGTTGGGCGCCTTCAACAATGTCCTGGCTATGGCTACTCTTTGTTTCTCCCCACCACTCAGACGTAGTCCTCTTTCACCAACCTACGACCAGAAATATAATGTTACACGCAATCGATATAAAGAATTAATGAGTATGAGAAATTATCATATAAGTAATACAATGAAATATTTAATTATTAATTTATTAATGCTTACGGCAGTCTCATATTGTTGGGCGAATGTCATAATCCTATCGTGAATATCAGCACCTTTGGCAGCTTCAATAACTTCAGCATCATTCGCAGTCACTCTTCCATATTTAATGTTATATCTGTAAAGTGTTAATTATATTAGGCATCAAAAGTAAACATCAATATTTTTGACATATGTGAGTGTTGTTTATATATACATAATTATTTTGTCTGTGTGTATGTCATTAAATTCCTTGAAAACGGTTGGAATGATTTTGACGAAATTTTTTATGTGGGTCTATAGTCCTTCCAATAAATGCAACAGTCGACTGGCAAGGTTATGGCCTCTATATTATGGAATACGCATCTAATAATTTTCATTGACTACCTTGAAAAAGGAAAGACCATCTATAACGACTATTACATAGCGTTATTGGGCTGTCTGAAAGATGAAATCGCCGAAAAACGGCCGTATTTGAAAAAAAAGAAAGTACTGCTTCACCAAGACAATGCACCGTGTTACAAGAAAGTGTAAACGATAGCAAAAATCCATTAATTGTGTTTCGAATTGTTTCCTCACCCACCGTATTCTCCAGACCTGGCCCCCCAGCGACTATTTCCTGTTCTCAGATCTCAAAAGAATGCTCGCCGGGGTGAAATTTTCGTCGAATGAAGAGATGATCGCCGAAACTGAAGCCTATTTTGAAGCAAAGGACAAATCGTACTACAAAAGTTGTATCGAAAAGTTGGAGGGTCGTTATAATCAGTGTATCACGCTTGAAGGGGCTTTTCAATTGACCTATTACAACGGTTGCAAAATAAAGTGTTGCATGCCATTGTCCATGCTCCATACTATGTTCGAATGAAGTGATACAACGTGATATTCTTCTAGAACCAATAACGAGTGTAATTCAACGTGTTTGTGTGAAGTACTGCGAAAGAGGGTCAGTGCATTCCAAAGTACTCACTAAGCAGCTAAATATGCGAAGTGACAGTGAAGTGAGTAGACTAAAACGACTGACACCACCCGATCTGTTTATTGGACATATATAAACTTTAGAATAAGCTTTATAATAAGACTAATTAATTAAAATAGTATTTTATACGACAGATCACTTAATGAAGTCATCAATATTTTTGACATATGTGAGTGTTGTTTACATATACATAATTATTTTGTCTGTGTGTATGTCATTAAATTCCTTGTAAACGGTTGGAATAATTTTGACGAAATTTTTTATATGGGTCTATAGTCCTTCCAATAAATGCAACAGTCGACTGGCAAGGTTATGGCGTCTGTATTATGGAATATGCATCTAATAATTTTCATTGACTACCTTGAAAAAGGAAAGACCATCTATAACGACTATTACATAGCGTTATTGGACCGTTTGAAAGATGAAATCGCCGAAAAATGGCCGTATTTGAAGAAAAAGAAAGTGCTGCTTCACCAAGACAATGCACCGTGTAACAAGTCAGTATAAACGATAGCAAAAATCCATTAATTGTGTTTCGAATTGCTTCCTCACCCACCGTATTCTCAGATCTCAAAAGAATGCTCGCCGGGGTGAAATTTTCGTCGAATGAAGAGATGATCGCCTAAACTGAGGCCTATTTTGAAGCAAAGGACAAATCGTACTACAAAAGTTGTATCGAAAAGTTGGAGGGTCGTTATAATCAGTGTATCACGCTTGAAGGGACTTTTCAATTGACCTGTTACAACGGTTGCAAAATAAAGTGTTGCATGCCATTGTCCATGGTCCATACTATGTTCGAATGAAGTGATACAACGTAATATTCCTCTAGAACAAATAACGAGTGTAATTCAACGTGTTTGTGTGAAGTACTGCGAAAGAGTGTCAGTGCATTCCAATGTACTCACTAAGCAGCTAAAGATGCGAAGTGACAGTGAAGTGCGTAGACTAAAACGACTGACACTACCCGATCTGTTTATTGGACATATATAAACTTTAGAATAAGCTTTATAATAAGATTAATTAATTAAAATAGTATTTTATACGACAGATCACTTAATGAAGTCATCAATATTTTTGACATATGTGAGTGTTGTTTATATATACATAATTATTTTGTCCGTGTGTATGTCATTAAATTCCTTGTAAACGGTTGGAATAATTTTGACGAAATTTTTTATATGGGTCTATAGTCCTTCCAATAAATGCAACAGTCGACTGGCAAGGTTATGGCGTCTGTATTATGGAATATGCATCTAATAATTTTCATTGACTACCTTGAAAAAGGAAAGACCATCTATAACGACTATTACATAGCGTTATTGGACCGTTTGAAAGATGAAATCGCCGAAAAATGGCCGTATTTGAAGAAAAAGAAAGTGCTGCTTCACCAAGACAATGCACCGTGTAACAAGTCAGTATAAACGATAGCAAAAATCCATTAATTGTGTTTCGAATTGCTTCCTCACCCACCGTATTCTCCAGATCTGGCCCCCAGCGACTATTTCCTGTTCTCAGATCTCAAAAGAATGCTCGCCGGGGTGAAATTTTCGTCGAATGAAGAGATGATCGCCTAAACTGAGGCCTATTTTGAAGCAAAGGACAAATCGTACTACAAAAGTTGTATCGAAAAGTTGGAGGGTCGTTATAATCAGTGTATCACGCTTGAAGGGACTTTTCAATTGACCTGTTACAACGGTTGCAAAATAAAGTGTTGCATGCCATTGTCCATGGTCCATACTATGTTCGAATGAAGTGATACAACGTAATATTCCTCTAGAACAAATAACGAGTGTAATTCAACGTGTTTGTGTGAAGTACTGCGAAAGAGTGTCAGTGCATTCCAATGTACTCACTAAGCAGCTAAAGATGCGAAGTGACAGTGAAGTGCGTAGACTAAAACGACTGACACTACCCGATCACTTAATGAAGTCATCAATATTTTTGACATATGTGAGTGTTGTTTATATATACATAATTATTTTGTCCGTGTGTATGTCATTAAATTCCTTGTAAACGGTTGGAATGATTTTGACGAAATTTTTTATGTGGGTCTATAGTCCTTCCAATAAATGCAACAGTCGACTGGCAAGGTTATGGCGTCTGTATTTTGGAATACGCATCTAATAATTTTCATTGACTACCTTGAAAAAGGAAAGACCATCTATAACGACTATTACATAGCGTTATTGGACCGTTTGAAAGATGAAATCGCCGAAAAACAGCCGTATTTGAAGAAAGAGAAAGTGCTGCTTCACCAAGACAATGCACCGTGTTACAAGTCAGTGTAAACGATAGCAAAAACCCATTAATTGTGTTTCGAATTGCTTCCTCACCCACCGTATTCTCCAGATCTGGCCCCCAGCGACTATTTCCTGTTCTCAGATCTCAAAAGAATGCTCGCCGGGGTGAAATTTTCGTCGAATGAAGAGATGATCGCCGAAACTGAGGCCTCTTTTGAAGCAAAGGACAAATCGTACTACAATAGTTGTATCGAAAAGTTGGAGGGTCGTTATAATCAGTGTATCACGCTTGAAGGGACTTTTCAATTGACCTGTTACAACGGTTGCAAAATAAAGTGTTGCATGCCATTGTCCATGCTCCATACTATGTTCGAATGAAGTGATACAATGTAATATTCCTCTAGAACCAATTACGAGTGTAATTCAACGTGTTTGTGTGAAGTACTGCGAAAGAGTGTCAGTGCATTGCAATGTACTCTATAAGCAGCTAAATATGTGAAGTGACAGTGAAGTGCGTAGACTAAAACGACTGACACCACCCGATCACTTAATGAAGTCATCAATATTTTTGACATATGTGAGTGTTGTTTATATATACATAATTATTTTGTCTGTGTGTATGTCATTAAATTCCTTGTAAACGGTTGGAATGATTTTGACGAAATATATTATGTGGGTTTATAGTCCTTCCAATAAAACAGCCAATGCAAAATCATGAAAATTTATAATGCAATGTTGCCACGTAAATTTAAGTTTCGTTTATTTCGACTCGGACCAAAATATACTAATGTAACTAAAATAATGAAACAAAAATAAAATATAATTTAATTTAACATTACAATATGATGGTCTAATGCACTGCATGCTAATGACTTGCATTCGTAGTTTTATTGGAAGGATTATATGTGGATTCGTATGGATTCCACATGTGGAACCTGATAGATGGCGCTGTGATAGGGTTCCGGAATTTTTTCTATCTCTTCTATATTTTTCGTTTAAAAGAACAACAAAATCACTAATTGGAGGTTATTATGATCATATTTGTTTTATTGTCAAAATTAATTATTTCATCCAAATGAAAAGCCATTCTATAAGGTTGGGAGAAAGTATTTTCGGTTTTCTTAATAGATGCCTTTAATGTCGCCTAACTTTAGTAATAATTAGTCAATAAAGCCATAATATAGCGCGTTCTAAAGGTAACAGTCACCACAGAACATCTTGGATATAAAATAGTGTCCTCTGTTCACTAGATCAAAAGTTATTGCGATTTGAATATGGGAAAAAAAGGTTCCTCAACAAAATTATGAATTTAAAAAAATCCCTCAAAATAAATTCATCGAAACTTACTTTATGGTGTTGTTAAACAGCACAGTTTCTTGAGGTACCACCCCAATAATGGCTCTCAGGGACTCTTGGGTAATTTGCGTCTTCACGTCATACCCATCAACCAATATAGAACCCCCCTCCACATCGTAGAACCTGAAGAGCAGTTTCATGACGGTACTTTTACCACTGCCAGAGGGTCCAACCTACAAAAATTCGTCTATTATACTGTGGAGATTATGATAATCGTCATCATCATCTTACCAGAGCAACTGTTTTGCCTGCTGGCACCGAAAAACTAATGTTTTTCAAGATGATCTTCTCTGGGGTGTATCTGAACGTGACGTCTTTGAATTCGATAGTACCGCCCTTGGGAACTAAAGATGTGGCGTCTGGAGCATCAACTACTTCTTGTTCTTGTCTAAGAAGATCGAACATGTTCTCCATATCCACAAAATTGTTTTGAATTTGTCTGAAACGCGTCGAAGAATATTAAAAAATAGTTTGCATGAATGTAGCTGAATTTCATTGATCAGGAATCAGATCTACTTCATCAGCGCGTAAGTGGTTGTGAGTTTGTTGACATAGACCTTTAACTTCAAATAACTCCGCAAAAATAAATCAACTGATTTTATATAATCAATATTAATATATTTTATCTTTTGAGAACCTTGTGCATAAACCTTTCAGTAAAGTTGGACATCTATCGTCCACAATCGCCATTTCTGAGTCAAATTATCATCATTTGTGAATTTTTAAATCAAAAGCTTCAATATGAACATTTCCACCTAAATTGCAACCGCTACTCTTAAAAACATATTATGAAGCCAATGCTTGTAAAGAAGATGTTCAGGTCGAAGATCAGAATAGCGATGTCAGAAGATTGGTAAAAATTCAGAAAAGAATTGAAGAGTTTATTTCAGTCTAGAGTTATCTAGTCCAGAAATTTGAAAAGGTCGTTTTTTTTTATATTTTCATAGTTTAACTTAAGGGAATAAAGGAATGGGTCTTCTTAAGACGAATGTTCACGCCAAATTTCAAGTGAATGGGTTCAACACAATGCAATATCATACAAATCGCCCCGAAAAAAGTATTTTTCGAAAAAAATAAGTTTAAAGTTTCGTCTATGAATGCCTATTCGTTTTATTAAAACAGCTATAGCGCTGATTGATTAAAAATGATGATGATTTAAAATATCCTTTTAAGGATATATTCCTAAAGCTGAATCCTTTATGGAGATATCAAACAAAGTAAAAAAAGAATTGAAACTATCCCTTAGAGTGTATTTTGAGTATAATTTGCCGGATATAGAATATGACAATTCGACGATTCAATTAGTCGCGCCGAAACATTAATCGAAAGAAATCATCAGAGTTATAAAACGTACTAACTTTATCAATGCATTATTGTGACTAAAACATATCCCAGGCCTTTGGAATGTGGTTGATGTTATCTTGATCCCAAAACCTGGAAAAACGCATAGAGCTATATCACCGCCACCAGTAATACTTAAGGTATTTGAAAAACTCCTGGTGAAAAGCATACAACCCATTATAGACAGTAAAAAAACCCATACCTACATATAACTTTGGGTTGCTAACAAATATTCGACAATTGACCAGGTGCATAGAATAAAAGATGAAATTGAAAAAGCCTATGTAGTTAAAAATGTATGTTCAAGTATATTCTGAGATGTAGCACAAATCTTTGATGACGGCTTTGTTCATAAGTTACAGAAAGTGTTACCAAAACAACACACTGAGCTATTGACATCTTGCATTACAGCCAGAATGTTTAGAACCAAACAAAAGGAAGACTAATCTACGATAAAAGAAGCTAAGGCAGGTATACCACAAGGAAGTGAATTAGGGCTAATTCTTTACGTACTTTACCTACAACACATGTGATATACCACAAATGGAAATACATTTGCTGCAAAATTACAACAGACAAGTAACAATAGAGATAATTGGATCCAAATAAAAAAAATTAAATAAAGTAAACGTGTGCATGTACAATGCTAATGCTAAACAATAAATAATACTATCATTCCATATAGCAACAACGCTGCATCTAGTAATAAATGCTGATACAAAACTTCGTTGGAAAGAACTCACAAAAAGAAAAGGAAAGAGGAGTTAAAATATAGTAAAATCTATTGGTTAACTGGAAGAAAATCACCATTATAGGTACATATGAATACATTGCTATTACACAAGCAAGTATTGAAACCTAACAGGTCAATTGAAGAGTCCCCGGCCTGACACATAGATGGCGCTACTAGAATTAAATCCATATGTTTTTCTAGTTATGAGTATAAATTTAACAGCTGTCGAGTTTGTTATAGTATTTTGAGTGAAGCAATTTTTGTTATTGTGAAAAAAATTGATAAAAAGGAATTTCGCGTGTTGATAAAATATTGCTTTTTTAAGGGAAAAAATACAGTTGAAGCAAAAACTTGGCTTGATGTCGAGTTTCTGGACACTATCCTAAGAAAATCAGCCGTCAAAAATTGGTATGCTAAGTTTAGACGTGGTGAAATGAGCACCGATGATGGTGAACCTAGTGGGCGCCCAAAAGAGGTTGTTACAGACGAAAGCATTAAACAAATCCACAAAATGATTTTGAATGACCGTAAATTGAAACTGAATGAAATATCAGACACTCTAAAGGTATCAACTGAACGTGTACATCATATCATTCACAAATATTTGGGTATGAGAAAGCTCTGTGCAAAGTGGGTGCCACGCGAGCTCACTTTTGACCAAAAACAACGATGAATTGATAATTTGGAGCAGTGTTTGAAGATGATCAAGCGTAATAAACCCGAGTTTTTGCGTCGATATGTGACAATGGATAAAACATGGCTCCATCATTTCACTCCGAAGTCCAATCGACAGTCATCTGAGTGAACTGTATACGCTGAGCCCTGTTTAAAGCGCGGGAAAATGCAACAGTCCACTGCCAAGGTTATGGCGTCTGTATTTTGGGATACGTATGGAATAATTTTCATTGACTACCTTGAAAAAGGAAAGACCATCAATAACGACTATTACATAGAGTTGTTGGACCATTTGTAAGACGAAATCGCCGAAAAACGGCCGTATTTGAAGAAAAAGAAAGTGCTGCTTCACCAAGATTGCTTCCTTACCTACCGTATTCTCCACATCTGGCCCACAGCGACTATTTCCTGTTCTCAGATCTCAAAGAATGCTCGCTGGGGTGAAATTTTCATCAAAAGAAGAGATGATCGCCGAAACTGAGGCCTATTTTGAAGCAAAGGACAAATCGTATTACAAAAATTGTATCGAAAAGTTGGAGGGTCGCTATAATCAGTATATCACGCTTGAAGGGACTTTTCAATTGACCTGTTACAACGGTTACAAAATAAAGTGTTGCATGCCATTGTCCATGCTCTATACTATGTTCGAATGAAGTGATACAACGTGATATTCCTCTAGAACCAATAACGAGTGTAATTCAACGTGTTTGTGTGAAGTACTGCGAAAGAGTGTCAGTGCATTGCAATGTACTCTATAAGCAGCTAAATATGTGAAGTGACAGTGAAGTGCGTAGACTAAAACGACTGACACCACCCGATCTGTTTATTGGACATATATAAACTTTAGAATAAGCTTTATAATAAGACTAATTAATTAAAATAGTATTTTATACGACAGATCACTTAATGAAGTCATTTTCTATATGCCGTGAATATATAATAAAAACATAAATACTTATTGCAAATACTATTTTAGTATAAGGGTAATAAAAAATAAAATTGAAACAACCAAAATTACCTATCAAAATACTCGATTAATTAATTATTAATTATTTTCTTTAACTTACCTATATTGCATTCCGAACATATTTAATGGAGAATACAATTGCACAATATAAGAAGCAAACAAGACGTAATCACCCACTTTTAAGTCTCCACCTTCGACTACATGATAGGCGCACAACAAACTGCCCGCCAACAAACCCAAATTGGCGATCATATTTTGAGCAGAACTCATCATATTCATGGTTACAGTAGATTTCCATTCTTCAACCTAAAATAAAGCTTATGTTAAGAACGCACCCGAAAAAATACTGGCAAGCATCTAATCTACTTTGTACTAATGTGAAGGAGTTAAAGGCTGTGTCACATTTTATAATATGAACTGTTGTTGTGAAGGTTTGGAGACTAAGACTTATCCCATTGGCTAATTAGACCAAGGAAATATATAAAAACAATATTGTATTTTTATTTACCTAAAGCAAAGACTTCAACAAGGACAACTTAGTTTATTTGATAACAATCGATCAAGGAAGTAACGTTTGCTCGTGTTATCTTGTATGTAAAAAGAATTGTTTGTTGATAAAAAAAACAACTCGTGACAAGAAGTTACTCATATAGTTCAAAGAAGAATCTTTGATAAACTCAGTAAATTAAAGTTCAAATAGTTTCAATATACAGCTTATTGTCCAGATCTAGCACTCTGCGACATATTGCTTCTCATATTTTTTACCTTTTCCTGAATTATAGCAGAAATGTCAAGAAAACTCGCGTATTGACATCTGATACTTTAATTTAAAAATAATTCTTCAAAAATAATGGAAGTTTGGCAGTCACATTCTGAACATTTCGTACAAAATATAGTGTTGGATATATAAATAATTGGGTGGGTGCGCCTACAGCTGACGTCCTTTGACGATGTATATATGGTTGCATTGCCGATTAGTAGTTTCCTGTAAATTATAATAAAGGCTACGGCGCATGCTCGTACTAATGCCATCCGGACAGGATGAAGATCCCGCCATCTTGATTCATTCTGTGTCGGGGCTTTGACCGATATGTTTGTCGAAATAAATATAGGGTGACTCAGTTGAATCCAGTGTTTTAATTGCCCAAACACCTTCACCAAATCGATTCTACAAAATTGGTTCTAACAATAGTTAAAACAGATAATGCACGTCATTAAAATGTATGACATCAACACGTCTTAATTTTGCCGCATAAAATTTGACTTTTAGTTTACAGCGTTTGCCAGTTTATGATTTCTAATTGTTATTATGGCAAATCGAATTTTATAGACTGAATCATTTTCTTGAGTTGTTCTAAGAGTTGATGCGGCAACATTGCAATATTTCTACGTCACAAATATCCATGACGCATTACTAAAAACTTCGAATAGACTAATGTCCTTTATGTGACCGTCAAAAATCACAGCTCGTCGATCATAGTAAGTGAGAGGCATTCAAAATTCAATGGATATATTGAATTAGATTATTTTTTCCAACTAAAAAGGAAAAGTCTTCTACGAAAAAAAAATTGAAATAAGGATTTTGACAGGGATAGAATTTAATTTTGTTTGTTGAAGAATATAATCGAAGATAATGAAAGATCAGACAATGTGTCCAGTTAATATGTTAAGTTTGAGGTGTGTATAATTACTGAATGATTTTAAAGATAAATGGATATTTGTGGACTAGACCCAAGAAAGACGCCACCTAAAGAAGTACACCTAGAACTCTACTTTATGGGTGGTGTGGTGTGATAGAAGTATAACTTTGATAAATAAATTATATTTGTTATCTTACATATAGTTTTGTTTTCTGTTTTTCTTCTTTCAAAAGTAATCATATAAATGTTAACGGAAAAATGTTAACTTGAGTTTGAAGGAAAATGTTCGATTAATCTGTGAATTTATGATAATTGATTATATTTATATTATATTCTTCAAATATACGTATAATTTACAAGAACTGGCAACGACGCCTGCCGGGCGTTTCAAGAATTAGACTCTTGTTAGATCGGTCACATATCCTGACTCATCAGACAGCATTGTATCTGTTTTTAACTAAGAGAAAATGGGAAGGAAAGGTTCTCTTCGGGTTTAATACGTATTTCATATTTTTACAAATTGTGTTTTGCAATATATTCGACGTCATCTATAACGCGCATTAGCTGTTTTATTGGACGGGATCAATTTTTTATTCATTCAAATCGTCTGTTAATTTTGGGAAACCCTTTATAATTGCGCCCTTAACAGTAGCGGGTATCAATTAAAATTAGTTGTTTTTCTTGATTTTTTTTTCCATTTTAAATGATTTAATTTTAGCGAAGTACAATATTGCAATATATATTCCGTTGATCCAATATATACGTCACTGGGTTCCTATACGTATCTTGTTTTTTATTTTCCATTGGTTCTATTATTAGAACGACATCTGTTATTTGTATTTAGCCTTTAAAAATCCAAACAGAACATCGATGTCGAAACGTCGTAATAAATCTAAATATCAAGTTTGGAAATATTAAACGAGTAACCTTGCTGGGTTAACGTAACATAATAAAACACGAAGGAATCTTGTGATATAACCTCTAAATCCTGTGTTAAATACCTTACTGAGGTGCCGTTAATCCCAGTAAAAATAACCTAACATTCTCTGTTATTAATCTCTGTGCGATATTACAATGTTTTATACGATTTGTCACATCTAGGTACGTCTACGATATGTATAAATTTAAGAGCGCTATTGAAATGCTTTCGACAAATTGTACTCTTTCGGATGGAACAATGATTCTCACTGTTAAACCATAGTAAGATGTTGATTCCTAAAATAACATAATGTTAACCGCCCGAGATATGTTAATATTAGTAATCATTATCTTACCACTATGAAGAAAAGATCATTAGCAGCGTATAGCCGGCGGAGTAAAGGATGATTGCTTACCTGGTAATTGACGATGGCCTCTTTGAACGACTCCACCTCGTAATTCTCGGCTCCGTAATATTTAACCGTTTCGAAATTCAACAGGGAATCGACACTTTTGGCTCTGGTCGCGTTATCGGCCAGATTCATGCGTCTTCGAAATTTCGATCTCCATTCGGTAATCAGTACCGTAAACACTAAATAATGTTTAATTATTATATAGAAAGACTCTCCGATACGTTGCCGCCTTACCTATATAGAAAATCATGGTAACTCCGATTATTAGGCCGAATATATAATTGAAGACTGTGAAGAAATAGATAATAGCGATTAATAGATCCGCGATGGTGGGTCCCAGAGAGAAGACGATGGTTTGCAGGAGGCTGTTGATACTCTCCGTTCCTCTGTCCATGATACGTAGGACTTCTCCCGTTTTCCGGTTCAAATGCCATCTTAGTGAAAGACTATGTAAGTGTTTGAACAGTTGTACCTACAGAAAAAAAAATTTTTAATGGTCATTCAATAATTCTCTTGATATTCGATTCAATAACTTTGCTGTTCAATAAAGTATGAACAAGATGGGGATAATATCCAAAGAAAATTTAGAGTTTCTCATTTTCAAGGAACATTCTCAACACTATTTTGGCTAAATTTAGTACCCCCTAGTAGTACCCTTGGGTCACTCCTGTATCTCCTTTAAACTGCTGATATCCTAACAACAAAAGAAACAGTATTTGGAACATTTGCTAACTGTAGTAACTGTAGAAAAAGTATAAGAGATAGTCAACAGGCTTGATAAATGAACTAAAGACTGAAATGAATGTTAATTTTGTGCTGAAGAGAAAAGCCCAAAAAGGATGTCCAATTTCTCCAACAGAATGAGCGAAATACCTCGACATCCTTCTTGATGCCTACCATCAAATTGGAAACATCACTTTAGTCAAAAAGCTGAACAGGTTAGAGTCAAAATTAAATTACTGCTTAGTCGAAAAATACTCACAACTTGACTTGAAATTAAGGAGATTGATCTATCATTAAATAGCGATGCCTATTTGAACCTATGTGGTCTAAGTATGGGAGTATGTAACATCACTGATGCTCCACGTATTCCCCTTACTCAAGATAAACTTAAAAAGTTTTCAAGGAAATGGAAAAATTAGTAACAAAGCAACCAAGGTCATCAAGAAAGTCAACTGAACGCTTTTCAGCCACAAGCAACATCTTGTTTACAATTTGATAAAGTTTATTTTCCTCTTAGGGAATACGTAAATAAGAAGAACTGCAAGTACGAATGCAACGAACGAATCCAAAATTCAAGATCTTGCCCGAACTGTAAAACTTTTATGGCTGTAACCAAATAGGACCAGCAGACCAAACACACGTTCACGATTTTGTGAAATTTTCTCTAGCATGTTGATCTCCAAGAGAGATGACATAACTAGGTATAAAACCTATTGTCAAAACTTGATAATTGAGGAAGAACGATTATATTTTCGGAAATGATAATAATTTGGATATGTCCCTTGAGCTCAGATTAAAAAGCGTATAAGCAACTCGTCGAATAAATGGAATTATCCACATTTCTTTAACTATTTTTGAAATTCATTCGAGCAATAAAATAACAACATTAGAACCTAAAAAGAATGTTTGAAAATACGAATTATTTTCGAAGTTACGACTATTTTCATGACGTGTTATCTCTTAACGTCTGAGTCGCTTCCATAAGCCCCTTATACCCCTATATACTTCACTCAAATATATTTAATTTATTAATTTGGACTCTTGTTTCGAAGTATCAAGTGTACCGCAAAGTCATCACCGGTTTTTTGTTCGGAAAAACTACATCATTTTCAAGAAAATGGAAAAATATATTTATTTATTTATAATATTGGCCATTTGATTCTATACATCTTACCTATCTTTCAGGAAATTTATGGATGCCATGCCAAAAAAACTGTTTGTGGTGCTCTACAAGCGTGTGTTCCATTGATGGATAAAGTTAATAGTCCGACGGGGCCAGGTTTGGAGAGTACGGCGTATGCGATAATATGTCCCCTCCGAGTGCTTTCAATGCTTTCTAGGTTTTGCTTTATGAGCTTGTTATCGCACTTGAGCTGTTAAATCACTTCACCGTAGGCCTTCGGGCCCATTCTCGATGTTTTTCGATCAAAACTTGGTTCAAATTAATCATTTGTTGTCGGTAGCGATCATTTTTAACTATTTCGACAGGTTTCAACAGTTCGCAATACTTCACGTTACACTAATCCCACCAAATATAGAGCATTGTCTTGCGACCAAAACGATTGGGCACAGAATCAGATGATAACTATGATTTTTTTACGCTTTTTTGGTTTTAAAAATAGATCCGTTTCTCATCATCCGTCACTATTCAATGCAGCAATAACCTCCAATCATACATTTGCCTGTGATTCAATTGATGTGGGACCCATCTTCCCATGTTTTGGATTTTCGCCATTACGCACAATCGGTCACTAATCGTTTCTTGGGTAACATTTAAAGCTTCTGATAATTGTTTATAAGTTTGGGTTGATTATTCATCCAATAACTTTTGCAGTTCGCATCTTCAAACATTTTCGGTTTACCAGAACATTCTTTGTCGTGCACATCGAAATCACCACTTTGGAATTTTCGAAACCACACCTCACATGTTCTTAAGGTGTTACTTTCGAAAATATAACATGTATAGCTTTTAAGCTTGATGGTATAACCCTCCATCCAAAAATAAACCAAAAAATGTAATTTAAAATTTAAACAAAAGACATATTTTAAAATTAATATGTCTTTTAAGTGTATTGAATGAAGATCTTATTAGATTAATTATTAATTATCAGACAATTAAAATATTTATTGTTATAAACCATTTAAAATGTATGTAGTATGGGAATATGTACATATCAACATTCCAAGACACTCAAAATCTGTATGTATAATTGGTTACATAAGCTACTGATACTTGTTATTGAAATGTTTATCAATTGATAAATACATAAATTAGAATATTACGTATGCCTTCATACATATTAATCAGTTAAGTGATGGAAATCAAGGATTTCTAAAAATCGGAGGTATTTTAATATAGTTAATCTTTCGAAAATGGTCTGTATTCTAATTAAATTTAAACCGCATCAAACCGTAATTATCTAACATTTATCGTTATTATTGCTACAAGCTACCGTAAAATTGTTATCGAGAGCCTTGTTTAGTTGTCGAAATAGTTGACGTTAACATAGCAGAGATCCGCGGTGATATTAACATTTTTTAAAAATAAAATATGTGTATTCAAAACAAGTATGCTGTTGCTAAATATTGACCGAAATTTATCGACATTTTACTGGGAATGAACTTGACGTTTCGCTGCCAACGTTTAAATTAGTGTCAGAGGTTTAGGACGTTTACCTCTTTGGTTTCATGTTGCAACGCGTGATGGTTAATCTAGCGACAAGCAACAACAAATGATAACTCCATTGTTGAGACAATAACATTGGGACACTAAATAAAAAAATAATAATGATGATTTGGCCGAATTTATGTGTTTATAAAAAAATAGTTATGACCTGTTAACCATAGTTAGACCATACCATGGTAAAACACATTTTTTTAACAAAATTAGTTTTTTTATTCAACATATTTCACTTCAACGGTGATACACTGATTATAGCGACCCTTCAACTTTTCGATACCATTTTTGTAGTACGATTTGCCCTTTGCTTCAAAATAGGCCTCAGTTTCGGCGATCACTTCTTCATTCGACGAAAATTTCTTCCCAGCGAGCATTCTGTTGAGATCTGAGAACAGGAAATAGTCGCTGGGGGTCAGATCTTGATGGTCCTTCCTTTTCAAGGTAGTCAATGAAAATTATTCCCTGTGCATTCCAATCTACAGACGCCATAACCTTGCCAGCCGACTGTTGCGTTTTCCCACGCTTTAGAGTGGATTAATCGTATGCAGTCCTCTCAGATGACTGCCGATTGGACTTCGGAGTGAAATGATAGAGCCATGTTTCATCCATTGTCACATATCGACGCAAAAACTCGGGTTTATTACGCTTGATGATCTTCAATCACTGCTCCTAATCATCAACTCGTCGTTGTTTTTGGACAAAAGTGAACTCGCGTGGCACCCACTTTGCACAGAGCTTTCTCATACCCAAATATTCGTGAATGATATGATGTACACGTTCAGTTGATATCTTTAGAGTGTCTGATACTTCATTCAATTTCAATTTACGGTAATTCAAAATCATTTTGAGGATTTTTTAAATGTTTTCGTCGGTAACAGCCTCTTTTGCGCGTCCACTGCATTCACCCTCTTCGGCTCATTTCACCACGTCTAAACTTAGCATACCAATCCTTGATGGTTGATTTTCCTGGGGCAATGTCCAGGAAAACCAGTGCCCCAGTGCAGGGGAAACTCGGCAAGGCATTAATTTTTTCCTTTCAAAAAGCAATATTTTATCAACACGCAAAATTCCTTTTTATCCATTTTCTTTTTTTTTATTTTTCACAATAACAACAGTTGTTTCACTCAAAATGCTATAATTCACAAACTAATGATCCGACAGCTGTCAGATTTATACACGCATCTTTTGAGGGTTAAGGCTAACTAAAAAACATATGGATTTAATTCTAGTAGCGCCATCTAAATGGCTTCATGGACATGGCAATTTGAAATGGCTAAATGGTTTGGAAGAAATCCATGAATTGGGCTTCAAATTGCTTCCTCGTTCACCATATTCTCCAGATATGGCCCCCAGCGACTATTTCCTGTTCTCTGGTCTCAAAAGAATGCTCGCTAGGAAGAAATTTTCGTCGAGTGAAGACCGTGGTGATCGATCGAAGCTGAGGCCTATTTTCAAGCAAAGGACAAATCGTACTACAAAAATGGTATCGAAAAGTAGGAGGGTCACTATAATCGGTGTATCACCCTTGAAGGGAATTATGTTGAATAAAAAACTTATTTTGCAAAAAAATTTGTTCAAACTATTTTATTGTTTTCTCATTAATTTATTTATGTGTACAATAATTTTCTGCATTGTTGGTAATTAAAAACAAGGCAAGGAATCATTTGAAAGAAAATGATGATTTGCGTATAGTAAGAATATTAGTCCTAGGATAGCCGGACTCGTACAAAAGATGTAAGCTCAGAAATCACGTTAATACTAAATTTAGAGAAGTTTATCCTAAAAATATTATATTATTATTATTTCTTTTTATATATTTCCTATTAAGTTATAAATTAATTAGATATAATTTCAGATTGATTACATAGTGGTCCTTGGTAACAAGAATAATATAAAAGTGGCCCCTGACCAAGAAAAGGTTGCGCATCCCTGCCCTAGAGAGTTTTACTGATCAAGATTTTTTTGTACGAGATGAACAGAATTCGCTGAAATGTTCACCGGTTTTTACCTAATACAGTAATTTCGTATACCTGTAAGTCATCTACATATTAAATTTCATTTAAATTCAACGAATAACGTTCGGAAAAACTTTTCATCGAGCCAATGTATAATTTTCCACAACCTCTTAAAATAAATTATCAAAAAAAACTGCTATTTTTTTTACATCTAAACATGGCTAATATCATGCAACTACAAGTTAAATACAATAAATACGACCTTGTCGTAATGTTCTCCCTCATTTGAAGTATATGACCTATTTACCCAATCAGAAAGTTCACAGTTGGTCATCGGTTTGTCGTAACTTATTTACACCCAATACGGAGAAGTTTCCATTTTTAAAAAATCTATATTTTAAAGATATTTGATATTGTGCCAGATAAATTAACACGATTAACATAACTAATTAATGATTCAATGTTAATTAATAACAAGGAAATGTAAAAATTGGAATTAACAAAAATTCGTAAAACTCTGGAAGTAGTTAATAGATTGACTTGACGTTTTTACATAACATGGCATTTTAATAGCAAAGTGTTTTCTTTTACACGTCGTAAATTAATTATTGTTTTATTTTGAACAAAATTTTTTTGACTTAATATGTGTTTTCTGGGTTAATCTATGTTCCCTAGAATAGTTTTATTTACTTCCTTAATTATTTATGTTAGACTAAACAACAGCAAAACGTTGTTGGATTTAAATTGCAAATACATCAACGCATTGTCTAATTGTGTACCGGAAAATCATTACCGGTTGTTCTAACAGATTTATAACTCCTTGAAAATGTCAAGTTTCGTGCCCGAAAACGTGCATTAGCGGCACACATTACATTTCTTATTTAAATGTGCAAGACGTTCTGGTAGGCCGAAAAAGTTTAAAGATGGGAAACTGCCAGAGTTATTGGATGAAGATTGGAAACTCATTGTCAGAAGGCTTAAATGTGGCCCAAGAAACGATTAGCGACCGACTAGGAGTAATGGGGAAAATCCAAGAGATGAGAAGATGGGCGTCACATTAATTGAATGATAGAAAATCGTCTGTGAAATGCTTCTTCAAAAGTATGATCGGAAGTCATTTCTGCGGAAGTCACCTGGCGAAGGATCGCAAAACAATGCTCTGTGTTTGATGGGACCAGTGTAGCGGGACTCAATAGTGATCGCTATCGACAACAAATGATCAATTTGAATCATGTATTGATCGAAAAACGTCTAGAATAGGCCCAAAGACACGGTAAAATGAGTTTACAGCATGATAACGCGCCGTCTCATAGAGCAAAATCTGTCAAAGAAACGTTGAAAGAACTTGGATGGTACACATTGTCGCACCTGTCGTACTTTCCAGACCGATGGCCTCCATAAATTGCCTGAAAGATTGGCAAGATATATAGATTCAAATGGCCAATATATTGATTAATTTTTTTTAATTCTCTTGAAAATTATGTAGTTTTTTCCGAAAAAACTCACAGCCTGAACTGGCAAAACATCTACCGGCGATCATACGACAAGGTTTAATTCACCAACAATCAACGAAGAGACTATTGTAATTGTCGGAAATGTATTAGGAAGTTCGCTGGGTCATATAGACTATATAATAAGAACATATTATTGAAAGG
This sequence comes from Rhynchophorus ferrugineus, assembly GCF_030347505.1. Taxonomy (NCBI): domain Eukaryota; kingdom Metazoa; phylum Arthropoda; class Insecta; order Coleoptera; family Curculionidae; genus Rhynchophorus; species Rhynchophorus ferrugineus. Next base: position 1,349,186 of record NW_027472582.1, on the reverse strand, counting down.
TTAAACTTTGAAAATATAGACTACTCTTAGAATACTCCACTAATGTTACGGTTTTGCCTGCAAAATTGTTTTGGACAGAACAGGAAATATTGTTTGACCGTCCCCATAAAATGCTGCAAATTATTTTCAATACCTAACCGATTACCCATGTAACGCCAATTATTATACGATAAAAAAAGTCCCTATCAAATATTACTATCTATTTCAATTTCCTGTTGAATGAGGCAAGCGCCTCTCTCAACCACAATAAACACTCGAGCGTTTTGTTTGTTTTTGTCTTCAACGAATCCATTGTTATAAAACAATTGAATAATTCAGAATTGTGTACTTAAGATTCACGATCGTACGACAAAGTCTATTACAATGACGCAGTTTTTATTTAAATGATAGTAAATCAAACAAAGATTAAGTTTACCTGGACTTCTTTGGTGGTGTATTGCTGTACCCGAATCCACAAGAACGATCTGAAGTTATTTAAGAATCCCATACCGCCACCTCCGCCGCCCTGCAGGAACCTCAGGGTAACGTAGATCACGATGTAGTCCCATCGGAATGTCAGGGCTTCGTTAGTGACAGGAGTCAATGAATCGACTGTAAATAACAAGAAAAAATCAAGTATCAGTAGTGTTCTAAGGTCGAAATTGAAAAGATCTGTTCAAATTCCACTCCCAACATTGTTTGGTTCTTAGTATTAACCAGTTTTGTAGATATATAATGGATATATAACATTTCAAAGATATTTACTGAAGAGTTTTCGCTAGTATCTTTTGAATACAGTTTAAATCATTGTCATCGATTCATAAATGGCAACATTTTCACCGATATTCAACGCAGTTATTAAAAACATTTTTCCAATTTTTCCCAATCTCTTTAGACAATCGAAATATGACTTTTAATAGAAGACAAACGCAAATTTCCGCAGAGAGACTAAAATAATAAATGAACCAAAGTCAAAAGTGGTGGAACAATCACTAAATATTAATTTTTGAATGTCTGAATGAAGCTTCAAATGTCAAGAAGCAAAAATAAAGAAAGAAACAAAAAGAAACCAACCAAAAATTAGAAGTTTAAAAGTGTAAGTAAACGTGATCTATTTTCTATAAAAGAGCTAAGAATAGTATGTCACATAAAACGAGTATGATACAATTTGATGATTTTGACCACCAAATTATTTTGACACAAAAAGGTATGAAAATGCAAATTAAGTAATTCAATTCAAAAAAAATAATAATTAAATCCAGATTCAGTTATATATCAGAAATATAAATCGCATGACATAATATTTACCTAATCTAATTTATCAATATTACAACACTTTTATATTTTTACTGAATTACAAAGATAAGTTATGAATTAAATGATCTTGACATAATTCACAATATAACCCCAATTACGGTCATTCAATAAACGTCACAATGACATTACGATATTTGACATATATACCTAAACATACTGATATCAAACAAATTAATAAGTTTTATATTAATATCTTACCAATTTTTTTGTTATATATGGGAATATAGAGATTGATAGCTCTTCCACATACTAGAAGTAAGAGACAAAAAATAACTCGCACTTGCAGTATGAGCGACTGTCTGGGCCACAAAAACGGCGAGAGGGTTTTGATTTTCTTATAGAGACCTCGCCAGGTTGATACATTTTCATCGTGCTTGGCCTGACAACAATAGAAGATCAAACGTTGAAGAAATAATGATTTTATAGTGTTGTACCTTAAATTTTAGTTTGACGTTGATATTTTCGAATTGAACTTTGTCTTTCTTGGGTGCTGTTGGATCAGTTGCCTTTTCTCTTTGTCCATTTCTGTAAAATAAAAAATATTACAAACGATTTTACATAGTTTTCAGTTAAACATATTCTTTATTCCGTTTAAACTATAATTACAATTACAAGACAAAGTATAAATTGTACCATTAATAATTATAAAAATAGATAAATTTCGAAATACAACACATATATTTTGAGTTTAAATACAAGCTGTACAAAAATTCTCAACATGTCAGGATGGCCGAGCGGTCTAAGGCGCCAGACTCAAGGTTTCCTTGCCTACTTTGTAGGTTGAATGAGCGTTCTGGTCCTCTCTGAGGGCGTGGGTTCGAATCCCACTTCTGACAAAATATTTTTTTTATTTTCTACATGATTTTAAAAATTTAGTTGAAAAATATACGATATATACTTTAAAGCTGTTAAAATATTGTATAAAGTTATAAAGCATTAATAATCTACTCACTGATCGAACCCGTTACCAACTACATTACTAAAGTTAGCATCTCCACGACCTCCTGGGCCTCTATGACCCATCATTTTTACTACCGGATAGAAAAACCGTGAAAACAACGAAACGACAGTCGACGAAAAACTGAAATTTTGCTTGAGAATCCAGAACATTAAAAGACCATGTTGATTGTTTAAGGATTTAGGAAATAAGGTAAACAAGACTTTTTGCACTTTTCATTCATTAAATTTAACTATGACTCTTCTTTCTCATTGTTTAACCTCTTATCGGTCTATTGTGTATGGGAATTTAGCAAACAGAATGTTAATTACTATGTATAAAAGTATATTGTGTATTAATATAAAATACACATATTCTAAATAATTGGGAACATTAATGTTTGGAGGGCACATTTAATGAATGTCTTGACAAATGAGTATATCTTAAGTATACTGAATTTTGTTAAAGCACACAATTATTTCTCATACAATTTAATAAATCATTAATAAACCAAACAGAGCAAAAGTAACTTGTTTAGAGCCACTAGATTGTCCGAATGTCATTATAGTTAATTCCAGAAACCTAAATTATTGCAGACAGGTGACTAATTGTGGTTAATTTGAAGGTTTTCATCTATAAATAATATCTATGAAACATTATACTGTACTATTATATAAAAGACGGAAAATTAAAAAGACAATATGCGACTTTCCACAATAGGATCAAAAATAAATAAATATTAAAGTTTTATATTAAATTAATATTTAATATTAAAGGAAATTAAACAAATATAAATATAATAAAACTAACTTATTGAGATTCACTGGTATGAGCTAATGTCATTATTGACAACTCCAGAAACGTCATCTACATATAACTCACATATAATTTGTTTTGTTTGACGTTTTGTATAAAACGCTATTTAAAAGTAATATTAAAAAATATTTTCAATAAAAAAAAGACGAATAATAATGTTTGTTTCAAATTATTTAATATAACTACACAAGTTATTTATAATTATTGAAGTTTAAGAAAAAGGACGGCCTATACTTGTATAAATGGATAATGCAAAATTTGTATATAATCAAAAAGACGTAAGTATTTTTCAGTCATACACTTTAATAAATTTTCTTTTGTAATTTAATAATTATTCGTATATTTTCTGAATTTATTAATTGATTAACCGTAGCTAAATATAAAACAAAAATAAATAGAAAGTAAAGGAGATAAGATCATCAGTTATCTTTATTTCACATATATTTTTCGCTTTTTTTAGTACGCCTACGTTTTGTTTAAGAATAATTGCATAGACATTAAGTAACAATTCATTTAAATAACGTTTTTTGTTGATGTAAATATAGTTACGATAATATGCACAAGATTGATAAGTATTGTGTATATTAATTATGACTGCCATTAACATCTGGGAGATTTTTTAAATAAATAAAAATATATTAATATGTATTCGTAACATTATATTATAAAATAAAATAAGGGAATTAATTATAATTTTGTAGTAAACAAAATCAATTTATTTATATGCTGATAGGGTAACATGTAAGGATTTAAACTTTTGTTGAAAAGGAAACATACAATGCATGATTAATCATCAAAGGTTGTGATAGTATTTATTTAAAACCAGATTTGCACTTCAAGATAATGGGTGTGTTATGTATATAAATATAATTTCAAATATATGTTTGATTTGTTATTGTAATAGTAAAAATGAATGAAAAATAAGTATTTATAAAAATAGTATTTATTATAAAGTAAATGTATGCTAATATAAATTAGAAAATATATTAAGAATATTTTATGGCCATTTATTTTAAGTACAAAAAGTGTTTTCATACAAAATAAAATGAATCACTCTAAAACTAGCCTACTTACGTTAACAAAGCTATTTGGACGTCTGTGTCTCTCCCACCTCTAGGCCCGCCGCGCATCATTTTGGCATTCGATCCAAACTAAACAACCGTACGTGGTCTAGCGACGTAATGATTAACAATACGAAATGAAATATTGAAATATTCGATATAAGTGTTTCACTAAAAATGTCGATAAGATTAACATTGTTTAAATTGCGGGCTGCTCTCTTGTACAATTAGGCGGTGCATTCTTTGTTATTAAATACCCTAAAGAGAATTCGCTCACGTATTGGCTCTTGTGTTACAGGCGTTCTATTTATAATTTTTAAACTGTAATGGGATTCAGTGGGTGGTAGCACTCATTTTAATTTCTCATTTAGTCATGACATTGTATGATTTTCAAGGATTTTTCATGTGTGTGTTTATAAATAAATGTCCTAAATAGTGTAATAAGTAATCAATTATTTTCAATAAATAAACATTTTTCTAACAATGAAAGAGAATTGCCTAATTTAAATATCAAGGTTATTAATTCATCTGTAAACAAGATAAGTGTTTGAACAAATCAGACTGTTTGCTGAAAAGATAACAGTAATAATTCTCAACATATTCCGAATTAGTTAACAGGGAGACGTCGTTACTGCCGTCTGTCATTCCAATTTCGCAAAAGCTATTGTCAAAAGGTGTTTTTTCGGTTGCCTAATTCTGTTTACTCCTTTAAAAAACCAAAAACAGTTTTGACTTGTTGCGTTTTTGTTCTATATTATGAATATACGTAAAATGAATAGCCTTTTATCCAAATGAAACTGTCTCACATATAATTTAAATTAAAAAATGACAGTTGCTATTATTATAATATTTGAATCTGCGGATCATAAAAATACAGGTATATGTATCTTTCTCTTACTACAAATCATCTACAAATTATTTCTTTCTCTTTATTATACTGCTATTTATTTAAACATTCTTCTTTATGGTGTATAATAAATTAATTAATTTCTGAATATATAAATTATTTGCTAAGGAATTTCATTTAAAATTATAACTGTATATAACAAATAATTGACATTCCAATTGCATTAAAAATATTTATATCTCTAAACAAATAACTAAAATTACAATTGAAATATTAAAAATCGATATGTTAAGTGCACTCAACTTCCTTAATTCCATTATTTACGGAGATAAAAATGCGTTATGAATATACAAGAAAAAATGCTTATTGCGGGTTGCATATACCTCACTGACACAGAATTTTTACCCAGTTATTTCCATAATTGAAATATATCTACTATGTCCATAGAAAAATTACTCTATGACTATGCCTATTTCTATTTTATAACTATTTAATAAACTTTATTTAAAGATTTTCAACTCATGTTATTTACACTTAAGACTCTCCATTCTGACATGTAGATGACGCCACGTCTTAACCACCCTAAATATAACCTATGTAGTCATTATAATCATCAGATGACATATGTCAAAAAGTCGCGACTATTTGGTATTTGGCTTAAAAGTTAAGGTCATTTTAATGAAATTACTTTTGAAAACAACGTATCGGCGATTCAGAATGCTGTTTGTAATTATTTAAGCGAAATAATCAAAAATTTTTCCGAATCAACTGAAAACTCAAAAATCTACTTTGAAAGCAAAACTATATGATTCTACCAGTCAAATCATGTTATACCATCCAAAAGATCAATTTCACCCACAATTACTAGTGTTGGGAACTATCGACTGTTTAGGAATTAACTACTTTTTACTATCGACTGTTTCAGTTTTTGGTTCAACTGATTTTACTACTTTACGATTAACATGCAATTAATAATTTCATTTTAAAGTAAGTAGAATTAGTTTTATATTTGAATGTTCTGTGGATCTGTAAAAACGAAAATAGTAATTACTATTTTCACTCGCTAGTTGTTTGACTATCGACTGTTTTCAGTCGATAGTTCCGAAGGCTAACCATTGCTGTATCTATATATTTTTCATTTTGACTGGGGTAACAATAAAAGACTGATTTTAAAATAATATATATTTGAAATCAACTAATTAACCACGAGTAATATTATAATTGTTAATAACATAGGATAATAACATAAGACCACTATAAACTTATCTTTATACTACTAATTAATAATCCATCACAGATAAAACTTAACTACCCTAAATAATAGCAGTAACTAACAGGTTCAGAAAACAAAAGAAAACCTCCCAATTAATTTAGTTGACGAAGGAAAACTATATATACATATATAAAGTTTTTTTTTAATTGATTAAATTTAAATGCTGTTTATGATTTGTTTTATCTGTGTTTATGTTTAATGTACATCTTACGACTGATTTATTCCAGAAGCTGTGCTTTGTTCTAAACTAGTTTCGGCTGAAGAAGTGTCTTTGTTGTTTTCAAGTTGCTGTTTCCACATTTTGGCATAAATTCCCTCCTGTCCTATCAAATGTTCATGCCTAAAATAAACAGATTGAGTCTTCCACACAAACCAAGGATTGTTAAGAAGTAAACATATTTCGAACAGGACAAGAACATACAAACGAGGTGATTTTCGCCACTCTGATTAATAAAAATTTCAAATATGATGCACTTACTTTCCCCTCTCCACGATCTCCCCATTCTTCAACACCAATATTTCATCAGCATGTATTATTGTTGATAATCTATGGGCTACTATGATGGTAGTTCTATCGGCACACATTCTATTTAAAGAATCCTGAAACATAAAAAATCAAGAATACGTCGACATCGTTTGGATTGTCAAACATTATCACCTGTATATTTCTTTCAGTCTGTGTGTCCAAAGCACTGGTGGCTTCATCCAGAAGAATGACCGCCGGTGCTTTTAGTAGCGTTCGAGCTATTGCCACTCTTTGTTTCTCTCCACCACTCAGTCTTAATCCTCTTTCTCCCACCTATTTGTAAACATCATTGAATAGACCACTAAAAATATTATGTAATAATACTAACTTGGGTCTCGTATTGATTGGGGAATGTCAATATTCTTTCGTGGATATCGGCTCCTTTCGCCGCTTCTATAACATCGGCGTCAGTTGCCGTCAGCCTTCCATATTTTATGTTGTACCTGTAATTTAAGTTTTAGAAATATTTTTCGACGCGTTCGACGATTTTGTTTACATGATCGTGTTATTGAATAAAACAGTGTCCTGCGGTACTACTCCGATGGCTCTCCTTAAAGATTCCTGCGTCACTGTTTTAATGTTGTGCCCATCGATCACTATCGATCCAGTTTCGACATCATAAAATCTAAACAGCAGCCTTATGATTGTGCTCTTTCCACTTCCAGAAGGACCCACCTAAACAAAATCAGAGAGTGTTATTGGTATTAAAGGAGATATTAAGTCTGATTGGGCTTTCTTCCCCTTCACCTCAGGAACTCCCCTAAAGTATATAAGACCCGTTAATTACTAATATGGCAATCATTTCAATAAATCTCTTATAGTTTCTGGGATATAGGGCACCGAAATTCATTCTGTGACTCTCCTGGGCTTTCTTCAGTATTACAATAATTAAATCCGAAATACTGAGAAAATTATTCACCAGAAGATCTTCCCTATAGTATGTAAGACTCACCAATTATGAATCTAGCAATCATTTCAATAAATCTCTTATAGTTTCCGGGATATAGGGCACCGAAATTCATTCTGTGACTCTCCTGGGCTTTCTTCAGTATTACAATAATTAAATCCGAAATACTGAGAAAATTATTCACCAGAAGATCTTCCCTATAGTATGTAAGACTCACCAATTATGAATCTAGCAATCATTTCAATAAATCTCTTATAGTTTCCGGGATATAGGGCACCGAAATTCATTCTGTGACTCTCCTGGACTTTCTTCAGTATTACAATAATTAAATCCGAAATACTGAGAAAATTATTCACCAGAAGATCTTCCCTATAGTATGTAAGACTCACCAATTACGAATATAGCAATCATTTCAATAAATCTCTTATAGTTTCCGGGATATAGGGCACCGAAATTCATTCTGTGACTCTCCTGGGCTTCTCTCCGCATTATAATAACTAAATTCGCCATATTGAGAAAATTATCCACCAGAGAAGCTTCTCTATAGTATGTAAGACTCACTAATTACGAATCTGGCAATTATTTCAATAGATCTATTATAGTTTCCGAGATAAAGTTCACCGAAATTCATTCTGTGACTTTGCTGGGTTTTTTCCGTTCCACAATAACTAAATATGCCGTACTAAGATAAATATTTACCACATAAGCATCCCTATAGTATATAAGGCCCACTAAATACCAATCTCCGCAAGTATTTTAATATATGTTTTATAGTTTTCAAGCTTTAGAGTCGCCGAATTTCAATTGTGACTCTGCCGAGCTTTGTTTCGCTCTATAATTGCTAAATACGCTATATAATTCACCAGAGAAACTTCCCTATGGTATTTCAATAAATCTCTTAGAGTTTACGAGATCTAGGCAGACGAAATTCATTCTGTGAGTCGCTGGACTTCCGCTCAACAATCAGCCCGCATGATTGGGTCTATTGTGAGTGTATCTGCGACCTTTCAATCGTTTTGGACATCGTTACTGCGTATTTACTATGTGGTTTAAAATCAAAAGCCAGTTTATAATTTTTTTTAAAGTTTAAGAAAAAAGCAATTCCCTAATTTCTTTAATTTCTTTAATAAAAGTTTTCCAGATAAAAATCTTCAGCACATTAATGCGGCCTAAAGAACGAAAATAGATACTGTAAATAACAGCGGACTGAAACTAAAGGAGGGGTCTCAGTGAATTCCATCAGGGCAGGTCACCTTTTGTGTGGAGAGTTGTATGAAGATTGTTGATCGGATATTTATCAGAAGAAACGCAAAACAACAATCAATCTTCGAATTCGTTAATTCAAAACTTATACTCTCTGGCGCCAAAATTGAACTAGAACTATACATTAGAAGCTATTTCTAAAAGGTAGAAGCTATGGAGACATAACAGGCTGGGTAAAGATTTCATACTTTTTTGTATTTGACTTTTTACAAACTTTTTGTTACCACTGTCGCCTATTTTTTAAATTTATCGGTACCAGGAAATTAGTTTAAAAGTATTTTGGCTTATTACCAAATGAAAGCGTAGAAAACTTTAAAACCATTATATTTCAATTGCCCCTTAAAAAAGCAAAAAGACCTAAAGAAACTCTATAAATTAGGCGTAATGTAAATATAAAAAAAATAGTGTAGGGTCCAGTGCCTACTAAATACCCAAACGTAGAATCAAATTAGAAAAAAATCAATATTAGAAATGTTTAGCACTCACCAAAGCAACTGTTTTTCCTGCTGGTACTGAGAAGGTAATATTTTTCAATACTAGCCGTTCGGGCACATAATTGAACGTGACATTATTAAACTCCACCAATCCTCTTTTAATAACCAGCGGCCCTGCACCAGGAGCGTCGATTATGTCTTGTTCCTCCTTCAACAGGTCAAACATATTCTCCATATCAATGAAATTTTTCTGTATCGACCTGAAATAATGTCATATATCAACTTTCTGTCCTTTTAAACATCTGGAGTATGTACCTGTAATAAGTTCCAAACCAATTAAGCGGGACATAGAGCTGCACTATATATGTAGCAAATAATACATAATCCCCAGCAGTGAGGGTATGCTTGTCTGCCACCAGATAACCGCACAATAAACTCCCAGCTAATAAACCTCCGGAAATAATTATGTTTTGAGCTGTGTTTAAGATATTTAGTGTTAAGTTAGCTCGAAATTCTTCATGCTAAAATAAATTTTATTAATATAACTCTTTGTATTAAACAAAGTATGTCGATTTACCTGATACTTGAAAATAACTTCCTGGAAAGCTTCAACTTCATAAGATTCGGCACCGTAATATTTGACCGTTTCAAAATTCAACAAAGAATCGACGCTCCTGGCTCTGGTCTCGTTATCAGCCAGGTTCATTCTTCTAATATATTTGGTTCTCCATTCCGTTACCCAAATGGTGATACCTAAAGATTAACCTCGAAAAATGAACCGATATAACTTGACGACACTCGAACTTACCGATATATAGAATCATTGTAACGAATACGATCAGGCCAAACCATAAATTGAACGCTACACAGAAATAAGCTACCGCGATGATAATGTCGATCAGTGTCGGTGCAATGGAGAAGAATATGTAATTCAATAGGTTATTAATACTGTCGGTTCCCCGATCCATAACTCTTAAGACTTCACCGGTTTTTCTTCCTAAGTGCCATTTTAATGAAAGGCTATGCAAATGTCTAAATAATTCAACCTAAAATATAGGGATATTTTTTTATTTAATTAGTCTCTTTTATTTAACTTTTTATATTTTATTATTTATATATTTTTTTATTTAACCAGTTGCAATTGTATTTACATCGTTCTTATATAATTGCATTACACTTTCTTTATGATTTAGGACAATGAATGTTTTTAAATTTAGGTACAAAAGACTTGTGCGGTAAAATATTAAGAAAGCGTCGAGTTGGTTATGGCTAAGGTATCAACTGAACGTGTACATCGTATCATTCACGAATATTTGGGTATGACAAAGCTCTGTAGCTTTCTCATACCCATTTGCACAGACAAAGTGGGTGCAACGCGAGGTCACTTTAGACCAAAAACAACGACGAGTTGATGATTCGGAGCAGTGTTTGAAGATGATCAAGCCTAATAAACCCGAGTTTTCGCGTCTATATGTAACAATGGATGAAACATGGCTCCATCATTTCACTCCGAAGTCCAGTCGACGGTCACCCGAGTGGACTACACACGATGAACCCGCTCCAAAGCGTGGAAAACTCAACAGTCGACTGGCCAGGTTATGGCGTCTGTATTTTGGGATGCGCATGGAATAATTTTCATTGACTACCTTGAAAAGGGAGGGACCATCAACAGCGACTATTACATAGCGTTACTGAACCGTTTGAAGGTCGAAATCGCCGAAAAACGGTCGTATTTGAAGAAAAAGAAAGTGCTGCTTCACCAAGACCACCGTGTCACAAGTCAGTGAAAACGATGGCAAAAATCCATGAACTGGACTTCGAATTGCTCCCTCATCCACCGTCTTCTCCAGATCTGGCCCCCAGCGACTATTTCCTGTTCTCATATCTGAAAAGAATGGTCGCTGGGCAGAAAATTTCCTCGAATGAAGAGGTGATCGTCGAAACTGAGGTCTATTTTGAAGCAAAGGACAAATCGTACTACAAAAATGGCATCGAAAAGTTGGAGGGCCGCTATAATCAGTGTATCACCCTTGAAGGGAATTATGTTGAATAAAAAGACTAATTTTGCCAAAAAAAAGGTTTTTTAATATGGTAGGCCGGGGACTTTTCAATTGACCTATTATAAGATTTTTGTTTATTGTTATTTAGTTAAAAATTAGGTAAAAATCTAATATATTAATAATTTGTGTTAAAACTTTGATTATCTTTTACTTTTTAGTGAGTTCCTTATTTATTTTTTGTCGGTTCAATTTTTTTGTTAAAAATATTTTATTTTCCCCTTTTTAGTGTTAAATACTCAATAAATTACGCAGTTACCTTAATTAAGTATTATAATGGGTAGGCTAAGTAAAGTTGAAGTCCATATGATGAAAAATAGGAATAAAGAAACAATGGTTGAAAATAAAGAACGCTTCAGGTCCCGGGATTTCTACCTAGCCTAGGTGATTTGATAAATGTTCTAACCAAACTAGAACAACAACAAAAAGTCGTTACCCCCCGCCTGGAATCGAACCAGCGACCTCCGTGTATGAACTGAACATTCTAACCAATACACCATTGAAGCAGTTGCCTGCAATATCTCTACGGCTTCCCATAAGATATGGATAGCTTATAAGTGCTTAAAAACAAACTGAACAGCTTATGCACTGAACGACTTCCGGTCTCCCATCATATTAGTTCAGCACTAACGTACGTGCCTTTGAAATTTGACGGTTTCCCTCGATTTCCCCGGATTCCACCATCAGATCCTGACTTGGTTCCAATGGGACCACTTCGGAAGTACACTCTTTCAAATAAAAAATGAATTTTGAAAATTGGTCCATAAAAATATAAACAAATATATACAGTGAACGGAACAGGACTTGAGAAGAACGAACGAAGCGACTCTTATAAATCTTCTGCAGATGTCAAATGAGTCCTAGAAAATCAATGGCATAAAAACATTGACCTAAAAATGTTGAACTTTTCTTCGCTATTATCAGTTTCAATGAAAAATACTCTATCATTAATTTAAAGCCTGTTTTAATTGCTAGTATATGTTGTAGATATAACCAGCCTGTAAATTTACGGCGACCTGATAATGGTAACGTTATAGACCTAATTAAAATTAATTAATGTTAAGTAATTGTTATTTATTATTTTTGAAATATTATCGGACATTAATGGAAATCTGTTCGATATTCAATACGGGGTCCGTCTCCAAATTTTGAAGATTATTTCAATAAAATAAGAAATAAGAAACAGTTTCTTAAAGAAGAAAGGGTAATGATGCGATTTAATACCAGGTACGCCATCTGTTGTAATTCCGTAAAAATACATTTGAAAGGACAATGAGCCTGTTGCCAAATCTAATTATCTATACAAAAATATATGGTACTTACTTCTATTTCCCTCGTAGTGTACTGTGATATTCTTATCCACAAAAACGAACGTATGTTATTTAGGAATCCCATTCCACCAGTACCGCCACCTTGCAAAAACTTAATTCCAACATAAATGAGGATCAAATCCCATCGGAACGGGGAGTTTTCGTTCTTCTCGTTTCCCTTCAGTGAATTGACTAAAAACGAGCGTTAAATGTTAACTTTGAATAACATATTATTGGTACCATATTACCAATTAGTCCGTTATATAGCGGGACATAGACGTTGATTACTCTACCGCCAGCCAATAACAAAAAACAAACTAAGACTCGGAATTGTAGACACATATCCTTCTTGGGCCACATAAATGGCATTAATACTCCCATCTTTTTCCAAAAATTGTTCCATGTTGATGGATTATCATTTCTATTCTGAAAATTATTTTTTATGCATTAGTCATCACCCCTATTTTAAGAATCACTGCCGGTAATGTATTTTTGTTTAAATACGATTATAACTTTAATAAATGATAATTTGTGGAAACATCGTAAAGCAATTTGTCTTTTTTTTTATTATATTTTATATTCTCTTTCTTACCAATTAAGATTGGATCGATTAGCTCTGAACCAAGCTTAGGTTTATCGACTAGTGAGTGACTAATATCTATACTAAAGATTTAAAGCAATGTTTTTTTTTATATTATATATAGATGGCATGTAGAAAATCACTTCATTAAGCAATCTTCTGTATAAAATATTATCTTAATTAATTAGTATTATTCTAATGCTTATTCTAAACTCTACATATGTCCAGTAATCAGATCAGGTGGTGTTAAACGTTTTAGTCTACGCACTTCACTATCACGTCGCATATTTAGCTGATTAGCGAGTACATTGGGATGCACTGACACTCTTTCGAAGTACTTCACACAAACACGTTGGATTACACTCGTTATAGGTTCTAGAGGAATATCGCGTTGTATCACTTTATTTGAAATATAGTACGGAGCATCAACAATGGCACGCAACACCTTATTTTGGAACCGTTGAATGATGGATATATTAGATTTGCTAGCGGTACCCCATAATTGAATTCCATATGTTCAAATGGGCTTGAGTATAGACTCATACAGCAATACCTTGTTATCTAATGATAACTTGGATTTGCGCCCAATGAGCCAATACATTTGATATAATTTTAGTCCTAGTTGTTTCCGTTTAGAGAGTATGTGCTTCTTCCAGGTTAGGCGTCGATCTAAATGCATACCAAGATATTTAACATGCTCTGCTTGGGGGAGTTGACGATGATTGATATTCACTGGTGGACATGTTTTCTACGCAGGGTAAACGTTATATGCGTGGATTTTGATTCATTGGCTTTAATGCGCCATGTCTTCAACCATAATTGTATTTGCTCCAGGTGGGTTTGTAGGTTTATTGATGCTGTGACTGGATCTTCATGGGATGCTAAGATTGCTGTATCGTCTGCATATGTTGCCACAGTAGTTATTTTTGTGGTGGGCAGATCAGCCGTATACAGAAGATACAGTACTGGACCCAGTACACTACCTTGCGGAACTCCTGAATATATGGGATTTAATTCGGTATGTTCATCGCCTTGATTTACAATAAAATATCTGTCAGTGAGATACGATTTTAGTAGCTGATAGTCCGGATGAGGGAGAAGTTTCTTTAGTTTAACCCGCAAGCCCGTATGCCATACTTTATCAAAAGCCTGAGATATGTCTAAGAAAGCAGCCGAACAATATCTTTTGGCATTTAGGTCAGCGTTTATTTGGTTTACAAGTCTATGCACTTGTTCTATAGTCCCATGCTTATTGCGAAAGCCAAACTGATGTTCTGGAATAATTTTTCTTTTTTCTATTATATAGTTTAGTTTTTTTATGTATAATTTCTCGAAAACTTTCGAGATTATTGGTAATAAACTTATAGGTCGGTAGGAGGTCACATCTTCTGGTATTTTTCCTGGTTTAAGTATCATTAATATTTTAGCTACTTTCCAGATACTAGGGAAGTAATTAATTCGTAGCATAGCATTAAATATAAATGTTAATAGTTTTATAGCCTTTTCTGATAGTTCTTTTAAAATTTTGCCAGTAGTTAAGTCATAACCAGGAGCTTTTTTAATATTAATCTCTCTCATTATTGTATGTTTAACTTTTTTGACCGTTAATTTCTCGTGCGGTAAATCCATTTGAAATGGCGAATCTAGAAAGCTAGTAATTTTATTTTCGTCATCTTTATGTAGCTGAGACTGGAAAGGTTTAAAAACATGTTTTAAGTGTTTTGAGAAAATGCCGGCCTTCTCTTTATTGCTTGTCGCCCAATTATTTTCGCTTGTTTTAATAGGTGGATTATGCTGCTGGGATCTCCTAAGCTTTTTTGTTGCTTTCCACAACGAATAGTCTGTAGCCTCAGTTGATGTCAAGTTTTCTAGGTATTCTTGAATGCCTTGGTTCTGTTCAATTTGGATTAGATCTCTCAGCTCTTTTATGGCCCTACTAAAGTTTCTTTTATTCTCTTCAGTCCTTTGCTGTTGCCAATTTCATCGTAAAAGCAATGTTAAAAAAAAAACTATACTAATTTAATGGTATCTCCCCTCCATAAAACAATATTTCTTATATATTCTAATCAATCACTTAACAATCATATCAATAAATTTTGCCTTTGGAATATTTTTTAATACTAAAAAAAAATACGTTCCACTTTTCAAAATATATTAGTCCCATTATATCACAATAAAAATATATCTTTTCACTTAATGGGACATTATTGTAATTTAAAAAACATATCTTATTGAAGGTAATTTCAATAAATTTTTTCGCGTTATTCAAATTAGTTCATTAAACTATAATAAAACTTGAACATTCAGTCATTAAGTTAGTTATTATGCCGGAACTCATAATAATGTATAATCAAACAAAATTGATTTAGAAAGGCTTACCGTAGGAACAGCTCTAGTTGAATCATTTAATCTAAAGTAATCGATGTTTTGAATGATGCCTGGTGCCTTTAAACCCAGTATGAACAAAATTAAACATGATGCATATCTCAAAATGAATAGGGAAAACTGAATTTTCTGAGATAAACTGAAATCAAATAACAAGAGTGAACTTATGTCAAATTTCAATGGGAACAGTACTTACGTTTCTAAATGGAACCACCAATTTTTATCATTCAAACTTAAAAACACTAAATTTTCTCTAATAAATAAAAGGGCCCAAAAGGAAAGCAATACAATGCCATGACCTCTGGTAGGCACCGATGGAAGCAAATAATGCCTTTCAACTCTAATAATCCAAATTGAATAACTGTAAGAAAATATAACCAGTACCAACGATAACACCTAAGAATAAAACAAATTAGAACTAATAACCATATCTTTTTAGTAAACACTTACCATATATCCATAAATAATCTTATTATCTAAAACTGTTAATGCCAATATAAATCTAATAGCATCTAAAAGGGGCAAAAATATTGATAAAAAGATTTGTAGGTAATACAACTTAGACTTGGTTAAATGATTAGGAGATACTTCTGTCCCATACTTCTTATATATACATAACTGTATGGTACCTGTAAATTAAAATATATAAACATCATATTTAACTGCAATAACATTACTAAAAGAAATTAATATTTTACTGTGAAAGCTTTCTTCCTCAATTTGAAATAATAAAATAAAGTAACAATATTGCTTTTGAAAGATATGCTAAAATTTCATAATTATAAATGTATAAATAACCTACAATGAATATATTGTATTTATAAATAAAAATCATAACTTCAGAAATTGAAAACCATAATAAATAATAATTTCTTATCTAAAACATTATCATATATGAAATTAGAGACAGAAATTATATTTACCAGCTATAAGTATAAATCCTGCAATCACGGAACTGGAAAGTGTGTTTAGAAAGCATTGATTAATACCATGGTTGATCCAGACCTCCCAAATAGTTATATTTGGGGGGCAATAAGTAAAATTATGCAGATTAACTGTCATTTTTCTAAAATAATACAGAATATTATTAATTATATTAAAATAATGTCACTAATATATAGTGTAACAAGCCGTAAGATTAAATCTCGTGCATTTTCTTATCAAAACACCTGACGTTACAAATGTAGAGCCAAATATATGTATACAAAACTAAAGAATAAAAAACGTAGTCAACTGCATTTAGTCACTAGATTTGAAAATACACTGTCACTTTTAAAATACATAAGTAATGATATTAATTAATATATTTGTACAAGTTTACTTACTGACCAATATTAGACACTGCAATTATTCATAACTAAAGCCAATGTATACTTTTCTTCACGTTTTATTATTTTGCGTTTCTATTTGTTTAGTCATTATATTCGGTAAGTTTTAGGTTATGTAAAGAAGTATTTTTTGTTGTAGGAATCTATTTTCATTATTCATCGTGTTATATCTTGTAGGTTATAGATGTCGTAATAAGATATGAAAAGAATTAATAATAATAAATACAAATATACCCTACTAATCGAAATTATTATTTTTATTAAATCCTTTTAAATACCTGTAATAAAGTTTTGCATTTTCATTACAGAAATCTGTTTGTTAGGTAGTGGTTAGTTTTGTAGAGCGCCAGAAGGTCGCGGTGGTACGGATGTTTCTATTACATATAGCTATGTCAAGATAATTCTGGTATACTGACTGATACTTTTGTAAAAGATATGTTTTATCAGTTATAAAAGTTATAATGGAATAATATCGGCGGTAATCTTAAAAATTACTTATAAAAAAGACTACGCTTTTACCGATTTTATTAAAACTTCACATTTTTACCTAAGTCGTGTAGAAATAATTTACTTCGTAAGTTTTAGCTTAAAATTTAATTCGACAAACTTTCACTACTCTGGTAATCAAACAACGTATTTATAATGTTTCAGAAACGTGACTTGAAATCTCGAGCATTTCGGATAGTCACCATATAGACTGTATTTAATTCACCGCCTAGTAAAGGAAATGGTTATTACATATAAACGTTTTACAAAATACGTATGTAAAAAGCTAGATAAATCAATTACGTTTACGGAGATAATTAATTCATAAGGTGAATGTCATTTATTGATGGTCGATTTTAATACATGGTTACATGAATTTTATAAACAATTAATGATAATAATGTGTATATGCTAATTCTAAATAATTTTAGCTCTTGGACTTGAAGGTCAGTGAACTAAATTAAGGTTTGCGTTTTTTGTTGAAACGATATTCTTACGATAAAGAAGTGGTTAATGAAGTTGTTCGATTTTAATATTGATTATGCCGAATTTTGCTTGAAATATTGCAAAAAGTTTGAATTTTTTGTTTTAAAGACTTCAAAGTTTGATATTTATTATTGCAATCGGATTATGTTTGTTTAACAGTATTCTAACCTATCTTCTTACGATTGTTTGTGATTAATGCGCCTTATGAATAAAAGAAAGGCTCAAAAATCATATGAATGAGTATTGTAAGGATCTAAGAAAACTTTCTAGGTAGTTTAAAGTGGATTACTCGTTACTTGTTTACATGCTATGACTTGCGGTTCTGTTTTTCTTTTACTTTGTCTCTTATCTGTCTTATTAATCTATTATTTACTCTTACTATACCTCTTTTAAATATGTATGTAGATTTTAATACATTTTTAGCACGGTTATTTAACATTTTTTTGGCATAGCCAAACCTTTTTTTCGTTACCTCTGTGACTATATTTCTCATGATGAGCATATTAATGAATTCTTCTCTATTGATCTCTAATCCTTAAATAAATGTGTTGTATTATTCATTTTCGAGTTCTCATTCTTATATTTTTCTTGGTTTTCTATAGTATTCGCCATTGTTATTGTCTTGGTCTTTCGTTATTTCCACCATTTTAATTTTTTGATGATGGTATGATCATATTGTGATTTTCTTTTTGGTCGTTCATAAGAATGATTTTTCAAATTTTGACCGAAAAACAAGATTTACTAGATGGCACTTCATCTACAAAAAAAAACTCTAACACCGCCAATAACAAATTTAATGAAAAACGTAAATAACCACCTTTCTGCTTTTTGTACTTTCCAATTTTTTATTAATTTGCAATAATTGAATGATAGTAGTTCTTGTGTAGTTCCCTGAAGACGTTGGCCAATTGACAATAAGCCACAATTGACGGATGCCCTTAAATTTAAGCGGATCTCTATAGCGATAGAATTTTTGATAAGGGAACAATGAGTCGTTCAAATTAAAAAAATCGTTAAAATCATAAACGAAGCTCGTTTTATCCTTTTCAGCATCAGCCCACCCATTATCTCTGTGGCAGCAGTTGAGAGTAAATAAAACATTGCAAATGTATTTTCATTAGGAATGCTTTGATGTTGAGTTGTTTATGTCAGTTTTTATCAAAGTAAACAAGCAATTCGTATTATTTCAATTTCAAGGTCACTATTGTGATGATTTATATCACTGATGACAAATGCGTTAAATATATGGTCAGAAAAAGCATATCCAGTGTTATTTGTTATATTAACAGATTGAACATATCTGTTAATATATTTTAGAGAAGAGTTTTCAAAATTTTAAACTATTTTCGGAGATATAGATGTTTTAGTGAGGCCTTTAGAAACTGAGTGTAAATTTATAATTGTACATGGTATAAAGTAAAACTACATTTTCAGTATTTGTAAAAAAATGCTAAAAAATTTTTCGTTTTTTCGAACACGCGTAATTTGTTGATTTTTCTTGTTTTTTTTTAATTTGTACGGTAGCGGCGCTTCTCTGGATTAAGGGTTTTAATTTTTTTTGTCTCAGATTACTAGGAACGTTCTCAATCTTCATCATTCTGTAACTTTTTGGATTTATATTTTTTTCTTTTATGTAAAAATGCATAAACTTTATGCCTGTATAGAAGAATACTTGCTTAAAATTTTTGTTGAAATAAATACTGGCCAGTAAATAGGGCAAGAAGAGGAATAGAGGATCTTATCCAAAAGGTCCATCAACACTTTGGATTATTTCTCTATAGATGGCATGAGTTACTTTTAATGTTTTCGTTGAAACGATGCTTTTCATTAAAAAAAAATTGATCACAGGTCAATTGAAAAGTCTCCGGCCTATCATAGTAAAACACATTTTTTTGGCAAAATTTTTTTTATTCAACATAATTCCCTTCAAGGGTGATGCACTGATTATAGCGACCCTCCAACTTTTCGATACCATTTTTGTAGTACTATTTGCCCTTTGCTTCAAAATAGACCTCAATATATACGAGGGTGGTTCAAATATGATTGAGACAAATACTCTGACACGTTTATTTGTTAATTTACTATTGAAAAAATTTACAGTTTTTCTAGGTATTTCCCCTCACTAGTTGCGCATTTTGTCCATCTCTACGGAAGTTTTTTGATGCCGGTATCGAAGAATTATTACTTGGGTAACTCGGACAGCCACGTGCATACGAACTCTTCTACCTCGTCGTCGGTTTTGATTCTTTAACCTCCGAGGGCTTCTTTCAGTGGCCCAAACATGTGGTAGTAGCAGGGCGATAAATCCGTACTATAGGGGGGTGTTCCAGTACCTCCCACCACAATTCCGATATTGTATCGAGCGTGAGACGCGCGGTATGACGACGCGCTTTACCCTGGAGAAGAATCGCACGTCGTGCTGGAATGGAATCCTCCGTTTCGAACGATAGGCGGGTTTCATGTGTGTTTTCAGAAGGTTAGAGTAGTATGCAGCATTAATGGAGCGTTGGGTGCGTAAGAAATCGGTGTACAGCCGATCCCAAAACATTGTAAACAGCACAGACTGGCGCCCCTTCCTCCTTCTACCTCCACTCTTTAGACGACATCTTGCTTTCGGAAGTCTAATAGTGTACCCATGTCTCGTCTATAGTGAAGATTCGCGTTAAAAAACTGCCCCCCTCCGCCTTGTATCGCGTCAGCAAGCGGTGACAAACTTTCAACCGCGTAAATTTTTGTTCGAAGTTCAACAGTTCCGATGTTTCCGATATTGAAGGTGTTCATGGATGATAGACTCTACCAATACTTATACCGAGTTCAGCCGAAATGTCTCGAACATTCATCCTACGGTCCCCCAAAATGAGCTGTTCTACGCGGCGAATGTTGGGTGAAGCTGGTTCACGGTCGAAGATCATGCGGCTCATTCTCGACAGTTTCGCGAACACCCTTGAATGTTTTGGCCCATTTAAACACTCTACTACGCAGCCCTACTCAGGCACTCACTACTGAACTGATTTGTGATTTCGCAAAAAAAAAATCCGTCTTTTTAACGCCTTCCCACACTAAAAAACGAATGACAATACGTTGCGCTGCAGCGGTCGGCACTTGACGTTCACTCATGGTCGTAGCACGCGCTGAATCATGCGCTCCCGGCGAAAACTATGCCACAATGTTCGTAAGGGACCCAGCTATCACATACTCTCACCACCTTCAAAACATACATGCGCGCCATCTACAGCGATCCATCCTCGTAGATTGTACCGATTCTTCACAATAGTGCTTCAAATAAAAAAAATCCTTTAAAATTAATTTGTATATCCAACAGATAAGGTGGGAGTTGTGACGTGAGAAAAAAAGAAAAGAAACAAATGACTGCATGTATTTGACTTTATTTATTTGGTTTCTTACATTCAATAAACATACTATAACATTAAATTTCAAATACACCAATAACTTGAAATATTATTTCTAGTTGTGCTCAAAAAATCTCCTAATATAGACAATCTATATAAGTGTGGAAATGATAAGAGTTATTCGGAAAAAATTCGTTGTGTGTTGAGAATGTCCCGCAGAAAAACAAAAGGTATAAGTGATACAGTACGACACTGATACAGTAATATTTTTTCTTTACCCTAATATTAGATGTTTATCATAGACATAGAGATTAACAATATATTTCTGTTTATGTCCAGTTAGATTTGAAATGGGTCCATCTTCAAATATCTTATCTACGTTCTTTAAAAATTTCAAACTTTATATACAAATTGACTACCATATTTCAGTACGAAAAAATATCACAGATACAAATATGGTGTGAAACGGAAAAAGATAAATACACGGAAACAATAAGATAAGAAGGAAAAAGAAAATAAAACAATGGGGGATAAGTGAAAAAGAAAAAGTAATTTTTATTTAATAAAAAGTAACAAAACCGTAAATTTTATAAATACATTTTTTTAACTTAGATCACAAGCTTATACAAGGGAAGTATTGTACAAACATCTGTACTTCAAGTATAAACCTAACTAACAATTTTAAAGCTTGTTGTTCATACTTAAACAATAACTAAATTTTAATACGTTGCAACATTAACATAACAAATCCTGTTCGTTTGGTTTTTCGATTTTAACCGAAATCATACTAACAATTTTTTCTTTGTAACGATTTCTGAGCAATTAATAATGCGAAATTAAACCTCACAACATACTCGGTTTTTATTGCATTTTTCTATATATTGAGAACATATAAGAATGCAGTAAGTAAAGAGTACATAAGTACAGTAAAGAAGTCTGTTGTTGTTTTTTTTATCCAATGCAACGCTATTATTCGCAACTACTGATGAAACATAGAATGATGAATGTATTTATGTATATTATGTCAATAAGAACTAATACTATTAATATTTGCACCAAAAACTTAAATATACAAAAAGGAGGTCAAAAAAAAAGTTCAAAACTCTTTTACCCGAAACACTGGTAGAGATTCGCAAAAAAATATAGAAAAAAATACTTAATATAGAAGATGTAGGAAAATAAGTACGTATCATAATAAATTATATTAATATTTGAGCTATCTGGACAGTTTTAAAGGCCGCCACATCAAAAAAATAAACCCCTAAAAAATCTAATAATTACTAAACTAAAGAAAAGGTTTAATATAAAAATTAAATAAATCTCTCTAAGTGTAGAGTGCCGGCCTTTAAAACGTTTATCGTAAATTATCTCATTAATAATTAAAAAAATTATAAATTCTGTACAACCTTAACTAAATTCATTTTTTTATTCACATGTCTTTATATACTTTTCCTATGCACAATTTTATAGGCAAAAAACCTTAAAAGAGATATAAACATGTCTAAATATTGCCTTTCTCGTGGGGCCGTCTCAAGACGGTCCGTCCGGATTTTATTTTAGTTTTTAGTTGTTTTTTCTTTTGCGGTGGGAGAGGCGAGGAGTAAGCTGGTAGGTTCGAACATTCCTTAATTGGCTAACCAGATGCGGGAACATCTGAAAGTCTAACTTATAAGCAGTATTTCTGGGGTTAGCAATAACGGGGAGTATGGTTATCGGAGCAATCCTAATTTGATTAGGTACTCTTCATGAAAGGTAACCAGAAATAATGCCGGTAAGTTATTGATACAACTACAGTCCGTTTCTTTACATAATGATATGTGTTATAGTTATATATCTCTTGAGCATCACCAAACTATTTAGCTATAAAATGGCCTAGAACAACAAGGAAGTGAACCTGCCATCTTAAACGTCTATCAGGTGACTGAGGGGAGTTTAGACCAAGCTCGCTGATCACTAATCAACTAATTCAGCTAATGTGCTCGTATAATTGACCGAAGGTGGCAATTATGTATCACAATTATAAAGGACGAGTTGCAAAATGTAATGTCGCTTGACTCGCAATGTCAAGGGATCTTGCTTTACCTTGATACGTAGTGGCGTTACGCAGGTCCGCCATCGTTTAACACCATCAATGCTAAAGGAATAATTAATATCGTATTTAAGGCAATTTATTTTTAATTGCGACCGAGTCGACCAGCGCAAGCAACCTTTATTTAAAAAAACAAACGGATAATTATGTTGCTTCTTGCAGCGTGAGAATGAAAAAAAAAAGATATTGTCGGATAGTGCCAGCGAACAATAACAGAGCAAGCGCCTTGTTTGATGACTCAAAAATTACATTTCCTGCTATTCCGTCTTACACTTTTATTTTGTTCTATCACAGTCTAATTGGGTGATTTTAACGTAGGAGTTCTTCCTCTCTCTCTCTCTCTCTTTCGCGGAGCGACTCAACTTAAAACGCAAGCAAAACGAGGCATCCGCTCAGTCACCGTCATCAACACTCAAAAACGAAACTCTTAAATTAAGAATGAGATCATCGACGCGCCAACAAGACCGCTCTCCAGACCGACCCCACTTTATCCCTACTTACAAATAAATTCACCCTCATTATCACGGTTTTACTTATCTTTCAACCCTCCCAGTATGGAATGCTCCATGAGACTCGGGTTCGGTTGGTGGGCGTAGCTTCGGATCTGTTGTAGCGATATCAGCTGATTGGGGAAACCGTTGCTCGGCTGACTCTTGGGCAGGTCCAGGCTATTCTGCTTCTGGAACGATAGGGCGTCGTAGAGGTATGGTCGGTTGGGCGCCAGCTGGTGGTTCAGGTGGTTCAGGTGTCCCGAGTTGATGGGTGTGAAGGCCGAGTTGGTGTTGTTCTTGGAGATGGACGTGTCGTAGGAGTTGCCCAGGTTGGCGTTGGGCGTGCCGGGCGGCGCTGGCGGGTTCTGGCTGAGCTGTTGTCGGATGATGACCAAGTCCTCGTTCTGTTCGAGGAGACCCCGGGGGATGTCCGTCGGGTAGTCGTGGATGTTCTCGGCGCTGTCGGGCGACACCTTGGGCCAGTAGGGATGATCCAGACCTCTGTGGTTCAGACCTGCAAACATAACACTCATTAGTGAACGAGTCTTGAAGGATTTTATAAAAATTCTGGATCAAAAGGCGCTTGAATACAAGAAATACCGCCCTGCAATGTTCCTGCACGTCTCACAACCTTTTGGCTGGGTATGACATTTAAGACCAATCTACATGGTGGACCACAAAACCGCATGAAAGTATTGTACCGCAATAAACTAATTTTTGTTTCATCGGATTCTCCATGTCTTTATTGTGTTAAGTTTCGACTTTATGATAACTCATTTTGTCGCGTTTTTAGGATGTCGAATAAACGTTTGCAGCTGTTTCGCCAAGGAAAAGACCAATGTGAATTTGTTCGAACTTGGCCATGATGGTCGGCATCCAGGAAGTTGTAGAAAGTACACCGCCAACAATTTTATTAACCGCAAAATCATTAAGAAGTGAGTGCAGCGAAATTCGAGAATCTCTACATTGCCGATACTCCAACAGCAAAGAAACAGTACTTGGAATATTTGCTGACGACACAGTTATTATGATAAAAGATATATCTTTGCCTAAGACTCTAAAAAAATACAAGTGATAGTCAATAAGATCTACAAATGAGCTAGAGTCTGGAAAATACCGTTTAATAGCTCGAATATGTCTGTGTTAATTTTGAATAGCAGATCTGACTCAAAATTAAGCAACTCTACTGGTTATTCGGAAGATATCCTCACCGGCAAAGTTCTACGACTAGCTTTCAATGCTTGTTGGTATATAACCAACGAAGAATTGCACGATGAAATCAAATGTATATACGAAGTGATCCAAGATTTCGGCTTAAAACATGAAATAAGGTTGCTAAATAACAGCAACGTGGAAGCAATACAGCTACTGAACAACATGCCGGATATTAGAATATTGAAGCGAACGAAACCACTCGAACTGTGTTACTCTTAATTTTACCTTAAGTAGTTAGGTTTTATTTTAATATGGGAAATAAATACACAATGATGTATTAATACCGTACTCGCATTGCTTGTGTATCGATACAAGTATAACAGGACAGGACAGTACCAAGTAATTGGACGTAATACTCACCAAGAGTAGGTCCGATTGGTGGTCTCTTATCAGTCCTCTCCGCATGTTTTTGCATGTGCTTCTGCAGATAAGTTTCTTGAGTATAACTCTTGCCGCAATACTGACAGATGTGCGTCTTTAAGTGTTTGCTTTCCTTGTGCTTGGGTATATGTTCCAGTAAAGAAGGTTCGTCGCTGAAGCACTTATAGCAGGAGTTACACTTATAGGGCTTGTCGGTCTGGTGACATCTCGAATGCGATTGGAGATTGCTCAATTGAGAAAAGGCCTTTTGACAGCCCGGATGTCTACACCTGAAAAAGATTAAATTATACAATAAGATATGATAAGATTAAATTGATAGTACTAAAGAAATATGAAAAAGGGAAAATGGACTATAGACAATTTTGATCATATTTATTTATAGATATGTTGTGTTCTCAATTAGGTTGCATATATTCATTATATACTTATATTTTAATCATATTTTATAATATTGGTATTCATCTAGAAATTTATTTTAATAAATTGTTTTGAAAAATTACATTTGGGTTTTATTTTAAATTTAATTGGCTAGTAGAATGTGACGTCATATGTTAGTCACGTATGTCAATCTTCAATCAATGACATATAAGCCTTCCTGATAAAATGTTTTTTTTACAGGCGCCTGTAATGGTAATTTAAGCTAACCAATGAAATATAGCGAAATGACGTTCTCAGTGCCTTCCTGCTAACACCACGCAAAACAATTCTGAAATTATATGTATTAAATTAACACTCTATATATTACTCTATAATCATAAATACCATCGTCAACGATTCGAGGCTATTTCAAAGGAAGAACAACACCGATTAAGAATTTATTTCCCAATAAGATGTTATATTTTAAGCATCTAGGTGGCCTTGGTAATGTTACGTCATACGAACGCAGCTTCTTCTCACATCATGTTCATGAAGAGCGATAAAAAACCTCTCTGCAGCGATGGAGCCATTTAAATGGCCGACGAAGAGTGGCTTATGTAATTTTTCTTAATTATGTATTTACGAGCGGAGGAATGAAAAGAGAGGAAAAAAAAAGAACCGAAACGCGACAAATGCGCGCGGAAGTATCGACAAAAAGCGAAAGTCCGCGTTCGGCACACGGCCAGCACAGCCGATCCGTTTTTATTGTTATTATTACGCGCGTATGTCGACCTTGACAGTAAAAAATGTAAAACGCTCCCGATAAATATTCATTATCGTTCTGTGGCGCGAGCGCTATACCACGACCAGGGGAAAAATCTGATTCAATTCAATTCTAATTGTTCGGCAAATTGTTTATGGCATCGTTTTCGGTCCTTTTGATTCGGCCGCGAGTACACAATGAATAAAAAAAATCTAGTGGGCGTCCGCCTGCATTTTTTTTTCCTTTTTAAATATATAACCCAACTTTATGAGTTACAAATAGTGCACGTACTGTCAATATTTTGACACTAAATGTATTGAAGAATTTGTATCTAAAATATAACCCCACATTACGATTCTATAAAAGAAACTGTCACAGGAATAATGACAATTGAAAATTTTCATTATACAAACATTTAAACGACCTTTTTCCATCATCAATTATTATCAAATTTTAAGACATTTATACTATAATAACAGTCAAATCAATGACGTTAATGTCGAAAACAAAACAACGAAATTCCGCGTTCATTATAACCTTACTTGTATTTCTAACAAGATAAATGTCAAAATACAGTATTTAATTAACTATTATAAGCGCCAGTTGTAATTTTTAAAATGACGTTTATTTTGACACTGCCATATAATTAAAAACTAAAATTATGATAAAAAGTTTCAGCATCATCTAGTTTTTTAATTTAATTTTCTTTTTCCATTATTATGCGACTTCATTCAAATAAATATATTTGTAAAAAGTTTAGAGGGCCTTTATATGTTTTAAATATATATCTAACTTTGTGATACCTATACTATAGTCTATCCAATAAAACAGCCAATGCACGTTACTAAAATTTATGATGTTAGCACGTTGCAATGTTGCCATATTAGAATTTTGGTTTACGACGTTTGCAGGTTTATAACCTCTAATTATTATTACTAATGTTTTGAAGAATTTTGTAGACATTTGTCAACAACTATGGATAAATCTCCTATTTATCAACCCGATGTAGATCTAAATTTAATTTCTCCACTGGAAGTTGCCACTGAAATTGATAACCTCAATCCTAAAAAGGCACCTGGTATAGATGACATTTCACCTGGATTATTGAAAGAACTGCCACGAAAAGCAATCATCATGTTGATATATATATTTAATGCCTTTTTAAGGCTGAAGCATGTCCCGGAATGCTTTAAAGTTGCACAAATAATTATGCTCAAAAAACCTGACAAACCTGCAAAACAAGTCGAATCTTACAGGCCTATTTCGCTACTACCTGCAATATCAAAGCTATTTGAGAAGCTGATATATAAACGTGTTAAACATTTGGTAACAATACCAGATTTCCAGTTTGGTTTTCGAAATCACCATTCAACTATCGATCAAGTGCACAGAGTAACTGCGGCTATTGAAAGAGCGTTTGA
This sequence comes from Rhynchophorus ferrugineus, assembly GCF_030347505.1. Lineage (NCBI taxonomy): Eukaryota > Metazoa > Arthropoda > Insecta > Coleoptera > Curculionidae > Rhynchophorus > Rhynchophorus ferrugineus. Next base: position 1,321,127 of record NW_027472582.1, on the reverse strand, counting down.
AGAAAAAAAGTACTGCCCTGCAATATTCCTGGATGTCTCACAAGCTTTTGATCGGGTTTGGCATTTGGGATTAATCTGTAAGATGAGCAAATTGTTACCGCGTAACTATTGCCAATTGCCATATTTATTCGAAAGAAAATTTAGAGTATCGCACGAAATGGCGTTCTCGACATTTAAAAATATCTCGGCTGGAGTTCCACAAGGTAGCGTATTAGGACCTCTCCTGTATCTGCTCTACACTGCTCACATTCCAACAACAAAAGAAACACTTCTTGGAACCTTTGCTGATGACACAGTTATTATGGCAAAAGATATATCTCTGCCTAGGTCAATAGAAAAAGTGCAAGTGGCAGTCCACAAAATCTACAAATGGACAAAAGATTGGAAAATTCAACTTAATAGCTCCAAATCTGTCCACGTTAATTTTGCATTAAGGCGAAATAATAAAAATTTAATTATATCACTTAATGGATGCCCGATTCCTCAAGCAGAATCAGCAAAATACCTGGGAATCCATCTTGACGGGAGATTAAATTGGAACCATCACGTTAGACAAAAAGCAAAACACATTAGAACCAAAATAAAACAACTATACTGGTTAGTCGGAAGATACTCTCAACTTGATCTAAAATCAAAGAGGTTGATCTATAATACAATTATAAAGCCAATTAGGACCTATGGGGTGCAAATATGGGGTTGCACTAAAAATTCAAATCAGTTAGTCATACAGCGCTGTCAAAACAAGATTCTTCGATTGATTACCAATGCCTATTGCTATGTAACCAATGAAGAACCGCACGATGACCTGGAAATCAAATGGATTTGGGAAGTTGTGCAGGATTTTGCCTTGAAACACGAAAGAAGATTACTAAATCATTCTAACGTGGAAGCAATACAACTGCTGGACAGCGCACAGGATGTCAGGAGATTGAAACGAACAAAACCATACGAACTTGTGTGAACATTTAGTGTGTATTATTAGTGTAAACTATAGCTATAAGTTAATAATTAATAAATAATTATAATTTTATAATTGAGGAATACATACTGATGTATTTTCTCGCACTCGTCTTGCTTGTTAATTAATCCAAGCACATAGGAAAAGTAGTAATAAATTAATTGTAATAAAAATAATAATTAAGATTATACTAAGCGTATCTATTAAAGATGTTATAAAAAATATTTGTCAACAACTGATGCGTCTTAACATGTAACTAAATCGGTGTATAAAATTCTATTTGTGTTGGTACTCGTCGACACCGTTATTATATGTCAATGTAAATAGAATAAAACAATTCTAACCTACAAACTATTGTGGCTGTTTAATTAACTGATGTTTAAGTCTTTCAATAAATATACATTAGATGTACTATAATGTTAAAATAAATTATATTTTCTAACGTTATTTTTGTTTCATTAATTTATTTACATTAGTAATTTTTTGTAAAAGTCAAAATACACGAAAACTTAAATTTGATGCGGCAACGTGGCATTATAAATTTTGATGACGTACATTGGCTGCTTTATTGGAAGGTCTACATAATAATGTTCAAACTAATGACATTTACGTCAATAACAAAATAAAGCAATTTTCACTATGATTATAATCTTAATTTGTATTTCTAGCTGAATGTCAAATGCAGTTTATAATTAAATATCCCAAGCGCCATCTATGATTTTACACTGTGATCATAAAACTACGTTAAAACTGACACTTTATAATTAATATTCTATAACAAAAATATAAACTTACTGTATATTTCTGGCGAATTGTCAAATAAATTATTAATAAAAATTTATTCTGTTAATTATTTTATTTTATTTTCTAGTTTTATCATTATGTCACTTCATTAAAATAAATGTACTTCTAGGATTTTTTATTTTTAATTATGGAACTTTATGACATTTATACTATAATAATTGTCAGATTGATGATACTTAAGATGGTAATAATATAATTAAAGTTTAAAGTTAAATTTATTAACCTCACTTTCTACATCTGACAGTAGCATTTGATTAAATATTTTAAGCTCCAGCTACGAGTTGACACAGAATGTTATCATTTTTTACCATGATTATTTTGACAATGACAGTTTGATATTTCCAACGCCGTCCACGACTCTATGTTAATTCCCAGGCGTGTATGAGATAACTGTCAAGGTGTTATAGAAGATTAATAACGAAAATAACGATGTTGCCATTAGCCACCGTATAATTAAAATTTCTCAAGGCCGCCCGCGATTCCACTTAAAAATCGATTCGATTTTCTCCATTTCCTATAAGTAAATACGGGCCGGTATTAGGAAAAATAAACGAGAGCCGAATAAACAATCTTCGATTACCCGAAACAAAATAAACGGCTTTTAATTGCCGCACTCGCAGCAGGACGGTTTACGTAATACCACCGCTGGATGTATATCTACGTTCTTCCAAGTTTTCTAAATGCGTCTAATAACGGCCATTAGGCGATATTAAAGACAATCTTCCGTTCGCGCTGTTTTAGTTCGGCCATGTGCTAGTCGAATGGCGTGGCACGGAATCATTTAAGCTGACGGTACCACTTGATGATGATTTTGAAACGACGACGCGACAATTACACGAAGAATCGGCGTAACGCGAGCGACTGTTCCGAGATAAAAGGAAAGAACGCGCGAAATATCGCGTTATCATTAGTCTCTAACTGGTACCGACCGTAGGGGCTAGTTCTGGAGAATCCCAATCGTATTCGGTAAACTTCGGTGGTTCTGCTCTGGTTATGCGACGTTGCCATTTATAAGCAATCGAGAGGATGAAATCCAAGGTATTACAGCAGCATTTTGGATTTGACCCTGGAGTTGGTAGGTAGGGTTTTGTAAGGTTAAGGATTGTTTATAGTTTATTTGTTCTTATCCTTGTAAATTCAAGATAATTTATTCTATTTATATTATATTCTTCAAATATACGTATAATTTTGAACAACTGGCAATGTTGCAAACTCAAACTCCATATACGCATGCGGAGATTCTCCAGAACTAGAGTTCTGATTGATGTCGATTGGTATTCAATATAGGTTATATTCTACACGACTTACTTGTAGGGTTTGTCTCCTGTGTGTGTCCTAATGTGTTGTTGTAAATGACTAAGTTGCGTAAACTTCCTTTGGCATATTTCACACCTGTACGGTTTGATACCAAGATGGATCCTAGTGTGCTGAGATAGATAGGAACTATTTGCGAAGGCTTTGCAACACTGCGAGCACTTGTAGGGTTTAGCTTCGCGCATATGCGCCTGCGTATGCAGCTGTAACTCAGCTTTGGAACTGAATACCTGAAACAAAAAAAGATCACGTTAGTATTCATCCAAATGCTATAGAACATCAGTAGTAACAAACCTTTATGATAATAGAATATCAGTAAACACCATACAAACATTATAATAAAATATTTTTGATAAAATATATATATATATATATATATATATATATATATATATATATATATATATATATATGAATGTTTGTGTTTTATATTATATTTTTTAGCAACAGATCTACTGAAAAAAGATACACTGTAAATCAGATGGCAGAAAAATATGACCACAGAGTTTACATCTTCGTGCTATGGACTTACGACCTAATAATAATAATTTATAACACCAAGACAGTGGTATAAAAGAGGAAATAACTAATGATGTGTATATAATTAATATATAATTAATAGTATATAATTAATAATATAACAAATCTTATTATGTGTAAGATTCGTAGATATGTGTGTAATTGTTTAGAATACACATGAGCATTTGGTTGGAATGTATGAAGGGAGAATGGATACTAATTATTTTACAGATGATATAGAAAATGCATTATGAGGAATGGTAGTGACTAAATCAAAATATATAGAGTAGAATATTGCAAGATAAATGTACAGAGGTGGTAAAAAAAAGAAATATACTCATATCAAAATGACCTGTCCAGGAAATGTGAGATGGAAACACAAAAACGAAGGAAGCAAGAAGTAAACGTAAAAGACAAATATGCTCTCCAATGAAAATAAAATACAATATTTGGATATAATATTGTTAATTAGATGGATTGGACCCTCAGAGGATACCACTACATAAAAAACACGCCTAAAACTCTACTTCATAGGAGATGTGGAAAAGAGTTCAATGTAAATATAATAAAACAACCATTACCTACAAACTATTGACGTATGACGTCATATATTTTGATGACATGGTTCACTGTTTTCTTGGACGGTTCATAGAAAGTTATGTAAACAAGCAAAATTTGAAAGATTCTCTTGAAATAGCGCCGTATAGGACACCGACATAATCTTCCTGCAAAGCCGATAGGTGAATAACATGACGTGTGTTCCGTTCGTAAATCGAAACGAAAAGGTACAGAACCCGAAATCTCCTCACCGGTACCGAATTCTCCGCGTGAAACCGCTCGAAAACATCTCTTACGTAATCTCTGTGCGCTGGCGGTCCTTTGTTCCATTCGTTTCGAACAGTCCCCGTCATGGACGTTTTGACGGACAGCCCGAGATGTTTAATAGAAGGCGATTCCCCCGGGCGTGCATTAGTATGCGTTTGTGTTCGTATTTTCGTCGTCCCACCGCAGTCAAAAGTCGATCACGAAAATCTATAGTCGCTACGTTACTCCTCAGTCATCTCCGGTTTTGGCGCATGCGCACTATCCTGCATAGTATAAACCATAGAAAAGAATAAACCATATTCTCTTCCTTTTCCACAAAACACAGAGATTCACATTATTTTGTGTCCTTTTCTAATGGCAGTACATCCTTTCTTATATATTATGTTGCTATATCTATGTTATATTCTATGTATTAATAATTAAATTGTTGTTATTCATGGTGGTCTAACATCCATTGGTTTTAAAATATGAACGAACAAGGGTAAGTGCAAAATGTAACGTTAAATTTTTAAAAGTTATAAAATCCAAACAACATCAATTTTATTTATAATGGAAACTTTAGTTGCCAAATAAATAACACATCATTTTCAACGACCTGGAATAGGTATCAACATATGCCAAAATTTAATGATAACAAGAACAGAGAAGAAAATGATTCTTGTCGTATTGGAAGTGGTCAAGTCATTAATGAGGTTTGTCCATCAAGAATAGTACCAAAAACTGTAGTTACTGGTAATAATTAGACATTTATTTTAAACATAATGTATTTTAGTAATGATTTAAATTTTATTTTATAGCTAAGATGTAGCTAGAATTTTTTTGAGAGTAAAAGTCGAAGAATGTGAAATTCGGAGAATTAGATAAGAAGAAATTAGACAGAATTTGCTAAGATATAAAAACAGTGTACAGTGATACTTTGAAATAATTAAATTTGCCTAACAAAAGTAGACCTGGATCAAATAAACAAAATATAAAACTATCAACGACACCCTAATGATCTAATGATAAGGAAAATAAAATGCATTATTATTATAAGAGTATAGCTAAATAAATTATTGTTTTATAAATATAATGATGTATTGGTTGAGATGTCTTTCAGTTTTTAAAGTACGACCATTCAGTTTAGGCTAGTAAATGTACAATCTGTTAATTGAAAGCTCGAGTTCGCTACTATTCTTGATCAAGAATAGTAGCGATCATATTTCAAAAAAAATTAATGTTTATTTCTCTCTATATATACTTTGAACATTAAATCAATTAATTATCAAATTTGTTTTTATAAAAATAGAATAGCTGGAGAATATAAAATAAAAATAGAACATATATTAATAATTTTTTTATTATTTCGTTTTTTTCAATACTTTTTTAAGTAAAATGTGTTATTTCCAAAATTTTACCATTTTTATTTACTTCCTGAACTTATATATTCGACATTAAATCTAATAATCGCGATAAAATAATAAGTAAATATACGCATGCGCCAAACTCGGATTATTCTGTGTTTTAAAATTAAAAGGAGCTAATAAGCGCATGCACCAAATCCGGAGATGTTGTGGATTAATGTATCCTCCTTAGTATGCGTTTGTGTTCGTATTTTCGTCGTCCTACCGCAGTCAAAAGTCGATCACGAAAATCTATAGTCGCTCGGTTTCGGTTGTTCCACCTATGGTTGTTTTTACGGCAAAATTCCGCTGCCTAACAATACGCATCGGAAACCTCGATCCCGATCCCAAGGATCTGATTAAAGTTCGCATGAATTTATTACAAAATCCATCAATGTTAACGGTGTCATCAAATGCAAATCAGCGTTATAAGTGCGGCCGTAACTGAAGTCGAATCACAATTAAACAACTATTAGAAAAAGCGTTTAATTACACGGCATAAAATGTAGCAGTCGTAAAACGCTCGTTTTTTTGCAATTGTATTTGTTGTTCGATTTAGTCACTCCGAATTATTTGACCTGTTTATATTTTCCCATAATCAATCGATAAACTCAATTTTTTCTCCCAGTTATCACTTTTTTTTTAATTGCTTCTTTTAGCGTAATAATAAATACTTTACGAGACAATTACTTTTTAACAGTAGAAAGATACAAGCAGCAATAATCTAGTTAGCGTTCTTTATACCATTGTTTCTTAAAACATAACCTAAACGTATGACGTTTACAAGAAGCGTCAGAATAATGACAGATAGTCCTTCCAAGCACGTCATCAACGCCGTTGAACCTACTGTCAAATTCAGTTTATAAAAACGTAAAATCTCATTTTACTAAATGGCATTACTCTAGTTAAAAATACACAAAATGAAGTCTGATATGTTCGAACATGTAACCAAATGGGTCTATAAAATTCGATTTATGTTGGTATTGGTCGACATTGTTGTCATATGTCAATGTAAAAAAATAATAAAACAACTCTAACCTACAAATTATTGCGGCTGTTCTACTGTTTCTACTGTTTCGATCAACAGAATCAGTTCAACAGAAAAATATTTATGAATATTAAAAAAACAATGTTTTGGTTTTGACTTTCCATCTGATATACAACTTATGCGTTTGTTTATTAACATAACCTAAATGTATGACATTAACGTAATTAATAGTTATTTTTTTGTAGCTTTACATAGTGGAAATGATATTTAACTTTGTTTTTAGTTAGACTTATTAGTAACTAATATTTCTTGTACTGGAAGACAAAGTTTCAATCCATTTCCACTATTTCTATACATATATTAGATATTTCTATACCATACATAGGTTATACACTATTCCTAATCTATGATTAAATGCCAAGTACTATTATCTGGGCTATGTTTATAGAAAACCAGATAAGCCTGAACATAGTTAAATTAAATAGTTGTACGAATTATGAATTATATATAAAGAAATTTTTATTTTTGACATTTCCAAGACGTTTTAGACCACTTAACCTTAGCATAGTGCTTTGTAATAACAACAGAGGAGGAAAAATAAATTAAAAATAAAAGAAATAGTGTATACTCTATACTGTATTCGGTACAACCTTGATATTTCCATAGATTGCATTTGGTACACATGCACACCACGCATTTTTCAGCTTTATTAAAACGAATACATAGCCAACTGTCTGTCTTCTGCACGAAAACATCCGATATATTAATCAACATTAAAATATAATGATAATTATACGTGTACGTATAGTATAATGAGTATTAATATGTAAAAAAAAACTTTTTATGCAACAGCTTTGCTATTACATCGGTTTCGTATTATTTCCCATCGACCGTTAAGATATATCGGTGGACTTTGTTTGAAGAAGACGTCCAATTAGGCCGTGTAATATTTAATAAACTCGCAGACCGTTTCCTTTAGTCACCCTGTACACCGTACAGTTATTTCGCAATATATATTTTGTATTTGAACTGTTTCAAATTAGATTAAGTAAATGTTAAAAATAAGTTGGAGTGGGTTTTAAAACCGATTTAAGACTTCTTAATAGGCTCGCTATTGGATGGATGATTTTTTCCGCGATTTTTCTCGCATAAAATTAAGCGTTTTCCTTTTGATCATAATTGCTGGTTAATTTTTATGATAAGTATATCGCCGGTGATACAGTGGGTGTTTATGGCACCTTTTGGCGCGCGGTATTTTCTAAATATAACTCGGAAATAGACTTTAGGATGTTGGTGGATGAGATAGCGAAGCAATTAGGAGGTTTAGCGAAGATGAACGGTAGCGAAATCGACGAGAAATCGCCGATAACATCGCGCGGAGGATACGGCGAGTTGGGAGTCTTAAGGTAACCGGGAAGTAAAACCAAAGAATCGGAGATTAGTCGAATGGCGGCGAGAGAGAGAACGAAAACATTGAACATGACCATGGTATTGAATTTTCGAAGGCCAAGGAATGGCCTGTTCTTTGTGTTCCAACTTGAGCGAATAATTCTATGATATATCGCGCCTAGTCACAGAAATGAGAATGTTAATTGCGGGTTAGTTAGTTTCCCACCCAAGTCTTGTTCGTACTGGGTGTATATCGGAATCAGGTTTTCGATGCTGAACATGATACGAATTTGGCGATATCTCGTTGCCTTTTTTTTCTGTACGTAGTTTTTGGCCATCGGGGGTCGATCTATCGTTGTTGTCAAGTCATCAATATTTTCGATAATTCCTAAAAAGGTAGACGCATAACCTTAAAGACAATATCCTGACTAGATAAACAAAATCACAAAGATCTGGAGAATACGGTGGATGAGGAAGTAATTCAAAGTTCAAATCATGCATTTTGCCATCGTTTTCACTGACTTGTGACACGGTGCATTGTCTTGGTAAAGCAGCACATTTTTTCTTCAAATGTGGCCGTTTTTATATTGAACTTCGGAGTGAAATGATGGAGCCATGTTTCATCCATTGTCACATATCGACGCAAAAACTAGAGTTTATTACGTTTGATCATCTTCAAATACTACTCCGAATCATCAACTCGTCGTTGTTTTTGATCAAAAGTCAGCTCGCGCGGCACCCACTTTGCACAGAGCTTTCTCATACCCAAATATTCGTGAATGATATGATTTACACGTACAGTTGATATTTTCAGAGTGTTTGCTGTTTCATTCAATATCAATTTATGGACATTCAAAATCATTTTGTGAATTTTTTCAATGTTTTCTTCGGTAACAACCTCTTTTGGGCGTCCACTGCATTCACCTTCTTCGGTGCTCATTTCACCACGTCTAAACTTAGTATACCAATCCTTGATGGTTTATTTTCCTGGGGCGGTGACCGGACATTCGGCATCGAGCCAAGTTTTTGCTTCAACTGTATTTTTTCCCTTCAAAAAGCAATATTTTATCAACACGCGAAATTTCACAGTAACAAAAATTGCTTCACTCAAAATGTTATAATTCACAAACTAATGAACCAACAGCTGTCAAATTTATACACGCATCTTTTGCGGGTTAGGGCTAACTAAAATCATATGAATTTAATTTTAGTAGCGCCATCTATGTGCCAGGAGACTTTTCAATTGACCTGTTAGCATAGTGTAGGGATGCCGAAAAAATTCGATATTTTTGCCCGATATATCGATATTTTTGTCAGCCGATATTTCTTCAAACATTATAAAAAACCATTTAATTATTTTTAATAAACCTTTTAAATTGATACTTAATTTTAAAGGTTTCTTAATTGTAAGGTTTTATTAAAAGAATGTCGATATTTTTTTTCACGGATATATATGGATATTTTTCTCGGTGGCCGACACCCCTAGTATGGTCACTGCATAGGATATCCGCCAGAAGCGTTCACAGGAAGCAAATTAATCAGGTGAATGTCAATTTTAAGTTTTAGTTCAAATATATCTGATGAATTTTTTGGGGATAGATTTAGAAATTCTTGAATTTTGGTATATTATAGTTGGTAATCTTAATTTGAATGACATATATTTTATTTTAATAGGAACTACAAAGATTCCAATGTCTATTTCCAAGGAATATTAAGGGTACACATTCACGAAATCAGGGAAACTTAAATAACCAAATACCGTATTAAAATATTTCAATTTGTTTCAATCATTGTTAGTCGCCAAATACATTCCACGCATTTTATATTCCAAAATTACCTTATTATTCAGAATGTAAAATATTGTTATGAATAAAATGTCCTATCAAAGAACATTAATTATTGTGTTCCGATATATACGCTCCAGAAGAAGATAGTTTTAAGACTTAGTAAACTTTTTTTGGATATTTTGAGGTCTCCTTTTACCAACTATGGGTTGATCTGGACCGGACTTACAGTTTAACGTGGGCTCCGAACTACGGTTCTTGGCATTAAGCATACCGACTGGCGAGTGACCAACTTAGAAATCATCCCAGAAGACATCCGGTCTTACCCAGTCTGGTTACAGGCGAGACTGGGATCATCTTCCTTGTCGGCTTTTGTACTCTTGCCTAGGAAAATCACAAACATAAATTTACGACCATGCCCCAGAAGGATTCGAATCCGCGACTATCGCAAACAGTAGGTGGACCGTTCTGTCGCCTTTATCACTGCGCCTCCAAGCCGGCTAGTAAACTGGTTATTACTAGACACTCAACATAACCAAATTTCCTTAATTCATTTTATTATCATTATCATTTAAATACCCATACTCATTTTATTTAATACATAACCTTTAAATTCTAACCGTACTATTACTCGCTAATAGTTCAACAAAATTACACTTCTGTCTACCACGTAACATTAAAAATATAAACATGGCTTTTAGTTCTTCATTTTGGATATTAGCATCACGTAAGACAAAAAGCAAAACACATTAGAACCAAAATAAAACAACTATACTGGTTAGTCGGAAGATACTCTCAACTTGATCTAAAATCAAAGAGATTGATCTATAATACAATTATAAAGCCAATTTGGACTTATGAGGTGTAAATATGGGGTTGTACTAAAAATTCAAATCAGTTAGTCATACAGCGCTGTCAAAACAAGATTCTTCGATTGATTACCAATGCCTATTGCTATGTAACCAATGAAGAACCGCACGATGACCTGGAAATCAAATGGATTTGGGAAGTTGTGCAGGATTTTGCCTTGAAACACGAAAGAAGATTACTAAATCATTCTAACGTGGAAGCAATACAACTGCTGGACAGCGCACAGGATGTCAGGAGATTGAAACGAACAAAACCATACGAACTTGTGTGAACATTTGGTGTGTATTATTAGTGTAAACTATAGCTATAAGTTAATAATTAATAAATAATTATAATTTTATAATTGAGGAATACATCCTGATGTATTTTATCGCACTCGTCTTGCTTGTTAATTAATCCAAGTACATAGGAAAAGTAGTAATAAATTAATTGTAAATTAAGATTGTACTAAGCGTATCTAATAAAGATGTTATAAAAACAAAAAAAATTTTTGGATATTAACTTAAATTACTTACAGGTACAACACCACCAGACTCGGATGATCGATACTCTTTGTACATACAACGAAAACCTAGCGAAAGATGGAAAATATAGGCGAAAAAAAAGTTGCGAACCTTATCATGGAACGACGACGCGAAATTGTTAAACACGAATTGACATCAATTAATGCTGACTGTTATTGCCAACTATTAAAGCAATTTTCCCATTCGTTACGTTAATCAATTGCCATTTTGTCCAATTTGTTCCCTGTAAATAAAAAATAAATCCGCAGTGTGTGTGTATATGTGTTTTTTTTTTTGTTGAAATCTACCAGATGAAGAACGACGTCTGCAGTTCACTCCGTGGTTTTCCCAGACTTGGCGACAATAAATTAAACTAACACCAACAAATGTGTTTAATACCATAATTTTTTGTAAAAACTATTTTTTAATACAGTGATCAAGTAAACATTGGAAGAAACAATATGTGTGAGGTTTATTAAATAACGCGTCTATATGTTTTATGTAACATATTTAAATCATATATATATGTAGCAAAATCTCGATATGATCTTTTCAAAAGGTATTTACGGTCGGGCTGTGTTGCAAGCAAGCAAAAGCGAATAAAATATAGTTAATAGCACCGATTAGAACCATTATTCCATTGTAAATTGTGAGTTTGTTTCGATAGTAACCGCGCTAGGCATTGTTTTGTTTAGTGTTATAAATTGATTTCAATTACCACTGCTACAAAATGTGGTTAAAATTAATCCTTCCTAAACGAAATGGATGTGTACACATTTTTTTCTTTCAAAATATTCGAATATACGGTCAATTAACGGGTTTTTATCGCATCCTAGTTTTTGTTATAATTGTTGAAAATCGGTGATATTTACTCCATATAGTTTTTTTGTTAGTTTATGTTTGAACGATAGAGTGCGTTACACGAGAGCTATGTTAAAAGTATGAATTTTTCTGATTATGTATTTTAATAATACTTATACTTGTTAACAAGTTATGGTTATAGTCATGTTTAGTTTCGAATGACATTTCTTTTTCGTTTTAGTTAAGTGGATTGTAAAATGTACTTAAATCCAATATAAGCGGTAAAAATATTTGATGAATTCTAACCTGAATTTTTAACATTCCAAATTTTTTTGTTCTCATGACTAACATTTTCAAGTCAGAATTTGTACATAACCACATTTTTAGGAATCATAACCTGACATTTGTATAAAATTAATTTAAAAAAGAAAAGAACTGGAAATATTGAAGGATTATAGATATAAATAGGACAATTACTCGATGTAGCTTTTCGTTATTACAAAATGTGAATTTATGATTCTAAAAATAGTATTGTGCCTTATTTGAGTCACATTTACTTTCGAGTGGCTGTTTTAAAATACTTTTGATTTATTTTCTTTTTACTAAAGTATCATCTTGCATATGATTGTATGTATAAATTAATTTAATTCTCCTGTATTCTCCAAGCTGCTTCTGATTATTACTTGTTCCGGTATATCAGTCGTGACCTGTCTGAGTAGCGCTTCACTTTTTATGAATACACCAAAAAATGGGCCATCTCATGAATAGCATCAAAAGATACATCAATTTTTCGAAATGGAATCCGTAAATTGCCTGAAAGATTAGAAACAGCAGCGGCTATCAATGGAAAATACTTTGAATAAAATGCATTATAACGACTTTTCCCGATAAAGCGTCAAATTAAGAAAATCCTTTAAAATTAATTTATAGGTCTAATAAAATTATTTCATTATTATTATTATTTCATATTAAAATCAATAATATTATTAGCTAAGAAATTTTGAACATAACCTCAATTTTAGTTTTCCTAAATATAAATTTTCTGTTAAAAAATGTGTTAATTGGTGAGTCTTTAAGAAGAATAAGATGTACCAGTCGCGATTTTTGGTGAAATTTAAGATTCACCAAAGTTTAGTTAGTCAAATAAAATTATTTCATTATTATTATTATTTCATATTAAAAACAATAATATTAACAGCTAAGAAATTTTGAACATAACCTCAATTTTAGTTTTCCTAAATATAAATTTTCTGTTAAAAATGTGTTAATTGGTGAGTCTTTAAGAAAAATAAGATGTACCAGCCGCGATTTTTGATGAAATTTAAGATTCGCCAAAGTTCAGTTAGTCAAATAAAATTATTTCATTATTATTATTATTTCATATTAAAATCAATAATATTAATAGCTAAGAAATTTTGAACATAACCTCAATTTTAGTTTTCCTAAATATAAATTTTCTGTTAAAAAATGTGTTAATTGGTGAGTCTTTAAGAAGAACAAGATGTACCAGTCGCGATTTTTGGTGAAATTTAAGATTCGCCAAAGTTTAGTTAGTCAAATAAAATTATTTCATTATTATTATTATTTCATATTAAAATCAATTATATTAATAGCTAAGAAATTTTAAACATAACCTCAATTTTAGTTTTCCTAAATATAAATTTTCTGTTAAAAAATGTGTTAATTGGTGAGTCTTTAAGAAAAATAAGATGTACCAGACGCGATTTTTGGTGAAATTTAAGATTCGCCAAAGTTTAGTTAGTCAAATAAAATTATTTCATCATTATTATTATTTCATATTAAAATCAATTATATTAATAGCTAAGAAATTTTGAACATAACCTCAATTTTAGTTTTCCTAAATATAAATTTTCTGTTAAAAAATGTGTTAATTGGTGAGTTTTTAAGAAGAACAAGATGTACCAGTCGCGATTTTTGGTGAAATTTAAGATTAGCCAAAGTTTAGTTCGAAAATTAATGCTGGGCGATGGACGAGAGAAGAAAAAAAAATGATGTTGGAGCTGAGGCCGCGGTCGTTACGTTAACCCAATTCGATACCGCCATCGGTTCACAAAACTCGCCTTCGCGCTCTAGGAAAAATCCCGTTACGTATAGACCCGGGGCCGTCAGTCAAATTTAATTATTCGAAGCGAAACTAGTTTTTTTTCCGCTTCTTTTTTATTACGTTGGCTGCAGTGGATCTGATGGTCTTTCAGTAGCACTCGGATGCTTTTATGTCGGCTAAATTTAACGGGGCCTTTTAAAAAAGTCCGCCAATAACTCAGTGCCTATGCCCGTCTGACCAGTCGACGACTATTAAAGCCTTTCGGATCTGTTGTGATGTATAAACTGGTAGACGGCTCCTGGGCCGACAAAATATTTACGCCAACAAAAAGCCACTAGCCGATTTCGCTATTAGTTCGTCGGGTAACACTTTATGAAATTACCCGTAGTCATTTTTTAATTATAATTCATTATTCGATTCCTAATTTGATGAATTCTACAAGCTTTAACCTTTAAATACATAATCAGTGATATAGTGCCTTATTTTGCATAACACAACTGTTAATATATTGCGTAAATCAATATTAATGATACAAAGTTGACGATATATTGTTTGTTATTAGTTGTGTTTAGTTATTAATATTTTTTTCTTATTTGAGTAAAAATTATAAATATAAATAATGACCTAACTTTAAACAGTCTATTTTTCCTAAATAATTAAATTATATCACTAATTCCGAATAGAATTATAGTACAACATCGACAAATTATTAGTTATTGAATTCATTGAATGTATTCATTTTGATGGTAATAAGTACTATATATAATATTAATCTTTGATGTATCTTAATAGGCATGATGATTATTTTTGAGAAACTACTTTTTGGAGATTTTTGTAGATATTTGACAGTTTGGACAGTGTCGACCAGCACTAACATAAATATAATTTTATAGAGTTATTCGGTTACATTAATTTTGACGTATGAAACAGCATTTTGTCTTTTTTAACTACGGTAAAATGAGAAGGAAAAACCTTGCTCGCAATTGGCAGTAATTTTATTGGAAGGACTATTGTTACTTTATCCGGAATAAACGCGTGACGTAGTTGTTTTGGTCGAACTGGACGGTTTAATTGGCAAGAATTATTTATACATTATTTTAATAACTTAGTTTCTAATATACAACATGCAGTTTAACTTGCACTGTTGAGTATTATGAAACCAATTTTATAACTATGAAATACAAGAGATGCAATGTGGAAATAAGAGTTAGAAAATGTTAAGTGACGTCATTGTTTCGTAAGGTTCTGATTGCTATATGTGTGTATTTATTTATATTAAAATCTCAGTAATCACAATTGTAATTTAAAAATAAATGTTTTTAGTATCTATCCTGTATTATTATTATAAATTAATATGATTTGTGTTATCATGCCGTTACCTAGAAAACAATTACAATTAGGAAATTTAGTGGTAAAAACTAGTTCATTATAAAATTATAGAAAAAGAACAATTTTTCGTACATTTAATACATCGGGATATCATTGAAATTGTCAGAAAAATCTATGACTAGAACTGTATCCTTGAATCCAACAAGAAAAAAAACGTACCAAATTTTCTCGACCTAATATCTCGTGTTGTTTAAACGCTGTTGAAATTTAAAATGAAGTGTTATCACTGCAATGAAATTAAGGTAATTCCCACCGATGTTAGCTATACGTTGAGTCAACCGGTCAAATATTTATATTAAAACCAGGCTAGTTAATACAATAATATTTCGTGTTTGAAGCCTTCTCGTGTTTTTGAGAATAATGAAGCCGAAGCACCTTACCAGAAACGTGTACTATTATCAAGGTTTCGCCTAGTCGAGTTTATACAACGCAGAAAACTTTCCGCGTAACCTTGAGATAGTATATTAGCGCTGCATACGGCCGTTGTAAGACGGGGAATATTAGATTAATAACCGTGCTATCGTTGCAGCGATACCGAATCGATCTAAACCGATAAATCAGCGTACAATTTCGGACATCGCATCCATGAATATTTATACGAATGTTCAGAAACCCATTACATTATGTAAACTGCTTAAATAATATAACGCATATATAGTTAATTAGCCGTAGACGTTCGGCAACAGAGAACCCGGAGGTTTTTTGGCAATGGGTTCTCCTTCCTAGGTCAGTTGTCTGACGGCTTTTCAAGCTCACGACATCAAGGTTAAGGCGAACGGATAGATGATGGAATAGTGAGATAAATGAAGAAGCATTTAAGGATTAGACGCTCGCTGCTAGGAACCTCAGTGGCGTGCGCTCTCGCCGAATTCCACAACATATTTTTTTTCGACGGAATCTGCACCATTTATTGAACAAACAATAACCGTTCGTTAACTCAAAGTATGTTCTGTGTGTAGTTGTTAAATTACTAGTTTTACCTGTTCGAGTTAATGACGGATGTTGTGTCTCCGTCACATCACGCGTAGAGAAACTATTAAATTTATGAAAATATATTCATGGTTAATTGCCACAAATTATTAAGTTTAGTTACGTCTTCATTTTTTTTTTAAATAGGGTCATCTACTTACACTGTTATGGGTATTAAACAGTTTATTACCTAACAAAATATATTATTTTCTTCAGAATATTGAATTTTTGTTGTATTAATAATAGATACTCTTAATTGTAGATAGAAATAATGATAGTTACCAGCAATGTTTAAGGGGTTATCTGTACGTTAATTAATTATAAACTAAGGTATTTTCTTACCATTTTCTTGGCATTACAAATTAAACGATCACAGGAATGTTTGAACTGAAGGGTTTTATACCTGGTCTGATGAAAGAGTTCGGGGTTACCTTTATATAATATGTATAGATACACACAATTTTTTTTCATTAAATTGTATGCAAGTTATTCGTAAAAAAATTGAGCATAGAAAAAATAATTGTGGTTTTGTTCTTCATCAAGAATTTTGGATGGATATTTCCAATACTTTTGGTAATGTTATAGTTGTACTAAAGAATAATACAAATTTATTGTTGGCACTGTTTCAGAGTTATATATCTTAAACAGTTTACTACTTAACTAAATGTATTATTTTCCTGCAATGTTGATTCTATTTTACAGCTTTGTGCTGTGCTTTTTAGTTATTGTTTTTTTCATAAGAAGGAATGGTAGTTATGAACAGTTACTTTCTTTCATGAAATCGTATGCAAGTTGTTTCTAAAAAAATTAAAGATGTTTTAGTCTGCGATTTTCTTTTTTGTATATAAACATTTCTAGTATTCTTCGTACGAATGTTATTTTTGTACTAAAGAATAATACAAATTAATATTTTCCAGTAGTGCTTTAGAGTTACATTTATAATATCATTATTGGTATTTTTTGGTGTTGTAGATTCACATAAATATAACATATATATATTTCCAGTAAATTATCGACGATAAATATAAATTTAATCATCTCCTGAACATAAATATACACAATTTTTTCTCCTAATCGGGAATCCCAACTGTATTTGTTGATGCTGATACCATCCGTGGTCTTATTTCACCAGATGAAATGTTACGAATCGAAAACGACAAACCAAGCCATCGTATTGCGTTATATAACAGGTCGGAACCTAAAAAAAAATAATACGCGACTATTTAGTTCGTTTAAGATCCGCTAGGGCGATCGATGATTGTATAACGGCAAAAAAAAATAATAAAATAGGTTCGGATGTAATAAATATATCGGTCATAATCACGGCCGAAAAGTAAATGGTGTTATTTTGCGCCGTCGTTGGCGATAAACAAACATTTTTAAAATGACCGCATAAAAGCGCGGAAATACGTGTGTTAAATTGAAATTCGCAAATAAAATTGTTTCATTATCGTCTCTATTAAAAAGGGCGTTTTATATCGTGATAGACATTAATATCTTTTATTGAGTGAGTAGCCCGGCGTCAATTATTATATCGAATAACCAGTTAGAGCCTTCGGGTTTCGCGGAAACAAATTATTTTATATTTTCGCTTCTATTCGAAATGTTTACGATAATTCGTTGTAATGTTGGCATTTTCAAAAGATCGGGTGAACATTTTACGTTTATTTGATGATAACAGAGATGAAAAGTATATTCTGACCAAATGTCAAATTTTTATTTTTGTATTAGTCGTGGTACTTAATAATAAAGGATCACGAACTGCTCGTTTTATCGATATTCAATAACGTTTTGGTGATATCTTTTATTGAGTGACTAGCCCGGTTTCAATTATTATGTCGAATAACCAGTTGGAGCCTTCGACTTTCGCAGAAACAAATTATTTTATATTTATTTACGATAATTCTTTGTAACGTTGGCATTTTCAAAAGACCGGGTGAACAATTTAAGTTTATATTGATAACAACAAAGATGAAAAGTTTATTCTGACCAAATGTCAATTTTTCATTTTTGAATTAGTTGTGGTACTTAAAAATAAAGGACATTGATAAATATAATCGGTTTGTTGGTTTTTTGCAGCTGATGAGGGACAAGGAATATCTTGCATTGGTTGAGAGAAATATAGATCATCGCTTGATGGTTGAGATTAACGTTGAACTAAATCTGTCGACTTGTTGAATGTGAATGTTGATGTAGTAGAAATTGGAAGTGGTTATTTGGATGTCAAAATTATTATTAAAGAACCAAGTTGATCTTCATAATTTAATATCAGCTGCGAAGCTATATGTAAAATTCCCAAAGTCACTGGAGCTATTTATAAACATAAAAAATCAGATAATAAACCAATTAGCAGATATAGAGATAATGATCTGAATGTAGAAGATGAAGTTAAATAGTATAATGACTTATTAAGGAATTAGATAATACACGATGATTGAAAAGCGTTTACAGATTTGCGGCATCATCCTTAAAGGACAACAAATAATAAATGTTTATTTCCATCTATGACAAACGAGTATTTTAGATAAGAGTAGAATATATCTGCATGAAGCCCCCAAAAATGTGGTAGGTTGCTTGGAGGACAATACGAATTAATATACTCCATAATAAAGTGTTATTATACAAGCAAATCTTGAGTGCAATAATGGGGTTGCACAAATATTTCTAATATTAACAAGATCCAAGCTTAACCACACAAAGTTCTTCGCAGTGAAATTAAATCTTGAAGAATAAATCCAAAAAAAAACATTAAGAGAAATCACAAAAGGTCGAAGTACTAATATAGTTAATTCACATATGAAAACTGTGTCCTGTTAACTAATGTGTAGTGCACCAGTGGAACTACATCCATCAAATGCTAATTAAGTATAGGTTTTAGATCTAATCTTTAAGATAATATGAAGAAAAAATAATAATCAACGAAAATATCCGTAATAATTAAGTACCATACCTAATATATAAAATGAATTCTATTTCAAACAGGTAACTTGTACAAGAACGAATTAAAAAAAAACACCTTTTATATGTTTATGTAATAAGCAATTATCAAGGCTGTTGTGAATAAATTTTGACGAATTCACCCGCAAGAATCTTCATCCGAAAACCGGTAGAACACGAAACAATTCACCGCCAGATCTAAAAATATTCGATGGAGAAAAAATCAAAATAACAACAAAGAAAAAACGCTTCTTTTGTTTATGATATCGTTTTTTTTTGGTCGGCCACAGTCTCCTGTGCGTGCGATATTTTTTCTAATTCCTAAAAAATTCATAAATTAAATATGAAACGGGTTTCAACTAGATACAGTTTAATTAATCGTTGATACCGTGGAATATATTGATGTTTTTTTTTTGTTTCGGTAAATTGGCGTTTTAGACCACGGAACAGTGAAAAAATTAGCGAGAAATGTTTATTGTCCCATAAAAAAATTGTGTTTAACACCGAGTTTTCAGACAATGGTCGTACCCATTACAACTTGTAAACTGTGCTATTTACAAAAATCTACTATAATGAATGTTCTAAAAATAGTCAAGTATAAATACACATATTACTCGGGTGGAAAATCGGCGATTTTTTCTTTTCGAGTCTGTACGGGAGTGTGGTTAATATTTTAAAATTTCAAAAAACTACGTTAGCGGATAGATCGCGACCGTCGATGAGTAATGATTAAATGTTTCTGTTGTTTTTGTGATTTTTATTGTTATTTGAAGGGGTAACCATGGCCTATATTTGTGCAGAAGTGCGACCGAAGAACCTTCGCTCGATTTCCTTGAAAATTATGAATCAGTTGGACGAAAATATTTTCTCACTTTATCCATTTATTGATTATTCATTGGTTCGTTTTTTTCCTTCCTCGCTTGTGCGTTAATATCTTCAGTATAATAGTATAATACTCGCCAATACGATGCTTAGTTTTCACAGGTTCAATTTATAGGTAAATGCTAATTATGATTTTGTAAATATGAATGTCAAGCAAACTGTAAAATATACAGATAATGAAAAAAAAAATGTTTTAAACTATTTGAACTAATTCTTATGTTATGTGGTGTTCTGATTCCTAAAATAATAATATTCGGTCTATAAATTAGTTTTAAAGGATTTTTTTAAATTTGAAGTTTTATTGTGAAAAATCGGTACAATGTATTTTATTCAAAGTAATGTCCATCGATAGACGCTACTTTGTCCCATCTTTCAGACAATTTACGGAGTTCATATCAAAAGAATGATGCGGCTTGTGGTCGAGTGTTGTCATGCTGAAGAATAACATTATTATGCATTTGCTCGTATTCTGGCTGTTTTTTTTGCGCAGCACTCGGTTTAAACGCACCAATTATAGTCTATAGTCATACTCATTGATGGTTTCATCGAGTATGCCTCTAAATAGTTGTCTTCAATTTTTTTGGCTGCCGAGGAGGACGCTTTTTGTCTTAGGTGTCAAAATCACAACTTTTAAAACGCCAAAACCAGTATTCACATGTTGAAATCGATCGAGCATGTTCGCCATAAGCCTCATGCAGCATTAGATGTAACCTTCACATCATGACCTTCATCTGCCCTTTTCTCCAAGTTGAAGTAAAAAACTAAGATTTCTGTGTGAAGATTGAAAAGCTGTGAAAATAAAAAGGATTTACAAAATTTATGTTTTCGAAGCATAATTATATGATTGGTAGAAACTTTGCCTGGAGATTAACTGTTTTAATATTTGTGAGAAAATTTCATTAGGTCTGATAATCGTACTGATATTAAATATATACGGTTTTAGATGCTAAAAATACCTAAAATTGATGTAAATTGGTTGTAGAAAAACTTTTGTTAGCCCTTGTTAGTTATTTCGAGACTCTCGTTGAAAATAGTTCTTCTATAATCGACTTCGACAGTTAATGGAAGCACTATACTTAATAATTGTATAGGAAGAATCTATTTAGGATGTTCTAAGTTCAAGTTTGATGTGGATTCATTGATAATATAATCGAGTGTATTTGTTGAGTGGCAAGAATTTCGAATTTTTTCTCCCTACATAATGAATCGAATATTGCACAAATGTTTTGTTTGATCAAGTGTAAAATTAAATGCATTATGTCGCGGAGTAGGCGAGCTATCGACGTCCGCGGCGGACATTCTAATATTCTTCATGTAAAACCGCAATGTTTTATCTATTTTTGCTCAAACGCCGTACTTTTTTCGACCACCTTACCAAAGTGTGTCAACGCCGTACGTGCGGAACCGGCATTGAGCAAGAAAAATAAGAAACGAAACTGGCAAAGAACGGGCGGAGAGGAAAAAACTGGTCCAAAAGTACCGAAATTAGATTTTAATTCTCTCGAAATATCGACGAAATATGGAGATTTAAATTAGATTTTTTGCTCGGTCCGTTTAAATTGGTTGGCGATCGAATTCCGCGTGCAAAAAACAATTACATTTCGCGATAAAAACGCAAGACATTCGATCTAGTCGAAGATTTTTCTACACTTAATTTATTGTTGCGCTATTAGCGTCTTTTGTTTTAGAAGGGAAGGACGTTCGAACGATTACGTTTAACATGAAAAAAGCATATAGCGACAAAACGCAAACAGCTTGAGCTTAAACTAAATCAAATTTATTAGCTGATAGTAAATCGAAATTATTCTTACTTAACAAGATTTTGCTGTATAAGTCAATACGTAAGTAAATTTGGACCTATGGTATTGAATTGTGGGGCACTACTAGCAAATCTACATAGCTATCCTTCAGAGATTCCAGAATAAACTGTTGCGAGCCATCGTCGACGCCCCATATTACGTCTCCAACAAACTAATTCAGCGCGATATCTCCTAAGAACCCATAACGAGTGTGATTTAAGTTAGTGCAAACTACTCTGAATGACTGTTAGTGTATGCCAATGAACAGTGCGTAGGCTCAAACGCATACTACCATTCGAAATGGTTAATAGAGACATAGAGTGAGATATAATAATCTCTAGAATAAGTTAGAACAGTCTTTAGAATAAGTTAGGATACACTTTAGATAAGTTAGAACAGTCGGTAGAACAAGATTTTTATTATAAGTTACAAACAATAATACCGATTAGAAAAGAAGTAATACATCAGATTACAGGAGGAAATATTGATACTACTTAATGGACTATGAATATGTCTAGGCGATGGTGGCCAAGGAACAGAGAATTTCATACGTCACAATTGCTTTGATTGCAGCCTAAGAGAGAGAATGCATTTGTTATTCCTGAATAAACCAATAATAATATAAGTCTAGAATGATTAGAAATCTTTCAAAATCCAAATCCAGGTCTATTTTTAAATATAGAGTAAAGGAATATAGTAGAATGAGTTTAATCGTTGAAGATTTTTTACTACCTCTACGCATAAAGCTAGGCCTGATCAAAATACTTGTTAAAACAATGAATAAAGATGATGGAGGCAAACATATTGGCAATTTTTGGTTCAATTTGTAAGTTTCTAAAAATTACATAAAGTATATATGTGGTACATATCTTTTTGTTATTTTGCAAGTTCTACTGAACCGATTTATTTGAAATTTGATCTTTATAAATTCCTCTATCGCATCAAAGATTTATTTATCTAATTTCTAGACCAGAACATCGTTTGAGGTTTTGGGTTTTGAAAATCCTCTTAACTTTTTACGTTTTAAAAATATGAAAAAAAAATCGATTTTTTAAAATTTCTAGACTACAATACTCTCGTAAAATATTTACAGATGAACAGAAATTAACAAATGACCTTTAATGTATATAAAAAAAATTATAATATTTAGAAAAGTTTTTAGTTTGGTTGGCATGAGAGTTGGCATTTCGACCAACTTCGACAAAAACATATACTTTCTAGCGATTTATTCGGCATTAACGTGTCCCGTTTTCCGAAGCAGTGGTTCGATCGCCGAAGAAAACTTCCGAGAGAACACCACGCGACCGCCACCGTGTCACGGTAGAATCGACGTAACATCGATAGTTGCATAAACAGAAAACTACACCGGGACCTGGGGCGCCGAGAGCGCGGAAAAAAGAAACACCGAACCGGAACGCAAACCAACCCAACCCAACCCCTCGGTCTAACTTAGTTTTCTCTAGAAATTTAATCGGGCAGACCCCAGCAAAATAGAACAAAATCTTTTACATTTCGGTAGGTCAGGGAATCGGTATAAGCAGCTTCGATCCGTGGCGGACAGATGGAGCAACTGGTGTTGAAAATCGGGGGAAGAAGTAGAAGCGACGATAATGTATTAGGATTCGTCTGGCGAGCGGCCGGGGGAAAGTCGGGGGGACGACGACGACGACGGCGGAGGAGAGGTGGATGGGGGGAAGACAGGGCGCATGAATGGGGGAGAAAAAAAACGGGGGGCTAGAAAACTGGAAAATCGTTCTAACGACGACGCAGCATCGAGCGTTTCGGAATCAACAAACGGAATATTATATAAAAATGATTTACGACGTCCGAATGCCGCATGGCTCCTCTTCCACCGAAATGCTTGTCGAAGAACGAGTTTTCGGACTGACGTTCAAGGCCAGTGTTGGTGTTTGTTGTTAATTACATTCGTGGAACCGCTTTAAAAGCTACGCCGGCCAGTTACACGGTACCACCGCAATCAACTTGCCTCGAAAATGTTATGGGGTTATTAAAGAATCATTCCGAAAACGTTTGTAATTGCAATTGCAACAACATCACCAACTTACACAGTCTCTAAACGGTCGAAAAGAAACGAATCATCATTAACGTTATTATTTCCATCAAAATTACCGGCTCGTCAAACCAAATCGCCTTAGGAATGAGTTCTAACAGTACTACGGTTCGCGAAAGTGGATACATGTGTTCGGGAGACCTTAATCCTCTTGAGACGGACGAGAACAACATCGAAAACAAACAGCAACACGATAAAGCTTTTTCCTTACCGAACTCAGCACGGGGTGATTCTAAATATTAACACCAGAATTTACCGATCTTTAGTAATACCTCCATAAAAATAACATCGAAATACATAATTAGGTGTTTCTACTATTCTAAAATATCAACAGCGACCGAGCTAGGCCATCCTCCTGTTTCTATCAAGTTAACTTTAATCAGCCAGGCAATTAATCTTTTTATTTACAAAATTACGAGTGGCTATATCAGTTTTTATTGGACAAAATGAGCATCATGACTATCGCAGAACCAGAAAGCACCAGTTAGCGCGTCTTCGCCTAGGCGTCATACGAACAATTTCGTCCCCGAAACTTGAGGTCAATTTAATTGCAATATGATAAGTTGTTATCTTATTTCGATAAAAAAAGAAGCGAGCATTTCTATGGTATTAGATTCTTTCTTGTACACTTAATTAAAACTAATCGGAAAAATTGTACGAATGTATTAGAACGGTCAAGGTTGTTATTATCATCCAGTTTTGGAAAACTAAATAAACAAATAACCCTGGGTCAATGAACATCGGCTTAGAGTTTGATATGTGTAAAAAAATTGGTTTTTGTTGCGTTTTTTTGTGCCTAACATCGGTACACATTTTTCGTCATTTCGATGAGACATAACATTATATTAATCATCTAGATAAATATCGTTATTTCATTTGAAATTACATCAGTATTAATTTCGATCCAATTATTGTTTGTTTTACATGACGGTAAAAACCAAATACAAACATTTACAACTCAACAAAAAGTCAATTAACGTTTTTTTTATATGTACCCATACACGAGACAAAAAAAAACATTTTTTTCCTGGCCAAATAAAAATAAAACTGTTAAATTTTTCGCGATATTGAGGTTCTTAGTTTTTATTATGACACATGTTTGTTTTATATAAAAATTCGGCATTATGAATGCACAAAAATATTTTGAATTCGTATACATAATTTAGAAATTAGGAAGCGGTGGTTAGAATGTTAATTTTGACCTCTCGCGTTTTTTTCCTCTCGGTTCTTTTCAAGAACGCGATATTTAATCGAAGAGAACGTGATATCGACGATAAGGTACGAAATACGATATCGGTCTGGAGCTGGGTTTAAACGGTCCCGAGACCAACGAAAAAAATCCTTCTCTGACACTCACCTTTTCTTCGTGAAAGTTCTCGCCGACGCTAAGAGGCGTAGGTGGTGTGGTTGGAGTCGTTCCCCTGTCTCCCCCTTCCTCCGCGCGGATGCCGCCGCCACCGCCGCCGCCGCCACCACCTCCCCCTTCCAGCGACCTTGAACTCTCTCTCAGATTCTCCAAGTGCGCCTTGTACTCCCTGTACTTGATGTCGTTGAGGTCTGGGTTACGGAGAGCGTCCCTGTCCGTCGCGTAACCCAGCGTGTTCAGGTTCCGATCCAGCAGTCTGGAGTCGGAGTTCAGGTTCCGGTCGCCGAGCGGCCGGTCGTTGTTGTTCTGGTGGTGGGTCAGGTTCAGGTTACGGTCGAGGTTCTGGGTGAGCGACCGTTCCAGGTTGAGCCTCTCGAGGCTGAGACTGTGGTCGAGGTTCATCCGCTGGTGGTCCTGTATCGACCTCTCGTTATTGAGCAATCTTTCCAGGTTCCTCTCCTGCTGCATCCGTTCCTGGAGCAGTCGGTCGGCCGAGTTCAGGCTGAGGTTGAGCTCGAGCCCGTTGCTCAGGCCCTGGTGGTTGTTGTAGTTGCGGTCGAGCCGCTCGCCGCCTCGGTGGTAGTCCTGGTGGAGGTTGAGGCGAAGGTCGACGTTCCGGTCGCCGAGCCGGTCGCCCAGGCTCCGGAGCGTATCTATGGACCTCTGGAGGTAGTTGGTGTTGTTTTCCAGCAGCATGCTCGGCGGTGGTTGGTGAAAGTCCAAGCCTCCCGCGCGGTAATCCAGTCGGGACTCCAGCTTTGGTGGTTGTGCGGAACGGCCAGAGAGAGAAAATTCCCGTTACATGAATTTGAGGGTGACGGGTCGCACTAGAACTCTAACTACTAAATCCTTAACGCCTATTAGATCGGTTCTTCAGTCAAATGGGTTGGCTATAATCACAATCAGATATCACTTTCGTCGCAAGTTTGATAAGGTACGAAGTTGGTGCGTGAAAATAAAGGAAAAGGCGGACGCGCGTCCTCGTCTCGGAGTCTCGATGAGGAAAAACCAAAAAACAAAAAAACGAACCCACGAAACGTAAAATAAACTCGCCGGAACTGACTTGTACGGTTGTTCGGTTCTCGAGAGCAACAGCAGCAACAGCGAACGAACAACGGAACGAGCGAGCGAGCGCAGCTTAAAAAACGAACGCGTCCTTTCGAGGGCAAAAACTACACTAACATATAAAACATTACAAAAACGCCGCCGCTTTCTGAATTCACTCACAGGCCGGCAGGCAGCATCCAGCGAACCGCCGGCACGGAGGGGTAAAGGTGGGGGTAATTTGTGCGTCGGGCCTCCGGTGGTGGGGGTAGGCCGCGCTGGTTCCGAAATTACGTAACAACATAATATTCGAACAAGTGAAGTCGGCGGACGGATCGTCTGCCGTCGTCAGAGACGGCCGAACTTGGCGGCGTTGGTTGGTGGGGAGGGGGTTAGACGGACGGCCGTGTCTCGGGGCGTACGCTTCGTGATCGAAGTGCGTGTGAACGCCGAGACGGAGACGGGGGCCTCAGTGTTGCGTTAGGTTTCACGACGCACGTGTAAACATACCGCTCTCTTCGTCCGTCTTCATCTATTTCAATATGTCCCTTGAATATTCCACCAAAATCTTTCAATTACATTTTCAGATAAATCTTAAATATTCCACAAGGAACCTTCAATCACATTTATAGTTTATTGCATTTTAAAGTGTTATATAATGAATTCGTGAAGAATGATGAATAGAAAATAAAATAATAAATAAGATTATTGACTAGTATTTAAAATAATATTTGTTTTATAATTGCCATTACACTCTTGTCCCGCGACTTCAAACATTAATTTATGTTATATTAATATTTCTTCTACGGATTTTTACACATGCAGATTACAAAACACAAAGTGAAATAACTAAAAAGACACTGTGCATAACAAGTCATGTTAAAAAAAATGCTTGTAGGCGTATATACAGATCAAACATAATATTATGTATTGACGGAATATGTTACCGTAAGATATTATTTTATTTAATTTTTTTATTGTGTTATATTGAACAAAATTTTCGATATTATGTAGCTCTCGATGTTATTATCACAGTTAAATGAACAAAACCAAAACAGTATATTTTCGAATATACTCTCTAATATATATATATTTTATGATAAGTAGTTAATAATTAGTTAATTCAATTTCAAGAGCTACATTAATTTAAACTAAAAGTAAACCTATAAAAGATGAACTTCAGATACTTTCTTGTTATATCTTGCAGCTTGATTTAGCATATGCGAATGTCGAGATGCTCTTCTTTGAATATTTCACCAAAAATCAATCAACAGTGAATCATTTTAGTTTTAATCTAGTTGCTTGTGATGACGAGAGAATATGTCTTAAATATTGCACAAAAAATGTTCAATCAAATTTATATTATTTTAATAATCTATTGTATATCGAAGTGTCTAATGAATGTGAGAAGAAGTAATTCACATTTCAATACATTCTTTGAATATTTCACCAACAACTTTCAATTACATTTTCAGATGAACCTTAAATATTTCACAAAAAACTTTCAATTAAATTTATATTTCTTCAATAGTCTATCGTAATAAAATATTCTCATTCAATATTTTAATTTTTTTTGACTGGTAATTAAAAATATATAGAGGTTTTGTATTAAAAATAAATATTTATTTAATTCAATTTCAAGAATTACATTTAGATGCAACTCTTATTACTAAAACCAAACCTATAAAAGATGAAGTTCAAATATTTTCAGTTATTTCTTGCAGCTTTCATTTGAAGTATATGAATGTCGAAATGAATACCATGTTCAATCGTTTTCATCTATTCGTTGAAATATGGCTTTAAATATTTCACCAAAATATGTCAATTACATTTTCAAATGAACCTTAAAAATCTAGTGCTTGTGAAGACGAGGCATTATGCCTTAACTAATTCACAAAAAACTTTCAATTACATTTATGTTCCTTTAATAGTCTATTGTATTTTTAAAAGTTCTATAATGAATGTATGAAGAATCAATTAATTTCACTTAATATTATAGAGAATAAAAACAAAATGACTGACAACATATTTTTATAATCGTTATACAGTTATTCAGGTACTTGAAGCATTAACTCAATTTATATTAATATTATTTGTGCAAAT
The DNA here is from genome assembly GCF_030347505.1 of Rhynchophorus ferrugineus. NCBI lineage: Eukaryota > Metazoa > Arthropoda > Insecta > Coleoptera > Curculionidae > Rhynchophorus > Rhynchophorus ferrugineus. The sequence continues at coordinate 1,292,365 of NW_027472582.1, read as the reverse complement.
ATTCACAAAGTGAAACAACTGAATGAAAGGCATAGTCGATGAAAGGGCATGTTTAAAAAGATATAGTTTTAAGCATATATAAAGGTTAAACATGTTTTCCCGGTTTTTATCCAGAATTGCATAAGTCTTGCCATGAGTTGTTAAAGTAAGACATATTATTTTGTTTTATTAAAGAAAAAAATCTATTTTATTTTAAAGTCTCCTTTTACCAACTATGGGTTTATCTGAACTGGACCTACAGTTTAACGTGGGCTCCGAACCACGTTCCTCAATATTAAGCCAGCGACTGGCAAGTGATCAACTTTAGAAATCATCCCAGAAGACATCCGGTCTTACCCAGCCTGGTTACTGGCGTGACTGGGATCATTTTCCTTGTCGGATTTTACACTCTTACCTAGGACAATCACAAACTTTAAACAATCACCAACACAAACTTACGACCATTCCCCAGCAGGATTCGAACCCGCGGCTATCGCAACAGTAGAATGACCGTCCTATCGCCTTTACCACTGCGCCACCAAGCCAGCTATTTTTTAAATTATTGTGTTATATTGAATGGATATTGAGAATTTCTATTTTCATAGTTAAATATACGAAACCAATGCAGAATTTTTTCAAATACAATTTCTAGTAGGTAATAATAAGATTTATTTTAATGATAAGTAGTCATTATTTAGTTAATTCAATTTAAATATGTTAACTACATTAATTCAACATAAAAGCAAACCTATGAAAGATGAACATCTCAGATATTTCAAAAGACACTTTCAATAAAATTTATATTCCTTTAATAGACTTAGTCTAGTCTTAATGAAGATTTAATTCATTTTGTTCAATGGGACAGTGAATAAAAAACCGATTATCCACAAAAAAGTTAAACAACACAAATAATAAGACCCAATATTTCTATTTTTTGACAATAACATTATTATCTTAAGATAACTTATTATATTTTAAGATTATTTTCAGAAATAACAAATTAAATGAATAAATAATAAACAAGATGGATCGATTTTCTTGTGGCAGAGCTACGGTACAACACTAAACAATTAACTTGATTGAACAGTGCTTTGAACCAAAAACAATTTTCACGAAACCATATCAACTTTTTACGTTGTTTTAAAAATGTTGTAAACTTCAATGCTTTTTAAAAATCTGTAGATAAACTAAAAATGTCCTCAATCAAACATGTATTTGTTTGTTTTTTAATTAAAAAGTTATTATTAACAAAGATACTATATTCATTACTCATATCCTTGCAAAAATTTCAAAATCAATGTTTGTAAAACTTCTGTAATTCACTGTTTGGTGACTAAAATTGGGCCTCAAACCATTTACATGATCTAGAAAGTCATATTTCAATGAGACTCCTTTTATAATTGATGAATATCACTTAATTCCATTAATAGTCTTCCATAGAAGTCTATTAATTATCTTCAAAGAAACCAGCAGTTTGTTGTGATTTAAATTACAACATAATTAATTACCTCGAATTACATATCGTACATTGACGTGTTTGGAATAAAGCGTTTTATTATTTTTTATTCGCTATGCATAGATGAAAATCTCCAATAGTATTATGTATGTTCCTGGTAATTTAAAAATAATACAATATTACACGGAACTTTTAACGTTTTCTTAGAATTCGAGTATGACGGTTTGGATCAAATACGTGTTTATTTTAGACATATAGTCTATTCGAAAATTTTTTTAGTAATGCGTTGTGGATATTTGTGACGTCGAAACATTACAATGTTGCCGCATCAACTTTGCGTTTTAGTTCAGTTTGGCTTTGACATACAAGAAAATTCTAATCTAAATAAAATAATTAAAAATTGTCTCTCTGGAAAGTATACATAAAGAATTATGGACATGCAGTTTTTTGAGGGATGTAAGACATCCTTTCAGGACATAGGGTTTAAATGGTGTAAAGATACTCTTCGGAGAGGTTACAAATTAAATAGATTCTGTTTCATGCGCGTTAATGGTTGAGTCTGTGTGAGTTTTAATGACTCTATTGAGGCTTATAATAACACTTAATTATTATAATTAGAAGTAAAACATTTATTGGTTTATATACTATTAACATTTTTGAATGTAGGTATATGGGTTAATATAGTTTTTCTTTGTTTTATTAATTCATAGTTATTATTATACACGGCAAAGTATATCTAATTAATTATATTGGGATTGATTAGTTTTATTAAATAAAGCTTGATTAGTAAACGATTGAAATGCCTTTAATTTTATTTATTTTGATTAATTGTGTAATTAGAAAATGTGCGTATATATATTCTAAGTATTACCCAGATATTAAACCATTAAATATATAATAGTTGTAGATAGTGGGGCCAAAACAATTTTCTATTCAAATATGATCATTTATATTCCATATATGATGTATAAACACCCAATTTATACGTCTAATTATAATTAAAATGCTCAAACAATTAAATATATTCTCGTTCTTAATTATTCAATATACATAATAATGATGTACAACTGTTATTTAAAAAATAATATTTTCGTCGTAAACAATACTGTTTCTTAATTAATATCTTAGGTTTTAATATAGATATTGGTATTCGTTTCAATATTGCTCCAAATATATATAAAAAAAAAACGTGCAATTATTAATAACTATCGATTAGTACTATTTATTTTAATTAGAGTTGGACATTTTAAGTACACACCATGAATTTTTAATTAATATTTGTGATCAGACTAATTTATTTAATTGGGATAATAAATCATATTTTTGCGAAAGCAATGAATGTGTTGATATATATTTTTACATATTGTTTTAAAACTTTATGTTGCTTTTGATATTTTTTATATAAACTGTGCATATAAAAAAACACAACAAAAAATGATATAAAAAGACCTCTAAACAAGCACTGAAAAAAAATTAAAAAGTATAATCTTTAATATTCTTTCGTAAGGTTATGGTACAGGTTTCCTTTTTTTAACTTTTTTTTCTATAGACGCTTTGCTATTGATGCAAAAAAATCGTTTTTAAGCTTAGGGTTTTTGAGACCGTCTGCTTTTTTTTCTCCGGATATTTTTTTATCATTGAATATAAAAATAAAGGGAAAAACGTTGAATTTTACGGGATGTTTTAATTGTTGTCTGTAATTTCGACATGTAACAATATAGTCTATCTTAAAACATAATTTTATTATATCTTCTTTAGATAATTATATGATAGAAATAATTCCACGATATGAATATAGGTTGTGGTAAAACGAATATATTGATATCAGTTTATTTAATTCGATTTATTTAAATTGTACAGTATCGATATAAGTGATTTATTGACATAATCATTAATTTAATTATTCTGGTTATGATATTATTTAAAAATCTGTCGTACACGTTATGTAACTTAATTAATAATAAATAGTGATAATAAATATCGGTTAATATTTACGGTAGTTAAACTTACTATATTTTTTAATTAATAAAAATCACCTATCCATATATCAATAAATTATTTATTATATATTTTTGTATAATTTTAGAAACTATATACATAGTTAGATACACTGTTATCAAAAAATAATACAGACATAATCCTGTTTCCAAATTTATTTTTCTCTCTTAAAATTATCGTATCTTGAATATTTGAGTGTTGATATTTTGAAGGAGCTAAAGCGGGCGGATAATGGGTCTATAAATTCTGTAATTTAAGATTATTTTAAAAATTAAAGTATATTTCCAAAGAATAAGAACAAGGAATTAATAAATGATGAAATTGAGAAATTTGAAAATATAAATTTCATTCGAACTGGACAGAGTGTTAAAACGAAATTAATTATTTCTATTGTTGTGTTGTACTTGCGTCAATACACAAGCAAGACGAGTGTGAGATAAATACAAAAATAATATATTTTCCAAATTCAAATTAAATTAGACTTTTTAAACTAAAGTTAAGAATGAACACTCTATATGTTCACGTGTCCAGTATTCTGCTGCAGTCCTGTGTCGTCTAGAAACTGTAGAAATACATTTTCTAGACGACCGTTACGTAACGATAAACATTGTACACCAGAAGCGTTGGATAATTAATTAGTTTGATGTTTAGTGTACCCTTATTTGTACACCATAAGTTCAAGTAGACTATATAATTAACTTATAAAGTTTTCTGTTTGATCTTAGGCTAAGTTGGAATCTTCCGACTAACCAGTACAGTTGCGTGAGTTTGAGTCTAATCTGCTCCGCTTCTTGTCTAACATGATGTATCCTATTTAATCTACCAATAAATGGATGCTGTTATATTTTGTTGGATCTGCTTGAGGAATCAGATATCCCACAAGTAATATAATTAGGTTTATGTCATTTAGACGTAACGTAAATTTGGATCTATTAAGTTTATTTTTCAGATACTATATCTTTTACTACTATTTAATCTATTTATGTCTTGTTGACTGCTACTTGTACCACCAAAACAGCCTTAGACAGAGATATTTTACATAGAGTTTGGATTTATTAACAAGCACTGAACAAATGACACGGTCCACAAAATAACAGATGTTATTGAAAAAGCTTACGAAAGTAAAAAAGTATGCTCAGCTATATTCTTAGATGTTGCACAAGCCTTCGATAACTTTTGGCATGAAGGCCTTGTTCATAAACTACAGAAAATGCAACCAAAACAACACACTGAACTATTAAAATCATACATTACAACCAGAATGTTTAGAGTCAAACAAGACGAAGTTTGCCCTACAATAAAAGAAGATAAAGCAGGTGTACCACAAGGAAGTGTACTGGGACCAATATTTTATCTACTCTACACTTGTGAGATATATCACAAATGGATAATATTACGATGGCTACATTTGCTGATGATACTGCGATTAGAGTTGTCGGAGACATTAGTGAGGAAGCCTCACGAAAATTACAACAGGCAAGTGACAATATAAATAATTGGACACAAGATTGGAAAATAAGAATTAATGAAAGTAAATCTATACATGTGCTATCATTCCATATAGCAACAACGCTAAATATCTCGGAATGAATCTTGATGCAAAACTTCACTGGAAGAAACATATAAAGAAGAAAAGAAAAGAACTGGAATTGAAATATAAGAAAATGTACAGGTTAATTGGAAGAAAATCACAATTATCAGTACATAATAAATTGCTATTATATAAGCAGATACTGAAACCTATATGGACATACGGTGTTCAATTATGGGGATGTTCTGCAAAGAGTAATATAAATAAAATACAATTTTTTCAGTCTGAAGAAGTCCTGAGAGGTATTGTGGGCGCACCCAAATACTATAGGACTCATTACCTACATCGAGACCTTCAGATACCCACAGTCAGTCAAGAAATCAAGAGAATTGCAAGGGGGCATGAGAAAAGACTCCATTCTCATACAAATATTGAAATATTGCAACTTTTGGATACCATCAGAACAGGACACAGGCTCAAAAGAATCAAACCATCTGATCAGAGATCAAGATCATCAGAGACTGATATAGGGCCGATGGGTCCTCCTATTTATATACCTAGATTTAAGTTATGATAAAAACAAATTGTAGGTTAGACGGAAACGACTAGTAACAATGTAATAATTAAATAATAAAAAAACGGCAAGTGTTCCAATGACTGTTTATTTTGTTATTGAGATATCAGCAGTGTAGAGAAGATAAAAAGGGAAAAAGGAAACCCCTATCTAGATAGTTTCTTTAAAATCAGTCGTATATTGGATTCATCCTTATATTTTTACAGTGTTACTTGCAATTTTTAATATAACCCTTTAAAAGTAATTCACAGCGCTTGTAAAAGTTTGTTTCTTAATGTAGAAATGACGTTCTCATCCTGCAAACGTCAAAACTCAAGCGTAATCATGATACCGATTCGAAAACAGCCGACGCATAAAATCACGTAGGTAATTGTACAACGCCAGACAAAAACTATTAAAACGAAATTCGGATTCTATATACTAGATGAAATAGCCGAACGACGAAGACCTTTTGTGATCCGAAACTGCTTTCGGGATGACTAGACAATAAACCAAGGTTAACCCGAAAAAATAGTCTTGTAATATACCGTCAAATTATTTCGTAGCGACGAAGAAAATGTCAGATCTCGGGTCCCGCTCTCGAGTTGGACGAGTTTTCTTTCTGTTCGGTTCCGTTCTCAATGTCACCGCCGCGATGGATCTCTATCTAAATATTGGTACAAGTTAATGATTAATGGGTTAATTAATGGTGGCGAAACCGCAGCAATCGAATGCAAGTTGTCGGTGCACCGAGCGGAAGTGGGGAGTCATTGGTTTATTAACGGAAATTAACGTTAAAAGTATCAAAAAAAAGTTTGTCATTATGATAAATTGGTAAAAAATCGGGACAAAATTGTCATTTCAAGGAATTAATAGTTCAGATTCAATAATTCATCATAAATTGATAATCGTTTACCTTAGATTAACGTTTCGTATTTTAATTTACTTGTTTTTAAGGATATATTTAATGGTTGCCGGTGGAGCCAAAATTAGTAGCACTTTGGAATTATTATTATTAGCACATTGTACTTACATTAATGCAAAAGCACGACGAGTATGAGATTAATACATCACTATGTATTTTCCAACTAATTTACTTAAGTCAATGTTAAGAATACACCTAAACACTAAACAGCAAAACACTCGTGTGGATTGGTTTGCTTCAATCTTCTGATTTCCTGCGAGTTGTCCGGTAGCTATATCTCTTCCACGTTTCCGTGATTTACCAACCTTATTTCGTGTTTTAACGCGAAATCTTGGATCACTTCATGTATCCATTTGATTTCGAGGTCATCGTGCATCGTTGGTTATGTAACGATAAGCATGGATAATTAATCTTACAATATTATTTTGGGTTTGACGGTTTAGTGCAAGAAATTAACTATTTATTGATCTATTATATATATTTGTATTTTATTACGCTTGATTTTTTTTGTTATATTTTACGTGAATTTTCAGCATATCTTTCAAAAATAAATATCAGCAATTTTATGTTAGTATAGCTGAATTAGCGTTCTATGTAGTTGGGAGCTTCATTTTAAAGACATCTGTAGTTGATGTATGTGATAAGTTCGAAGTAAGTTAGAGAGTTGTTAGTACTACTACTAAATTACTATTGTTGAGTTATTCTTGCACTTATAAGAACACCTATATATTGTAAAAGTTCTTCAGATTTCCTGTGCGTTATCTAGTAGTTATATTGCTTACCTTAGTGTAATTTAGTAACTAAAATTTAGTAAATAACTAAGCAGTACCTACTAATTACTAATTTAAATTTAGTGAATTTAAGTAGTGCTTTCATGTTTTAGCGAGAAATATTGGATAATTCAGCAAATTCATTTGAATTCTTGGTCATCGTGTTGTTCTTTTTTGATCACGTAGCGACAAGCATTGGAAATTAATCGAAAAACTTTGTTTTGATAATGTTGCTTTATAATTGGCCAATATCTGTGATCTTAGATATAGTTGGGAGTATCTTCCGACTAACCTGTACACATTTTTTTATTTTGAGTCTGATCTGGGCAACATAGTTAAGTCTACATGTTGCAAAATCTGTAAACATTCTCCTAGGAAGTCCTATGGTTATGTGGTTTGCTTAGCAAACTGAAGTATGTTAATATCTAGGCCAGGATTTATCTGGACTGGTATCAAGTCTACTGATTGGCCAGTGATCAAACTTATAGGCAATTTCAGAAGAAATCCGTATGTAGTAGGTTGTAATCATATAGTGGTGAAAAGATAGAAAAAATAGTGGCGTGCGTTTGATAAATAAACAAAAAAAACCAAACATGTTCAAGATGCGATGCTTCAGACAAAATAATATGTAATATATATATATATATATATATATATATATATATATATATATATATATATATATATATATATATATATCAGCATTGCACCCGGCTTCGCACGGGTGCAATGCTGATACTAAATTAAATACACTACAGAAAAAATATGAACGTTGTATGTAAAAACATAGCGACCCGCTCCGACTTTGCACGGGCATAAAATATATATGCCTATGTCACTCAATGAAAACATGGTTAAAATCGATCCAGTATTTTTGGTTCATTCATTACTGCCCTTGGCCTGCACGCATTAAATTTGGAGTAAAACAATTCCTCTTCCCCTATACTTACTATGAAGATTTCCTGCTATCTTTGGAATATCTAAATTCATACAATTTTTATTACATTACACATTTTTAAACGCATATTTTAAATTTGTAATATCTCCGAAAATATTTGTTTAATTTACATGCTGTAAGGAACCATATTGATCTATATTAATTGCACACTGTATTTAAGGTACTTAATTCGATAAGGATTAATGCCGTATTGCTTAAAATAGCTTCGTAAATAAGCGATTTTCTCACGTAAAAAGTAAACAATAAAAATGGTTAATGTGGGTTATCCCTAAAAGATAAACATATACCATCGGGGACTTTTTTGTAGACCTTTTTATGGTGTACAATACTGTAGTACATTAATTTGATCTAACTCGTAGGGTTAGGCAGCGTTTTTGCTAATTGCTAAATAAGCCTAAAAAAATAGGTTAATTTACGACATCACGTTAGAAACCTCTAAAATTAGCAATGTTGCCTTAGTATATTATGCATGTATTATACATATAAACCTTCCTCTTGAATCACTCTATCTATTGAAAAAAACCGCATCAAAATCCGTTGCGTAGTTTTAAAGATTTAAGCGCACATAGGGATATAGGGACAGAAAAGGCGACTTTGTTTTATACTATGTAGTGATATATATATATATATATATATATATATATATATATATATATATATATATATATCGCGGATGTAACATTATCATAAATCAATATTTTTTATACTTATAAATTTGTGTAATTATCACGGAATTCTCGGAATCATAACGACGGCGAAAAAATAAATCACCAATCGTTTAATGACCTTAGACACAATAAGCGTACATTGTTATCGATTATTTATAGTTTTTTCGCGAACATCTAACGCTACTCCACTTCGGAGACTTAAAATAAGCCATCTTTTCGATCTTATCGGCGTAGATAGGCCGAAATTCTCGGAAAACACACACAAATTAGTAATTGCGTATGGTGTTATTAGTCCAAAAGTGAAGATGTCCCGTTCGAGTGTCGTTTTTACCGTCTTTTAGAGTGGCGCATTGTTTTCGATATCGTTTTGTAAAACGGTCGATTGTTTACGGTATCTCAACACATGAGTGGAAGATTTATAAGAAATCGATTTAGAAATTCGTACTTAAAATTAAAATGTCTTCATCTTTTCGGCGTCAATCTTGGCCTTGCAAATAGCTGTGAAAGCTGGTTGATTGTAAACGATCCATAAGGGTCACGGTAGCTCTTAAATAATTATCCTTTTATCATGTCAACTCAGATGAAGTTAACGTATGAAACTTCATATTGAGAGTTTTGTTAAACGGTTCAAAACTGTTTTGCGGTTAATTCTTAGTCCATACAATATTATATTACTATAAATATTCTAAATATTAGCATTCTGCCATCAGTTTCCTATATTTAAAACGTTTTTTTAAAAGATCACTTATATCCTTCTAATAAAAGAGCCAATACACGTCATCAAAATTTGCAACGTTGATGCGCCAATTATAACTTTTCGTTTATTTGGACTCTGACAATAAAATATTAATATAAATACAATAACGACACAAAAATAACTTTAAATATATAATTTATTTTAACATTATGGTACATCTAATGCATATTTATTGGACGATTCGATTTTAAGGACATTTTAGTAAACTACGGTTAGTTAAACCACAATAGTTTGAGGGTTAGAATTGTTTTATTATATTCACATTGACATATGACAACCGTGCTGATCATTACAAACACGCGTCAAACTTCATTCTGTCTCTTTTTTACTAGAGCAATGCTAACTAATAAAATGAGAAAATGCTTCGTGTTTAAAAGGAATTTCATGAACTGAATATGACAATACGTTTGACAGTATTGATGACGTGTATTGGCTGATTTGTATATAGAGGTGCTGCTGCAATATTTATTGTTACGAATTTTTCTAAAGATCCAATTCAACAGAAACCAATCTTTGGTAAAGTTTTGGTTATGAAACTTAAATAATTGAGAATTATTTTTTTGAATTTGTTTTAAGTGGAATATTGTTTATGTGTAAATAGTCAACAGTGTTAAAATAGGCTCATTAAAAAATGATAAATACTTGTAAAGCAGGCTAAAATTTTAAGAATTAAACAGAAACAAGAATGAAACTAGGATAATTTCAATTCAAAATGTGTGAGGAATTAAGACATCAGATATCTTCTGAAATTAGTGGAATAAGTAGCCTAAAACTGATATTGGGAACAGGATTCCACGTTAATTAATACACATTTTATCCACATGGTGATAATTAAATAGTATATTTTTCCTACTTGTCAGTATTATTCGGACATTGATCCTTGATTAATTACTATTTATCTCCAGCGGAAGAACATGGCTTCGTCAAACCTTTGAGTAGCATATCAAATCATACGACACCAAGTGTTGGACTGGCTGATGCATAGTACCAAAAATGTCCTAGTTTTACTGCTTTTGTCGCATTTATTATACATTTCCCTTTATTTATTACTTAAAGGTAATAACAGCTAGAGAAGGTAGGGGAGATAATTAACACAGTGATATTTGTAACAATTCTATCCAAATATTTGGTGCTATTCAATCAATCAATGCATATTGTTGGATGTTTGTGGTTTGGTTTGGATCTGTTTATTTTCAACTGTTCTAAACTTTCATTTTATTCCATTCGAAATTTAGGTTCACTTTTCTTTTCATAGACATGTTCCAAACATTTTAATCTCCATCTCTGAATTGGGCCGTCAACCGTGAACTGATTGTCGCATTTTAAACGAATCATTTATTTCATTTATAACAATTTTTATAACTGATTTTAAGTTAGTATGCTTACAGGATATGAAGATCGAAGATGTCATATTGTAATCGTGTCCAAGTCTCAAAATTATACAGAATTGGTGCGATAGGCATTCGAAAAAGGCGGATTTTAGTTTTGATTGGTATAATTAACCTTGACAATAAGTATGTGATATAATAATAAATATTCTTTTATTACTTTTTATGAGAACAGTGTCCATCTCTCTCCTACCTCCCCTAGAGCATAGCAATGAAAAAGCATAATGTGGACAATCGTTCACGATAACTAATTAATTAATTAATTTATAATTTATTTTATTTATCAATTAATTAGTAAACTTACTTAACTATATTAACATAACATAGATTATTTAATTGTAACAATAATAAAAAACTTATTACAAAAAAATCAGTTGTAAGCTATTTTAATTTTAGGTATTCAAGTTGAGATGGATCACTCAGAGGATAAAAAAAGCCACTTCTACTTGATCAATATTATACAACCGAGAAAATAATATATTCGAGAGAAAAAAAATCGAAAAAATAACGCGGAATGTGTCACTTAATAACGTTAAGATAGGTCAGCGAGTAGCACACGAACATAATGGATATTTCGAGGACGAGTGATGTTCGAAAAAAGGTCTAATGACTACCAGGCAAACGCAAATAATCCAGCCGCAGATCACAGGAAAAAACAATAACAACGTGTAACCAGTTTGCGTTAGTACCTTTTTTTTAAATAATAACACATTTCCATTTGAATTATATTATTGTAAACTTTAAATGTCAGACAAGTAAATTGTTGTCAGTGCAAAGTGTAACTTATAGAGTGAAACAAGTTCGGGTTGTTCTAATTTATTATAGCAGAGCGCGTGTTGAATTCGATGGAATTTGCACCGAATTGGGAACTTGAACTCATTTTGATATTACAGTTGAATAAAATGAGGCACTTTCAATCAATGTATCCTTCATTGCTAGTCAATAAGTTTCAACATTTTTAGATGTCCGAAACTAGTCAAGACAACATTTAACGTTTATAACAATCCACTACATTCGAAGCATATGATACAAGTTCTTACTTTAAAAATTCAACAACAAGCAGAAAAATATTTATGCCGATACAAAATTTAAAATTTTGCATCAATATTGCTAGTATAACAGGTCAATTAGAAAGTCCTCGGCCTGACACATAGATGGCGCTACTAGAATTAAATCCTCAAAAGATGCGTGTATAACTTTGACAGCGGATCATTAGTTTGTGAATCATAGCATTTTTAGTGAAGCATCTTTTGTTATTGTGAAAAAGATGGATAAAAACGAATTTCGCTAGTTGATAAAATATTGCTTTTTGAAGAGAAAAAATACAGTTGAAGCAAAAACTTGGCTTGATGTCGAGTTTCCGGACACTGTCCCAGGAAAATTAACCATCCAGGATTGGTATGCTAAATTTAGACGTGGTTAAATGAGCACCGAAGATTGTGAACGTACTGGACGCCCAAAACATTAAAAAATCCACAAAATGATTTTGAATGGCCGTAAATTGAAATTGAATGAAATAGCAGACACTCTAAAGATGTCAACTGAACGTGTACACCATATCATTCAGGAATTTTGGATATAAGAAAGCTCTGTGCAAAGTGGGTGCCGCGACAGCTCGCTTTTGACCAAAAACAACGACGAGTTGATGATTCGGAGCAGTGTTTGAAGATGATCAAGCGTAATAAACTCAAGTTTTTGCGTCGATATGTGACAATGGATGAAACATGGCTCCACCATTTCATTCCGAAGTTCAATCGACAGTCATCCGAGTGGTATTTTCATTGACTTCCTTGAAAAAGGAAGGACTATCAACAGCGACAATTATATAGCGTTATTGGACCATTTAAGGGACGAAATCGCCGAAAAACGGCCGCATTTGAAGAAAAAGAAAGTGCTGCTTTACCAAGACAATGCACCGTGTCACAAGTGAGTGAAAACGATTGCAAAAATCCATGAATTGTATTTCGAATTGCTTCCTCATCCACCGTATTTTCCAGTTCTGGCCCCTAGCGACTATTTCCTGTTCTCAGATCTCAAAAGAATGCTAACTGGGAAGAAATGTTCGTTAGATGAAGAGGTGATCGCCAAAACTGAGACCTATTTTGAAGCAAAGGACAAATCGTACTACAAAAATGGTATCGATAAGTCGGACGGTCTCTATAATCAGTGTATCACCCTTGAAGGGAATTATGTTGAATAATAAAAAGAAATTGCCAAAAAAATGTGTTTAACTATGGTTATTATGTCAACTTTTGGGAAACTCCCTACTGGATAAGGAATCAGCTTGGTGCGTCGAAGGGATTCAAGAAATTATACCAGAGGAAATACAATGGATTAGATTTACAGACGTCAGAAACACGTGAATGAGTATCTAGTTTATTGAAATGATTGTATTATAGTAGCCTACTGATACTTAGATTAGTGTTCTATGTACTTTATGTATGTTTTTGTAACTGTAACTGCACCAGGAGCCATTATTAGGAGAGAACTCTGAATGCTTTAAGATTTTTTAAATAAGTAATAGAAAATTTCAGAGGTTCTAAAATAAGGTGTTGTGACCTCCATCGCGACCTAAAAATTGATATGGTTAAGGACACTATCAAAAGATTTGCGTCGTTCAAACGGAAAGAACTTTTTGATTTTGTAAATGTTTGAACACTAATTGATTCAGTGGAAAATATATTAGTTGTAGCTGATTGCTCGTAGGTTAAGTCAGATTAAAGTTAATTATTAGTTGTATTACTAGTTTTAATAAATACATTAATAAAAAAAGTAACAGAAGATCAATTGTATAATAAGCACTAATAATTTGAAAAAAATTACCTTTAATAATATGTAGGTCTTTTGCTACTCTGATTTAAGGTTTTGCATGTGTTATCTTCAAGAGAGTAACGTAAGCCTAAGAAGGGAGAAGGATTTCAAGGGTAACGCCAAAGATTTTAACAGAGAAACTTTGGTGGGAATAAAAGAAATGTTCAGGGACAAATACATTTTATTTAGTAACGATTTCATGCTATTTAATTCTTATATAATGTCTATTCAAAATGTTTAATAAAATATATATATATATATATATATATAAATATATATATATATATATATATATATATATATATATATATATATATATATATATATATAAATATATATATGTTGTAATAAAACTATTAATTTTTTTAGTCGTTTATAATTGTATGATAATGTATTTTCTAGAATATTTCCAATGATTGCGTAAACTGTAAGCGTAATGTCATTGTTTTGTCGAATCTGCATTGGTCTGTCGTGGTTTTGCAATGCCATAATGTTTATCGTAAACGGTACATGGTAATTTTGGTTTGAGGCTATCCATATTTACACTGTAACTGATTCGTACTTACGGTTTTATTACCTTTTCTCGAGTTAATGATCTTTTTCATACCATTGGCAAATCAACGATAACCGGTAGGGTCTCTCTCACTCTCGCGAAGAAAAAAAAAGCTCCATTAAATATAATTTGCTATTTTTCAGCCTTCTCTCTCACTCACTACGCGTTTTTTTGCCGTATTTCAATTTAAATGTTATTGTGTGTACGAAATTATGCAGTAGAAATGGTTGGGCCCGTAATAGATTATAAACTGGTGAATAAATGAATAATCCCATTAAGGACGTTTCTCGACTTTATAGAAACTATTAAGAAAAACCTGATGATAAAAATGGTGTTCCATATAATTACGTCCATACATTGAATGAGAATTGTTAAAAACGCATGAAATTTTTGAGATATAACAACAGTCAGATGTCGGAGGGTGCTAAATCTGGAAAATATGATGGGTATAGCAACAATTCGTTGTTTTGAAAAATTGTTTTCGTTAGTTTTTTTAACTTATGAGAAATAATGCGTTGACCTTGGCTGACTTGGTATAGAGGTAAATTACGAATATATTTTATGTTCTAAAAAATGTGGTTGACACTTTCTTGACTAATTCTATGCTTCTGATCACTGTTTTTGTTTCATTGGTGGTGTGGTAGAGTCTATTGAACATATAGTCTCAGTTGTATGTTGAGTGGTAGTATAATTCTTATTCATAGCGATCACAAGACATAAAATACTTTTTTAGTATTCTTATTGTATTTAGAACTATGTATATAATGTATTGGTATATACTCCATCAAACAAAGATGTTGATTTAATTTTATGTACACAATTTCATTTTTCTTGTTTAGATTTAAAGAAAACTTTTGCTTAAAGATGAAGATTTAAACATAATTGTTGAAAATAAGAGCGATAAAATATTTTTGCAGATTAGATAAAATTTATAATATATTTTTTTTAACTATCGTACAATTAATAGATCTGGTGTTTTAATATTTTAATATAAAACGATTTTTACATATTTGCTCTGTATTGTTTGATCAAATAAAATTTATTGGAAAAAAATTGAAAAAGGATTCATATCATCGGGTACAATATAAGGTGGGATAAAAGTATTTTCGGTTTATCAGTTAAACGTCATTGCGATTTAAGTATGAAGAAACCAGAATGATATTGTTATCATATTTTGGTATTATAGATGAAACTCCATCTGGTCAACTATTCGTTGAAAAAAATCGATGAAATTCTTGAACATATCGATGCTGATTATATGATATTACTGCGGAATTAAACATGGGCCATAAAACAGTATTGAACTATTTGGTCAAGACTGAGTACCAAAAGAAGTTAGATACGTGAGTTCTACATGAACTAAAAAGTGAAAGAGATTATATATACGATTTTTCACTACATAGTATAAAACAAAGTCGCCTTTTCTGTCCCTATATCCCTATGTGCGCTTAAATCTTTAAAACTACGCAACGGATTTTGATGCGGTTTTTTTCAATAGATAGAGTGATTCAAGAGGAAGGTTTATATGTATAATACATGCATAATATACTAAGGCAACATTGCTAATTTTAGAGGTTTCTAACGGGATGTCGTAACCTATTTTTTTAGGCTTATTTAGCAATTAGCAAAAACGCTGCCTAACCCTACGAGTTAGATCAAATTAATGTACTACAGTATTGTACACCATAAAAAAGTCTACAAAAAAGTCCGCGATGGTATATGTTTATCTTTTAGGGATAACCCACATTAACCATTTTTATTGTTTACTTTTTACGTGAGAAAATGGCTTATTTACGAAGCTATTTTAAGCAATACGGCATTAATCCTTATCGAATTAAGTACCTTAAATACAGTGTGCAATTAATATAGATCAATATGGTTCCTTACAGCATGTAAATTAAACAAATATTTTCGGAGATATTACAAATTTAAAATTTGCGTTTAAAAATGTGTAATGTAATAAAAATTGTATGAATTTAGATATTTCAAAGATAGCAGGAAATCTTCATAGTAAGTATAGGGGAAGAGGAATTGTTTTACTCCAAATTTAATGCGTGCAGGCCAAGGGCAGTAATGAATGAACCAAAAATACTGGATCGATTTTAATCATGTTTTCATTGAGTGACATAGGCATATATATTTTATGCCCGTGCAAAGTCGGAGCGGGCCGCTATGTTTTTATATACAACGTTCATATTTTTTCTGTAGTGTATTTAATTTAGTATCAGCATTGCACCCGTGCGAAGCCGGGGCGGGTCGCTAGTTATAATATAATTTTGAATTTATTAAAAAATCCTTAAAAATTAATTCACGACAGTTTAAAAAAATAGTTTCGGACCTAAACCTAATTGATTTTAAAATACTAAACGGTTATTTAATAACAATATCGATAACTTTCGAGACGTAAAAGATGAAAACGGTTTTTTTCACCGCATTTACGATCCACACTAAGCCGAGATCAATTCATCATACGTCCGTAAGATTTTAATTGGTTGTTGGCGTGCGTGAAAGAAATGCTAGCGATATTAGAGGAGCTGCTGCTACCAAGATACCTTTTCACTCTAATTATAGATTATATACATATAATGACCTTCTTTTTCTTGCTCGTTTTGTGTTTAGGTACGTTTGAAATTTAAAGTTCACTAATAATATTTTGACATGCAAAGAAATTCCTCCGAGTGGTTTAAGAAATTGGTAGTTTTCCAACATCCGCTCGTTCCATTGAAGGCGCGCGATTTCTGTGTGTCGACGTTCGGGGAACAATTTGGCCGCGATCGTTTCGATACACGTGTCCTGGATTCGAAAGGAATAGAGGAGACATACCTGGGTTATAGGGAAAATCGTTTAATAGTATGATCCCTCTTCTAAGAAGAATATTTTTAAGTTATGTGTTAGTGATAATTATTACTTCACTAACCTACAATTTGTCTTTATGATAACTTAAATTTAGATATATAACTAGGAGGATCCATAGGCCCCATCTCAGTCTCTGATGAAACAATGTTTATACATGTCACTGGTGTATTTTTTATTATATGCACCTCACCATACAACACTACGCAAGATCAGATGGTTTGATTCTATTGAGTACATGTCCTGATCTGGTGGTATCCAAAAGTTGCAATACTTCAATATTCTCATGAGAATGGAGTTATTCCTCATGTCCCCTTGCAATTCTATTGATTTCTTGACTGACTGTGTGTATCTGAAGGTCTCGATGTAGGTAATCAGTTCTGTAGTATTAAGGTGCGCCCGCAGTAATTCTCAGGACTTTGTTCTGAAAAAATCTCATTTTGTTTATGTTACTCTGTAGAACATCCCCATAATTAAATTCCGTATGTCCACAAAGCTTTCAGTATTTGCTTATATAATAGCAATTTATTATGTACGGATAATTGTGATTTTCTTTCAATTAGCTAATATATTTTCCTATATTCCAATTCCAGTTCTTTTCTTTTCTTCTTTATAAGTTCCTTCCAACGAAGTCTTGCATCAAGATTCATTCCGAGATATTTAGCGTTGTTGCTATATGGAATGATAGTATTATTTAGTGTTATTAGTGCTTGAACGGTCTGATTGTAGGTGATCTGCACATGCACAGGTTTACTTTCGTTATTTTTTTTTCCAACCTTGTGTCCAATTATTTATATTGTCACTTGCTTGTTGTAATTTTCGTGTGGCTTCTTCACTATTGTCTCCGACAGCTATAATCGCAGTATCATCAGCAAATGTAGCTATCGTAATATTCTCCATTTGGTATATTACAGGTGTAGAGTAGATAAAGCATTGGCCTCAGTACACTTCTTTGTGGTACACCTGATTTAGCTTCCTTTATTGTAGAGTAAGCTTCTTCTTTTTTAACTCTAAACATTCTATTCAAATTTTCTGTAGTTTATGAACAAGGCCTTCATGCCAAATTTTCTGTAGTTTATGAACAAGGCCTTCATGCCAAATCTTATCCAAGGCCGGATTACAACTAATTTGTTTGAGGTACTTAAGATTTTTTATTATCAATAAATTTCGGAGTTAATACAGAAGAATGAAAGTTAGAATTAAAAATTACTAGAATGAAAATTAATCGAATGACTCTGAAGCCCCTTTATAATCATATTCTATTTAAAAAATACGCCAATTTGTCCATCTTTTGTCAACTGTTTCCTGTGTCACTACATTCGCACTGTGAGATTATAAATGCAAATAAATTTTTCGAAAGCTTTTCAATTTTTTTTGAACAAATCTTGCCCTAGCAATAATGAACACAACAACAAAAAATACAATTTAGTGCAGCCGTTCTAAAATACCACAATTTGGCAATTTATTTTTATTTATATAGATTATTTTCAAGCCTTTCTAAGCCGAGTATAGCATTTGGCACTAATCTACAAGACGAATAAATTGCTACCGCAAAACTATTATCAACTGTTGGAATCATATCTCTTAAAAAAACATTCTCGTATGAAGGGTCATTCGCAACTAAATAGGGTAGTGTCTTGGGACCTTTCCTGTATCTGCTCTCCACCGCTGACATTCCAACAACAGAAGAAACAGCACGTGAAACATTTACTCCGTCTAAGGCTCTAGAAAAAGTATAAGACAAAAACCTAATTATTTCTTTTGACGGACGCCCGATTCTTCAAGCAGAATCAGCCAAATAAACTGGGTTGCACTAAAACGTCACACCAACTAGTAATCCAACGCTACCAAAATAACATTTTACGACTAATTACAGTATTGGTAAAAAATATTTTAAAATGAAGATTATACTAAGCAGATCTAATGTAAGATGTAATTAATAAAAAGAAATTCAAGCTTATAAAAATTTATGAACGACTGAGCGTCCATATTTGTTATACTTCCAAATTACAATAAAAGTGTTTCGGCGATTTCGTGTTTCAAACGGTCCCATAACGCTATGTAATAATCGCTGTTGATGGTCCTTCTTTTTTTAAGGTAGTCAACGAAAACTCTTTTTATTACGCTTGATCATCTTCAAACACTGCTTCGAATCATCAACTCGTCGTTGTTTTTAGTTAAAAGTGAGCTCGAGCGGCACCCACTTTGCACAGAGCTTTCTTATACCCAAATATTCGAGAATGATATGATGTACACTTTCAGTTGATATCTTTAGAGTGTCTGCTATTTCATTCAATTTCAATTTACGGTCATTCAAAATCATTGTATCAATTTTTAAAATATTTTCGTCGGTAACAAGCTCTTTTGGGCGTCCACTGCGTTCACCGTCCAAAAGCAATATTTTATCAACATGTGATATTCCTTTTTATCCATTTTTTTCACAATAACAAAAGGTGCTTCACTCAAAATGCTATAATTCACAAACTAATGATCTGACAGCTGTCAAATTTATACGTACATCTTTTGAGGGTTAGGGCTAACTAAAAAACATATGGATTTAATTCTAGTAGTGCCATCTATGTGTCAGGCCGGGGATTTTTCAATTGACCTGTTATAAGCATTAAGAATCATATAGAAGAAGATTTTAAAAATATTATGTTAATTGTGAATTTACATCATCACTGATAAAATAACCTTGATTATAATACTTCCTCTTTTTCACATGCACCAACTTAGAGATACAAAAGCTGCCACAGATTGATTGATTCATTACTTCTTGCGATTTATTACTTCAGTAGTAGTTGCCACTTTTATAATTTCTTGCAATAATAGGCGATTAATGCTTAGAAACGATTTCTTATATAATTTACAAAACACAATGTGAACTATATTGTGTAGAATACTCAAAGTCACAACATATCTATCAATACAGATTATTAATTAATTTAAAATATATTTTTTGTTTATCCAAGCACGCCTAGTGTTAATTTAGTTTTTGTACATTCATAGTTCTATAGAGAAGAATTAACCACTATTTTATTAAATTAGCGACATATAATCAGAAATGCGTTAAGATAAAGTATCAAATAAAATAGTTTTTTCTAATTAAACAGTTCATATAAGATAATCTATAATGAATCATCGAACTATATTATTTTGTTTTCTAGTGATTCTAGTGATTTCTATCACGTTAATCATATTTATTCACTTAATTTTCATTAAAAAATGGATGATATAGAATGAAATCTCTCTTTTCAATAATATATAAAGAAAGTGTTTTTAAAAAAACCTTTCTAGCCATAACATAATTAAAAGCTTAACAGAATACCTTTATAGGCACGAACTATTCATTAAATAATGGTGACAAATCATTGTTGCGTTATGAAAACAGCATTAAGCATTCACTGTCCAAATCTCTCTATTGTGCCGCACAAAACCTCAACTGACCATCTGGCCCGTTTTTTATTGTGGATTTAAAAAAGTGTCTTACCCCTCGATGGTAATATTAAAGCCTAAGAGATTTATCACGTTAAAATCGCACGCGTTGTTAGAATCTGATTTTAAATAGGTTTTATAAATAGAGAAGCAGACCAAAATTAAGGAGAAAGCTTTTATAATATTTTTATTAATATTTTATTATCAGAAGCATTAACATTACCAATTATATTTCAGGTTTGGTACTAATATTATAGATATGTAGTACAAATTGATCTCATTTGAAACGTTCGTATAACACAAGCCCTTTCATTAGCTAATATATCAATTAATTAATTATCGAAAATTTTGTATTTAAATTTTGTTGAAATTATTTAAAATAATGAACAAATTTGGTGTAATTATATATACTTTTAACGAAATTAATATATGTTGATATAAAAAACGTATTTTTAGTTAATTTAACTTTTAGGTTTTAGTTTTATTGTTTAAGTAATTCCTCTGCTGTTAATTTTTTGTACACAAAACAACCTTTTTTAATTAATATATCGAATAATTAAATAGGGTTCTTGAATTAAGATAGTCATTATGTTTAGTTAAGAATAAAATTGTTTTCAGTGTTCTAGTGTTGGTTCACATAAAACTAGTTTGCGTCCGAACTGGCATAGGAACTTGTTCTTGCAAAATGATAAAGTTACACGGGACACCTTTAATCTACTCATAACGATGAGAATCTAAACTAGATTCACTGGATTTGGAGAAAGCTCAACAGGTTCTTCGAGACCTTTTGGTGTTTGACTAGGGCCATCTCGGATTGATGTAATAGAGGTATTTAGTTGAAACAAGCAACCGTCCTTTCAAGCAAAATTAAATGTATTACAAAAATGCAAAATTAATTTGGCAAATAAAATTTTTTAGTACACATTTAACTGTTTGTTTAACTAAGCAAATAATGGTTTATTTAATTAAACAAAAACGCTATGACAAGAAAAAATAAACCAGGATATCAGAACAATTACATTTTTGAAAAAAAATCGATTTTTAAAAATAAATTCAAGGCACCAGAAATGCATTTAATAAATCAGAGATAATAACGATTTTTTTAATTGTATTTATCCAGTTCGGCGTCAATCAACGTTAAGATTACTTCTCTTCTTTTTACACGTTGTAGATTATAACTACGGTAAGAGGCTATTTTATAGGCCTTTAGGAAAACCACTACAGTGAAGGAAAATAAAGTCATTTTTACGATAGAAAATTTTCAGTTTATTTCGGCACACTTATTGAGGACTTGGTTCTTGGTTCCATTGATTTAAAAGAGGTGATGAAAATGTGGAGGTTAGGTATCTGTCTTATTTTGGTGTTATGGCGAGCAAATAGGAAAATGTCTTGATAATTATGTTTCCATGTTTTCAAAAACTGGACCGCTATTACTTTGAGATGTGCGAATGTCTCGAAATTTAATCAAATTTTGGACCAATAAGTGTCACATATATTAATCGAAGAATATAATACAATGCTTAGTTGCATATAGTAGTTCAGATAACATTTTTACTATAAAATTATAATATTTTCCATCATTTTCTACAATTTCTGTCTTGCTAGCAGCATGTCAAGGTTTGTTTTAGTATTAATCTTTAGGCTTTAATTTTTGTGTCAATTCTAGTAAGTGATTTTGGGCTTGACGTACTTGTATGTGTTTTAATCATTTTTTTGACTTTAAAAATACATTTATTGAGAACAATATTTACAACATATATTAATCAAAATTATTATTTTCCATCATTTTCTACAAATTTTTCCCATTTTACAGGCAACATGGTTGTGCTGAAAGAGTGATGTTGGTATTTCGCATTTTCATCTAATACTTGTGAACTATTTAATTGAATTCTTATATTCGATTAAAAATGAATTGACTATGATAAGCTTAAAGAATGTCTTAATTAATTATTATTACAAGAAATTCCTCCAAATGGCTTAAGAATTTAGTGGTTTTTATATATTTCTAGTAGTCATTTCTATGCTTGAACATATTAGGTACATGCATGTATTGTGATTATTTTTCTGACTTTAAAAGGTATTTATTGAGTAAAATTTGTACAATATTCTTCATCATTTCCAACAATTTTTTCCATCTTTCTCTGTAAAAGATATTGATACTTCCAATTTTCATTTCAATGGTTAGTATTTAACTCTAAATGGTTAGAGTGAAAATTAATAATTATATATAAAAGACAATTTCAAACAAACTTACAATGTCGTTTTGAGTAATTTTTATTCAAGTATAAAGCAGTAGAATGTTTATCAGTATAAGTAATAACGGTTTTTGTAGATGCTAAGGATGTGATTATTTTTACTTTAAAAGGTATTTATTGGAAACATTGTACAATACATATTAACTACAATATTCTCTTTGCTCAACTTTTTCCATCTTTCCGATAACGTATCGATATTGTACCGAAAGAATGATATTGATACTTTGCATTTTCAACAATTAGTGTTAGAGTTAAATGGTGAATAGTCAGAGTCAAAATTAATGATTATATATAAAAGTTAGTTTCAAAAAACTTATAATGTCGTTTTGAGTAATTATTATTCTAAGATAAAGCAGAAGAATGTTTATCAGTATAAGCAATAATGGGTTTTATAGATGCAAAGGATGTAATTTTTTTTACTTTAAAAGGTATTTGTTGGGAACATTGTACAATATATATTAACGACAATATTTTCTTTGCTCAACTTTTTCCATCTTTCCAATAACGTATCGATATTGTATCGAAAGAATGATATTGATACTTCGCATTTTCAATGATCAGTGTTAGAGTTAAATGGTGAATAGTTAGAGTCAAAATTAATGATTATATATAAAAGTTAGTTTCAAAACACTTGAATAATGTCGTTTTGAGCCATTATTATTTTAAGATAAAGCAGAAAAATGTTTATAAGTATAAGTAATAAGGGTTTATATAGATGCTAAGAAATTCACATGATTAACATAAACATCACGGTCATTAGGGGCCGATGCAATTCTTCCAAACATTTTTCTATGTCAAATTACCGGATCCCCGATACAAAACTAATTTTGACAAATCACTCACGACTTTCGTCCCAGACTTCTCCCGGTTTTTTTTGCGGGCTAATCGATTTTTTATTAAAATCGTAGTCGGAAGAGGAATCCTCCACGTCTCCGGAACAGTTTCCCGTTCTAACGACCGGCGGACCTCAGGCAGGTTACCGGCGGCAGCGGCAGCACACCCCGCAAAATCCGAACATCTGATGGATGACGGCGCGGAGATGATCGCTCGTAGTTGGCGCTGTCCCGCTTTTTTTTTCTCACGAAGATATGCAAATCGGCGCTCGAACGGCACGTCGCCCGTCTGTGCCTGTGTGTAGGTTTTGTTCGAGGACGAGGGTCTTGAGCAGAATGTAGGGTGACCGGTCAGGGTTACCTTCAATGGTACACATGCCGTTTTGGTTTCGTGCACTGTATTGAATATGTCGACTGTGATACGTCTATTCAAACGATCCTATAATTTTTTTTACGAATGCTGAAAAAATGCACTTCTCGATTTATTTCAAACATATTTAGATGAAGATGAGGGAGTGACTCTCGAGTATCATAGAACAGTTTTTTCAATACTTGCTGGTTTGTTCTAAGATTTTTTTAGTTGTTTATTGTAATTTAGATGACTGATTATTTTATATTATTTCCTATTTTAAAATCCATAAGGAGTAATTTTGTTTTTCTATTTTCTGTTTTTTTTTGTGGCTAAATACATCAGATACAATAGATAGTTAAAATGTATTTATTTATCCATCTCTAGTAATTTATGGAATAGTAATAATTGAGTTCTTGGTTGGTACTTCCCATCCAAGTGATTTCAAAACAAAAAACTTCTATAATCGTTCATAAATTGTGACTTGGTTCACATTTTCTGCCAATTGTGTTGTTTGTGTTCGGTCTTCATCTAATAACCAATAACTAATGTAATTCTGCATCTCAAAATGTTCTTGGCACATTGAAATCAAATATGGATTGTGGAAACCTCTTGTGGTTGGAGCATGCACCGTAAGTCTCTACGAAACACTGCATACTTATGGCTAGTGAAATCTGTTACAAAGTCCTGACAGTAGCTGTCTACTCATCTGGTGTGCGATATACTTATCTGTAAATATATTTTATATTGAATAAAATAAATAATATTCACTGATATTGATAAAAAAGTAGATTAAATATCTATATTCTAATCTAATCTATATTTGTGGATTTTTAATGTACTTCTTTAAATTAACGACATCTGCAGATGACACATATCCATTATTTCTAGAAGCATACGTTAATGCGGTTACAAGAATGAAAGAACGAGAGTGTCTGAAAACGCTGCATTGAAAACTGAAACTACATTAAATCGTCATGGAAAATGGTTATAAACTAATTTTAACTTTTACAGTTAAAAATATAATCATAAAACTATGACAATAGAAATTTTTATCAAATCTTGTAAAATTTATGAAAATCTACGTTTGGTAGTCTCAATCAAATAAATCTCAATTTTTAATTTAAAAAAATGTGTGAATTTTAGAGCTACAAATAAAATGTGAAAGAGATTGTAAATATATATATATATATATATATATATATATATATATATATATATATATATTTATATACATATTTATTTCTGAATTCATTCATCATTTAGTTGTATCTATAGTCAAGCTCAGCAAGAGCTATATATTTTGAGCTACATTTTAAAATGTATAATTGACGATGATCATTGTTTTATGCGAGCATAATATATATATTAATTTTAAAAATTACAATTTTGAAGTAAAGTTCGATGATGCTGAATGGTTATTTGAATGTGATAACATCATCAGGGAAAATCGTGTTTGATGATTGTTCAGTCAACCATTGAAATAAAATCTACTTCTATACGGTCATAGACACAACAGATTTTGCAACATAAACTGGGCATTATCATAAATTAATATTTTTTTATTAAATTTTAATTAATATAATAATATAATTAATAATAATTAATATTAATTTTTTTAATAAAGATTATATGCACTACCAAACTAATTTTTAAATAAAAAATAAAGATGTATATTAGTCTGGTTTTGTTTCAATAGCTAATGAATAAACGATTTCGATTATTCTAGTAGTTGAATGTGTGAAATGGAATATCAATAGTTGAGAGAGTTATTAAAATTATTGATGGCTACTTTATACTGAATGTTACATTTAATTATCACTTGAAAAATAATTGTAATGCTGAATATATTGAACGATATCTGTTTAAAAAATCAGGCTACACACATATGTATTATCATTCTAATGTAAATACATACGATTTGTCGAATCTCAAGTGCGGAATTATATTTAATTTATCATGTTTGAAATACTGATAAAGAAAAATAATATTTTCTTTTTTTTCGACAAAACAAATAAATTGATGTCGATAATTGAATTTTTGGATAAACTTGATAATATCAAAATAATGTCATTTTTTAAAATAATGTATATGATATGTAATATAATTTATGATGTAAAAATATTTTTAGGGCCTCCTTTTTCCCAACTACGGCTGTGACTGGAGAGTTAGACTCTAAGAGCCCATCTTGAAAAACAGATACATCTTGAACGGTCTTAGCATGGCTACTGAAGTTATTGAGATTGCGTTCTATATTGGATGTTACACTCTCGCAATCATACATCTTATAGCTACTGTCCTATTACTAGATCTAGAGTGTCGCCCTGATCACACCCTTACCAACGTAGTTAAAAATGTTTAGAACAACGAATTTGATTAAAAACACATTTTGATATGTGGAAAGGGATTTTCTTTATGATATTTTTTGTACCAAAAAGGTGATATATTAGGCCTATATATTGCTTTTAAAATATTTTTTTACTTTGATGTTTTACTGTTAAAAATCGGTACAATATATATTCTATGTTCATCCATAGCTGCTACTTTTCCCAATCTTTTAGGCAATTTACGGATTCTATCTCCAAGGAATGATACATCTTTTGAGGCTCTCCATGAACCGACCAATTTTTTGGTATCTTCATAGATCACAATTCATATATCGGAGCAAGGTCTGGAGAATACGGCGGTCTAAGTATGTTTTTACCGGTTTTGTAACGTGATTGAGAATTATTATGTTGATTATGATTTGGATTATTGGAATGGATCCACTTTTCATCATCAGTAAGTAGCATTTTAATGTTTTTTAGCTTCAATTCATACGGCACAAAATATTTAAACTTTTGAAATTGATTGAACTATTGAAATTGATGGAACATGGTTAGGTTCGATGACCTTTTTCTTCAATATGAAGCAAGGAAGTAAAATTTCTCGCAAATGCGATTTACTGGTTGCAAATTCAGACGTCTTCAATGCACTAAAAGTTTCTTTGTTCACACTTGGACGAAATGACATATAGTGAAAAATGAAGCATTTAAGAGGAAGTTTATTACAAATATACATGACGCGTGTTAATACACAATAACACCATCAGTTATAAATTAATATATAGGTCTAATATTTTGTATAACAAGTTAATATTTTTCTTAGCATAATGTTAAATTATATTTAAACAATGCCAGTGCTGATGAATATAAGTTTCAATAAAATTTGGTTCACATTGGTCTTGTTTTCGATCGGACTTGTTTACTTCCTTCACGTCTCCGCTTACATTTCACAGATTCAATCAAAATCATTGACGGATCAATAGGTTCTCATAACAGTGCGATAATACATCCGAGTCCGGTCACCCTGTAGATTCCAATGGTATCTTAACGTGGTACGCGTTCCCCCTATTTGAATACTGCCCAGCCAGGCGAATGTTGGGGCTGCACGTAGTGATTCACCTGGAGGATTCGACCTGGTCCACCGGTCAGATTGTTGTGAATAGACCACGGCCGGAATTGAACATAATAAAAAAGGTCCTTGCGGCGGACTGAATGGGTCGCGCTCATCGAACGTCTCCCATCGGCCGGTAACAGTCTAAGCTCCATCGCCGGTGACCAGGGGTCAAAAAAAGGGTCTGGATATTTTTCGGGAAGGTAATCAGGCTCTATTATGGGCCCGTTTCCGTTACGTCACACTGTTTCGGGGGGGTCGCCGTGTTTTTAACGAATTTTTTCCAACGATTTTTTTTCGCGTGTGTCAAAATAGCCACGCGCCACGTGCGCGTGTATTCGTGCGTTTTTTTCCTCTATCGTTTTTTCCGATTTGGTTTTTTGCCTTACCAGTTTCTCGACTTGTTCGGGGTAGAGGGAAGGGAACTTAATCTATGCAGTTTTTTTTTTGAAAACTTTCGGGCGTTTATTTTGGAATTTTTTTATAACCGCGAGGGGATTTGGGTATAATCGGAAATATATTTTGATTCAGTTGTAACCGGTAACATCTATATATTAAATAAATACAATATTAATCAATGATATACAAATAAATTATTTTTTTTATTAATTACTTATCTTACATTAGATATGCTAGATATACATTCCATCAAACAAAAACTGTGTTATTTTTATACTTTTATTCGATATGATAGTGATGTTTTATAAAATATTATGCTATGTATTGGTTTATTGAAACATATGTCATACCTCATGTCATATTCATTATCATGGCTTATTAAGTCTTCTGGTATATGAACCCCATCAATTTCAAGGATGGCCTAACGTTTTCGCAGCACAACTTAATAATTTCGCTTATTTACATGACGTGGTTTACCAAAAATTAAAAAAAAACCATACCAGGAAATATCTGTTCACAATTTTCTTGTACCTCGCAGTAGCCTGAACAAAAATGTTGTAAAACAAGATTGCTTCCTGTGTTTATTAAATGAAAGTAAACTTGATTATTGAAAAAATTATTGGAATTACAATAATCAATATTATTCATAATAATACCAAAAGAAAAATAACATTACTTCTCGAACGTAGCTGATATTTCAGACATAAAAAATGATGATTTTTATGAACAATAAATAATAATTCGTAGCTGTGAAGTTTTTATAAGCGCGACAAATCATTTCGACCAATATTTTTTTCGAATTTACTGGGCCCGAAATGGTTTTATGGTTATGGAGGTATTACGCAATATTGAGCAAGAAAAAAACGCACCCGGTCTACGAACGGCAAAAGGGTACCATCTAGCCGTAGCCTAATAATTGTTCGAAGCTCGTCACCAAGCAAAACATCAATAAATATACACAGAGTCAAAGTCTGCCTAACGGTATCCGAATCATTTCGACAGAATTCAGGTTATTCGGAATTGTTCTCGGTACTTCTTCAACCCATTTTTTGTGCAACATCTCATTTCTCTCTAACAATAAACGTTTACCGTAACGTTGATGGCCAAAATCCGTATAATCAAAATTGTTCGCCGTTCTATGTCGCCGAACCGGTATCCTGATTTTCGAAAGAGCCGCGAACGAGATGAGTGATATTTTTAGAAATCCAAAACGACCACAATATGCGAACGTTTTGTTAAATTCGTTCTAGTCGAAAATCTATAGAAACTAGGATACATTATCCCATAAATGTCTCCGGATTTGGGGCATGTACACTCTCCTGCAGAGAATAAACCATGGAAAAGAATAAACTATATTGTTTTCCTTTTCTAATGGCGGTACTTTCGAGACGATCGGTACAATCCATCAAGTCAAAACATCAAAAAAAAAAATAGCCAGCTTGGTGGCGCAGTAGTAAGGGCGACAGGACGGTCCTCCTACTGTTGAGATAGGCGAGGGTTCGAATCCTCCTGGGGCACGGCCGTAAATTTATTTTTTGTGATTGTCCTAGGCAACGGTATAAAATCCGACAAGGAAAATGATCCCAGTCACGCCAGTAACCAGGCTGGGTAAGACCGGATATTTTCTGGGATGATTTCTAAAGTTGGTCACTTGTCAGTCGGTAGGCTTAATGCCGAGGACCGTGGTTCGGACCCCACGTAAAACTATACGTCCAGTCCAGATAAACTCCAAATTGGTAATAGTCCTAGTAAAGTCCGAATAGCATCACTTTTATTTATAGTGGGAATGTTAATTACCATATTTATAACACATCATTTTCAACGACTTCGAATAGGTATCAACATATGTCAAAATTTAATGATAACAAGAACAGAGAAAAAAATGATTCTTGTTGTGTTGAAAGTAGTCAAGTTTGTCCATTAAGAATAGTAGCAAAAATTGTAGCTAGAATTTGATGAAAGTAAAAGTCGAAGAAATTCAGAGAATCAGAGAAGAGATTAGACAGCATTTCGCTAAGATGTGAGAACAGTGTACAGTGATACTATCAAATAATTAAATTTGTTAACAAAAGTAGACCTGGATCAAATAAACAAAAGATAAAACTATCAACGGCACCCTAATGATCTAATGTCAAGGAAAATACAATGCATTATTATATAAGAGTATTTGTAAATCAATTATTGTTTTGTAAAAAATAATGATGCATATTGAGTTTAGGCTAGAAAATGTACAATATGTTAATCGAAAACTCGAGGTAGTTCATTTATTAATGGATTTTGCGGATCAAGAACAGTAGCGATAATAGTTGATAATATTTGGAGATTTTTAGGAGAATTTCACCACGTTTGGGTTTAACTATATTGACTGGGTTGGTCTAAACGATTTTGGTCTTTTTTATGGTAATGTTTATTTATATGATTCTTGGGGTTTTAGTTAATTGTTCAAATATGTAAATTAATTTAAATATGGTGTTCTTATAAAAATAGGGAGGCATATAGAAATTATTTTTATTATTTGGTTTTATTCTATAATTCTTTAAATAAAATGTGTTATTTTCAAAATTTTACCATATTTATTTACCTCCTGATCCTATTTACCTGCTTATATGTATTTTTAACATTAAATCTAATAATCACGATAAAAAGTAGATAAAGCTGTATGTACCAACTTGGATTCTTCTCTGTTTAAAAATTAAATAGAGCTCAATATGCGCATGCGTCAAATCTGGAGATATTTGTGGAGTAATGTGTCCTATAGAAGCTCTCGCGATTTTTTTCTATCAGAGATACCCTTGAACCACTTTTACAATCATACGTTTTTGATAAGGACTTAATCTTGAAGCAACATTGTTATTGCTAATTTTTTTTGGCGTGAAATACAGCCGGTTGAAGCCACACAATTTGACGGAGATAAGATTGAAATTGAACGTGCTGGCTGCTCGAGTATAGGGATTATTTAATTTCTCGAGTGTTTTTGTATGATTAGTAATTGATTTGATTACATGTTGAATGGTGGCCAATTAACGGTTATCGTTCAAAAATATCGATACAAGGTCATATACATTTCGAACAGGTTTCAACAGATATCGTAGAATGCATTTAAAATAAATAAATCGCCATAAAATTAGTTTCGGTGATTTAATATTAATAATTCCAACTATGGGTTTATCTGGACTAGGCCTAAAGTTTAACGTGGGCTCCGAACCATGGTCCTCAGCATTAAGCCTACCGTCTGGCGAGTGACCAACTTTAGAAATCATCCCAGAAGACATCCGGCCTTACCCAGCCTGGTTACTGGCGTATCTGGGATCATTATCCTTGTCGGACTTACACTCTTGCCTAGAAGCCACTTTGAAGTGGTAATTTGAGTATTTAGAATACATTTTAGGTGAATACAGAAGTTATTCGATGGCCTTTGGTGAGTCTCTGTCTAGAAATTCCTCCACTGTAATAGTATTGGGAGATGATAGTGAGGAGGGTATTGGAGTCATTCAAAATCTGACATTTTCTTTCCACAGTTTAAATATCAGTCTCTACTATGTTCATTACAACATCGTTAGCTATAGCAAAAGACGTTAATGGTAATGGGAGAAATAAAATACATCATAAGTACTTCTCAATTGTATCGTATATCATATCATTCATACTCACGCGTTTTTGATAAAGTCAACTGAAGTCTTCTGCAGCATTTTTAATGACTCAGAATATAAAATTCCATTTGCAATAAAAATAGTAAGACGCATTTTTATGATTAACGTCCATAAAATTCAATAAATATTCTATTTTCGGTATATTTTGAAAAATCCTTCAACATTTATAATGCTACGTTGTCCCATCAAATTTAAGTTTTCGTTTATTTTTACTCTGACAGCAAAATACTAATGTAAATAAAATAATTAAACAAAAATAGCGATATAAAATTTATTCTAACATTATAGTACATATAATGCATATTTATTGAAAGTCTTAAACTACAATTATTTAAACAACCACAATAGTTTGTAGGTTAGAGTTGTTTGACTATATTAGAATTGTTTTATTATATTTACATTGACATATGACAATGGTGCCGAATAGTACCAATACAAATCGAATTTTATAGACCGATTTACATGTTCGGACGCATGAGACATCATTCTGTCTCTTTTTAACTAGAGTAATGCCAATTAATAAAATGAGAAAGAAAAATACTCTGAATTTAAAAGGGTTATTACGTCCTTATAAACTGAATCTAGCACAATGTTAGATGGCTTTTATGACGTACATTGGCTGTTTTTTTTGTGACTATACCAATGTTTTAAATTTGTAGTATATGATGATAATCCATCACTACCCATGCTACGAACACATTTTTCATTATCTATCTGTTGATTAAAGCTCATAAAATTCTATAAATAATCACTTTTGGGTACTTGGTGGTGATATCTATTTTTATTACGAAATTTTGAATAAGTTCTTGTTCTATTTCAATAGATATCATCGTTACGAGAATTGAGGGTGCAATGAGAAAAATGTAAATAACCATTTGGTAAAGTCTTACTGTATGTTATTTAAAAAAATATGCAGCTTATTAACAGAGAATGATTCTGGATGCTCTAAAGACAATCATCTGAAGTTTAAAGTTAAAGGATGCTGTCCGAAAATATCGGAAGAAATTATAAAACCATGTATGGGATTTTGGTGCTGAGCTGAAATGATGAATGAATGAGAAATGTCGAAATATGTTTCTCAATGAGCGAAAAGCTGTTTCAACAATTTAAAAAGAAATACCATATATCGTATTGTGATAAAATTGTTCAAATTCGTCCAATCCGTGAGTTTTTGATAAAGTAATATGAAATATACACGGTTTTATGAAATATGAGTAATAAACTCCATTCCCATCAAAACTAACATAAATAAAAACCGATGCAAGGCAAATAACATACATTTTAGAGTACACTACTCGATTTTAAGTTACACTCTTATTGTCGAGTGTGTAATAGACATGGCGTTAGGTGGATTGATGGGATTTTAAAACATTTTCGAATCCTTATCAGGATGTTCCGGATGCTTTCTGTTCTGGTAACATTCAAACGGTAAACATTAGTCATAGCTACCCCTTTTAATAAGAGGTAGACAGACACCATTCTATTCTTTTTCGGATCGTGTTGTGCAATGTTGTCAGTATTTTAAGAAATCGTAAATACCTTTTAAAGCCATAAAGCACCTGATAATGCTCACTTTATCTCAACCTGGTAACAAACTGTTTCTGAACACGAGAAATATAATATTTTGTTTCATTTTAATCATATATTTCGTATTGTTTATATAAAGATAATTTAAACGTGTTACCGCACTTGAAAATTGTCTGTGTGAAGTGTTTGTTTTATTAATAGCTGGTTGATTGATAACAGACTCTTTTGTATAGAAATACGGAATGGTACAGGACATATGAAGATAACCTAGTGGTTAATTAAAGTATTCTTTCGAGGATGTCAGTATCTTTTAGGTGAAAATCTAATTTAATTATTAAATTTATTCGAATAATTGAAAGGAACATGTTGCAAAATTTATAGAAATCTGTAAAGGCTATTAAATACAGTTTCTAGCTATTATTTTGTTTTTCTATCAATAAAAGCTAGCTGGTTGAGCACTATTTCTCATCTTATAAAGATACTGAAATTCTAGGATTCGACGTATGTAATTGTCTATAATCAAGAGTATTAAATTTGACAAGAAACCACCATCACAACTATAGCGTAAATAGTAACCAAAATGGGTAAGACCGGATGTCTTCTGGTATAGTCTCTAAATTGATCCCTTGGACCGTTGTTTGAAGCCAAAGTTAAGAGCGGGTTTAGTCTAGGTAAACCTTAGTTGAAAAGAAGCTCATATAAAACATAACAAAAAAAACAGGTTCTATAGTTATAAAAATATGTAAAAAATAACTCAGGGTTCTCGTTTATTTTTTTCGTCGTGACGATGTATTACAACTGTAGGAATTTGGTTTATATTTAATTCAAAAACCACAGTTAAACATCCCACCTATTTAAAATGTTGAAAATATATCATTTCAACATTTCAATTTCAGTTTTAGTTAAGGTCTGGAACAAGACAAATAGTACAAATTTGGCAAGAACTATTTAGAACGGCAAAACGGTAATACGACGAAACTATTATCACGTCAAATCTATAAATAGTAAAATAATAACGTTTTTCGATGATTGAAAGGCGATGAAATATTTTTTAAAAATGCTTTTCGGTAGTTATTAACGTTTTTTTCCTAGGTTTTATGAAAATGTAATTTTGTTTTGCATGTAAAGGAACAGTTTTGTTATGAAAATTATAAAAATAAAAGAAACTTTTATATTATTAAGAAAATGCCTTGTACTCCTAATGCAATTAAAATAAATTTTAAAATGACAATGTTGATGTTAATAATAAGGAACGACTTGGACCAAAAACATCAACAGCTCAAACTCTCAAAGAACTTTCAGGTAATTGACGAGTCAATTTTTTCGGAAGTTTACATACGATGAGATGGATTCAACAAGACATAAAAGGGTTTCTACACGAATTGATAGAAAATGCCATTTCGAATACTTTCACCATCTGATTTCATTGCTTGTCTGACAAAAAAAAGAAGAGTTTATTTGGAGGGTATTGTGGTTGTAGCGTACTCGCCAGATATAGCACCTTCTTATTACCACTTCTTCAGAAGCACACTGTGTGTACACCGTTTCGAAATACTGAAGAAGTGTGAATGTATTGAAGTGTGAATGGATTGCTGCCAAAGCAAGCACCGAAAAG
This sequence comes from Rhynchophorus ferrugineus, assembly GCF_030347505.1. Lineage (NCBI taxonomy): Eukaryota > Metazoa > Arthropoda > Insecta > Coleoptera > Curculionidae > Rhynchophorus > Rhynchophorus ferrugineus. The sequence continues at coordinate 1,257,667 of NW_027472582.1, read as the reverse complement.
TTATAGAATTTGATGACATATATTTAGACTTATTTATATGGTATTGATCTTCTTCAACAAATATATGTTCAAAGTGAGAAAATGATAACATATAACAGCACATATAACCGTCCAATTAATGTTGATATATAAAAATTCCCATTAATATTTATTGAAAATTTTTCAATAATTTGTGTATATCCAAGGCATCTGTATAAAAAAAATGTTTATGAAGGAGTTTTAGTTAAGCTGTACCATTTTCCTAAGGCATGGAACAGTAAAGACCGAAATAATATGACAATAAACGCCCATTTTATTTACTCGTCGACGGGTAGAAAACTTCCTCCGTACGCCCATACTATTTGGCTAATATTGTACAATTTCTAAATTAGGTAAAGAGTTGGAAGTCTTTCATTTTATGGACGATTGCTGGTACGGTCGATGCGGTTTATGGCGGGGAACGTGTCCTTTTTGCTTCAACCCTTCCGCAGACCGAAAGGGTTAAAAGGGCCTTTTTTATTTTTATTAATTTTTATAGTTTGCGGCGTTTATTCCGTTAGGTAAGTGAATTTCGATTATGTTAATAAAACGCAATAAATTCGGGATGAAAAAGTACAAGTGGTAAAAAGTCTGTCGATTTTTTTGTGGGTGAAGCCGAAAGGGTTGAAAGGATAGTTTTCTACGACATGCTTTTTTCCGCGTTATAAAAATTTAACGGCGCTTTAGGTGGAAGGAAAGGGTTAAAATGAAATAAAAAATACGAACAGACATTTTTAAAGTAAATATTTAAAAGGTAGTGGTATTGACTCAGTGTATTATTGACTCAATAATTACATTTAGGTAGTACTTCGGGTCTATTGATAGGAAAACACTAAATTTTTTCTTAAATGATGTTTAGTGAAAGGGTTAATAGGGATTTTCGGAGAAATTTAAAACTTTTTTTATTAGAAGAAGTTAAGACTTAAACAAAAGTCATTCATCAAAAATCGAATTTTGTTTCATAAATATTTGATATATGTGAATTAGCTTCTTATACATTTAATACCTTCGCTCCAGTTAAGAAAAAAATTTATTCTTCAATATACTCTTCATTAACTCCGTAATTATGTAAAAATGACTTCAAAGTGACTTCAAATGACTGAGAACCGTTAATTCTTCTGTGGAAGTATCAAAAAGCTATTAAAATACACTATAAGTAAACACAAATGGTTAAACGAAGGATTTTATTTCCATATGATCGGGAAATAAAGCGCGTTAATAATATATTAAAAATAATACATAATATATATATATATATATATATATATATATATATATATATATATATATATATATATATATACAAATGTCATCATGTGTAAGAGGTATAACACTGAATGCTTCTGATAAAAATGTTTTTCGTCGCTAGCTTGTTCTATAATGTTAATATCCTTAATGTATTTTCCTTATATTAAATTTATTGAATAATATCATTAAAAAGTATAGATAATATAAAAATCAATGAGTTAAATTTAATTTAATTAAACATTGTAGCATTAAAATTATAAAGCAAATATACTCAGTCAAAAAATATCGTTTTTATTTTATTAATAGTGAAGAAATTAACAAGGTGATTAGCAGTAGTCCTTATTATAAAATAAATAAATATACATCGGACTTCTTATGTTACTTGAGATATTAAAATTGGTTTTAATGCTTGTATTATGACTGAGAATCGTTAATTCTTCTGTAGAGGTATAAAAAAGCTATTAAAATACACTATAAGCCAATACATATGGTTAAATGATGGATTTTATTTCCATATGCTCGGAAAATTAAGAGCGTTCATAATATATTACAAATAATATATAAAAGATATATATTAATAAATTCTTAAATCGTTCCTTGAAATTTTCATTTTAGTTTATTCGCCTAGATTTTTTATTGTGATTGTGCTTATATCAAAATATTGTTAAAGCAATTTTTAGTACATCGTCTATTGCTTTTTTTGATTTGTTGCAATTATTCGATTTTTCATAAAACACTGCTGCGATTTTGATGGTGTAATTTAAATAAGACTATTTAGACAAATTTAACTGAGGGTCGATCTGATATAAACTGATAATGTCAATCAAGTGTATTTAAATAGAAATGTGATTTAGAAACTAAAACAGTTGCTTCAAGACTGAAGATATTCAGTTGCATTGGGAGATCTAGGAAATCAAAATTTTTCACTAATAAATTACAGTTCTATCACAAATTAGAAACTAAAAATATAAATATGTCCGATCGAAGGCAAATTATGTTGTTTTTTATGTATATTTTTACGAACTAGGGTTTATGTGGACTGGACCTACTGTTTAATGTGGGCTCCGAACCACGGTCCTCGACGATAAGCCGACCGATTGGCGCGTGACCAACTTTGGAGGTCATCCCAGAAGATATCTGATATTACCCAGACTGGTTGCTGGCGTGACTGGGATCATTTTCCTTGTCGGATTTTATACACATTCCTAGGAAAATCATAAATATTAAACAATCATAAACATAAATTTACGACCATGCCCAGCAGGATTCGAAATAATTTTTGTTTTGTCTACACATGTACACGGGATAGACAAAATAGGAAAAATAGGATAGGAAAAATGTTTGATGATATTCTGATATTCCTCAATCCAAGACTGAATCTTATTCGCAGTTTTTTAAGTATATAACTTTATATTTAAATTTAATATCATAGTATCATAATTATATTAGATCATCTATACATAACAAATAGTCCATGAGGATGGCGGATTATTAATAAATAAATAGCCGGCTTGGTTGGCGCAGTGGTAAAGGAGACAATCCTTCTGGGACATGGTCGTAAATTTATGTTTGTGATTGTCCTAGGAAAGAGTGCAAAATCCGACAACGAAAATGATCCCAGTCACGCTACTAACCAGGCTGGGTAAGACCGGATATCTTCTGGGATGATTTCTAAGTTGGTCACCGTACAGTTGTAGGCCGAGGACCGTTCTTCGGAGTCCACGTTAAACAGAAGGGCCAGTCCAGATAAAGCCTCGCTGGTAAAAAGGAGAGTTTAATAAACTTGGAATATGATGATGTAAGCAATATGGACAAAGCGTATAATACATTGAAATATAAAATTAACAAATTATGTTTAATAAGTAATTAGCGAAAAAGGTATTTTATGCATAACTTCACTATCTGAAACTATCAACTTCTAGCAAAAGTAACTATGCTGTCTTATTTAACATATTACTGTACATTTGTATTGATAATTTTAAATAAATATCTTGTTCAGTTCAATAGTTATATGGAAAAATCAGAACTATTTAGAATTGACCACATATATTTTTAATTATTTCTTAAAAGTTTCAGATAAACAACCAACGTAATAATAAGATCTAATAGGGCTAATATGCCCTATATATATATATATATATATATATATATATATATATATGCATCTTACGGAGAAGGAACTGCTGTTTCATTGGTTAGAAGACGGTTATCAGTTGGAAAAAAGTCGTTACAGTACTAACCCTAAAATGGAAATTATCATAATCATTTTTTTAAGTGGACAATTATAAATTGGATCTTTTCGAGATGGTAACCATTAGACGATATTATGCAAAATCCATCTCCAAAATATCTTCCAGTTCCCAACCACATGCAGTTTAATCGCCAGCCGATAGAACCGGGATTTGCATAGTTTTGCATGTCTTAATCAATCAGTGCCATCACTATCGGGACGCAAACCACCTTTCCCACTAGACTCCAAAACCCAATTACCACACCCCGATGCTTCGGCACAAAATTTTTCGCCACCTCCCGACCCGTTCTTATCGAAGAATGGGAAAAATGCTAAATAGGATATCAAAATAGACGCGGTTAGGTCGCCGAGGAATTTATGCATCCATTAGGATCCCTGGCCGATTCAAAATATTTTGGCCGTATTGACATGTTCATTCGGCTACCCCTTTCACCTTCGATCAGTTAGGGGCGACGAAAACTGTATCGGAACTGGTAATCGGCATTGTCGGAGAACAGATACTTGTGTAATTCTCATTGTACTAGGCGTTCTATTGAAGAAAACGTAGATATGTAAAGCCCATTGTGCCCATTGTGTATTATAAAAGAAATCAGGAAGTAGTTGATATTGCCTCCATTGCGGTTTTCATATTTTTATTTTATTTTTAAAATTTTGTTTAAAATATATTTTATAGTCTCCTTTTACCAACTACGGGTTTATCTCACTAGCGACTGGCGAGTGACCAACTTTAGAAATCATACCAGAAGACATCCGGTCTTACCCAGCCTGGTTACTGGCGTGACTCAGATCATTTTCCTTGTCGGATTTTACACTCTTGCCTAGAACGTTCACAAATTTTAAACAATCACAAACATAAATATACGACCATGTCCCAACAGGATTCGAACTCGCGGCTCATATTTTTATTATTAACATTATTATCAAGAACTAATTAGGCATTTTGTAGAGACATTTTACTTATTTATACCTTGTCTTTTATATTTTGGGATTATGATAACCTAGTATTGTTATATGAAAGAAAATACGATTATACATTTTCGATGCATATAAACACTGCATCGTTATTAAAATTCTATGCTTTATGAATGATTTTAACGATTAAAATCATGGCTATAGCTTTCCTTAAGACGAGACGTTTCTGAGAGTTGTTTTGAATTAGTTGTTGAAGTTGACGATTCTGAAACATCCTATCGTCTTAAAGTAAGCAACATAATTTTAATATTACTAAGTTTACAATATGTTATAGAACATATTACTGTATATGTAAAATTTAATACTCAATATATTCTAATAGTTACACTGGGTGTATATCTGAAACTTTTATGAAATAATTAGAAAAATATCTGGTCAATTCTAAATAGTTTTGATTTTTTCCGTATAACTATTGAATGAAACAAAATAGTTATTTAAAATTACCAGTACATATGTAGAGTAATATGTTAAATAAGACAGCATAGTTACTTTTGCGAGAAGTTGATAGTTTCAGATAGTGCAGTTATGCATAAAATACATTTTTCGCTAATTACTTATTAAACACAATTTTGCTTAAATCTTAAAAACTATTCGCATAAAATTAAAAATAATGTTATTATTTTAATTTTTTTCATAGCAAAATTCATAAAAAAATAAAGTTTCACCGCATTTGGAAGGCAAACATTTTTTAACAAAATAAAAAAATTAAGTTCAATAGTAAGTAGTTTTGATGAGAAGTTTGAAGTTTTTCATCTTTTTTTCTTTAAAACTCTGTAGCAACACCAAATAACTAAATAAAACTATTAGTATTTAAGTACCATTTAATGCTCAATAATATGGTATAAATAATTAATGAATGAATATAATTTTTGAATCTAAACAGTTATTAGATAAATTAAGCGATCTGTAGTAATATTGTTGAAAGATGAATTAACAGATTAATGAAAATCTATTGTCAAGGTGAAACTGAAGCTGTCAAATGAAACAAATAATATTAAATGAACGCATTTATATCTGTTAAGGACCAATTCAACCTTAACAGTACAGTTGAACGATATTTCTCAGCCTTATTAGCTACTTTCGAAACCCAAACAGACAGATTAGCATAGTTTTGCATGTCTCAATCAATCAGTGACATCGGAAAGGAATGTAAACCCATCATTTTCCCACTATCCCCAAAGAGGTAATTTTCTCCACTCCGATGCTTCGGCACAAAACGCTACCGTTCGAAAAAACGAAAAAATGCTAAACAGACCATTACCCATAGAGCACGGCCGCAGAAAATTTATGCACCTAATAAGATCGGTCGCCAATTCAAAATATTTATCGGTTTTCAATACTAACGACGCCGTAATATTGACAAATCTATTCGGCCACCCCTCTTTAATCGGCCAAGGGTGACGTCGCCGTCGTGAAAGGGTTGAAAGGTGGAGCGGCATTGTCGTAGGCATCAGTCGGCGAGGTCGCAAAAGCAGATCAATGAGAATAGGTGAAGAATCTATCAATGCACCACTTATTGGTACTTAAAAAATGGGTCCATTGTCCGGGGATTACAGGTGTTACTTTTTCCGATTATCGAGCAAAGACGGGGTGGGATTGCGATTCAATGGAAGGGTTATCGATTGATCTGCATTATTTAGTGCGGCGGTTGCGGTATGACATGGTGCCAAAATATTATTAGGATGTCATTGTGAACAATGTTCTGTTTGTGGTAATATAATATCTTATCAGTGTTATTGAAAGGAAATCAGTTTTGCGCACATTGAGATAAATAACCAGTACTCCTAGTGTATTAGCATATACAATCATTTAATAATATAAAAATATCGGACACATAGTGTAAATAATTACAGTTGTTTAAGACTGGAGGATTTGCAATCCCACTACCAAAACCAGAAAAAGTAAGACATTTTTAAATCTACGAAAATTCTACTATTTATTTTCTGGTCTCGATTAAATATATGTTTCTTTTATCTATCAATAATCAATAATGTCTATTAGATCTATCTCAAGCTGCTTATGTGCATAAAAATATATTGATGGTCAAATATAAAAATATTAATCCATTTGGACATTTGTCTCAAAGATAAACATAACTAGTTGTTTGATAGGATATTATACAAATTTCAAGATTTAGGAAATAACAGAAAAAATATAAGTTCAATAATAAATAATTTCATTCATTCATTCATTCAAGATGTTATTATTATATTTTGTGTATATCTAAAACTTTTATAAAGTAAAAATGAAAATAGCTTTAACAGCTTTACTATAAATAGTTTTCAGTAATTAATTTAGATTTTTTCTATATAACTATAGAACGAAACGATATAGAACTGTAAAATTACTTTACATATATAAAAATAAATAGTTAGTAAGATAGTATAGTTATTTTGCTATATATTTGATATATTCAAAAATTAGGGATAAAATTAATTTTTCATAAGTAATTATGAAACACAATTATGCTTATATCTTAAAAACTATTCGCCTAACATGAAAAATAGTTTTATTTGTATTTTTTTTCAATATAGTATTCATAGTTTCACTTAATTTGGAAGGCAAAAATGTTTTAACAATTTTTCTATGTATGTATATATATATATATATATATATATATATATATATATATATATATATATATATATATATTGCAATTGCAGGAAAAATTGCAATTTTTAACTACTTTTAAACACATAGTTGAAAACATCACTACTTATGTAAAATTTGACGCTAACTAAGATGGTAACGCCATTTTTAAGTAAATATGAAAATGTTGAGAAATATGCCTTAACATTTAAGGTTTAAAATGCTTAAAGCTTATGTTAATGCTTAAATTTTAAGGTTTTGATGAAAATGTAAATGTATTTCAAAAAATATTTGCTATAAGCCAAAAGTAATAATTTCTATCTCACTGCCATATTTATCAGATATGAAATGAAAGGTTTAGCCTATTCTAAGATATACAAAACTAGTTTTTTGATAGAGTGCTCATTAACTTTATTTGAAGGTTTGGAAGCTTTAGAAAACAACAGCAAAAATATAGGTTTATTAACAAATATTTTTTCATAATTCCGGAAAAGTTTATATGTTAGAGAAAATATCAGCATAAATGTATAATTGAAAGCTGAATAAGATGGTGTAATTACACAAAATGGTGTGTATTTAAAAATTAAGAAAATCATAATAAAAATATATGGTCAGCTATAAAGAGTTTGGCTAAATTTTCTTCTCTTCTTATTTATAAATCTCGAAAAGCTTACCGTATCTTAATGAAAATCAATATTTCACCAATAAGCAATCAGTATTGATATAGAACTTAATTTCCGACAAGGGGGCATTATAATTTATAATTAGATTGAGCTAATTCAATAGTAGTATATCAAATTACTGTTATAAATCGCTAATTCTATATGCAAGTTCTACAATTTATTTATGATTTTTTATCACTTTTTTATGTTTCAAACTAGTACGTGAAGGAAGAATATTTAATTAAAAAAATGCCATCCGTTGCAAAAATGCCATCGAAACCCGTTAAAAGCTAATCCAGACCAAGGAATTTTTAATACTCGTCTTTGATATTCAACAATCCGGCTTCCTCGTCGATATTTTTAGAGAAAGGGTTCGCCAAAAAGCTGCTACTTCTAATTTCAATACTTTGAAGCACCATCTGGTATCTATATAAAATGATTTGCCAAAAAAACATTCTTTTGTTTATTGACGTTTCATACTTGGTGCTTTATATGCTCTCACTAACTTATACAACATAGGAATATAAGAAGACTAAAACATAGAAGGAAAAAATGTTCAAAATCAATTTACATGTCCAGTACGAATTGTTAATTTAAGAGGAGTTAAAGAACCACTTAACAAATGTTTTATATAATACCATATTAGATTGGGTTTAATTGCACTATCAATATTTTACTAACAAAGTTTTACCATCATAATCAATGAGATTAATAAAATGTACATTGGTATCTGTAACTAAATTATATGTTAGGAACAGTAATAGTATCAGCAGTATCAGAATCTTCAAACAGCCTTAAAATGTCTGCTAGAAGATACAATGTCCAGTACGAATTGTTAATTTAGGACCCCCATTACATCGACAAAACTTTCTTTTCTCGTCTTTTCCCTACTTCTGCGTGATGTTTTTATGTTGCAACCATCTATAAAATATCAGTAAAATGGCCACCGTACGCCTAATTTTCCTTATCGAATTATATTGTTTCTTTTTTTTTGTCGAGAAATTCATATTTATTTCTTCTGTTTATTGACGTGCCATACTTTGTATTTTATATGCTCTCACTAAATATAGGAAGGCTATAACACACAAGAAAAAAATCCCCAAAATCAATTTACATCTTCAGTACGAATTATTAATTTATGAGGAGTTAAAGAACTACTTCACTACATAGTATAAAACAAAGTCGCCTTTTCTGTCCCTATATCCCTATGTGCGCTTAAATCTTTAAAACTACGCAACGGATTTTGATGCGGTTTTTTTCAATAGATAGAGTGATTCAAGAGGAAGGTTTATATGTATAATACATGCATAATATACTAAGGCAACATTGCTAATTTTAGAGGTTTCTAACGTGATGTCGTAAATTAACCTATTTTTTTAGGCTTATTTAGCAATTAGCAAAAACGCTGCCTAACCCTACGAGTTAGATCAAATTAATATACTACCGTATTGTACACCATAAAAAGGTCTACAAAAAAGTCCGCGATGGTATATGTTTATCTTTTAGGGATAACCCACATTTACCATTTTTATTGTTTACTTTTTACGTGAGAAAATGGCTTATTTACGAAGCTATTTTAAGCAATACGGCATTAATCCTTATCGAATTAACTACCTTAAATACATTGTGCAATTAATATAGATCAATATGGTTCCTTACAGCATGTAAATTAAACAAATATTTTCGGAGATACTACAAATTTAAAATTTGCGTCTAAAAATGTGTAATGTAATAAAAATTGTATGAATTTAGATATTCCAAAGATAGCAGGAAATCTTCATAGTAAGTATAGGGGAAGAGGAATTGTTTTACTCCAAATTTAATGCGTGCAGGCCAAGGGCAGTAATGAATGAACCAAAAATACTGGATCGATTTTAATCATGTTTTCATTGAGTGACATAGGCATATATATTTTATGCCCGTTAAAGTCGGAGCGGGCCGCTATGTTTTTATATACAACGTTCATATTTTTTCTGTAGTGTATTTAATTTAGTATCAGCATTGCACCCGTGCGAAGCCGGGGCGGGTCGCTAGTACCAAATATTTTAAATCGTACCATATTAAATTGGGTTTAATTGCACTATCAATTGATTAAAAATAAAGTGCGAAAGAAAGGTTTTACCATCACAATCAACGAGAATAATAAAATTAACATTGGTATCGCTTTTTTTCGGTTAATATTATTGTATCAGTATCAATTTACAACCAATAAAACAGTTGCAAAGATAGCACTAACGTGTTTCGACTAATAGATCGTACCGATTACAATGTTGGCCAACGTATCCTTCTCTGTCATTTTTTATTACGATAAATTACAGTTTATATTCATTAAAAAAAAAACGGCCGATGTCGTGTCAAAAAGAGTCGTTCACGTTTTTTTTTTTTTCATTTTCAACTGATGTAATATCTTGCGTGCCAGACCTGGTAACGAAATTATAAAAGGTCACGAGAAAAGATAAAGTTTTGACTGGGCTTGTACTCGCGACACAATTCTATTTAATCCATTTGTCGGTCGTCCCTACAAGAAACAATTATAAATAGAAACGCTAAGTAATTATACAATTAGTAAATACCGACTATTCTGATAGATAAATCTAGATCGCTTGGCGACGTCTCAGACTAGAATCTAAAATGAATTTTTAAAGTCTATAGATATATTTTAAAATATTCTTCGACATTCCGAGGACATTTAGACGGCTTGAACCTGATTTTTGTAATCGAAAAGGTATTTTCAATAATAAGTGGACGTTTGATTTTGTTCAATTATATCAACATTGCTTTTTCACGCCCTTCGTTTGAAATGAAGGACGAAAAGGTAATACCAGAATAGTTTTCAGCGAATATTTGGTAGTTTTAGTTGAAAAATATGAATATTAAAGAGTTGTGTACAAGAAGATAGTTTACAACATGCATGCTACAATGCTAGACCTCTAAAAGTTGACAGATGACCATTTCCACCATATATTAATATAGAATTAAAAACCTACCGGCTTAGTGGCGCAGTGGTAAAGGCGATGGAACGGTCCTCCTACTGTTGCGATAGCCGCGGGTTTGAATCCTACTCGTAAATTTATGTTTGTGATTGTTTAAAATTTTGAATGTTTTAGGCAAGTGTGTAAAATCCGACAAGGAAAATGACACACGACAGTCACGCCAGTAACCAGGCTGGGTAAGATCGGATGTCTTCTGGGATGATTTCTAAAGTTGGTCACTCGCCAGTTGGTAATCTTAATACTGAGGAGCGCGGTTCGGAGCCCACGTTAAACTTTAGGCCCAGTCCAGATAAACCCATAGTTGGTAAAAGGAGATATAAATTAAAATCCTGTGATATTTTAATACATCTTTCAAAAGAATATAAATAACATTTCTCGGGTGATTCTCATTTAATTTTCTGTAACCCGTTAAAAACGGGTGTGTTTATAAAGCTGATAAAACGGAACATAGGATAGTGATTAAGTTCTTTGCAGAAAAGGTTCTGCCCTTTAAATAGCAGTGATATAATTAAAAATGTCATATAAAGATATATAAATGTCTTAAAAGTAGTCGTATAATCTTGCTATGGTCCATTTGAAGGATGATCGTGATCCTAAATCGGAGTAAGGGGTATTGTGGAATCTATATTTAATTAGGTTAGTATCTAGAATGTGTTTGCAAGTTTTCTGATATGTATAGAACGGAAACATTCGGGAGTTGAACTCTGATGAAGTAATTCGTATTATAAACTCTTATTATTGCTTATCACTACTTTTAGATCATTTATACAGAAGCCAAAAAAGTTACAGGTCAGCAGCAAATTTCCTTTAATTAAAGAGCAATAGTTTTTGGATAGCAGTTTCATCATGTATATTTGTTATTTATTTATATATTATAGACCTATCAGCCTCCTGGGGTATTTAGGGTCTGTTTACAGATATACAATATACATCAGTTACAAGTATACAATGTTATTACAAGTATAGAATGCAAAAAACAATATAAATACATGGTTGGAATATAAAAACTAGAGTTAAATGTGTAGGATACAGAGTAAATATTGCAAGATGACAAGTAAAATATGTAAAAGCATACAGATGCATGAATATATGAATGCTACAGTACAATGGTCGCACAACCCATGACAGTGATAAGGGCACAAGATCCAAAAAATGTAAACGAACATGCATTATATTACATAGATGTACACTATTATATTTCTAGTAGTAGTCCTGTTACAGTTAGAAAATTAATCAGCTTGTCCAGGTTCTCCAGCCTAAGACACTGCCTCTCTGTCCATCGCCTCTCCCAGGTTGACCAACCATCTTTGCGAGTTGTATCTTCGCTATTCAGTTGGTATGTGTTTGATAGACAGTGAGGAACCACATTCGACTTATAGTGGTGGACTTCTTCCATTAATGAGAAACTCATGGGTGACATAACGCGAGAGTAAGTTTAAAGCGCAGATAATACTCTTTTTTCACCTCTCACTGCTTGACGTTTTCTGTTAGATCCCATCTGAGTTGGTCTAGATCTCTAGGGATTCTAGTAGAGTGGTGATTCATAACTCTACTAGATGCTGTCCAGTTCAATTTAAAAAAGGCAACCTGTTCAAAATATTAAAAAAGACTACTTTTGAATGACTTTCATGGAATTGTCATGAAAGCCTGACATACATTGAATTAACACAAACCACATTTTTCGAAATCTTTACATTAACGAATGTGATTTAAATAAGAAATGATTAATACTTTTAAATGTTTTTATAACAAACTAAACAAATATTTCAACAGCGATACTTATTTTTTAGTTAGAAGAGAAACATTAATGTATGAATTTATGTTTACATTATTGCAATGTTTTCATTGTTATGTATTTATTAAAGATTAAGGTTATCATTATTAAAAGTTGATCTCATGTAATGAGGAGTAGAACAAAACGAAACAAGACCTGTAGATGCCAGATAGATTCTCTCGAAACGTCTTCAAGATAGAGACAGAAAGAAACCTGAAAAACTACGCCAACATTTGTATACATTCAATTTACGTATTTATTAAAAAAACAAAATCTTCAGTATTAAACTTCATACAACTAAAACGTCTTCTCCTCGATATCTCTTTATTGAATAAAACCGGGAGTGTGGATTTAATGACGGGCCGTTAAAAAAAGCCGTCCGATATTTCATCTCGATAAGACATTGAGATGAGGATGATTAATTAAATTATCGTGAGCCTGGTGGGACGATATCGAAACAAAGGAACAGACCGCTAGAACCTAGGATAAGGTAAAATTCGGCGTCGTAGCTGGATCGACTGCTGAAGGGCCGTCCGATCGTCCTTCACGCCCGTGTCCTGCTCAAAATGTCTGGGTAGACTCACGCAAGGTCGTCGACCGACCCCCATTACATCGACGGTAAAAAAAGTTTTTTTTCCTCGTCTTTTCCCTTCTTCTGCGTAACGTTTTTATGTTATAACCATCTATAAAATATCAGTAAAATGGCAACCGTTCGCCTAATTTTTCTTATCGAATTATATCGTTTCGTTTTTTGGTCGAGAAATTCATATTTATTCCTTCTGTCGGTAGCAGATTGCTGGACACCAGAATGAGGAGTTTTGCTGATTTTTTCCTCTTAAAAGACCATCGTAAAAACCTCATCGTTTGGTTATTATTAACACGTGCGTTGTTTTTTTAGTTTATCTATTTATTATTCTTCTACTCTTATATCTATATGTTCTTCTTTTCTATTTATTTAAATATTTTTATTTTCAATAATTATTAGTTCCTAAAGTAAATTTTGAATAATAATAATTTTGAATATATATATATATATATATATATATATATATATATATATATATATATAACTAAATGATTAGGCTAAATGGCTTATTTACGAATCTATTTTAAGCAATACGGCATTAATCCTTATCAAATTAAGTACCTTAAATACAGTGTGCAATTAATATAGATCAATATGGTTCCTTACAGCATGTAAATTAAACAAATATTTTCGGAGATATTACAAATTTAAAATTTGCGTTTAAAAATGTGTAATGTAATAAAAATTGTATGAATTTAGATATTCCAAAGATAGCAGGAAATCTTCATAGTAAGTATAGGGGAAGAGGAATTGTTTTACTCCAAATTTAATGCGTGCAGGCCAAGGGCAGTAATGAATGAACCAAAAATACTGGATCGATTTTAATCATGTTTTCATTGAGTGACATAGGCATATATATTTTATGCCCGTGCAAAGTCGGAGCGGGCCGCTATGTTTTTATATACAACGTTCATATTTTTTCTGTAGTGTATTTAATTTAGTATCAGCATTGCACCCGTGCGAAGCCGGGGCGGGTCGCTAGTATATAATAAGGAGAAAGCCTGTATCTTTACTGATTACAAGTGGTGTATTTCAACAATCCTCGGAATATCACCTGGAATACATAGCCAAAATAAAAGAATACCATAAAATACTGGCATATAAACTAAAAAAGGTGCTTCTACGTACATATTACCCCATATTATCACATAACCTCAGTCGAAGAAACTTCATAGCTAAGTGTAACGATGAATATTCTGCTTTGTACGAAATATGCTATCCCACAGGGCAGCGTTCTGGAACCGGTGTTTTACACTGCGGATCTTCCAACTAGTGACACAATGACTGCGACCTACGCGGACGACGCTACTCTCCTATCGGTATATTACAACCCAAAAAAATCTGCATTTCATTTCAACTACAATCCCAACTAAATAAAGTAGTGAAGTGGTTAAAAAAGGAAACCAAACAAAGAAGAATAAAATAAAAGAAGAATCTGTCTCTCGGTAAAATTATATAACGAAAACATGTAGAATAATTGGGCCTTTACTTGGATCATAGGTTAACTTGGCAGAAGTACATTTGTACCAAGTGTAAACAACTCGTCAGCAAACTCTGTAGTTACGTTGGTCAACAGGTGGATACTCATACAGCACTTAACTATGGATCAAAGCAAGCAACATCACTATTGAAATGTTAGAAAGATTCCACATCAGTGCATTTAGTAACATTCTCAACATTCCTCAAATCGTAAGCAACAAGCAATAAGTCACAATCAATAAGAGTGTAGTAGGTGAGAGATGCGACATCCCTAGCATCAACAACAAGTTCATGTAGAGGCATGAGACAGATTCCGATGGCCCAAAAAATATTTCAAGAAGTGTGGCAGAGAAACTGAAGGTACCATCGGCTTGTAAATATTTTATTGCCCTATAAACGAATCATTCTTCGCAAAAATATTCAGCCCTATTTAGATATTTTAAATAGGTTGGCGCCGATTCGCACTAATTTTGCGGTTTACCCCGATATTGGCGATATGATCGCTTGACTACCATTTTTTGGCACATAATAGCATTTGGCCAAAGATTCCACCCCTATTTATTGCGCCGGCATAAACTTTATAATCGCCATAAAACAGTTGCCGGCAACTGTTTTTTTATAGTTCGTTTTGGGATCGGGTAACATTTAATTTCAGACAAAAATGTAATTTGTAAAAAAGGTGTTTAAATAGTGGGGTAATAAAATGTTAGTTTAAATCTTATTTTATGATACTCGGTAAAAAAATTTAAGAAGAAAGCACTTCTTATCTACAATAAGTATGTACTCAGTTTGCGTCCAGTTAAATATCGTAAAATTAAAAAAAAATGTAAAACTGATTATGTTGTTTATAGTCTCTGTATTATTAATCATTAGATGTATCATAGTTTATTAGTTATCAGACCTATAAATTAGTAATTGTATATTAAATCGCATCGAGAACATCTGTAACCAACTTCATGTTGAAGCCTCATTGAGAATCTTCAGTTTTCGTTATGTTTTATTTCATCAAAATGTGAACAAAACATTTTTCAGTGCTTAGGAAATCTTGGAATTTGATTTTTGGGAAGTGTTACCTTTTTTACTTCAATTTAAAGAAAAAGGCGGCTAAAGTTCATTGAATGCTGTGTGAAGTTTATGGCAACAATACTCCATCGTTTTCAACATGTGAATGTTGATTTCGATGTTTTAAAAGTGGAGATATTGACACTAAAGACAAAGAGCTTTCTGGACAGTAAAAAAGCCTTGAAGACGATTTGAAACTATCAATGGGGATCGCTATCGACTTCAATCGATGCGTTAGAGCCAAGCTCTGAGAAAAACGGCCGGATAATGTGAGCAAAGACACATGATACGCCCAGACAATGTTATTCTTCGGCATGACAACGTTGACCACATGTTGCAAGACCCGTGAAAACATACTTGGAAAACACTAAAATAGTCTTGTTCCTTCTGATTACTACTTGTTCTGACATATAAGTTCGGGTCAGTATGAGTGACGTTTCACTTCTTATGAAGATACCAGTTCGTGTTCGTTAGATACCGTTTGATTCGTGGACAGTCTTAAAAGGTACATTATTAAATTAAAATAAAAAAAACCTTTAAAACTAATTTTTCGGCCTAGTATTCTTTAAATTTAATCCAGTTATTATTTCCCTATATTCTCACAACCAACTGAATTAAGTGATAATAAAAAATGTAGTAGCTGAGGTATGATATATTTTATAACATTTTATCAAGTTCTCATTTGGTCATGATTTTGCATACATATCAACGTTTTATCAATAATTATTCCACATGTACTCAATTCTTTATAATTAATATCACATTATATCAGTTTATTTTTTAAGACTCTTAATAAGATCCTAGTTTTGTTCTTATAAGCTACTATGTATTATTGATATTCAGATTTATTCTTTTTATTTCTAGTGATAACAATGATAATTTATTTTAATTATCAAAACATATCGTTCGAGCAGTGGAAACGGAAGACAGTGTTTTCATAAATAAAATAACGAAAACCGAATCCATAAATAAAATATTATAATACAGTTAAAAAATAAACACCCAAATTAACAGTCAATTATTCTTTTATGGGCAGTTAGTCCACTGAAATTTTGCAAGCTAACATCATAAAGTTATCAAAAGAAGTGCGAATCTATTCAGATGTCTATAGCCGATAATTAGCACGTTCTGAAACGATTGTGAGGTTTACCTAGTGATGGTTAAAACGGAAGTTTTACCTGGTACCCCGTCCAGTACTATAGGCATTGTTAAAACGTCTGCCCTTCATCTTGTTCGGTACGTATCGTAAAAAAATGAAATGTTGTGTATTCGGTTTTATAGGTATCGAGATGAAGTCTCTTCGTAGAAAAAATTACAATTTTATTAGAATTATAATTTATTAGTTGAAATTTATATTTGGTAAACATAGGTTGACAGACAGGGTTTTTATTTATGTTAACAGGACTTTGAGATGTTTGAAATTAATTTACTTTAATCATTTATTTTTACTATATGTCGCGTTTTTCGCTGACGAGACTGCTTTCTTCACGGCCGCCAGAATTCGAAGTTACAATTCCAGAACATTTAAAGAAGCAGCTCGATCACGCGGTCAAGTGGTTCAAATTCTGGATGTTGCAAACCAACCCCCTGAAAATCCAGGCCAATATTTTTTATAAGATTGCACGTCTCGCAACTTAAGATTGACACCGCAACAATTCCATGGCTGGATAACGTCACGTACCTAGGTCTCTACTTCGACCGACGGTTCGGTTGGCATTCGCAAACCCAGAAAGGTTCGGAGATAGCAAATTTGCTATCTTCTCTGATTTTCCCTTCTAGCAAACTTCCCATCTGCATCAAATGCTTATTTTACAAGATGTTCGGATAGGATCTAATGTCTACTTCTAGTTTATTATACACAACCAGATGAAACGGCTTCAAGTTTTCTGAAGTAAGCTTCTCAGGAGAACGCCCCATGGTTTGTCAGAGATAACCAAATTCATAGGAAAACTGACACTCCAGAAATCGAGCACTTCATATCTCAATTACTTATACAACAACTCAGCTTAAGTTCTTCTGAAAACACGCTTGTTCGTTAACCTCCCTCTTTTCCAGGCTGAAACGACCTCATTCGTCGGTGCAGTCATAACTTTTGCCCCCATACTGTCGTATCCAGTCGTGTTTTAACTCAAGTTCGCGAATCAATAGTTAGTTTCACTATATATTTTTCCGCTGGGTCATCGTGGCCAATAACGGCTGCCCATGCTAGCGACCCACAGGAGTCAACTGTGAGGCGGTTTCGGTTTAGTGTATTGGTAAGCCCAGAGGCAGTCCCACATAACCCGGTCCAACTTGTCACTCCAGGGCAATCTCCGCGATCAGGCATGCGTCATGCATTCCACCGCCTGGTTTTAGGCCAGAACAAAAGAAAATCTCACGATTTTTCGACTCTCCATCTGCCTGTCATTCTATTAATGTTGAATTTTCCCCATTATTGGTAATCGATCTCTAATCGTTTCTTGGGCCACAGTTAACGCTTCTGCGGGTTGGGTCTTCATGTAATAACTCTTGCAGTTTCGTATCTCCAACCTTTTTCTGACTACCAGGACGTCCTTTCGATCCTTGCACATCGAAATCGCCACTTTTGAATATTCGAAATCACGCCTCACATGTTATACATCAACGACGGAATTACTTACGCAAAATGTAACATATATAGCTTTGAAGCTTGATGTCAGTAGAATAAAATGATATGCCTAAGCCTAGCGACATCTGTGTAAAATCGGTAACGACTTTCCGGCACACCTGGTAAGAGCCGTTTGGTAAATTACATGGCAAGAGACCGGCTCGTTCTCTTCTGTACTATACAATTTCGAAGGAACCCTCGTAGGGCGGTCGTACGACGACGTCGAATTCGCGCTCGCCATTCTTGGTTGTTATATTTAAAAAGAATATGAACAATCAATACGCGAGCTTGGCGTATCCTCTTCGTCTCGACATTTTTTGGGGCCTCTGTCGTCGTCTGTACCTCCCGCTTCCCCGGCCGATCTCTCGTCCCCGCCAGCCCCCGCCGCCTCCTGCTGCCAGTCAGTCAGTCAGTCGATAATGCCGCGTTTCTGACGATGAGGAGGAGGTGGTGGAGGAGGGCGCGCGGGGCGAAGGGCGGCAGGCGGCGGCACACATGAATAAGTTATGGCCAGGGTCTAATATCGTGATTCCATTAGGTGTTTCCTAGAAAGTTGAAAACACTTTTGTCAATGGTTATTATAACGTGGAATAGATTGGAGGAGGTACGGGCGGACCTCCCGAGCGCCTTAGCAACGATACAGCCTTTGACCTTCGCCTTTCCGTATGATTAATTAAGGATTTATGTGAAAAACGGTTCAACTTCTTGTTATTGATTAGCCGACGAAATTCGCCTCGATTTTTTTCTCGACTCTCCTGTTTCGCCTTCGATCCGATAGGCAGGAATATCTCGATTATTGTTTTTTTTCCCGCAACAATTTGCAATTCCTATAACACGGGGGATGGAGAGGGGGCGGGGCACGCTTTATTACTTATTTTAAAATTTAAATCATATTTACCGGGTAGTGTTAACACACAATATCGTCTAATGTATGTGATAAGAATATAAAAACAAATAAGAAATATCAAACTTAGATTTTTAACACAAATAAAAAACGTTTTAAAATATTATTATCAAATCTTTTTAGCGTAGGATATTAATTCAATAAATTACGCAGTTATTCTATTAAGTACAGTCCGTATAAGGAAAAATAGGAATAACGAAACAATGATTGAAAATAAGAAACATTTCAGGCCCTGGGGTCTGCTACCTAGTCTAGGTAATTTGACAAATGTTCCAATCAAACTAGAACAAAGACCGTTCTAACCATTACACCATAGAAACAGATGCCTACAATGTTGAATAAAAAGCTGAATGGCTTTTAGTTTGAACACTTCCAATTTTTCGTCATATCAGTTCAGCAATAACATTAAACACAAATATCTGATTATTTTAGATAAAGAATATGTGAAAACATTATATGTGCCTTTGAAATTTGAGGTTTTCCCTCGAATTCCACCGCTTCCCCCATCACATCCTGAACTGGTTCCAAAAGGTATTTCGAATAAAAAAAGAATTTTGAAAATCGGTCCATAATTGACGGAGAAATCGGCGAACATACACTAAGAAAAAATATACAGACGCACATAGAACCTCCTCTTTTTTTGAATATGATTAAAAAATATGTTTAATGAATTTCAATCTTTCAAATTACAAATCGATTTGTCATATTATAATCACCGTGTCATCAAAAAATGTCTTTTCAGCGAAAACTTTTAAACGTTCTTCAGTTATTGAAGTTCTAAGAAATGTTTTAATTCGTTTTAGCGTTAAGAAGCATTCTACGGCCTCTAGTTTAGCTATGGGAGATATTACAACCAATTGGCTTCATAAACATATCTAAAAAGAACATCCAGTTGTGTTTTTACAGTTAATATCCGTTACTTGACCATCATGGTCTCCAAAAATTTAGAATAACTATTCATTTTCTTAATTGCTTCTGTAATATTTTGGCAAACGTTGTTATGTCGCATAATCACTTTGTCTTGTGTATATCTGTGTGTTAGTATCAATCAGAACATTCAATTGTTTTTTTATACCAGATTTTTTCGAGTATTTGGTGAAATATTTACTGTTTACTGTGTCTGTGACTGTTTGGTATTTTGCAATAATTCAGCATTACTGGAAAACTATATTAACCTAAAAAAATGCTATGTTGTTAATTTAATATTTAGGAACTTCAGTACCTTCGAGAAGGAAACACTTGAAACATGTAATTTTCCTAATGATTTCACCGAAATGACATAGTACATGACCAAGATATATCTAATATGGTCATTTACTTGTTTTAAGGTCTGTATGGTATGTATCATTGAAGCTACATATTCTTTATATGCAGAAAGAACGCAGTAATTTTGTCCACTAGTAACATCAATGCTTACCAACCTCTTTTTCGAATAAAAACGGGACAACAATGTGTCTATCCTGAAAATCCACTAAATATTCGTTTTTCCAAGTAATAGGACTTCTGTGATAACAGAAAAGTGACTCATAATTTTTTTGTAAATAACGGAGATCTTACTTATTTTATACAATAAAATAGCAAATTTACTTTGTTCCTAACCCAATAAATATACAATGAATATTCAATTCACATTACAAGTAATTTATTTGAATAATTCTTGGAATATGTAAACAAAATATTAATAAACTGAAACTGTTAGGCATCATTGTGTATATTATTGAACCTGCATATTCTTTATATGCAGAAAGAACTCAGTAATGTTGTCCACCAGAAACATAAATGCTTGCCAACCTTCTTTTCGAATAAAAACGGGACAACAATGTGTCTATCCTGAAAATCCACTAAATATTCGTTTTTCCAAATAATAGGACTTCTATGATAACAACACAAGAAAAGTGACTCATAATTTTTTTTGTAAATAACAGAGATCTTACTTATTTTATACAATAAAATAGCAAATTTACTTTGTTCCTAACCCAATAAATATACAATGAATATTCAATTCACATTACAAGTAATTTATTTGAATAATTCTTGGAATATGTAAACAAAATATTAATAAACTGAAACTGTTAGGCATCTTTGTGTATATTATTGAACCTACATATTCTTTATATGCAGAAAGATCTCAGTAATGTTGTCCACCAGAAACATAAATGCTTGCCAACCTTCTTTTCGAATAAAAACGGGACAACAATGTGTCTATCCTGAAAATCCACTAAATATTCGTTTTTCCAAGCAATAGGACTTCTATGATAACAACACAAGAAAAGTGACTCATAATTTTTTTTTGTAAATAACAGAGATCTTACTTATTTTATACAATAAAATAGCAAATTTACTTTGTTCCTAACCCAATAAATATACAATGAATATTCAATTCACATTACAAGTAATTTATTTGAATAATTCTTGGAATATGTAAACAAAATATTAATAAACTGAAACTGTTAGGCATCTTTGTGTATATTATTGAACCTACATATTCTTTATATGCAGAAAGATCTCAGTAATGTTGTCCACCAGAAACATAAATGCTTGCCAACCTTCTTTTCGAATAAAAACGGGACAACAATGTGTCTATCCTGAAAATCCACTAAATATTCGTTTTTCCAAGCAATAGGACTTCTATGATAACAACACAAGAAAAGTGACTCATAATTTTTTTTTGTAAATAACAGAGATCTTACTTATTTTATACAATAAAATAGCAAATTTACTTTGTTCCTAACCCAATAAATATACAATGAATATTCAATTCACATTACAAGTAATTTATTTGAATAATTCTTGGAATATGTAAACAAAATATTAATAAACTGAAACTGTTAGGCATCATTGTGTATATTATTGAACCTGCATATTCTTTATATGCAGAAAGATCTCAGTAATGTTGTCCACCAGAAACATAAATGCTTGCCAACCTTCTTTTCGAATAAAAACGGGACAACAATGTGTCTATCCTGAAAATCCACTAAATATTCGTTTTTCCAAATAATAGGACTTCTATGATAACAATACAAGAAAAGTGACTCATAATTTTTTTGTAAATAACGGAGATCTTTCTTATTTTATACAATAAAATAGCAAATTTACTTTGGTCCTAACCCAATAAATATACAATGAATATTCAATTCACATTACAAGTAATTTATTTGAATAATTCTTGGAATATGTAAACAAAATATTAATAAACTGAAACTGTTAGGCATCTTTGTGTATATTATTGAACCTACATATTCTTTATATGCAGAAAGAACTCAGTAATGTTGTCCACCAGAAACATAAATGCTTGCCAACCTTCTTTTCGAATAAAAACGGGACAACAATGTGTCTATCCTGAAAATCCACTAAATATTCGTTTTTCCAAGCAATAGGACTTCTATGATAACAACACAAGAAAAGTGACTCATAATTTTTTTTGTAAATAACAGAGATCTTACTTATTTTATACAATAAAATAGCAAATTTACTTTGTTCCTAACCCAATAAATATACAATGAATATTCAATTCACATTACAAGTAATTTATTTGAATAATTCTTGGAATATGTAAACAAAATATTAATAAACTGAAACTGTTAGGCATCATTGTGTATATTATTGAACCTACATATTCTTTATATGCAGAAAGAACTCAGTAATGTTGTCCACCAGAAACATAAATGCTTGCCAACCTTCTTTTCGAATAAAAACGGGACAACAATGTGTCTATCCTGAAAATCCACTAAATATTCGTTTTTCCAAGCAATAGGACTTCTATGATAACAACACAAGAAAAGTGACTCATAATTTTTTTTGTAAATAACAGAGATCTTACTTATTTTATACAATAAAATAGCAAATTTACTTTGTTCCTAACCCAATAAATATACAATGAATATTCAATTCACATTACAAGTAATTTATTTGAATATTTCTTGGAATATGCAAATAAACAAAATATTAATAAACTGAAACTGTTAGGCATCATTGTTTATATTATTGGTTGACTAAACTAGATGTTATTATACTAGTATTAGAGAGTATATAAAGGTTAAAAAAATTGTAATTTCATTCTTGGAGATCCAAATATGTACATAAACATAAATGTATATTTGGTTTAAGGGCAAAACCAACGTTTTCATCTACTTGATTTGAAGCTTTAATTATAGAGTTTTAGATAACTTATCTGTAGTACTGTCTAGTATTTTTAAGATTAATAAATAAATGCAACAACTTGAGGTGGATATTTTATCGAAAAAAAAAAATGTTTCAATTTATATTTTTTTTTTAAAGTGCTAAGATGGCATAGCCCCTTAATATTTGTCTTGCTACTATTTGTTTGTATGTTAAGGGCTTACTGATAAGTATTTTTACAGTTACGGTATTTTAGTTTAAATAGCACTATATTTATTCAGGCAAATTGACATATTTTAGGCATACAATCTACATCATCACATTTTCCTAGAAATCTATTGTTTAAGTAATTGCTTGTGAACCGGCATTGAATAATAACCCGCCAATGTCAAGTGCTTTATCGAATATGTCGAGATCCGTAAATCATGAATAATATATGTTAAATTTTCGATAATTTATTGTTTACAGTTTACTTAAATTCACTTGTAATTCGTAGTCAATATAAATCAATTATTTATCAAGAAATTGTTTTTATACAGGTTGTCGCAACAATATATTGTTGGCAACATAAAAATATGGAGTATTAATTTTTTTTATTTATTTTGTGTTCCAGTATGTCGTAAATAGGTGTAAATTTTATTCCAAATATGTTTTAACTGCATAGGGGACAACAGAAAAACCCTGAAAAAAAAACTGATCCATCCTTCACAAATATATTAATAGAATCTTACAGAACACTTATTATAATACACTATGTTGATGGGATATATTTTTAACGTAGAAAATACCTTAGAATATAAAGAATATAGGAATCAATATTTTAATAAAATCCCTCGGAATTTCTACTGTATTTTCTGACAAAAATTTAAATTTCCAAGTGTCAGTCATATTTCTCAATTGAAGAACGATATAGATATTAAAAAATTACATTGTACTAAAAATTTTTCCTTGTCTACTAACTTTTCAAAATCAATAATTCCAATGAGATTTTAATTTGCACTGATGGGTATGTAGAACTCTTCGAAAGTTCCGACGGACGCCCAAAAAGATCACTTTTCCTACTTGACTGTAATAAATTCGGGCATTTTAAACACTTGCATTATTAATTTTCTTTTTTAGGTTATATAATTACTGATCGAGCAAGTAATTCGTGGTGAAATTTGTCATAATATATTATATTGTTCCTATTATATATTATATTGTTATTACTAATATGGACGTTTTTTGATCGACATTTCCTCCAGCTTTCGAATATAAAGGACCAAAGGAGAAACTGGTATTTCAATAAATTTGCTGTCATGTCAGTTTCTGTCAGATTCTATTCGTAAATTATCTGCTATATTTTGTGAAGAAGTATGCGTAATATTTTCGTATATACTTAACATTTCTATTGAAAATTGTTCAAAATGTGAACATCATTTATGTAATATCAGGTGCATGAATTCTGATAATTCTTTCACTTAAAAAACTTTTAATGAAAAAAGTTGGTACAATATATATTAATCCAAATATTTTCGATCATTTAATGAAGGTTGATATTCAAAACCGCATGCTGGTCAAGCCACACAGCATTAATCTGAATAAATAGTAATCAGAAGGTACTACGTATTGTGAATACGTTAAGTTCAGCAAGATTTGCCATTCTAACTGTAACAATGTACCTTTACAACACTTTCAATGATAATTTTGTTCACCAGTAACGTTAATGTTTGCCAACCTCCTTTTCGAATAAAAATAGCTCAAAAATGTGTCCATCGTGAAAATCCACTAAATATTCTTTTTTTCCAAGCAATAGCACTTCTATGATAACAACACAAGAAAAGTGACTCATTACTTTTTGTAAATAACAAGGATCTTACCTTTTTCATGCAATAAAATAGTAAATTTTCTTTGTTCCTAACTCAATAATTATACAGTTATGTTATTATGTAATTTATTTGAATAATTCTTGGAATATGTAAACAAAGAACTAATAAACTGAAACTGTTAGGCATCATTGTTTACATTGATAGATGATAGATGTTATTAGATTAGAATTGGATCCCAGTGAAAAGTAGTTTCTTTATTTGGCATTATTTGCCATATAACAATATATGGTCAAGACCGCTTTGTTCGCGGAGGAATTGATGATGTTAGTAGACAACTTTTTCCAAACATCAGCAGATAATTGGCGCGACTTGACATAAATCTTAACAATTTCCTATTATGGCAACATACTGCCTCATGTAATATCACAAGTTCAGAACTATCTGGATAAATAGACAATGCGACGAAAATTGTATAACCTGTGCGTATAGTCCCAACCTAGCCCTTTTTGATTAACACTTATTTTGACTGTTTCGAGGTTAGAAAATGGGAAATATTTTTGAATGTTATTAACAAATATTGTTTAAAAACTTATTTATTTATGTTGCTATTCAAGTACAGCTATATAGAAAATGATATAAATAATATATAAATAGAAAATATATCCAAAATAGCCCAATTATTCTGTACAGAGTTACGTCTCAACTCAATGTTTTCAGTATAGTATTTAATGCTCCGTAAGTATTATAATGGATTTCTTTATTAATCTCCTAGAACGTTAACAGTCTGCCTGTGGACAATAAGTATTGTTATATGATTTCAGTTATATAATATAACTACCCTGACATGTAGAACACTAACTTCAGTATGTAATCTACTCTACAACTTATAATCTAAATCTTATTATAGATACTATTCCAACTTATTTTAAAGGCTATCCTGACTTATTCTAAACACTATACTAGCTTATTCTAGTTATTATTAAATCTCACTCTATGTGTCTATTAATAAGTTCGTATGGCAGTTTGCGTTTGAGCCTACGCACTTCACTATCATAGTGCACATTTAAATGTTTGGCGAGGGTTCAATGGAAAAAATAACTGTATCATAAAAGTTTGTTAATTTTCCAGTTTTATGTAACTTTTTTAATAACTTTTGAAACATACGGCGACTTAGACATCAAAAATATACCAAGGAGTGGTTGATTTCCTTCGATTTGGTTGATGTTTAATGACTAACTGGTAATCCTTAATTTTTAAACCTGCAAAACTGCGCATTTTTATTTGTTTTGTTTTTTGTTTTTGTTTTTGGCAAAAATTTATTAAGGGAGTACCTGGATTGGAAAAATTCGGCTGGAAAATACTATTTTAACATGTAGCACCCATGAAAGCATCAAAAATAATATATATATATATATATATATATATATATATATATATATATATATATATATATATAATAGAAAGTTGACGACGACACTGTTCGTACTGCCTGGAATTATTTGATATCGATTCGGCATAGGCTTCTACGACGTCGTCGTCTGGATACGTGGATAATCAGTTTTTTTTTTCGTAAGGTTTAGACTCGGTTCCAGTCCCTCCAAATATTTCGCCAAGTTTCAATTAGATCGATACCAGAAAGGTGTTTTTGTATTTCGCGAAGAATACTAAATTAAATGGCTAAACATCGCTCGCGCTATTTTTATATATTTCGGTAGTCGTAGGTTTTCATTTGTTTTTTTACAGACAACCATCAAGGGACAAGGTATATATTATTAAAACAATGTATTGTTTTAATGATGACAACTAGAAAATTAGGTTAATACTAAAAAGAAAAAGAAAGTGTTCGATATATATTTTATTCGAAAAAGGGCGTAGAAACACTTTTATAAATTAATAATAAAAAACAAATTAAGATCATTGGTATGGTAAAACAGTAGCTAACTTGGTTACTATGCTCGATATGAGAACTTTTGACTAGTAACAATGTAATAGTTAAATAATAATAAAAAAAATTATCAATAGATACAAAATTATGTCAAATTTTATCACTAAATTTCGGAATAACATATTGACGGAACATTTTAAGAAAGAATGATTAATTCTTTTCGGGATATCCAAGAAGGAAGTTGTTAAGGAGAAATCGAAGAAGGAATATGACCTTTTATGTCCCGTATTTCTCCCGTATATTTCTCAATTCGCTGAAATCTTGAAGGGCTCAAATAAAAGGAAATTTTATACCCGTTTTAACGCAATTTTTTTCGTCTGATTTTCTTTATGAGATCTGCCCACCACGTCGATAAAACACAAAATCCTTTTACAGCTTTTCTAGTTAGGTATGAACGTAGCAAATGGTGGCTACCTCTTTATTACCGACAAGTAGATCATTTTTTTTCTGTCCCCTTCAAATTATTTGTATCCGTCGTAAATTTCTTTTTTATATTATGTCACTTAAAAAAGGTGTTTGATGATTGTTTTCACGCCTTTCCTGTCCTAATTAATCAATAGTTGATCTTCGGGGTTATAAAAATGAATTCCTATTTCATTTATCAACAAAAATTTACAATTTACAATTTTCAATACTTTTTGTGACGCAAAAAATTTATAAAAAAACATTGTGCATCAAGATAATTAATTTTCGCACAATTTAAAAGCCCCATTAGAAAAATAAGTAACTTGACGTACTAACTGTATCCAGCTAATTCGCCAGATTTAACTTTCCTCGATCCCTTCACATCTCAAAAGTTAATCTAGTGAAGAGTTTTTTCATCGAACGAAGTGGTAATAGTTGTGGTAAGAAGGAAATTTAATTTTCGTTATATTTGCACAACTTCAGAAATGTATATATTTTTAAAGAATTATATCATTACGGATCATTATTTTCTAAACTTTTATTGTGATGTTAATGAAACAAACGTCATTCAATTATTGA
This sequence comes from Rhynchophorus ferrugineus, assembly GCF_030347505.1. Classification (NCBI taxonomy): domain Eukaryota; kingdom Metazoa; phylum Arthropoda; class Insecta; order Coleoptera; family Curculionidae; genus Rhynchophorus; species Rhynchophorus ferrugineus. Next base: position 1,229,647 of record NW_027472582.1, on the reverse strand, counting down.
ATTGTTGAACGAGCTATGTGTGCTGTGGCCCCATCTTGCTGAAACCACATGTCCGCTAGTCCTTGCTCTTCCATTTCAGATACAAAAAAATTTCGAATAAAGTCTTGGTACCGTTCAGCATTAATAGTAACTGCAACACCTTGGTCATTTTCAAAAAAAAGGACCAACGATGTTTCCAACATGAGTACCACACCATGCAATAGCTTTTAGTGGATGCAATGATGTTTCATGAATTAATTGAGGATTCTGTGTTTCCCAAAACCGACTGTTCTGTTTATTGACGTGGTCACTGAGAAGAAAATAGGCTTCATCGCTCATTGTCAATTTAGACGAAAAATCTTCAACTTCTTTAGGATTGCATTACTGTACTCGTTGATCAGGATCTCTCGGTAGCAATTTTTGGAGTAACTGAATTATGTACGGGAACATTTTCAAATCAGTTTTCAAAATTAGCGTTAAACTACGTGCCGAAATGTGTAACTGGGAACCACGTCTCCGAATTGATGTTTCTGGAGACTCTGCAACACCATCGCTTACCACAGCCACATTTTCAGCGTTACGAGACGTCCGTTGTCTTCCGGAATGAGGCCTGTCTGCTGTCGTATCGTACTCTCGAAAATTCGCATGTAAATGCTAAATTGTGTTTTTTTTGAGGCATTGGATAATTAGGATATCTTTGATTTTTTAAATAAATATTGTAACTATTTCTGCTCGTTCTTGTGGCATATATTTATCCGTAATAAAATTTGAACGTCTACACAATACAATGAAAAACACAATAAGGCGAAACATCACAAAACCTAGATGGCGCGCAATCAAATTGGTAGTGGGACTTTTGCCCCACTTGTTTCAAGGGAACTGTAGTTATAAATTTATTATTAAATTAACATTGTATCAAGCATATCTAATGTAAGATGTAATTAATTAAAAAATTCTACAATTAATTACTACTGCTTGTCGCTACGTAACTAACGAAGAACAATTATATTGAAATCAAATGTCTCCACCAAGTTATCCGAGATCTTTCCCCGAAACATTAAATAAGATTACTAAATCACAGCAAGATGGAACCAATACGACTACTGGACAAGGATGACAAGAAAAAGATGACAATAAACAATTGTATAAAGTGGAGAAGTGTTACTATTGATACAGGGGTTAGTAGTTTAGAAATTAGCTTGAATTTAGGAAATACTGAATGATGTATTCATCTTGGACTCGTCTTCCTTGTGAACTGGTCCACAGAAAAGTAGTAATAAATTAATTAATAATCAAATAAATTAAGCGTCCGATGTTATAAGGAATTAATAAATGCAGCTTCGGCATCAATATGCGTTTTCTCTTTTTTGGTGCTTATGAGCATTTTCCTGTAGTCTACAAGTTAAATTGATAAATATGGAATTGTTATGGAACAAAAGTGTCTGTTTCAAGTCCAACACCGCGTTGCTACGAATTATGGGTGTTGGATCGCAGATAAATTGATAACGGGAGCAGGAGGGACCAAACAGCACTATCTGGTACCTAGACCTGATCATGTTCAACGGCTCGACACACAATCGGACGGCGTTAAGTGGGCGTGGACGTTGCGGCCATCGCGAACCAGCGTCGACGACTACGACGACGGATCGGAAAACCAGGAATTCGTGGGATTGCCGCCGCAATTTGTTCCGCCACGAGGCGAATTATAACAAATGGAAAGATGACTCGGGCGCCGAAACCGTTCGACCGTAACGTTTCAACTAATTCGTATGGTTTTTCGTTGTTCTATGTCGAAGTGATTGTTTCTGGTGCTGCTCAACGTTCGATTTCGAATCGCGGTCCATTTCAGAGCCAGTAGCAACGGCAGCGGCAGCACTATAGCTGAGAATAGAGAAAAAATACAATCGAGAATGTGTCGGTGGTCCTTGGTCCGGAACGGGAATACAACGCGCGTCTGTCTCTTAAACCGTGCCGTAAAGAATGTTTTGGAAAGTTTTAATTAGCAGACGCTGTTATAATTACACGAAGAAAATAATGTTTGAAATGTTGATTTATAACAAAATTTTGATTTTTTCTATTAAAAAAACTTCTTTTTTGAACTGACGTAATTTTGTTTGACCGTTTTTTTGATACAATAGAAGAACGAATAGAGAAGAAAGGCACGTAAAATTTCAAGTATATCGGTGCAGTAGAACTTCAGATATCATATTAACCGTTTCAAAAAAAATAGTTTTAAGTAAAACCCATTTAAAGTTTCGTTATTCAGAATCCCAGGAAATAAAAGTTTATTGTCCTGATGTAGAGTTTCTATAACGTTTAACAAGTCAGCGTTTGTCTCTTTTTTGTCTATTGTTTTGAAAATAACAAAACATGTTACACATAGTAAATTTACTGTTATAATTCCATGAAATTTATATACGTATTATTAGATTTTTGCTCAGAAATAATGTAGATCTGTGAACATTCTACACGAAGACTTATGGTGTGATATCTTATAATGTTTTGAAACTAATTTGGCTATTAACTGTTGGTCTTATGTAGAGAAAATATCAAGCTATATTGATATCATCCAAAACTATCAGAATATAGTTTCAAGTTCCAAGAGTTTTATAGGGTTTTATATAATACTAGCGACCCGCCCCGGCTTCGCACGGGTGCAATGCTGATACTAAATTAAATACACTACAGAAAAAATATGAACGTTGTATATAAAAACATAGCGGCCCGCTCCGACTTTGCACGGGCATAAAATATATATGCCTATGTCACTCAATGAAAACATGATTAAAATCGATCCATTATTTTTGGTTCATTCATTACTGCCCTTGGCCTGCACGCATTAAATTTGGAGTAAAACAATTCCTCTTCCCCTATACTTACTATGAAGATTTCCTGCTATCTTTGGAATATCTAAATTCATACAATTTTTATTACATTACACATTTTTAAACGCAAATTTTAAATTTGTAATATCTCCGAAAATATTTGTTAAATTTACATGCTGTAAGGAACCATATTGATCTATATTAATTGCACATTGTATTTAAGGTACTTAATTCGATAAGGATTAATGCCGTATTGCTTAAAATAGCTTCGTAAATAAGCCATTTTCTCACGTAAAAAGTAAACAATAAAAATGGTTAATGTGGGTTATCCCTAAAAGATAAACATATACCATCGCTGACTTTTTTGTAGACCTTTTTATGGTGTACAATACTGTAGTACATTAATTTGATCTAACTCGTAGGGTTAGGCAGCGTTTTTGCTAATTGCTAAATAAGCCTAAAAAAATAGGTTAATTTACGACATCACGTTAGAAACCTCTAAAATTAGCAGTGTTGCCTTAGTATATTATGCATGTATTATACACATAAACCTTCCTCTTGAATCACTCTATCTATTGAAAAAAATCGCATCAAAATCCGTTGCGTAGTTTTAAAGATTTAAGCGCACATAGGGATATAGGGACAGAAAAGGCGACTTTGTTTTATACTATGTAGTGATTATTAGGTACAACAAAACATCTGCAGGAATTAAGAATATTTGATAGTTATATTAATATTGAGGCATTCCAGTTACTTGGCTTAACGTCTTGGCTTTCGTCCTAACTGCTAATCTTATTAAGCTTTTGATTATTATTTTTTTTACTCTGAGTATTACTTTTTGGTATGGCTGAAAATATGCGTAAAAGTTATGATAATATACTCTTTTTAGCAATATTTGTAAAATAAACAATCAAGTTTCTCAAGAATGAGATGTTTCTATATAAAATAATTCAATGATATAGAGAGTATCATTATTACGTTTTCATTCACGATGATTGAAACTTAAACTTAAAAAAAATAATTGAGAAATATCTACGAAATGTTTCTTGATCTTGATCGCTAATGTATCTTTAATTGTTATTTTGGAACCGGTCGATTTTTTGGTGTAATATTTGCTGCTGTTAAAATTAGATTAGCATGTAGAAATACCGTTTAAAATTAGTATTTATCATTAAAATCTATGCATGCTTTAATTTTCTACTTTCATTTAAATTTAATTGATTTCAAGGTATCGTGCAAATTTGGGTATATTTAGAAATAAACCGGGTTTAATATTAATAATAAGAAATTTAATATGTAGTATAGATTAATTAAAATTGGTCACTTTGATTTTAATTAGAATTGATTGAATTCGCTGATGAATAGGTAACATAATATTTACCAGGTTCAAATGTATCGAATTAGCAAACAAAATGTTTGAATTTGAAAGTAGATTATTGTTGGAAAAATATGTTAATAAGAGACAAATATTTTTATCAAATCTTCATCATTTACATTCAATTTTATGATCGTTGTGCTTCGTTATGCTTTGTAAGTAAATATAACAGGTCATTTGAAAAGTCCCCGGCCTACCATAGTAAAACAAATTTTTTTGGCAAAATTAGTTTTTTTTAATCAACATTATTCCCTTCAAGGGTGATACACTGATTATAGCGACCCTCCAACTTTTCGATACCATTTTTGTAGTACGATTTGTCCTTTGCTTCAAAATAGGCCTCACTTTCGGCGATCACCTCTTCATTCGACGAAAATTTCTTCCCAGCGAGCCTTCTTTTGAGATATGAGAACAGAAAATAGTCGCTGGGGGCCAGATCTGGAGAATACTGTGGACGAGGAAGTAATTCGAAGTCCAATTCATGGATTTTTAACACGTTGCATTGTCTTGGTGAAGCATCAGCACTTTTTTTTCTTCAAATGCCGCCGTTTTTCGACGATTTCCCCCTTCAAATGGCTCAATAACGCTATGTAATAGTTGCTGTTGATGGTCCTGCGGTAACAACCTCTTTTGGACATCCACTGTGTTCACCGGCTTAGGTGCTCATTTCACCACGTCTAAACTTAGCATACCAATCTTTGATGGTTAATTTTCCTGGGACAGTGTCCGGAAACTCGGCATCAAGCCAAGTTCTTGCTTCAACTATATTTTTTTCATTCAAAAAGTAATATTTTATCAACACGCGAAAATTTTTTTATCAATTTTTTCACAATAACAAAAATTACTTCACTCAAAATGCTATAATTCACAAGCTAATGGTCCGACAGCTGTCAAATTTATACATGTATCTTTTGAGGGTTAGGGCTAACAAAAAAACATATGGATTTAATTCTATTAGCGCCATCTATGTGTCAGGCCGCGGACTTTTCAATTGACCTGTTATTTAATAGAAAAATGCAAAAATAAAAAACAGTAGTGTTAATACATAATTACGATTAGCCTTTCTAGATATATATCTAGGTTTAAGTTAATGTAAAGACAAATTGTAGAATAGTCTAGATTACCAGTTCGTCCCTTTTCAGGTGATTATCAGAACGATCAACCGAAGGAGATCTGTCGTCGACAAAAAATCTTTTAAAAATAAATTAGCCATTAATTTTTTCTTTGTGTTTGAACTGAACGTCGGCTGGGTCCCCGAGGTCTGTCCGCGCGTATGCATCGCGTCCCACCTTCCAAACAGCATACGTCCGATTAAATATGATTTTTTGTTATCCCCCTTCTGACGGTGCACATTGCGTCCATCCGCCGACGGAATATATTTAAATAAACGCGCCGTAGAGCAAAAAAACACACACACACACTCAACGACCATTCGTCTAAATCCGGGGCCCGTTCTTAATTGATGCCCCGCCATGCGTGAGCCCACACATCGGTCGCATATCGATAAAAAACGCTCTATGATAATAATTACCTATTGCGCGCACCTTTAAAATAAAGAAAAAAGTGAATCCACCACCTGTGCCCCGGCGGGTTCAATAGTCCCGGGGTACTCGGGGACGGAGAACGAAAAAAATGGTGAACCCGCGACCTTCGTTTCGATGAGAACGAAGGAGTTGGACTACTTTTACTTTCAGGATCGATCCTCGAGCACATGTGGTACATGGCCTTATGGTTCTCGTTGTTTATACAGTAGGATGGTGGTTTTGTGTGTGTGTGTGTGTGTGTCGCTTAAAATACGTATCATCGGCGCTGTTTGGATAGGAAGCGACACGAAATTATAGGGCTGTGAATGAAATATTCTCCGATGTATAATTTATAATTGTAATTATATATTCGGTCAGATTCCCAGGCTTATTATTTCCTTCTACGTAACCAACAAGCCATCATCGTGTCACCGAGAGAATGCTCTTTGCCTTGGATGCTGAAACTATGGTGAACCTATGGGTGGGTTAAAATATTTTCGGTTTAGTTCATTTCATGTTAAACAGTGTGTTATTATTATTATTATTAATAGACTTAACTTAATTAACTTATTATGAATCTATATGTGTATGACCAATTGCTGTAATTACTTATCGATATGTTCAAGTTTATGTGTTTTGTCTTGGTGAATCCCACTGCTGGTAATAATATCACTGTGTGACAAAATTTTTCTAAAAGAAATAAGGTTACGTTATTTAAATACCTTATTTCATTGTTAAAAATATTGTCTATCGATATGGTTGTCAAATACGTTATGTATCTTAGTAATACGCTAAAGAAATTAGGCTTAAAAGCTATATTTCTCCGCAAGAGCAGCCGGAATCCTTCCACGCCTGTTACACATTCAGTGATTTTAAAAGATACGAATGAAAACATGAAACTAATTTTAGTCTTAATCAAATACAAAGAATACACCGGGAAAGTTTGTGATGATTTAAAATTTGTCGCTATATTGCTTAGACTACAGGTAGGTTCTACTAAATATGGTTGTCTTCTCAATTTGTGGGACAATATAGACATCAAAAATCACTATGAAATTAAATATTGGCCGAAAAAACTAACTTTGTTTGTCGTAAATCAAACCTTAAATATGACCCTTTTATTCAACAAGATAATGCGATTCTCTCACCCTTACATTTTTTATTGGATTAATGAAAAATTTTGTCGAGGTCATGGTTAAAAATGGTAAAGGATTTTTGTATTTGAAAACTATTTTTCCTAAATTAAGTAATGCTAAATTAAAATAACGCATTTCTGTTGGCGCCCAAACAAGAAAACTTATAAAAAATAATGAATTCGATGAAAATCTTACGGCGAAAGTGTTTTAGACTTGGTTATCTCTAAAGAAAGTAATTCATGAGTTCATCATCTCAAGCAGAAAATGGCGAGTTTTTGGTGAATTACTTTTTATAACAATTTGACACGATGGGGTGCAGTATGTCTTTAAAAATACATTTCTTTCTTTCTTTCTCATTTTGATTTTTTCCCTCTAATATTAAAATAGTGAGTGACGAACATTGGAACTTTCAAATGACATTTGAATTTTGACAGTGAATTTGACAAGAAGCCGCTTTATTTAATGTTAAAAAAGGTCACACAGTGTAATCAGAATCAAAATTATCAGTCAATGACACAGTGATTGTGTAATACATTCTTATAATCTAAAAACGTTTAAAGATAAAAAAAAATTAACAAACCCCATCTCAGCGCCACCTATCAGGTCCGGTTGTGCATCTAAATTGTTTGAGGTGAATGAGGTGAGATGTTTTCGTCAACTGTTTGAGGATTAGGCGGTAAAAGAACCGAAGCAGGAAATAGTATAATTTGAAGATGACATTGATGTTATGTTCGGTTCATTTGATGCTAAAATATGATTAACTTTTTTAGAGATATACATGACCAATTGCTCTGTAATTAGCTGTCGATATGATTTCGGTTATCACGAGATCACTTAAAAAAAATTACATTACTAAACTAGAAATTCTAAAAATATTTAAAAAACAAGGTTTTTGGGAAATTAATACTTTTAATAAGTAAAATCTTTTTAAACGTTTAAGTATGGAGAAATTAATGTGAAATGAGACAAAATTGTTAGTTAAAACAAACAAGATTATCATGAAATGTGGCAGTTGATAAAACACATCAATCGATAATTAAAAAAAAACAATTGTTTTTCTTAGCAAAATGTTCAAATGAATTTTGAACATGACAACTTTTAATACCAACTTGCAAAATCTCGGTTCTTCTTGAATAATTTCAGAATAAATTCTGAATTCTTCAGGTAAAAAAATAGCAGACTTAGATGTTTTCCTAACTTATGAAAATACGCAAAATATTTTAGAATAATTATTTATTTGGAAGAAAGAAGATTGTTATTAAATAGCAGCAATCAAGACTCTCTGTAATTCCGCAGGCGATATTTCTTGTAATATTTAACATATTTACTTGTCACATATAATAAACATGGGCTTGTAATAATTTACTATTAATAATTAAAGTTGTCATATGCTTTATGTTTTAGGCTACTAGCCTTATTTAACATACGCTGGTTCATGTGATAATCTCCCTTTTCAGAAAAAACTATGTAATTTGGCAGAGCAATAATTTGTTGTTATGTATATTTTCTAATGCTGTAACGTTGCAGTAATTACACGAAAAAGCAGTAATTACCCAAGGAGAGAAATTTATAACTATATTAGAAAAAATAAAAGTTAATTATAAATGTTTCATGATTTACTAAGTGTTTTAAAGGTTTAATTATTTTTCAAAAAATTTAAAATTACTAAAAGTTCTATTAAGTTTATCAATAAAATTTAAATTTTTCGTCATCATCTATCTTCCATAACAATTAATTCTAAAATATCTAAAATGCAAGGAGCCGATTGGAGGTACGTAAAGCAGCTTGTGTGAAATTGATCGTGAAGATGTCACTGTCGTATCACATGTGAAACATAAAACGATAATCCTATTAAAAATTATACGTAAAAAATTAATTATAACGCGTATCTATAATACAATTACGACCAGCTGTCATTTTTTATTTCGGCGTTTGTAATACAAGGCCTCTAGAAAAAAATCTCCAGGCCGCCCTGCATCAACTGCCCCCACAGGAAGATTATCGGACCATTTTTTTGTGCTCGACTCATTTGTTGACTTGACTATTTGAAATTAATCAGTATAGGATGTTAAAAGAACAGATTAAATAAGTAAATATTGTTCAGTTTTGTTAAAAACTTTTTCTTTATATCCAGACAGATGTGTTTTTGAAGTCTTCGTTTCATCAATTATAGTTTAACCGGATCAGACTTACTACCATCGTTCTCGGGATTAAGTCTACCGATTAGCGAATCACTGGCAATTTAAAGATCATCCCAGAAAACATCCGGTCTTACCCAGCCTGGTTATTGGCGTGATAGAATGAAGTTTGACACGTCCGAACATGAAAACAATTTCCGATTTCAATTTGTGTTATTACTAATCGACACCGTTGTCATATTTCAATGTAACAGGTCAATTGAAAAGTCTCCGGCTTGACACATAGATGGCGCTACTAGAATTAAATCCATAAGTTTTTTAGTTAGCCTTAACCCTAAAAAATGCTTGTATAAATTTGACAGCTGTCGGATCATTAGTTTGTGATTTATAGCATTTTGAATGAAGCAACTTTTGTTATTGTAAAAAAATGGATAAAAAGGAATTTCGCGTGTTGAAAAAAAATTTTTTTTGAAGGGCAAAAATACAGTTGAAGCAAAAACTTGGATTGATGCCGAGTTTCCGGACACTGCCACAGGAAAAAGAGGGTAAAGAGGCGAGCTCACTTTTGACCAAAAACAACAACGAGTTTGCGTCGATATGTGACAATGGATGAAACATGACTCCATGATTTTACTCCGAAGTCAAAAATCCATGAATTGGGCTTCGAATTGCATCCTCATCCACCGTATTCTCCAGATCTGCCCCTCAGCGACTATTTCTTGTTCTCAGATCTCAAAAGAATGCTCACTGGGAAGAAATTCTCGTCGAATGAAGAGATGATCGACGAAACTGAAGTCTATTTTGAAGCAAAGCACAAATCGTCCTACAAAAACGGTATCGAAAAGTTGGAGGGTCGCTATAATCAGTGTATCATCCTTGAACGGAATTATGTTGAATAAAAGAAAATTTTGCCAAGAAAAATTGTTTTACTATGGTAGACCGGGGCCGCGAATAAAATAACTCTAACCTACAAACTATTTGGATGTTTAATTAACTCTAGTAATAAGTAGTAAGTAAATATGCATTCGATGTACTATAATGTTAAAATAGATTATATTTTATAACGTAATTTTTGTTTCATTATTTTATTTACATTAGTATTTTGTTGTCAGAGTCAAAATAAACGAAAATTTAAATTTGGTGCGGCAATTTTGCATTATAAATTTTGATGACGTGCATCGGCTGTTTTATTGGAAGGACTATATTTATAGAACTTTAAAAGCAGTTTTTTAGTTAAAAACTCCAATTAGTTTATTATGAATGTCATGAAAAACAAAATATCCAGGAAATTTCATTGGGTTTGAGATTATCTGCGACATATACATTTAGGAAAAATGTTAGGAAAATTTAAAACAGTTATATGGCGAAAAGCCTGGCTTTTTCGTAAAATAAGCAATTTAAGAATCATTATTGACAGGAATATTCTCAATTTTGAATGCACTCACATATTTTGTCAACAAACTGATATATAAAGTTAAAATTTTATGACTGCTGAATAGCATGAACCTTCCAATTTTTAGTTTATACATTTCAGTGGATTTTCTGAGGTAATTTTTATTATGTTCAAGACAATAGATAAAAGAAAACCTGTGTATGTTAATTTAACATTATTTTTTTGTTTATGCTAATTGTTACAAAGAATTCTCACAATAGGTTTCAAATTATCGCTCAGTTTTATTACCGGCTCAAAAGTATAAAGAAATTAGAGCCCAGTCATCGGGCTCGAAAGTTCTTTGATTAATCGATAACATTAACATGAAGGAACCCTTAATTTTCCACCCCTTTGAAACACAGATAACGTAATAGAAAGCTTATTAAAAATTGGGCGCCAAATATCTCGATCTAAATAAGTCTCCTTAATCTTAATCACGCTGCCTATTTAAGATCAAAGAGCCAGGATAAGGCAAAAAAACCTAATAATTATAATAGAGCTTCCTAATGACTGAAAAATCTATGATCGACCGATCCGGATGCGCCGTCTTCAAAGCGTTGAAAGTAAAAACTCGGATATCAGCTGTTCGGCTCTTTGGTTTTTTCCCTTTCTTCGGTTGTTCGGGTGTTTTTTTTCGGTATTCTCTCGTCATTAATACGCGCGGCCCCAACTAACAAGTAGGAAAAAAACACTGACCACTTAAGCGATGCCTTAACCCTTTCCTAGTGCGAGCGAGTGAGAATCGACGACGGGAAAAAAACCACCCAAACAGAAAAAAATCTGAAGTGGGTAGGGGCAAAAAAAAATCTAGGCCAGACTGACGACGGGACTCGCCACCTGTATTTATCTGACTTATTTGAATAATTTCACTTTCGGTTAGGATGATTTATTTTGTGAAGATGGGCGCGGTGCGTGAGTCGTGTAGGGACGTGGCTGGTGAGGGAGGAAGCGCGTTACAGTGGCGGGGTACCTACCGAATATATCTATTTTTTGTTCACCCGCTTTTACAACGAATTTGATAATTTATACGAGGGTCACTATTTATATATCGGAAATAGGAGAAAAAAAACAAATAGTTAAGTTGCGAATATATTTCACAATGATCGATACACCTTTGCATAGGCTTGAACAAATTTTCAAAGCATTTATTACATTCCGAATGAGGTATCTTCAAAACATGATTTTCGAACGCTTCAATAGAACCTTCGGGTGATGAAAATCGTTGACCACGCAGATTGTTCTTCACGGATGGGAACAAAAATAAGTCATTGAATCCCAAAATCAGGACTGTATGGTGGATGACCCATCAATTCGATGTTTTGAGTGCTCAAATAGTCTCTTGTTTGAGAGCTCGTATTGCCATGATGAAGAACAATCCAGCGTCTCTTGTTGGTTTTTCTTATTTCACCGAACACTTCTGGCAAACAAATGGTTGTGTACCAATCAGAATTTACTGTTCTACGATCCTCTAGAGGGACTGTTGCAATATAACCAGCTTTTCCGAAGAAACAGGCCACTAATGCTTAGGGATGTCTCAATCTCACAATAAATGACATGACAATTTAACTTAATTATTTCGTACAAAACATCGATGTTTTCGGACACAACAGCCGTTCTTGAAAGACCTTCACGAAACTCGTCGGACATCGAACTACGACCACGATCTCATAATAGGTAACATGAATTTACTAAACCAGTGATACATGGTGGTTTGTGATAGAGCTTCATCGCCAAAAGTCAAATTAAGTTGATTGATGCACTCTTGTTGTGATAATCCACGTCGAAAACCGTAAAAAATGTTCATGATTCAGTTCCATTTTTGGTCGAAACGAAACTTTCGACTAAATATAAAATAAACAAATAGCGTCCGTGCGACAAAATGTTCTGAGTACGTATATCGTCAAAAATGTCAAACTTTACGATGAAATCGTCAGATGGACTCACATGATAACACTAAATTAATTGTTATATATTTTTTAAATATAAAAAAACCGTATATATTGTGAGTGCTGATTGGTTATCTTGTATCTGTCCTGACTGGATAATCGTTCAAATATCAACATTTGGCGATATCGTTCTGAACCTTAACATCAGCAAATAAAATGGTTTTGAATTATTCACATAAGACTGAATTTTGAAAGAAGCTGGATTTCATATGTATGAAATAATGAAATGAAACTAAATCGAGTTAATTTTAAAACAAATGATCATTAATCAAATATTGTTAAATGACAAATAAAGGAAATTAGAGAACAAAAGATATAAAATGACTTAAACATGGAAAATAATGAGAGTAAATCAGTGCATATTAAAATCTCCTACAAGAAAACTGTTTATACAGCAATAGATAACATATGAGTAATACTATTATCCTTTATAGTAACAACGTTAACCACCTTGGAATTAATCTTGATCATAAGGAAAATAACTGGATTTAAAAGACAAAAAAAACTAAATTATTCATACATAATAAGTTTCAGCAAGAATAAAAAAAAACCTGCCGACGACAGGAAAATAACGCGTAATAGCTCCAAGACATTGTTTGATCAGTCAATCATAAAGCTAATTTGGACCTATGGGGTGCAAATATGGGGTTGCACTAAAACATCAAACCAACTAGTAATCTCACGACTACGTAACCAACGAAGAGCTGCACGATGACCTCGAGATCAAATGGATATACAAAGTGATCCAAGACTTTGCCCTAAGACATGAAATAAGGTTACTAAATCACAGCAACGTGGAAGCAATACAGCTACTGGACAACACGAAGGAAATCCGAAGATTGAAGCGAACGAAACCATACGAGCTTGTTTAGTGTATAAGTGTACACTTATCTTTAGCTTGAATAGTTTAGTTTTATTTTAATTTGAGAATTAGACCAGCAGACACAAATTAATTTGTAAATAATATGTGTGTACAAAGTATATCTGGTGTGCGTAAGCAAACTAAACTAATCCTAAATTGTGAGAAGTAATATCAACTTAATATAAATGCCATCAGATTCCAATAGTTATAGTAGAAATTAAGAGATTCACAACAAGATGTGAAGATTGATTCCACTGTAATGAGTAGTAATAATATATTAATAAATAAAAAATATGCGTAATGAATGGTTGAAAAAACATCATGGTTGAAACCAGGAGAAGCTTCAGAAACAAAGTTAAATAAACCTTCAACAATAAATACTAAAAAGTGATCCCATAACCCCAATGTAATAATATTTTATATTATCTAAACACATTTTTTATAATATTTATTTGAATATATTTTTTACTGGATTATTTATGCCTGCAGGAACCTTAAGATATTTCATAAACAAAAGGAACAATATTTTTATATTCCATATTGCTTTAGTAAATAATACTTATAGAAGATATTGTTACTGATAACTGAATTCTGATTGACGTTATATATTTGTATTCACATGATACTTATTATAGTAACAAACATTTCACATAACACTTTTATCTTATTGATGATAAGAATAACGATCTCCATACAAAATAAGGATTTCCCATCTCAACCAATCACTTCGTCTCTCCTACTTGAAAAGTTTTCTTTATTGTTTTTTATTATAATGATAAACCAAAGTTATATTTTACAAAATAGAAAGTATACGATAAACTGCGTGGCATTTGTATATATTCCCTATATCACTAAATAAACTAATCGATTCGTCACATTTCTGGCCAATCATTATGTTTCCTTCTAACCAGCAAAAAATCAATTTATGGTTTTTAACAGTTATGTTCGTATGAAAGGTGGAACTCTAAACACAATACGATTGTGAAGCTAAAATGGAATAAACAACAATCAACGTACAATTTCATGAAAATAATGTTCATAACAAAAAAGCACCGTTTAAGAAATGTGAAGCTTTTTAGATAGATATAAATGCCTGACTCGTTATCTATACAATAAAAAAATTAGGGTAACATGTAATTAGGGTATTAACTATAATATTTTTTAACATTATTTGAGTAATAAATAACATATTTTACAATTTAATTTAGTTTTAACACAAAAGGAAGTAATTATGCAGTTCTTGTTAATAAATATTCTAATCTATTACCATTTTTCTTGGAATATAATACTTCTCCATTAATAAAAGTTTGCATTAAAATATTTAGTGGTTTGAATAATTAATTAGCAATGGAATATTTAAAATTCAAATTTCGATGAATAACTATAAATGATGAAATGATTAAAATTAATTATTTTATGAGTTACAATATATTTACAAATGTTACTCATACATAAGCTAGAATAGACCCTAAAATTCCCAAGAGTCTGACGAGTTTTTAACTATATTACAGACTGTACCTGTTTGTACTAAATTTGCGATAACTTAGGTATATTAATATTTTTCTATACAGGTTATGTTTTAAATTAATTATAATAATCTATATAAAATGTTACTAAATAAGTATCTTTGGACATATTGCCAATGTAATTAATATGTTACTTATTACATATTGAAGGCGAATATTGTTTCAACAGATGTAGACAAATTTAAAAAAAGAGATAATAAATTATAAAAACTATCAATAAAATATTTTGCACTCGTCTTGTTTGTTTATTGATGCAAATACAATATAATAATAGTAATATATTAATTTGTAAATTAAGATTGTATTAAGATATATATATATATATATATATATATATATATATATATATATACAGTCTGGTTACTGGCGTGACTGGGATTCTTTTCCTTGTCGGATTCTGCACTCTTACCTAGGACAATCACAAACATAAATTTACGACCATGTCCCAGCAGAATTCGAACCCAGGACTCTCGCAACAGTAGATGCGTCCTGTCGCCTTTACCACTGCGCCAACCAAGGTGGTTTTGTTACTGAATTTAATTTTCATGGACTACACTTGCACAATAGAATATTTTGAATGGTAATGCAAAAGGGTTTAAAAAGACAGCAGATCATTTTCATTATTCGAATGCTGCTTAAGAATTTAATCAACTACCCTTCAAGATTATTTAACATTTTGCGACCAGTTTGAATAGTAAGTTTTTTAAAGCAAATTTTGCAAGCTTATGTCTTTATATAACACATTTCCGTAGATCTATATTAGGCAAAGATAAGATGTTAAAGATATTTTAATAAACATTATAACAAATAAATAAAGTATGCATTTGTTTAATTTCCCTAATATTTTTAAATTGTTTTAATTCGACTAAATGTTTTTGTTATTTATTAAAGCAATCTAGTAAATGAATACTAATAAGCTGTTTGTTTTTTAATATTAATTTGCTACTGTTATAAAATTACAAAGTATTTATTCTATCATAGACATTTGTGTCACTGTTTTTAATGTGAATTGAGTTTTAATTATCATTTCACTGAACTGGATCAAATGGTTTTACTCTTTTTAATCTTCTGACTGAGCCATTATTATAAAGAAGTTGGAGAACTTCAATATTGATATGCTCATGGAGCTTCTGTTCATGCCTTTGGGCATATGTTTTTGATAACGTTGTCGGTAGTTTCTCCCCTCAGATTGTCATGGAGCATCAACAATACCTCATAGTACTTTGGTTGGGAATCTTTGTGTAATATTACCTATCTATTGTATTGCTTGATACAATCATATATTTGAACAATATAAGCCTACACTAATTTCAAGACTTGTTGGTAAAGCAAAAATATATTTTATAGTGACAGGGCTGAATATATACCCAATAACTATACATTTTCTTGTAGTTCAGCCTGAGTTCTTCATATTTTTTCTTAACATGTAACTTCCACCTGAGTTTAACATCGAGGATGATGACAAGACGTTTGGCTGTATCTCCATAGGGACTGCTTGTTGATTTACATATACTGATTTATTGCGTCATTTTTCTGTCCTGTATTTTACTCTGGCAATACTGTTTTGTAACTTTTCGGTTGATTCAGTTGTTATCTCTAGTGTTCATCAGCTCAAAGATTGGCCCTAATACATTTTCCTGTGACACACCTGCTGTCTAAATTTTGAGAATGTAAATAATACTTGTTACATGGATAAAATGAACGAATAGATAGGGAGAAATCATGATACCATCACCATGGAAAGTGATAAAATAGACCAATAGAATAGGATAAATTTCAAGAAATCGAACAATAAAGAAAAGATGGGAGGAAATAAGGATCCAACCATAAGGAAAATGAGAACGAAACAAAAGAGGAATTAACCCTAT
Source organism: Rhynchophorus ferrugineus (assembly GCF_030347505.1). Classification (NCBI taxonomy): domain Eukaryota; kingdom Metazoa; phylum Arthropoda; class Insecta; order Coleoptera; family Curculionidae; genus Rhynchophorus; species Rhynchophorus ferrugineus. The sequence goes on along the minus strand of NW_027472582.1, from coordinate 1,213,037 downwards.
AACCAACAAGAATTCATCCGGTCTTCTTACCCAGCCTGGTTACTGGCGTGACTGAGTTTATATCCTTTGTTGCATTTTGCACTCTTGCCTTAAGGATAATTATACATAATATACATAAATTGACGCCTTAGTAGTGGAAGAACCATCCTGTCACGTTGACAACTGCGTCAACCAAACCGACAAAGTACTGTAAATAGAATAAGATGCTCAGAGAATACTAATAGTAAACATTTTAACGGAAAACCCAGAAAAATGACGACTCTAAACTAAAAAAACTGGTAATATAAGAGAATAAATGGGGAAAAACTAAAAAAAAAGAAATAAAGGAGTGGACAGAGACTGATCCAATCCTAGGGAGCTTTTTGGGAATAAAAAAAAACTAGGGCAAAATGCTGACGTAGTAGAGTTAGACAGGTCGCACGTGTCGAGACAATTTTTTTTTAAAAAGGAAACGGCCCGCTCCGAGCTCTCCAAATAATTTCATATATTAAAGAGTTTGCCGGGAAGCCTCCCGAGGCCCATATACACGCGACGAACAGGAATCAAAAGGAGGAATTTAAAGGGCTTAATCTCTCGTCTGATGGCCCGACAACGAGACGACGCCTACGAAATACAAATCGAGCGACAATTACTTTAAAAGCGACGACCGACCGTCTCAAGGCACCGCTCTTAATTTCGTTACCAACACAGACGCAGGAGTGAGAGAGGGAGAGATCGAGACTAACCGAATTGCGCCCAGTTCGGAATATAATAAAATCGCCATTTAATCGACTTCCATCCCTTTAATCCGAAAAGTTTTCAAGGGCGCCCATGTCCGCATAACCCCGTCGCCGGCACATGACCTCTCGGAACCCCTTCGCCTCTCCCCCGCCGCCACCCCCTCAACCACGTCCTCGTCCGACGCCGTCCACGTCCCTAGATGCGTTCACACGCTCTCTCCGAGGGCTCTAATCGACCAGATCGTCATTTGTTTTATGTTCCTGCATCAGCTGTCTTCGTCTATCGTTCGGCGTTAAAGACGCTGACGTAGTGCGGGCGTCCAGGTCTCCCTCGGACGGATTGAAAATGAGACGGATTCGGCGGGAGCCGTGTTTGCCAAATTGATCTCATTTGTCTCGGTTTGGGTATGCGGACGGCTTTCCGGATATATTATTCCGGTTTGGTTCAATCGATGAGTTTTCGATGCGACTTCTTAAGAACTTATCCAATTTTTATTTGGACGTGTTTATATTACACGGGGTGTTCCGAATTGCGGCTGAATAATAACAGTTTCCCTTATTCAGATAATTTTCTGAATGTAAATGGGCTTCAACACTGAATATTACGCATAAATACCAACGCTGTCTAGAAGAAACATCTAATATTCCTGCAGAACAAGCTTTTCTTATAAAATGTTTCAGTATTAGTGTATTTGCCATTGATATAATTTTGATATGTTTTAGCAATTATGGGACAACTTGTGGTATCATTGAGTACTCGCCAGGCTTGCTACATGCACCTATTAGTTATTTTAATATTAATTTTTAATAATATTAATTTTAAAAAGAAAAATAATTTTAAATAGTTCGAATATATATTGGCTACTTGGTACTTGGCTGTTTAAGCAGCATTTCACACATGACCAAATGTCTCTTGGCATCAATTGATACTAAACAAAATATCATCAATATTGCATATTCTTCTTGCTTTTCTTGAAAAAAAAAGTTATTCTTATAACAGGTCTTAGTACAAGTGTATTTGTATCATTGAGCACTGCTCCGGCTTATTATCTGCACTTATTAATTTTCGTGCCAAGTGTTACACTGGTAGTAACTTATGTTTCAATTTCTTCAATATTCGACCATATTATATGGGTTATGTATTTTTTTAAAACTATTACGTCATAGTCAAACACTAGTACAGATATGATATTATCATGATAAAAATCCTTGCTAATTTTTTTTGTTCATCTTTCCTTATTGTTGGTAGCATACAAGCGATTTTTTTAACCCTGAAATATAAGATAAAAAAATTAAATGAAAACGCACGAAAAACTTGAGACAGTGTATTAAAAGCATTATTTGTTATGAAATAATCAGATGTAGGCACTTATATTGTCAAAATATAAAAAAAAATAGAAGAAAAATATAATTTTTCATCAAAAAGGTGTGGTAAATCCATAATCATAAATAAAACATGAAAGACACTTTTACAGTTGTTATTTCTGCGGACTTATTCGAACAGCTTATATCGTTTGACAACTTTATATCGGACACAAGCTAGAAATGTGATAACTGAAGAAGTGCACCAGCTGATAAATTTTGGAAAAAGGTAATAAAATACTTAAGCATTCTTCTCGAGGTCTTTTTGAAGACCTAACTAACGTTTCAATATTCAAATATAGAAATTCCTAACTACGATTCTATAAATAAACTTCACAACAAACAACCATTTTCAGCTAGGAATATACAAAAAGATCTCGACAATTCAGCTAACATTTTTCTTACCCCTAATATACCTAAGGCACATAATTAAACAAATGAAACCCAATAAATCAGTCATTCGATATTGTCTCTTCGGACACTCTTGTAGTAAAAGAACGACTCCATGAGATATAATAAACTGAACATATATTTTTTGATTTTAATCATCTCTTTGCTTAATTTTATTGCCTTTATTGTTTAAAGTAATTTATTAGATATCAATTTGTTAATGAGAAAATTATTTAATAAATGCAATAACATTATTATATAAAAATTACATCCTGTTAGACGAAAAGCAGAGCAGATTAGACTCAAATTCAAGCAACTTTACTGGTTAGTTGGAAGATACTCTCAATTTGACTTAAAATCAAAAAGATTTGATCTTCAGTCAATAATAAAGCCAATATGGACTTATGGGGTGCAAATATGGGGTTGCACTAGAACACCAAACCAACTAATAATCTAACGCAGTCAAAATAAAAGTTCTACGATTAATTCTACGATTGCACGATGACCTTGAAATCAAATGGATACATAAAACATGAAATAAGATCACTAAATCACAGAAACCTGGAAGAAATATATCTAGTAGACGAACGGAGGAAATCAGAAGATCAAACCACACGAATTTGTTTAATGTATAAATGTATTCTTAACTCTAGCTTAAGTAGTTTAGTTTTATTTTAATTTGGGATCTACATACCGATGTATTAATCCCGTACTCGCCTTGCTTGTATATTAGTGCAAGTACAACAGTAGTAGTAATAAACTAATTTGTAAATTAAGATTAAACTAAGCATATCTAATGTAAGATGTAATTATTAAAAACACATATAAAATATAAACAACAAGTAATATTCATGATAATGTTATTTGTACTAGTAGGTATCAAATAAAAAAAAACATTACTATATAAAAAAATTGAACCATGAGATAAGCGAAAAAAAAATGGAAACAAACACCCGGACTAATGTTCGTATCAAACTGACTGAATCCACAGGTAAGTTGATTGTTCCGAGGATAAAATTCTCTGTTAAAATGATGGAATGACTGCTGATGGTCGGTACAGGGTTAATTAGCGTTCCTTTTGTTTCTGGCGAGTTGTGTTTGATTGTTTTGTGCCAGGCCAAAACTACTTGATTGAAAGTTATAAATTAAGATCGTGGACGCGAGAGCCAGTTATGTAAAATATGCCGATTATTCGTGATAATGTCATTTTTGGGAGTTTGTTTTTTGTGATATTAGTATTTTTGTGTCAGTATAGGATAGGAGGATGGAAAGTTCACTTTACATAGATATTTGTATTTGATTTTATGTTGTACTGAGGGAAAATGACTTTATTTCTTAGTATGTGCATTTCTTTCTTTTGGATTTCTGTGTAATATTAACTAGATGATATTGTTTCCTTTAAAGTAAAAAAATAAGCATTCTTAATTAATTATTTATTATTAGTTGAAAATTGATTAGAAATATTTAGCTGAATTTTTAAAAAGAAATACTTTGAAAGACTTACTGGCTATTTGGTACTTATTTTTGCATAATGAAATGCTATTGTAATAATATTACTGTTTATAGAGTGCAGAAAGAGTAATTAAGTACAACTTTCAAACTAAAATGCTGAGGATATGGTGATCATGAGCTAATTACTTCTTATTTCATTCCTTAATTCCGTAGATGAACACTTTAAATTTGGCAATTATGAGAGAAAGAGTCAAGAACAACGATTTTATAAACTTGTTGATGAGGAAAGAGCGTCACGGCGCTCATATAATAATAAAACTTAAGAGAGCGAAGCTTTTTGTGTTAGATCAAGTTTTAATAAAGAAGTGGTGCGTTTTAGAACAATTTCAAGGGCCCTAAAATATATTAATAAACAAAATATGTGTTCATTAAAAGATTTAATCATAACAATTTGGTAAAACTACACAGTAATGAAACTTTCGAGTTATTTCGCTTCGGGAGTATCGTTTTGGATCCATTTTTCATCACTAGTAACATGTAAAAAATAATGTTTTTCAATGTCTCTTGGCAATTCATCTCTCTTTCATTCTCTCTTTCAATTCATACGCCATAAAGTATGCAAGCTTTTGGATCATTCCTACGTTCTTCAGGCGATTGGAAATAGTTTCTTGTGTTACTCCCAACACTTCTGCATATTCTTCTTGCAGCTTAAACGGATCATCATCGAGTAATGCCTTGCGTGTCCAGAATACTCTTTGACTTCGGCGTCAAAATCACCACCAGTACCACACAGTATCCAATGACCTTCAGTGGCCTTTATCCTTAATTTGAAATAAAAAGTAAAATTTTCCGCAAATACGTTTTACTCGGTACATAATCAAACATTTGACACAATGAAAACAATTCTTGTTCATACTTGGACGAAATGACATACATCGAAAAGTGAAGCTTGAAAGTGAGACTTCAACAAGTTGGTTACAAATATGCTCAATCGATAATACATTAATACATTCTGTTTTAAATCCATTAAAATTAATTTATAGTATTTAAATTTACAATATTTTGGAGGAATGTCCTATAAGTTTAATATAAAGTTTTGTATACTGTGTATAGAACTATTTATAGAAAAATCTACATTTGTGTGTCTTAGTATAAGTCCATTAAATATCACTACATAGTATAAAACAAAGTCGCCTTTTCTGTCCCTATATCCCTATGTGCGCTTAAATCTTTAAAACTACGCAACGGATTTTGATGCGGTTTTTTTCAATAGATAGAGTGATTCAAGAGGAAGGTTTATATGTATAATACATGCATAATATACTAAGGCAACATTGCTAATTTTAGAGGTTTCTAACGTGATGTCGTAAATTAACCTATTTTTTTAGGCTTATTTAGCAATTAGCAAAAACGCTGCCTAACCCTACGAGTTAGATCAAATTAATGTACTACAGTATTGTACACCATAAAAAGGTCTACAAAAAAGTCCGCGATGGTATATGTTATCTTTTAGGGATAACCCACATTAACCATTTTTATTGTTTACTTTTTACGTGAGAAAATGGCTTATTTACGAAGCTATTTTAAGCAATACGGCATTAATCCTTATCGAATTAAGTACCTTAAATACAGTGTGCAATTAATATAGATCAATATGGTTCCTTACAGCATGTAAATTAAACAAATATTTTCGGAGATATTACAAATTTAAAATTTGCGTTTAAAAATGTGTAATGTAATAAAAATTGTATGAATTTAGATATTCCAAAGATAGCAGGAAATCTTCATAGTAAGTATAGGGGAAGAGGAATTGTTTTACTCCAAATTTAATGCGTGCAGGCTAAGGGCAGTAATGAATGAACCAAAAATACTGGATCGATTTTAATCATGTTTTCATTGAGTGACATAGGCATATATATTTTATGCCCGTGCAAAGTCGGAGCGGGCCGCTATGTTTTTATATACAACGTTCATATTTTTTCTGTAGTGTATTTAATTTAGTATCAGCATTGCACCCGTGCGAAGCCGGGGCGGGTCGCTAGTTTATAATAAAGTAAAATTCATAAGTCATAGAGAACAAGTCACAGATACGATAAATAGTCATTCCCTATATACACATATATTTAATACTAGGCCATTATCTGAAATTACTTACTTGTTAAATGAAAACCACGAAATTTTGATAAGATATCCGGAACGTAAGGATACTTCCCTCCCCTTTCTTCTCAGCTCATAATTTACCCAGATCGTTCCGGTCAAAAATGTAAATTTTTTCTCACCGAAATAACCGTCCTCTTGTAATTTGGTGTTCGATTTAGATCGACATAGGTCGAAGGTCAGCGGAGGGATATTCGGCCACACCTGCCCCCGAAATTTCTTATTCCACCGTTCATTCTGAATACGAAGAATTAATTTTTACGTCCCGTTCGGTGTGTCTGACGTCAGAAGGGTTTGGTGAAATATTATGTGTATGTTCGTAAAGTAGAGATAATATTCGTGATATGAAGGTCAAGCATATTTAGGGTAGTATAACTGTTGCAGTTTTAGGGTACATATTTGTCTTAGTTACAGTAAGACACATGATGAAAATTATCTGTTCTGATGAAATTTGTGTTGAGGCGAAATGGTAAAAATCTAATTATATCACTTGGTCCAGAATAAAGTGTTGCGAGTCATCGTCGTGTCCAGCAAACTGATTTAACGCGATATCCCCTTAGAACCCATAACACTGCCTTACTTTTCTTGTTTCATCAAAAGATAAAAGCCGCTTATAAGCATCGTTTGTTAGTAGAAACTTACGCAGAGCATATTCCAACTATAAGAATAGAAAATGTTTGACATAGATACGAAATTACAGGAATTATTGCATGAAAATCTAGCACAAACTCAAAACCGATTGGCAGAAAAGTAAAATATGTGACGATTTGCAGTTTATGAATGGTTTCAAGCGATGGGGAAGTTCTGAAAGGTGGGGAGATGGGTGCCTCATGAGTTAAATGACAAGCAATTAGAAAATCGAAAAATCGTCAGTGGTATGCTTCTTTGGAGGAATGAAAGTAACAGGTGATCAAAAATGCGATTTATTTCTACGATGGTGATGAAGGCGGTCCATCAACTGCAATGTGAAATCGCATTGGCCGCAAAACAATGTACTGTATCTGGTGCGAGATTGGTGTCGTATATTATCAACTGTTGAAATTTGGTGAAATAGTCAACACTTGTCGCTATCGACAACAAATGATCAATTTAAACTGCTCATTGGTCGAAAAATGAAGAAAGAATATCAGAATCAGAATATGCAGTAAAACCAGTCAAGTTCTGAAGTTGCTTGGGATGGGATCGGAAGTTTTATCGTAACCACCAGTCTGTCCACATTTGGCTCCATCCAACTACCACCTTTTCGTATCGATGAGGTATGACTTACAAAAAAATGGATGGATGAATAATTTAGAGCAAAGGAGAAACTGTCTTTTTGGAATTTCATCCATAAATTGCTTGAGATATGGACAAAATGTTGACAATCAAATGGCCAATGCTTTCAATAAATGAATCTTTATCTATTCCTTGTAAATATGTAAATATTGAAAAAATGTGTATTTTATCAAATATCAACTTATAATAAACATTCCACTGAACTATGAATTATTTGAATGTTATTAGTCAATATTTTGAATAAATACATTTTAACTAACCATTGTACATATGTAAAAAATGAATATAAATCTGTTATAACAAACATTAGACTGATCAATGAATGTTGGTATCTAATTGTAATTTCGCAATAATAAATTCAGAATAACTGATATAACCTGTTGAGAATGATTATGATATTAATGCATTGAAATCCCCGATTTACCACCCCTCACCGCCACTTTCGATCGCAATTCAATACTAATAATTCTGTCAACGATCGACAGCAACAATGCGATCGAAAAGGGCTGAAAATAATGGGCCCACCCCTCACAGTCATCGGCCCCGATCGACATTCACCAAACCCTTCCACGTTTCGATATCAGCGCACGGTGATGGCGAAGGGTTATCGCCGGCGATGGTAAAGGCCTCGTCGATGGTCGGATCGGCTGCAACCAAATGTTGGTAGGAGCGGGCACCGCGTCCCGCTAATACAGAGCGATCTATATTCGAAGATAAGGTGATTGTGTTGGTTCTGTTGTTAGCTGCGATTGTGGTGGCAATTGATTTTCGCGTGGCTCGAATAATGAGGGTGATTTTTTTCGGCGTCAGGGGGGCGAGATAGGCACGGGCTTCGACTTCGATTCGATGGAATGGGTTCGTGTTCTTTCCGGGAGATAATAAAGAAGACACGTGTTTGGCCGTTGTGTCGGAAAACAAGCAGTTTTTATGTGACTTGATGACATAATCGTTATTCATCATTGAATTATTGTATAATATAATGGTGTAAAAGTATAAAACTCACCAAAGTATTCCGAAGAGAAAAGTAATGCAACTACTAGATGGTTTTTAAAATAAAATAGATCTTTTGTATCGAATTTATTATAACATCACACACCTCTAAAGCATAAATTCAGTACTCAAATTTACAGTTGCCTGGACAGTTACGCTTAATTTCTGATGACTCTGATGGCTTATTATATCTTAGCTTCTGATGCTTCACTAATGATGTTATAAATATTATTTCGAACTTGAATAACACTGCGTTAAAAATTTTCAACAGCGTCTCTTATTCTAGTAGGTTCGATTTCTCTTTGCAATAGTTGTTAAAGAGGACATCTACGTAGGGCATCACATGATGGAAAAAAGTTATGTACGGCGAATAGAGGCTGCTGCAACATAGACTGTATTGCTGGAGAATTGATCTTCTATTTCATACATACACTCTATTTTCGCACACAATATTAATAGTCTATATATTCCAACGGTCTGAAGCGCCGTGGGGGATACTTCTGTTCACAATTTTGTTCAACACTTCTACTCAAGTAGTTCCAAAAATTCTCGATTGGCTCACCATTGCTACAATATCTGAAAAGAACTACCAGTTAAAATTTTGCAGGAACATCAGTTGTTTCGTCCGCCATGGTCGTCAAAAATGAAGAATTATTAATTTCCTCTACTATTTGTTCAAACAAACAAACTTCAAGCATACACTGTAACAGATCGTTCTGTATTACTTTAGAGATGCCTTTAAATATTGAAGCATTCTTTAGGTGCTCACTTAGAGTTGCATCTAGTTCAGCCGAAAAATAAGTATAAGTCCACGAAATATCTCTGGATTCTGGGAAGTATCGCTCTCATCATGTCCCCGAAGAGCCAATTCAAACGTCCCGCAAAATTGAATGCAATTTATAATTTTTGATATAATATACATATTCTGTGACACATTTTCAATATGTCTCTGTATATTTATCCAATTCGCAGAATCTAATTGAGCTATAATATTTGTGGAGACTAGTAATGCAAATTCCAATTTCCATATCTGTTTATTTTCAAATTTAAAAGCTGTAGATCGGTGACCCTTATTTCCGTCCGAGCTTTATCGCCACCAAAAAGTAAGCAGAGAAAACAGAACAACGCAATTTTTTTGTCACATCCAGAAATGCATTTATTTTAAAATCTATTAAATTTACTCAATAATAATATCTGAAAATGGTCTACCTTTTCCTTTAAATTCGAACTTTTGTTTGTAAGAATATTTAAAAAGTGTCTTCACATTAATTATAGAAAAGACCACTTCCATAGTCATTGTTGTTAATACTGTTGTTATAAACTGGTTGAAAGTCCTGTAAAATTCCGATACAAACAATATCACATACGGGCCATACGGCGTTGGAATGGCGCGCTAGTGTTTGAGGGAGCTCGCAGAGCACGATCGTGTGGACCAGATAAATAATAGTGATAGCGTAAGTCGGTAGTCTACCGACGTTAGGTTTTATCACTGGTCCACATTATTTCCGTAGCTCGCACTTCCAGAGCAATTTTTCTTTATCATTTATTACAGCAAGAATTCGCGAATGCTAAGTGGGAGTTTAGTGAGATAACAATTATTTTTAGAGAGTTTCTTTAATTTACTTGGGAGCTCTGCAGCACTGCAGAGCTTATGCACCAGGGCCACTGGATGTGAGAACTGATGAGTCCGCGTTTTCCGTTAAAATTATTTTTTCTTTGTGAAATAACGGGGTTTTAATTTGTACATCTAACGATTATAAAAGCGATATCATTCTATAATAAAACAATCAGATAATCAGTTTTTCAAACATATTATTATGAGTCTAAGTCGTACAATGCAACTTTCAAACGATGATGCTTGTAAGAACAAATCATCGGTGAGCCAGTCACAATCTCTAGACCATTTCCGAGAAGTAACCAAAGCAGATCGTCAGGAATGGAGCGCACGAGAATGAAAAAAGCCAGAACGATTGTTACAATTCCTCCATCGGATAATTGATTCTGTACTGTAAACAACATGACCGCTAATATCAAAAAAGATGGAGCGGGACAAAAAGTTATTTTGTTAATTTTGCGGTTCCTAAAAATAACGCCTTCACCCGTGCTTCGGGCCCGATACCGTTAAAATTAAAAACTGAAAAGTCAATTTATTTTCTATAATAGAAAAAGTATACGCGTGCTATGAGCTCGATTTGTTCTAGTCCAGGAGGGTTTTTTCAATCGCGCGGCGGCGGAGAGTCGCGAGAGATCATCAGGAACTGAGTTTCACCAGAAAAACCTGAAAAGAAATTGATTAATAAGCGTGGACCGAACTGACAAAAAACCAACAGAAGAATGCTTCGTACTTCACCGGTTTTATTCAAATAAACTTTTTTTCTGCTTGCTTTTTGATGACAATGATTCATCTCGATCGAATATTAACTGATTCTCCATGAAGAATTGATTTCGGTGCATCCAACGAGAAATTGTCTTGCTCTTTTGTATCGTAATGTCTGGTAACATAACATACTGAATTTACAACGGTTGAATACATACAAAAATTTTGATTTCTTTTTCCACTTTTTTAAATTGTTGAGAAAATGAATGGTATACGCTCTATAAGATAATGAAAAGTATATATTCCTTGAGATTATAAACTTAATTAAAGTGTTTGTAACAAGTTTCAAGTTCAGTGTTGAGGTGGACATTTAAATTATAATTTTGAGGAAATATAGTTTTCAGTATATGATCTATAATAGGAGATCAGTATATATCATTTGTTTAATAAAATTATCTTAACAGTCATGTTGTAAAGTGACTGAAGAAGCAAAAAAATATTTCGTCTGCTATTTAATCATTCAACATTAAAATATTTTCCTACTCCTATTCCTAAGAGAAACTAATTTAGTTTACATCAAAACTGCTTAGTAGAAGAGTGCAGCAAATGTTGGTTTTGAGGCAAAATATTGGGCTGAATTTAGTCTACTATATTAACAATTTTTCTTTCAATTTATTATTGTAGTTATTTCTATTTTGATCGCTAAGCTAACTTGAAGGAAGTGCAAATGATTAAAGCATATATTGGGCATATAATGACATAATAAAGTACTGTATTTATAAATTATTAGGCGTATTCAACAATGGATGTAGTTAGTAAGTCTAATATATCATTTAAAATAAATTAATCAAAATAAAGCCTTAATGATCATAACTGTGATTTAACATGTAAGTGTTTTGAAAGAGTATTAGAATGTTATGCTATATATATATATATATATATATATATATATATATATATATATATATATATATATATTACTACAAAGATTTGCGTTAGTTTATCGAAACCAACTTGAGACAATAATACGAATAGTTTCACTTAAGTGTCAACTAACTCACCTTGATAATAATCAGTAGCTTCGTCAATTCGGTGTACTCAAAAAAGTGTAATTGACAGCTTGAAAGGCATACCAACAGCCTTGAGCCAAGAAGAATTTTTGCAATTAAATTGACACGGTTGGTCTGACTAATTTTCAACGGATTTTTGCGATAGTAGCGTCAATCATAACTTCAAAAGGCTTACACGACATAGCATATAATTAGGATGAATTCGATTATATTTATACTGTGCTAGAGTTCAAATAAGTTTATTAATCAATTTCATAATTCAATATCTATCAGTTTCTCCAAATACTAAATTATTTTAAAGACTAATATAAATTTTTTTACAACTTATATTGTTACAACTCATTGTAATTGTCAACAATATAAATTAGAACATTCATTGAAACTGTAGCCTTTCTTATAAAAGGCTACAGCTTCTTACCTCTTATAAAGGCGTATAAAAGGTACTTATAACATTTGAATTCAGACAATATCTGATATGAGTTTTGATGAAGTCTCAAAAAGTGTGTTCAATAGTTTTCCTCACATATACGATTTTGTTACCCAAAATTAGATCTGCACGTTATAAAATCATTGTATTTATATTTTCAACGGTCTTATATATATATATCGAATTCTTCAATAATATCCCATTAACCGCCATTACAACTATTCAGGCAACCTTAAAATTGTTAAAAACTAATTTAAACGAAAATTGAAACTTGCTTTTTTTCGCTTATTTTTGTAATATCGTAATGGCGACTGTCGAACAAAACTAAAGGTTAGTCGTTTTTCTGTCTCGCAAAATCAATCACGCAAGAAATTATATTAGTGCAATCGTTAGAATGTTCGGGGAATAATACAAGACAATAGATTTTTAAAAGCATGGTCAAATGGATTTAAATTAGCCGATGTTATTGTAAACCGGGCTGCGATTTACAAGATTACAAACGATTTTAATCATCCTAGTCATTAGAAAGGTTCTGTAGACAATTGTTTTGATAATTAAAACACATCATCAGCTAGTCAAGCAAAAAATAATTTTTGGTAGCGGTTAAAATTGAAATTTTAAAGAGAATCATTCACAACATTAACACTTATTTACAGGCTTTCAATAAAGTTCTTATTCTTATTCAATTGTAGAGTTAGCGTAGTTTGTATCCACTACCATTCTGGTATAGATATTTAAATATCAAAACTAAAAAACTTTATAAGCAGCTAGGAGAAATAGAATGGAAGCTACTAGAAGACGAACATAGTGGTAAATTAAGGATCATCGTAACAAAACTTTTTTTTTATTTATATTGCCTTTGGTCGCTTAAAGATTGGTCATTGCAGATTAACATTGAATGATATTCATATTATAGTTGGTAAGCGTATAATAGTTAAAGGCACTAAATTTTGGTATGTATTAAATGAGTTAAACATATACATTTGAGAGAGATGAGATTTAAAAACAGAAAGGCGTTTTTTAATGATATTTTTCGATTAGGTACCTTTTTGTTTCTCAAAACGTTTTTGTTTTTTTTAAGATTTTGGTTTTATATATAATACAAGTTTGATTTCAGGGATTAAACTGATGAATTAGAAATTAACAAACTTGGTAATTCACTTGGACAGTGATTCTGATAGTGAAAGTAACAGTGACAGAATGAAACTTTCTTGTAGTGCGTTTTAGATCTCATGCTGACAATTACCAATACAGAGTAATAAGAGGGGAAATAACTAAAAATGAGTATATAATTAATATAGTATAACTGTAGAAAATTGTATTGTGGAGTGTTTTATATTTGTGGACATATATATGTGTACAATTCTTCAGAATTTACATGATTACAATTTTGTAGATATGGCAAATACACTAGGGGGAAGACAATGACTAAACCTAATTTTATCGAGGGAAATATGCACATGCTGTAACATAAGAAACTAAGCAGATTACGAGAAATTAACTAAGGAAATTAAAAATTAAGAATAATTACAGTGATATTAAAATTACATAACAAGGAAACACAGGAACGAAGGAAAGCAGAACTTAACTTAAAAGTTACAATTGTAGGTAGGCTTCCAGGGGACACCATTACATAAAAACGCGCTTATAACTCTACCTCATAGGTGGTGTAGAAAAAGAATTTAATGTAAACGTAATAAAACAACTATAACCCACAAATTATTGTGGTTGTTTAATTAACAGTAGTTTAAGCCACTGTTTAAGTCAATAGTTCACTTGAACTAAGGCGGGGCAAAACTCCCGCTACCATTTTGATTGCGCGCCATCTTGGTTATGTGACGTTTAATTCAGTTTCGCTGTAACTATTGTGTTGTGTAGACCTCCAAATTGTATACAAGAATTTATACAAGAACGAGCAGAAATTCGTTCGTTCCATTATTGCCACCCAGCGGAAAATGCGTCAATGGTAGCGGGACTTTTACACCACGTTGTATTATAATGTTAAAATAAATGATATTTCATAGCGTTTTTTTTATCATTATTTTATTTGCACTGGTATTTTGTTATTCCAGAATTAAAATAAACCAAAACTCAAATTTGATGCGACATAATGACGTCATAAATTTTAATGAACGATGAATTAATTTTTCGAATAATCCTCTGGGAAAGTTCGTTGAAGATAAATCTGAACGAATTAATGACAAACACGGTTGAATGAAACAGTGCAAAGAAGGATTTTTTTTCGATCCCATATATCAAATAAAAAGCAGTTTGATCAATCTCTATTCAGCGTAGGACACACAACCCCCCCATTGTAACATCTTCGAGAAACCAAACGGAGAATGAAATTAAAAATAGGCCAAAAAGGAAAGATTAAAATCTGTTTTCTATTCATTAAAGGACACCCCCCTCGGCAAGTCGAGTGCACGACTGTGATGATAATATGAGGACCAAGGTCGCGGGGATCAGCCGATTTACCGTCCTTGTCTCGCTCAGTCGTCCGCCGCCACCGCCACCCCCCAGCCGTCGTCTCTGTCTTTCACCTGCGTCTCAGCCACCTACGACTTTTCGGTGTCCGGGTTTTCTTACAGTCTGGGCTGGCAACAGCCCAGATGCTCAAATCGTAATAAATTTCGAGCTGAAAAATTAACCTCAGCAGGGTGGATGCCGGCACGGTGGCTGTTTACTATTTTTACGAGTGTTTCGGGACCTCTTTGTTATTTCTCGAGGATGTTTGGGTGCTATTATTTTCATTCATTTCTAAGTGTTTTTTTTTCTGTCGCTGCTGAATGGATTAAGGAGGATTTTTCAAACCTAACGACTTGATTTCAAGCTCGGTTTCCTTCTGGACGTAAATGCGGTCCCGTTTTAAAACACAAGCCATAAAATTAGACTGTGCAGAATAGCACTGATAAATTGATATAAGACTGGTTGGCTTTCTTCATCTCCAACTATAATCTTAACTCAATATGCTCTAATATTAGATAATGCATTACATTTTCAATAAAAATGTATCCTGATATTTTTATTTGCTATTATATTACGTTTATTATTTGCGAATTGAACAGTTATTACAATTATGTAGGTTATTTTGTAGCTTTTAAAACATAAGTCATAAAATTAGACTGTACAGAACAGCATAGATAAATTGATATAAGATTGGTTAACTTTCTTCATCTCTAACTACGATTTTAACTCAATGTAATCCAATATTAGATTCTATATTACATTTTTAATAAAAATGTATCCTGATATTTTTACTTACTATTATATTATAGCGACTTGAATAGTTATTAAAATTATGAAGGTTATTATGTAAGTCATTAATTGATATAAAATTGGTTGACTTACTTTATCTCTAACTACGATTTTAACTCAATGTGCTCTAATATTAGATACTGTATTACATTTTCAATAAAAATTTATATTGAAATTTTTATTTGCTATTATATTACGTTTATTATTTGCGACTTGAACAGTTATTACAATTATGTAGGTTATTTTGTAGCTTTTAAAACACAAGTCATAAAATTAGACTGTACAGAACAGCATAGCTAAATTGATATAAGATTGGTTAACTTTCTTCATCTCTAACTACGATTTTAACTCAATGTAATCCAATATTAGATTCTATATTACATTTTTAATAAAAATGTATCCTGATATTTTTACTTACTATTATATTATAGCGACTTGAATAGTTCTTAAAATTATGAAGGTTATTATGTAAGTCATTAATTGATATAAAATTGGTTGACTTACTTTATCTCTAACTACGATTTTAACTCAATGTGCTCTAATAATAGATACTGTATTATATTTTCAATAAAAATGTATATTGAAATATGTATTTGCTATTACATTACGCTATTGCTATTATTATTTGCGACTTGAACAGTTATTATAATAACTATCTCAACTAATTGACTCATGAATAATAAGACGAAATATTAGCACAATAAAAAAACAATGCAATTAACATAACTATTAGAGCTACTGTAAAACAATATTTAGTTATTAAAATGTTATGGAATTTGTACAGATGACTTTTCAAGGTTCGTGCTACTGACACATATTTTTAGATTTTATATTATAGGTATTATAATAAATTCATTGAACAGAGTGTGCAGAACAGCATTAATAAAGATTAGATTAGACTTTCAATAAAAACATTTATTGAAAATTTTACAATTTATTGGCACCACTCCTATATCTCCTCTGCACTGCTCATATCACAACAACAAAATAAACAGTACTTGGAACAACTGCCAAGGATATGACGTTATTATGACAAAATATATATCTTGGCCTAAGGCTGTAGAAAAAGAACAAATGACAGTCAACAAGCTCTACAAATGGACGAGATACTTATTTTACGCAGTTGCCAAAAGAAAAAATAACTAGGCCGATTCCTTAAGCAGAATCAGCTAAATACCTCGGCATCATCAATACCTTCAGACTACAGGCTCATC
This sequence comes from Rhynchophorus ferrugineus, assembly GCF_030347505.1. Classification (NCBI taxonomy): domain Eukaryota; kingdom Metazoa; phylum Arthropoda; class Insecta; order Coleoptera; family Curculionidae; genus Rhynchophorus; species Rhynchophorus ferrugineus. The sequence continues at coordinate 1,196,406 of NW_027472582.1, read as the reverse complement.
AGTCTGCTTAGTTCAATGTCCAAGATTGCTGAAAGAGTGATCCTTTTTGCACTCAACCGCAGAACTGAGCAGAACCATATCATACCAGATGAACAACACGGGTTCAGAGCCAAACATTCATGTGCACATCAGACCACTAGAGTGACCGCAGAAATTAACTTCGCCATGAGGAAAAATCACAAGGCATGACGGTCTAATACACAAAGCCATCGAAGCAAATTTACCTGAAGGCCTGATAATTCTCTTGCGTTCCTTTTTGTCGGATAGATCCTTTCAAGTAAAGATCGGAAATACACTCTCCAGTCCTAAATCAGTCAAAGCAGGAGTCCTCCAAGGTTCCCCATTAGCCCCAGCATTATTCAACCTCTTCATGTCAGACATTTTTAAATATATATATATATATATATATATATATATATATATATATATATAAATATGTTTCAGTAACACGAACCTTGAAAATTCATCTATACAAATTTCATAACATTTTAATAACTAAATATTGTTTTACAGTAGCTCTAATAATACTACTTCTAATCTATATTTTCAAAATAATGGATACATAACATTAGTTAATTGTTAATTGACTAATGTTAATTGACTTGTTTTTTTATTGTGGTAATATTTCGTCTTATTGTGCATGAGTCAATTAGTCGAGATAGTTATTATAATAAGTGTTCAAATCGCAAATAATAATAGCAATAGCGTAATATAATAGCAAATAAAAATTTCAATATAAATTTTTATTGAAAATGTAACACAGTATCTAATATTAGAGCACATTGAGTTAAAATCGTAGTTAGAGATAAAGTAAGTCAACCAATTTTATATCAATTAATGACTTACATAATAACCTACATAATTTTAATAACTATTCAAGTCGCTAATAATAAACGTAATATAATAGCAAATAAAAATATCAGGAAACATTTTTATTAAAACTGTAATATAGAATCTAATATTGGATTACATTGAGTTAAAATCGTAGTTAGAGATGAAGAAAGTTAACTAATCTTATATCAATTTAATGACTTGTGTTTTAAAAGCTACAAAATAACCTACATAATTGTAATAACTGTTCAAGTCGCAAATAATAAACGTAATATAATAGCAAATAAAAATTTCAATATAAATTTTTATTGAAAATGTAATACAGTATCTAATATTAGAGCACATTGAGTTAAAATCGTAGTTAGAGATGAAGAAAGTTAACTAACCTTATATCAATTTATCTATGCTGTTCTGTACAGTCTAATTTTATAATTTGTGTTTTAAAAGCTACAAAATAACCTACATAATTGTAATAACTGTTCAAGTCGCAAATAATAAACGTAATATAATAGCAAATAAAAATTTCAATATAAATTTTTATTGAAAATGTAATACAGTATCTAATATTAGAGCACATTGAGTTAAAATCGTAGTTAGAGATAAAGTAAGTTAACCAATTTTATCCTTATCTTTCCTTATCTATCATCACAGATAAATAAAGCAATCTCTAAAAGCTACGGTGTCGCCACAGTACATAACCCTCTCATCTGTAAAAAAAGTAAATTGTCTCCGATTATTATGAAGTTTTATAGTTTTTAAGAGTTTAATCTTAAATTTAGCTTAAGTAGTTTAATTTATTTTAAATTTTTAAATATATATATATATATATATATATATATATATATATATATATTATATATATATATATATACATATATATATATATATATATATATATATATATATATATATATATATATATATATATATATATATATTATATATATAGCAACTGATAAATTCTGTTAACTTTCATACAATCAATAGGATATACTATCCCGTTTGTTATAATTAGTATCACATAGCCTTCCTGAGCTATACATCTATTTTCATGAAAATAGTCCAAATGAAACTTGGCTCCGGTAGGCCCAGAAAGTGATCCTGAAGCCATGTGAATGAAATGTTAACATTTATAAATATTTTATAGTTGTTACTTAGTCTTGATGGTCATTAATGCCCGGTATAATACACACATAATTTATAAACACGTTCACTACTACCTGTAAGAGTATATAAAAGTTCCCTCGTTATAAGCTTTCGCATTCTCGTAAAACTACCTGATCTATCGAATGACTATGATCGAAAACCTGCTCTTTTGATTGAACAATAATTGATTTTATATCCTCTTCCGTCCCGCAGGGGCCGCGAGCGAGTGGGAGAGAGACGGATAGAGACGATTTGAATCATGTAGGGGGAACTCTCGATTGTATGCGTTCCGCTGAATGGGGGTGTAGAATAGAAAGGACGACGAAAAAGAAAACAACGCAACTGAAATTCGACAGAGGTTCGTGAACTTGTGAACCAGATATATGTCTTGGATTCGGCTGGAAATGTATGAATATTATATGGAATACGGAAGGGAGTAATAAAGTTCATGCTATACCTAGAGTTTTAAACTTTTAAAATATACAAAATATACAATTTACTTTAAAATTATAAATTTATTAGGAAATCTTTAAAAAATAAGCACCGATTAGTAATAAATAACTTTTTATTTGTTCGTATAACACCATTGTTTGTATATATTTTTTATACTAATTTAAATTTAAAAATACTAAAAATACTAAAACTGAGCACATTTATATGGCAATTGGTATGGTCTTCAATCATCAGATAACTCCAGTATTATCGTTATTACGTGATATGAATGAGATTCTTAAACTATTCTTATTCTTATTTATTAAGTTATATCAACTTAAACCACGCGTAAACCCCAATTAAGCACAAATTTAATGAGCGAGGTAATTAATAAACGATAATGATATAAAACCTCTATTTTTTGTTCCAATAAGGAATACTTATGACTAAAGGTGCGTTTTTTGGAAAAAAAATCTGCTAATTTAAACAGCTGCCGTGCTACAGCTACAGCTGCTCGTATAAATTAAACTATTAATTCTACAGTTTACTTTCTATATTTCTTGGAGATTTTATTGAAATATATAAATTAAGCGCAAAACTTGGACGATTTGTGTTTCAGTATTAGGAACTAAAATAAATTTAAAGCAAACCCTGTCTTGTATAGACTGAAGATTTGAATAATTACTTTAAAGGGTACATTGGTGTAAATTGAATTTCTTTTACGATAAAATTATGTATAATATAACGGAACTGGTGGTTAGATGAGGTTTTATTAACAATCATCGGTGTTTTGAAGGAAGAAATCCAATGTTACATCAATTAAACTCGACGACAATTTTTGATTAAAAAAAAAACAATTAAAATTTTAATTTCTTGAATTTTTATTACAAAAACCAATGGCCATTAAATTGTTTTGATGGTAGCCATTTTCTTTCTTCTATTTTGAAGTTTTAATAATTTTTATAAGACACAATTATTTTACTTAAGACCAAAGAAGACTCTGATATGAAAGGAGTTTTCAACACCTTCAGGTTTCTTGGTTGCTTTTGTACATTTTCATCATTAGCATACAATATTTTATTAATGACCATTTAAAGATACAACATTTTTTATTTATTGAATTCAGACTACATCAAAGAGCACTCTAATATGAAAGGAGTTTTCAACATTATCAGGTTTCTTGGTTGCCTTTGTATATTTTCATCATTAACATATAATGTTTCTTCAATAATCCTATAAAGATACTACTATTTGTATTAATTAAGTTCAAACAAGACTAAAGAGCACTCTGATATGAAAGGAGTTTTCGACACCTTCAGGTTTCTTGGTTGCTTTTATACATTTTTATCGCCAAAAATATAATATTTCATTAATGATTATATAAAGATACAACATTTTTTATTTATTGAATTCAAACAATATCAAAGAGCATTTGATATGAAAGAAGTTTTCAACATCTTCAGGTTACTTGGTTGCATTTGTACATTTTTATCATTAACATATAATGTTTTGTACATTTTAATCAATAATATATAATGCTTCATTGATGATCATATAAAGATACAACAAGTTTATTTATAAAATCCAAATAAGATCAAAGAACACTTTGATATAATTAAAAAAAACAATTAAAATAATCAATTAACATAAATAATTTGTGTTCCCATTATTTTGAATTTATAGTTTAGAAAAAGCATCATTAGAGTCACTGTAAAACATTATTTAATGGTTAAAAGGTTATGAAACTATTACAGATGACTTTTCAATGGCTCATCCATAATAAGATTATTTGAATAGTTAAAATAAAATGTGCGAGAATGGAAACCGAACAAAATAACGTTATACATTTACATTACCTAATTGGCTTTATATCATAGTGTCGATATTGTTTAAGAAATGACTATTTCGAAGACGTAAGATCATTATTTACGCCCTTTGCCCAATTTTCTAGTAGCTGATGGCCCCTCATTAAGATCAAGTCAAGTGTACGGTGGCCTTTCTGTTCCTTTTTTGTGTTTTTACCTTTTTCTCCTTCTGGGCCGTATCGGGTCGGTTGTCCCCCAGGGCGCCCTTAGATCAAATTATATGACGTGGTCGTTTTCGATCTTCGACAGGCATCGTTTGCACCTGGTAAACACTCCGGAGCTAGTACGGATATACGTTGTTTTTTTCAGACTTGTTTCGTTATTACTTACAGCCAAGTAAAACAAGATAAGGAATGATTAATATCGAATGTCGCTCATTATATAGTTTGTTTGCTTTAAAATTAATTGATGCACTGGGAAATAATGACAGGAAATCGTGTAGTTTTCATCAAAAAAATTATCTATTTTTAAAAATGAATTATTGAGGAAACTTTTGCCAGAAAAAAATGTATATATATATATATATATATATATATATATATATATATATATATATATTTACAGTTTTAGTTAGATTTAATTTTTAACAAATACTCGTACTTTTGGGAATCTAAGACACTTTACTAAAGTGTGTTCAGTACCTGATCTACCGAGAATATCAAAAAGTTGGATTGATTATTTATAAAGCCGCATGATGAGTATTTTGAGGGATGTAGTGGGTTCTTCCAGATTTGTCTGAGAGCCGTTGACAGTTTTTCGGTTTTCGAAATTAAAAACTTGCAAAGAAACAAGCCAAGAAGAGAGGAGAAATATTTTCCATTTGAAGCATTTGATCTTGTGTAGTGTAGTACAGTGAGATGCATTTAATAAAAAAAACAGTAGTGGTAATATGTAAACATTATTACACCTGAGACCAGATAGGGCTGGTGGTTCCTTCTAGATATATACCTAGAGTTAAGTTAATGTAGTTAAGACAAATTGTAAGTTCGTCGGCAACAACTAGTTATAATGTAATAATAGTGTAAACAATGACAGTTTTGGAAGCTGAACATGTTTCATTAACAATGACTAAACCATTCAGACATCTTACAATGCTCCATTAGTTGTCTGTGGGGGCAGGTTTCGTCCTTCCACTGTCTTTTAACATAATGATTAATACAATTATACGAAAAGTGTTTACAGATGATGGACAGCCTGCTATTATAAATCTGAACGATAATCGGATACAACAAGTGCAGAAGTTTAAGGACTTATTTATTAGTAATAAAGGAGAAAAAGTGACATACATCGCTGTGGTAATAACCAGAATATTTCCAGCTATAGATGTGTTTGCTTCCTTTTGATGGCGAGTATGAAAGAGGTGAAATCTTATGTACAAGGCGAAAATCCAATTACCAATTCTTTTGTATGGGTTTGGAGCTTGAACAATATTACATTCTGATATCCATAAGCTTCAAAATTATATTAAAAAAATAGTTAATCAGTTTCAGAAGTAGTAACATTGACACAGATGATACAAAATGACATAAGATGACGGTTAAGAGGAGTGTTGATAATGTGATTTAACAGCAGTGATAGATCTCTACCACATATTACAAAATCTATAAAAAACTATAATCTAATCAACATTCAAGTTAATACAAACAAGCTCTCAAAACTAACTCCCAAACTTGATTTTAGTTATCTTAAGAGCAAAAATCCTTTAAACTAAATACCATGTCAAATATATATACGATTGTCGTGACGTACAACGCCAGTTATTCGGCCTGAAACCACCGCATAACACAAAAAGAAACGTTTTACTTGCGTCAACTGATGGTATAATATCTTAATCTACCAAAGAAACCAGAAAAAGTTGCCGCGATCATTTATTGTTTTGCCATGCTTTTTACCGTATTCAGTAGGTTGAACGATTTTTCATAAACAACAGAAAAATTGTTAACTCATAGATAACAGTCATAACCGACGGAAATATAATAAATATTTCGGAAAAAAATTGATTGTTGAGGTTTTGTCCCGTAAAAATAAAAATATTTTAAACGAAATTAATATTTAAATAAGTGGGGCAAAAATAGTAATAAACTATTTCCGAGAAAACAATATTTTGGTATATATATTTTCAAAAAAAAATATTCAAATTTGCATTAGTGCATTTAGATAATAATTGTCATGATCACTAAAAAATAACGAATAACGAACAGAAAATAAAAAGACATAAAACCACTGTGCGGGTATAATTTGACGTAAGTTGCGGTTTTATTATGGAGACACAAAAATAATAAAAACACGGTCATAATAAATTAATATTTACACATGACAGGAAGTAATTATATTTGAAATACCTTTTATAATAAACTAATTAGAACAAATTGAATGTTTAATGGAATTACTTAATAAAATAAGTCAAAAATAAATGAAGTGTTAGTGCTACCTTATTATTTAATAAGTTTTATTACACTATAAGAAATGCATTTATTTAATTTTTTTGAATTTTTTGATTTTTTTTTTGAACAACATGAGAGAACTGTATTATCTTGTTGTAAAATTCTGAGTATCCTGTTGAAAAATGATTTAATTTTTTTGCTAATTAAGCTTTTATTTAAAAATGTCTGCTAAACCTTGGCCCAGAAGGCTGTAAAAATTAAGTGAAATTTTTACTGTAATATTTAATAGGATATGCTGAAAATATTGCAGTTAGTAAGAGTAAGGAATATTAAATTTTGCAAAAGCATTACTCCGTTAATATTCGGTAGTCTGTTTATTCTTCTTTAACGGGAATGCGTCAACGTATAAGGGGCCTATATAGCTTTATATTAACCGAAAATCACCCACAACTGTTGACTGGTGACACTTTTTCAAGAAGATTTATTCTCTTATTCTTTTCAAGGAGATTCTTTATCAGTTATCTTAGGCAATCTGAGATTTATTATCAAATCATTTAATACCAACAATTCTGTTTGTATTTCAAATAATTTTGATCTCAATCTACATTTATTTCTAGACTGAACTTGGGGATTTGTGCAAATATTTTAATGTTTATGTAAAACATTGTTCCTCCGTTTTTGTGTTCCATTTTATTCTCATCTATCTTCTCTGTTAGTTATGACATTGCAAACAAATCACCATTGGTTACAAAAACTCTTTTAAAAAGGTACAGTAATTTTGACCACCAATAATAGGATTGTGTAAGCTAAAACTATTTTAGACTATTTTGGTGTTAAGTTAGCAAGAAATATTAGCTGATATCTGTGATATCGAAATTTCTGAAGGATATCTTACAGATTATTATTTTAACTGAAACTAATAGAAAATAACTAGAAAATAAATAACCAAAAAGAAGCTTAGATATGATTTAATGAGGCTATGATATGTATTGTAGCTAATATTATGGAGATGTTTGCAATATTCAGTTGTTTAACATGATGATGATTCCTGCCGCTAATATTGGAAAAAAAGCAAAAAAAAATGTCAGGATCATAATGTGAGAAAATTGTGGGTAATAACAATAATTGATATTAAATACGGTTCCAAGATTTATGAAAATTGGTTCAGTATTTGAATAAATTAGTAAATAATACCATCGATAACCGATAATTGAAGGACTTACTTAATGAAGATACGTGTAAAACAGTTCAAGAACTATATAATTGATTGAATTGTAGAAAGTTGAATTCTCCATATGTTGCTCCATTCGATTACTTGTTTTAATTAATCGTAAAGAATCTGTGAGGGTGACAGTTCATTTCTTACGAATCAAAAATGGGCCGATTCATCTGTTATAAAGATGAAGCCTTTTTATAGCTATTTTTATAGCTATGTTTTTGGTTAAATAAAGTGATTCAAATTATTTAGTCTAATATTAACAATAAAGAATACATCTCCAAAAGAAGCTTAGATATGATTTAACGACGCTGTGATATGTATTGTAGCTAATATTATGGAGATGTTTGCAATATTCAGTTGTTTAACATGATGATGATTCCTGCCGCTAATATTGGAAAAAAAGCAAAAAGGATCATAATGTGAGAAAATTGTGGGTAATAACAATAATTGACATTAAATATGGTTCCAAGATTTATGAAAATTGGTTCAGTTTTTGAATAAATTAGTAAATAACACCATCGATAACCGATAATTGAAGGATTTACTTAATGAAGAAACGTGTAAAACAGTTCAAGAACTATATAATTGATTGAATTGTAGAAAGTTGAATTCTCCATATGTTGCTCCATTCGATTACTTGTTTTAATTAATCGCAAAGAATCTGTGAGGGTGACAGTTCATTTCTTACGAATCAAAAATGGGCCGATTCATCTGTTATAAAGATGAAGCCTTTTTATAGCTATTTTTTTTTGTTTTTGGTTAAATAAAGTGATTCAAATTAGTTTCCAACACCTAATACAATATAATCGAGAAAATAGTAATGATTTCAATTTTGTATTAAACGAACAGACTAATAACATATTAATTACATGTTAAGATTTTTATTGATTAACCGAAAAGAATCGAACAAAACAGCTTTCCAGAACAATGAAACATCGACGCTAATTATTCATTCTCCTCATTTTTTTCCCGCCACTTCGGAAAAAAGTCCATTATTATTCGTTTATTTCGCGCAAGGAAAATGTGTTTACCGAAAAAACAATATCATTTTTATGGCTCCCCTTTACATTTTTAACGATTTCGAGACAGATAATTGACGGTCATTAATATCGTCTCGTTTTTGAAAAGGGCGGTTTTCGCCCTTTTTTGCCCTATTCCACCGTCGGAACGGTTTCTTTATCTTATAATAGTGTGACTTTACGCGATATTTCAAATTTTCGTTTAAACCATTAAATGGCGCGGTTTTTTCGGAGACGATGTGAAAAATGATCCCAAGGAGATGTTATTTGGGAGCTCAAAGATCGGCGGCTGGGGCGCTTTTTCTTTTATGTCACCACCGCCATGTTTTCTGGATACCGAAAATATTCTTAAGCTTAAGTACTTACTAGAAATTTTATTTCGTTTTTATAAAATCAAGATTACGGTCAAAAAAGTTAAACATACAATAATGAGAGAGATTAATATTAAAAAAGCTCCTGGTTATGACTTAATTACTGGCAAAATTTTAAAAGAACTATCAGAAAAGGCTATAAAACTATTAACATATATATTTAATGCTATGCTACGAATTAATTACTTCCCTAGTATCTGGAAAGTAGCTAAAATATTAATGATACTTAAACCAGGAAAAATACCAGAAGATGTGACCTCCTACCGACCTATAAGTTTATTACCAATAATCTCGAAAGTTTTCGAGAAATTATACATAAAAAAACTAAACTATATAATAGAAAAAAGAAAAATTATTCCAGAACATCAGTTTGGCTTTCGCAATAAGCATGGGACTATAGAACAAGTGCATAGACTTGTAAACCAAATAAACGCTGACCTAAATGCCAAAAGATATTGTTCGGCTGCTTTCCTAGACATATCTCAGGCTTTTGATAAAGTATGGCATACGGGCTTGCAGGTTAAACTAAAGAAACTTCTCCCTCATCCGGACTATCAACTACTAAAATCGTATCTCACTGACAGACATTTTATTGTAAATCAAGGCGATGAACATACCGAATTAAATCCCATATATTCAGGAGTTCCGCAAGGTAGTGTACTGGGTCCAGTACTGTATCTTCTGTATACGGCTGATCTGCCCACCACAAAAATAACTACTGTGGCAACATATGCAGACGATACAGCAATCTTAGCATCCCATGAAGATCCAGTCACAGCATCAATAAACCTACAAACCCACCTGGAGCAAATACAATTATGGTTGAAGACATGGCGCATTAAAGCCAATGAATCAAAATCCACGCATATAACGTTTACCCTGCGTAGAAGAACATGTCCACCAGTAAATATCAATCATCGTCAACTCCCCCAAGCAGAGCATGTTAAATATCTTGGTATGCATTTAGATCGACGCCTAACCTGGAAGAAGCACATACTCTCTAAACGGAAACAACTAGGACTAAAATTATATCAAATGTATTGGCTCATTGGGCGCAAATCCAAGTTATCATTAGATAACAAGGTATTGCTGTATGAGTCTATACTCAAGCCCATTTGGACATATGGAATTCAACTATGGGGTACCGCTAGCAAATCTAATATATCCATCATTCAACGGTTCCAAAATAAGGTGTTGCGTGCCATTGTTGATGCTCCGTACTATATTTCAAATAAAGTGATACAACGCGATATTCCTCTAGAACCTATAACGAGTGTAATCCAACGTGTTTGTGTGAAGTACTTCGAAAGAGTGTCAGTGCATCCCAATGTACTCGCTAATCAGCTAAATATGCGACGTGATAGTGAAGTGCGTAGACTAAAACGTTTAACACCACCTGATCTGATTACTGGACATATGTAGAGTTTAGAATAAGCATTATAATAAGACTAATTAATTAAGATAATATTTTATACAGAAGATTGCTTAATAAAGTGATTTTCTACATGCCATGTATATATAATATAAACAGAAGAAATACTTATTGCCAATAGGGCAGGTTGTGGACTCACGAAGAGTAATAAAAAAAAAATCAAGATTAAACTCTTATGAACCAGCATTCCCTAGCCTTTGGAAATTTCATGGTTAAGAAATAAACCTTATCAGAGTATCTCCTTGCCAATCTCTTGATTGTCTGACTGATAGTCGGTATCTGAAGGTCTCGATGTAAGTAATCAGTCCTGTAGTATTTAGGTGCGTCAACAATACTTCCCAGGACTTATATTATATGGTTATATATATTTACTTATATAAATTTTAACACCAGTTCACTTTCAACCAAGTTTTGCATCAATATAAATTCCGAGATATTTAGTGTTGTGGCAACATGGACTGATAGTATTATTTATTGTAACTTGTGCAGTCTGGTTTGGGTCTAACTATTTATAATGTCACTTGCCTCTTGTAATTCTTCTGTGGCTTCGTCGTTATTCTCTCCTATAGCACGAATATTAAAAATAATGATTATTTGGTTAAGTTACAGGTAGCGATCAGGAACAGAAGTGGAATTGTATATTAGACATTTTAAAGCTTAGATTACATATTGCTAGATACTGTTTAAGATCATATACTTATATTTTTTTTAACAGTATGGGAATATGAATAATACTCCTTATATACAACTCCACCCTAACCATGGGTATATATTTATCCCCCAAATTTTCGCTATTTAGATAATTCTAGCGTAATGTCTGTTGCTTTCGGAAATAATGGAAGGTTATTGAAAATTGTAGATATTATAAAGAATTTTATCTATGTTAAAAACCTTACCATTCTAAAAACAATTTAATATGGATTTCCGTTCTCTTCACCTCAATATATATATATATATATATATATATATATATATATATTGAGGTTTTGTCGAAAGTTAAATAATTCTAGTACTTTTTGCATGTATATAGTCATTAAAATTTGCGATTTCTTGATATTTGCACACATTTTAATACCATTTCGAATGACACAATTGCAGGCTAATGAAAATTACAGCAAATATAAAGAATTTTACGGTGAATCCAGTGATTAATTATTACAATGTAAAATGAAAAATATTCATCCAAAAAATATAGTTATATTAATAAACATCGCCTATATTGAGCAAGAACAATTTTTTTGTTACTTAATCCATATTAAGCTCTCGTAATACCCGATTTAAACTATTGCTTGCCCGTTCTCATTAAAATTAAATAAAAAAAATGACACGATAACATCTCCAATGCGAAAGAAATGAGAAGCAGCAGGAATACTCATGCCTACCGAACGCAGTTTTACTTGTATTTCCTTTCTCATGACCCGTCCTCGTCCTATATACTTTCTAATTATAATATTCTTCATTTTGGAAGATACAGTTTTGATTCGTTAATTGATGTATGTTAAATGATTTTGTTACTTTATAATAAAATGTTTTCCTGGTAAATAAATAGAGTTAAACAGATTTAATTTTTAAAGATTATTTTAAATTTTGGTTGTAAAACCAATTTGTTATATCTTCGTTCATAAATTTTTTTTAAAAACATGTCTTCATAAAGAACATACATTCCATTATAACTTACAATCAAAAAGATAATTTCCTCTTATACACTGTAACAGTGTTCAGAGTCTTTTGACAACAATAATGTTTTAACCTTGTAGTAAATTGATCCTTTTTAAAATGATCTTGAATATCAAGCGAGCAGTAGAAACATCATTCATCATTTACTAATATTTTGACGAGAATCATATTTAACCTTGTAGTAAATTGATTGTTCTTAAGATGATTAGGAATATCTAATAGGCGTTAAAGATGCTGTTTATGTTGTAATCATTATATTTACATATAAAAATTAAGTTTACGTAACAAAGTAGTTTGGTCGTTTGTAGAAACATGTCAAATTAGCACATTATATTAAAAGTTATCCCATATTTATATTGTACATTGTTTGTTAGAAAAAATTATGTTATTTTTATTGGTTCATTTCTCAGTTCAGAAGACTGCTCCTCTTATCGTTCTATAATGTTATCTGTGATCTCTAAACTATTCTAAAAACTATACAGTAAGAGACTCCAAATAATCGCAGAGGAGAGAAATATTATTCCAAACCATCAACTAGGCTTCCGTAATAAACACGGAACAACAGAGCAAATACATGGATTAGTCAACCAAATTAACAAAAACTTAAACGATAAAAAATATTGCTCCGCTACATTTCTCGATATTTCTCAGGCCTTCGGCAAGGTGTGGTACACTGGACTGCATGTTAAATTGAAAAAGCTCTTGTCCCATACGCATTTTCAACTGCTGAAATCATACCTTACAGACAGACATTTTATTGTCAAACAGGGTGACGAATACACTGACCTTACTTAAGTGATCTTCTACATGTCAGGATGGTTATACAAGACACTACCCTGGGGAACTCCAGCTGAAATAGATTTAAGTGTTGAGAATGCTCCTTTATGGGGACTTTAAAATTGGTTTCCAGAAAATATGTCTCCAGAAGTTGCCTTATGCCGGTATTTATTTTCTTCAAATGGTTTTTCAACAACCGCTGTTATTCTGTCAACTACTTGATTGATTGTTGAGTGGTTATTTCGAAATACATTTTACATAATAATTTCGATATCGCAGGCAGCAGCTGTAAGATCCTTCTTGCTCTTCCTTCCGGAACTTCACTCCTCATTTTCACACAGGCATTAAATATGTTTGTCAACATGATGATTTATTTTCGTGGTAGCTCTCTTAATAACATAGGTGAAATATCACCAATTTCAGGAGCCTTTTTAGGATTGAGGTTGTTATTAATTTTCTTGATAACTTCCACTGGAGAAGTCAAGTTTACAGTTACAACGGGCCGATAAACAGGTGTTATATGTTATGGTGTACCTGCCATGTCAATTTGCACCACTCTTCATGTCTTAGGAATACTTATTTAAAAAACATCTTAAAGGCTTTAAAAAACATAGTAAGTGATAACACAAAATTGATAAACTTGGGAACGAAATATTCTACAGTCAATAGGTATTCCTCAATAGAAAACGATTTGAGTATAGACAGGGTTTTCAAGTTTTCAGAATATTTTTCCAAATAATTGAACTAGTAACAGGTAAATTGAAAAGTCTCCGGCCTATCATAGTAAAACACATTTTTTTCAAAAATTAGTTCTTTTATTCAACATAATTCCCTTCAAGGGTGATACACTGATTAATTGGTACGTTCCAACTTTTTTTTTTGGAGCGGGTTCATCGTGTGTAGTCCGCTCGGATGACTGTCGGTTGGTGAAAGTGAAAGTGACTGTTGGTCGCAGTGAAATGATGGACTCATGTTTCATCCATTGTCACATATCGATGCAAAAACTCGGGTTTATTACGTTTCTTCAATCACTTCATCTTCAAACACTGCTCCGAATCATCAACTCGTCGTTGTTTTTGGTCAAAAGCGAGCTCGCAGCACCCACTTTGTACAGAGCTATCTCATACCCAATATTCGTGAATGATATGGTGTACACGTTCAGTTGATATGTTTAGAGTGTCTGCTATTTCAATCAATTTCTATTTACGGTCATTCAAAATCATTTTGTCGATTTTCTAATGTTTTCGTCGGTAACTACCTCTTTTGGGCGTCCACTGCGTTTACAGGTGGTTCGGTGCTCATTTCACCACGTCTACACTTAGCACACCAATCCTTGATGGTTGATTTTCCCGAGGTAGTGTCCGAAAACTCGGCATCAAGGCAAATGTTTTATCAACAAGCGAAATTCTTTTTTATTCATTTCTTTCACAATAACAAAAGTTGCTTCACTCAAAGTGCTATAATTCACAAACTAATGATCCAACAGCTGTCAAATTTATACACGCATGTTTTGAGTGTTAGGGCTAACAAAAAAACGTATGGATTTAATTCTAATAGCGCCATCTATGTGTCAGGCCAGGGATTTTAATTGACCTGTTAGATATAATATAGAGATCTGTTATATGAGTTATGACGATTATGATTTATGTCACGACACTTTAACTATTCTACATATTTTAGGAGCGATTAAAAAAAACTAGAGGATTTTAAGAAAGACGAAACAAAAAAACGCGATCGCCTAGTTCTTCTGCGGAGGTAATTACGTTCAATTCTATATTTATCAAGTCGTTATACGAAATTGCGAGAGAAAAATGATCTCGGCGGTCTACAATCAACAGCGCATTAGTCTCCTCCGACATAGGAATTATCAAATAGAAAAATCTGGGCCTACGCTATCGCCTTCGTGCGCCAGTCCGTCCGTCCGCATCCCCCGTCCTAATGAATCTAATTCAATAATTATCGGTTTTCGGGGCCTTAATGGCCTTGATGTCTTCTGAACGCTGTCTTGCATGATACGTAGAACCGAACGAAATCCTCCTCGTTCTCTCGATGGCGATGTGCGGCGACGGCATCAACGACGACGGCTAATGCACGCGGATTAAACTTACACACGCAAATCGTTAATAGATATTTATTAAAATACGAGTGCAGGATGTCGGTCTCGCCACTGGCCGGTCGTCCTGCCGGTCAGATATTTCATTAGGGCTGCGATTAATTATTTAAAAAATATTTAAATCAGCCGCATGGAAATTATTGGAATTATGGCATTAAATTATTGGAAGGACAAAAGGAACATGGTTAAATTTATTCCTAAAATACACGCTCCTTAGATATTAAAAATATATAAATATAGGAAATGAAAATCCATCATATCTTCTAGACTTTTCTCCATGTGACATTTTTGTTTTTATTTTTTCAGTTAAATTATTTTTAAAAATGACATAGAGTGTTCATTAATACTTTTATATCATTATTCATTATATAGAGTACCATAACAATAAAATTGTAGTTATTTTTTTAAGATAAGATAATCAATATAGAGTTGAGGAATAAATTTAGAGATGCAGACTACAAAAGTTTGGATGTGTTTGTCGAATGAATTCCTCGCCGATTCAATAGTTTCGGAAGAAATGGATCCAGATCATAAAAATTAATCTAAAAAATAGAAGAATAACACTGTCTGCTTTCTATTGAGACAGAACAGTTTCGGTTGTCATCTGTAGTGAGATTTACAGAAGATTATTAGACCAACAGCAGCATATTGGCTCAGAAGTAGGCACTTTATCTGGCCGCTAGATAGAGATTGATGATGGGAATATCGATATAATCCGAAAAAGGTGAAATACTTATGTGTTATTACCTTTAGAATCTTTAAACAAATTAAATTAAAGTATGACCACTATTCTGTCTGCTCTATACTGCTGATATCCCAACAACAAAAGTAACGGTACTTAGAAAATTTACCGACGACACAGTTATTATAACAAGAAATGTATCTCTGTCTAAGATTGTAGAAAATGTACAAGTAGCGGTCAACAAGATCTACAAATGGAGTAGGGACTGGAAAATACAATTTAATAGCTCCAAATCTGTTTAAGTATTGTTGAGCAAATGACAAAAACCTTGACGGATGCCTGATTCCTCAAGCAGAAACAGCTAAATACCTCGGAATACATCTCGATGGTAGGTTCAACCGGAAACATCATATACGACAAAAAGCAGAGCAGATTAGACTCAAAACCAAGCAAATGTACTGGTTGGTCAGAAGATTCCCCCAATTTGACCTAAAATCAAACAGATTGGTTTATCAGCCAATCATAAAACCAGTTTGGGTCTAAATATATATATATATGTTAGTATATTCTGAAATTTAGTATACATCAAATTTTGGGAATCAAAGTTGAGCTTATTCATACATGGGTTTCAAAATAGCTCTCCATTATTAGATCATTTAAAATTTCATATTAAAATGATCTCAAATTTGAAAAGGAACAACCATCTGAGTTAAGGGGGTAACCAGGCTGTGTAAGACCGGATGTTTTCTGGAATAGTCAGAAAGCTGAATACTGTCCAGTCGGTAGGTTTAATAGGTCCAATCCATATAAATATTAGTAATATCTGGTAAAATTAATTATAACCTATAAATTAGTTTTAAATTATTTTTAATTTAAAGCTTTATTACGAAAATCGGTACAATGTATTTATTGAAAGTATTGTCTATCGATAGAGCCTACTTTTTCATCTCTCAGACAATTTACGGACTCATATATAGGATCAAGTAGTTCATACTCCAGGTAAGATAAAAATAGTAAAAATTAGCGTTGGGTACCATCGACTGTTTAGTAACTGATTACTTTTTACTATCGACTGTTTCAGTAGCTATTTTTGGTTCGACTGATTTTATTACTATTTACTGTCGACTGTTTCAGTCGTGTACTTCTAGTTACTATTTTTGGTTCTACTAGTTATATTCGACTGATTTTTAACGTTCTGACTCTGTCGTCCTAGCCGCGACCTTGACGAAAATGTACCCAATTTATGCTTACATAGATTTATATGTAATATATATAGTTGTATGATTTTTTTGGTCCGATTAATATTATTATTATTTACTATCGACTGTTTCAGTAGTGTACTTTTAGTTACTTTGCTTGTAAATAACAATATATTGTATAATAATATAGCAGTATTTTGGAACTCTTAATTTTCAAGATTTTTAATGTAATAGGCTAAAAAGATTAAAATTGTGTATAATGATAAATAATATGATACTTTTGACTGTTTTTATGGCAATAATAGGTAATATTTCGATATCTCTCTTGATTTTTGTTAAAATATATTTCCGTTCAATAATAAATAAAAGACTTACTTTATTTAAAAAAGCTCTAGTAGTTATTGTGCGATCATTTTTAGTTATGTCATAGATTGGTTTTATTCTCTAATTAGATATATGTTTAATTCTTATTTAGTATTTATGGTTATTGTACATCTTTAGTTTTTAGGTTTTGTATAAGTTCTATTGTATTGTCTATATTTATTATAGTATATTATTTAAAAATAACAATTAGCATATAAAAATACGATAAAACATTTGTGGGGTATTATTCCATTCCATAGGAAAAATCCATTGCGTTTTACAGATCCACAGAACATTCAAATATAAAAGTAATTCTACTTCGTTCAAAATGAAATAAATAATTGCATGTTAGTAGTATTCAGTAATTATTTTTTCTAAAAATAAAAATAAAATAAAAGCACATATAAAATTAACTGCCCCAAGCTATTACCTCCGTCCTTCCCTCTCTCACAATTTATACAGGAAAGGGTTCGTACACCTTCATCTGATATCACGAATTGAAAAAAAAGTCGAACTGTGCGTTTGAATGAAAATAGCAATTACTATTTACATTAATTACTATTTTGAGTCGCTAGTTCCTTGACTATCGACTGTTTCGACTGTCTTGCGACTATTGATTATTTCGACTGTTTTCAGTCGATAGTTCCCAACGCTAGTAAAAATCCAAATTTTGTCATAGAATCTACTTCTAATTGTAAATAAGCTGGTAACTAATAAAGTTCTTTTTGGTATTAAAAATTAGTTAAATCGTGTATGTTAACACTGAACAGGAAACCCATTGTCGGCCGATTTTTTTCCACATATCAAATATCTCCAGAGCCAATTAATAACACTCGGAACATTAATCACCGTGCCACATCTCTGTCACAACTTAAAATATAAATCCGACACGGAGCCCATCATAAATTTCACTCGTCCAAACCATCGGTGGTCATCCCGACACTCTATGATCAATAATGGCGACAATTACCAGCCACTCCATCGCACACAAACATCCCTAAATAAGTGAACGGAGGAGGGAAAAAAACTGCCGATCAGAAAACACACGCACGCACGTAAAAAAAACCGGACGCATGGCTAAACATCGTCAACGCATTTTTTTTTCTCCCACACTGGTTAAGAGGGTCAAGATCTGGTTCTGATTTTTTTACCTGTGTTTTTTTCTTCGAGTGCCCATTGATGCTAGTTTAGTTCTCGTTTGGGTCCGTGTAAAGGGGCATTGCTTTGAATAAAGTGTTAATTTACAAGAAGTTTTTATGTTTTATTAGGTGTGATTTTTTTGGGGAATATTATGAATATTAAGGCCTTCTAAATAAAATCTTAAGGAGTCAATAGTATAATTCAGAAATGACTTCCCCTTAAAAAATAGAATTGTGAAATTTGTATAAATCCGTGTATAACATAGGGGTTAAATAACACTTATTAATACCTATCATAGAAGCTATTAATAAGATACTCATAGAGAGGTTCATTTCGTTCTATGGTTTGTTTATTTTTTGTACGCCATTTTCAATGTACCTTATCTGGAGAAGAGTGTGGTTAGCTTTTTATAACGTTTATACATGTGGAAGTGTTGTGTGTCCGGATGCACAGATAGTGAGGAAATACATCATCGTTTTACGTTAAAAAAGTACCCGGCGATTTTTAAGAAATGAGTAGAAAACATTGAAAATCCTAAACTGGTTGGGTTAAATATGAAACAGATTTATGATCATTACCTTTAAATTTTCCTTTAAGTACTTATGAACAATTTAGTGATGGTGAACATAAAATCACGAGTCCAGAATATTTACAAATGAAAGTGGATCAAAATCAAAATGATATAGAAGGTAAATTGAAGGAGTCAGTCACATTTCTGTTCACAATTGTTACCATTAATTTCTAAACTGACTTACTATATTTGTAGTGCCTACTTCCATTGTTCCAGGCCCACAACCAGGGTGTTCGCTTTCTGCTCATTCTTACCGTTAATTACTTGATTCTATAACTTCAGTACCAGATGTTCCTATAAGAAGTTTTACGTTGTACCGTAGTGTACATCTCAAGTTATTTAGTAAAACCTTAAAAAAAGAAATTAAGTATGATTTTTGTTTACAAACAATTATGAATAAATTAGTAGACCCACAAATTGAGACTGATTTTATAGAGGCAAGACGATATCTTCTGTCCCAGACTGCAACAAAATTGTTTTATTATACTGTCGGTAGGTCTGTGAGCTATGTCCTTTATTTTATTCAGCGATTTTGCTACGTCGATAATATAACAAAATTTTTATAAACTGTTTTAAAAAAAAGTAAGTTTAAAACCCTTCGATTGTAAATTCCTTAATGATCTTTCAGATAAAATGTTCAAAGTACTAACAAGGTGTGCTATATACCTTTGAGTAAAATAGGTGAATAGAATACTAAGAGGGAAAGACTCAAAGTTTGCTTTGAGTACAAGAAAACAAAAGACAAAACTCTGATAGATACTATTAAATTGATGGCACTAAACAAATATGGAATAGAAGAAAGACGGAAGAGATTATTTTGATTTACAAAGCATCAATGTTTTTTGCTTATGGTTTTAGATTATTACTATATATTATCATCCCATATAGTAACAATGCTAATTAGATTGAGTTGAATCTTGAGAAACTAAAACTAAACTAAAATAGAAAAAAATTGGTAATTAAAAAAAAATTAATAAAATCAAAATAATTCATATAAAATAAGTTGCTATTGTACTATATTATGGAGGCACTATTGGTACTATAGGAACAATTGCTTACACAAAAACCTTGGGATTCTAACTGTTATGGAGGAAATTAAGAGTTTTGCAACAAGACATGAGGAAAGATTTCACTCTCGTGCTAACACTGAAGTGCTACAACTCTTAGATAATAGTATCACGCAGACTCAAAAGTATCAAACCGTGCGATCTTGTGTAGTTCTGTATTCAAGTGTACTAAATAATAAAATGACTGAAAAGTGTGTAATTTTTTCTTAGAGATTAAGTAAGGGTTATTGGGTCTTCTTAGATAAGTACCTAATTTTAAGTCACTATAGAGTTAAATTGTATATTAGTCAGCAATGACTTTTAATAATACATTATATGTTTTTTAAATTAGTAGATGTTTGAAGTTATCTTGTTCTTAATCATTGTTCGTTAAAGATAAAATAAAATAAATTAAAATTGTGTACACTACTTTATTTTCTGACAAACCGACAGAATAAATAAGATCCTATAAGCCTATTTCTCTACTAACTGCGATATCAAAATTATTTGAGAAACTGCTGTTAAAACACAACTGGACAATCGACCAAGTTCAGAGTTGCGGCGGTTGTTGAAAAAACTTTCGAAGAAAAAAATACTGCCTTGCGATATTCTTAGACGTCTCACAAGCTCTTGAATGGGTATGCCATTTGGGCTTAATCTATGAAGTGAACAAATTATCATCGCGGAATTACTGTCGACTGTTGGAATCAATTTTCGAAAGAAAATGAAGAGTCTCATATGAAGGGACATTCTCAATACCTATTTCGGCTGGAGTTCAACGGTAGTGTGGAACCACTTCTATATCTGCCAAATACTGATTCTACTCTTCTCATCGACGATATCTCTAGAATCTACTCAATCTTCTAATATTTTAACAAAACATTAATAAGTTCCTTTTTGGTATTAAAAATTAGTATTTGCTGCTATTTGTTGCGGATATCCCAACAATAAATGTAACAGAACTTGGAACATTTGCCGATAATACAGATATCATGGCAAAAGATATATCTCTACCTAAGGCTGTAAAATAGATACAAGTAGCAGTCAACAAGATCTATAAATGGACTAGATACTGGAAAATACAGCTTAATAGTTCCAAATCGGTCCATGCTATTTTTGCGTTGCGGCGAAATGACAAAAAAATAATTATAACACTTGACGGGTGCCAGATTCCTCAAGCAAAATCAGCTAAATACCTCCGGATATATCTTGATGGTAGATTAAATTGGAAACATCACGTTAGACAAACAGCAAATCAGATTAGGCTCAAAGTCAAGCAACTGTACTGGTTAGTCAAAACTTGATGCTTATGGCTACGTAACCAATAAAGACCTGCACTATGACTTCGAAATCAAATGGATATTCGAAGTGTTCCAAGATTTCGTCTAAAAACATTAAATAAAGTTGCTAAATCACAGCTACGTGGAAGCAATATAGTTACTGGATGTGACGCAGGAAATCAGAAGATGGAAGCGAACTAAACCACACGAACTTGTTTAGTGTTTAAGTGTATCCTTAACTTCAGCTTAAGTAGGTTAGTTTTATTTTAACATGGGGAAATATATGCTGATGTATTAATCCCATACTCGCCTTCCTTGTGTATTAATGCAAGTACAACAGAACACTAGTAATAAATTAGGATTGTAAAAAAATATTTTACTTGAATTCAATAATGTATTGTTGAACATTATTTTACTAAAAAAAAATAAATCTCTACCAATAGAATTTAAATGGAACATATTATTATTAAGTTTACTAAAATATAAATTAATATATAGATTCAAATAGATTTGATATATAAAAATATGTCAAATATGGAGCTAGTAATTTTTGAAGTACAAAAAGAGAACTATACAAAATCAGAAGAGTATAGTTCTCCAAACATAACTTATAACATATAATTTAGGGCAATTTATTATCCGGTATGCAGGAAAGCCGTTTGCTGCTTAACATGTTTACATAACAAAATCTTCCGAATTGACGGTGGATCTGTGTGTGAGATTTTTTTAACGGCAACCGCATTTTTGGGAAAAACTCTACGGATGTCTGCCTAAAATTAGAGCAAGATGTCGCCGGTATGTTATGTGAGCTTTAGATTGTGGGAAGCATCGAAAGATTTTCAAGGTGATCAGAGGAACAGGTGTAAAGTTAGGGTGGCTAGATTTGGTCTAGGACCTACTATAGGTCGGCGTTCATTAGAGGCCGGAGTACAACAAGCTATTGCATTTCTATGCGAAATCAAGTGTACATATGCCCTTAAGAAAATTCATGTAGATACGACAACAGTGGAGATTACTATTCAATGAATTGATAATACATTTTTTTATTAATTGCATCTTATATTAGATATGCTTAGTATAATTTTAATTTACGAATTAATCTATTACTACTATCCTAATGTAGTTGCATTAATACATAAGCAAGGCTAGTACGAGATTAATACATCAGTATGTATTTCCCAAAAATGGAAATAAAACTAAACTACTGAAGCTAAAGTTAAGAATACACTTAAACACTAAACAAGTTCGTGTGGTTTGGTTCGCTTCAGTCTTCTGATTTCTTGCATGTTATCCAGTAGCTGTATTGCTTCCACATTGCCTTATTGCAACCTTATCTTATGTTGTAAGTCAATATCTTGGCTGATCACTTCGTATATCCATTTGATATCGAGGTCACCATACAGATTTTCGTTGGTTACGTGGCGATAAGCATTGGTTTGATGTTTTGGTTCAACCCCATATTTGCATCCCATCTTTCCAAATTGGCTCTACGAAGAAAATGGCGTCATTGCTCTAGAGAAACTTGTGGAAATACTTACAGGAAATACCTGATTCTTAAATAGTATTCAAAGTCCTTTGTACACATTTCATCAAAATGTTTAATGTATTGCCTGTCGCAATTTGAAATTTCGTTTTAGAATGAGACTTTTTTTATTTTAAGTTATTTTTAATATATTCCTTCTCATTTTATTCTAGTTAAAAAGAGACAATGCTGTATGATTAGTTCGAAGACGGTAACGACGTAAGCAAAATTCTAAGATATGCAACTCTCGATATTATAACCTCTATAACTCAAACCTATACATTTTTGTGGCTGTATAATTAACTGTAGTTTTTGGATGTACTATAATGTTAAAAATAAATTATATTTGATAAGACTTTTGTTCAATTATTTTATTTAGATTATAATTTTGTTGTATGTAAAAGCCAAACTATAGTGTTAAAGTATTATCAAAGATCTTCAAAAGAAGCCTCTGGATTTATTCTGCATTTCTATACACTATACTTTATAATATTCTAGATCGCCTTATTAGCGTTTACTTATTTTATTATATATAATTTATGGTAAATGTTGGTTAAAATTTGATTTAAGATAAGCCTACCTAATCTACTTAATTCTAATTTCTAGAGATTTATATATTACATTTTATTTATTTTTGTAGTAAAAGAATAACAACATAAAACAATTATTGCGACATGTTATGTCAAGATCTAGTTTCTTCTTACATAATTTGCTGGTTAACTGCAAACCACAAACAACTTTTTATTGTACCCGATATTTATCCACAAAAATTGTCTGTTACGGAATTATTCTGTACATTTCTATTAAAATGTAAGAAAACGCAGAGAAGGGCCTTCTTATATAAGATAATTAATATTGTGTTTCTTCTAGTTGAGTTTACGGTCATGCAAGTACTTTTTATCACGTTCTTGAATGTTGATGTTAAATAAAGTTGTTAAAACTATAATGGATTAGTTTTTCTCAGTTTTGTCGGTTATTTGTGTTAATAATGATATAACACTTTTTTTGGTAATACTTTCTATTATAGTTTTATCTCCAAATATAATGTTATGAATATGCAAGTAGTTTTTTTGGTATAAGCTGACAAAAAGCGTATTTGAATAATATGATTATGAGTAATGATTATTTAAAATAAATAGTTGTTAATTTTTTTGGGTATTATAATTTTGTTTGTTTTTTTAAATAATTATGTTTACTTAGTCATAATGTATTCTATTATATATTACAACTCAATTTTACTAGAACTATCACTCGTTTTATCGCTATAATGATGTAATATTATTTTTATTTACTATTCCTAGTTTACGAACAATATAAACACCAGAGTGCGATAAAATTATATATTATGTTATGAACTTACCATATATGGCAAGATCTGCAATCAGCAGATTGTAGTTTGAAGGTCAAATCCATTTTACGTTAAATTATAGATAATTTTTAGTATTGCATAAGAAATGTTAAAGATAAAAATCTTTTATTCTTAATTTATGAGCATTGTGATTTTTAAAAATAGATACGTTTTAGAACATTTTGTCTGATATATTTTAATAGTGAGGTTTAGTTCATATATCGTTATGAATATAACAGAAGATTATTTGAAAGACCGAAAAATGATTATAAACTAAATTCGTTATTTTAAGATGAAATCTATTCATTAAGTTTTAGAATCTTTTTTTTTGAACATAAAATAATATGACATTTAAAATGGTATGGCATGTAGAAGATCATTTCAGTAAGTGATTTTCTGTATAAAATATCTTATTTTAATTCTAAATTTAACGTCTTTATTTGATCTATTGATCAGATCGGATGATCGTAAACATTTTAGTCTACATACATCACTGTTATCACTTCATTGGTATATTGGCTTTCAAAGTATTTACAAAATTAATATTTTCAATTATACTCGTTATGGGTTTTAGAAGGATATCACGCTGTATCGGTTTGTAGTACGTACCATAGCCCAAGAAACATAGTATGGAGCATCCACTCTAGGAAGAAACACTTTCTTTTGGAACTATTGAATTATAGTTATATTAAGTTACCTTAGTTACACTATAAAAGGACTGGATAAGCCCAAATTGACCCACAAGTATTGATTTACTTAGCAATTTCTTGTTCCTCATGATAATTTAGATTTGGGCCTAACATGCTAAAATATTTGGTTTAGTGTAAGTTAGGTATGCCGAAAAAATATCGATATTTGAGAAAAATATCGATATTTCTGGCTAATATTTTTTTGACCGATATATCGATATTTTTTTCAGTCGATATTTTTCGATGTTTTTAAAACGATTAAAGATATTTCTTAAAAGTTATAAAATATATACTTAATTTTAAAGGATTGGTCTATTTCGGTACTTAATTATAAAAATACCGCTGATGTTATAAACAATATTTCGATATTTTTTTTGATCGATATTATCTAAAAAATATCGAAAATGATATATCGATATTGTTTAAGATATTTTTTTAAATAACGATATATCGAACTAGTTTAAACCCACGTTATTTTCATTTGGTAAGTACGTGCCAAGCTAGATATCGGTTCAGATGTAATTAAGGATATTTAACATCCTCAGTATGAGAGAGTTTTTAGTTTTTAAGTCAAGTTTTTGGTTCTTACTTAATTCAGTTGTTTTGTTAAAGAAAAAAAATACCGATACACCAACTTGAGTTTATTAATAAACATTCAACATTAGACCAGGTGTATAGAATAACAGAAGTCATTTTAAAAGCCCATGAAGATAAAAAAGAATGTCGAGCATTCTATGTTCTAGATGTTCGTAAGCTCCTGTTCATAAGTTACAGAAAATGTTACCAAAACTATATACTGAACTATTAGAATCTATATGGACCTAAACAATAATAACACAATATAATACAAGTTTTCCAGAACGAAGTTCTAAGAAGCATAATGAGTACATCCAGATTCTACAGAACTGTGAGTAGTCACTCACACCTTCATATACCGATTCTTATTCAGGAAATTAAAATAATCGCAAAGACATGAGGAGGAATTCCATTCTCATATTTAGATCGAACTATTGCAACTCTTAGATTGCATCATAACAGATCATAAACTTAAAAGAATTGAACCATTTGCAGTTGAATCTTTTGCAGTATAGGGTCGTGAGGTATAGTAGACATTTAACAGAAAAAAAAGACAAATTGTAGGTTAGTCGGCAACGACTAGTAACCATATAATAAATTTAAAAAAAGTTTTTTATGGAGGCGTCTTAATCCTTTATGTCACTGGGTCCTCGAGACATATTAAGATAGGTGTATGGTTTGTTTATGTCGAAACAGTTTGTGTTTTGTAAAATCCCTGCTTCTGACATGGACAGTTGTACGAAGCTTTCTTACGAGACTCTTTCAAACATTTAAACACCCTTTTACTTCACGTAGCATTGCAGAAATTTCCGTAACATAACTCGCCAAATATGACCCAATTAGACCTTTCTGTTGGGCTATTTGATTACATTTCTCGATGACTGTAACGCAAGCTAATTATCAGACTGCAATTCTTTCTGTTGAAGACAATAGCGAAGAAGCCACATGAAATTTACAACAGGCAAGTGACAATATAAATAATTGGATACAAACATGGAACGTAAATCTGTGCATGTACAGTTCACGTATAATCAGACAGAACAAGCATCAATAATAATAAATAACACTATTGTTCCATATAGCAACAACGCAACAAGTATCTCTGGAATTAATTGTCATTATTTTGACAAAAAAGCTTATTTTTTTAGATCAGATGAAGTAAATTGGCTGAAACATCCGTAAAAATAAAGTCACACACCTATATATATCATATATACCGAAAATTCGGTGTATATCGACCGATTGATGGTATAGTAGGTTCGAAAAAACACCGTTTCGCAGCCGTCTCGATTTTCCCATAACACTCGTAGATTGAATCTGACGCAGCGATATTCGACGGCGGACGCGGGGGCGCTAGAGTCCGGGGGGACGCGGGACCGGCACCGCCAACTTATACGCCACATTAGGATTTTTTAAAGATCGTCCTTTCTCTGTTTCGCTCTCACCCCAGTTCTCTTAAAAATATCTCGTTTCAGGCGAGCGAAAAGAAGAAACCGTGTATACATATATATATCGAGGAGGAAAAAAAACTAATTTCGTACCCTCTTTTTAAACAGGAAACGTTTTTGGCGGAAACGATCAGATCGTGAAACATTTCGAGTTTGTTTCGGATGCGTGTGTGTGTGTGTGTGAGAGAGAGTGGGGCCCCGCGGATGGAATTGTTACATTTTCGGATTTTCGGAGAGCGGTCCTGGGAAGGTACCGAGAGAAGGAAGTGATTGGGCGCGGTTCACATAGGAAACCGTCGTTTTCTGAACACCGACCAGTAGCATTAAACGACTTTATTCGATAATTAAGATCAATGGTTGCGATAAAAATTAATTATTGAGATTTATTATGGTTACACGCTTTGGTCCGAGGCAACAGGTTTTTTCTTGGTGAATATATATGGACAAGAACATCGGAAAGTAGTGGCACAAAAATAATGTTGGTTTTCAGTAGAATCCTCTTTGACGTTTGACGCGATTTTGTATACAATTTGAATTACAATTCGAATAAGTATGACTATACATTACCATTAAACAATATATATATATATATATATATATATATATATATATATATATATATATATATATATATATATATATATATATATATATATATATATCACTCAGAATTAAAAATCATTAGTTCTAAAGCAATTTGACATGAATTTTCGTCCCTATCACCCCAAAATACATTTATTTAGAGAATTTGATTTTCATCCGAGAGGTAAAAAAGTTTTGAACTTTTTCCATATCTATTGGTATCGAAAATTGGGGAACTTTAGCCATATTCACATTTTCTGCTGTCATTTTCAATCAAATAATAGTATATTAATGAAAATTACAGCCAAACAAGAATAGGTGGTATAATAATTTTCGTACAATTTTTGGTTTTTAATTTGTACAATGAAAAGTGTATTTCTAAAAAATGAGCGGATTTCTGTTTATATCAAATATCTTAAAAAACATGAATTGTAGATTAATTTAACATGGATTTTCATTTTTTTCGCCTCAAACTACGTATATTTTGAGCTTTTTACCTTTATCTGAGAAGTAAAACATTTTTATAGTTTTTCCATATATATAGTCGTGAAAATTTGAGATTTTTACCCATTTTCACACTTTTTGCCATCATTTCCGTTCAAGTAATCGCAGACCATTGAAAGTCTCAAGGTTTATAAAGAGTTTTACGCCGAATCGAATGATGGTAAAATAATTTTCATATAACCTATAGTTTATAAGTAGTAGAATGAATACTAATATAGTACTAATATATATCACGGATTTCGGTTTCTTAACCTTTCTTCAAAAGGTCAAAGATTGTCCAAGTATGATATACTTATTATATTAGAGTTTACCTGATTGTGAGAAATAATATAAATAACTATATATTACAACATATTCCTTCTAAAGAATTTGGAAAAGATTCAAAAGAATTATTCATTTATAGGTTTTATTTCGTCAAATCCAAAAATGCAAGAGGCTTGGATAGTTTTCTAATCACTGTTGTCTTCTTATAAATACATATTTCGCCAGTTATAAGCTCACTGAAAAATGATTGACACTTTTTTCGAAATAACACAGATTATTTTATAGTTGTTTACGAATTATTTATTTTCTTGTAGTTTATTCAGTTGGATGCAATCTTGCGGAAAGTTCTTTTATAGCTTGTTAAAATAGGTTGAACCCTTTCAATTGAGATGCACTTTCACTTTTTTTCGTTTCAATTATTTTTGATGAAACATGACTAGAATATCAGCTATCTAATATTGTATGGCTTATATACATTCTGTTGTACTTCTTCGTCCTTTTTGATATAATATTGTTAGGAAATAATATATTTAAAAACAATATTATCATTAAAACATTGGAGACCCTATCTTTAGTCCATATTGAGTAGTTATTATATATTATTTATTTTTTTATGTAATTCATAATTCGTTATTAATAAATGTTGGGTGTTAGGGTACATATTAAGAAAAGTTAAGTTGGCGTAAAGAAGAAACGGACATAAAAATGGACTTACCTGATGGATCGTTGAGGTATGCTAAAAACATATCTTTATTTTTTACGCACAATTTATCATTTGCTCTGTATATACCGTACACAGTATATACATGATGTAATAGGTTTATGAACAAGAAATTCCGTCTTTCAACAGCAAAGAATCAATGTCGTTTTTGTGTTTTCAATTAAAATAATCGATAGCAATAAAAAGCAATGGTGGTGTTTCTTCAACCAGCAACATTTCGAATTAGAAAGTTTCCTTTCACTGTTTCTGACGTTAATGGCGGATGAATAAAGGAAGCCAACCTACCTGTGGACACATTTTGCACTGATACTTTCTGGGCTGGACGCCGCCATTTTGCATGCCACCCATCTTGGTGGCGTTGATCGGTTGCGGGACGACCAGTAGAGCAGGACTCGAACCTGCAACACCCGGACTGGAGCTGCTTGATGTCGAACGTCCTGAGGTGTAAAGGCCTGGCGTCCCAGCCATGTGATGGTCTTCCATACCAGCATATACTGGAAAATATAATTTTGATATAGTCCATTACTATATATACTAACAGAAAAACAGACATGGTGAAAAATAAAGAAAAAATCAAAAAAATTTCAATCAACAAGATAGTCGAACACTCATCGTAAGAATTTATTATTATATAATTTTTACATTGTTATTAGTCGTTTATGACTAACCTACAATTTGTCTTTATTACATTGACCCTATCTCAGTCTTTGCTGAAATAATGTTTATACATGTCACTGCTGTATTTTTTATTATATGCACCTCACTATACAATACTACACTACATAAGATTAGATCAAAACATCCCCATAATTGAACTCCGTATGGTTATATAGGTTTCAGTATTTGCTTATAAAATAGCAATTTATTATGTACTGATAATTGTGATTTTCCTCCAATTAGCCAGTACATTTTCCTATATTTCAATTCCACTTCTTTTGGTTTCCTCTTTATATGTTCCTTCCAGCGAAATTTTGCATCAAGATTCATTCCGAGTTATTTAGCGTGGTTGCTATATGGAATGATAGTATTATTTAATGTTATTGGTGCTTGTACGGTCTGATTGTAGGTGAACTGCATATGCATAGGTTTAGTTTCATTAATTTTTATCTTCCAAGCTTGTGTCCACTTATTTATGTCACTCTCCGACAGCTATAATCGCAGTATCATCAACGAATGTAGTTACCGTAATATTGTCCATTTGTGGTATATCACAAGTATGGAGTAGATAAAGCATTGGCCCCACTACACTTCCTTGTGGTACACCTGCTTTATCATCTTTTATTGTAGAGTAAGCTTCTTCTTGTTTGACTCTAAACATTCTGGTTGTAATGTAGGATTTTAATAGTTCGGTGTGTTGTTTTGGTAACATTTTCTGTAGTTTATGAACAAGTTTATATGGGAGTGATTAGATACATCGAGACGTTCACATACCGGACAAGTAATTAAGAGAACTGCAACTAATATACTACACTTAATAGCAAAAATGACCCATGGGATATATAAGTAAAAACAAGTTGTACTGTATTTGGTAACTAGTAATAAATAACTAAAAAAATTCTTTACTAATTCAGATGAGAATAATATTGATACTATTGTCCCAAATATTGAAATAATTCTAAATGTTACTGAAAAAGTTAGACATAGAAAGAGAGTATATTAATAAAATCAATACACAACAATGAACAGGTCCTCCAGACTAAAGTTAAACAAGAAACACGAGCGTCGTTAGTTTCGCGAAACGATTTATATACGAAATCTAAACAGCCATGGCAAAGATCTTTGAATTCGCCTTGTCTAGGTCCTCGCGTGGCCTCGGGTCGACGTCGCGAACAGCTCGAAAAATTTCCTGTTTGACTGGTACCGAAATATTAATCCTAATCATGTGGCAATGGCATGGACCCGAATTTCTGTTCTCCTTTGTGTGTAATGTGTCGAGATTGGAGATTGCCAAATGTGACTTTGTTAATGCGCCACGGCGTAGTTGTCGACGATAAATCCGTCGAAGGGGCCCGGCCGCGACGGCGGCACTGCACCAGGCCCCGCTACTATAAGAACAATTAACCGCGAGAAAATATTCTTTAATTGCTTTCAAGACGCGACAGTTAGCAGCGACAACTGTAAAAAAATGAATTTTTATGTTCAAGATTCTATCATCTTCTTGCTACTAAATGAATTTAACTTTATTGAAGTTACGTAATTTAAATATTAATGTAGATTTAATGGTACAAGAAGAAATTTATTTACACGCATGACAGACAAACTAACATTCAAAACAAAATATTATTTCACGACAAACTTATAATCAATTTTAGTGCAGCTGGTGTCATTAGATGATTTTCCTCAATACTCGGACTAAATTTCTCTACAATTCGCTGGGCATACATGGGTGGTTAATGTCTGGCTAGTTCCATTCCCACAACTGCTTTATTTCAATCAATAACTAAACTTATATTTGATGTAGAAGATTTAAACTATTCCTCAACCCAATTTTTTCTATTTTTAAATTCGTGTCTTATTATTTCTTGAGCAATGAATCCAGTTACTTTCTTTAATCTTTGTAGTATTAATGAATTCTTTCCAACCTTCTTTGTCTTTCCTTTTTAAGTTGCTCTAGTTTCTAGTTTGATCTCTAGTTTCCAAAAGTTTTGCTCAAATATTTGTTAGGACTGCCACAACATTCTTTTATGCCCCTTTAAGTATTACTGTTAGGTATACACCTGCTTTTTAATTGCTCAAATAATAGATTCCTAATTTAGACTCAAAATATATCGAAATAAAAATGTTATCAAAAAAACGAGAATAATATTTATTAAAAACTTATCGTCTGATCCTTATCAGTATATTAGTATATCATTGCTTCTGATTTTCGCTATAAATTATACATCAAATTCAAATTCATCATTATTTTTATGACATGACAAATAAATGTTTATTATCAAAAAACGAGTCAGAAGCACCACATAATAAACTATTAGCGAACTGCGGCTGCTTTTAGAGAAGCTAGAACAGTTCGCTTAGCAGTGTATGACAGACGAGAAGTACAAGAGAAGTTTATTATTTAGTTTATTACTATAAGTTTATAAATTCGCACTGTATCCTATGAAAGCAGTTAAATGAGTAAATATCAAGCGAAGCCAGATTAATACAGTATAGTTGCGGGGCTATAGTCAAGTTCAGTTTAGCTTGAGCTCCTCTTATATCTGTACAACGAAAGTTGTTATTTTTATGATTATATAGTAGAAAAAACAAGAGTTACCAGCTTATAATTCCAGACAAAAAGACGTTCCACACTTGGCTTATTACTTTTAATCACGGCCTGTATTGTGAATCACTACATAGTATAAAACAAAGTCGCCTTTTCTGTCCCTATATCCCTATGTGCGCTTAAATCTTTAAAACTACGCAACGGATTTTGATGCGGTTTTTTTCAATAGATAGAGTGATTCAAGAGGAAGGTTTATATGTATAATACATGCATAATATACTAAGGCAACATTACTAATTTTAGAGGTTTCTAACGTGATGTCGTAAATTAACCTATTTTTTTAGGCTTATTTAGCAATTAGCAAAAACGCTGCCTAACCCTACGAGTTAGATCAAATTAATGTACTACAGTATTGTACACCATAAAAAGGTCTACAAAAAAGTCCGCGATGGTATATGTTTATCTTTTAGGGATAACCCACATTAACCATTTTTATTGTTTACTTTTTACGTGAGAAAATGGCTTATTTACGAAGCTATTTTAAGCAATACGGCATTAATCCTTATCGAATTAAGTACCTTAAATACAGTGTGCAATTAATATAGATCAATATGGTTCCTTACAGCATGTAAATTAAACAAATATTTTCGGAGATATTACAAATTTAAAATTTGCGTTTAAAAATGTGTAATGTAATAAAAATTGTATGAATTTAGATATTCCAAAGATAGCAGGAAATCTTCATAGTAAGTATAGGGGAAGAGGAATTGTTTTACTCCAAATTTAATGCGTGCAGGCCAAGGGCAGTAATGAATGAACCAAAAATACTGGATCGATTTTAATCATGTTTTCATTGAGTGACATAGGCATATATATTTTATGCCCGTGCAAAGTCGGAGCGGGCCGCTATGTTTTTATATACAACGTTCATATTTTTTCTGTAGTGTATTGAATTTAGTATCAGCATTGCACCCGTGCGAAGCCGGAGCGGGTCGCTAGTTTATAATAAAATAAAAAGAATTATTAAATTAGTCTTAGTTATTTCGGATTTATTCGGCTGGAAACGTTAAATTTGATACGACGGGATTTTTCAAACAAGACGTCGACATTATTCCAAATGTCAATCGGAGATTTGCCTCACACATCTTACGCTTTAATGAATATATCACCACCGTACGAATGTTTAGTCCGAATCGGACAGTTGTAACCCAATATATTATTCAAACAAGGGAAAGTTACTATGAAAATATTTTATTACCAATTTTGTTTCGAATCAGATAAGTGGAATACGGCAACAGCGATAACATGACAGGAAACGTCTTGTATTTCAGTCTGTCAGAATCACTAACGCGGCAATTCTCGAGTCGGTGGTATCGGAGTACGACCCGCGGTCAAGTTGTGAAGTTCAGTTTAAATTTTTCTAGGTATTTTACCTTTTATATAATTGTATTACTACAAATACAAACAGGAAAAAAATTATTGTAAAATTAGTGAAAACGAAATTGAGTCATTTTTGAAGCGAATGATTGGAGATGGTGAAAAGTAAATCATGTACATCTTATCTGCTCCAGATATCACAGCAAAATTCTGCAAAAGCTTCAGAGGTGGTTGTAAGGCTCGCTTTCATA
This sequence comes from Rhynchophorus ferrugineus, assembly GCF_030347505.1. Taxonomy (NCBI): domain Eukaryota; kingdom Metazoa; phylum Arthropoda; class Insecta; order Coleoptera; family Curculionidae; genus Rhynchophorus; species Rhynchophorus ferrugineus. Next base: position 1,162,372 of record NW_027472582.1, on the reverse strand, counting down.
AAAGGAAATATTTGGTAGGATTGGAAAGGAATTCCTTATCATGAGCTGCTTGAACGTAACGAGGCCTCTGTTTTTCGACTTTTTACTGGTAAGGCGATTAAAAATTGACCAGAATGTTAACATGGAAACAACATGTTACTTTCAACGGAATGTTAATTGATATTCTGTGAAAAGTATTTTAATGGTTATAGGAAAACGTTGTTTTCGAACATAGGTAGTCTGAAATTCATATAGCCACAAAACCTGTGATATGTAGAAATGTTTTAAGTTCGTTTAATTTCTTTTGAGCCAGACGACTGAATAGTTTATTGGCAATGTCCGCATTATTTTGGAGGTGTTGGGACACAATTTGTTTTCTTGTTGTTCCACAATAGCTGGTTTATCATTTTCAAGTTTAAAATTCTATGCCAGAACTGTACTAGAGTTCGAACTATCTATAGGTATTCTAAGAAGGTGGCAGAAATCTTTTTAAGTAACAAAAACAGAAAAAAGTTAAAAATTAATTAATAATCATTGTCTAGAATCAATGATTCATTATTAAGAAATGAAAGCGTGTGATTGTGATATTTATTGATTTTCGTTCTGCTTTTGATTCTACAATCCGAACTTAGGAAACTTTAAATTTTATTAAACCCTTTGAGGTACCTTGAACGGACATTTATCTGCAATCTCATTTGGTCTTACTTTCAACAGAATGTTAAATGATATTCTGTGAAAAGTATTTTAATGGTTATAGGAAAACGTTGTTTTTTAAAATTTTTCAATATCCGGCAGTTCGCATTGCAGTATTTGGATCTTGCTTGAGATGCAGCTTGAGAATTAATGAAGAAAAAACAAAAGTATCGACTATTCAACCATTTGTAATCAGTAATGTAACATAAGAGAAGAAAGTGACATTAAGGCTGAATAAATAAGCTGAATTGGGTAAGCTGCATAGGAGTGTGGAAGAGTGGATTCGTTTTTTTCGAACACTTTTTTTGGCTATTTTTCTGTATGGCTCAAAGGCTTGGTGTTAAGTAGTCAAATCCTACATGTTTCTCCCCCAGATAGAATTAAACATAAATAATTTTGAGGTTATGCTGAAGAACAGCAAAAGGAGAGCCTTCAGAGCATCTTCTTGTAGAAAAGTGTATCCACTGTTTGATCATTTATAGAAGAGGTTTGTTTAATGATCGTCAACGTCAATTTTCATCATCTTCAAACAGTCTATGTACTCAAATAGCTTCCAACAGTCTAGCTTTATGTATTGAAAAATAAACCCCCAGCCGGCTTGGTGACGTAGTGGTTAAGGCGACCGGACGGTCCTCCTACTATTGCGATAGTCGTTGGTTCAAATCCTACCGGGGCATGGTCGTAAATTTATGTTTGTGATTGTTTAATATTTGTGATTGATGATTACTAGAAAAGAGTGCAAAATCCGACAGGGAAAATGATCCTAATCACGCCAGTAACCAGGCTGGGTAAGACCGGATGTTTTCTAGTATGATTTCTAAAGTTGGTCATTTGCCAGTCAGTAGGCTTAATGCTGAGGACCGTGGTTTGGAGCCCACGTTAAACTGTAGGCTCCGTCCAGATCAACCTCTAGTTGGTATAAGGAGACTTTAAAATTATTTTCTTGTTTTTGTTACATATTTCACTAGCGATAAGAAAAGGTAAAAAACGGAAAGCAATACCCTATCCTATCACATTTAATACATGAATACTCTCAAGCGATATAAAGCGAATATTGCTGGTAAAGAAACCAATTGTCACTGTGAAACCTTCATAACAGCCAAACCAACCTAATTTTGTACCTGCAATAAAATAGACTAGCTGGAAATTGGCGATTGAATATAAGCGCTTCTCTAAAGGATATCCGAACGCTGTTGGCGAGTTTAACAAGGCAGACAAGGCTCGGTGTCCCTCAAATAAAATCGCATCAATATAATCGCCTGTTATAGGTTTCGGACTGATTTAAAATTCATGGGATATTTTAATTGCAGCGAAACTACTCGCAAACGATCGCGAATCAGCGGCGACCGTACGAGAGAGCGAGAGAGGAACAGTCCGGCGTGTTGCTCTACATGCCAATTCGAACATTGTAATGTACGGCGTCGTATTTATTCCAATTTGTTCGCCAATAAACGTCATGTTTCCGAAAGGAAATAACGGACATAAAAACGATTATCAACAATTAACGTAAAATATTCAAAACGGCCGGGTTCGGGGTAGGGATGTTGCCCGCGCAGAAAGGTTTCGATATTTCGATATATTTTTTTAAATATATATTATAAATTAATTATAAATTAATTAAAATTAATTTAATATATTATAACAAGAAAGTAACTACCGACACAGCCGGTATTACATTCTATTATTAGTATATAACATTCTATTTTTCAGATCACTGCCTATGATCCTGATCTATGTCTTCTTCGGACCTATATTTTCCTTTCAAAAAGGTAGATTTTGCCACAGTGTGCCAGGAAAGCGTACACCTTTAATTCTACAGTCGTGCCCGATCAATTGCAATCTACATCTCTGGATTTGTTCCTCATGTGCCCAATATATTGATTGATAAATCTTAGTTGAGTAACCTTTTTTAAGGCTTATTCTTCAGTAGATTTTACAATCCCGAACAATATCCATATTGTAATTAGTTGCAGCTAATCTATTATAAGTTGGAACTTTGAAGTTAATATGACTGTTTCAGTTGATTGACGTACGAAGATTCATTTTTCATTTCATTTCAATTGACGTTGACTTTCTGAATGATTAAATAAGACCTCCTGTGTAAATAATTAGAAGCAGATATGCACTTTAGGTTTTAATATCGATATCTTACTTTGCAAGTAGAAGTTCGATGTTCTCATCTATAATTATCGATACTTTGAAAAAAATGTCGACCATCCCTAGTTTGGGGTACATATAAATTTCCTCGAGTTTGCCTTTGAATGAGGGAAAGACCAACCAACGACAAAAAAAACTGATACTAATAACAAGGAGACGAAGAAGAAAAACGCTCGGAATAAATAAGGTTTAATTTTGAGCTCACTGGGCCATCTTGCGTTATCGTTATAATTAATATCGATAAACCGGACGTTAAGTGTCCGGTCTTAATTAAAATCTTAATTTTATGTCTTCATATAAATATGTTCAGGTATATCTATTGCCAGCATCGTCAGTAATGAAGCCAGAGAGGACTGCATGCAGGTACAATTACCGATCATGCATGTTCTAGCGAGTTTTCGCAGGCGGCCGAGGAAAAATGGCACCACAAACAGAGCCATTAAAACGAAATGACTTCTTTATTAAATGACATGTATCATTAGCAAAAAAAAACAAATAACTAAATTGGTATAATTAGATAATGTAGTGACGATATTCTTCAGTAGTTATACAAGTACCTCGTACTGTAATAACTGATGATGAAAATGACAAAAAATAAACAAATAACTATTTCTCTAGTTTTATTTTTATATATTTTAAAGTCTCCTTTTACCAACTATGGGTTTATCTGGACTGACATGAGCTTTGAACCACGATTAAGCCTACTGACTGGTGAGTGACCAACTTAGAAATCATCCCAGAATGCATCCGGTCTTACCCAGCCTGATTACTGGCGTGACAGGGATCATTTTCTTTGTAGGATTTTACACTCTTGCCTAGGACAATCACAAATATTAAACAATCACAAACATAAATTTACGACCATGCCCCAGCAGGATTCGAACCCGCGGCTATAGCAACAGTAGGAGGACCGTACTGTTGCTTTTACCACTGCGCCACCAAGCCAGTACCTCTAGTTTTTGTGGTAAAAAGCAAACTAAGGTTTTTAGTTAAAAAAAAGGTTAAACATTAACTAAATATGCTGACAATATAGTGTGATTTTTATTGTTTTAATGAAATTTGTATTCTTGGATCTATAAAAAAGCAATTTTCTTGCAACAAACACGGACAGTCTACAGAAGGCTCTATTGCTGTTTTTTACCTTAGAAGATGTATATTTTCCTGTGACAAATAAAGATCATGAATGAAATCTTTGTTTGTTCTTCTTTCACACTAATTCAAACCTGCAGTGGAGCTGGAAGAGCTCTTTTGCATGACTAAACATGAGTTATACCATCTCCCATGACTTTGGTCCTCTACATTCATACCAAGTAATCAAGAGGCTTCAAATTGATGCTCGTTTGAGGAAAACGTTATTTTATCATAAATATAACAAATATTGTTGAGTGAATATACGTATCTCCATGGCAAGTTAATGTAACACATTATAAATGCAAATTAATATAATCATAAATTTATAGGCACTGCTGTTTATAATATGCGAATAGTTGGATTATTTGTATTTTGATAGTTAACAGGTGAATATAGAATATAGAAAATCGCTCATGTAATCAGCATTTTTGAATTCGGCAAATCAAAATACACGAGAGTAGTTTATTTTTCATTACATTTTCATTGTTGGGAATGTTTACAATATTTCATTTGTATTTTAAGGGAGGTTAATTATGAATAGGAACTTTAGGATAACATATTTTAGTATTCTAGTTTCTAAAACAAGATAATGAAAATAAGCTTCATTTGAGGATGACATTTTTTATCAAGTTACATTTCCTATAATAAGTAAGAAAACTAAAGTATAGGTTATCTATTAAATTTTTTTTAAATAAATATATGTAATGATGGAATAAGTTAGAAAATTCTTATATATATATATATATATATATATATATATATATATATATATATATATATATATATATATATATATATATATATATATATATATACAAAATCAACTTTTAGGGATGATCTAAAAATCAAAACACTATTTTAAATGAAAAGGTAATATTTTAATTTATTAGAAGGTTTATCTGAAAAAACTGGTAGCTTCATGCAATAATGGGTGCTAGGAAACGAATACCTTAAAATTAAGATTATACCCCAATAAATTAAGAGATTTGACGTTTGATTACTTTTCGAGAATAAATAACAATGATGCTTTGCTCCAGTTAGTTCTTTATTCCTTGAGGTTGAAGATCATAGAAAATATATAGGAAAACTTATGTTGATTGATGCTGATCATGATGATGATGCTGACAGAAAATCTTCAGGTAAAGTACACTTTAGGGAAAATTAATTCAAACATATTTATAATGGTTATATTTTTACTTTTGAACAAAACCATTGGTGAAGTAAGTTTCAGATGCTGAAAATAGAGGAACATTGTGTAACTAATAAATAAATGTTTATTAGTCAACGTCCACAGCAACTTCGATCCGGAGAAGTCAGAGCAGGCAGGAGGAGTTATTGAAAGTAAAATTAACTTTACAGCTGGTTGGTCATCAATATTACATTTGCCATCTATCCCTAATATTTTTTTATAAATTTTAGAAAATAGGAGCAATAAGTACTATTATATGATTTTCTTTATACAATATAAATATACTGACATGCGGAAGATTGATTCAGTAAGTGATCTGCTGTACAAATTTATAATCCCAATCTTATTCTAGATACTATTCTAACATATTCTAGAGATTATTATATCTCACTTTGTGTGTCTATTTATCAGTTCTTATGGTAATTTGCGTTTGGGTCTATTCACTTCACTCTCATCGCGCACACAACTGTTTCGCGACTGCATTGGGATGCACTAAGAGTCTTTCAGAGTTCTTTGACCTGAAACTTCGAATCACACTTGTTATGAGCCCTAAGAGGATATCACGCTGAATTAGTTCAATATATTTATTGTATTATATTTAATACATTTTAATCAGCCAATACATTTGGTTTAGTTTAAGCCCAAGCTCTGGGCGTTTTGTCACTATATTTTTTCCATGTTAAACGTCGGTCAAATGCATTCCCAGATATTTAACGTCATCTGCTTGCGGGAGTTCATAATTATTCATATTTAGCGAGGGACAAGTTATTCTACAAAGGGTGAGTGTTACATGAGTAGATTTTGTCTCATTTGCTTTCATACGCCATATTTTTAACCATAATACGACTTTGTTTCTTGTAGCTGTTATTAGATCCATATGCGAATAGTAGCATATATAGAAACAGTAGTGTTTCTTGAGGTCTGTTAGCCTGAGTCTGATAGACTGTATACAATAGATATAACAGTGGACCAAGAACACAACCCTGAGGAACACATTAATATATTTGATGTAGGTCAGTGTATTCGCCACTCTGTTTCACTATAAAATATCTGAGGTACAATTTCAATAATCCTAACACGAAGAACGATTATGAAAAGATTGTTTGTTTGAAATAAGTTTACATCAACGTCTCCTCCAATTTGATGAATAAACAATTCCTTTATCCTGTTGATAAATCTGAATTATTAAACAACTATTTTTAGCTTTCAGAAAAACTTCACCTAATTAATTATTAACGATATTATTTGAATTTTATGATATTTTACACAAAATAAACGAATACGAATTAATGAATATGTAAAGTTTCATAGAAGCACGCATCAAAAACATCTAATTAAACTGATAAAGTCCTGCAATAAGTTTCTGCTTGGTAAACGTCGAAAAATTAACGGCCTACAACTAACGACTCGCATTCCATTGTACTAGAAAATCTCGTTTTCACTACGTGCAAAAGGCACGTTATAATTTTATATCTACAAGTAATCGACTATTAAAAGACCAGGAAAATCTATCTAGCCAGTTTAATAATAAATTAGCGAAAAAATCTGTACATAAAATTAGGTGCGGTTAATTTTGCTCGCGTAACGTACAAATAACGTCGTCCCTGTGCGAAAATACCCCACAACCGAAGAGTATTTGCATGGTTAATCAGATGCGCTAATCATACTTAGGCCGTTTTTCAAAAACCCTCTAGATTTTATCTCGAAGCGGTCGTTGTTAATTTGGCATAATATGTTGCTAATTTCTCCTCGGGTAATTAAGACACTAATCTGAATGCGATACACGAATTGAAATGCCTAGATTGCCTCTATTAAACGTTTAATTAGACAGGGAGTCCATAACTCTGCTTAGATTACGATTCGTGGAATCGATCGGGTATAGGTCTATAATTATTGTTGCAAACGCTTCATAAAATCGAAGGTTAAACTGGCCGATGATGTCTTTACATAGATTAAGATGGCGCATTCTTCGTAGGTTATGTATTCCTTATTTGCCAGTTATATTGAGGGGACATTGGCAATCATAGGTTGGCATGGAATCTTTTAGTTTATTCTGTTGGTGAAAGAAATTATTTTATTAAAAGTAACATTTTGCCTAATATACGAAGAAGAATGGACAAAATAATATAAACAACCGACATATACACAGTATGAATTTAATAATAAGATGCTGAACTACCACCTGCTGTAATTTTTCGAGGAATAGATGCGAATAGAAGTGTTTTAATGACTTTCAACGGAAAGATATATTTTTGTACCAAAACATCAAACAAATGTTCTAGTTTGCTAGAAAACTACTCTATTCCAATGAAAAAAGTGGTTACTTACTGTAACATCTGCGCAAATGGGACTGTAAGTAAGGTAAACACATAATTTGTCACATTACACCACCCTACTTGGTTCTGGGGATATCGAGTACTGTATTAATCTCGTCATATAACACTGAAATATTAGTATTAACTGGCTTTTCAATAACGCAGAAAGGCAAATAAAAAAAATGGGTACTACTTGTTTTTTATGTAATTGCAGTTAGTGTTTGAAATAATAATTCACCTGTAATATGAGCAAATTGTAACCGCGTAACTATTGTTAATTGCTGGAGTCTTTTCGGAAGAAAATTTAGAATATCGCACGAAATGGCGTTCTCAACATTTAAAATTATTTCGGCTGATACTGCTGATATTGCAACAACAAAGGAAACACTACTTGGAACCGTTGCTGACGACACAATTATTATGGCAAACGACATATCTCTGCCTTGGGCAATAGAAGAAATACAAGTGACAGTCAACAAAACCTACAAATGGACGAAAGAATGGAAAATTCAACTTAATAGCTCCAAATCTGTCCACGTTAATTTTGCATTGCGGCGAAATAATAAAAAATTAATTATATCAAACGAATTTGCCAAGTTATCCAAGATATCGACTTCAAATACGAAAGAAGAATACTAAATCATACTAACGTGGAAGCAATACAACTGCTGGACAGCGCTCAGGATGTCAGGAGATTGAAGCGAACCAAACCATACGAACTTATATAAAGTGTATATCTTTAGTGTAAACTATAGTTTTTTTCAAATTTTATGTGATAAGTCGTCTTAAACTAGTAAGAAATTTTAATCATCAAACAACATGACAAACTGTAAGGACAACTATTTTCGTGCCTGAAAAATTACTTGCTACCTTTGTATACAGATGCTAACTGGCTTAAATAAAAATACTGGCACAAAATTTAAAAAATTTAGATATCTATACGTTTGTCTCATTGATCATTGGTCTACAAATATAAGAACAAATTCATATTCTCACACATATGTCTAGAATACTGATGATTTCTAATATCATATGTGATGTACACTTCTTTTACGTAACTTATTTACTACTTTTATGTTTATTCTTGATAGCAATTGTTGAAATGCTACAAGTTGAAATGAATAGCGAAATAGAAAAGTTCTCTTTGCGGTTTGGTAAACATTCTTCCACGGCAATATTAATGAACATTCGGCAAGAAACTGATATAATATACATACAATGCAACTTATATGGTGATGCTAACGATAGGATAAGTTAAGGGCGTATAGTAGTTCCGTAAAATGCCTGTTTAGTCTTAAGACAATCGACTATTAAATTAAAGTCCTATTTACGGCTGGACTGCTGCGGTTCACTGTGTGAGATTCCAGGTCTGTCCGAGCGCATATTTATTCGCAGGTGCAAAAAACTTGAATTCATTAACGTTAAACTGCAGTTTCTATTTCTTATTACAATGGATCTTTTCTTGTCACGAGTGAGTGTTAGGTGCGTAAATGAGTTTTGATGTTTTTTAACTTTCGTTTAACTTCCTTATTCAGAGAAGTTTCTGCTAAGTAAAGTGGTAAAGTGGTCATTGACTTGTCACTTGATTCTTATTATTGCAGTTTGGTTGGTATTTCAGATCGGTATGGACTTTTGATTCAACATCTTCAGACTAGTTGATTTTAATTATTCATGAATTCTCAACCAAAACTATTCAACTCCAGGCAGTCCAGAAAATAAAGGTATTCCGTCACTAACGACTTCAGCTCTTTACTTCCATCGTTATAGTGATATTTCACTGTCACTGTTGAATCCAGGTGTCGCAGGATGATATCTAGGTATATAAACATGTAATTTTTGTAAGGCCTTTGTGCCTTTTAAACGCTATCCAGTTACGGTAGTCTTCATGTAATATCACCAGCATTTTTTAAATTAAATTACATTTTTCACTAGATATGCTTAGTATAATTTTAAGTTACACTAATACACTAAAGAAATTCATTTTAATAGGCCTTATGATTGACTGATAAACCAAAATCTTTGATTTTAGATCAAGTTCAGAGTATCCTTCGACTCACCAGTACAATTGCTTGAACTTTGAGTCTAATCTACTCTGCTTTTTGTCTAACATGATGTTTCCAATTTAACCTATCTTCTGGAGGAATCGGGCTTCCGTCAACTAATATAATTAGGTTTTTGTCATTTCGCTGCAATGTAAAATTAACATGGACAGATCTCAAGCTATTAAGCTGCATCTTCCAGTGTCTGGTCTATTTGTAGATTTTGTTGATCGCTACTTTTACTTTTTCTACAGCCTTAGATAGATATACATATTTTGCCATGATAACTATGTCGTCGGCACATGTTGCAAGTACTACTTCTTTTGTCTGTTGGGATATTAGCAGTATAAAGTAGATACAGGAGTGGCCCCAAAACAGTACCCTGTAATTTCAATAGAAATTGACAGTACTTTGATACAAAATAAATATTTCTAGTTAGGAAGTCTGATTGTTTCTAACAATCAGAGGGAAAATTAGGAATGTTAATTCAATATCGAATATAAAGTTATAGAAAAAAATAATTGATTTTTTATATAGATTGGAAGAATTATAATTAATGAAAAATCATTAAAATCATTTTTATTATATATATTTCTCAACCAACATACTGCTGTTATTATAGCAGGGATATTTTTTACTAAATCTTGCCACAATTGGCGATATTCTCAACATTTATTCGACAGAGATGTCTTCCTATTGTAATCTGCATCTTTGAATTTGTTCTCCAACTGATTGTCGCATTTTAAGTAAATGACTACACTTCTAATAAGATCTCGAAAAAAAAACATGCAGAACTTGCCGACTTATCGCATTTGAAGAACCATGACGAACAGTGTCAATGTCCTTATAGTAATTATTTGATAATTTCTGAATACGAATATTAAAATTCAAGGACTGTCAAATGACGTTTGACCTTATTCAATATTCCAGTGCTCTAAAAACTTTCTATATGTTACACATAGTGTAAGATGTTTGAAATTTTACCGGAATATTTTTAAATTAGATGACTCAATTACAGAAAATGTTGACGTTACGAGCCTGTACGACGCGTTCTATACAGCGACGAAAAAAAAATCTGACACTACCGGGTAACGACAAAAGTAATTTCATGCATGTTCTTATATTTTCTACTTTAATTCATAAGTTTTCGATTAAAACGTTTTTTCTGCCACGATCATCCTTCGTCATTCCGTTTTCTATTAGACCATTGATAATATGCTTAGCGGTGCGTTGAGAGGATCGTGTTAGAGCGGGCGCTGTTGCAACACTTCGGTTTTACGGAAAAAACACCGTTTTTTTTTCGGTCGCCGTTGTTGTTTTGTTTTCGATGATATGACGGAATTCGATGTTTTCGATTGTTTTTGACTTTGATATCAATATAATACCGTTTTAATTAATTTATAAAAACATCTAGCAAAACATAGATCATATAATTAGTATGGTACGCTGAAAACAATGGACTTTTTAATATTTCTCAGGAGACTTGAAGAATTGAGAATAGTGGATTGAATTTCTTGATAATATGTGATTTTTTTTTATTACTCTTCGTGAGTCCACAATCTGCCCTATTGGCAATAAGTATTTCTTCTGTTTATATTATATATACATGGCATGTAGAAAATCACTTCATTAAGCAATCTTCTGTATAAAATATTATCTTAATTAATTAGTCTTATTCTAATGCTTATTCTAAACTCTACATATGTCCAGTAATCAGATCAGGTGGTGTTAAACGTTTTAGTCTACGCACTTCACTATCACGTCGCATATTTAGCTGATTAGCGAGTACATTGGGATGCACTGACACTCTTTCGAAGTACTTCACACAAACACGTTGGATTACACTCGTTATAGGTTCTAGAGGAATATCGCGTTGTATCACTTTATTTGAAATATAGTACGGAGCATCAACAATGGCACGCAACACCTTATTTTGGAACCGTTGAATGATGGATATATTAGATTTGCTAGCGGTACCCCATAGTTGAATTCCATATGTCCAAATGGGCTTGAGTATAGACTCATACAGCAATACCTTGTTATCTAATGATAACTTGGATTTGCGCCCAATGAGCCAATACATTTGATATAATTTTAGTCCTAGTTGTTTCCGTTTAGAGAGTATGTGCTTCTTCCAGGTTAGGCGTCGATCTAAGTGCATACCAAGATATTTAACATGCTCTGCTTGGGGGAGTTGACGATGATTTATATTTACTGGTGGACATGTTCTTCTGCGCAGGGTAAACGTTATATGCGTGGATTTTGATTCATTGGTTTAATGCGCTATGTCTTCAACCATAATTGTATTTGCTCCAGGTGGGTTTGTAGGTTTATTGATGCTGTGACTGGATCTTCATGGGATGCTAAGATTGCTGTATCGTCTGCATATGTTACCACAGTAGTTATTTTTGTGGTGGGCAGATCAGCTGTATACAGAAGATACAGTACTGGACCCAGTACACCACCTTGCGGAACTCCTGAATATATGGGATTTAATTCGGTATGTTCATCGCCTTGATTTACAATAAAATGTCTGTCAGTGAGATACGATTTTAGTAGCTGATAGTCCGGATGAGGGAGAAGTTTCTTTAGTTTAACCTGCAAGCCCGTATGCCATACTTTGTCAAAAGCCTGAGATATGTCTAGGAAAGCAGCCGAACAATATCTTTTGGCATTTAGGTCAGCGTTTATTTGGTTTACAAGTCTATGCACTTGTTCTATAGTCCCATGCTTATTGCGAAAGCCAAACTGATGTTCTGGAATAATTTTTCTTTTTTCTATTATATAGTTTAGTTTTTTTATGTATAATTTCTCGAAAACTTTCGAGATTATTGGTAATAAACTTATAGGTCGGTAGGAGGTCACATCTTCTGGTATTTTTCCTGGTTTAAGTATCATTAATATTTTAGCTACTTTCCAGATAGTAGGGAAGATAATATGTGATGAGTGATGATTGGTCAAGTCAGTGACTCCTAAACTGTGTTGTTAAGACGACAAGACATTTCTCCTGCTGTTGAGAATGTCGCGGGTTTGAATCTTGCTGGGGTATGGTTGTAAATTTACGTTTGTTATTTTTCATAAGGTAATAGTGCAAAATCTGACAAGAAAATCCATCCCAACAACGCCAGTATCCAGGCTGGGTAAGATCCGATGGCTTCTGGGATCTCCAAGTTGATCGTTTGCCAGTTAGTAGACTTAATTCCGAGTCTGTCCAGTCCAGATAAACCCTAGTTGGTAAAAAAGAGACACTAAAATATAACAAATAATGAATAGTGAGTGAATAGAAAAACTACAACCAAATATGCTACTCGATTGTGCCTAAGAATTAGATAAAATTGTTATAAATACTTAATTTTGCAATATAAAACAATTTAATCTATTAATTATAATATAAAACAAATTAATAATATAAACAATTTAATAATTTAATTAATTAATAAAATAATTTAATATAGCTATATTTTTTAAAAATATATCGATATTCGACACTGCTTCAAATAAATAATGTCTTATTCTTCACTAGCGACCCGCCCCGGCTTCGCACGGGTTCAATGCTGATACTAAATTAAATACACTACAGAAAAAATATGAACGTTGTATATAAAAACATAGCGGCCCGCTCCGACTTTGCACGGGCATAAAATATATATGCCTATGTCACTCAATGAAAACATGATTAAAATCGATCCAGTATTTTTGGTTCATTCATTACTGCCCTTGGCCTGCACGCATTAAATTTGGAGTAAAACAATTCCTCTTCCCCTATACTTACTATGAAGATTTCCTGCTATCTTTGGAATATCTAAATTCATACAATTTTTATTACATTACACATTTTTAAACGCAAATTTTAAATTTGTAATATCTCCGAAAATATTTGTTTAATTTACATGCTGTAAGGAACCATATTGATCTATATTAATTGGACACTGTATTTAAGGTACTTAATTCGATAAGGATTAATGCCGTATTGCTTAAAATAGCTTCGTAAATAAGCCATTTTCTCACGTAAAAAGTAAATAATAAAAATGGTTAATGTGGGTTATCCCTAAAAGATAAACATATACCATCGCGGACTTTTTTGTAGACCTTTTTATGGTGTACAATACTGTAGTACATTAATTTGATCTAACTCGTAGGGTTAGGCAGCGTTTTTGCTAATTGCTAAATAAGCCTAAAAAATAGGTTAATTTACGACATCACGTTAGAAACCTCTAAAATTAGCAATGTTGCCTTAGTATATTATGCATGTATTATACATATAAACCTTCCTCTTGAATCACTCTATCTATTGAAAAAAACCGCATCAAAGTCCGTTGCGTAGTTTTAAAGATTTAAGCGCACATAGGGATATAGGGACAGAAAAGGCGACTTTGTTTTATACTATGTAGTGATTATATTTACTCGCAACCGTCTAATTTTAATACCAAAATTCTATATTCTCTGTTTTTCCTTTTATGACCATCTCCACTGGTGTTACCTCAGATGCATAGTGAACTATAATTGCGTAAAACACTTTAATATTATCATAAACGCTGAACTTGTAAACGAAATAAATTGGAATAGCTTATGTTAAAGTTTCGAAGCACACAAGTTTCTCTGTGTCACTTTAACGTCTTTACTTAAAAGTTAAGCGAACAACCGTCATTTTTGCGCTCAATTGGGTATTAGAAAATGTGGCATAACGGGCGATGTATTATACGAGGGTCGCCTTTTATATTTCGGGATTTGAAATACTAAAATAATTATTTTTTAATATCTCTTATTTATCACGATGAGCCTAGAATTATGCAGTGACGTTTTGAGTCAACAAGAGGAAGAATTGTGGCGAAGAATAACTCGTCATTAAGGACCAAAAATATTTATATAAATTTTGCCAAATTTGTATTTTTGTTAAGTTCCAGATGTTTTTTAAAAATATTTTAAAGTCTCCTTTTTACCAACGAGGGTTTATCTTGTCTACCGGCTGGCGAGTGATGAACTTAGAAATCATCACAGAAGACATCGGGTCTTACCCAGCCTGGTTACTGGCGTGAGTGGAATCATTTTCCTTGTCGGATTTTGCACTCTTGTCTAAGGACAATCACAAATAAAGATTTACGACCATGCCCCAGCAGGATTCGAACCCGCAGCTATCGCAACAGTAGGAGGACCGTCCTGTCGCCTTTACCACTGCGCGAAATAATATGTTTTGATAATTTGATCTTTCTTTGAAGAGTAAAAAGTTTTGCGGTTGTATTATACCGAAAAAAAGTATTAATACTTATTTCAGTATACCAATAAATTAATGAACAACGCTAAAGGGTTGAACCTGAACATCAGTAACAGTTGGGGCCACGTAACAGACATTTTTTTACGCCATCAGTTGTATAATGGTTTTCTATTTTAAGTCGTAACAGAACAGAAGACATTTCAAGGTAAACCTATGCCGAAATTTTAATAAAACCCAGCTCTAGTCGGCGTCGGGACAATGTAAAAATCAACCGAGAACCGAATGGCCTTGAACTTGATATAGTTTTAAAAATTTTGCCCAAACGATTAACCAAAGTATCGTCGTCGCTCGGTCATTTTTTCAATCGTTAAAAAATGTTATTTATAGGAACATTAATGAACACGAATACCGAAAGCGCATTATAAGTGTTTATTGGGAACGTGTGCTGTTTTTAATAAATTATCGATGGAATTGTAATGGTAATAATGTACTGTAGAATTGGAAATAATTGTTTTGCGTATTTAGTTGGAACGTTCATAATTTATATACTTAAATAGTAACAGCGATAAGGATACTACAACTAACAAAAAACGTGTAATTAGGTGTATGACTTTTTAATATTAACAGATATTTCATTTGAGTTATAAAATTATACAAGGTTGGGAAAAAATACGTTTGGTTTTGTCTAATAGATGACTTCTAATATAAATACCTCAACTAACACATATCTAATAATTAAGTACAATTATACATAACAAAATAACAACTTCCAATAAACTTCATTATAAAATAACTCTTCCATGCGCAACATTTTAGAGAAGCAGAAGTTTTAGCAGGTTTGCCGATTCGGCTTATTACTTCAGCAAAAGATACCACTTTCTTTTCCTGTGTTACTGATACCACGTACTTGAATCTGCTGCTGAATCTGTTCTAACTAGACACCACTAAGATTTACAAAAGCAGCTAACAACTATCAAGCAAGCAGGTAGAGCAAGATACTTTAGTCTTTTCTTCATTCATTGCCAATCCATATGACTCTGTAATGCAAACTACATCATGCATAATGAATGCAATAGGTCTCAATGTTAGCCAATAAGTTAATAGCATCATATGTTTGTTGTTTGATTTCAAAAACCTTGCATAATTGGTACTATGTGAATGAAATATGAATATATATTAAATAATCTAATATTATGTCAAATAGCAGTGGAGAAATATTTCATTGATGTAGCATGCAGCTAATAAAATCTTGTTGAGACATTTATTTGGAGTATGTTCGACTCCCAAATCTGCCCAAAGGAAGTCAGGTGTCAGTGTATACGGCGAAAAGCATAGCGAAATTCCTCCATAAAATAGATTTTTAAGCCTGTATAGACTTATGTCATATAAATCTAAGTATGGCACAGCATAAGATTCTCAAGACTGAATATACTTAGGAGATGTAAGTCTAAGTATGGGATAGCATGACATTCGAAAGGAAATTACTTAATAGGGATATTTTTAAAGCATTGTGGAACATTGTGAATGAATTGCGGTAATAGTCGTAAGCAGCCAAGAATAATAATTTATTCCAGATTAGGTTCGTTATTCAGTCCAGTCCCTTGCCACTACAGCAAGAGCAGAAAATCAGCGGTCACAGCCTTAATTTTCTAGGATTTCTAGATATAAATTTGTTTAGAATGTAATTCCTCATTGATCAAATTGGTGATAGATCAGTTTTAATTTAGCAGAAAGACATTATTGTTAAAAAATAAATAAATAAAGTAGTAAAATAAAGTTATAATAAAGTATAAATTGTTTGTGAAAAAATTGTTATAAATTTTGACAGGTAATATGTCGTTATACAAGTGATCGCTAATGAAAAATTATGATGTCATTGGCAAAACAACCAACAATCAACAACCACAAAGGGACTCAGTCTCTAGCCGTCCCTCAGGGAATGTCTAGTTCTTAGCCAGTACGGTGCTATTGGTATTAAATAATAAACAAACTTTACTAAATAATAATAAATGCCGAAGGAATATTCTTTATAAACCTCTCAATATTTCAGATTGCTTTCTATGATCTTGTTTCATGTTTCATGTTTTTACGTAGCTGTTCACTGAGTCATACAACACATAATTCTGGAGGAATTCGTTCACCTTTTATTGAAGAGACATCAGACAAGCCATTTTAATCTGCGTCTCTTAATTTGTTCTTCAACTGTACATTAACTATCGCATATATACAATGACACTTCTAATACGATATCGGAGATGAACCTGTAGAATTTATCTTAAATATCGCATTTGAAGGGGCTCAAGCTTACAGATGTCAGAATGTAACAGTGTTCAAATCTTGGAGCCATAAAGAATGTATAGCAAGATAAACGTTAGAGATGGACAGAACTTGGTCTTGAATACGTTCATAAAGGGATCAACACTAAATAAAAAATTAAGCAGTCATGTAAAAATAAGTTAAACGACTGAGAATTGACTGAATTGGTCTGTGATATAAACAAAGAAAATCAAATATATGATTCGGAGGAAGGGAAATTATAAGAATTTTAATTTTTAACTATATCGAGAGCCCTGATTTGCCAGCATACACATTGATGTGTCAAGGAGTCCTTAGCTATAAGACAACAAGAATACTATTGCTGATAACTGAGGGTATAATGATGCCAGATTGAGCTCGAGTTGGTAATTCGGGGTGGAATAACGCAGGAAGATGACGAAGACGAATATTTTTAAGTAAGATTTACTGAGTAAAAATAAAAAAAGGTGATAGATTATTACAAAATAGTCAACTTAGCCGTTAATTTGAACTAGTTAGTTATTTTGGAAAAAAAGTGCTATTTTATATTTGAGTTTGGACCGAAAAGAGAAAAATATATTCAAATTTTCTTTATAAAAATTAAAAAACAATCAACCAAGCAATATATTCGACCGAAACTGTAAACCATAGTCCATAAAACAAAACCATTATAACGCACACACCTTACACTCGAAGTATTACGTAGGAGGAACAATATTAATAACAAATTTTAAAAATAATTGTTACACCTGGAGATACAATAAGTCCGCGTGCATCGTAATATCGTCAAGGTTATCTTCGTTACGTTAGGCATCCAATACATCAAGGTTCTGGTGGGTACTTTTTGATATCCAAGGCCACCTGATACACAGCTATTGTGTAAAGTTTAATTTTGGTAATAAGCCTTCTTACGTCACTAATGAATTTCGTTGTGTTTGTTTTGTTTGCTGTTCCTTAAAGGTACATTATGCCGGCTGATTTATCTATTTCCGGCATAAGGCTGTGATTGATTGATGTGTGAAGAAGGTCTTATAAGGCCATATAGATATAACATAATACACCAAATTGATCAAAATACGCGAAAAAAAAAACAACTTAGATAACCATCTACGGTGGGCTTAGAAGGCGATGACGAATGCTTTCAGACGTTCCTTTAATAGTTAATAATTCAGTGTTAATAATTGTGAATAATGGTTATTCGATTTATTACAAGTAAAGACTGTTCAGTCATTTGTTAGGCTTATGGTTCTAAATTATGTAATAAAGTCATTACGTTGAAAAGATATATTGAGTTTGAATCTAACTATTTTTTATTTTACTGGTTTATCATCAGTATTATTTTAACCAGATATTGTTTTCTGTGGTATTCAATTTTTTTATTTTTAAGGTTCTCGGAATTTTTTTATTTAAATAATATGTTCTGATTAACCTTTTCCTTGTTCTTGAAGAGCAATGAAAGTATAAGTTTCGAATAGAATTTGATAAATTGTACGAAAACTAACATATTTTATATAATTGTCATTTTATGCTGCTGCGCATTTTTTAGGGAATGAAGTAGTAATTTGCATGTGTTATTTCATGTTACAATGTGTCATATTCTGGTAAAAGTTCTTCGAATTCTATTAGTAACCACTGATTTTTTTGAAATGATGATGTTTGTGGTCATAATTATTGGTAATTTTTAGATAAATCAACAAGTTTCTTTTTTATGTAAATTCTGTTTGAAGGTAATTAATTCACATTTACATTTTTGGGGAAAAAAATCAGGTAATGAAACATTAATTACGTTAATGTTAAAATATTCGTATGAAAAATATTCTAAATAGGATTTCTAATCACTAGTTTACTATAATGGCCTTTTATTTTTCAGGATTACGCAAAAATAGTGTTGTCATTTCAAATCTAGCGTCGAATAGTATAGACTTTTTTGCAAAAAAAAGGTTGAAAGTTTACCGAAAATAGTGTTAGGTGTATTAGCCTCTTTAAAGAAAATTGTTTGTATATGAGCTGGTTTGTTTCCCACTGTTTAGGTTGTACAAACATAGTATATGATTCATGGGAAGATTATCCAAAAAATGCGTCATCGCCAGAAGTTGTCTAAACAATTCAGATAAAAGCTCTAAGAATTTCACTACATGAAGCTATATATTCTAACGTCAATTCTAATTGACAATAGGACACTAAGGAATGATGTGGATTTGCGCTCTGAAAATATTTATTATCTGAAAAGTAGCCAAAAAGGTGTCAGTATTAATTATTCAGGATGAAAATGAATTTTACCAGTGAATTACTTTAAAATTAGTAAAACAATAAGTCAGATTAAAATCTGTAATTTTTCCATTAATTTAAATTTATTAATAAAATTGCTTCATTTTTGTTTATTGATGCCAACTAAGGTATCCTGAGGTATAACTAAGGTCTACATCCGTGCTTAGATTTTCAGTTCTTTATTGGAATAAATAAATGAGTTATATGTTTAAGATTAGATTATTTATATGGGATAAAAAGGAATACTCGTAGGTAAAATTGGTATGTTGAAACAAATATCAAGGACAAATTAAGAAAAATTAAATAGTTACAAGCAAAAGAGAACAGTGACAGTTTGAAGCATTAAATATATAAATAAACCTAATGGCTAAAATATGAAATATTTAAGAATTACTAGAATCTGCTTAGAGAAGTATCCCTTTTATTTTCCAGGAAAATATATTGGTTGATTGGTCGAAACTCCTAGCTATCAACCTACAACAGGCTTATTTTATATCAGCAGATACTGAGACCAATGTGGAGCTACGGATTTCAGCTCCGGGGCTGCGCCAATAACCTACAACTTGTCTTTATGATAACTTAAATCTAGGTATATAAATAACTAGGAGGACCCACTGCTGTATTTTTTATTATATGCACTTCACTACACAACACTATACAAGATCAGATGGTTTGATTCTTTTGAGTCTGTGTCCTGTTCTGGTGGTATCCAAAACCTGCAATACTTCAATATTCTCATGAGAATGGAGTCTTTCCTCAGATCCCCTTGCAATTCTCCTGATTTCTTGACTGACTGTGGGTATCTGAAGGTCTCAATGTAGGTAATCAGTCCTACAGTATTTGGGTGCGCCCAACATACCTCTCAGGACTTTGTTCTGAAAAATTTGTATTTTCTTTTTGTTACTCTTTGCAGAACTCAATAATTGAACTCCGTATGTTGTATGTCCATCTAGATTTTAGTATTTGATTATATAATAGCAATTTATTGCTATTATTTGTGATTGATCACTTGTGATTGATATTACTGTCACAATTGTGATTTTCTTCCAATTAGCCAGTATGTTTTCCTATATTTCAATTCCAGTTCGTTGCTTCTTAATATGTTCCTTCCAGCGAAGTTTTGCATCAAGATTCATTCCGAGATATTTAGCGTTGTTGTTATATGGAGTGATAGTATTATTTGATGTTATCGGTGCTTGTACGGTCTGATTGTAGGTGATCTGCACATGCACATATTTACTTTCATTAATTTTTATTTTTCAAACTTGTCCAATTATTTATATTGTTACTTGCCTGTTGTAATTTTTGTGAGGCTTCTTCACTATATCAAGTGAAGTGTCACTTCATCAGCAAATGTAGCCGTTGTAATATTCTCCCTTTGTGGTATATCACAAGTGTAGAGTAGATAAAGCATTGACCCCAGTACATTTCCTTGTGGTTCCTTGGTTATACATTCTGGTTGTAATGTACGATTTTAATAGCTCGGTATATTGTTTTGGTAACATTTTCTGTAGTTTATGAACTAGGCCTTCATGCCAAACCTTATCGAAGGCTTGTGCTACATCTAAGGATATAGCTGAGATATAGCTGAGCATACATTTTAGACTCGTAGGCTTTTTCCATAACATCTGTTATTCTGTGGGCATGGTTAATTGTTGAATGCTTGTGAATAAACCCAAACTGGTGTGTTGGTATTAGATTTTTCTCTCTATGATTCTGAGGTGTATTGTGAATGCGCCTTGATATGTATGCATTTGTGACCTCCACTGCCACCTAGAAATTGATATTCCCATCAAAGAAGACTCTAGTACCACGTCAACACAGAAGCATCCCGTCTTCCAAGTGAGGATAATATCAGTAGACCATCAAAACCGGAAATGAGGGATATTTTATGTTACATAAAAGAGGCGAAGGAATAATTAAGCACTGAATTTGACACTAATGAGACTGAATACTATGCTATAAAGGATATTTTCGCAGAATATTATTGAATTATAATTTAATACAAGAACAAAAAGAATAAAAACAAATAAAGATATGTGGGAGTTTATATGGCAGTTTGGTATGCGCAGTTTAAAATAAAATCTTAAATTAATATTTCATCTGGTCCCACGGGAGACAGCGCATCCATATACTTTTAATTAAGTTTATAGTCGAAAGAAGGAGAAAAAAATAAAACCTAGGAAAGTATAATAATAAAACGCTAGACTGGGTATCGTAAAATTTGGTTTGTTTTTATTTTGCTGCAAGGGCCGTAAAAATATACTTTTATGTTTATGTCTATCCCATAAAAATTCTGCTTGCTAATCTTTTTTATTTTATCCCTTTTATTTTTTATTGCCGTCGAATGTAATAGAACCAGTCGCTCCTT
This sequence comes from Rhynchophorus ferrugineus, assembly GCF_030347505.1. NCBI lineage: Eukaryota > Metazoa > Arthropoda > Insecta > Coleoptera > Curculionidae > Rhynchophorus > Rhynchophorus ferrugineus. The sequence continues at coordinate 1,140,723 of NW_027472582.1, read as the reverse complement.
ACTATTTCCTAGCGGAATATCTAATGTCTACCAAAACGATTATCATAATAATCGAGCCATATTCGACAGCACCAGTCCAGATATGGAAATGACTTCACTGTGTTTTTATCAATTTCTTTATTGAAAACATTTAAATCGCTTTGTAATTACTAACACAAATTTTTTATTTCATAATCACCTTTAGCATCGAAGAAGAAAGTATTAATCCAAATAATCGCGATTTAAGCATATTAGTGAAAACAGTAAAGTTGTGAAGGCTTGATACTATACACCAAACTATTTACTTCATAACCCATGTTTTAAATTATTAATTAAAAATATTATGGGGTACTGACCTTTCTGCATTTGGTTGTGGTCATTCATCTTTGATTCGTATCCTTGCTTCCCCATTCCCATGGTATTTCTAGTCCAATTTGGATAATCATCCTTTCCATGTTGACCACACTGAAACCAAAATGATATATCGTTAGACAAAATACAAAAAATTCATAATTAAATAGACGATTTTGTATTTTAATAGAAAAAAAGCATCGCAGTTAAAATATTTTAAAAAATCAAACCAGTTAAAACTGATTAGCGAACACTTTACACCATAACAATATTATTAACGAATCATTCTGTGGTGAAAAAGCCCAGTTTTACTTAAAGCAAAAGAATAGATTATTATCTATAATAGTATTTAGCTTGAATTTTGTGGAAAGCTATTTTAGAACCTTTGTCGGAATAACGCGAAATCATTATTAATCATTTATTTCTAACTTGAAAAAACCGTATTATATATAGCTGAAAATGCCTTAAAATATTCTATCGTGAAGAAGTCACTGAAATTTCGTCGATATCTAATTTTAAATTAAAAAATGTAGATGGTGAAATATATGAACTTTAATTTCAATACAGTGAAGCAATATATTGTTTTAACATATCCGAAGCATATTTGATCCGAAGTTAAGGTCAAGATGTTCATGATAAAATTTTATTATAATCGCTGATAATGGGGTTGAAATGAAAGATTTCACAGAAGTATATTGAAATAGTTAGACTTATATATTTTCAAAAAACACTTTAAAATAATGGAAGATGAAGCAAAGATCGATAGGATGAGAAGTAAAGAAATAAGAAAATACTTTCACTATTGAGTCAGTGGAATAGTATAAGAGTGAGAAAGGACATGGAATTTATATATGAAGCAAGATAGAATAGACACACTGACACAACTGACACAAAAGAAAGGGTTGTGATAAGTCACAAGATTATGACCCATTTTTCGCATCTAGCACTAATTTCATTAATTACATCTTACATTCGATATGCTTAGTTTAATCTTAATTTACAAATTAGTTTATTACTACTACTGTTGTACTTGCACTAATATACAAGCAAGGCTTGTACGAGATTAATACATCAGTATGTAAATCCCAAATTAGAATAAACCGATTTTACTTAAGCTAAAGTTACAAATATACTTATACACTAAATTAGTTCGTGTGGTCTTCAATCTTCTGATTTCCTGCATGTTGTCCAATAGCTGTATTGCTTCCACGTTGCTGTGATTTAGCAACCTTATTTCATGTTTTTGTTTGGGCGAAATCTTCGATCACTTCGTGTATACATTTGATTTTGACATCATGATGCAACTCTTCGTTGGTTACGTAGCGATAAGCAATGGTAATTAATCGTAGAACTACATTTTTTAGTTTGATTAAGAGCAACCCCATATTTGCACTCCATAGGTTCAAATAGGCTTTTTGATTGACTGATGAACCAATCTCTTTTATTTTAGATCAGGTTGAGAGTATCTTCCGACTAATCAGTACAATTGCTTGACTTTGATTCTAATTTGCTCTGCTTTTTGTCTCACATGATGTTTCCAGTCTAACCTACCATCGAGATATATTCCGAGGTATTTAGCTTATTCTGCTTGAGGAATCGGGCACCCGTCAAGTGATATAATTAAATCTTTGTCAATTCGCCGCAGCGCAATATTAACATGGGCAGATTTGGAGCTATTAAGCTGTATTTTCTAGTCTTTAGTCCATTTGTAGATCTTGTTGACCGCTTCTCGTACTTTTTATATAGCCTTAGACAGAGATACATATTTACCATTATAACTGTGTCGTCAGCAAATGTTCCAAGTACTGTTACTTTTGTCAGGATATCAGATCAGATATAGAAATGGTCCCAAGACACTACCTTGCGGAAATCCAGTCGAAATATAGTTTATAATGCTCCTTCGAGAAATTTCTTTCGAAAGGATATACGTTTTCGAATGCCTTTTTAATAACCGCTATTATTCCGTATACTTGGTCGATTGTCGAATGGTGATTCCGAGATCGAAACTGGAAATATGGTTTTTCTATTAGCAGTTTCTCAAATAATTTTGATATCGCCGGAGCAGCGAAATAGGCCTGTAAGATCCAACTTGTTCTAACGGTTTGTCATGTTTTTTAAGCAAAATTATTCGAGCACCCTTAAGATATTCCGGAACATATCCAGCACTAACAGTAATTATTATTTCTTCATTTTGGGAGGCACATAGATTTTTTTTGTTCGTTGTCTACCTTGGTGAGGCCAAAACTATTAATGGAGTGAGCGAGTTTCATCAAGGCAATTCATTGGGTCACAAGCCGATCGGTTTGATGACCAACCATTAGTTCGCCGTTAGTTGTTACCATATAGTTCAGATTTGCACCCCAATGAGCACCGGCTGTTTTGGGGATCTTAGAAGATTGCTTGAAACCTATTTTAACGTAAAGACAAATAGTTCTAGGTAAATAATATAAAAATTATACGAACGCTGGATTGACATTGCAGTAGGGTATCACAATGAAACAAAATAATGGAAATATTCAAGTAATAATGACGATATTATCATGTTTTCAGATGTTTGGCTTTCACTGCCATCCATTTATTATTAACATAACTTACTAAATGTTTTAATTACTCCTAATTGGTAAATGTAAAATTTTCCTTGTCATTTTAAAGTAATAACGTTAATTTATGGCTTAGAGGAATTCGAATTTTCTACTATTAAAATATTTGTTCCGTACGTCTATTTTTCATCGTAGCACACGGACTGTTATTACCTTTAATTAACTATAATTAGGACATTTGGCGGGAATCGATCGTATTTTATTATATGCTAAATTTAATAAATAAATAAATCTATCAATTTCCACGGATTCCAACAGTTTAATCTCAATAAAGCTTACAGAGAGTAGGGTCGAGATGGTAATGTCTGCGGTATGATGTACCGTTAGACACACAATACTTGAATTTTTTTCACTGCGAAAAGCTACTAAAACCAGGAAGAAGCCTTAAGCTTAAGTAATTCCTTAGAGACAATATATAAGGGTGGTCAGGATTAAATAAGGTAAGGCCAGTGCATTTGCTAACTACAAGTGATGTATTTCAACAATTCTCATAGTCCGGTCAGGAACATAGTCGAAACAAAAGAATACCTTGAATTGCCTCTGCAAATATACCTACACTGTTGAAATGCGTGCATTCTAAAGAGGTTCTGGGAGAAATAAGGACTCTTAAGGAAGAAAATGCACACAAGGCCATCATGAGCAATCATGAGCCTAGTCAAAATATGTAATGACAGTCATCTCGAACATTTCTCAGGAAAATTGCCCAAGTCATAATAGTGGATAAACCATCACAGGATGGGACCTCGTATAGACATATAAGGCTAATACATAATACCACTAATATAATAATACCAATAATTGATAAAATAACACACTGAGAACCTACCACTTAGTGATGACACTGTCCTCCCAGTGAATTTTGACCCAAAAACTGCTTCGTCCCATGTCCAAAGCCATTTGAATACTATCGAGAAATGCTCTAACCGATGGAGAATAAAGACAAACCAAAATAAGTACCCTCGGGTTAGTTATACTCGGAGAAGAAAACCTGTCAGTCGATAAAATTATACTTGGATCGTAGATTAACTTGGCAGAAGCACATCTGGACCAAATATATGTAAATGACTGAATGGCAGGCTCCGCAGTGTTATCAATTCCGCACCAACAATCACATTAATACATTATTTCTAATTTTTGTATGTTCTCTTCAGTATTAAAATCCTAAATTTATTCCTGTGTTTCTTTTATTAAGAGGCTCCTTGGGAATTTTTTGGGAATATTCTAGTGGTTCGTGGGCTGAAAATGATTAAGAAACGCTACTGTAGAGGGAGGAGAGCTACAGAAGCTCTCTCATTAAGAAGATGGACAACGCAGTGGCGCTTACTCTTCTGGCAGAACAGAAGACGGAATTTCCTCTGACGATACCATACTTTATTGTCGCCCCTAATAGGATATTTAATTAGTATCGACGCGATAAGGAGGAGGTGGAGGAGGATCTGTGTCAGTCTCCATGCGATTTCTGTTTTTCATATTCTCGACGAACGAAAAAAATCGTATCACCGATCAAAGCGCCGAGCACAGAAAAAAATCCACACGGTAGTAGCACGGACGGGCGACCGAGAGAGAGGGGAGGGCGAAAGAGAGAGAGACGGAGTGAGGGACGCAGAGACGGAGAAAAAAAGAAATAAGGCGGCTATGAAAAAGAGTCTGCCGGGGCCGAGGCGGGGACGGAGGGAATAGACTCGCGACCTTGCCGTTGCCATGACTACGAGACAACGCTTACCCCCGCGCGCCGCGTCTGTCTACCCCTCTGGCCCACGAAAAACCCTCCCCGCGACCCGACGCCCCCCCTTCCCCTCACCGCCGGGGCCCCGGCGAGCAGACGGCGGTGTTACTTTGAACCTGCTGCTCGTTACTGCTGGAAAAAATACACTTGTCAACAAATGTGGCGGTTGATTCGGCCGGGGCGGATATTTTTACATTACGGTCGGATCTAATGGAGACAGACATCGAAATCAATTACTAGGCCACGTCTCGATAAGTAAATCGACGAAATATCTCGGTAAATAAATCAATGCGTCGCGATGGTGAAGGAAATGTCTCGGTATTGTCGGGACACAGACGTAGAAAAAAATTGGGCTCGGCAATTAGGGGCATAGCTGAAAGAGGCAGGAGTATATTATAATAATTTTACCTTTTGTGTATGGCTATCATGCTAATTCGACTTCATTTACTTCGTGTAGTTCTTTTATACGATGTCTACGCTGATTTTTGCTAATGTTTCACTTTAGTTTTGTTAGCAACAACATTCATAATTAAATATTTATGTCATTTATATATAATTATATTGTGCTAGATTAATTCATAATACTGCTGGTATACAATTATTTGAGGTCAGTCATACAAGAGAAGAAATGAAAGTGAGATCGACAAAGTTTCTCTAACATGGCCTTTATTTTGTTATTTATTTGCAAACGCTTATTTTGTCAATTGTTTTATGGTTTAGAATTGGACACCGTTAGAGTCTGATATCTCAAAAGAATTCCGAATAGGGAAATTTAAGTTTAATGCGTTCTATTTTATTACCATTTTAATTAACGTGTCCAAGAAACTGATTCAGCGCGATATCCCCATAGAATCCATAACGAATGTGACTCTGAAAGACAATTAGCGCATCCCAATGATAGAATAAGATTTAGATTATAAGTTGTACAGAAGATCACTTACTGAAGTGATCTTTTACATGTCAATATGGTTATATTATATAACTAAGTATTATATTATAATACTTATTGCCCACAGGTAGATTGTTGACGTTCTGATCTGCTTTTTGCTTTACATCGTGTTTCCAATTTAATCTGCCATTAAGATAGATGCCAAAGTTTTTCGGTGATGTTGCCTGGGGAATCGGGAACCCGTCAAGTGATAATAAGATTAATAAGATTTTTATCATTTTGCAAGATGATAACAAGGGTGTGTAATATTACAGATACAACTGTAGGACTATGCAGAATGGGGTTAAAGTTATGTAGAATTATCACAGGGAAATTACTTTCATTGTTTCCATAATAAAATGATATCGTAATAATATTCCTCCAAGTGTCAATTTTTTTCGAACAAATATTTTTCGTAATAAACAATTTCAAAAACTATAAAAAACTCATTTTATTTAAACGTGATTATATTTTAAAAAATAGAAGAGATCTTAAATACTTCATTGTGTTGGGAAGTGTATACTTTCGGTAATACACCTTGATGGAGCGAAATTTGTTATAGCGAATTTGGAACGACCCGAAGGCTTCCAAAGGGAACGGAGAGAAAACCTGCCGAGGGCAAGTGGAAACTTTTTTTTGCCCGTTAAACAAAATCGAACTTATTCAATTTCTGGGATAAGAAGGTGGTTGACCTCCCCTACAGCCGAATGCATGACGGCGGTGGTATGAGTACGATCATTGCAGATTAAAAAAGGACCTCTGCAGGAATTGATTAAAGTACACACTTTCGGAACGATCGAATTTATTTAATAGATATTTTTAGTTATATCTCTTCGAATATTTCACGTAATTTAATCATGTTTCACGTTTACAATTTATTATATTTTCGTGCTTGATTATTAACTAAATTAATTGGGCTCCAAACAAATCTCATTTATTTTTATAATATTAGATAGATAATATACTCTATTCAAAACAGTAGTGACACACGTAATCAATATGTATCTGTGGAAAGTTGTAAATTCGTATTACAGTCAGACAATATTTTCTTTATCATTTTATTCTATTTGAAAAAAGATAGAACGCTGTTAGAGAAGTTCGAACATGTAACGAAAGAGCCTGCAAAAATTGTTCGTTTGTCAAACATTTGCAAAATTATTGAAAATATTGTAATTACGGGTTATAAACTAGCAAACATAATCGCCGCCCTTATTATTGAAAATATTTTTTGCGCGTTGCAGCTGCACTGTATATTATAACGGACACGGTCACTAAAGCATCTTCACTACATAGTATAAAACAAAGTCGCCTTTTCTGTCCCTATATCCATATGTGCGCTTAAATCTTTAAAACTACGCAACGGATTTTGATGCGGTTTTTTTCAATAGATAGAGTGATTCAAGAGGAAGGTTTATATGTATAATACATGCATAATATACTAAGGCAACATTGCTAATTTTAGAGGTTTCTAACGTGATGTCGTAAATTAACCTATTTTTTAGGCTTATTTAGCAATTAGCAAAAACGCTGCCTAACCCTACGAGTTAGATCAAATTAATGTACTACAGTATTGTACACCATAAAAAGGTCTACAAAAAAATCCGCGATGGTATATGTTTATCTTTTAGGGATAACCCGCATTAACCATTTTTATTGTTTACTTTTTACGTGAGAAAATGGCTTATTTACGAAGCTATTTTAAGCAATACGGCATTAATCCTTATCGAATTAAGTACCTTAAATACAGTGTGCAATTAATATAGATCAATATGGTTCCTTACAGCATGTAAATTAAACAAATATTTTCGGAGATATTACAAATTTAAAATTTGCGTTTAAAAATGTGTAATGTAATAAAAATTGTATGAATTTAGATATTCCAAAGATAGCAGGAAATCTTCATAGTAAGTATAGGGGAAGAGGAATTGTTTTACTCCAAATTTAATGCGTGCAGGCCAAGGGCAGTAATGAATGAACCAAAAATACTGGATCGATTTTAATCATGTTTTCATTGAGTGACATAGGCATATATATTTTATGCCCGTGCAAAGTCGGAGCGGGCCGCTATGTTTTTATATACAACGTTCATATTTTTTCTGTAGTGTATTTAATTTAGTATCAGCATTGCACCCGTGCGAAGCCGGGGCGGGTCGCTAGTAAAAAATAAAGAACAATATAACCTTAAATTCATCTAGAAGAAACGGTGTTTATGCGAAACAGGTGACGAATCAAGATCAGCTTGATTTAATCAGCTGTATCAAAGATCAAATATACGAAATGTATAAAAACTATAAGTAGTTTTTTCAATCAAAACATAATTTAATACAATTATTTCAGAGATAATTATTAGTCTGGAAAGTATCCATAAAAAGCCAAAATATATACAGATATTTGAAGGATGTAGAACATCCCTTCATACACTGTTGGGTAATATAGGATTTAAGTGGTGTAAATATAACCGACGAAGGGGTTTAATGGAACTTTCAGAGATTGCTATTAAAAGAATACAATTTTGAAAAATATGTAACAAAAACAAGGAAGAATTATTATATCAATTTATATATTTAAATGAGACAGAAATATTTCAAAATGGTACATTGGGTCGTTCATGGCAAGATGATCATAAATATAGTATAAAGACAACAAAAGTTTATGGAAAAAGGTAAACGTTGGAATAACTATGGATTAGGTTCAGTCATAACATTTATTAATAATTCATTGCAGACATATAGTTCTTCATGCTGGAAACAGGAATGGTTTTATTCCGGGTTAAAATCAGCTTTTAAAGAACTTGGAGGAACCATTAGTTATTGTTATGTACAATGCACCATATCATAGTACACTGGTGGAGAAAATCCCAACCAGTTCATCAACAAAGGCTGCAATTAAGGAATGGCTTAAAGTACATAAAACAAGTTTCGAGGAAACCATGTTAAAGAATGAACTATTTCAAACTGTTACCCGGTAAATATATATTAAATATTGAATTGAATTTTATGTAAGTTACTTTTTTAGAAATAAGCCTGAGAGGAGATACATAGTAGATCATATTACCGAACGTTATGGCCACAGAGTATTATGTCTTCCTCCCTATCACTGCATATTTATTATTTTATTACAAAGAATTTTTGCAATAGACATTCAGGTCGAGAAGGATATTCAAACTAGAACTGTCTGAATTTATAGAAGGAGGCATTGTCGAAAATAACACCTTCGATTTGTGTGAGACAAATCGACAAATGGTAGAATCTTGAGCAAGTTTTTGATAGATTGAAAATAAATAGTTTAGTATGAACTAGATTAGTATTACTGAAAGTGACGGTGATGGAATAAAACTGAATGAATGTTGGTTTATGATTCAATGCTGACAATTGCCAAGACAGGGTGATGAATGAGGAAACAACTAAAGGTCAGTATACAATTAACATATTTTAATTATAGGAAACTGTATTACAGAGTGTGAAAGCTTTATAAACATGTGTGTTATTGTTCAGAATATACATGAACGTTTGGTTAAAATGTATGGGGAGAGAAATACTGCTAACTCTTTTGCAGATATCGCATGTGCATTAGCGAGAATGTAGTGATTAAATGTAGTTTTATGAAGAAAGATGTATACAGGTAGTAACAAAACAAACTAAGGAGAAATATAATAATATCATAATGACTACAAAGAAGCATTGCGTCGAAAGAAACAAGAACTAAGCGTAAAACATAAATATGCTCTCTAATGAAAGTAAAATACATTACTCAGATATACATTTGTTAATTAGGTGGATTAGGCCTTTTGGGGATACCACTACATAAAAAAACGCGCCTAGAACTATGTAGTGTGGAAAAAAGTTCAATATATATATAATAAAACAACTCTAACCTATAAATTTTTGTGGCTGTATAATTAACTGTAGTTTTTAGATATACTATAGTGTTAAAATAAATTATAAAACATTACATTTTTGTTTCATTATTTTATGTAGATTAGAATTTTGTTATATGTCCAAACCAAAAAGTAGTAAAACTCAGAGTTTCTGCGGCAACGTTTTGTCACTACTGTTTTGAATAGGTTATATAAGATGTTGGACTATATTGAAAGTTGAATTAATAAGTTTATTGTTAATTAAGTTAATAAGTTAATTGCGACTCGCTTCACATTCAAGTTTTCTGTCATCTTCTTCTGAGTTTGTATTGGGTCTTTATCTAATTACCCTTATAATTTCGCATCTTTAAACGTCTTTGGCCGACCAAGACGTTCTTTGTTTTAAACCTTGAAATCGCCATATTTAAATTGTTGAAACCACCTTTCATATGTTGTTATGGATAGAACATATCTGGATGGATGGATAGAATATGCACGTTTTCCGGCATAAATATTGACAAATTCAAAAAATTATAAATCTATAACGCTTTTATGTTGGCGGAACGTAACTTCTGTAATTTTCAGGTGAACATCATGAGTATAGTTTTGGCTAGTGAAATGTGTTACAGAAATCAGAAATTAGTTACCGACACACCTAGTATAAATTCGTTTTTTCCTGGCCTTTTTTAAATGTTTCAAGTGTTGATTGTCCATTTTCCTGGTATTAGATGGACATGGTTGGTGTCTGATGTTTATTGAACCAATCTCGCGAAAAGTAAACAACTGCCACGTGGAAATATTTTTTCAACGTCCGATAAACAAAACTGAACTTGTTCAATTTCTGGGATAAGAAGGTGGTTGACCCTCCTCAGTACGATGGGAGTGGTATGAGAATAATCACTGCCGATCAAAAAACGATGATATTCAAGCCGATGAAAGTCTTCTAATGCTATGTTGCCGTTTCTTCAGTTCTGTTAACATGGCAAAATTAAAATATCTGAATATCTAATAAACGTAGTTAATGAACTGGCTACAGTTCTAAAAAATAAGCGTTCAGATTTATAACGTTCTCGTCATGTCGCTCGGCAGGATGTCCAATCGAGTCTCGATGATCCTGCTAAGTGGCGCTGGTGACTTTATAATTGCTAATTACAAAATAGAGTTTCGAGTAAAAACCGACAGATTTTTAATTACCACGCGATTATATTTTATTCTGCGATCACGTTTTAGACAACAATTAATTTCTAAGCGTTAAGAAGGTGCCCGTTGAAAAACTGACAAGATCGGTATCAATCTATCCACTCGAAACTAATGTCTATCTTCGACAGATTAATATTAAAACATCGAGAAATAGTTGACTTTCGACACTTAAATGTTTTGAGGACGTCGAAAGAAAAGAAAGAAAGCGGAAGAATATTTAATCCCAGATAAAACAGGCGAGGGACAAGTATTTATTTAATGTAAATTTCCAGCACTGACCAATGGTATATGTTTATTTTGAATGATAGAATAATAGTATGATTTCATTAAATAATATGATATTTAAAGGTATTATGAAAACCTCTAATTATATATAGAGGATGGGCAAAATAGTCTCAATAGTTTGACGACATTTTAATGCACCTCAAACCTAGACTGCCTGATTTTGCCTTCATGTATGGGCGCATTACCACGTTGGAATATTGCAGTGTTTGGCGGGAATATGTTACTCATAGAAAGAACATCACCAGCGAGGATGTTGACATATTCGTTCGCAGTAATCCGGTCGGTGATGTGAATAAGAACAGATACCACGATATTGTCGCCTAAACCGTAATGCAAGACTGCTGGACGCAGACAGTCGAGATCTTGGGCCTTTTTAGGGGCTTTCTCTATATATAATTCCGGCCGTTTATTGGGCATCATGGAAACGATGATTCATCAGACCATATCATATTCTCCCAAACATCAAGTGTTATGGTTTTATGATTGTTGCACCACTTCTTGCATAACCACTCAAATAGTATAGATCACTTTAAGATAAATTAAACAGAGAAGATCAGAGAGGAAAGCCATAAGCGATATCTATATTCAGCATTTCGATTAACAAGTAGCCATACAACTCAAAGTTATGGATCAATACATCATTTAACTTATCAAACCAAGATGGAAGATATTTGTTTTAAAAATCTGCCTGGGGGGGGGGGGGGGTTTCTAAAACTGTTTTGAGTTATCTCAATTGCTTCCATATAACTAAAGACATAAGGATTGTGAAAAGTTCTTTTTTTTGTGTGAACAGAATTTTGTTTGAATTTTGCATTGCTTTTTATTATACTTCAAAAGTCTCTTAAAATTTAAGATAGATATTTGAAAATGTTCATATATAAAGTGTGAACCAAATTAAGTTGTAGGTCAGTACTCAAATAAGATAAAAAATGTCATTTAATAACAAACAGTAAAAGCAAATATACAATTTACTTGAGTGTTACTTTTCATGAAACTACCCAAAGCAATCAAATAATATCCAAAATTAATTATCCCATACTTATATATACACATTTTTGGATTGTAATTTTCATTTAATCATGAAATGAAAGGTTTTGTTGATATATTCTCGAAATATTCCAAGGCCATGGTACATAAATATAGTTGATCTTTTTGAATCAATCTTTTTAAGAGAATAAATCAGGTGATGCTACATTACATGATCCAACAACCTCCCAACCAAATTCTGAATTATTTGGTGGACTCTGTTTATTGTATTATTGAAACCATACGACGTCCATATGAGTATCACCTAATTTGGATGGAAATAATGTGTGAAGAATATGTGTAATATCCACTGCCTAGCAATCATCATTTTAAAACAGTAAAGAAGTAATGCTCAATGATGCCTTCAGTCTAAAATTAGTACAAAAGTGGTTGGTTGGTTTGCAAAGCAGCCCCCAAAAAACTCAGGCCATAATCTTTCACAATCAGAGAGACATCCGCATCTATCAGCTGAGAGTGAAAAAAGTCTCAATCGCGTGCCGACAAAAAGCCACATATCTCGGCCTCATCTTTGACCATAGATTCCTATGGTCAACACAGATAACTAAAGCAATCGCCAAAGGCTACGGTGTCGCCACAGTGTTTAACCTTCTTATCTACAGAAAAAGTAAATTGTCTCCGATGATTAAAATTTTGCTTTACAAGCTGCTTATCAGACCCGTCATGTTATATGGATCTAACGCTTGGTATCGGTTTATCAGGCCGGAACTAGTGGAAAAGCTTCAGCAATGCAAAATGAAATTCCCATGCGCTAAGGTTGCTCAGGAATACCCAAATTCATCGGGAAACTGACACACCAGAAATAAGACGGTTCGTTTTCTACTTATACAAGAAATTCCATGCAACCTCAGCTCGCTCCAACAATTCCCACATCAGATCCCTGTCAGAGGCGATCCTATCATGTAACCCCGAAGACTATCCCCCAAAAAGCGGTTCTTCAAGCCGCCAAAGGTTCTCATACCCCAAATAGAGTGTCTTCACGGGCAATCCTCTCTTATAAATTGAGTTAACATCAGCAAGGAAACATTTTCAGCTGGTAAATCAGGAACCAAAAAAAGTACTACTTCACCACACGAATGGTGGCAACTTTAATGTTTAACTGTTGGGATACCCTATATTTGAAATGCATTTAATAATATTCCTAAGAGTGATGTCCCTTTCATATTTGTTTCATATTAATAAGTTGTTGCGATATCAATACTACTTTCTTCTATGATTTAATTTAAGAAACCATTTTAAAAGTAATCAAAAGATGATGTTGTTTGTTCCTCCATCGTAACGTAAAAGTGTATCAAGTTAAATTAAATTTATTTACGTACTATGGTCCATATTATGGAAAAATCCACAAAAAAACAAAACAATCCAACACAAAAACGCGTTGTTTTTTCGCGTTCATATTCATCGTTTAAAAATAAATATCCCCCCAGTTACATACCCGACCATTTATTAGGCGGCAAGGCATCAATCAAAATTAAAGGTCAGTTCAAGGATGACTTATTGATTCCCAATTCAAATAATCTCCTCCTCCTCCTACCCACCGCGGTGGCGGTTGGGTGGAACAACCCTGTTGTATCCCCGGCCGCCTGGTTACACACTTGACCTGCGGCACCATCGTTGGACTTCAGTAAGTCTCACGCACACCGCGCCATATTTGTCTGGATGTTTCGTTTTGACTCATTTGATACTAATTTCGTCACACCTTCGTTGGGTTTGCCTTAATTTAGGATAATGGGCGGGTAATGAAAATGTGGTTTGTCATAGTTTATTGTGCAATTAGTTTAAAAAAAGGCACTGAAGCAATTTTTTTAATGTCTGCATTAGAACCTTTTCCTTGTATTTATGTAAATTAATTTTTATTATGGGTATATATATATATATATATATATATATATATATATATATATATATATATATTCGAGAACGAAAACTGGCGAAGAAAGCTGTGTCATCCGTGTATTGGGCCGGTTTCAACATTTCTCTTCATTGGGATGTTTGACATGAACAGGTTGAATAATGCTGGGGCTAACGAGGAGCCTTGGGGGACTCCTGCTTTTACTGATTTAGGACTGGAGAGTATATTACCGATCTTTACTTGAAAGGACCTATCCGACCAAAAAGAACGCAGTAAAATTATCAGGTCTTCGGGTAAACCTGCCTCTATGCACTTTTGTACTGATTTTAGACTGAAGGCATCATTCAGCATTACTTATTTACTGCTTTAAAATGATGATTGCCAAGCAGTGGATATTACACATATTCTTCACATATGTATATATATATATATATATATATATACATACTCGAGAACGAAAACTGGTGAAGAAAGCTGTGTCATCCGTGTATTGGGCCGGTTTCAACATTTCTCTTCATTGGGATGTTTGACATGAAGAGGTTGAATAATGCTGGGGCTAACGAGGAGCCTTGGGGGACTCCTGCTTTTACTGATTTAGGACTGGAGAGTATATTACCGATCTTTACTTGAAAGGACCTATCCGACCAAAAAGAACGCAGTAAAATTATCAGGTCTTCGGATAAACCTGCCTCTATGCACTTTTGTACTGATTTTAGACTGAAGGCATCATTGAGCATTACTTCTTTACTGCTTTAAAATGATGATTGCCAAGCAGTGGATATTACACATATTCTTCACATATTATTTCCGTCTAAATTAGATGATACTTATATGGACGTCACAAGGTTTCAATAATTCAATAAACAGAGTCCACCAAATAATTCAGAAATTGATTGGGAGGTTGTTGGATCATGTAATTTAGCATCACTTTTAATCATCAGATTTATTCTCTTAAAAAGATTGATCCAAAAAGATCAACCATATTTATGTACCTTTCATTTCATTATTAAATAAAAATTACAGGCCAGAAATTTGTATATATAGGTATGGTATAATTAATTTTGGATATTATTTGGTTGCTTTGGCTAGTTTCATGAAAATTAACACTCAAGTCAATTGTATATTTGCTTTTACTGTTATTAAATTACATTTTTGTAGGCGGGTCGAGTACTGACCTACAACCTAATTTGATTCATACTTTATATATGAACATTTTCAGACGTACATGACACTTGAAATAGATGTTGCAACAATTTCCTGATCTTATTTCTTATCATAATATAGGAAGTGATAAGTTTTTCTACCGTAATATTGGCTTGAATATAACACAAATACTAACATAAGATAATCTTATATTCGAAAAATATTGAAATGATCAAAAAATATTGAAAGTATCGAAAAGGATAATGAAGATAGATGATAATGATGTGGGAATGAATAGGATGATAATAAAAATTCTTATATAAAATTGGTTATGCTTATATTGTACAGGATGTAGGATTTTTTTATTTAATGTTTAAATGATAACCATCTTCTTTTCTCTAAAATATCAATGAATATTGTAAAATATCGTAAGAACGATGACTGTCTGGGCTCATCAGCACCATATTATCTCTGTGTTATATACGCAGATCTTGAAGTTTAGATGGGTTGCCAGCCATAACAGTTGCAACTTTATTAAGAGTTAGTACATAGTATTTTCCCGCGTGCCATATGGTACTTTGGTTTAATTATTAGTATTAATTGTAATATAAGTTTAATTTGCTTATTTTATTATTAGCGTCGTTTTGTAATCTATTAGAAATGGTGTTGAATAACTAGACCAATTGGTTATGATTTTGCCAAATGTCCCCAAAGTTGCCATAATTTCTCTTTCCTCCATCTGCTCGATGAAAGGTTGCAATTGCGAAACCTTTTATAAAGAAAGAATCATAAAACCCGGACGTTTGATGATTGAATGAATATGGTGTGGTTTGATGAATCAATTGTTTGCTATAAAGGTAGAAAAGTAATGTATGATGAACCCAATATAAGCAGATGACCAGAACTGTTTGGCTTCTAGAGTCAATCAATGGGACCATTATGCTTTAGGCAGCAATATCCTGGTAATCGGCTGGTCCTCTCACACAATCGGCAGATTACTGAAAACGATTATCTTGACATCCTCGATGATGAAGTTCTTACTGTTGCTAGCAGTTGCTGCCACTAGCTTCGAGTCAATAATGCGCCTATGCACACAGTCAAAAATATACAGTTTTGGTTCGAGAAGCATCACTAAACCTCAATATAATTGAACCGTTATGGGGTGTTTTAGACAGAGAACTGTTGGAAACTATTCAAATACTTTACGAATCGATTTAGCAAAGAATTGGAGTTGTTTTAAGAGTAAATGGTGACTCAACACCTATTAGTAAATATATATGGTATATATATCAAATCTTTATATTATTTTGTCTATACCTTGTATAATATATGCTTGAAACTGGATTTAAATTTCATAAAACTGTTTAGTAAACGTTACGCTATTTATAAAGTACCACATCTGCAACTGTCGACCTTGACTAGAGGACCTTCATATTAATTAAGATGGTAGTCATATTAATAACCATATAATCGTAAATTTCTGGTCCTCTTATTTATTATGTTTGATCATATTCGTGGGATTCAAATCCCAAGACGAATAATATTAATAATTTACAGTATAACAGACAGTATTAAATAAAATTTAATTGGTAGTCATTAAGATACAAATACTTTATTGACTAATTAAACTATCTCAAGATTTCATTCCGACATGTGTAGTTCTGTTAATGGCGATTTCAATGCCACCAATGATGATGACTTTATGCAAGTAAAAATAATTATAATGTGAATTAATGTCGATACATTTTTTCAGGATTTAACAACAAAAATGGACGTACTTATAATGGCCAACTATTTCCATGACTATCTCATCAGCTAATATCAATATTTAATTTCAAATAAGTAAAATCAGCTCATTAATATTCCTGTTATGTACGAAAATATTTTGATTATATATTTTAAATGAAAGCAAAAGCAAACAAGTAACAAGTAATCAAATAATCAAATAAAAACTATATAGTAGTTGTGATAAAAAAAAACAACAATGGAAAAGAATGCCACAGTTATAACTCCTAAATTAAGTAAAATTTCAACAATTCCTGATTAAATCAAACCAGTAAATTAATAAATAAATGATTTACTTAACGCTCTTAGGAGATTTCAAGATCCTTTGGTCTTGATCAGTCTATTCTGCCCTATTTTATTTTATGATACACCTCCATTCATACTCTTCTGTTATTATTATTTTTCTTATTACATCTTCTTCCATTCCTATTTCCAAATAATCATGTGTCAATTTAAATCTTATTCTCCTTGCTCTGATTAGTAACTTATTTTTATTCGGTACTCAATTTGTGCCATTTTTTATACTGGTGCAGTTTCTAATATCAACTTTTCTTCTATTCTCAGTTTGCCCTCAATTGGTTTTATCATGGTCATTTTTATGTTTGAACCTATTATGAATTATTTTAGTTATTTACTTTATAGATCTAAGTTTTGAGAAGTCAATAGTTCATTTAATGATAATATATATTTATATTTGGTGTTCTGAAGTTGTTGCAGTTGTGAAAATAATCTTACTCACGACACTTTTGTTATGATGTTCAGCGATGTAGTAATTTAATCTTTTATATATATATATATATATATATATATATATATATATAGTTCATTTAAGGATAATATATATTTATATTTGTGTGTTCTGAAGTTGTTGCAGTTGTGAAAATAATCTTATTCACGACACCTTTGTTATGATGTTCAGTGATTTAGTAATTTAATCTTATATATATATATATATATATATATATATATATATATATATATATATATATATATATATATATATATATATATATATAGTACACTGGTGGAGAAAATCCCAACAAGTTCATCAACTAAGGCTGCTGGTACATAAAAAAGTTCGAGGAAATCATGTTAAAAATGAACTACTTCAAATTGTTACTCGGTAAATATAAATGAAATATTTTATTTTATTTTATGTAATTTACTTTTTTAGGCATAAACCTGAGAAAAGACACATAGTAGGTCAGATTATTGGATGTTATGGCCACAGAATATTACGTCTTCCTTTCTATCACTGCATTTTTAATCCAATTGAGTTGATACGGGGTATTGCAAAGAATTATTATAATAAATATTCAGGTCGAGGAGGATATTAAGTTAGTTATTCATTTGATTAGTGTTTCTGAAAGTGACAGTGATTGAATAAAACCTCATGAATGTTGGTTTATGATTCAATGTTGACGATTACCAAGACAGGGTGATGAAAAAGGATATCGCTAAACGTCAGTATTCAATCAATATACTTTAGTTGTAGGGAATTGTATTATAGAGTGTGAAAGCTTTATGAGCATGTGTGTTATTGTTCAGAATATACATGAACGTTTGGTTAACATGTATGAGGAGAGAAATAACACTAACTGTTTTTTTAGTTAGTGTTTAATAGAATATTTGTTCAATTATTTTATTTACATTAAAATTTTGTTATATGTTAGAGCCATAATGTACTAAAACTCAGAGTTGCTGCGGCAACATTGCGACGTTTTGACAGGTCTCCCGTGTCACTGCTATTTTGAATTGACTGTACGTGTTTTTGTCAGTTATTTGCAATTACTAATTACTAGACTATTAATAATATCGACAAATATATAAAGCCAAACAGAGCAAAACCGATTCCGACGGAAATTTGTTGACGCGAACTAGTAACGCTGGCCTGGAGTCCCTATCGCGAAACTACAAAGGCAGAAAATAGATCTCGACGGGTCAGTGGGGGAAACAATAAAGGCAGGAATCGCCGAGCGCGGGCGGCAGGAAAGCGATCCGGAGCCCGACGAACGGCGAAATGGAAAATAGAAGTCGGGTATCAAGACCGAAATCAAGTTAGGGCGAGTAATTGGGCTAAAAGCGCTCCCGTAAATTACTTGTTGCACGTGGTATAGTTACGGATTATTTAGCGACATTAATTATTCGCCCGATGGAGTAGGTGTTAATGTTGGACGCGGGTGGATTAGCTAAACTGCGGCCTCTCTATTTATTAGAGGATCATTAACAGAGTTCGTCGATTATCGGTCGATTAAACGTCAGTCGGTGTAATAATAGAAAAGCGTGTCATTGTTGGGTTTTGATCGATTGGGCCGGGAAGTCCGATCACCACACGGGACTCACTCTTAATGACAGAGATAACAGGTGTCCAAAAATAAAGTTTATATTTAGTAGAATTACACAAGTTCTCAATTTCAGACGAAAAGCTAGAAGGTTATGGTACAGAACCAGAAATGCTGTAGACAAAACAATTTTTAATACAATTAACAATCAAGGCTCCCGGAATTGACCACAGTTCAGTTGTCGTTCAATTGACAGTTCACCGAGGTTATTGAAAGAGACAACAGAAAAAGGCATACATATTCAATGCCTGTTTGAAACTGAAGTATGTCTCGAACCACCTATACTTGAGCGTATTTTTCTGTTGAATGAAAAACTTCCTAATTCATAAATAACAATAGTTTTTATAGAGCAAATTAAAGAACTACGATGTTATTATTGTTATGTTTTAAAAGTAAATAGTTGTAGAGTTAAAATTTTCTAGATACTAAATTCAAGCAAAATTAAAACGTCCTTCTTTATTCTGATCCTATTCAGGGCTATTGATTCCTTTTGGAAGCCGTATAGATTTATTATATCTAATTTGGATTAAATTTTATCAGATTAAATTTTATTGGTTATGTGAATTCGAATGCCACAAAAAATGAAAAGAATTCTGAAATGTTATACAAAATATAAGTATATTTAATTAAAAACGGTGATAGGCATAAGCGAAATACTCGAAATATCTCTAATATAACTATTCATGACCAATATCCAAACCATACAGTGTATGAGAAGAATTTTTACAATCTCATGTAAAAATTATATCTTAATGTACTGTGAGTGAAATTTCAAAAAGTTCACAAGCTTATCACAATACTTCCGTCCAAAAACTGCTACTGAGAGATCCTGATTAACGAGTTGAGTACAGTAATGCAATCCTAAGGTTGTCTGATGAAATTGAAGATTTTTCGTCTACATTGATAATGAGCGATGAAGCCCATTTTCTTCTCAGTGGCCATGTTAACAAACAGAACAGCGACAGTTTTGGGGAACACAGAATCCTCAATTAATTCATAAAACATCATTGCATCCTCTAAAAACAACTATGTTATGTTACTACTGTGTGTAACACACAGTTACTGTTACTACTGAACGGTACCAAGACATGATTTGAAATTTTCTTGTGCCTGAAATAGAAGAGAAAGGACTAGAGGTCATGTGGTTTCAGCAAGATGGGGCCACAGCAGACACAGCTCAATTCAGTTATTGAATGACATTTTCCTACGAAGCCTAATTTCACCAAGTAGCGATTTAGCATGGCCAGCCAGATATCCGAATTTAACAGCACCAGACTTTTTCTTAAGGGGCTTTTTAAAATCGAAGGTTTACGTGAACAAGTCCCAAACGGTTCAACATCTTAAAAACAACATTCGTCACGAAATTGAAGAAATTCAGCCTCAGATATTACAGGATGTCATGAAAAATGCCTTAAAAATTCGAAAGTTGCATAGCGAATCGCGGTCACCATTTACTAAAGATCAAATAAACTTTTTTCGAAAACCAAACTTACTTATCTTTTCTTTGAACAATGTTATAGGCAATCAAAATGGTAGCGGGACTTTTGCTTCCGTTGTTTAAGTTCGTAATCTTCAACAGCTAAAGATCAAAAGCTATATTCCTAGAATGTCATGTCTAGAATAACTATATAACATTCTATATAACTTAACTATCAATTATTCATATATTTGGCAAATGTTAAAAAGAATTCTTCCAACACTGTAATCAAATGCTACCAGAAAAATGGGAAAAGGTGATTGGTAATGTTTCGAATAAAAGTGAAGGTTCCATTCTTTGACCATCAATGCCCAACTCTTGATAAAATAAAAGCGAGAGTTTATTTGAATCCTTAACATTTTTTTGTCAAACATTTAATGAATCGAAATTTTTAGAACATTCTTAAAATAAAGATCTCCAAGAGACTACAATCAAAATTCCAGTAAATATTTCATATAATATTGCGCTTACAGAACTTCGGTTCATACAAAACTAAAATTAGTCTCACAGCGACCTAACATCAAACTTTAATTAGTTTACTTCATATGCCGTTTTAATTTCATTCCCAAAGATTCTGCGCTAAATTTAGCACAATATATTCTCCTGCCGGGAGCGATCAATGAGCATAATTATGTCATGAGGTCTTAGCGATATAATAATTTATTGACAACATCGAGTTTGGCCAACTGACCAGGTCGAGAGATCCTTCGTGCTTGGTAGCCGTGTGGGCGTCAGTTTTATGATTAACCAACCGAAAGGTAAAACGATCCAACTGCTGTCCATTAATCCTGAATAAACATAATATTATTAATTGAATAGATATGTCCTGAAGATATATTTGTGGAGTACACGAGGTCACCTAGGTGAGATTAGTGTGTCTGGTGTCTAGGTTTCAGGCAAATCGTTTCTATTTTCGCGGCACGTGTTGCTAATAATTCAAATATTTGATAAAAGGGTCTCTAACATATTAGTCTGTCTAATTTTTAATTTATATATAGACAGGATTTGTAATATAAGTTTTAAATAATTTTAAGATGTTTAATAGACAAATATACACTTTTCATTATATAACTTTGAAACTGAATCTTGAATAAAATTCAATGCACTACCATTTATTTCAAATTAATATCGTCTGAAATGAGAGCGAATAATATGAAAATAATATTAAATAATATGAAAATGAAAATGGCATAAAATTGTAAATTTTCACGACTGCGTATATGGAAAATATGGCAATATTTTCAATCTTTTAGACAAAGATATAACTTTATAGACATATAAGTTTAAAATTATAATCATGAAAAATATCTGTGAACGCCTTCATTACATTATAGAACTCATTGTTTTTATTACTTTAATATGTAACATTTTAGTGCTACTAATTATTGTACAATATTTATGTATTTTGTTAGAGATTTTATAACCAGTATTATAAAAAAAAATACACTTATTTTCGTGTGTACTTAAAAACCATTTTTTATATCTAATTATACTTATAATTAAATGTTTTTTTTTAATTAGTATATTTTATAACCTACCTTTGATATCATTTATTTTATATTTAATATTTAGTTCGGCAACATAAAATTATGATGATGAAATGTGTTGAGTATTTTGTTATTAAATTGTTTATAAAAGTCGTAATTTAATATTCATAAAAGAGTAATTTATTTATTTCCATCTTTTTTGATAAAATTCTTTTATATTAACGTTTTTTTTTAAGTAAGAACGGTTGTTGAATTTGATTCTTACAATGATCTTTAAAACGTTCTTCAAAAATTTAAAGTTGAGTTCTTTTGGAGCAAAATATTTTTTGGATACGAATTCATACAACTTATTAGAAACTTACGATATATTGATCTATTAAAAGTGCTCATGTAAATGGTCTATCGATATCATCTGGGTTCGAGAGATAGATGGAAACCAATAAAAGTGGGGAAGAAATATTTAAAATAATAAATTGTTTTATGAATATATAGATCTATAAATTAGTTTTAAAGAATTTTATTAATTTGACGCCTTATTGTAAATAATCGCTACAATGCATTTTATTTAAAGTATTGTCCATATCACTTCGCATATTTATCTGATTAGCGAGTATACTGCTATGTACTCACACTCTTTCGAAGTATTTCACAAAAACACGTTGAATTACACTCGTTATTGGTTCTAGAGGCATATCGCGTTGTATTATTTCATTTGAAATATAGTACGGAGCATGGACAATGGCACGCAACTCTTTATTTTAGAACCATTGTATGATGGACATATTAGACTTGCTAGCGGTTCCACATAGTTGGATACAATATGAACAAATGGGAGTATAGATATATACAGCAACGTCATGTTATCTAATGATAACTTGGATTGGCGCCCGATAAGCCAATATATTTGACAGACTTTCAGTCAAAAGTCCAAATGGTTTCCGTTTGATACGTATGTGCTTCTTTGTATGTTTATATAGTATTTCAAAAAACTACCAAAAGCGTTATTTTAACATTACATTTTTCAGAAATTAGCTACTGACAGAAGACATTCGAAAAATACCGAGACTACATCAAATGGAATGAATAAATTACACTTCGACGAGTTTAACGACGACATAATATTAATAACTAAATCACCAAACAAAAAACAACAGAAAAAATAAATAAACCGTTAACGTATTCTGAGGGCCGCCATGTTGCTCAGGTCTGGCCGACGGTGGCTGCTGTCGCGGCGGCTGCTCCTGCTGCTCCTGATGGTGGCGTTGCTGGTGGCGAAGGAGTCCTGCAGAAGCCCGACCGCTGTGCCGCAGGTCAGGATCGGCGTCGTCGTCGTCGCCGAAGCGTCGGCGTCGCTAGACGGCCAGGAGACGTCGTGGGCGTCGGAGGATCGATAAGGGGAGGTGGGCGGGGGGTGCTTCGGCAGAGTTGTAGTAGGCAGCGGAATAATCAAGAAAAAAATTATACCGATAAGGTATCATGAATATTTATTATTACTATTGTTATTGTTATTGGGCCTAATAATTTGCTTTTTATAGATGTAGACAACTACAATATATTTTATTATTATTATTATATAATATGTATATTACATGTACGGAATAAAATTTTATTGCTGCTTTATATCTGATATATGTATCATATATTTTAGGTTTTAACAGGTTAGTTGAAAAGTACTCGGCCTGACACATAGATGGCGCTATTAAAATTAAATCCATATATATATATTTAGTTAGCCTAACCCTCAAAAGATGCGTGTATAAATTTGACAGCTATCGGATCATTAGTTTATGAATTATAGCATTTTGAGTGCAGCAACTTTTGTTATTGTGAAAAAAAAATGGATAAAAAGGAATTTCGCGTGTTGATAAAATATAGCTTTTTGAAGGGAAAAAATACAGTTGGAGCAAAAACTTGGCTTGATACAGAGTTTCCGGACACCGTCCCAGGAAAATCAACCCTCAAAGATTGGTATGCTAAGTTTAGACATCGTGAAATGAGCCCTGAAGACGGTGAACGCGGTGGACGCCCGAAAGGGGTTGTTACTGACAAAAACATTTAAAAAATCCACTAAATGATTTTGAGTGACCGTAAATTTAAATTGAATGAAACAGTAGACACTCTAAAGATATTAACTGAACGTGTAGATAATATCATTTACGAATATTTGGGTATGAGAAAGCTCTGTGCAAAATGGGTGCCGCGCGAACTCACTTTTGACCAAAAACAATGACAAGTTGATGATTTGGAGCAGTGTTTGAAGATGATCAAGCCTAATAAACCCGAGTTATTGCGTCAGTATGTGACAATGGATGAAACATAGCCCTATCATTACACTGCGAAGTCCATTCGACAGTCATCCGAGTGAACTGCACACGATGAACCCGCTCCAAAGCGTGGGTAAACGAAACAGTCAGCTGGCAAGGTTATGGCGTCTGTATTTTGAGATGCGCATGGAATAATTCTCATTAACTACCTTGAAAAAGGAAGAACCATCAACAGCGACTATTAAGTAGCGTTATTGGACCGTTTGAAGGACGAAATCGCCGAAAAACGGCCGTATTTGAAGATAAAGAAAGTGGTGCTTCACCAAGACAATGCACCGTGTCACAAATCAGTGAAAACGATGGAAAAAACCATGAATTGGGCTTCGAATTGGTTCCTCATGCACCGTATTCTCCAGACCTTGCCCCCAGCTACTATTCCCTGTTATCAGATCTCAAAAGAATGCTCGCTGGGAAGAAATTTTCGTCCAATGAAGAGGTGATCGCCGAAACTGAGGCCTATTTTGAAGCAACGGACAAATCGTACTACAAAAATGGTATCGAAAAGTTGCAGGGTCGCTATAATCAGAGTATCACCCTTGAAGGGAATTATGTTGAAAAAAAACTAATTTTGCCAAAAAAATTTTGTTTGTTTTACTATGGTAGGCCGGAGACTTTTCATTTGACCTATTATTGACTGGTGATATTCAATTTGCTGAAGAAGAACTATTTATGTATACTAGATTGTTCAATAAGTTCAAGGGCTGCCGTCTTGTCTTTAACATCAATAAAAACATTATCAATATTTTCTCAATGGGTACTGTATTCTCTAGTAATGGAACAGGAACACCTTTGAGTGCCATTTTAACACGTTTTTTGTGTAAAAGGAATTTTGTAATTTTTAGTACCAACTGGTTACAAAAATTAGTAAAAAAAAAGATCGTGTTTATAGAAGAAAAAATATGGTAGTGAGCTGCAGTGATGGTATCCATAGTAGGTCATACTTAAAGCTGTAAATTGTTTTTTCATTTCCGTTTTTTGAGCTATTGTACCATGTGGATTCAAGAGTTCGTAAGAAAAGATCGGACATAAAGTATAGTTTTTTCATTTTCGTTTTTAGAAATTTTCATTTCACTTGCGTGAACTTATTGAATACCCTAGTATATTGTTTCATTTCGCTGACACTATGACATAAAGTGATAGAAATCACCATAAAAAATACAAAACAACCTTGTATTTTTTCAAAACCGTTTAAAGAGCGAGATTGTATCGATAATAACTATAAAATTGACAATAAGTTTACGTCAAACCAACATATCACGAAATTAGCATAAACATCTAAGAGACGGCCAATAAAAAAATCGAATCTAAATTTTTTCTATACCGTTTTCGGTAAAGCTTCCTATTCTAAAACGATTTAATGGTTAATTAAAAAAAATTGAATGAATAATATATCTCCATAGTGCTGTTCTTGAGACTTCTTGTTGGTTTTTGTTGGTATCATTTCTCCTTTCGTTGTCTCTGCTCCTTGTAGATGCTTTTTCTTTCTAATATACTCAACGAAACAAAATAGTAAAATCACAAGGAAATATAGAGTAAATTCCTGATACAAGTAAGTGATTTTTCAGAGTCTTTAAGATGGGACTGAAAGACTACATATTATATGGAGAAGATAACATGTTGCAAATGTTAGCAATTTTGGAGTCATTTTAAATTGATGAAATCAAATATATGTCTCCTGTATATAAGATATAAACGTTGAGGTCATTATTTTAACAGTAATTTTGATTGTCAATGATAAACTACTATGAATAATATGTTCTGATTTATAAGGTTTGTTATGTAAACTAATGATAATATTTAAATATGTACAATGAAGAAAACGTATAATAATTCTGATCCAGTGCGGTGGATATTCTGGATAGACTCCTTTTCTGACCTCTTCTGGTACCTTTCTGAGATGATCTCTAGAGTAGCAATTAAATCAGGTCTATAAACTAATTTTAAAGGATTTACAACACATGGCGTTAATGTGTATTAATACGCAATAGGTACAATTGTAACCACCTTCTGACTGTGTTGCTGACTCACAGGTTTCACTTTTCAGTGTGTGGTATTTCGTCGAAGTATGAAAGAAACATTTTTTCAGTACGTTGAAAATTGGGAAAAAAGGTGGTTGAAATTGTTGCGAGTAATACAAGAAACAATTTCCAGTCACATGATGAAAATGGAAATGATTCAAAAGCTTGTATAGCTTGTGTCGTATGGACCAAAGTCAAGAGATATTAAAAAGCGTTTGGTCATGTGTGAAATGCTGTTTTAACGAAAACAAAACAAATAATCCGAAAGGCTTTTAGAACAACATTTAAAAAGAGTATTATATATAGTATAATTATACATAGTATTAATATATATAGCATTATATAAGACAATCAATTAACAACACGTAATAATTTAATGTAATAATAACATAACATGTATCAATAACAACGGCAAAGCCGAATGTTCATGGCTCGTAACTAATGATCTATATTTGGTGGGATGAGATTGGTGTGGTATACTATGGGCTATTGAAAATTAATGAAACCATCTATGGGGATCGCTATCGATTACAATTGATGCGTTTGAGCTGAACACTCCGCGAAAAATGGCCGGCATACGAGTAAAGACGGACGGGAAATGACACGCAATGTTATTCTTCACCGTGACCACATGTTGCAAAACCAGTGAAAACATACTGGGATACACTAAAATAGTAATGGTTACCTACCTGTTGTATTCTCCAGACCTTGCTCCTTCTGATTACTGCTTGTTCCAATATATGAGTCATGATGTGCTTGAGCAAAGCTTCACTTATGAACCAAATTACCAAAAAATGGGTGGATTCGTGGATAGCCACAAAAGATACATCGTTCTTTCGAGATAGAGAATCCGTACATTGCCTGAAAGACGGGAACAAGTTGCGGCTATCTATGAATAATATTTTGACCATCTTTTTACTTTTTATGAAGATGAAGGTCGATTCGTTCTTTCGAGATTGAATCCGTAAAATCGGAAATAATTGTAAAAAAAGCTTCAAATTAGAAACAAAAATTAAAAGTGATTTACGGGCCTATGTAGTGTTATTTTACTTCGTAGGTGTTTGGAAATTGAATAAATTAGTAGTTAATATACCAGAACAAAAGTATTAATATATAGTTGATAAGTAAATGGAGCGAGACAGTAAAGAAAAGCCGGGGGAAAACTTTAATCCGACCCTGGATATAAACTCATGGAGCTTGCGCTGGGGCCGACTACCGAGCAAAAGAAAAAACGACGATTTTTTTCGTGTTTTTCGTTGCTGGGTATTTTTTCTTGCTCTATTTTTGTTCGGCGGCCAGGCAGCTAGACCGCCGCCATATATCGATAAAATGCTACACTGCACAGCCTGCATTCGGGATTTTCTTTGTCCCGCTTTTATATAAAACTTTTCTATGGAGCAGCACGCAAAATAAGAGAGAAAAAACTACATATTAAATTTTAATTCATCTTCCAGCTACCTAGTTCGTCTCTATTTACTTCGTACTTTCCTTGGCACACGATCGATATTTCTAATAATGCCCTGTCATTTTTTAAATTAAATTCTACACAACATATTTCAATTTATATGTACCTGTTTTTACTAGTATTTCATCTGTTAGTGGTTCAGAGTTTGAACTATAATCAGATCAGTCTCTCAGGCCAGTTTATCTCCGGGTTTATCTTTAAAATTCCTTAAATATTAATAAAGATTAATGTGTGCCAATTTTGATCACAAAATTTTCTTTTGAAACAAAATTTTTGGAGTATTTTTTAAATGATATGACGATTTTCACGACGAAATGTTTTAATTACTCTAGTAGTTCAACAATCAGCCAATAAGCTTTACTTATGAATATAGTATATGTAAATGACATATAGAAAACCATGCAATGAAGTGATCTCTTGTGTAAAATATTATCGTAATTAGTAAAACCTATTCTGAATGATATTCCAAAGTCTATATATGTCCTATAACCAGTTCCAATGGTCTTAAACGTTTTAATCTACAGACTTCACTGTCAATTCGCACTTTTAGTTGACTAACGAGCACATTAGGTTGCATAATAACGTGTTGCATCACTTTCTTAGAGGCATAGTATGGGGCATCGACAATAGCACGCAAAATAAGAGAGAAAAAACTACATATTAAATTTTAATTCATCTTCCAGCTACCTAGCTCGTCTCTATTTACTTCGTACTTTCCTTAGCACGCGATCGATATTTCAAATAATGCCCTGTCATTTTTTAAATTAAATTCTACACAACATATTTCAATTTATATGTACCTGTTTACACTAGTATTTCATATATTAGTGGTTCAGAGTTTGAACTATAATCAGATCAGTCTCTCAGGCCAGTTTATCTCTGGGTTTACCTTTAAAATTCCTTAAATATTAATAAAGATTAATGTGTGCCAATTTTGGTCACAAAATTTTCTTTTGAAACAAAATTTTTGGAGTATTTTTTAAATGATATGACGATTTTCACGATGAAATATTTTAATTACTGTAGTAGTTCAACAATCAGCCAATAAGCTTTACTTATGAATATAGTATATGTAAATGACATATAGAAAACCATGCAATGAAGTGATCTCTTGTGTAAAATATTATCGTAATTAGTAAAACCTATTCTGAATGATATTCCAAAGTCTATATATGTCCTATAACCAGTTCCAATGGTCTTTAACGTTTTAATTTACATACTTCACTGTCAATTCGCACTTTTAGCTGACTAACGAGCACATTAGGTTGCATAATAACATGTTGCATCATTTTCTTAGAGGCATAGTATGGGGCATCGACAATAGCACGCAAAATAAGAGAGAAAAAACTACATATTAAATTTTAATTCATCTTCCAGCTACCTAGCTCGTCTCTATTTACTTCGTACTTTCCTTGGCACGCGATCGATATTTCTAATAATGCCCTGTCATTTTTTAAATTAAATTCTACGCAACATATTTCAATTTATATGTACCTGTTTTTACTAGTATTTCATATATTAGTGGTTCAGAGTTTGAACTATAATCAGATCAGTCTCTCAGGCCAGTTTATCTCTGGGTTTACCTTTAAAATTCCTTATATCATGATATTATGTGATCAATATTAATAAAGATTAATGTGTGTCAATTTTGAACACAAAATTTTCTTTTGAAACAAAATTTTTGGAGTATTTTGAAATGATATGGCGATTTTCACGACGAAATATTTTAATTACTCTAGTAGTTCAACAATCAGCCAATAGGCTTTACTTATGAATATAGTATATGTAAATGACATATAGAAAACCACGCAATGAAGTGATCTCTTGTGTAAAATATTATCGTAATTAGTAAAACCTATTCTGATTGATATTCCAAAGTCTATATATGTCCTATAACCAGTTCCAATGGTCTTAAACGTTTTAATCTACAGACTTCACTGTCAATTCGCACTTTTAGCTGACTAACGAGCACATTAGGTTGCATAATAACGTGTTGCATCACTTTCTTAGAGGCATAGTATGGGGCATCCACAATAGCACGCAAAATAAGAGAGAAAAAACTACATATTAAATTTTAATTCATCTTCCAGCTACCTAGCTCGTCCCTATTTACTTCGTGCTTTCCTTAGCACACGATCGATATTTCTAATAATGCCCTGTCATTTTTTAAATTAAATTCTTCACAACATATTTCAATTTATATGTACCTGTTCTTACTAGTATTTCATATATTAGTGGTTCAGAGTTTGAACTATAATCAGATCAGTCTCTCAGGCCAGATTATCTCTGGGTTTACCTTTAAAATTCCTTAAATATTAATAAAGATTAATGTGTGCCAATTTTGGTCACAAAATTTTCTTTTGAAACAAAATTTTTGGAGTATTTTTTAAATGATATGACGATTTTCACGAAGAAATGTTTTAATTACTCTAGTAGTTCAACAATCAGCCAATAAGCTTTACTTATGAATATAGTATATGTAAATGACATATAGAAAACCAAGCAATGAAGTTATCTCTTGTGTAAAATATTATCGTAATTAGTAAAACCTATTCTGAATGATATTCCAAAGTCTATATATGTCCTATAACCAGTTCCAATGGTCTTAAACGTTTTAATCTACAGACTTCACTGTCAATTCGCACTTTTAGCTGACTAACGAGCACATTAAGTTGCATAATAACGTGTTGCATCACTTTCTTAGTATGGGGCATCCACAATAGCACTCAAAATAAGAGAGAAAAAACTACATATTAAATTTTAATTCATCTTCCAGCTACCTAGCTCGTCTCTATTAACTTCGTGCTTTCCTTAGCACACGATCGATATTTCTAATAATGCCCTGTCATTTTTTAAACTAAATTCTTCACAACATATTTCAATTTATATGTACCTGTTTTTACTAGTATTTCATATATTAGTGGTTCAGAGTTTGAACTATAATCAGATCAGTCTCTCAGGCCAGTTTATCTCTGGGTTTATCTTTAAAATTCCTTAAATATTAATAAAGATTAATGAGTGTCAATTTTGATCACAAAATTTTCTTTTGAAACAAAATTTTTGGAGTATTTTTAAATGATATGACGATTTTCACTACGAAATGTTTTAATTACTCTAGTAGTTCAACAATCAGCCAATAAGCTTTTCTTATGAATATAGTATATGTAAATGACATATAGAAAACCACGCAATGAAGTGATCTCTTGTGTAAAATATTATCGTAATTAGTAAAACCTATTCTGAATGATATTCCAAAGTCTATATATGTCCTATAACCAGTTCTATTGGTCTTAAACGTTTAAATCTACAGACTTCACTGTCAATTCGCACTTTTAGCTGACTAACGAGAACATTAGGTTGCATAATAACGTGTTGCATCACTTTCTTAGAGGCATAGTACGGGGCATCGACAATAGCACGCAAAATAAGAGAGAAAAAACTACATATTAAATATTAATTCATCTTCCAGCTACCTAGCTCGTCTCTATTTACTTCGTGCTTTCCTTAGCACACGATCGGTATTTCTAATAATGCCCTGTCATTTTTTAAACTAAATTCTTCACAACATATTTCAATTTATATGTACCTGTTTTTACTAGTATTTCATATATTAGTGGTTCAGAGTTTGAACTATAATCAGATCAGTCTCTCAGGCCAGTTTATCTCTGGGTTTACCTTTAAAATTCCTTATATCATGATATTATGTGATCAATATTAATAAAGATTAATGTGTGTCAATTTTGAACACAAAATTTTCTTTTGAAACAAAATTTTTGGAGTATTTTGAAATGATATGGCGATTTTCACGACGAAATATTTTAATTACTCTAGTAGTTCAACAATCAGCCAATAGGCTTTACTTATGAATATAGTATATGTAAATGACATATAGAAAACCACGCAATGAAGTGATCTCTTGTGTAAAATATTATCGTAATTAGTAAAACCTATTCTGAATGATATTCCAAAGTCTATATATGTCCTATAACCAGTTCCAATGGTCTTAAACGTTTTAATCTACAGACTTCACTGTCAATTCGCACTTTTAGCTGACTAACGAGCACATTAAGTTGCATAATAACGTGTTGCATCACTTTCTTAGAAGCATAGTATGGGGCATCCACAATAGCACTCAAAATAAGAGAGAAAAAACTACATATTAAATTTTAATTCATCTTCCAGCTACCTAGCTCGTCTCTATTAACTTCGTGCTTTCCTTAGCACACGATCGATATTTCTAATAATGCCCTGTCATTTTTTAAACTAAATTCTTCACAACATATTTCAATTTATATGTACCTGTTTTTACTAGTATTTCATATATTAGTGGTTCAGAGTTTGAACTATAATCAGATCAGTCTCTCAGGCCAGTTTATCTCTGGGTTTATCTTTAAAATTCCTTAAATATTAATAAAGATTAATGAGTGTCAATTTTGATCACAAAATTTTCTTTTGAAACAAAATTTTTGGAGTATTTTTAAATGATATGACGATTTTCACTACGAAATGTTTTAATTACTCTAGTAGTTCAACAATCAGCCAATAAGCTTTTCTTATGAATATAGTATATGTAAATGACATATAGAAAACCACGCAATGAAGTGATCTCTTGTGTAAAATATTATCGTAATTAGTAAAACCTATTCTGAATGATATTCCAAAGTCTATATATGTCCTATAACCAGTTCCAATGGTCTTAAACGTTTTAATCTACAGACTTCACTGTCAATTCGCACTTTTAGCTGACTAACGAGCACATTAAGTTGCATAATAACGTGTTGCATCACTTTCTTAGAGGCATAGTATGGGGCATCCACAATAGCACTCAAAATAAGAGAGAAAAAACTACATATTAAATTTTAATTCATCTTCCAGCTACCTAGCTCGTCTCTATTAACTTCGTGCTTTCCTTAGCACACGATCGATATTTCTAATAATGCCCTGTCATTTTTTAAACTAAATTCTTCACAACATATTTCAATTTATATGTACCTGTTTTTACTAGTATTTCATATATTAGTGGTTCAGAGTTTGAACTATAATCAGATCAGTCTCTCAGGCCAGTTTATCTCTGGGTTTATCTTTAAAATTCCTTAAATATTAATAAAGATTAATGAGTGTCAATTTTGATCACAAAATTTTCTTTTGAAACAAAATTTTTGGAGTATTTTTAAATGATATGACGATTTTCACTACGAAATGTTTTAATTACTCTAGTAGTTCAACAATCAGCCAATAAGCTTTTCTTATGAATATAGTATATGTAAATGACATATAGAAAACCACGCAATGAAGTGATCTCTTGTGTAAAATATTATCGTAATTAGTAAAACCTATTCTGAATGATATTCCAAAGTCTATATATGTCCTATAACCAGTTCCAATGGTCTTAAACGTTTTAATCTACAGACTTCACTGTCAATTCGCACCTTTAGCTGACTAACGAGCACATCGACAATAGCATGCAAAATTTTGTTTTGGAACCTTTGTACGAAGGCTATATTAGACTTGTCAGCAGTACTCCATAGTTGGATTCCATATGACCAAATAGTCTTAAGTATTCCTTCGTAGAGTAATACTTTGTTTCCTAATGATAACTCGGATTTGCCCTCCATAAGCCAATATATTTGATGTATCTTAAACCCAAGTTGTTTTCCTTTAGTAATTATGTGCTTCTTCCAGGATCTGGTGCTGATTCAGATGCATACTAAGATATATAGCATCCTTGGCTCAGGGTTAATAATTATTGATATTCGTTAGTGGGTATGTTCTTCTAGGCAGAGTGAACATTACACAGGTAGACATTTCACTTATTTTATCGTGCTATCTCTTCAGCCACAGTTGTACATTATCAATGTAATATCTGCATATTTTCGCACAGTAGTGCTTTTTGTAGTCGGTAGATTGGTTGTATATAGGAGATATAGAGGCCAATATATGAATATATTGGATGCAAATCAGTGAGTCCATCGTCTTGTTTTATAGTGAAATGTCTATCTGTTATATACGATTTTAGTAACTGAATGTTGGATGCGAAAACCCTATGTAATATACTTTACGTACTTATTACGAAACCCGAATTGATGTTTAAAATAATTTTTATTTTTTCTATCATGTCTTAAGACCGTTGACGTATAATTTCTCAAAAAATTTTGAGATTATATTAAATAAGTGTCTTATCGACGGGACAGCAACTTGTAAATGTGAATTGGTTAATTGATTTGCTTTCTGACTGATTATAGACATATACTGATATATATATATATATATATATATATATATATATATATATATATATATATATATATATATAAATGTATACTGATATATACTGATACTGATTATATGATAATCCTATTATGGATATAAAAAGTTATAGATCAGTCCAGGAGAGTCATTCATATTGACATCAATACTGAGACTGATAGATTCAATGATCAAGCAATGATATTGATAAAATTTGGTGATATTGAAGGCATTGGTAAAAATATTTCAGAGAAGAAAATTAATAAACTTTTTATCATCTAACTTAAAACAATATATCAGCAAAAAATGTCAGACATTTTATGAACATTGGTGAACGTTTTTATTTCAAATTTAATTAACTCTAAACCTATTATTACTCCCGATATTTACATTTCATAAAATCTTATTTTTAGCGTATTCGAGGACATTAATAAACACTTAAAATTTGTTACAAATTTGCTTTGTTTAATTTATCATTTAACATTATTTATGAGTTAATTAAACAAAATTAAAATTACAGTAGCTGACATTTTCCTCTTTCGAAAATCTACACATCGAAATTAACATTTAATACGACGATGCTACAAAACAAAGCAATCTTTCGCCATACAAAAAAAAAGAAACAAAATAGGACGCATTATTAAAATGTAATTAAAATTTAGAATAATCAGTTCTGTAGATATAATCGCGAATTTAATAGAGTGGATGATAATTATTCTCTAATCTTATAAAGCTTGTTAATCATAATTAACTGTTACTGACCCAATTGTATTGATTGATTCCATATAGTCTAAATGGATAAAGTTATGAAATGAATATAAAAACGTCAATAATAAATATTTATGGAAGGTAGTGTATGTTTATTTTCGGTTTTTATGTTTTGGCCTTGATTATTACAACCGAACAAAAAAACGAATCAATTCTTGGTGTATATAAAGACAATAATAATTGGTTGTTACCTATATAATACTTGTATATAAATATAATAATATAGGATGGTTCAAAATTTACGGAGGATTTGAATTGAATAATAAAATACTGTAATTTTAAATGTCTTTTTTATTGAATTATCAAGGATATAGTATAAAATAATACATAGATGCAGCATTAATATTTCTTTAATAACAAAGTAGTTTGAGTTTGTTGGCCGAACTCTATTATTTCCTAATAAACTCAATTGTTCAGTTCAATCAGTTATATATATTCTGTATCACTAAATATTCTCTGATTAAAAATCAATGTAATAAAATACGATTTTGTTTTCCTTTTATGTGAGACGTTTCTCCCAGGTCTCGATATGATTTCCTTCGCGTTACGTGACCAGATGGGCCGAAGATAGATTGATAAAATCATTTTCGTCGACGACGATCCATCTTGGATTGACAGAGATAGAAGGTGCAATTAAACGAGATCCCTATCGGTAGGTTTAAAATGTTAAGAATAATCTCACCACACAGGAAACAACAAAACAAAATGTGCTCGGATACTATGTAAAGGCGGCCGGCCGTTTGCTTTATAGAAGCTGGTGTGATAAATCTTTAATTAATTGTAGGGTTGACAAGAACGTCTTTTGATTTTTTTATTAACTGTTATATAGAGACGTTTTTCTGTATATTATTTATTTTTCATATTTTTTTATTATTTAATTAATACATTGTTACTAGTCGTTTCCGTCTAACTTAAATTTGTCTTTATGATAACTTAAATCTAGGTATATAAGTAGGAGGACCCAACGGTCCTATCTCAGTCTCTGGTGAAGTAAGGTTTATACATGTCGCTGTTTATACATGTTCTATTCCTATTTTGATCCCCCCCCCCTCCTAATCTTGGAATGGAGAGTGACGAAAGAGGCTTTCAGCAGCATATCAAACAGATCGAAGAGCGTTGTGAAAGAAGATGGAACACTAACCTGTTAGCAGATTACTGCTGGTTTCTATTGGAAAACGATAGTACTTTTCACAAGGAAAACTTAATGTTGCGCCATTTTCTTTTAGAATATAGAGCTCATTTTTTTTTATTAACCTCTTAAACCTGGGCTATTTTGATTTATTGTCTAATGTTTATGTTTTTGTAAAGTTAATAAATTAATTTTTGTCTTTATTTATTTATTGTACTTTAATTTATCATAACTTTAAAATGGTAGGAGTTACAAAAAGTTTTTGTGTTTAGCAGGTAGAATTTGGAATAAACCGTTTTATTTAATGTTATAGAACAAAAGAAATTATCATAGAGTACGATTTATTAATAATTAAAGACATATTACATCATTAATTTGTAATTACTCTATACCATTTCCTTTTTATGTAAGAAAGTAAAACTGATACCTTTAAACATGTTCTCCAGCTTCCTGATAATAAAAAAAAATAATAGCGAACTAAAACTTTATACAGAAAAAAAGTATATTACAATATGTTTTTTTAGTTTTCCTACCACAATTCTCTAATACCCTGTTCTAATATCGCACACAAGAGCGAATATTCCCTTTTATATCTTTATTATTCAATCATCGACATCTTTTCGAACGTGGCGATCTCGTAAAAATCGATTTCATCGGCGACCGAAAAAAATTTAACGATTTTTTTTCAATCATTCTTATTTTTAAAACGAGGACATTTTATTATTCCTTCGACGTAGCATCCGAGAATTACATAACTGAATTTTGTCACCAAAAAACATATTCATTTAAGTATATTTACTGAACTATGGGCAACAAGGAAGTTAATATATAAATTACGTTCATATGAGAAGATTAGCATTTGTTCTTATTTGTAATTTAAGCTATTATTAAAACTAATAGACCAACAGTTCGTCCATATAAGTGTATTAAATACCAGTAAAAGAGCAAGAATTCAACAGTATTCTGTTGAAGTGTTATTGCAGGATAAATGTCTAGGTATTTACTGAAAGGACGCCTTTTCTTCATCATCAATCCCACAGAAGATATCACTATTTACACGGGGATGTCGGCCGCGGACAAAAACAACCAGGAAAAATGTTTTATGTCCTGTGTTTTATGCCCTGAGTATATTTTTCCTAGTTTAAATATGGCTACTTTAAGTATTATTTTTTCTGTATTTTCTATAATTTTTAAGAGCCAATATAATATTCAAAATCAGATATTCATATTTGAAAAATATTCATATGGCAATATGTGCTAACATTGTCTTTAAAAACCCTTATTGTTTTTGGAAAACTGAAGTTTGGCAGTATTTAAACCTTGTGAGGGGTACATCAACAATATTAGCTAAGAATTAATAAACACTCTCCCCAAGCACCAGCTAATTATGATGTTGATGATGAAGGTACGTTCCTTTATGATACCTTTTCTAGCAGTTTTGGTGGAACTTTTTGTGGAACAAACAAAAAACGATTGTACCATTTTAAAGGCTTTAATTTCTACTATTGATATTTTTTGATAGTTTTTTGTTGTTAAATAATCTTGTATTCTTCTTTTTTAATCACTCTAATCATTCTTCATATCATTATATAAGCTTTTCGACTTACATCTTAGAATGCTTATGTACTTGTGTCTTCATCTAATGACTCATTCTTAGATACTCTTTGTTTTTCGCGTTAAAATTGTTCTCGACTTTTCAGCTAAAGTTTTAGTTGGGATTCCAGCTAAGCCACTTATCAGTTCACTTTCTCCAAACCTGTATGGACTTATAGAGTCCCGTTTTGGGGATGCTTTGCGAGAGGCAATATAAATATACATTAGACTTCAATAATGTAAATACTCAATAGTGAAAATATTACGTTAATGTAAACTAAACATTCGTACATTCACCAATTAAGCTGTTGAAATATTTCGAGTCATTTTCTAACCTCGAAATTAGCTGTTGAAAGGTGCTGCTCTGCAAGCGCGTATCCTCTTGATACGAAAAGCTGACAGTCCGGCGGTATAAGATCTGATGTACTTCCAATCATCCATGTGCTTTCAACACTTCCTCGACAGCCTTTGTTCTATGAAACGGCGCGTTATGACATTTATCTATAAATGCATAGTTAAAATTGATCATTTGTTGTCGGTAGCGATTACTATTAACTGTTTCGCTAGGCTTCAAGAGTTTGTATTGGTCTTGATCGGCCGGCTTCGACCAGTGATAATCATGATTTCCCATTGCTCTTAAAATAAAATGAGAAATCATAACATTCTATACGGTAATGACTTTCCGGTACACCAGGTATCTGCAGGAAGACCTGATTTCTCGTTGAACGTATTCTGTTAGCTCATGAACTATAAATGTCAGATAGTAAGCATTACTAAAATATTTTTTACTGTTAAAAACTATATCAGTTCTTATTATGATTATATGAATAAATAAATAATATCAAAAAACGAACCTATACAACTCCTGAACAGATCGTAGATAATGCAGAGTATAAATTCGTCGAAATTTTCCAGAGACTTTGTCAGAAGGAATGTACAACAATTTCCATCCATTCATGTTTATTTATGAGCAAATTTCAAAACTCGTCAAAATCAACGCTGTGGCAACGTTTCTGCGAGCGGCCTGCCATCCCGGCGCACTTTTTCTCAAAAATACTAAAGCTGCATCTCGCAAGTCAGCCCGATCTATACATCTTGAAATGATGGCAATATATCAAGGAAGAATATTCAATTTTTTCTCGTTTCTTTTTATTGCCACGGTCGCATTACGAACTGACAAAGATGGGAGAACCTGCATGCGGCGCTCCATATAATGATAGCGACTGCAGTTTCTCGACGAATAGGAACGGGGGAAAAAAAATAAAAGGTTTCCGCGCAAACGTGCGGAAAAAAAATCGGGATGCTGTTAAACCCCGCTCTTGTGTAAAACGAAAGTTTTAACGCTTATTTTCGTGATGTAGTTGTGTTTTAAGTTTTGAAAGGGTTTCAATTTTTTTTTTCAAGCATAAATCATAAAGTTTTTTTTGTTCTTTTTCTACGAACAAGGCTATTATTTATCTTTCGCTTTTAATTTTAAATGTAATATCAGGAAAGCAATTCTGATTTTTTCTAATATTTGGCTTTATAGGTCCGCAGGTCTTAGTCCATGACTTTTTGAAGCTTACTTTCAACCAAAGGGTTGAAAACCTTCACCTTTCATTAAGCAGACATGTCCAAACCACGGTGATCAGCGTTCTTGAATTTGTAATATCCTGTTGAAATTTATAATAGCAGACGATTCGTCAGTTGTCAAGACTTATTAATTCTCATGCTATATGGTTCTACAATGCGAACTATAACGTGAAAGATGCTAGAAGACTTAACAACCGAATCAACGAAAATAGCGCTGTCACTAGCGAATTTCAGATCGGTCAAAGAGTTTGTAGCATCATAATGTACGCCATGTCTGTTCTTTGCTGGACGTATTACAAACTTTTGACTAAATATGGGATACTGTCGACTGCTGGAATTATATTTTTTAGAAATAAAATTTAGAGTGTCGCACGAATCTATTTCGGCTGGAGTTCCACAGAGTAATGTCTTGGAACCATTCCTGTTTCTGCTCTATACTGTCGATTCACAACAATAAACGAAACAGTACTAGGAACATTTACCGATGCCACAGTTGTTATGGTAAAATATATATCTATGCCTAAAGGTGTAGAAAAAGTACAAGTGGCATTCAACAAGATCTACAAAAGGACTAGAAACTAGAAAATGCTCCTTATTAATTTTACGCTGCGGCATAATGACAAAAACCTAATTATATCATTTGATGGATACCCGACTCCTCAACCAGAATAGGCTAAATACCTCGTCATATATCTAGATAGTAGGTTAAATTGGAAATTCATATTAGATAAAAAGCAGAGCAGATTAGACTCAAGAAAGTCAAGCAACTATTTTGGTTAATCGGAAGATACACTCTACTTGACTTAAAATCTCCTGAATAGACAATAGATACAACATAAACAAAAACAATATATGAAAAGTACTATACTGGATAATTGAAATCGTTTGATACCTTGTGTGGTATATAATTTTTTTCTTGCATTATTAATACAATTTATGTAGACAAAGAAATATTACTGAGCCGTTCTTTCCTTAAGCGCTCCAGCTAAATAGTCCGAAGAGCCCCATCCAGGAGTGGCGTCGGTCCAGCCATCGTCTACATCTCCCTCGACGCCGGACAACTACACCGCAGTTGCGAAGGTTACAAGCGACGATGGTTGCGATAATTAGAGACGTCGTGCGCGTCGCGACGCTCCCCGCCGGCCGGCGGCGCCTCCGCGTAGGCGTCTCTCCCAGGTGAGATCCGAATGGCCTTGAAAAGTGTCCGGGGTCAAAAGCACGACGCCGATGAAGAGGTCGAGTGGGGAAGGGGGACACGTGGTATATGTATGAGCGCGCGAGATCCAAGAATTTCGGAAGATTCGGCATTAATTAAATTCGGGGCCCCGGCCCTTTTTGTTCGCAGTTAATGGAGCGTCAGTTTTCCAGTTGTCCATTCATACGGATTATGTTATTACTTTCTGGCAAAGGGCATGGTGCCAGACCAATCAAATTTAATGAAAAAATCAACGAACAATTATGTAATTTTAAAATTGAAATTGAATTAGTATTTTTTATATACGAATATGATGGGCTGTTTATATGGACTGCTGCATATTAGGCAGGCGAGGCGGTAAGTGGTATTTTGACATAGAATAAGCAGTTTAGGCTTTTACCAGTTATACCGAAAAAATGGAAAAATGTAGTCATGTAAAATATTGACTATTTAATTCTTTACATCTTGCCAATATTTCGGTCAATTTATGGATGAAATCCCAAAAAAAATGTTCTTCCTTTGAGTGGTGCAGGGCAAGGTCTGAAGAGTACGACGGGTGCGCTAATATGTTCCTTCAAAGTGTTTTCAATGCTTCATTGGCCCCTTTTGCTTTATAAGACATGTTGCTGTCGTGGTGTAAAATCACGTTTTCGTGACTTCAGGTTCATTATGGAGGTCTTTTGATCAATGCATGATTCAAATTGATCATTTATTGTTGGCAACGATCATTACTAACTTTTTCGTCCGGTTTCAACTATTCGCAACTTTACTTGTGTATTTATTACTTAATGCCATGAAATGAGATTTTGCTGCCTCTAAAACGTCAGGATTGTGTGAGTACCATTATCTGGGTTACGTAGTTCAAAATTCAGTATCAAACTTAAAGGCTGTTTTTCGGAAAACTATTTTTTTTCGACCTAATCGGCATAATATCTCAATTTCTACTTAAACAATTTAATACTACACTCTGTAGTCGGCAGTTTGGATTTTGGAAAACCATTTCTTTACTGTTCATTCCTTAGAAATAACTTTATTTTGTTGCTTTGTTATTTTGTTATTATCTTTAAAATATAAGAGGAATATGGTATTAAACTAATTTTAAATATTTTTTGGTATATTTTAAAGTCTCATTTTACCAACGAGGGTTTATCTGAACTGGACCTACAGTTTAACGTGGGCTTCGAACTACGGTCCTCGGCATTAGGCCTACCTACAGGCGAGTGACCAATTTAGAAATCATCCCAGAAGACATCCGGTCTTACCCAGCTTGGTTACTGGCGTGACTGGGATCATTTTCCTTGTCGGATTATGTACTGTTGCCTAAGGACAATCACAAATTTACGACCGTGCTCCAGCAGGGTTCGAACCCGCGACTATCACAACAGTCTCGAGCCAACCAAACGGGCTTTACTTATTTAGCTCTAAAGCTATGTTGTATATATATATAAACACATTATTTTCCCGATAAATATATTTTGTCCATCGTTTCTTGTTTCCTCGCAAGTATTTAATATTAAAAGTAATTAAACGAATAAAAAATTCTTTATTTCATCTTCAATTATAATTATCAATTTTATATTGATTATTCGTCTAACATGAGGTCTCCTCATGATTACGTCAATTATTTAATTATATAAATATAATTAATATTATTATGAGATGTTATTAATGTTATTTTAGCAAAGAACAAACATATCCTTCTTAATTATGATTTATAAAATATATTTTTTACTGGTCGTTTCATTTATATAGTTTTTATTTTGTGTCTTGTTTTAAAACTATATTAATTTTGCGTTGTTTCATACCTCTTTTGTTTAAAAACCTCATTTATGTAATATAGAAGCCTTGCGATATTTTTTCTCTAAGGTGTTAACACTGTATATTATTAAACCGTATATACACGCTAGTAATACACTTAAAATGGGTATTATGAATCAACCAGTTTATTTATAGCAATTGGTTAAATTAATCCAATAAATCTCTAGTATTTATATAATGGATAACGTTAATTAACAAAGAGTGAGTTTTATGATTGCTGATTGTAAACCAAATATTTTGGGGATATTTTGGGAAAGTTCAACGAAAATGACCAAATGAAAATTAGATAAAAGACTAATAGAAAATAGATTTAAAAATTGGGATACAAGCAACAAATTAGATTTGTTTTGTTCGTTATTTAATTTTGGGTATATGTCCC
The DNA here is from genome assembly GCF_030347505.1 of Rhynchophorus ferrugineus. Taxonomy (NCBI): domain Eukaryota; kingdom Metazoa; phylum Arthropoda; class Insecta; order Coleoptera; family Curculionidae; genus Rhynchophorus; species Rhynchophorus ferrugineus. The sequence continues at coordinate 1,098,161 of NW_027472582.1, read as the reverse complement.
AAATTATATTATTATTTTTGTATTGTTTGAGCTCGGTATCGATTTCAAACTAATCAGTTGGTAGTAGTTAAAATAATATTGTAAATAGATAATTAGGTTTAGGTAGGTATTAAGCTAAGTTGTGTGTATATTGTAGAATATAAAATACGCGTAGTAGATTTTTTAAATAAGGTTTTTGCTTATTTTTATTTCATTATTACAAGGATTATATCGTACATATTTTATTTGAAAAGGTTTTTTTGTGTTAAAAATCTATGTTTGATTATTTTTTACTTTTAGTGAGTTGATTATTAGCGAGTGCGTTTATTTTTTGAAGTCGGTTCAATTTTTTTGTTAAAAATATTTTATTTTTCTCTTTCTAGTGTTAATAAATTATGCAGTTATTTTATTAAGTATTATAATGGGTAGATCAAGTAAAGGTGCAGTCCGTATGAGGAAATATAGAAATAAAGAATAATAATTGAAAATAAGGAACGTTTCAGGCCCCGGGGTCCGCTACCTAGTATAAGAGAAATGTTCTAACCAAACCAGAACAACAACAAATAGTTGGTGTCCTCGCCGAGAATCGAACCCGCGACCTCAGTTCAACAAACTGTATTTTCCAGATTTTGATCCTTCTTATTACTACTTTTTCCGACATATGAGTCATGGTCTGTCTGAGCGATACCCTTAAGAGATCTCAGATCCGTTGATACACTCAAAATACACATCGTTATTTCGAGAGGAAAGCCTGAAATATGCGAAAAAGTGGCGTCTGTTTATTAACAACATTTTGAATAAACTTTAAAACTAATTTATAGGCCTAATAATGATACTGAAAACAGGTTAAAACAACCGGAAAGAAATTATCGATTCACCTGGTAAATAGTAACAATAACAGGTAATTGTAATACAAATTCATTAATATTCTTGATATTTATGCAAAAAAGTACGGAATCATTTGTTAGTACAATTTAATATGGCCACATTTAATTAAAGTAAATAAAATTATGTAAATAATAGATTATGAAATGTCTTATTAATTTACTTGAGAAAAGTTAATGAATTTGTACAGATTCATATCAATCGGCTTTAAGCTAAACCCAAGTGCGTTCTCTTCGGTCGCGATGACTCTTCACGCCCATCGTCCTTAATTAAAAAATACGCTTAGAACAAGTAGTGTATCGAACGCGTTAAAGATTTTATTTCCAACATTCGCCGTCAGCCACGTCCGAAGGAAACCAGTCGCTCCGTAAGTTAAATAGCGCCTTTTCGTCGTCGTTCTTTTTTTTTGCTTTCGTTCTTGGCAAACCGACAGTTTGATTAATCTTCCGATAACTGTATTAATTTTCGTGCTTACGTAACGGACGGACGGGGCCTCGGGGGCCCATGCAAATAATCCGCAATAAAATCGAGAGAGTCGCCTTATAATTTATGCGGAACCGTCTAGTTTTAATATACCCCCGTATATGCAAAACAGTCGTACCGCGAGACAAATGGAAGATGGATGATGCTCTCATTCATCGGCATCGTGAGAAACCAGGTAAGAGAATGGGCTAAGATAAAAAAAAAATTAAAGGGTTGCGCTCGGGGAGCTGCCGACCCGGTAGTGGATACGATGCGGAAAAAAATTAAGGGGGGTGGGGGGTCGGAGAGAGTTTTTGTCTCAGACGGGAGAAGACAGAAAAACGGTCGGGTAAGAGTGGCGTATGCAAATGCGACGACTAGTTGCGTCCCGGAAAGTGGGATGCACGCTGATTAGGTGCTTGTCTTCTGACAGTTGGCGGCGTTCATTGTTTCGGCCTTTGTATCGGAATGTGTAACGGAAAAGCTCGCACGTTATTTGGGTTAGTTACGATTTCGACGAACGCCCCTTTCTGACGTGCTTTCTAGTGTGATTGTTCCCATAAAGTAATTAAATTGTTATTATATAGAATATTTTATAGCAGGCCTAAAAATTAATTAAAATGGATTTACAACAGATGGTTGTATGGTTACTTGTATTAAATCATATCGAGCACATTTGTAATCAAATTCATTTTGAAGTCTCACTTTTTATATTTCACAATTTCTATCTAATAAACCGAATTTGTTTTGTATGAGGCTTATGGTAACCATACTTCATCCATTTCTACCTCTGAATACTGGTTTTGACGTTTTAAAAGTGGTGATCTTGACACCGAAGACAACCGAAAAAAACTGATAATGCGGATTTGAAGGTATTACTTGATGATACCATTAATGGGGATCGCTATCAAACACAACTGATGCGTTTGAAGCGGGCACTGCACGAAATATGGTCCGAATACGAATGGAAACACAATAATATTGTCTTTCAACATTGATAACGCTGGACCACATGATGAAAAACCGATTGAACATACTTGGAAACTTTAAAATGGGAAATCTTAAACCCACTCTCTGAGGAACTCTTCACTTCTTATGAAGATACCAAAAAAATGGGTGAATTCGTGGGTTGTGTCAAAAGATATATGGGTCTCTTGAGATGAAATCCGTAAATTTGGTGAAAGATGGAATAAAGTTGCGGGTATCGATGGACAATATATTGAATAAAATACGTTTTATTGATTTTTTTTACAATATAACTTTAAATTTAAAAAAAAAATATCTAAAAGTAAATTTCCGTATTTTCCGATTTTTGCATTGTATAACAGTCCGCCCTTGCTACTCTATATGCAACTGAAATATGCAAGACCGTATGATTGTCCATTAGCTTCAACAGTTGTCTGTCTTAGATCATCTTAGCCCGAACGATATACTTTTTCATACTTATAAATAATATTTTTTTGTTAATACGTTGTCCATTTTTCTATGTCTTGTGACAGTTTCTGACTTATTACACAGATTAACTTACTACTACTACAGATTAACAGATGGTCGTTATGCATTGTATATATAAGATCACTTTTTTCTATTTCAGTTGCTGCTGGTATATATATATATATATATATATATATATATATGAAGAATTTGGTAGAGATTTAGATTACGATGACCATAAAGGACAAGAACATAAATAAGACAAGAGAATACAAATAAGCTCATGAAGATGAAAAGAGGCAAGTAGAGCAAGAAAAGTTGAGAAAAAATTTATAAAATGGAAATTTTCAGTATATGTTTACATCTGCATCATTATTTTAATAGATTACTTATTTTTAAATTACAAAACATTGTTCATTGTTAACTTTGCTGTTGTCCCATTTTTCAGGATTTCGCGTTAAAATTATTCCGGGTCTTTGGGCTAACCAATGTCTAACACAATAAACAACTAACAAACCAATAATTTTTGGCATTTTGTAAAATAATAAAAGACTGTTGGAAGCATTTGAGAATGTTTTTATGTTGCAAAATACAAAATCTTGTTTCAACTTGTATAACGACAGTTTTTTCTCAATGTTCTATTCAAATGATGAATTTCAATTTATACCTATAATCCTTTATTGTCTAGTTGTATTTCAACTGTCAATAATTTTTACATATCTTCATGTACGTTTTGTCTTTTAATGTCTATGTCAAATATATCTTACTGCAAGACATTTAGGCTTGTTTAATTTAATTTGTTATATTCACCATATTATTTAAAAACAATTCGAGGCATTTTATCTGGATATTTCTTCAAATTAAAGAAGTATAAAAGTGTAAAATTGTTATGTATTTTTAGATGGTGGCATTTTTTCATTGTTTAATGGAAAATTCAATAGTTGATCAAGATAAGATGAAGTGGGGGATTTGCATTTGCGTAACTTATACTATATCGCAGGCAGTACTTCCCAAACCCATATTACACTCAATAACATACGTTACCAACCCCTGGAAAATTTATTGATTGACATAGAACATAGATATCCTACAGAGGTTCCAGAATAAAGTTTTGCGAGTCATTGTCGATGCCCCATATTACGTCTTCAACAAACTGCTCAGCACGATATCCCCTCAAAACCCATAACGAATGTGATTCGAAGTACTCTGAAGGACTATTAGTGCATCCCAATGCACTGGCCAAACAGTTAAATGTGCGCGATGACACTGAAGTGCGTAGGCTCAAACGCAAGTACCATACGAACTGATTAATACATAGAGTAAGATTTAATAATCTCTAGAATAAGCTAGAATAGTTTTTAGAATAAGTTAGGATAGACTTTAAAATAAGTTAGAATATCATCTAAAATAAGATTTAGATTATAAGTTGTACAGCAGATCACTTACTGAAGTGATCTTCTACATGTCAGGATGTTTATATTATATAACGGAAATCATATAATAATACTTATTGCCCATGGGCAGATTATTGACGTTCTAAGAGAAAAACATTGAAATTCATTAAAAAATATGATATAACTAAGAATTCTATATTGAACACTGAACAGTTGTTCACTGAACTAAATCAATTCGCTATATATATACATATATATATATATATATATATATATATATATATATATATATATATATATATATATCAGAATCCTTTATTTCCGTTTCATTTCTCTAACTCGACTATAAAGTTTCTTCAACTGCCCAACAGACGGCCACTTGAACTTAATGCTTCACGACAACAGTATTTTGCTGAAATCTAAAATTCCCCATCGTTTAAAATCAAATCAAATGAAATAGAGTTCATTAGCTTCGCGCTGTTGTCGGGCATTTATGGTCACTACATGGTATGATAGTGTTTTTCATGATTATTGCTATATGTGCAGTTTGATTTTATGTAAAGATATGCACCAATTTGCTTGAATTAACTATTATTATCCACGACCAGGTCCATTTATTTATATTGTAAGTCGCATATTTTAATTTCTAGTTAATTCTTCACTTAGAGCAAGTATCGCGGCATTATCAGCAATATAACCAAATTTTATAAAAAAATATAAGTTTTCCGCAGAAAAACTCAACAAATCCAAATGCATTTACTTGTAAACATCAGTAATTTGCTTGCCATTTCTGAGGGCCTACTGTTTGTTATATGTCTCTTAAAAACAAACTTAAAACTTTAAAAACAAGTTTAATTAATTAAAATCTCCATCGTATTAGTCTTTTGTATAGCACTTTTCTACAAAACAACTTCTGCTAGTAGAATAATCCTTGTGGTCAGTCACTTGAGGTCCTTTTTATTTGTCTTGTTTTATCAACTAAGCCTGACTATCCGGAAATCCTCCTAATTTTGGAAACTAGGAGTTGTAAACTACAAAGGACAATTGGCAGTTAGTAGTTTTAGAGAAATAGCTTTAGTTGTTTCCAAAAAAATGCACCATATAATAAATCGATCAAAATTATGGTCAAATTGTCCTTCGAGTTGATTTTCCATCGACCATGTAGTCCAGATACGGCTCTTAGTGATCACTGATTGTTTACTGACCTCAAAATCTGCCGATGAATGCTCCTAGAAAAGAAGTTTAGCTTAAATGATATGAATCATTCTACGTGAAAGATGTAAAAAAATAGAGGAGCGCTGAACCGTATTTATGACTTTTGAAGTAAATCTTAATAATTAAAAATTGTTCGCCCTATTGAGATATGTGATATTTATGATAATGTTCAAGTATATTGTGTTTTCTTCTTTGTTGTCAAGAAAACTATTTAGATGAAAGCACTCCAACAATTTCAGCCTAAATAGGTCTTCATATATAAAATATTTTATGTATATATCAGAATCCTTTATTTCCGTTTCATTTCTCTAACTCGACTATAAAGTTTCTTAAACTGCCCAACAGACGGTCACTTGAACTTAATACTTCACGACAACAGTATTTTGCTGAAATCTAAAATTCCCCATCGTTTAAAATCAAATCAAACGAAATAGAGTTCATTAGCTTCGCGCTGTTGCCGGGCATTTATGGTCGGCATAGAGGACAAAATCATTTATTAATAATAACCTAGCGCTTAATTAGAAACTACGTGTTTCTATCTCGTTTTTTTCCTTCTGGTCGCCGAAAAACGGTCTCGCTCTTATCGGGCCAGTGATATCAGATAGAATCTAGAACTCCACCAAACTGCACGATACAGGAAATACGACTAAAAATAGAATGACATCGAAAACATTTCAATCAAATCAGCTTTGAAATGTCCATAGGTGCCAATCATTATTAATAAATTGTAGTCAATTTAATTTAAATGGTCTCGGTTAGCGGAAAAAATCGTTAGGATATGATTGATTGTTAAGTGGGGAAATTATAACAACAATTAGAAATGAACTAATTGAGAGTTCGACAAGGCATCTCAGTTGAAGGAACTAACTGTAATGAATAGCTCACAATAAGTACACTATCACAATTTTGTTAAATTATTATTTGATTATTACATTGTCACTAGTCGTTTCCGTCTAACCTACAATTTGTCTTTATGATAACTTACATCTAGGTATATAACTAGGAGGACCCATTGGCCCTAACTCAGTCTCTGGTTAAGTAAGGTTTATACATGTCACTGCTGTATTTTTTATTACATGCATCTCACTACACAACACTACACAAGATCAGATGGTTTGATTCTTTTGAGTCTGTGTCCTGTTCTGGTGGTATCCAAAAGCTGCAATACTTCAATATTGTCATGAGAATGGAGTCTTTTCTCATGCCCCCTTACAATTCTCTTGATTTCTTGACTGACTGTATGTATCTGAAGATCTCGATGTAGGTAATCAGTTCTATAGTATTTGGGTGCGCCCAAAATACCTCACAGGACTTTGTTCTGAAAAATTTATATTTTGTTTATGTTACTCTTTGCAGAACATCCCCATAATTCAATTCCGTATATCCATATAGGTTTCAGTATTTGCTTTTATAATAGCAATTTATTATGTACGGATAATTGTGATTTTTTCCAATTAGCCAGTACATTTTTCTATATTTCAATTCCAGTTCTTTTCTTTTCTTTTCGTGTTACTATGTTCCTTTCAGTGAAATTTTGTATCCGAGATAGATATTCCGAGATATTTAGCGTTGTTGCTATGTGGAATGATAGTATTATTTAATGTTATTGGTGCTTCTACTGTATGATTTTAGGTGAACTGCACATACACAGATTTACTTGTTAATGTTTATTTCCCAAGCTTGTGTCCAATTATTTATTTTGTCACTTGCCTGTTGTAATTTTCGTGAGATTTCTTCACTATTGTCTCCGGCAGCTATAATCGCAGTATCATCGGCAAATGTAATATTTTCCATTTGTGGTATATCACAAGTGTAAAGTGGATAAAGCATTAGTCGCAGTACACTCCCTGTGGTACACCCCCTTTAGCTTCTTTTATTGTAGACTCTAAACATTTTGGTTGTAATGTACGATTTTAATAATTCCGTGTGTTGTTTTGGTAATATTTTCTGTTGTTTATGAACAAGGTCTTCATGCCAAACCTTATCGAATGCTTGTGCTACATCTAAAAATATATCTGAGCATACTTTTTTAGTTTCGTAGACTTTTTAAATAACATCTACTATGACAATGTGAAAAAGAAATGAACGAAAGTCCAAGGAATCTTGATGACCTTAAAATAAATTTATTATTTGTAATATGATGCATTATATTTCCGTAATTCCGATAATTTCTGAAAATGATACAATGAAGTCATGAAATTTCATATAAATGTGTTTTCAATGAATCCATGATATTCGGAATTTTATTTAAAATAAAGAACAGAAGAACATTGCTAACATGTTTTGGGAAACTATACTTATTAGAGATAATTATCTAAATGATGATATTCACTACGATATAATAGTCAGGCTTAGTTGATAAAACAAGACGAATAAAAAGGACCTCAAGTGACTGACCACAAGGATTATTCTACTAGCAAAAGTTGCTTTGTAGAAAAGTGCTATACAAAAGACTAATACGATGGAGATTTTAATTAATTAAAATTGTTTTTAAAGTTTTAAGTTTGTTTTTAAGAGACATATAACAAACAGTAGGCGCTCAGAAATGGCAGGCAAATTACTGATGTTTACAAGTAAATGCATTTGGATTTGTTGAGTTTTTCTGCGGAAAACTTATATTTTTTTATAAAATTTGGTTATATTGCTGATAATGCCGCGATACTTGCTTTAAGTGAAGAATTAACTAGAAAATTAAAACATGCGACTTAGAATATAAATAAATGGACCTGGTCATGGATAATAATAGTTAATTCAAGCAAATTGGTGCATATCTTTACATAAAATCAAACTGCACATATAGCAATAATAATAAAAAGCACTATCATACCATGCAGTGAGTGTTTTAATTAGGCAATTTATTTAATAAAATGTGATTAGTGAACTTAGAAGATATATCATTCTCTTGAGCCAATTTTCTAAAGCTTTTCTGATGATTTACGAGCACCAGTTATGTTTCTGAGTGTCAAATCATCAAAGATGTACTATTATCAGTCTTGTTATACATGTTGTTCACATCGTATACAAGTATTCGGCACCATTTTCTGCTCTGCCACGTATAAAATTTCGTTAGAAACATAAACAGCTTATATTGAATATTGATCAACTTTTTTTGACAAATTGGTAATTCCTTATGATGCTACCAAATCAATTTAATCAAGAGCGAACAAAATTACTCAGTACGTAGATTGTCATATGATTATCAACATCCTGTAACCAGTGCAAAACGGTAATAAAGTTTGAAAAATCCCTAATAACACAATAAAACTCGTTTTATTTACTTATTAACTTATCAAGACGAATCGGTTCAAATTAAAACGTCCCCGTTATAATTCCATTTATTAGACCAAACCGGGAATCATCAAATTATATCCTTAAACAATTCAACGGCACTCAGTTTGCAAAGCGTCCGAATCGTTTGATCCCTTCGAAATAATTGGAGCCTTCCAAGAGAAGATGGGAATCGCCGCCGTCAAACCGAGTCCTCCTGCCGCGACCTCTTCTCGCCCCCCTCGCTGCCCCCTTTGCGTCGCGTCTCAGCCGAAATCCCCCGCCGTAAATTAAAGGGGACATATTCCGCTTTTATTTGCTTCCCACGCGAGTCACTGACTTCTTCGTCTGCGCCGAGGGTTTATCCCGGAAACACGGAGACACAGATGTAATCTTGACACCAGTTCCAAATTCATCATCTAAATCCCTCAATACGAAATGGAGCGGCGTTTATTTTTAAATTAATATCTTGTGTCTCTATGTGTAAAAAAATAGTTCTGCCTCTTCTAATGTTCCGTAGACATGTGCGTGTATTGTATGCGACTATCAAGTACAGTTCAAGTTAGTAGAGTAGTTAGAGTAGATCAAGTTAAAATAAATACAAGCTGAACATTTTTCTTAAAGTCATATCAATTATAACAGGTCAATTAAAAAGTCTCCGGCCTACCATAGTAAAACACATTTTTTTGGAAAAACTAGTTTTTTTTATTCAAGATAATTTCCTTCAAGGGTGATACACTTATTATAGCCATCGTCCAACTTTATTCGATACCATTTTTGTAGTACGATTTGTCCTTTGCCTCAAAATAGGCCTCACTTTCGGCGGTCATCTCTTCATTCGACGAAAATTTCTTCCCAGCGAGTATTCTTTTGAGATCTGAGAACAGAAAATAGTCACTGGGGGGCAGATCTTAAGAATACGGTGGATGAGGAAGCAATTCGAAGCCCAATTCATAGATTTTTGCCATCGTTTTCATTGACATACAACACCATGCATTGTCTTGGTGAAGCAGCACTTTCTTTTTCGTCAAATGCGGCCGTTTTTCGGCGATTTCGTCCTTCAAACGATCCAATAACGCTATGTAATAGTCGCTGTTGTTGGTCCTTCCTTTTTAAGGTAGTCAATGAAAATTATTCTATGCGCATCCCAAAATACAGACATGGCGTCATACGTACCTGCCGATTGTTGCATTTTCCCACACTTTGGAGCGGGTTCATTGTGTGCAGTCCACTTGGATGATTGTCGATTGGACTTCGGAGTGAAATGTTGGAGCCATGTTTCATCCACTGTCACAAATCGACGCAAAAATAAACAATATCTTAAAACACTGCTCCGAATCATCAACTCGTCGTTGTTTTTGGTCTAAAGTGAGTTTGCGCAGCACCCACTTTGCACAGAGCTTTCTCATACCCAAATATTCGTGAATAATATAATGTACACGTTCAGTTAATATGTTTAGAGTGTCTGCTATTTTATTCAATTTCAATTTACGGTCATTCAAAATCATTTTGTGGATTTTTTAAATGTTTTCGTCGGTAACAACCTCTTTTGGGCGTCCACTGCGTTCACCGCCTTCGTCGCTCATTTCACCACGTTTGAACTTAGCATACCAATCCTTGATGGTGGATTTTCCTGGACCAGTGTCTGGAAACTCGGCATCAAGCCAAGTTTTTTTTTCTTTCAAAAAGTAATATTTATCAACACGCGAAATTCTTTTTATCCATTTTTATTCACAATAGCAAAAGTTGCTTCACTCAAAATGTTATAATTCGCAAACTAATGATCCAACAACTGTCAAATTTATGCACGCATCTTTTGAGGGTTGTGACTAAATAAAAAGCATATGGATTTAATTCTAGAAGCGCCATCGATGTGTCAGGCAGGGGACTTTTCAATTGACCTGTTATTACAAAGTTCTAATGAGGGCAATTTTGCTTTGTCGGTGACATACATCATTTAGTTTATGTTCGAAAGCCTTTGACAGCCTCTAGCATTTTAGCAAAAATGAAAAGTGAATTTGGATTCTTTCAGAGACTTATAAGCCCATCCCACGCTTTCAAATTACTTTCGGAGAGCTTAGTTGTTGATAAGTCATCTGTTTTCAAACGTTTATATATGACGAGAAAGATACAAAAGAAAAGCATTTCAACATGGCAGTTTCATTGTTGTTAGTCCAAAACAGAAGAGTTTTCAGTGATGTATTATGACTGGCAAAGAACATTTCAGAAAGTTGTGGATATGGTGGGATCTGCAAGATTCAGTGCGATAAAAGCTACTATAATTGACTGTTCTGTTTTGTTGCATGGTAACACTAGAACAAGATTTAAATGTAAGTGAAGGAGGCATAGCTCGAATGAGAAGTTCTATCACATCCACCATACTCACCAGATATAGCGCTTTCTGATTACCACTTGTTCAGATAAAAATAATAAGGAGATCATGATCTCTATAATGGCCCATTAATTAGACAATTTATTAAATATATTACGTTTAAGATTATGTTTTGCTGTTTTAATGTATTAGTTTACACGTTTTTTCCATTTTGCAAACTAACAACATTTTCTACATACCCCCACATAAATAACTCAGCTTTAAAAAATAAACATTTATCTTTCTGCTACGTATTTTATTCTGTTATTTATTGTCTCTCCTAGGTCCGTGTTATAAGAGCAATTTTTATTTTGTTAATAGCGTGTAATATGAGATGTAAAAATATTAGATTTTTTTTCGGCGAAAAACAAGTTTTATTTGTTAATTTTTATTTATTTAATGCTTTTGTGTTATAAATGCTCATTGTGTACTAAAATAGTTGCAATTTAATTATTCGTTGTTAAGTGTATTTGAGAGAGTTTTTGTTGAACTTTGATACAATGGTATAAACTCCAACTCCTGCCAACGTAACAAGTACAATAACATAACAGAAACATTGTAAAAGATATTTATATTACTGTTGTTCAATATATTTTCTTAATAAATCTGTCTGTGTTTATTAGTTCTCATTTCATTGATATTTCCTTCTGTATTTTTCCATGTTCTTTATATTTTGTATCAAAATTGCTGAAATAATGTAAACAATTTTTTGTCAACGCAACAAGTGGAGAAAGCACGATTTAATTGATTTTTAACTTAATTTGTTTTTATTATTAAAATGAATGAGTCTATTTACTTATTATTAATTCAGATTAGACCCTTTTATCGTTCGATCTGTATCGTTAGCACCCACTTGACCGAATAAATTAAAATGCACCAGTTATCCGCCAGTCACAACAGCTTTAATCGATATTGTCATCTCGTAGTCGGTATTGGCACGGGTACGGATTCATTCGGGGGACCTAGTTACCGTATAGTGACGACAACAGATTGATCAGAATCGATTAACATATTTTCGAAAGGGTCAATTATTTTTTCGCCTTCGATGAATGCCTGTCGATTTCTGTTAAAGAGGTAACCCTATTTGCTCATTCATATTTAGTTTAATTGGTTTCGGATGATTTGTTTAGTTATTCTTCTCCCAATTATCAAATACTATTCATTAAATATTCTTGTGTTTATTATTAAAAAAGTTTTTTTCATTCACGAGCATCTATATTTGAAATGCTAATATAAGGACGATTCTCAGTCAGATAGAAATACTGTATTAGCTTCATGAAAACGCTGTTTGGGTTAAATTTTCTTTTATTTCTTTTTATAACCCTGGAAAAGTCCATCGTATATTAATAGAGACATCTGTATTTATATACTGCTTAATAAGATGGTATAATTATATTTTGTGTATCTCTAAAAGTTCTAGATATATTGATAAAAATATCTATTCAGCTAGAAATAATATTACTTAATTTGTCTTCTTTTCATTTTTATAACTCCGTAGTCTACGATATGTTAATGAAAATATCGCTTTATATGTAGAATTTAAGACCTAACAAGATTATCTAATTATATTTTGTGTATATTTGAAACTTTTATAAAATAATAATAAACATATCTGCTGTTGAATAAATAGTTTTTAAAAAGTAATTTAGATTTTTCTTATATAAATAAAGAGCGAAACATGGATCTTTAAAATTACCAGTACATATATAAAAGTAAATGCTTAATAAAAAGATATGGTGGTTGTTGCTATATATTTGATAACTTAAAAAAATAGAATAAAATCTCCTTTCTACTGCTTACTTAGTATATACGATTTTGCGTGTAGTTTGTAAAGTATTTGTCTAATATGAAAAATAATACTAAATTTGATTTTCTCATCATAATATTCATAGAATATGAAAGTTTCGACTAGACTGGGAGCTAAAATTTTTTTGACAATTTTTTTTTATATATATATAATCAGAAAAAATTGTGATTTTTGGCCATTTTCAAACTTTTCCTTGTAAATCCGGTTTAAACAAGGATACTTAGTTGAAAATATCAGAACTTATGTAAAATTTTACGCTAAATAAGATGGTAATATCATTTTTATGTAAGTCTTAACATTTTAAGAAATATTACTTAAAAGCTGACTTTGTGGATGTTTTTTTAATTCGAATTCTACTCTTTTTTCAAAAATTACTTGACGTACACCAAAAGCATTAATTTCTATGTTTTTACAATACCTTATTTATCAGATATGAAAGGTTTAACCCATTTAATAATTAATTGACAAATAATTAATTAATAAAAGGGAGATAACAGTTTTGATATCTTTCCTCTTTTTCCTTAAATGTATGGGGGACATAAAGGCACGACATTTTTGTGTTGAATGAGTCTTATAACAACAGCAGCAAGGGTTAATGACCTATATATGTATAAGATTCTATAAAATTATTCTATATTCTACAAAAGTGCAATAAACATTTTGCACCATTTGATAGAGGCATTTAGTAATCAACAAATACAAATATTTTTGAAATAAAATAAAAATGGGTTAATTTCAAGCCAGTTCTTGTCTCCTTAATATCTTACTTAAGTACTTTTCATGTTTTAGCTCATTTTATCGTTTCACTTTAGTCTCACAAAGATGAGAACTAATGACAGACCACCATTATATTGAAAACAAACCCTGACATACAAGTTCATATAAAATCTTCACAATCGCAAGCAGAAAAAAAATGGAAAAGAAGATCATATCTGGTATATGAAAAGGCTTAGACCATATTAACTCGGGAGGGATATTTAACGAACTCCACTGCCCTCTGGTCCACTTCCTTTATTTAATTTGAGTTCATAACAAGGATAATACACGACTGACTAATCTCCGCTTTATTAGATAATCTAGGTTCGCGCATGACTGCGACTCGCCCTTTTTTTCCGAAAGACTTAATTGATCCGTCGCCGATGAAAAGGGCGAAAGTTTTCTAACGAATCCAAGATGCGATTAATTCTGTTTGCCCATTCAAACGACGAGATCGTCCGATATAATCGGCCGTATAATACTACCAAAATTTTGGTCCTTGATTCCTTGTTAAGCTTATTATTAACCGTTTATTCATTATATATATATATATATATATATATATATATATATATATATATATATATATATATATATATATATATATATATATATATATATATATATATATATATAATGAATAAACAATGTAACAATGTTTAGACAATGTAACTATACCATCTTGTTTGGCATTATATTGGTCATTGGTCATTAACGTTGATATTTTCGGTAGCTTATGGTAGACTTTTCCAGGTTTATTAAAAACTAGCGACCCGCCCCGGCTTCGCACGGGTGCAATGCTGATACTAAATTAAATACACTACAGAAAAAATATGAACGTTGTATATAAAAACATAGCGGCCCGCTCCGACTTTGCACGGGCATAAAATATATATGCCTATGTCACTCAATGAAAACATGATTAAAATCGATCCAGTATTTTTGGTTCATTCATTACTGCCCTTGGCCTGCACGTATTAAATTTGGAGTAAAACAATTCCTCTTCCCCTATACTTACTATGAAGATTTCCTGCTATCTTTGGAATATCTAAATTCATACAATTTTTATTACATTACACATTTTTAAACGCAAATTTTAAATTTGTAATATCTCCGAAAATATTTGTTTAATTTACATGCTGTAAGGAACCATATTGATCTATATTAATTGCACACTGTATTTAAGGTACTTAATTCGATAAGGATTAATGCCGTATTGCTCAAAATAGCTTCGTAAATAAGCCATTTTCTCACATAAAAAGTAAACAATAAAAATGGTTAATGTGGGTTATCCCTAAAAGATAAACATATACCATCGCGGACTTTTTGTAGACCTTTTTATGGTGTACAATACTGTAGTACATTAATTTGATCTAACTCGTAGGGTTAGGCAGCGTTTTTGCTAATTGCTAAATAAGCCTAAAAAAATAGGTTAATTTACGACATCACGTTAGAAACCTCTAAAATTAGCAATGTTGCCTTAGTATATTATGCATGTATTATACATATAAACCTTCCCCTTGAATCACTCTATCTATTGAAAAAAACCGCATCAAAATCCGTTGCGTAGTTTTAAAGATTTAAGCGCACATAGGGATATAGGGACAGAAAAGGCGACTTTGTTTTATACTATGTAGTGACAACAAATGAAAATTTAGTCAAAACTATTTATAACTGAACAGATATTTTCATAATCATTTTCTAGATATAGTCTAGTATAGTCTTAGATGTAGACATGGTATACCATCTTGTTGAGTATTAAAATCTACTTAAATACTTATATTTTCTTTAACCTATTGTACATTTTCTTTGAGGTATATTTGTTCAACCTCGGCTGAGACTCAACTGAGACTTTTAACACTTTTTTTGAAACATGATTTTAAGACTCCAAATGAGCAAACATGTTCATAGATATTAATTAAACTGGTGTAAAATACACAGAAATCATTACCTTTGGTGTACATTCAATATAATTTATTCCTTTCATTCAATATAATTTATTCAATATATGAAAACATCATTTATTTAGAGTACGAAAACATCTATTAATATATGTACAAATGCATAGAAAAAATATAAATAATTATAATAATTACAACATTTAATGTTTATTACCAATTTTAATACAGTTTTTATTTAAAAAAAACTTTAATTTAAAAACTTTAAACAATATATATGCAAAAACAACTAAGAAATATAACTAAAGATATTATACCCATATCTTTACTAAAACTATTACATGCTTTTATGGATCAATTACCTACTAATTCGTTTTTTACTGGTTTTATTTACTACTCTTCTATGTCTCTTTTTTAATATTCCTTTTTTTCTGTGCATGTCGCTTATTTACTATTATAGCATTAGCCATTAAGTTTGATAGAATAATATAAATTTATGTTACTTATCACTTAATGGATGAATTACAATTAAGAAATTAACATTTCTAAAGTTCAGCGTGGGGAAAACGACTAGGAATATTCGAAGTGTGTTTTAATATTTGCCGTTAAGATATTTTTTCATATGAAGTGATCAAAATTACGAAATCTCTTTATTTCAAATTGTTTAGTAATATACAAACAAATCCTGATAATTCACATTTTCGTGCTTAAATGGTAAGATAAGAATTATTATAAAGCATATTTAGAGTTATGGGGTACAAACATGGGATTGAACCTAGAACCATGTAAATACTCCACCACTACCAAAATAAAGTTCTTTGACTAATTACCAATGCTTACATCTTAGTAACCAAAGGAGAACTGAGCGATGATTAAAAACTTGGGAAACACGAGCGACGAGCAAGAAGGGCGGCTACAGCAATATATAGAGAAAATCGAATAGAGATACTAAGGATGTCGGGACAAAGTAATGATGAGCGATTACTATTAGACTATAATACATAAAACAGATCCCAACTGGTATAATGAATTTGGATGCAGCCCTGTGTGTACTTGTGTAGTCTAAATTTATTTTATTTATGAAATATTGAAAAACGTACTGATTTTTTTATCCAGCACTTGCCTGAACAACGTGAAGCAAAAGTCCCGCTACCATTTCGATTGCCAATAACTTTGTTCAAAGAAAAGATAAGTAAGCTTGGTTTTCATAAAAAGTTGACTTGGTCTTTACATTTTTTTTCCATTATGATTAAAAATTATACCGGCTAAATGGTTCACGAAATTAGTCTGTTGCCCCATCTTGCTGAAACCACATGTCTTCATTTCAGGCACAAGAAAATTTCGAATCATGTCTTGGTACTGTTTAACAGTAACAGTAACTGCAACTGAATTTCCACACCATACAGTTTTCTTTAGTGGATGCAATGATGTTTTATGTATAAATTGAGGATTCTGTGTTCCCCAAAATAGACTGTTCTGTTGATAGACGTGGCCACTGAGAAGAAAATGGGCTTCATCGCTAATTATCAATTTAGACGAAAAATCTTCAATTTCACCAGACAGCCTTAACATTGCATTACTGTACTCAATTCGTTGATCAGGATCTCTCGGTAGCAATTTTTGGATTAACTGAATTTTGTACGGGAACATGAGTTTTCAAAGCTCGCTTTAAACTGCATGCAGAAATATGTAACAGGGAACCACGTCTCCGAATTGATGTTTCTGGGGACTCTGCAACACTATCGCGCACCAGAGCCACATTTTCACGGTTATGAGACGTCAGTTGTCTTCCAGAATTAGGCCTGTCTGCTGTCGTATCATACTGTCGAAAATTCGCATGTAAACGATAAGTTGCGGTTTCGTGAGGCACTGGACGATTAGGATATTTTTGACGATTATTTTCAATAAATAGTCACTATTTCTGCTCGTTCTTGTGGCGTATATTTATCCATTATAAAATTTGGACGTCTACACAACACAATGGTAAAAGTTAAACTGAGCTAAACATACATAAATAAGATGGCGAGGAATCAAAATGGTAGTGGGACTTTTGCCCTACCTGTTATATTGATGTTATTAATGTTAAATCAAGATTTACCAATTAAGAGTATACTAACTCGTATATACATTTGACTCATTTTACGGTATTCAAAAGAACTGTGGCTTATAATATAAAAAACATACTCTATACTTCATAGAAAAACGATTAAATTACAATGATTTTAATTAAAACGAAACAACATCTGTACGTTAAAAAATATCGTTATAAAAAACAAACAATCACGCACATAAATCATGGTCTAAAGAAAATTCCTTCACTCTCATTATGCCCTCCCATAAAAAAAGGGTTATAGGTACATCGAGTCGTTTTTTTTTCACGATACTCAGGAAAAAAAAACGAAATCCCAAAGGATTCCTACACACACGAATCCGTGCATAAACAAATACAATTAAAACCGGGTATTGTGCGTGAGATAATAGGGCATAGTGCGGCCCTTGCATCCAGCAGCATCAATTTGCATACCGGGATAACGCGTCTACCCTCCACTGCCAAGGGTAGAGGAAATCGACCGCTTCTCAGTCGTCAGCCGTGGTGGTATGCAAATTCCTTCGTGACAAAAATGACTATTAACGATTAGACAAATGAAAGATAAATGATGCTCTGCCGTTCTATCGTGAGAAAACAGGTAAGAGAATAGGTTAAGATAAAAAAAATTAAAGGGTGAATAGAAGCAAGGGGGTACGCTGTGGAATAAACGAAAAAAACAGTACGGGGTAAAGAGTTTTTGTTCTTGGTTTTTGTCTTGGAGCTGGTAGGAAGGAAGGATGAGGCAGAGATTCGACGTATGCAAATGATAGGGTGAATATTTTTAATTTTATTCCGGTTTCTTTTTATTGTCGAGTTTATTTCTTTTATTCGTCTTCTTATGGGCAATTAACTTCATTGTTCCGTATAACGTAGATCGCATATTCCACATCTTAGTAGTACCGTAAAATTAAATCTCTATTTTCATTAATGATGTTTTGAACCTAGTGAAATAATGATAAATATCAGTTCCAGCAACATCTGAGGCTGAATTGTCTTTAAGCTGTTGAATCGTTTTGGGCTTTGATTCACATAAACTTTTGATTTAAAAAAAAACTCATAAGAAAAAGTCTGGCGCTGTTAAATCCGGAGATTTGGCTAGCCATGCTAAATCGGCACTTCGTGAAATTAGTCTTCGTTGAAAGCAGTCATTCAATAATTGGGTTGTTGAACGAGCTGTGTGTGCTGTTGCTCCATCATGTCTTGGTACCGTTTAGTAGTAATAGTAACAGCAACAGCTTGGTCATTTTCAAAAAAAAAAGGGACCTATGATGCTTCCAGCATGAATACCATACCATACAGTTGTTTTTAGTGGATGTAATGATGTTTCATGGTTTAATTGAGGATTCTGTGTTCCCTAAAACCGACTATTCTGCTTATTGAGGAAGCTCTAATTTCATTAATAATGTT
Organism: Rhynchophorus ferrugineus; assembly: GCF_030347505.1. Lineage (NCBI taxonomy): Eukaryota > Metazoa > Arthropoda > Insecta > Coleoptera > Curculionidae > Rhynchophorus > Rhynchophorus ferrugineus. The sequence goes on along the minus strand of NW_027472582.1, from coordinate 1,079,197 downwards.
TTGAACCTAGTGAAATATATTTTTACGGCCAATCTCATTCTAAACAATAGAACCAAACTACTGATAAATATCAGTTAGCTATATATATTAATAGTCCAAAATATCGTCTGTCAGTTATAAAATATTAAACAATTCATAATTTATCAATGTTTAAACTTTCCGATTCCTAATCAAATAAGTAAACGTAATAAAATTTTTCAAGCTATATGTATCTTATCCGTAATTTTTAAATAAATAAGAATTGGCGTTATAATTAATTTAAAAATGTGTTAATCAATTGAGAGCGGATCGTTCAGTTTTGACCGACTGTTTCCAATAGAAGGATTATTAATGCCAGTTTTTCTGTATAATTTTAATTGTTTTATAACAATATTATTTATAATGTGATATAGCAATTAAGTTTACGTAATGATTAATATGAATTTAATTTGATCTGACAAATATTTCAACAATATCTCTTTTAGATATTATTGAATTAATAGCTAAAAAATTAGCACAAAATAATTGTGGTGTTTTTTTTAATTAATTCGATTAATATGGTAAATTACACTTTCTTTAAAATTGCAAGCACCAGATAATTCTAGAAAAGATTGGATGTACGTCGAATTGGTATTTATGAAAAATTATATAAACCTAACCTAACTACAGAAAACGTATATTTACACCAAAATAACTAGTATGGGACTTTTCTAGTGGCTTCAAAAAGTCATGCATTAATGAAATTAAGCTTCTTGATATCTAATAAAAATAAACAATATAAAGACATAGTTAAACGCAAAATATATTAACTTTATTTCAATTGATGAATTTTTATAAAAATAATGAAATAATACTATAGCTAAGCCTACTACAAAAGTCAACATTATGAAGCTCTAAAAAAGAGAATATAAATCAAATGAATTGAGCAATTAGATAAAACGGTAGTTAAAGCTTATACGGAGAAAGAATTTTTAGGCCAAAATATTTTGTGTAATTTGCCCTACGAATATGTAAATTCCAATAAAACAAAATATGTCCAAATTAAGCAACCAGGAATAGCTGTCACCTCGGTAACACGTAATAGAAAAAAAATATATGTGTTTTACTATGGTAGGCCGGGGACTTTTCAATTGACTTGTTATTTATATTTGATGCTTGGAAGTTGTTGCAGATTAGAAAAATTTCATTTAAAAAAGGATTGTAAGTGGTAGTTCTTAAGATATTTTGCATATGTTTTAATATACAAACATATTTAATGTTATAAACCAAACATACTTCTGATCTTTTTTTGAATATATTGTCAAAACAAGTTGTAGGAATATTAGCATATCATTTTCAGAGACACGATTAACTAAATAAATTGTGGTCGAATTTCGTTAGTTTAAATAATTGTTAGTAAAAAATATTCGTTGATCATGTAATAAGCTGAATATGTGAATTTCGTTAAACATTTTAAAACAAATATAGTCCGGTACATCGAAAATATTTAACTTCCAGTTAACAGTTAACGAAAATCTCGAGCCTATTAATTCAAAAACGTAATTTTCAGCTCTCTGTCTCGTATATGGTTCGAATAATCAGCCCTTTACGCAGATCCGACCGCTGATGACGGTAAAAATAAAAGAGCGCCGTTTTACGGTTACTTTTAAACAGCGGGTCTCGCTAACGAATATTCAAATTCGCACATCGTCGTCTGCGAGTTCCCCTGCGCCCGTTCGCCTCTTTCTCACGATCACCGTAGAAATAAAAACATCATCTATCTTTCGCGATTGTCTCATTTCTAATAAGCATATTTACCACTCAAATATTTACATAAATGCCATTCGAGGTGCTTCACCATTCCCTTTTATCCTTTTCGCAATTCTAAGTGGATTATGCAAATGGAGACTCCCAATAATGATCTGACAAAATTAGAGGTAATGGATTGGGAGATTGGTGCGTTGAGACTTAGAGAATGCCTTAACGCTTTTCTTTTTTTTTGCTTTTAATGAAGCTAATTATCCGTCTCCGATTAATTTGTCTGGTAAATATTTATCGCCTCGATACATATTTTTATGTAAATCGATCGAGTTTTATTTGGTGTTTTAAATTTATTTATTTATTTATTTCCCGGGTCGTCGCCGAATTTAATCTATTATTTATATCTCGTCTTGGTTTTTGGATTCTTTCTTACATCATTCGTGTACCGTGATCTTATTTTTAAATATCGCGTGATGTTTCTCTTTTATGTGAGTTTGCTTAAGGAGGTTTTATAATCTAGATGTTTTAAGTTAATAGTTGGAAGAATAACAAGATTTTTCAAAACACGAATAATTATTTTTTAAATTAATTACATCTTCGTCGTTTCACCACAGCTTTTTCACATGGTAGTGGATATATTTTGGTTGATTCGATCGATATGACTTTTTCAACTGCTTCAACGTTGCTGTGATTTAGCAACTTCACTTCGTGTACCCATTTGATTTCGAGGTCATCGTGCAGCTCTTGTTGGTTTCATGTTTTAGTGCAACCCCATATTTGCACCACATAGGTCCCAAATGTATTTATAATTAATTGATAAATTAACCTTTTTGATTTTACATCAAGTCGAGAGTATCTTCCGACTAACTAGTACAGTTTATTAACTCCGAGTCTAATCTGACCTGCTTTTTGTCTAGCATGATGTTTCCATTTAACCTACCATCAGTATGTATGATATGGACAGTCCCTTTGTAGATCTTGTTAACTGCTACTTGTACTTTTTCTACAGCCTCAGGCAGATACTTATCTTTTTCCAATGATAACTGTGACTTCATCAAATGTTGAAAGTACTGCTTCTTCAGTTGTTGGCTGACATCCCAACATATAGCAGATACAGGAGTGATCCTACACTACATTACAAGTGGCAGTCAAGAAGATCTACAAATGTATTACAGACTATAAAATACCACTTATTAACTCTAAATCTATCCATGTTAATATTGCGTTGCGTTGAAATTACAAAAACCTCATTATCTATAACTGATATTATCATCATCCAAACTATATTAGAATGGTGTATACCAAATGAGGACATTCCCAAAGAACTAAGGCTACTAACTCTTAGCGTAGAAATTAAATTGTTTGCGAAATAACATCAAATGCTAATTAAATTCAGATCTAAAATCTTAAACCTGAATAAGAAGGATCAATATGAAGGAAAATTACTACATAGTTAATAAATAGTTGTAATATGTATGCAAAGTGATTTTAGATAAACAAGAGCATCACCATTAGTACTGAAGCTTACACAGTTGATATTAGATATAATGTTCTTGACTGTTTTTAATTACCCGTTTCTCAATTATCTAGAATAGCTTCCAGTTCGATCGCAGATTCCAATGGCCTGCGCAAATCCAGCACGCCATTTGAAAGGAAATGGCGTGTACAGCCTATTATTTCCTCTAATCTGCAGAAAAAGCAAACTCCCAATCCCACAGAAAGCGACTCTGTATAAAATGCTAGTTCGTTCAATCTGCCTCAATGGAGCAACATCATCATCCGAAACATCATATCCCGAACCTGAAGCGACATCAGCCGAAGACCATTTGGTTCTAGCTGGTCATTATAGTAAACGAAAAAAAAATTAAATCGAAATGTTGTTTCAGTGGTCAGTTCGTTTTTATGTTCTGGCATAACATACTTAAATTATTCAATTCACATTTTCAAAATTAGAAAACGATACAAGATCGAAGAATCTAAAATTCAAAAGAAACTTCAATACTTATATAAAAATAAATAGGTCACAAAAATACAGAATCAACTTTGTTCGATATAATAAAACCGATTCCAGATCCAATATTAGTAGAAGAATAAGCAGACGACTAAGATTAAAATAAGTAAACAATTTCCGTCACATTTTACGTTAATTAACTCTCACTCAGATATTAGAAAGTAGCATTCTGTGAAGAATAAGTTAGAGTATCTCGAGTAAGTGGTCCAGAGGTTTATTGACAGAAGAATAAATTTTGAATATATTTTTTAACAGACAAGACATTTGTAATTCAATGAATTTTTAATGAAGAACAGCTCTATATATATATATATATATATATATATATATATATATATATATATATATATATATATATATATTAATGGAGTGCAAATATTTTTTCACACGCACATTAGCATGTACGAAGTTATGCGTATTATCCTTTTTTGCATAAGCTGCAAAGGTGCGCCACTAATGATAGAGTCCGCGTAATCCTCTCTTTATTTCACGCCTAGATCCTTTCGAGAGGGTCTTAACAGGGCTCTAACCCGACAATTATCCATCCTATTCTGCTTAAATGATTCAACGATGCTTGTTTCACTTCGTCGTGTTTGCGAATGGCTTCGTTTGTTTCACAACCACGGAATCTGTATCGTTGTAATAACTAATTTTGCTTTTATTTCTGAACTAACTGTTAATTATTCAACAACAATTTTAATTAAGCTTATTAATTCAAATCTACGATCTAAACCTATAAAAATATTGTTTGTTTTCATTTTAATATAATATTTTAATGATATAGTAATTCGTATTTCATCACTGTCCGTTTTAGTATCTAAATATTTACATGTTATCTGCAAAATTACATACCCAGTCCTTCCAAAGTATGAAATGTAAATGTTGCTTACCTGAAAAAAGAAAAAGAAGTTGAATTAAGTTTAAGTGTAGTGTTGGAGAAAATAATTTGGTTTGTCGCTTGTAAGGCCGCAATGTCTCCAACGAAGGTCAGTTTGCGATGGCATAGGAAAGAAATTGCTAATTAAGAGCAATTCTCCCTTAATCTGCACAACTTATATTCTACTATTATCACGACAACTTTAGATCACCTGCATCTTTAGTAACTTTAATAAAATTGAGGGAGTCTGGTTGAAGTTTTGCTGCATCTACCGTATCACCTTACACAGCTGGACTACCAAGTGTACCGGTGTCTACAAAGCATCCTTAATGGTAGAAAACTGGCTCCAGATTTATCTTTTACCAAACCAAAGCCACCCAAAGCCACTATTTACTGTTTTCAGATCTCAAAAAAATACTCGCTGGAAATTTTCGATCGCTGAAGCTGAGGCCTATTTTGAAGCAAAGGACATATCGTACTGCAAAAATGGTATCGAAAAGTTGGAGGCTATAATCAGTGTATCACCCTTGAAGGGAATTATGTTGAATAAAAAAAAACTAATTTTGGCAAAAACATGTGTTTTACTATGGTAGGCCGGGGACTTTTCAATTGACCTGTTAAATGATTTGTTGGTAATAAATTATTAAAAAATATATATGTTTACTTGACTCTATTCATGTATTTGTGTACAATTCCATTATGATAATTAAAGTTAATATATGATAATAAATATATTTGCAATTAAATGAAAATATATAAAGGTGAATATGATGTATTAAATAAATTAAATAGATTGTAGTTAGAACATGTAATTGGCTACTTAAGTTTCACTTTAATTTTTAATGAATTCTACTGAGAAAATTAATGCATATAATTATAATAATTACATCATTTACAATGATATTAACATTAATATTTTTTATTATTTAATTAATATATTGTTACTAGTCGTTTCCGTCTAACTTACAATTTGTCTTTATGATAACTTAAATCTAGGTATATAACTAGGAGGACCCATAGGCCCTATCTCAGTCTTTGGTGAAATAATGTTTATATATGTCACTGCTGAATTTTTTAATATATGCACCTCACTACACAACACTACACAAGATCAGATGGTTTGATTCTTTTGAGTCTGTGTCCTGTTCTGGTGGTATCCAAAAGTTGCAATATTTCAATATTAGTATGAGAATGGAGTGAGAATTTCCTCATGCCCCCTTGCAATTCTCGTGATTTCTTGACTGATTGTGGGTATCTGAAAGTCTCGATGTAGGTAATCGGTCGTATAGTATTTGGGTGCGCCCACAATACCTCTCAGGACTTTGTTCTGAAAAATTTGTATTTTATTTATGTTACTCTTTGCAGAACATTCCCAAAACTGAACTCTGTATGTCCATATAGGTTTCAATATTTGCTTATATTATAGCAATTTTTTATGAACTGATAATTGTGATTTTCTTCCAATTAGACAGTACATTTTCCTATATTTCAATTCTAGTTGTTTTCTTTTCTTCTTTATAAGTTCCTTCCACCGAAGTTTTGTATCGAGATTCATTCCGTGATATTTAGCATTGTTGCTATATGGAATGATAGTATTATTTAATGTTATGGGTGCTTGTACGGTTTGTTTATAGGTGAACTGCACATGTACAGATTTACTTTCATTAATTATTATTTTCCAAGCTTGTGTCCAATTATTTATATTGTCACTTGCCTGTTGTAATTTTCGTGAGGCTTCTTCACTATTGTCTCCGACAGCTATAATCGCAGTATCATCAGCAAATGTAGCCATCGTGATATTTTCCATTTGTGGTATATCACAAGTGTAAAGTAGATAAAGCATTGGTTCCAGTACACTTCCTTGTGGTACACCTGCTTTAGCTTCTTTTATTGTAGAGTAAGCTTCTTCTTGTTTGATTCTAAACATTCTGGTTGTAATGTGTGATTTTAATAGTTCGGTGTATTGTTTTGGTAGCATTTTCTGTAGTTTATGAAAAAGGTCTGCATGCCAAACCTTATCGAAAGTTTATGTTATATCTAAAAATATAGATGAGAATACTTTTTTACTGTCGCAGGCTTTTTCAATAACATCTGTTATTCTGTGGACCTTGTCAATTGTTGAGTGCTTGTTAATAAACCCAAACTGGTGTGTTGGTATTAGGTTTTTTCTCTCTCTCTTGCTTCTTTCTCTTTCTTTGCTGACTTCCCAGCTTTGGGATCATTATAATTTCCATCATCTTCCAAATGTCTGGGACATGTTTTAATCTAAATGCTGTATTGATCAAGTTGGTGAGTTTTATAATTCCCTTTCTTGGTAGTTTTTGCGGTAATTCCTGTTATTAAATCGTAGCCTGGTGTTTTCCTGCGGTTAATGTCAGTTTTGATAACTTTGGTTAACTCTTTCGGCGTGACTAATTAAATCATCGAATTTTCAGCTTCTATGTCCGGCAAATCATGTTCAATATTAGTTTCGTTGTGTTTGAACATAAAAAATATTGTAAATAATATTTCGTTGTAGTGACGTCAGGCTATGCACAGAGTATTTAAAATATCAGGCATATATTAACTTTATTCATTCTACCATTCTTTTTTTTTCAGCGAAATGGCGGCATAAGAAATTTGATGTTTCTACCCAAAAAATTGTAAATAAACTATGTGAGGAAATAAAAAGACCGTTGTGATAATTTGACGACAAAAACTATAACTTTTTTGACAGGATGTATATCTAAATGTAATATAATAAATTAAATTAATAAAATAACTGTGAGAAAAACGAGTCATACCATCGAGGTTAAAAATAATTCTATGATTAATAAACGGAATGAAATGCTCTTTTTATTAATTGGTCCATTTACGGCTTCTCCTAGTTCTAGTTTATTGTTGCAAGTAGAACTTTTATCATCTGCTGTATAAGTCGAGACATTCAGTTCGGAAACACTTGCGTTTAAATTATCCGCTAAGATGTTCCCAGAAAAAAACACACACATGGCCCCGCTCGCTACAGTGGACCACATCAAATATCAGAGAGCCTTTCCTTTTTATTGGGGAATTTATTTATGAAGAGGCTGAAAGAACTATCACGACCTGTAACCGCTCAAATATTTTTATTTATAGAAAATATTATCTTTTTATAATCGTCCTAATGACTCTCTTATGTTTTTATTTTAAAATCACGAGTTTATTACGTAAAGTAAACTAGTATTAATGTGCAACTGTAACACGACAACAAATCCAAGTATGGTGACTAACTATTGCTGTCGTACCCACTATCTCCATATCCATCTGATTTGGTTCCGTGTGATTTTGAAGGTCATATTTTGTGGCTGATCGTTGTGCCTGTTCGAGGTCACGCAATGAGATTCTAAATAGGATTTAATCGGTCGTAGGATCGTTGATTCAAACAAAACTACTTTCGTTGTTATTTGAACTTTAACATGCTTTTAAAAAATGAGCTGATGGTGACTTAAAATATAGAAGTCGGGTTTATATATATGCGGTATAATGAATATGCAGACATCTGATAATGTATATTTGTCATTTATAATGTTGTTATTTTGGCTAGCGGTTGAAATATTAGCTTTTGCACTAGAAGTTCGCGGAAATACCATACTGCATAATGTTACTGGGAAACATTAATCAATCATCAATGATCTCTTGTGCGATTATTTGCCAATTAATATGTGCAGAAGATATGTAGTAGTAAATAGATATATATTTTGAAGAAAATATCTCAAATTAATAAAAAGAGTGACATTTTATTTCTGTTATCTTACTTAAAATAATGATAATTACTGTTACATAACTTTCATTTTACATTACTTCAAAGTAATTTCTTTAATCTCTGACTAGATAAGAAAAACATATAATATTTGATATCTAAGTTCTGTCCATGACTGTATATGGCATTCAAAGAGATAGTGACTATCCCAGTTTGAAACCTTGCTAAATTCTTATGTAGTGGAAGACTTGCAATTAAGCACATTTTATTATACATTTAACGCACTTTATTATTTTGTTTATATTTTATGTTTTTATTTGTTGATATTTTTATTTAATTATATACATTTATTGCACATATAATGCAATTGTTATATGTTGTATATTATATTATAGAATATATAACAAAAATAGTGTTTTCAGAAATGCTGTCAATTGAACTTACGAAAGGAAAATAATGTCACGAATTATGAAATAAAGCTATTAAAAGTGTATATGAAATGCCTAGCTATTAGTCTATTAGTCTTTTTTAATAAATAATATTATTTTCTTGTGATATATGATTCACTTACTCATAGAATTAATGCACTACAAAATTGGTAGGAGACTCTTTGATACCTGCATTATTATGATTAGCATGTAATGTTATTGTGATTTTACCAAGACATTAGTACAATATATATTATTTAAAATATTTTTCATCATTTGGCAAGATATGTCTGATGTCTAATGAGTATTGTGGATGTGGCAGAACATTCTATTTGAGCTGCAACAGTGTATCCTTCACAACTTCTGCAGCCTTTGACCGAGTGTTGTCATGTAAGAAGATGGGTTTGCGTCTCTTACTTACTTACTTATTGAATATTTGTTATTCCCTGTAGATGTGGAAACTTCTGCAAGTGTTTGATGGGCATCGTCAACAGCGACAGTGATTCAAATCAAGAGGCTGAAGTAACGAACATGGAAAACGCAATTTTTAGCTTTCCATGATTAGTGTCCTGTATTACTTCGACTTTACTTATTACTGACTTTATTTACTGAAATAAAAATGGAGTTTAACCTCATTTATCCGTGCAATTCTCTTGACTTCCTGAATGACAGTCGGTATCTGAAGATTTCGTTGTTGTAATTAATCTGTCAGGTAGTATTTGGGTGCACATACAATACTTCTTAGGATTTTATTCTGGAAAACTCTTATTCTGTTTATATTATTTTTGGCGAAATATGCCCATAATTAGATTCCGTATGTCTGTATATAGGTTTCAATACTTTCTTGTATAAAAGCAATTTATAATGTACTGAGAATTGTGATTTTCTTCCAATTAACCCTTATATTTTCCCATATTTCAATTTCAGTTCCTTGCTTTTATTTTTTACGTGTTCTTTCGAGCGAAGTTTTACATCGAGTCTCATTTCGAAATACTTATCGTTATTATTTATGGTGCTACTTATGTTGTATGTACTACATCGAAGAATATAGACGAACATAAGAACTTTCGACCTTCATATCAATGTTATTCTATGAACCTGTCAATGATTGATTGTTTGTTAATAAACCCAAAGTGCTTTGTCGGTATTGGGCTTTTCTCTTTATAATTGGTTTTATTCTTTTCAACGGAAGTTTTTCAATTACCTTAGATAGATTAAGATGGCACAGTAAGACAATATTATAAGTTTTTAGTTTATTTTTATTGGTTTTTGGATATCATCATAATGTCAACCTTCTTCCAAACCTTTGAGGATATGTTTTAGTCGAAATGCTGGACTGATTAGTTGGCGAATTTTATAATTAATGTCACAATTGACACCTTTGGTTACTCTTGCTATGTCCTATGCTAATTTTGATTGGTTTGAATGTTTTTTATAGATGGTCAGCTTCCGCATTTTTGTTGATTGCTGCGTGCCCAATTTCCACATAGATCTCGTGGACTGTGTAGATATAATAATTTTAGCTTTTTGGTGTCTTTGTACGGCAAGTAAGGATTAAATGTAATTATAATATAAGATGTATAAAGCAAATGTGTAAAACAGATAGATAAATGTAGATACTTAATAGATAACTTAAATAGAATATTAATATAAAAATATTGAAGTATGAATGTTGAATCAGAATACCAAAAATAGTAGCATGCGCTTAACAATCGTTAACCTTCAGAAAACAAAATAATACAAAGAGGAAAAACAACGATCGATTATTTTTCTTACGATTCCCGAAAACGGTACTGCTCCACGCTCGTTTATACAAGGTATAAAGTTACACATATTGTAGCTCATTAGAATTCCGAAATAGTCGTTTTTTTACACGAGCTGTCGGACATTTTTTCACATATCTCCGTCACATCGCGTCCCGGCACATATGGTGGCCTTCTTCGTCGAGCGTTTCCCTGACGCCCAGCAAAGTCGTCGCCTTCATTAGGGGACCTCCGTTGATGTGACAAATCTGCTTTGTAGAGAGAGCGACCGAGACAAAAAAAATCGAAAGACGTCGAGTGAAAAAAGTGGATGCAAAAAAGACGCTTTAGCGGCTTTTTGTAAACGTTTTTATTTAGACTGGGTGCCGAATAATTTTTTTTTGCTTCGCTCGACGGCTTTCTGCAAAAACTTTCGAGCTGTTACCTTTTTTATTGCTGCAATGTACACTTGTTTGGCCGTTTTTTTTTTGTTCGCTAGGCTTTTTCAGGTTAGCATAGAACAAGTGGATTTTTTTTGTAAATTAAATGTTAAGACCTATTCCAGTTTGTTTTTTTTTTAAGTTGATGAAGTATGTTTGGATCTTAAATTGATATTAAACAAACAATAGTGAGAATAATAAATTTCCAAAAAGCTGCCGAATATGGTTTATTAACCGGAATAATATTACAAGAAGGAAATTATTAATATTTATATTTAATGTAACACTACAAATAAATTACGACTTTCTAACTAGTATTTGGAAAGTAGCAAACATAATAATGATTCTCATACTAGGAAAAGCATCAGAACTACAGGCCTATAGGTTTACTATTATAATTTCGACAGATTTTGAATATTTATAAAAAAAGAAGCTTAATGATATAATAAAAAAATAAAGTTTATTCCGGAACATTTGGGTTTCGTAACAAGCGTGGAACCATAGAACAGGTCCATAGACTTGTAAACAAAATAAATATGGACTTAAATGCCGAAATGTATTATTCGGGTGCATTTCTGGACATATATCAAGCTTTTGATAAAGTATGGCACATAGGTATGCAAGTTAAATTAAACAAACTGTTCCCACGCCCATATTTTCAGCTACTAACATCTTTTTTTAAAATATATTTTAAAGCCTCTTTTTTATCAATGAGGGTTTATCTGGACTGGACCTACTGTTTAACGTGTGCTCCGAATCACGGTCCTCGGCATTAAGCCTACCGCCTACGAGTGACCAACTTAGAAATCATTCCAGAAGACATCCAAGAGTCCATTACAAGAGTAAGACCACTCAGCCTGGTTACTGGCGTGACTGAGATCAATTTCTTTGTCGGATTTTGAACTCTTGCCTAGGACTATTAGAAAAATTAAACAATGACAAACATAAATTTACGACCATGTCCCAGCAGAATTCGAACCCGCGACTTTCGCAACAGTAGGTGGACCGTCCTGCCCCCTTTACCAATGCGTTGACCAAGCCGGCTACTAAAATCTTACCTCACAGATAGACATTTCACTATAAAACAAGATGATGAATCCACCGAATTACATCCAATATATTAAGGAGATCTGCAAGGTTAAGCAGGGCCCGATACTCTAAAATAGTTGTATAAAATCGAAATAAACATGAATAAGATTCATAGCAAGAAATCTCTGGAATAATATATCAGGATATAGCACCATCTCATTATTTTGGAGAAATTATCCGCCACAATATTCACATATTATGATTTCGATCGACTAGCTTAGTTTTATACATTTATAATAGAATATTTTCTTATCCAGTCGTTGCCGTTTCCCATTATAAGTCATTCTAACTGATCGCACTATTTAATCCTGATTAATTAAATATGATAAATAAAGATTTTAAAAACATTTCCACCAAAAAGAGGACAATGAAGCACAGAACATATCTCAAATTTAACTAAGAGTTCTTATATTTAAAATATGATTCTATCTATCAAAAATTGTTATAAAAGATCAGTATAATCAGAACTATTGTCATAAACTTAATCAATGTTTTTCAAATTTAAATAATACGATTTTTTAATAAAATGTTCAGAGATTTTTAGAATGATTTCTAATTTTATAAAATTTTGATTGTTATGGTATAAGCCATGTGTAAAGCGATTACTAAAAAGGTATGAATACACAATTAAGAGAAATATTAGTTTCAAATTTCACAGATATTATCTAATCTCCCCTTTATCTGCTGGTAGTGTCTTCGTAAATGCTTACCAGATGATGCTAGTGGCTGAGACAAAAACCGATCATTCATAAATCTAAAGTCTAGCGTATATAATTTTTTTACCGTTTTATAATTGAAATATAATAAACTATAATAGTTAATTTGAACAAAAAAAGAATGAAAGAAAAGGGAGCAAAACGTACATAAAAAAGGTAAACACAAGTTTTTTACACGCTATTTTTTTTTGTTACAATATGCACTTGCTGTTGCTGTTGCATGCTGACAAAAAAAAAACGAAACAAAAACTGCAGATTAATAGCAGTGGCCTTTGACTTCTCGTTTGTTGTTTTTTTTCGCGTAATTTCTTGCCATTTTTTAAAGGTTATTAACCTTATTAGAGTTATTATTTTTTTGTGTATATCTCTTTGTAATATTTAGTTTTTTTGAAATTCTTAATTGTAAAAATGTCTTGTATGATGTAAATTAAATTTTAAACGTAAAATTAAATATCGTTTCATAATATGTGGTTGTCAGCAATGGAGATGCTAAAAATTACAAAATTATTTTTTTTATTGAAGAAGCTATTCTTTTTCAGTAGATTTTGTTCTTCATATTTAAATTTTGTTGTTGGCAATGATAACTAAACAGTGTTTTATTTAGAATTTCTCATTTCATATTTACTTTAATATGATCATAACCTTGATATATTGATTGATGAATGAGATAAATATGTTCATAGATTAATTCAGACAATGATGTAGTTAAACAAATATAAATATAATTAAATCTGATCACTATCACTTACTTAACATCACCGTAAATAAATCGAAACTGCACTTTTTTTAACCACAATTCATTTTCATTCGTTTTCTTTTTTAAAGACTGGCAATTATACAAGGGTTAACTTATATAATTAGGGATTAAATTCTGGATACCAAATTGATGTTTTATATATGTTGGGAACTCGTATGGCTATGAGACACTTGATCTCCATATATTCAAACGATATTTAATAGATGCTGGGTCTGTTAATACCCAACAGTACAACATCAATATTTACTGCAACAACAATCAATTTGGGATCATTTTTGTTCGGTAATAAACTGGTCGTTGATACTGGTTTAGCATTAACGTCGAAAGTAACATAATTACTAATATAAATGCCTTTTAGTGCTCCATATAATTATTCGATATTCGTCTAATGCAGTTATTGCGATAGCAAGGTCCTTTGACTCGTAAATATAACTAATAAATTTGTCTTGGTTTGGTAAATTCAGTCGCTGATTAACTAAGATAAATAGAAAAATAACAATATTAAACTATACAGACAGTATAGTATAATAAATTTATATTAAATTTTTGTTATTTTTATTTTATATTATCAAATATTTAGATTATTTTATATTTTGTTTTTGCATTACTTTAAAAATATGAATAATATCAATAATACTAATTTTAGATAATGTGTAAGATAAAGGAATATATAACACTTGGTTGTTTTAATGCTTTTTCGTTTCTTTATGTAGTTTTCACTGGGTTGATTGGTTTCGCTAGTAGGTTGAAAAGGTGTCTTCTGATTGCTTATGTTTTATAACGGGTTTTATTTAATTTTACTATATTTACTGGACAGTAAAAGAGCTCTCTCAGAGTCAAAAATATAGAATCAGAGGCTGAAAAGTAGAAACTTGATGTATGGACTGAGTATAGGACGATCTTAACGACTAACTTTTGTTCTAAATTTATTACTTTCATACAATATTACTAATACGAGAGAAAACTTTTAACCATTGCACAAATCAACTTATAGAAATTGAGAAATTTCAGGTCTTTGTTTTAATAATAGGGATGAGATTATATTTTATAAATTAGAACCAAATTAAGATATTTTTGAAGAACAAGTGACAATTTGAAGATACTATATCTGGTGAGTGCACTGTAGTAAATAATATAAATCAATTGTTTATATATGTTATTATTTATATTTAGTAACCTATCTTGTTTATCTATTTAAAATGAAAAAGAGAAATTGTATTTATTTGTCCAATGGGTGATGTTTTTTAATAAAACTAAAATCATATATCAGTCTACTAGGTGGGCCCCCGTTGCTATTCACCAAGAAACCTTTACGTCAACGACTTTTACATTATTGCCACCATATCACCATACGTTTAAAGTATTATAAATGTTGGAAGTTTTATCTAGACCGGGCCGGTTGTCGGTGTACTGTTTTCTTTCTTTCGGAATATCTGTCGCATAAGTTTGTCGGGCGTCGGGATCCATCCCGTTCGCTCCACTTAGAGCGGGCGATAAATCTGTTGTGCCCAACAAAACACTTGTAAGCCATTTAGAGGCCGTTATGGTTTTAGCGCTGGCGCTTTAACCGCCAAAGTGTCCTGTGTTGGCAAATGTGTCTCGTCTTCGAGAAGTTTGGCATCTACTGATAACACCGCACTTTAGAAATAGTGTCATGGTTCCTTGTCCGTTTCGTGTTTCGGATTTAATGACGCTATCTGTTTTTTTTTCTTGACTTGCGGTTATGTTTTTTACACGTTTCCTAATTTGTGGTACTTACATAAATCTAAATCTGGATGTGATAGATTCTTGAAACTTGATCTGAACCAAATTTTGTATCATTATAGTACTACTTTAAGGTTTTTAAGATATTCTTAGATTTTCTTCTCCATGTTACAGCATTCATACAGCGGTCTTTAGATGTATAGTCTGTTAAAAGTTATTTTGTACATACGTCATTTAAATTTGTGACATCAAATCGTCGAAATATTGCCGCATCAACTCTGAGTTTTAGTTCAGTTTGGCTTTGACATACAACAAATTCTAATCTATATAAAATAATTGAACAAAAAGATTATCAAATATAATTTATTTTAACATTACAGTACATCTAAACACTACAGTTAATTAGACAGCCACAATAGTTTATAGGTTAGAGTTATAAACCTCTTATCACTACTGCTTTAGGTGTTTACGTGTTCGAACGAATCGGACAGAATTATGTCTCTTTTTAACTGTAATCAAATAAGAAGGAAAATATTGTCTGATTCTAAAACGAATTTACAAATTGCGATAGGCAATACGTTAAACATCTTGATAACGTATGTCCAGAAAATTTTGAATATACTATAGATCCCTTTTCTTGCTAGATACTATTCCATTTGGTTTTTGAGCACGAATAATAATCCAAATCAGGTAAATAAGAAGGATGCTCTGTATCTGTTGTTTTGTTTTTGATAATTTAACTAAATTCGATATTTAAGTAATTATCTGAATATTCTTTTCTTTGGGATATATTTTTTTTCGTGAAATACTGTTCATTGTTGTTAAATAAGTATATAAATTAGGTTTCAAAGATTTGTTTTAATTGAAGCTTGAAGCTCGAAAGAACGATGTAACTTTTGATCTGCGAATTGACTGGAGAGCTGCTCAAATAGTTCACGATTCATATGTCGGAACAAATATTAATCAGAAGCAGCCAAGTCTGGAGAATATAGCAGGTTCTGCACGAATAACAATAATGATTTTGTCGAAGAATAACATTGTTGTGTCTTTTAAATATTCGTCATCAAAATGTTTTGGTTGTTCAGAACGATCCTGGCACTCTTATTTTTTTATATCGGTTCTAAGTTTAATTTTAATTTTACAAAAATATAGGAGGTTCTTATTATCAGTTCATTTCGTTGTATTAAATAAATTATTAAATTCTCTTAATCAAAGATTATATGATTATAAATTTATAATTAGCAATTTATAATAAATGGTGCACCTTATGCCATATTCATTATATATTATTGTGTGTTACTTTGCTGAATTGTAAACTATATTTTTGTCAGTTCGAGCTTTATCTCGAACAACACTATTTACTACTGTTAAAATTTCTTTTACTATAACACATATCTTCCCATAATAACAAAAAGTGTTTGTTATATACTCCTTGTTTCCTTCAGCATAGAAAGATTAGTGGGTACTAGGAGTTTATCACACAATCAAGATCTAGTCGTGCTCATTAATTTTCCTCTGCTGAATTACATTTAAAATAATTAATTAAGGTAAATTACAGAGTGATTGTGTTAATAACCAAAGATTTATTGTTATTTTTTCATCAATATTCAGTAGACTTTGGTACTGTCAATGGTAATGGTATGAAACTATTATAGATGTTTAATAGTGTCTAAATTGAAGATCAAAAGCATCAATGATGAGACGAAATATTCAAAACATGCTTTTTATTTTTAATACATTTAGTGATATTAGCTGACCAGCAACATTTAGTTTGACTAAAAACTCTTGAAACAAAAATAGTTTTGTAGCACTTTTAAGTTCTATTCACACTATTCTACAATATTCTATCACATCACACTATCACTATTTACATTATTCTTAACAGCATCACTTTATTTTGAGAGATTTAGCAAAGAATAATTAGTGAGCATTGCTATAATTATCTTTGCTATTTTTTGCAAAATCTGTAAAGGCCCTTATGAAAACGCAAAATCACTGTAAAAACAGGCAGTGCCTCTTTCTGTTATCTCTTGTTCCAATTAAGTGATAAATTCAATTTAAATATCAATGCTAATATTATGATGGTCAGTATGAAATCTGTTTTTACGATTATATTACTGAACTTGAGATAGCCTCCAAAGACTGACTCTCAAAATACCTAATAATGTTCTGGATTAACAACAAAAATTAAAATTTCAACTTTTCTTGGATTTCTTGTAAGTTATTATAAGATATAATAGAAAATTATTAAATATAATACAAGATATTTAAAAGAGTATTTAAAACATTGACAAGGCATCGTGTGAATCTACCCCAGAACACGACCATCAACCGAGAAACAAAATAGTCAACACGTTCACGTCCTCATCCCTATTAAAATTCAATAAAACTAACCCCGGGCAGACATTAAGAATGGTAATCTTCACAATCCGACCTCACTAATAATGGGCCGATGCATAAGACAAAACCTCATACTCGAATGACTCCGAAAGGCCGCGTTAGCGAGCCAGAAATAAACGTCGAGCGTATACGGTAGGGGAGACCCAGAAGCGGCCGAAGACCGATAATGGGGATTATGCAAAATCGTACCTTCTTCCTGAATGGGCGTCCTCGTAGAGGATGCGTCCCGCGGCGAGGGTCCACGACCGGACCGTTTAAGACAACGGAAAGGGTTGAGGTACGAGGCCCTCTGCCAGGTCCTAATCTCCGCTTTTTTGCATAGACCGGCGATTTTTTCTGCATGCAAGAACTGTTAACGATAGTGATTTGAATTTTTTTTCGCCTCCGGATGGGTTTAAGACGTTTTTTACGGTCGGAAGTGACTGGGTTTCCCATGGTGGAAAAAAAAGCCGGTTTCTCTTTAGATGTGCTCGTCTTGACGGCAGGACGTGTTCGTTATATTGGTATATTGTTTATAAAATTCAGTTAATCAAATATATACGAGGAATTACACTCAGCTTCTGTCTTTCGGACAGAACAGTTTTCACAGTTTTACAATTTTTGAAAAAAAAACTTATTTTTTATAAATTAAGTCCATCCTACACTCTTTTTTGTTCGCAAATTTTGTAATAACTTTGTCATTAAAATTGTCGTACTATAGAAAGAGCTGCCAAACGATTTTTAGTATCTAGAAACACCTTTCGGTCTCCAATGTTGGCATGGGAGTTTTTGTTGCAATATGCACTTGCTGTTGTTGTTGCATGATGGCAAAAAAAGAAACTAAACAAAAACTGCAGATTAATAGTAGTGGCCTTTGACTCCTCGTTTGTTTTTTTTTCGCGTAAGAGATCAATTGAAAAGTCTCCGGCCTACCATAGTAAAACACATTTTTTGGCAAAATTATTTTTTTTTATTCAACATAATTCTCTTCAAGGGTGATACACTGATTATAGCGACGCTCCAACTTTTCGATATCATTTTTGTAGTACGATTTGTCCTTTGCTTCAAAATAGGCCTCACTTTCGGCGATCACGTCTTCATTCGACGAAAATTTCTTCCCAGCGGGCATTTTTTTGAGATCTGAGAACAGAAAATAGTCACTGGGGGCCAGATCTGGAGAATACAGTGGATGAGGAAGCATTTCGAAGCCCAATTCATGGACTTTTGCCATCGTTTTCACTGACCTGTGACACGGTGCATTGTCTTGGTGAAGCAGCAATTTCTTTCTCTTAAAATACGGCCGTTTTTCGGCGATTTTGTTCTTCAAACGATCCGATAATGCTATGTAATAGTCGCTTTTGATGGTTCTTCCTTTTCCAAGGTAGTCAATTAAAAAAAATTCCATGCGCATCCCAAAATGCAGTCGCCATAACCTTGCCAGCCAACTGTTGCGTTTTCCCATGCTTTGGAGCGGGTTCATTGTGTGCAGTCCACTCGAATGACTGTCGATTGGACTTCGGAGTAAAATGATGGAGCCATATTTCGTCCATGGTCACATATCGATGCAAAAACTCGGGTTTATTATGCTTGATCTTCTTTAAACACCGCTCCGAATCATCAACTCGTCGTTGTTTTTGGTCAAAAGTCAGCTCGCACAGAGTTTTCTCATACCCAAATTTTCGTGAATGATATTATGTACACGTTCAGTTGATATCTTTAGAGTGTCAAACGATTTTTAGTGTTGAGAAACACCTTTCGGCCTCTATGTTGTCATGGGAGTTGTTACTACAATTTCCAATAATTGTCTAGTCTCCTTTAACGTATCTCCTAGATTGTTTGCTATTAAGCATTATATAACAAGTAGTGTACAATTTCATGTTCTGTAATCAATTCTTAAATAAATAACTGACAGTTTAGTTCGTAGTCGTTCTTTTTCAAGTGTGGGATAAAAGTTTATTTGTAGGAAATTTATCGCAATACTCTGCAAAGTATTCCGAAAAGAAAAGTGATGCGACTACAAGTCGATCTTTTGCATAATTTATTATCATACACTTCTAAAGTAGACATTAGATGATCAAATTTACTGTTGTCTGGACAGTTGCGTTTATTTTCTGGTGGCTCCTGGCTCATTATATCTGATACTTCACTAATGATGTTATTAAAATTGTCGATAGCGTCTCTAATTCCAGTAGGTTCGATTCATTGCTGCAGTTGGTTAAAAAGGATATATACTGGCATCACATGATGGACAAAAGTTAGCCAAAAGTTGATGCTGCCAGTGAGATGAGTCAGACTATGCTACTGGAGACTTGCTTTTCTATACACTCAATGAGATGGTATCAAGTTCCAACGGGCTGGAGTGCAATGGTGGACTTTTCTGTTCATAAATGTGTTTAATACTCGTTGTACACCATAATTAATTAAAAAAATTAATGTCAATAATTAGTAATTACTGTATAACACATAATTAACGTAATATTGACCAAGAATAATGAATATGAATTAAAATATATTAATTGGTTGAAATTAAAATAACCTAAAAAATAAAAAAACTCAATAGAAAAAAATATCGTAAATCATTTGCTTTGTTATTATTGTAACTCAAGCATAATATTATTTAAAAAAAGTAACAGTATATTAACTATACTAGATTATATCTTTAAATCAGAAACAATTTTGTCAAGTTTCGTAATTTTCACGTGTTTTACATCAAAACTATTCGGTTTAGACCACCTATTAGAAACACACCCGTTACTCTTGCAACTCAATATTCCGATCCATATCTAACAAATCTCACCAAACATAAACAACAGACGAAGCTACGATGCATACCAAATGGACGAGATGTGAAACGTTCATTGACAATAGTTTTTAAGCATTTCAAACAGAAATTCCTGGTCTTAAAGTGGCTTCGGAAACTATAATCCTCATAAAGGGATACTTCCCGCTGCGAAGGGTCTATGACCCGATCCTCTAAGACAACGGAAAGGGTTCAGATGTGAGAGGAAGTCCTATCTGAATATTAATTGTTGGATATAACTGAAAATCTGAGATATAGTAGTAAGATATTAATTTTTTTAATCATTGTAAGTATATTCAGCCAATGCTTCTCCAAAATTTGTATATTTTCTACTTAAATTGATATTTTTTTTCTCTAAATAACTATTTGATTTTTTTATTATCCTAATCTAAATGAAATATTTCGGGAATTATTAACTAGTTCGAATATCAAAATTATTCTTATTAGAACATTATTCCAATTATTATTCCAGAACAAAATCTTAAGAAATATTATAGGTGCAATTAGATAATACAGAACTGATTATTTATACCGACTGTCATTCAGGAAATCAAAAGAATCGCAAGCATACAACGGATAAACTACATTCTCATGTCCACTTCGAAGTATTACAACTCCTGGATAACTCTAGGACAGGACTCAAAAGAGTGTAGTATACTGTAGTGAGGTGAATTTAATAGAAAAACATCAGTGTTAATACATAAACATTATTACACCAGAGATAAAACCGATGAGTCCTCCTAGATATAATTTATTGTAAAGAGAAATTGTGAGTTAGTCGGGAACAATGTAATAAATAAATAATTAAAAAATTAATTATTGTTGAGAACTACACTTTACTCTGCTAAAATAAAAATCACTACTTTGCTCTTTGGTTTTCTATCAAATCTTAAAAAGCTTGAAGAACACTAAAGAATTTTACAAAGAATCAAGAATTTAAAGATCCATCAAGGAAAAACTTTAAATATCTTCGCACTGCCCTCAACGGTAGTTCATTAGTAAACTATAGTTTTTGTTTGTCATTAATAGCAAACAAGCTCCACAGAATCCAAACCAAAAGAATTTTAGTAAAAATTGAAAAACCTTTCCGTGTGTTGATTAAGCATCATGTTTTAAGTAAATACTAAAGGGACTCTCTCTAGTACCATCAATTTCAATGGTTAAGAAGTGGCTTGCTGAGTTCCGTTGGGGTGATACTAGCACAAGTGACGCTGAACGTTCAGGTCACCCAAAAGAGGCCGTTACGTCAGAAGTTGTCGAAGAAACCTATGGAATGATATTGGACGATCGGAGAATAAAAGTACGTGAGGTATACACGTGCGCAAAATCCAAAAATTGAATTATGAATTCAGTCGAATAATGGCCAGATTTAGTACCCTGTGACTATTTCTTATATAGAAACCTGAATAAGTAGATGGGAGGTAAGAGATTTGGGTTAAATGAAAAGGTCATCACGGAGGCAAAGACCTATTTTGAGGGCAGTACATTGGATGGAAATAAAAAATTTAAAAAGTCTAGCGTACACTTAAAGTATTGAGTTAAGACGAGGTTATACTTGGCGAAAAAATATGTTTCATTTAAAAATATCACTGACTTATCAAATTACCGGATTTAGCTCTTCTTACACCTTAAAAAATCATTTCTTGAATATTAATATTCCTCAAACGAAAAGTCTTCATCAGACTCTATACTGTGTATTTAATTCAAATATTATTTCTAGAATTTCAAGTTTAAAATCAAAACTTTGCGACCTGGTAGATATTCGCGAGTAGAGTTTTACTTCTTTCTATATATTCGATTATAATCTTTAACTTTGGTATATTGTATTTGAGCGCCCACAGAAATTTAATTGCGAATTTCAAAATATGTTCTTTAAAAAGTTTGAAAAGCTCTATTGCCCTTGTTTGAACTCACCATAACATGCGTCGTATGCGATATAAAAAACTAACCCTATAATTTATAAATTCATTGCAGTGAGAAATAATCGAAATATTCGTTTCTAAATCACAAACCATTCGATACGCCGGAATGAAATTAAAACCTACCTCCATCAAAAGAAAAAAAAACAATGATAACCCTAATCTCATTCCTTCACGCCGTATGCAAATCACTGGATATACAGGGACGTGTTTTTTTTGTAGACGTACGAAAAAAAAAAACGAAATATGAAAAGAGCATACCAGAAAAGGGGACGGGCGATTTTTTTTCGAGGTTCATAAAAAAAATGTGAACTAACGAACATTTTTTTTGCTCGCTGCTGTTACTCGTATAACCAACCGGTCCATTTAGGAATCGGTGAAAGGGGTGAGGTATTTGTGTGACTAACTGAAGAAGGGTAGTAGAATGCGCCGCGTCATATAGTTTTGGTTTAGGAAAATTAGGGTTGCCGTTCGGTACGTGTTAATCAGAAATTAATTGGTCTTGTAGCTTGAAAAATAAATTAATTTAAAATGATATCGTTGTTTTTCAGGAGATAGCATTACACGCACTCTTAGCATAGTAAGCAGGTAATATAATACCATCGTAGCTGAAGAAAAATTATTGTTACCTATGTAGATGCCCGATGAATTATTTTTAACAAGACAACGCTTGGCCATACTAGTAAGACCCCGTGTATATAAATGTTCGGTATTCAGTCCAATGTTCCTTTGGTTAGTGATTTGGTTACTTCCGCAGTTATGAAGATAATTCGACTTTTTGGTTTTTTATTGAGATATTTAACATGGTGTTAAATGTTAATGCACTAAATTTTCAGTTACTATAGTTCTATGTCTTTTTTTAGATAAAGCACTGTTAATTTTTATAGATCTCATAGTTGATAAATAGTCAATGACTGTAATATTAAACTAACAGTGACAGCGAACTTTATTTAAAATATCTTGACCTATGACTTCATTCTTGAAATTTTGGGTAAAAAGTTGTGATAAAAATTTGCATCTTATTGATACCGTAAACGGACGTCTTTACAGTATCAATAAGAACTATAACAAAATAATGGCTGGGTAATATTTTGCATCGATACTCCTGCAAGAATGTACTTCACGTTAGCCAAAATATAGAAATAGAGCTAGAAATAAGAATGTTTTTTAAAGTTTAAAGATCTTGATAAAAAATGGAAAGGTGCTTCTTATTGATATATGAATAATACAAATACTCAAAAATCTGTCACAGTACTAAATGTCTGGCGCTCTATAAAGTTTCTTAAGTATAATGATGAAATCGAAAAATCAAAAAGCTATGGACAGTAATGACGAAATCCTGATTGCAATTTAATTCGTATATCTATTAGGGTTTTTATTTTTAATGAGTATTAAAAGTAATGTAATTTCTATTTGGTGAGTTTGTAATTTCTCTGAAGCCAAACAAATTTGAGGGCGAGGATTTGATGATGACTTGTTGGGACTAACACAACAAATCATTCTCAATCGCTCGAAGGACATTTTTTATTAATCTCTTAAAACGTCAACAATCTGCCAGTGGACAATAAGTATAATTATATGATTTCCGTTATAATATAACCATGTAGAAATTAAATCACACTCCATGTATCTATTAATCAGTTAATATGGTAGTTTGCGTTTGAGCCTACGAACTTCACTATCATCGCACACATTTAACTGTTTGGCGAGTGCATTGCGATGTTTTTCAGAGTACTTCCTACTAGCACTTCGAATAACACACAATACTTTATTCTGGAACCTTTGGAGGACATCTATGTTAGATTTGCTAGTAGTACCACACAGTTTAATACCATAGGTGCAAATAGTCCTAAGTATTGTCTTATACAGCAAAACTTGAAGGATATGATCCGAAAGCTTATTATTTGGTACAACATGAACTGAAGCTATGAGGCACTGAAAGACGTTTGGTCATGAGTGAAATGCTGCTTAAACAGCAAAATCGGAGAAGTTTTTTGCATATTATTGTTACTAGTGATAAGTTGTTCATCCATTACGACAATCCAAAGGGAAAATAATCATTGGGACCACTTGGTCATTCATCAACATCAGCGGCAAAGCGGAATATCCATGGCTTCAAGCTAATGCTCTGTACTTGATGAGATCAGCTTGGTACAGTATACTATGAGCTGTTAAAATCTAATTAAACGATCAATAATGATCGCTGGCATTTAAAATTGATGCTCCTGAACCGAGCACTGTGTGGAAAACGACGAGACAAGACACAACAACGTGATACTTCAATTAATATTCTTCTAAAATATACATGGAAACATCAAAATGAATAATAGAGGTGCTACCCCACTCGCTATATTCTCCAGCTCTTACTCCTACTGATTACTACAGTCACCGTGACTTGTCTGAGCAATTATATATATAAATACCAAATAATCTTCTTATAAAAATACCAAAAAACGAGTGGATTCGTGGATGGCCTCAAGATGTGGATAGCGGGAGATGGGAAAAAGCAACTATTGCCGACGGGCAATGTTTTAAATAAATTCAATTGTGGTTTCTTAATAGTTTTTTTAATAAAATTTCAAGTTAAAAACATCTTTTACAACTTATTTATAATCCTATAATTTTCTCAATTACTATTAAAAACCAAAATGTTCACAACACAAAATTGGGAGTAATACTAGAACTGTAGAAGTCGTTCTGTCTTGCGACATTGGTTGATAAGTAACATTACACCATATCAATTTTTTTTTGGTTTCTTCAAAATTAAACTTCCACAAATTAAATTAAAGTTAATATGTGAAATTATCTACCACATCTTTTGATCGACGTAATATCACATAAAGCAATCGATTCATAAAAAGCCGAATTCGATTTTCATTAGTCACCGTGATGGCGGTAGCCTTTCTCAGTCTCGGACAAAAGCGCCCAGATAAAGTTATTTATCAAACGCCATTTAAAAAATCCGATATCCATAGAGCACGTAGTTGTTTACGCTAACCGTAAAATTAACAACAAAAAAATCTCCCGCCTAAACAACCAACACAACGACAGAGGAAAAAAAACAAGATGTATTAGAAGAGAGAACAGTCGAAGGCAGCTCCCTGTGCCGGCGGATTCGTTCCGTCAGGTAGGCCGTGACTCGGTCGTTTCCCGACGACGACGTCGTCCTCTCTTTCATCTAACGCCAGTCGAGAAACAAAACGTAGTCAGAAAACGGCCATTTAAAAACTGGAGACAAATTCATTGAGTTTTCGAATGATTTATGACGCATTCGGGAGACGGACCGACGGAATAAATTAAAACGTCAATACGTTTTTGGTAGCAGAAGGCAATTTTGGTCCGATAAATCTACGAACAAAAGAGGAGCGGGCACATTCGGCGACGTGAAATGTTTTTTTGATTGGGCCGCACACAAAAGGGGGACAGCGAATAGTATATGGGAGCCGGAACCGATGGTTTAGGAAGCGATGGGGTTACGTTCTATGAGCGGTTTGTTTTACGACTGTTAAAAGGTAATAACAAAACATAAATTTCGGCATCGGATGAAGCCGGTAGAGTCCGGTCAACTGTGAAAAACTTGAGATTTATCAAGTTCGCGGGGAGGGCCCTTTTCGAGAGGAGTTGAACGATCACAAAGGAATCTCGAATATTTATTCGAAATAAAATGATAAAGTCAAATTTATTATTGGGGTTGATTATATTTGTGTCTGAATCTATCGTTTACTAAATTTCGTCGGTATATTATGTATTGTATTTAATTTTAAAAGATATTCTATTCAAAGTATCTTCGACCGATGGCTCCTGCTGTTTGCCATATTTCGAGAAATTTACTGATTCCATCTTGAAAGAACTATCCATGAGTTGGCCCATTTTTTGGTATATTCATAAGTAAAGTGCTGCTCATATAACAAATAGCATTCCAGCCGTTTTCGCGCTGTGGTGGAGATCCATCGGTGGACTGCAGAAAAATTCGGATACCCTAATGCGCCAAAAGGATTAGAACCGAAGAAAATGCCATGGCCATGGGAGGAACCGTGGGAAAATCGGACAAACAGTGTCGAAAACACCAAGATATGGACAGACGCTAGTGCCAAAGAAGGAAAAGCAGGCATAGGAATAGTGATACGGACAAGAACAGACGCCCAGGAAGAGATAAGTCTTAGAATAAAAGACGAATCGAGCTCCAGTGCGGCAGAATTCGTGGTGGTACAGAAAGTCATAGACCAATAACCATTCGAACGGACAGTAGGATGTCCATATGGTGGGCCGAGTACGCAAACACACGAAATAAGGACATAATGCAAATCAAAACTACCTTGCTAGATTTACCGAAAAGCGGCAGTGAAATATCGTTAATATGGTGCCGGAGAAATGCAACGAAGGAAATGGTAACCGCGGACAGACTCGCGAGAGAAGCCACCGGAAAGGAAGAAATAGGGCTGGAAAACCACGGATGGATCAGCACCAGAACCACCAATAGGGTCAAAGAAGGAGAGGTAAAAGAAGGTGGCAAATATATTGGGAGCAATCCATTAAAGGAAGAACCCTAACAAATACTTCCAACAAGTAGGGACAGGAAACATAGGACTGAGCAGGAAGGCTGAGTAACTGATGACAGGCCACGGAAATATGCAAGCTTACCTGCACAGAATTAAACTGAAGGAGACCGATGGACTCTGCGAGTCTCGCATAGGGCCAGAAGACACTACGCATATATTGGAGACATGCGAAATTGGAAAAAGGGTAGATGCCCGAAACTGGCATCGGACAGCCGACGGGAACTACCAGCTAAGGGACGTAGACGGGATAATCAATGAGGAAACTGTCACAAGGATCAACGTTTGGGCCGATACGGTTATTGATTTCGAGGAAAGGGATACCTGCGTTACTTCTAACAACTCTGTATAATCTTTTTGCGTTTAACGCGGATCATCATCGAGTAATGCCTTCAAATCCTCGCCTTTAAACTATTTTGGCTGTATTGTGTAATGTAGGGTACTGACACTGTTGCAAACTATATTTTAAGTACGCAAAGCCCATAGATGCTACTGGATGAAAAATATAAAGTTATTAGAGAACACTCCAGATATGCAAGGTACCTTTATAGATCATGTATTTTAGTTTACATTTAGAGCCATAGATGAATTGCATTACAAATAAAATCTTCTTAAATAATAATGAAATATTCGCTAAATATACTTAACGAAATATAAGAATCGACAAAATGTTTATACATTACCAAACTAAATTGAAATGTTACTCGTTACTCGTTTAATTTAAGTATACTACATCTTGTTTTCCTTTTCGTTTAAAATATCAGTGCCTCTAATTTTGAATCGCGTAGTCCTAAACAGTGGCCTTTAGTTTCCTGATTTGACATATAAAGTTCTTGTAAGATAGGAAGTTGGGAGATTCGCATACATATTTATTAATTACAACTTTGTTGACAACATCTATTCTAACGTAGTATCGTTTCATCTTAAATTTAAAGCACACTCTATTATAAAATGACCAAATGCATTTTATAAAGAAATCAAATTTAACTCTAATTTCGAGAATATCGATTATCTATAATGATTTTTAAATGATTCAAATCACTAAAAATCTAGTAATGATAACATAATCTGAGCCATCCAATCTAAACCAACACAAATCCTGTTTTTAACTTAAAACAATTTCCATAGATATAGAAATAAGCCTATATTCAAGTTATTCTGAAAAACGGAAACAAACCGACACTCTCCAACTAAGTAGCCTTGTAAAAATCACTTGGTCTAAAGACTCACAAATTCAAAAGTGACGGAACTATAAATAATTAATTAGTTAATATAATCAAATATATGGAACTCACTAAAAAGTAAAAAATAATCAAACATAGATTGTTAACACACAAAAAAATATTTAAAAATAAAATATGTGCATAATAATCGTTATAATAAATAAATAAAAATAAGCAAAAAATTTTTAATGTTCAATCAAACAAACAAAACGTGTTCCAATCAAATTGGAACAAAGAAGATTGCTGCTCTATTGGGAATTGAATCCTTCGCGTGTGAGCTCATCATTCTACCATTACACCATAGAAATACTTGGCCACAACGTTTCTACGACGTCTTATAGTGCTTAAAAAGCAAACTGACTGACTTTTACACTGAACTACTTCCTATTTCTTGGAACCATCAGTTCAGCAATAACATTATAGACCAATATCTGATTATTTTAGATAAAAAAATATGTAATAACATTGTACGTGCCTTTGAAATTTCAGGTTTTCCCGCGACTTTCCCTATTTCCCCCATCAGATCCTAACTTGGTTCCAATAGGATCTCGGTTCAATAGCATCTCGGGAGTGCACTCTTTCGAATAAGAAAATAATTTCGAAAATCAGTCCATAATCAGGGAACATAGAACCTCCTCCTTTATTGCGCAGGTTAAAAAGTTGCAACACGTTATATAAGAAAACAGCACATATAGTCTATTAGTCTCTATTGGAGTTTCCTTTTTTAGCAACTTACTTTTTCTTTTTTTACCAGTTTATCTGGACTGGACCTACTGTTTAACGTGGGCTTCGAATCACGTAACCTCGAACTAGAACTCGAATTAACTCAAAATAGCAAATTATCAACTTAGAGACAATTCCAGAAGACATCCAGTCCTAACCAACCTGGTTGATGGCGCATGCTTTTGCGTTTTAGCCTTATGAACAATAATGATTATAAAGAATCCTATCTGATTCGGAACCGCGACTTTCGAGACAGTAGGAAGACTGTCCTGTTCACAATCATGATCACTGCGCCAAGCTTATAGATTACTAGTTGAAATTTATATGAATATACTTAAGAATAAGAATCGCTTGCATTGTATATTTTTAAAATATGAATTTTTGCATAAACTACTACAACTATACTAAAAGCAACATGGAAGAGAATAACTTACCTCTTGGTTCCAACTCATGTAGTGTGAGACGGCCGGATCCATATGCTCGGCCATCACACTCATCCAGTGAACCAAACCTTGGGCGCCTTGTCCACCCATACTGCCTCCTTGGGGACCGGATGGACTACCACCAGTTTGCGACGTATCCCAGCCAAAAGCTTTCTGAAAATAAAAATAACGTCAGTTATGATTGTCATCAGATATAACATAATGTGAGTATTTGTGGAAAATGAAACAAAAACAGGTGATTTGTTGGCATTTCATTTGAACAATGTACAATCAGGCTGATTGGATAATGCGATTTTATTAAATAAAATTAATCGCGCTTCATACGGCCACTGATATATCAAATTTTTGCGAAATTATCTCATTTTGTTTGTTAAAATATTGTGATAATAAGCAATACCGACCATTAAATCTATACAAATAACGGTCCAATTTATTAATATTGAAAATATATTTTATAGGATTTCGCATCCAAATAATCAAAATTAAAAATCATCTAATACTAAATAATTAAACTAATGTAGAACACATATTAATTACTTATGCAATGCCTATTTATATATAATGTCGACAAAGAATGAAGGTTTTACATATAAATCAAAATGACATTTTAGCATTTAGAGAAATTACCACCTTGCCAGATAACAGGTCAATTGAAAAGTCCCGGCCTGACACATAGGTGGCGCTACTAGAATTAAATACATATGTTTTTTAGTTAGCCCTAACCCTTAAAAGATGCGTGTATAAATTTGACAGCTGTTGGATATTATAACATTTTGCGTGAAGCAACTTTTGTTATTGTGAAAAAAATGGAATAAAATGAATTTTGCGTGTTGATAAAATATTGCTTTTTGAAGGGAAAAAATACAGTTGAAGCGAACATTTGGCTTGATGCCGAGTTTCTGGACACTGCCCGAGGAAAGTCAACCATCAAGGATAGGTATGCTAAGTTTAGACGTGGTGAAATAAGCACCGAAAACGGTGAATGCAGTGGACACCTAAAAGAGGTTGTTACCGGCGAAAACATTTAAAAAATCCACAAAGCAATCCAATCAAGCAAGCAAGCAATCCGCAAAGTGGGTGCCGCGCGAGCTCAATTTTGACTAAAAAAAACCACGAGTTGATGATTCGGAGCAATGTTTGAAGATGATCAAGCATAAAAACCTTAGTTTTTGCATCGATACGTGACAATGTATGAAGCATGGCTCCATCATTTCACTCCGAAATCCAATTGACAGTCATCCGAATGGATTGCCCACGATGAACCCGCTCCAAAGCGTGGGATAACGCAACAGTCCGCTGGCAAGGTTGTCTGTATTTTGGGATGCGCATGGAATAATATTCATTGACTACCTTGAAAAACGAAGGAGCATTAATAGCGACTATTAGATAGCGTTATTGGACCGTTTGAAGGACGAAATCGCCGGAAAACGGCCGCATTTGAAGAAAAAGAAAGTGCTGCTTCACCAGGCAAGTGCAAGAGGTGATCGCCGAAACTGAGGCCTATTTTGAAGCAAAGGACAAATCGTACTACAAAAATGGTATCGAAAAGTTGGAGGGTCGCTATAATCAGTGTATCACCCTGGAAGGGAATTATGTTAAATAAGAAAAAACTAATTTTGTGTTAAAGATTTCCAGAAATAAATTGATAAACAAAACATATAGTATTTTTTAATTAAGATTATCTAATTTCTTTTGCTAGCAAAATTATTGTCGATTGTTTTGATATTAATAAATCTCGTATATAATAATCAAAGCTTAGTTTTTGTGTTTTTTGTGTTTCCTGAAAATATTACTTACCTGGTCGAAATCCCTATCCTTTCCGAAGAACATATTTTTATAAACGTTGTTTTTATCGTCAGCATTACTGCTGGCCATCACAGCTTTCGCAAGTAATGTCTTGTAGAACTGCGTGGGCAGCAGCAGTTGATTGTTATTGTAGCTGTCCAATTTATTCATGATCTCGTTGTACTTAAGCGCAGGCTTGTACAGGCTCAGACCGGTCTCAGTATTCGCCACTGTGCCGCAGGAATCGCTCGAATCCGAACTATCCATGGCAGCTTCCGGTATCGGTCGGATGGCCGTCATTTTCGAAGCAAAAAGTTGTTTAAACATCAATACTCGACACTATACCGTATCTAAACGATATATCTCCCCATCTTTCGCCTCTGAAGACGTTTAAACTCGAAAACAATATCTAAACATCAATTTCTACAAGTTTGCGCAAGATGACTGGGTGATTATTCTCGGTTTTTCTATACGAGAATCGCTTCTGGTTACTTTTTACACTATTTCTTAGTAAAATATTTTAATCTGCTTGATGCTTAATGGTAAGAGGTATTAAAATATCTTCTTTTTTATTTGGTTTGCTTGTTAATAGGAACTCGGTAGGTATTCAGGAACTATAATGTTAAACGGATTAGACCGGTAGATGTCTAACCCATCGAAAATGTACTAGTTCTTTTTGGTTTGTTCAAGTCACTGTAGAGTTCGTTGTGGCAGAAGATTTATTTCTGCATAGAGTCAAGGTGAAATTAGTAGAAGTTTTCGATATATTGAATACATGAAAGATGTCATGTATATATTTATTAAATAACACATCAGTTAATAAGTCTTATATGAGGTTTTTACATCGAGTGAAGAAAAAAAAAGTGCTGTGAAATATTTGCTAATAAATGTTTGTTAATAACGATGAATCTGAACGAATTTTATTTCATATTGCTTTGCCACCCACCATATAGTTCAGGTCTGGCCCTCAGTGGTTCTTGACTAGTTTGTTTGGTTCAGACTAGTAGTTCTTTATGAGGTGCAGATGAATCTTTTAGCATATATGTTTGAAGCTGTTGAAGTTGAAGTTGATTTTGAAATCAAAAACAAATTATTTTACGAAAACAAGTATAAAAGAACACATGAACACTGCAATGAATTTATCAGTGTTAAATGAGAGTTGTATAACGTTGAATTGTATCCAACAGTTATTAGATAGTCCCAGTACTTATTGCGTGATGTGTTAATACTTTAACCCGAAATATGTATGGTTTTAAAATATTTGCTCTGTTAGTAAGAAAGTCATGTTATAATTATATCTTAATAATGTGAAATACTATATTGAATAGAATAGTTGATACTTTGAGCTTTTTCTTAAACAATTGTGGTATACTACTGACTTTTCCAAAATATTATTCAATGAATATATTTATATAATTTCGCTCTATTAAATCGCGAAGTGCCATTTTCTTTCTCTCTTAACTGACCAAATCTTAATCGAACAAATCAGTAATAGAATCAATATAGAATAAATATTTCACTAAAAAAGTCCACTATCATTATTTATAAACTTCAATCACATTATAGTACATAATATCTGTTCAATCTCACATCGAAGACACTTCTCGAAGTTTACACAAGATTGTTCGACATTTTACGACTCCATCGAATGGATTTTAAAAAGTTCTCGAAGAATTTCAAGCGGTTTTCATCAATATCAACATTAAAATATCTACCATTTAATGACCAAACGTTCGATAAAATCGAGAAAATTGCTTCAACTAGATACTTGAAAATGTTTATTTCAATTAACAAGATGTTTGATAGATGAAAATAAATCAATATCAATTTATCTATTACCGGTAAGAGAATTTCAAGTGAGTTTAATTAGTTTTCTTTAATTTTGAGAATATGAATATGAATTTCATTTGCAGTATTCTTAGTAAATATGTTTAATAAATTTGTTTTATAATATCGAATCCTATACTACCTTTCCTAATATTGCGAAAATAAAATAAAATAAACCCCATTTTTATTGTTGTGTTTTTATCCAGTGATTGTTTACTACAGCCTATAAGAAAAAAAAAGACAAAAAAAAGAAGAGAGTGATTTTTTAGCAAAAAAGGTTAGGTTCTGCATTTTTATAAGAGGATAATCACCACTAAAACCGTTGGCATTTGTTACAATTTTTTACACAAACAACCAGTCGCTTTACTGGTGTTAAGGAGTCTAATTTTATTCTAACAAGACATCAATGTCAAGAAGCTTTAAAACATATCGTTTATATATCAGAATATGATTAAATTACTATTGGGATAGCAACTACTGTTCATTAGGATTTCTTGAAAAAATGTTGGCATAAATGTATATAGGAAGGGCGATGTTTAGTAAGGAACAAACAGTTTTATTTTAAAATTACCAGAAATATATATTATAGAAGAAATATTGGAACATGTACTTCGCTAATATCATCTGGAGACCAATTCCTTCACCTAACCTGTGTTTATGACCTACCAGCCACATATATTAAATAATAATGAGGTTCAACAACCTTCGGTAATTTCGTAATGTAAAATTATCAGCTACTCAATTGCCTCGACGATTTTATTAAGTAATAAACCGAAGAACATTAAGCTTTCGAATTATATAGTGGCGCTGTAGACAAAAAAAAGTCTGAATAATATTCCTACTTTAGACACAGGACCATTAAAGTAAACGAAATTCGATATCCAATATCTCTTTTGGGGACAATTCAATTTGCCCGGAATATTACGATTTTATTTTAAATATAGCCTCCAATCGATTCCGGAACCTAATTGAATTATAAGTTATAAAATGAGACGTTAAACGGTGAGAAATAACACGATTGGTCCCTTAAATACACACGTTGCTGGATAATTGTGAACGTTTCAATTAAAATATTAAATAAAAACGTTTTAAACGATGTCTATTAAGCGATTTTTGTTTTTTTAGAGTCAGGTAAATGTGTAAAAAAAATATATGTTAAAAGATAACGAGAAAACAATGACAATAGCATATAAGATGCTAATCCAGTCGTTGAGTTTGCCTCTCCGGAGTACAGGTGTGGTACGGGTACGTCTCTGAGAGACAACTTTAACTACTGCTAGTGTTCCAATCCTAAAAAGTCCGCGCCTTACTCATTGCCCCATTGTTTATGAAGAACGTGAATACTTACATCGAATCAGGCGCCCGTTTGTGAAGACTTTCACAAACATGCTTAGTGTAAAGTTCTCCGTAGGTGCCTTAGAACCCGACAACACCTTGATAAAATCCCTACCCATCCACAAACCCCGGTAGCTAAACCAACTCCGACAATCCCAGTCGTAATCCAGGGTCTTTGTTGCCCGCAAAACACTTCTCTATCCTGGTATCATTTGGTTCTAGCTGGTTATGTGGAATAAGAAAAAAAAAGGCACCAAAAGTACATTATTAGTTTAGAAGTAGACACTCTCCCTGTGATGGTTTGACGATGATGATGATGATGATAGCAATAATAACCTGCGTAAGACCGGATCTCTTATTGAATGTAATATGTCCAGGTTAACGCTAGTTTATAAAAAGGAATTTTTAAAATATAAAATACAATGAATTCTTGAATGAAAGAAAGTAGCTTAAAATTACTCATTCACTGTCCCTATAAAATTATCACCGATTTCAATTTTTTATTTAAGGAAACAAGAGAAAGAAATAACGTAAACCAAATGCGCAATACGCGAAGAAAAAACGAATCGAAAACGTCCACCAAAAACTCCCAATATAATAAACCATTTTTAATTGAAATTACTGTAAATTAAAAGCAATAAAAACGAATTTAAGCCCGGTTTAATTTCCATCCAATTAAAAAGTTAACAAATGAACCAAAATTAATATTATATTAATAAAATTATATTATTTAAAAAGCAGTATTTTCGTTGTTTGCCTCGGCCAAATGTTAAAGCATAAAACATTTATTAGAATTTGTCGGTGGCGGTTATTAAAATACTTTAATTAAAATTTAAAAAGCTTTCAAATGCATATTTGGTAATTATTATTTGTTTGATTCGTTTATATTATGTTTTAATATGCTGAGGGTAAAAATTAATATATAATTTATCATTATATTCCCGCGTTCCTATTGGGACCTCGGCAATAATTAAATTCTGCATTTTGTTATTATAATGTAAAAACGAAAAAATGACCGCCCCCGGCGAAATGTATTTGTTTAAATTAATTAATAATTCCGCCTATACCAAAAATAATTTGCTTTTAAAACTAATTAATAATAAACAGTTATTAATATATATAATTTTTTTTGTAATGATTTCGAACATAATTATTTTTGAAAATGAAATAAATTCATATATTCATATATATATACGTTTGGTGTGTATGGATGTGTGTGAGTGTGGGCTAAAAACTTTAATTTATCATGTTTGAAAATTATTTGCTACGATACACAATACTGTTTTTTTCTTCCATAGAAACAAATTTTATGTCGTAATTTGTTAACGAGACGATTTACATTTAATTATTTTCGCCAGTCTATTGTTTACGAAAAAAAAAGTATTGAATATCTGAAATGCAAAAAATATTGTAGAATAACTAATTTATTGCAGAAATGAGATCTTTTTCTAATATTTTTATTTGCATATTTAACACCAATCAACTTTTTCCTAAGTATTCTCCGTTTTACAAAATTTGCCAAATAGATTGTTTAGAAATTGTCATCTCTCAATTAGTGTAGTACAGAACATCATCATAAAAGTTAGCGGTTTATATCACTGTTCCATTTTTTGGTACTGTTAATGGAACTAAGTCTTATTTATGGATCAGGACACAGAATTCTAAATCCAAACCGAACGAAATGGTCATGGGAGTTCGCTATAGATTATAATTAGCCTTGGGAACTATCGACTGAAAACAGTTAAAACAATCGATAGTTGCAAAACAGTCGGAACAGTGGATAGACAAAAAACTAGCGAGTGAAAATAGTAATTACTATTTTCAGTCAAATGCACGGTTCGACTGTTTTTTTTCAACTCGTGATGTCAGACGAAGATGTACGAAACCTTTCCTGTATAAATTGTGAGAGAGGAAAGGATGAAGAATTTCTTGGAGCAGTTAATTTTATATCTGTTTATATTTTCCAACGCTAGTATAGCGAGGCGGAGATGTACAAATTCCTTCACGTACTAACTTAAAAAAGAAAACGAAATAAATAATTACTGAATTCTATTAACTAGCGTTGGGATCTATCGACTGAAAACAGTCGAAACAATCGGTAGTCGTAAAAGAGTCGAAACAGTCGATAGTCAACTAAAAGATAACAAAAATCGAGGGAGTTTACTATTTATCATTCAAAAATTAACACTTTTTATTATATTAACAATATAGTTCCAAAATGATGTTATTTTAATGTACAACATATTGTTATATGTATATAATTGTTACAAACAAACTACCGAAAAAATCATAAAACTGTATATATTACATATAAATCTATGTAAGCATAAATTAGGTATATTTTTGTCAAGATCGCGACTACGACGACAGAGTTACAACGTTAAAAATCAGTCGAATGTAACTAGTAGAACCAAAAATAGTAACTAAAAGTACACGACTGAAAAAGTCGAGAATAAATAGTAACAAAATCAGTCAGACCGAAAAAAGCGACTAAAAGCAGTCGACTGAAACAGTCACTGGTAAAAATACTAAAATCAGTCGAACCAAAAATAGCGACTGAAACAGTCGATAGTAAAAAGTAGTCAATTACTAAACAGTCGATAGTCGTTTTCAGTCGATAGATCCCAACACTAGTTATAAATAACATAATTGAGTTAACTTATATCATCTAAATATATGAAAAAGCTTCAGAAGATAAAACATTTACATACCATGTAATTATTTCCTTATACTTATAGTATATTGTTTTATGACCTGTTAAAACATGGTAACTGTTATAACAAATTCTTATTAAAAAGAAGCGATCTGTATCTAAATCGCTTAAAGATACGACGGGTTGATTGATGTTTGATATTGGTATTACTTGATGCATTTTGATTATTACTTGTTGCCGACAAAACAAGTATAATAAAGAAAGTGGTGGGTTGTTTTGAGCGCTATTTAGTTTCTCTCTATGGAATCTATCTGTTGACAGAGAAATATTACACGATTATGATTCACAATGAAAGAAAATTTGAAATACATTTTTTTTTAATCATAAATAGTTAATTGTAATAAAATATTGTTTAATATACGTAATATATTATGGATACACTTGAGACAATAATACATATTCACATAATACATAATGTTTCTAGTTAGACAAATGAACAGTTTTTGAAAAATATTTTTGTTCTATTAATAATATTTTGAAATCTACTGAGTTCTCCAAAGGAACACACTGTACAGTTAGGAGTAACTTTTGCAATATTTCTAAAAAGTTTCCCAAGAATTTTAGTGAAGTGCTCAATATAAGGATGTCTCAAAGGATGTGTTTTTTTTTTATAATATATATTTCCAATATTTGCAGAAAGATGGAGGAAAATAGTAAATTTAGTGGTGATTTTTTACCATAAGACACCAATAATCTTAGACATCTGTAAACTTGAGGCCTTCCAATTGTGATACTCATAGCATATTCATTATGTTTATCTCTGATATCATACTAGAAATGAGATTATTCATTCTAATACTGATTAGAATGGTTTGGATATCTCGGTCGAATGAAAGGTGAACAAATTTTGTGCAGACTTCTCTAGAGAAATCGACCTTTTCAGTGGAAGATACAGCGAATAGTTGAGAAAAAGAAATGGATCAAAATCACTGAAGACTACCTGACAAATTGGGGACTAATGTTGTGTGTGTCAATCGGCACCAACAGTTGCCACTTGCAACTTGTCGAAAAAGCGATAATACACACTTTAATAGCTTTACAGACGCACACTACTTAATCCCGAACGAACAATTCGCTTTCCTTGCCAAACATTCAAGCCTTCAACCATCCACCAGGCACTGAGAAAATGCCTCAAAGTTGGAGCCATATTTTTAGATGTTTCTAAAGCTTTCGATCAAGTATGGCACAACGGTCTAGTATAGTTCACAATGAAAGAAAATTTTAAATATATATATTATAAATTCACTTGAGACAATAATACATATTCACATAATAAATAATTTTTTTGAGTATAATTTAATTCACTTTTAAAATAGGATCTTTAACAAGTTAATTATAACTACTTACAGCTGGGAAAGTATATTTACAGAAATGGCCATCATAACCACTTTTTGTAAAACGTAGTTTAAACGTAAAGTAAATTTTAAAAAATTTTAATAGTGACTGAAATATTCGAAGCATCTCATTAACAATAAATAACTAAACAGTTTATATAGAAAAACCAGTAATAGAAAATTGATGAAATTGGGATATTTTTAAGAGAAAAATAAAGTATAAGTAAGATATATGTTAAATATTTGGGTCACCAGGTATTCATAACAAAACAAGATATAAGAGATTTTTACCGTTTTATAATGAACTTGTGAACAAAAATTATGAACAAGCAGAATTCAACTAATATCTTAATTACGCACTTAATTTGATGAATTTTTAATAATGTAAAATAATTAGGATCATATTTAATTACATTTAAGCATAACTTTCCTAGTTACTGATTTACAATATTATTTTTTGGTTGTAATTAAATGTCAAGCTGAAGATTTAACTTTTCTGGGCCTTTTTTTTCTGATTCCTGGAAGAACTGTTGAACACAGAACAAATATTTGGATTTTAACAATATATTTAATAGTCGAAATTCATATTTACCCTAATATATTGAAAAAATTGTGGATATACAAAATTGAACTAATATTCAGAAAGTTGATTTATAGAATTTTTAATAACGTAAAAATAATTAAGACCAAAACTCACTCACTAAATTTAATCGAAACTTTCCTAGTTACAGATTTACAATAAGTATTTTATATCCGGTTTTTAAATTATTTCTTGGTGGTAATTAACAGTCGAACTAGAGTTTGAATTCTCCTGGATATTTTTTTTGGAGAACGATTAGAAACAGAGCAAATATTTGGATTTTGACATATTCAATAATCGAAAACCTTACTCGATACCAAAACTTGAAAAAAAATATGGCCGGCCCCACGAAGACAGCGACGTCAGAGCGTCCGCGTCATCGTCGCCGCGACGCGTCCATCCGTCATAAAATCACGTGCGTCCGTCCGTCCGGCCAGCTCTCATTCACACGATGCGATCTCTACAAATTAAGCGCCCCCCCGACGTTTTAATGAGCGCCCGAACGGTGGAGGGGACTACCCCGGCGACCCGCGCGCCCCCCTCTCGTCCGCCCCTCCCTCCCCCGCGCGCACACACCTCTCTCGCACTTAATTTAGTCCGTGTGTAATTAGCAGCAAGGGGGGCGGCCGGGAATGGGACGCGGCGCGCGATATCGGACCGTCGCCGCCACTTGTTCACGGGCCCGGAACAGGAAGAAGAAACCGAAACGGGATGCAGCGGCGGCACAAAGTGCATCAGACTGCAACCAACGAAGCCGACGCCGGACTGAAACGGCGCGTCGGAGGCGTCCGCCGACGCGAAGAACTAGGTTAGGAAAGGAATAAGAAAAAGAAAAGTGCATCGGCGTCGTTGCTGGTAAAAAATTGTAAAAAAATGTATGTACATATACGGGGAAATAAGGTTAGAGCACATATAAGAATTTAATATTGATTGGTTATACTTCTTTCCTTGCACCGCGAGCGCATTCGCCGACGCCGTGGTCGATGGGCGAGGGGGGCGGCGAGGGCGGCGGAGCGGGGGGCGGGGACAAAAAATCCGCGGGGTGGAGAGGGGCGCGGGGACGGGGTGCATCGGAGACGCCGGCGACGGCGGAACGTAGCGTCGGAAAAAATGCAGTTGGCCGTGCGCCGCCGGGATACAAATGAACGTCGTTCCGGTCGGGCGAACCGATGACTAGAATGGCCGCTTGTCGTTTTTAACACTTGGATTCGTTCGACCGACACCCACCACTGACGAGGAATTACGTTTTTCATTCTACATTTTTCATAACAATTCCCCAGAGGCTCCTGTGACTCCAGCATCCAGGAAACAGGACCGAAACACATTTTAATATCTACATATTTTCTAGAAAATGCTCGTAAGTTAAGCCAGGCGATGGAGACAACTCATCAACATTATCATCAACCCATTCCAAAGAAATCACTCTAAATACACCAAAGCTATGGCTTAATGATAGCATAATCGCTACAAAACCAACAAATAAAGTAGAATTATGTTATAAATCTCACCAACTTGATCAATGCAGCATTTCAATAAGAACATGTCCAAGACTTTCGAAAGATGGCTGAAATGATCATGATATCTAAACCTGCCAAACTAGCCAAACCCACTAAACATCCTTTCGTATTTTATTAATTTTCTAGGGAATACCAATAAGTCAACTCAGACGATGAGATCAATTCATAATCATCATCAATTCATCCCAAAGAGATTACCAAACTATGATTTAATAACAAGACAAATGCATCAAAAACTACCAAGAAAGGAATTTATAGTACTCATCAACTTGATCAATGCAGCATATCGACTAAGATATGTCCCAGACGTTTAAAAGATCTCTACAATTATTATGATACCTCAGACGATGGGGTCATCTCACAATCATCATCAATCCATTTCAAAGAAAATAAAGGAAATTATATATCATGATCAACAGACCAAGAAAATGACCTATAGATGTATCTTACTGCTAAAAGTAATATCTAAGGTATTTGAAAATGAATGAAGAATAATAGAGAGAATAAACTAATACCTACATATCAGGCTTCTTTAGGTTTATTAACAAAGTTTTAACAATTAGCCATATAAGACAAAACATCGCATGACGGCCTTGTTCATAAGATACAGAAAATGTTACCGAAAAAACACACTGAGCTCTTAAAGTGTTACAATACAGCTAGACTATTTTGAGTCAAACAAAAGGAAGCTTACTGTACAATTAAAGAAGATAAAGCAGATGGACAAGAAGAAAGAGTATTGGGGCTAGTCATGAAGAATACTAGAAGCCTCAACATCCGTATCAGCGAATATAACGCTATCATCAGCAAACATCAGATTGATCAGTAAGGAGTTTGTAGCATTATATTGAATACTATGTCTGTTTTTGAAACCATTTCGCATAGTTCGTATTTTGTTCAAACGCAATGAAGAGACATCCTCTTGCCGAACTCTGACTCGGACCTCATGTAAATGGACTGGATGAAAGTCAAGAACTGGAAAACTCAAATTCGTTGAAATAAACTAAATGATATTATCCACAGTTCATAAGAAATCGTATATATTACAAATATATTGTAACATAAAAATAATACTCGTTTTGGACCATGCTATCTAGATACTTCTTGGACTCACAATCAGAACAAAACACTGCATATTTTTTTAAGACGAGCTTTTTATGACTTAATTTTAATTCATCATGTAACGATGCAAAATCAGAATATTGCCGTTTTACTTAAAATTGTTTTCCAATAATTTAATGTCATATAATTTCAGTTTTCTCAAATAAACTTGTGTAAAATTACATTAACTTTTGTAAATCATTTTTAACACCAACTTCCCTTAAATATATTCAAAAACTCGCAACACAAAACTAGATTATTATATTATTTTATTTATATTCACTATCCAATAACTAACATTAGATTATTCGGTCACGTAGTTCGAACAAAAGAAGAAATCTATTTATAATTGTAAAAATGATAAGATAATCTAATTTTTCAGGATAATATGTCAATTCTAAAACATATATTTCCGCGATAAATTTTTAAGACTTATTAGTGATTATTAGTAAAGCAGGTAATATTAATATAACTGAATTAAATTTAATTTGAGTGGGTAGTGCTATATGGATTTATTGAATAATGAAATAAATTAATTTTTGTCTTCTATTTCAACTTCTGTTTGTCTGTTATTTTCAACAGGTGAAAGAAACAAACAAAAATAATATGGAAAACATATGTATACAATGTCAAATGTGCACCAAGCTCAGTAATATCCTTATTGTGTCCTAAATATTATGACCATTAGTAAAACAAATTATTGATTATTATTTTATTAATAATGACAATGAATTTATTTAATTTGATAAAGGATTCGATTGAACATATACCATTAAAGTACTTATAAAGATTACGTGATTCAGTTAGAGTTAAGTTAAAATAAAACTACTCGTAGATTAAACAAAATCACTGAAATGTCCAGGAAGCCACTTAATAAGCCTTAATATAAATAAGAAAAACATTATTTTTATTATGACGGTATATTTATTTCTTATTTTCTGGAAAGGGGCATAAAGAAAAATTCTTATCAAATATTAGAGGACACAGCAAATTAATTTTTTTCTGATACATACGACGAACCTTTCCCTGTTAATAATGAAAGTACACATACTTTCCGAAGGATCCAGATGATATAAATTGTTTACATACGATGTAAAAAATTCGTCAAGGCTGATGACGACCGAGAGAACTAAGAAACAGTCGTCTGCTTGTTAGAAAAAGTTAATGGAATTGAAACCCCCGAGTCGAAACTACATGACCAAAGTAATACACCGGAAATATTTGAGACAAGGTAGCAGGAGTAAACTGTTAAAGTTTCTTGCATTATATACATACGTCGACCTAAAAAAATCAACCTTGTATCGGCGATAGTACTAAAAAATCAATTGTATTTAGAATTTGATATTCTTGCTAATGGTGTACTCGAAATAATAATGACATATATTTGCAAAAGTCTTGTTTTGTCCTGTTTGTGTAAAAACCGATAAGAAACAACCATCACAGTAGCCAGGCTGGGTAAGACTGAGTTTCTTCTGGTATGCTCACATATTTGGTATTAGATGAACGAGACCTGAGTTCCATTGTTTCTAAAGGAGCTAGAATAGCTTGCTTAGCTGAATTACAGAAAATATTAATTTTGTAGTAGCAAAGCCAATGTATAGCATCTAATAATACGATTAGAATAAAATTGAGCACTATAAGTATACCAGTTACATTGCCAGAACTTTTTGCTCAACTTTTTAAATAGTCCTCACTAATATTCCTGCTATTGGTATACTCGAAATAATAATGACATATATTTGCGAAAGTCTTGTTCGTTTTGTCCGGTTTGTGTAAAAACCGATAAGAAACAACCATCACAGTAACCAGGCTGAGTAAGACTGAGTGTCTTCTGATATGCTCACATATTTGGTGTTAGATGAACGAGACCCGAATTCCATTGTTTCTAAAGGAGCTAGAATAGCTTGCTTAGCTGAATTACAGAAAATATTAATTTTGTAGTGGCAAAGCCAATGTATAGCATCTGATATTAGGATTAGAATAAAATTGAGCACTATAAGTATATGAGTTACATTGCCAGAACTTTTTGCTCAACTTTTTAAATAGTCCTCACTAATATTCCTGCTATTGGTGTACTCGAAATAATAATGACATATATTTGCGAAAGTCTTGTTTTGTCCGGTTTGTGTAAAAACCGATAAGAAACAACCATCACAGTAGCCAGGCTGGGTAAGACTGAGTGTCTTCTGGTATGCTCACATATTTGGTGTTAGATGAACGAGACCCGAATTCCATTGTTTCTAAAGGAGCTAGAATAGCTTGCTTAGCTGAATTACAGAAAATATTAATTTTGTAGTGGCAAAGCCAATGTATAGCATCTGATATTAGGATTAGAATAAAATTGAGCACTATAAGTATATGAGTTACATTGCCAGAACTTTTTGCTCAACTTTTTAAATAGTCCTCACTAATATTCCTGCTATTGGTGTACTCGAAATAATAATGACATATATTTGCAAAAGTCTTGTTTTGTCCTGTTTGTGTAAAAACCGATAAGAAACAACCATCACAGTAGCCAGGCTGGATAAGACTGGGTGTCTTCTGGTATGCTCACATATTTGGTGTTAGATGAACGAAACCAGAATTCCATTGTTTCTAAAGGAGCTAGAATAGCTTGCTTAGCTGAATTACAGAAAATATTAATTTTGTAGTGGCAAAGCCAATGTATAGCATCTGATATTAGGATT
The DNA here is from genome assembly GCF_030347505.1 of Rhynchophorus ferrugineus. Lineage (NCBI taxonomy): Eukaryota > Metazoa > Arthropoda > Insecta > Coleoptera > Curculionidae > Rhynchophorus > Rhynchophorus ferrugineus. The sequence goes on along the minus strand of NW_027472582.1, from coordinate 1,035,074 downwards.
AGAATAAAATTGAGCACTATAAGTATATGAGTTACATTGGCAGAACTTTTTGCTCAACTTTTTAAATAGTCCTCACTAATATTCCTGCTATTGGTGTGCTCGAAATAATAATGACATATATTTGCGAAAGTCTTGTTTTATCCGGTTTGTGTAAAAACCGATAAGAAACAACCATCACAGTAACCAGGCTGAGTAAGACTGAGTGTCTTCTGATATGCTCACATATTTGGTGTTAGATGAACGAGACCCGAATTCCATTGTTTCTAAAGGAGCTAGAATAGCTTGCTTAGCTGAATTACAGAAAATATTAATTTTGTAGTGGAAAAGCCAATGTATAGTATCTGATATTAGGATTAGAATACAAGTGAGCACTATAAGTATATGAGTTACGCTGCCAGAATATTTTGCTTAACTTATTAAATAGTCCTTAGTAGCTTTTTAAACTGTTTTTGAAAATATCTTTCTATTTCTTTCCAACATTTGTCAATAATATTACTGAATGGACTGAGAAGTTACGAATTAAGTGCTACGAAGTCTGTACATGTGGATCTTACAAAAAAAACTACCTACCACTAATAAATAGGAATAATTCCGTATGTAAATACAAAAAATATTGGAGAATGACACTGGATACCAAGCTCAAATGGAAAGAGCATGTTAAAAATACGAGCTGAAGTCTGTGTGAGGCTTAAAAAATGTGGTGGTTGTTTAGGTGACAAACTCACACCTCATAGCAAATTGTTATTATATAAATACATTTTGAAATCAGTGTGGACCTAGTCATGAGACCGAGGAAGCCGAAACACCGAAAAATTTTGCTTTAATAAATGTTGACCATATTCCAATATGAACATGGTCAAGACTTATTACAACAAAATTTTTCGCAGCATTGCTAACGCCCTATGCTATATTAAAACATCTACAATGACCTAAGGCTATTAACGGTTCCTGACCTAAGTTAACTTAAGTGAGAACACGTGAACTTATAAACGTTTAAGTACTACAATTGCTGGACAATAGTGGGACTACCCGGATGTTGAAGAGACAACAATATTTTGAACTATCGTAGTGAACTATGTGTGAAAACTATGACGTATTTTAAAGTTATGTGTAGTGAACCGGTAGGAGTACATCCATCAAATGCTAATTAAGTTTAAGCTTCAAATATTAAATGTGAACTTTAAGAAAGATATTTTTTATTAATTATTTATTACGTCTATTACTAGTCGTTGGCGACTAACTTACAATTTGTCTTTACGATAACTTAAATCTAGGTATATATCTAGGAGGACCCATCGGCTCAATCTTAGCCTCTGTAAAAATTTTTATGTACTAACAATGTTGTTTTTCTATTAAATTCACCTCACTACACTAAACTACACAAAGTCAAATAGTTTTATTCTTTTCAGCCTGTGCTTTGGTGTTACGCTAGAGTTGTAATACTCCGATACTGACACCAGAATGAATGAAGGTCTTCATGTCTCCTTGTGAGTTTCCCGAGTGACAGTCGTTATCTGATGGTGTCGGTGTACGTCGTGTAGTATCTGGGTTTACATATAATATGCATATATATATATATATATATATATATATATATATATATATATATATATATATATATATATATATATATATATATATATATATATATATATATATGATGCTTTTATTTTGCAACAAGAATCATTCCGAGATATTTAGCTTGTTTTACGATTGTAGTTGTGTGATCTGATTATACGTAAACTTCATATGCACAGATTTACTTTCGATAATTTTTATTTTGCAGGTTTGGGTTCAATTATGTATATTGTCACTTGCCTGTTCTAATTTTGGTGTAGCTTCTTCCCTATTGTCACTGAGAGCAAGAAACGCAATCATCAGGAAATGTAGTCATTGTGATATTCTCCATTTGGGTTACATTACATGTGCAGAGTGAGTAAAGAATTTGCTCTACAGTTTTACAATGCCGTCATGCCTTGTAGACAACTTGGGCAACATCTAAGCATATAGCTGAACATACCTTTTACCGTCACAATCTTTTTGATTTACATGTTATTCTATTTACCTTGTTAACTGTCGAATGATTGTCAATAAAACTCCTAAATACTGGTGTGTTACTATTAGGTTTTTTCTGTCTCTAATCTGGTATATTACTGGTAACAGTGAGAGAGGTCTATGAACTTTTATTATGATTAGTTTCCAGGACTTGGGATTATGATCATTTCATCCACCTTCCAAACGTCTAAGACATGATTTAGAGAAAATGCTGCATTGGTTTAGTTGGTGAGTTCTATAATTGCATCTTTTTGGTGGCTTTCGCAACAACTGACCAGTTAATAAGTCATAATCTTGTGATTTATTTGGACTAATGTCAAGTTGATAAATTTGTATACTTCTATCAGCGTGACCAATTGAAACGTTGAATAATTACACTCAATATCACTTTCGTTTCTTTTGAAGCGAACAACGTGAAGAAAAAATTTCGGGATAGTCGCAGTGAATTTTTTTTTTATTACTCTTCGTGAGTCCACAATCTGCCCTATTGGCAATAAGTATTTCTTCTGTTTATATTATATATACATGGCATGTAGAAAATCACTTCATTAAGCAATCTTCTGTATAAAATATTATCTTAATTAATTAGTCTTATTCTAAAGCTTATTCTAAAGTCTACATATGTTCAGTAATCAGATCAGGTGGTGTTAAACGTTTTAGTCTACGCACTTCACTATCACGTCGCATATTTAGCTGATTAGCGAGTACATTGGGGTGCACTGACACTCTTTCGAAATACTTCACACAAACACGTTGAATTGCACTCGTTATAGGTTCTAGAGGAATATTGCGTTGTATCACTTTATTTGAAATATAGTACGGAGCATCAACAATGGCACGCAAGACCTTATTTTGGAACCGTTGAATGATGGATATATTAGATTTGCTAGCGGTACCCCATAGTTGAATTCTATATGTCCAAATGGGCTTGAGTATAGACTCATACAGCAATACCTTGTTATCTAATGATAACTTGAATTTTCGCCCAATGAGCCAATACATTTGATATAATTTTAGTCCCAGTTGTTTCCGTTTAGAGAGTATGTGCTTCTTCCAGGTTAGGCGTCGATCTAAATGCATACCAAGATATTTAACATGCTCTGCTTGGGGGAGTTGACGATGATTGATATTCACTGGTGGACATGTTCTTCTACGCAGGGTAAACGTTATGTGCGTGGATTTTGATTCATTGGCTTTAATGCGTCATGTCTTCAACCATAATTGTATTTGCTCCAGGTGGGTTTGTAGGTTTATTGATGCTGTGACTGGATCTTCATGGGATGCTAAGATTGCTGTATCGTCTGCATATGTTGCCACAGTAGTTATTTTTGTGGTGGGCAGATCAGCCGTATACAGAAGATACAGTATTGGACCCAGTACACTACCTTGCGGAACTCCTGAATATATGGGATTTAATTCGATATGTTCATCGCCTTGATTTCAATAAAATGTCTGTCAGTGAGATACGATTTTAGTAGCTGATAGTCCGGATGAGGGAGAAGTTTCTTTAGGTTAACCTGCGAGCCCGTATGCCATACTTTGTCAAAAGCCTGAGATATGTCTAGGAAATAATATATTTTTAAATAGAAATAAATGTTAAAGGGATGTTTCTTGTTCGTCATCTTTTCGAGCCACATAGGTAAAAGTAACCGCATATCGGACGCAACACTCCCAACCCTTAGACGCTCTAATAATTCTTAATTGAAAAGTTCATTCACGGCGTCGCTCGAACCTGCCTGCATAATCCCGCCTTTTATTTAAAAGTAAAAGTGGCCCTCGCTTTAAATGCCACCACTTCGAAAGTGGCAACGAACGACAAACACGGTTACGACCGTTTGGCGAGAGAGCGAACAAAAAAAATAGCGGGAACCGTGATGAGGAGCGAGAGAGGGTCCGTTTGTAGTGCAGCAGTAGCAGCAGCATCAGCAGCATGCGATAGACGAGGCTAACGACTGTTCGGCGTAATCGCACTTCATTTGGCGGGAACTTCCACCTCGCTCCCCCTTCGCCCTGCACAACCCCCCGCCCCCCTTCGGCCTCGCGCAATCATTAACGCGGTGCAGTGCTCGGTTCGCGGTGCGCTTTTTAATTTTTATTCTAATCAACACGTGGTTGTGGCAAAACTCGACTTTTGTCTATCTCGGTCCGACGTGGGGGAGTGTTGCTGCGACCCGAGTGCCTTTAATCCGCGGCCTAGTTTCACCAACAGGGAAAGTGGTTGGAGAATAATCGTGGCCGGAGAACTTCGGTCCGGAATGATGTTTCTATTACTTCGTTAGGCGGCGGCCTTCGCTTAACTTTAACAAGGATTCCCTCTTTATTTCTTTTGTCGCTATTTATTTAATAACGATTGGATTGTCGAAAATGTAATTTCTTTTTTTTTATATAAGTTTCAAACACTAATAAATGATAAATGGTCCGGTTGCTGATTTTTTTTCACTATTGTGATAAAATCATAATTATTTCTTGATTGGTTGACTATATGGTGGATGCATTGAACGTTCCTGCCAACGATCTCAATTTTTGCCGCTAGAGATATGGCCTAGAGGCATTTTCTTTGAATTATTTCAATCGCATTAGTTACTGACAGTAGAGAGTAGAGAATTGATGGTTTGCCCAGGTTTGGAGTAGTTCATTATAAACAATATCTTTCCAAACCCACTATATATTTGACATCATCTTTTTTAGCTTCAATATGGAAGTTTTGCAACCATTTGTGAAGCCTCTTCGGACTTCGACTGTCAGTTTTCAAAAATATGTGGTATTAGTAGCGATTTACCAGCAGCTTTTAAGTCAAGTGGAACCCAAGCTTCTATTGGTACTCAGTCGTATGTAAATGGCTAAAATCCGTAAAAATGTTTCCACAAATAGGACTTGAAGTCATAATCATCATAACGAATCATAAAAGAAAATCTTCCTTCAGTAAAAAGTTACTGGTGTATTTAATTTTATATTCAAAATGAATTTTCATTGTATATAGAGTATAATGGGTACATAACACCAAAACGTCACTGATCACCAACTAACAAACTATGGTATGGCTTGTTGAAATTGAATTTAATATTGTACATTAATCTGCCTTGTTCATAAGTTACAGAAAATGTTATCGAAACAACAGACTGAACTATTAAAATCTTACATTACAGCCAGAATATTTTTAGTCAAACAAGAGGAACCATACTCTACAATAATAACCATTCTGCACATGTGGAAATGCCAAGATGGCTATATTTGCTGATGACACTACGATTTTTACTATCAGCGATAATAGCGAAGAAATCAAACGAATGATTTAAAATTTAAATCATTCTGATACTATCTGTCATTCAGGAAATCAAGAAAGAAATCAAATCAAATACCTGGATTTAAGGGATTATAAAACAAGTTATTGGTTAGTCGGCAGAGACTAGTAACAATGTAATAAATGCATTAAAAAATCTCTAAAATATGTTTTTCGGCATCGCTAGTATCCATAATATTAAATATTAACCATCTAGGATTAATTTTCATTTTATTCATAGTTTTTCACAGCATAACCTCAACAAACTATTATTTATTACAACAAATTAAATATATTTATATGGCAAAATATCAATAATAAGCTCACAGTATATTAACCTAATATAATAGTAGGTAGTTTTAACTCTAATTATATTAATTTCTCTTTTGGTGTCTTTTTTGTGATGAAATATAAAAACGAAATTTGTTAAAACTATAATAACATCTGTTATGTTCGATATTTCCTTTGATAATCTGTTTAATTGTCGTTTATTAAAGAAAGTTAAGAAATATATGTAGCAATTATAAAGTTTAGCAATTATCGAAAAGCAAACTTTTAATCTGCTCATTTTATTTACAATTTTAAAAAAAACTGGAGGTAGTTCATCTAGAGTCTGTTGTTCTATACCATTGTAAAAAATGTCTAATTCTTTAATAAATAATTTTAGTTACGAAATCGTTAAAAATAAACATATTTGATAAAAATCTTTGGTTGATGTACGTGTTTCTGATGAATGTCAATATTAATTTAATAAAAAACAAACTCTTGTTTGTCTGATGAACCTAAAAGTCTTTTTATTATTCCATCATCATGACATTTTTCTAATATTCAGGTGTTGTAAGTATAGATCAAGGGGAATAGTTTGATAAGGATATAAAAGAGGTGAAGAAAAGCTATCAGGACTATAGAAATCAACAAGATAAGTAAAAAGTAATCAATGTTATTTTAATATTTTTCGATCTAAATATGAATCTGAACGTACTATCAGTTTATACTATCTATAAAGCATTAAAATAAATTAAAGAAACACCGTTAAATCTTCATTGTTACAGAATTTAACACATTCTCTTGTTTAATTTCAATGATACTAAAAATAACACACATCCCTATATCAGTTGAACGTTGAAAAGAAAGAAATCACCGGTTTTAAAAAACCGAGCAAGGTATATTTCACTGGGTGGGTGGTATAGTGTTGCCACCTCCTTCTCCCATTTGCTCCCCCTTTACCCCTTCATGCGGGGACCAGGTGGGACGGCGGGAGCGTAAAATGCGAACCACCGCGCCGGCGCCGCCACCACTTCCGCGCGCGGTGCCGAAAAAAAGCACAAAAACTTTATTTCAAGGAAAACACATAAAAATATATAACATCCGATGCACTTTATTTGCTCATTTTTGCAGGCAAATAAATTGTGTTCGGCTCCAGTTTTGAGTATAATGGAGTTTTCTGGCAGAGCGCTGGAAATATATTGCGGCGGTTGATGTGCCCGACTCAAAAATTGTTATTGTAATGTTTTTCGGGTCGTAAATCATGTGAGGAGATTTCGAGTAATGAAAAGTCCCTCGAATCAGGTGCACCGCATATAAATTCCTGCTTGGAAATATGGTGCATGGGATTGGTTCCGACGCGCGCCTTCTGTGATTCTTGAAACATCTTTCAATACTTTGTTTATTTTATTAAGCCTATAAGATAGTTTTTGTTTAAATTTGAAGCTTTGTTGTGAAAAATCGGTACGATGTATTTTAGTCAAAGTATGGTCCCTCGATGGCCGTTACTGTTTCCCACCTTCGGCCAATTTATGGATTCCATCTTGAAAAAATGATTCATCTTTTGAGGCTATTCACGAACTGCTCAAACAGGCTACGTCTCACTCCGATATATCCGAACAAGTAGTAATCAGAAGGAGCAAAGGCTGGAGAATACGGCGGCTCGGGTTCACATTTTAATGTTTCCAAGAACAAAAGTTTCAACATATAGTTAAGAGTTGTAATGCTTTATATTTATTGTCTTGTTGTTCGTTGTTCAAATCCTCGCTTTCAAATTTTCCTAGCTATCCAGAACGCTCTTTATCCTCGAGATTAAAATCACCACTTAGATTTACTCAGTACATATTCAGATATTTTCAACATACTGAAACATTTTTTGTTCACACATTGACATTAAAATTTTTTTACATTTACAATAATACTATTTCATCCAATAATCGAATTTTGTTTCATATTACATCGCCGTTCCATAAGGTAGCGTCTTAGGACCTCTTCTGTATCTGCTCTATACTGCTGACATTCCAACAACAAAAGAAACACTTCTTGGAACCTTTGCTGATGACACAGTTATTATGGCAAAAGATATATCTCTGCCTAGATCAATAGAAAAAGTGCAAGTGGCAGTCAACAAAATCTACAAATGGACAAAAGATTGGAAAATTCAACTTAATAGCTCCAAGTCTGTCCACGTTAATTTTGCATTAAGGCGAAATAATAAAAACTTAATTATATCACTCAATGGATGCCCGATTCCTCAAGCAGAATCAGCAAAATACCTTGAAATCCATCTTGACGGTAGATTAAATTGGAAGCATCACGTTAGACAAAAAGCAAAACACATTAGAACCAAAATAAAACAACTATACTGGTTAGTCGGAAGATACTCTCAACTTGATCTAAAATCAAAGAGGTTGATCTATAATACAATAATAAAGCCAATTTGGACCTATGGGGTGCAAATATGGGGTTGCACTAAAAATTCAAATCAGTTAGTCATACAGCGCTGTCAAAACAAGGTTCTTCGATTGATTACCAAGGCCTATCGCTATGTAACCAATGAAGAACTGGAAATGATGACCTGGAAATCAAATGGATTTGCGAAGTTGTGCAGGATTTCGCCTTGAAACACGAAAGAAGATTACTAAATCATACTAACGTGGAGGCAATACAACTGCTGGACAGCGCACAGGATGTCAGGAGATTTAAACGAACAAAACCATGCGAACTTGTGTGAACATTTAGTGTGTATTATTAGTGTACACTATAGCTATAAGTTAATATTAATAAATAATTATAATATTATAATTGAGAAATACATTCTGATGTATTTTCTCGCAGTCGTCTTGCTTGTTAAGTAATCCAAGTAAATCCAAGCAAAAAAGGAAAAGTAGTAATAAATTAATTGTAATAATAATAATAATAATAATTAAGAGTGTACTAAGCGTATCTAATAAAGATGTTTTAAAAAAAAATACATCGCCGACATTATGACAAAATCAATCATAATTTTAAATATTTTAGTACAAGAGCTCACTCGCTATGTCACAAATGGACTAGAGACCGGAGAATACAGGTTAGTAACTAATTCCTCGAACATAATCAGCTATATATCCCGGCATCAAATTCGATAGTAGGTTATATTGGGTATTATACATAAAGCTGAGCAAATGAGACTCAAAATTAAACAATTTTATTGGTTGTACAATTGATCTCTTGATCAGACAATAATTAATTTTATTTGGCCTTATGATGTGTCTACCTATATAAATATACTAAGAGTGATCAAATAATGTCCAAACAATATTTCAGAGATTTCAAAACTAAATACTGATTAACGTTATCCATCATTTCCATTAGTCTATAATATATTCAATAAAACATCCAATGCACGTCATCAAAATATAGGCAGTACGTTGCAATGGTTCCGTATTAGCTTAGAATTTTAGTTTACGACGTTTTCCGGTTTGTAACCTTTAATTAATATAATAATAACCAATACCAACACAAATCGAAAAATTTTCAGAATCAGAGTAAAATGAAAAGGAAAAATCCGGTCCGAGTTTAAAATGAATTTTTACATTTTTCAAACTGCATCTGGCAGGTAGTATATCCGACGTCCTCTATGACGTGCATTGGTTCTTTTATTGGAAGGATTATACAAATATACCAATCAGCATGTATATTAGTCAGCAGAACCTGTTTCTTGTGATTAACTATAATTTAAATTAATTCAAAAACATCAATCAAACTTCCAATGTCATTTTGAATTATCGACCGCTGGTTCTTTTTAATAGATGATGGAAACTGGTGTAGTGAAGAAATTTTGCAAAATATTAATAGGTTTTTATAACAAAAAATGGTTTTTTTACTCTTATTTCAACCATTGATATAAAATAATAATGGTATGTTAACATAAGCGACATCCTACGTATGTTACCTATTTTTTTTTAGTAATTTATGACGATACAATTTATGACGTTTAAGACGTTAGAGATGAGAATAAAACCAGATCAAATATTCGTTACTATTAAAATTCGTTAGAGTTTTTTTGCAAACCTTGGGAACTAGTGTCGTCTATCTTTGGTGATAAAACTGGTAGAGGATGGTGGTCATTCGCGAAGTTGTTTTGCGAGATCCTATATACCCTGATTAATAGGACAGTAAAGTCCTTCAACCAGTTCGTTATGTTTCGCCCTTCTTTTCGCGTACACTCCTGAAGTATATCTTCACATGACCTTTTTGAACTTAAAGATCGCAAACGTTCATCTAATATTTCATTGATATATTATATAGTAAGATTTAATATATCTGTAAAAATAAATGTAAGTTAAAAGTCCAAAATTAAAGCTAAATTTTATTTTATAAAAATTCAACTGTCAATGAAATATACAAAACCGACAGTATTAAATATAATATATAAATATGAATGTTTGTTTATCTTCTATGGGTTCCATAATGTTCGCTACAAATGTGATGAAACTTTCTTCTATGTATGTTTGCGAAGATTCTATAAATGTATGTACGTAAAATTAAAAAATTATCTATTTAATTGTTTGGACTTTGTAGTATAGAAATAAAATCAAATAAAAAGTAATTTAAAATTTGCCATTCTTGAAGAGATGCCATACTATTCATTGGCGTATTGATAATCACATTCCCTATAAATACCTAATATCTGTTTATAAAACAGAGGAAAGGAATAACTGAGATACTGATTAATATGATAAAGATCGAATTTGAATAGGACATGACGTGACATATTATGAGATTATGATTTATTTTTGCGAAGGGTGCTAATTCTTCATGCGATATAAAGCCACTCGTTGATTAATATAATTTTTTGGGTCTTTTTATTAATGTCTGATTTTCTAGATGAACACTTTTTTATTCTTTTTTACAGTATTCAATGTCCAAAGCAAAATATTATTCATTCTATTCCTTATTACTGCTGATCTTCGAACTATTAATTACTGACATTAATACCATGATCTTATGCTAAACATTTTTTTTGCAAATTTATGCGTTAATTGTTCTGAATGATTAAGCGACTTTTTATTATGCAATGGAGATAAGTTTAGCGCTAATAAATTCATTTGATATATGTGCCAAAAAAATACACGTGGCATATAAATTAATTGATACAAAATTGTACCAGAATTAATTTATTAATTAGTGTCGAATTTTAACAATTTCTGACTAATCGAATTCATTAGATAACTGGTTCTTGTCGACCCACGTTATTGCAAAACATATTCTTCGCCTGACAAATCTCACATTGCGAACAAAATACGTTATGGCGTTTTGCAAACGGTGGGAAATGGTGATGAATATATAAATAGACGATGGTCGACCAGTTGATGGATAGCGACATAGAGTAGTTTTGCGTGTTTATCGGAACTTGATCGCGACCATCCTGATTAAGAGATATTTCTAGCACCAAAGGATTGATTGAGTTTTTCTTCCTACTGCTTCAAATGAGCCTTTAACGCTGTGTTTCGCGCCTCAGCTTGGCTCTGCCTGTTATCTGTTAGGTGTTGATAAGCTTGACGGCAGAAATAAATAACTAAAATATTGCAATTATGTGATGAAATATTGCCAATACATTTAGGAAAACATATTAGTCTTGATATTTAGCAATGGGTTAGTTCCCAAGCTCCCAAAAGAAAAGTTAGCAATGAACCAAGAGAAGTATGCAAAAGTTGATTCGTTCATTATTTTTTTGACTCATTGTGATTCCACGATCTGACCTTTAGACAATAAGTATTTCTTATGTCTATATTATATTTAAATGGCATGCAAAAAATCACTTCATTAAGCGATCTTCTGTATAAAATATTATCTTAATTAATTAGTCTTATTCTAAAGCTTATTCTAAAGTCTACATATGTCCAGTAATCAGATCAAGTGGTGTTAAACATTTTAGTCTACGCACTTCACTATCATGTCACATATTTAGCTGGTTAGCGAGTATGTTGGATGCACTAACACTCTTTCGAAGTACTTCACACAAACACGTTGAATTACACTCGTTATAGGTTCTAGAGGAATATCGCGTTGTATCACTTTATTTGAAATATAGTACGGAGCATCAACAATGGCACGCAACACCTTATTTTGGAACCGTTGAATGATGAAATGGCTCATACAGCAACACCTTGTTATCTAATGATAACTTGGATTTGCGCCCGATGAGCCAATACATTTTATATAATTTCAGTCGAAGTTGTTTTCATTTAGAGATTATATGCTTCTTCCAGGTTAGGCGTCGATCTAAGTGCATACCAAGATATTTAACTTGCTCTGCTTGGAGGAATTGACGATGATTGATATTCACTGGTGGACATGTTCTTCTACGCAGGGTAAACGTTACATTGTTTCATTTACTTTAATGCGCCATGTCTTCAACCATAATTGTATTTGATCCAGGTGGGTTTGTAGGTTTATTGATGTTGTGATTGGATCGATTCGTTAATGTTGGGAAAATTGGTTTTGCTATCAAACAAAGTTTCCTTTTCGGCAGGAATTAGAACTATCAAATGTTCACTATAAGTACATTATGAATTTTTAAAACAAACAGTAATTTTATTAATATTTATTATTATTAACATTTCAAGCAAAAGTAATTAAGTTATTCTTCAAATGTCCTTTTTGATTGGTTAGTATTAAACACTATGTTACTTAAATATTGTTTGGTTGGGAGTCTTTAATGACTTGTCAATGATTATATTTACACACACAGACTGATATTTCTCTGATACCCAGATTCGCTTAGGTCGCCTTCTGATTTTCCTCCTCTCCGTCTTTTCTTTCCATATATTCTTTACCTGTTGTACCTTTCATGCGCTTTGAGTGTCTCTACTAAATGAGTTTTTTCTGTTTTATGTATTTTTTCATTTATTTCGTACTGAGGCTTTTTCTTATATTATTTTTTATCCTGCCTGTCTCTATTACGTCTCTGCTGCTTGTATTTTATTTTTATCTTTCTTTGTCAATACCCACGTCCACTTTTGGCTTATCCTGCTAAAGTTTTGAAGCATATTTATTTCATGTTGTCTACAATGACATTGGCAATTAGTCTATGTAGTCCTTGAAGTATTCTTACATTTTAATTACTCACACCTCTTCTTACGTCAAATGCTTTTTCCAAATCAATAAAGCTATATTGACACTTGATCAATGATCATGAATTTTGAACAAATCCTCATGAGTTTGAGTAAATAATTGTTTTGAAAATATGGTCAGGTAAAGCATAGGAACTTATTTTTGATATTTAAGTTTCCCTATTCTATTAGTAACATTCTTCCAATAAAATTCAATGTTGGGCGAAAAATTCAAGTCCATATGTTGACTTCTTTTCGAGCTTTAGCTATATAAAAACACAACTAATTTCAATCTAATTCTTTTATGCATATTTTTGCGAATATTATAATACTAAAAATATTTTCAGAAATTCACTCTATGAACCGCAAAAATGTACGGTACATACATATAGTGAACTATTGACTAAAATGAAAGCGAGCTTGCAATCTCTAAGGTTAGAAAGTTCATGTGAAAAAATAAGCTAGTGAATTATGCGAATAAGGGGCTAGAGTAAACGAACTGGCTAGAAAGACCAAACCGCTTTATTAATTGATGAATAGAAACTACTAATCTTGCAAAACAACTTGGCGAATGACCATCCGCAACTAGTTTTGCTAGGAAAGATTGGTGTTACTTTTTCCCACCGCTTGCAAAATCCAGTTGTAACAATGGATGACCAGTTGATGAATAGCAATCTAGTTTCGCGAGATCGCATCTACCCTAATTAGGAGAATTCTAGCTCTAACCAGTCGGTTGAGTATTTCCCCCATTTTCGCCGATGCTTCTCACGCACCTCTGGCCCTAGGATTCGCGAATGTAGTTCTATTTTGTGCAAGGCTTACGTTCGTTCTAGAACCGGTCATTTTTTTAGGAATAAAAATAAAACAAATAAACAATGATCCGATGAAGACCCGATACCAGCGCCGATATTCAATGTTCGGCTCACTAAACAATTTCGGTCCGGATGTTTTTATTTCACAGACGGAGGATATAAATCCGGGAGTAGCGGGACTCTGGATCGCGGAGCTGGTCCCGAGCGGAATCGTTCTTAAAAACGCGAGGCAATAAATCTGGCCCGATATGCAAATTAGTTTTGCAATAACTCGTCGCTCGCGGAATGGCGGAAAAGTCGTTTGTTCAGTTTGATCGGGTCATTTTTTCTTATATAAATCGATCCTTACATACATAAAATGTATGACGTAATCAAAATAGTTTGTGTCTTCTGATTTTTTAAGACCAGGAGAGATAACATCTATTGTTTAGTTAACGTCATCAATACTGTCTTCTTTCTATGAATACTACCTAGCGGTTAGTTGACATTAATATTATTCGTACGAAAAATTTAGACTGTACAGATTTAGATAAAGACATTTTCAATCAAGGTGCTTAAAAAATCATCCCTAAAATAAGTGGATTAATGTACGAATTGTTTCAATATCCATCACATTCTCCAGAATTAGTGTCCTCTGATTTCCAGCACCATCTCACATGTTAAAAATCTTTTCATAGAACACGATTTCTTTTAAAGAATGAGCTAATATCCCCGTAGAAAAATATCTGGAAAGGCTTCGAGAAAATCACCATAATGATCTATGATTAATCCCAATAAATTACAGGTTGAACTTGAGGAAATATATGGTGAAAAAAATTCGTGAAAATTTTATGCATAGTTCACCGTAGAGAGAAAATACCAACACATTTGTAAGTTACAATTGACCAGGTCCATAGAATAACAAATATTATTGAAAAAGCTTACGAAAGTAAAAATGTATGCTCTGCCATATACTTAGATGTAGCACAACCCTTCGAAAAGGCTTGGCATGAAGGCCTCGTTCAAAAATTACTGAAAATGTTACCAAAACAACACACCCAACTACTAAAATCGTACATTACAGCAAAAATGTTTAGAGTTAAACAAGAAGAAGCTTACTCAACAATTAAATAAGCTAAAGTAGGATTACAAGGAAGTGTACTGAAGCCAATGCTTTATCTACTCTACACTTGTACTATACCACAAATGGAGAATATCACGACGGCTACATTTGCTGATGATACTGCGATTATAGCTGTCGGAGACAATAGTGAAGAAGCCACACGAAAATTACAACAGGCAATTGGCAATATAAATAATTGGACACAAGCTTGGAAAATAAAAATTAACGAAAGTGCAGTTGTAGTTCACCTACAATCAGACCGTACAAGCACCAATAATATTATATATTATCATCCCATATAGCAACAACGCTAAATATCTCGGAATGAATCTTGATGCAAAACTGCGCTGGAAGAAACATATAAAGAAAAAAAGAACTGGAATTGAAATATAGGAAAATGTATTAGCTAACTGGAAGAAAATCACAATTATCAGTACATACTAAATTGTCATTATATAAGCAAATACTGAAACCTATATGGACATATGGAGATTAATTATGGAGTTGCTTTGCAAAGAGTAACAAAAACAAATTTTTCAGAACAAAGTACTGAGAAGCATCGTGTGTGGCACCCAAATACTACAGGAGACCTACATCGAGACCTTCAGAAATCGACAGTCAGTCAAGAAATCAAGAGAATTGCAAGGGGGCAGGAGAAAAGACTCCATTTTCATGAGAATATTGAAGTATTGCAACAACTTTTGGATACTGCCAGAACAGGACATAGACTAAAAAGACTCAAACCATCTGATCTTGTGTAGTGTTGTGTAGTGAGGGGCATATAATAAAAAATACAGCAGTGGCATGTATAAACATTATTTCACCAGAGACTGAGTTAGGGCCGATAGGTCCTCCTAGTTATATACCTAGATTTAAGTTATCATAAAGACAAATTGTAGGTTAGTCGGAAACGACTAGTAACAATGTAATAATTAAATAATAAAAAAATGCGTCGTTCGAAGAATATTATCATTAAGTGTGTTAATTAATTGTGGATAAAACATAGTTAAGGGCGTCAGATATATATGTATATATATATATATATATATATATATATATATATATATATATATATATATATATAAAATATGATGAAGCACTCCTGTGTTTACTATATACAGTCTAGCATCGAATTGCGGGAATTCTTAGAGCATAGTTAATTAGAATGCAAACTAAAGAACCAAACAGTTTCAATACGCAGCAAGTAGAAGCAAGCACTGAAAGTTGCTAGCCGTCCTAGAAACACATAGCATTATATCATTGTAAATACAAACTACATGTCAGTGAACACCAGTTATATTAAATTAAAAATGTATAAATTTCAGTAAATAACCTTTTTATAGAGTTTTTTTTGTGCTTATATAAATTAAGTCGGTACAAGTGTCCAAAATAAAATATCTCTGGTAGTTCTTCGCACCCCAAGCTCTTTGTATTACTCTGACATTGTTTCCCTATGAATGACCTGAATCAATGCCTTTTTTTTCTAGTCGAACCCCACCTTGCGAGTCTATTTTCTTCAGAACCGGTTTGTCGCGAAAGGGTGCCACAACATCCTGGTGTTGAACGTGATTTACTGATTTGAAAGGGTTAAATATGATAATAGAGGACTAATATTGCTATGCTGGGTGTATAATATTTGCAAATAATGGATGTAGATGTTGTACAACTGTTGTTTTAACACTTAACTTAATACATAATGGAGTTCTAGGTTTTTCCTGTTAGTATCCCATATCAGAATCCAAATTCCATCATTTTAATCATATAGCTGATCTCAATTTCAAGGTCCCATAAAATCATTATTCAAAAATATTAATAATTTACAAAAAGACTGGACAGCTTCATTTGAAATTCTAAAAACAAATCATTAATAACTTTTTTCTAACAAGAATTTCTAATAGATGGCCTTATTAATACTAAGCAAAATTTTTACGTTAAAACACACATTACAATCTAAAAATTCTTATCAATTACTTTGAATTTAATAGAAATTAACAAGTTCCTCTTCAATATCTGGTTCTAGGCTTCTTCAGTAGCCTCTGGAAAATGTCATTTTTATGTATTAGTCAAAAAATCGATTTCAACAATGAACACAGGTTTAGAATAGATATAATACAAATCTCACAATGATAAAAGAAACGTATGGTATCAAGATTCAAGAATATTAAATTTATTAATATAGTGAATGAAATAATTGTCATATAATTCCGGAAAAAAAGTAATAGTATAAATAGTGAATGCAATATGATCTAATGTCATTTATAACAATAATGGTAACAATTATGAACAGAAATGTGACTGACTCCTTCAATTTACCTTCTACATAATTTTGATTTTGATCCACTTCCATTTGTACATATTCTGGGCTAGTGGTATTATTAGAGCTCAAAAACTGAAAAATGTTTCTTCATAAACAAATGAAATAATTTATAAATCCCACTGTAAATGAAACATTAATTAATATAGCCATTTTTGATTAGGACCTGTTAATATATGAAGTACAATTACAAGAGATGATGGTGTAGAAAAACATCACAGATATTTTGTAATAAACATCAATAAACATTTAAATATTATTTATTGGAAATTATATCTTCTTCTGGACAAATGTTCACAATGCGATATAGCAGCTGTAATTTCTTAACGAGTATTTCGTTATAATTTGAGTTAGAGTTCCTTGAGGATATCTTTATAAAAAATGTTAGTCCGGGATTAGTGCAGGCAACTCAGTGATAGACGTGTGACAGATGGCCTCATCCTGTCGAAACCACATTATTTAGTTACACTAGAATTCATATATAATATTTCAAAAATGCTGTAAAGCTGATGTATATTGTTATATTGGTTAAAGATACATAAAAAGTATCTCTTTAGTATCAATTATCTTCAATATACACTTCGTGATATTAATCACTAATAAAAAATTAGAAGAATATTTAATAATTTGTTAGTTTTTTCGTCCTTTTTTTCTCTAAATTCATGTTTGGTTAAATGTAATTATGAGAAACTATAGATAACAATTAACAGGGATCACTATAGCCTTTTTATAACTATTCGAAAAAAGTTTAAACATTCAGTTCACTACGATTTTGGACTCTACGTTATATTTTTCATTTTGTTTCTTTACAAAGAGATATGTTTATTGTAGAAACATCTCCTGTAAACTGTGAGTAGCTCGACAAAGGAATATTAATAATTCAGCATAAATAAGAAAAGAAAATGACAAGCGCGAAATATTTCCCAATGCATTTTCCTTTTCTCCGTTTTTTCTTTTCTGTTTATGCAATTCCGTGAAGAAGAATCCAGTGCAAAGCACGTGTATCGATTTGTTCCATTTGGTTGGGTAAACGAAGCGCAGTTTCCCGATATTGGGTCTCGAAATAAGTTTATTTAGATTTATATTTTTTAGAGCCTCGCTCCGTTCGGCCCAGCCCGATGACGCGAACAGGTCGGGCCTATTGGGAATCGAACTTATAAACCATCAATTCTCGGCAATATTATTGATTGTATAGAAGGGATTCTAATTTTTAAATATCGGACACGCTAAGGTTACATTAATCATTATAGTGAAATAATATTCAATATGAGGTGCCATGATTATTTTGTACACTAAAAATTATGTATATAGTATATATGAAGTGGTATGGTTTTCAATAATGATAAAAACTGCCTTTTTCCTATATTTTCTAATTTCCTATATAGATTTTTCCTTACAATCTTTATTCCCGTATAGTTTGATGCTTATGGGGCTAATTTTGGGTTTGTTCTAATTATTTTATCACATGTATCACTTTCTTTCGCTATTACTTGTTTAATATAACATCAAGAGAAATAGTATCGTAATCTATGGCACTCTATATGTTGTAGAGCTCTCTTCCTTACATTATTTGTACTAAAACACAAAATAGGTCAATTGAAAAGTCCCTGGCCTGACACATAGATGGCACTACTAGAATTAAATCCATATGTTTTTGAGTTAGCATTAAGCCTCAAAAGATGCGTGTTTAAATTTGGCAGCTGTCGGATCATTAGTTTGCGAATTATAGCATCTTGAGTGAAACAACTTTTGTTATTGTGAAATAAATGGTAAAAGGAACTTCGCGTGTTGATAAAATATTGCCTTTTGAAGGGAAAAAATACAGTTGCAGCAAAAACTTGGCTTGATGCTTAATTCCTGGACACTGTTCCAGGAAAATCAACCATCAAGGATTGGTATGTTAGGTTAATGATTTTGAATGATCCTAAATTGAAATTGAACGAAATTTCAGAAACTTTTAAGATATCAACTGAACTTGTACATCATATCATTCACGAATATCACGAATAGTTGAGTATGAGAAAGCTCTGTGCAAAGTGGGTGCCGCGCGAGCTCACTTTTAATCAAAAACAACGACGAGTTGATGATTCGGAGCAGTGTTTAAAGATGATCAAACGTAATAAACCCGAGTTTTGCGTCTATATGTGACAATGGATGAACAACAGTCGGCTGGCAAAGGCTATGGTGTCTGTATTTTGGAATGCGCATGGAATAATTTTCATTGACTACCTTGAAAAAGGAAGGACCATCAACAGCGACTATTACATAGTGTTATTTCACCGTATGAAAGACGAAATTGCTGAAAAACGGCCGCATTTGAAGAAAAAGAAAGTGCTGCTTCACCAAGACAATGCACCGTGTCACAAGTCAGTGAAAACGATGGCAAAAATCCATGAACTGGGCTTTGAATTACTTCCTCCTCCATCGATTTCTCCAGATCTGCCCCTCAGCGACTATTTCCTATTCTCAGATCTCAAAATAATGCTTGCTGGGAAGAAATTATTGTAGAAAAGTTGATCGCCGAAACTGAGGCCTATTTTGAAGCAAAGGACAAATCGTACTACAAAACCGGTATCAAAAAGTTGGAAAGTTGCTATAATCAGTGTATCAACCTTGAAGAGAATTACGTTGAATAAAAAAAACTAATTTTTCCAAACAAAAAATTTTGTTTTACTATGGTAGGATGGGGACTTTTCAATTGACCTGTTATATGACCTAAATCAATTCATTAATGTTTAATTTTTTTAGCACTATCTTTCTATTAGTCGTATTGATTGAGCTTGTTATAAAAAATTAACAAAAGTAAATCTGTGAATGTGAAGTTCACGTACAATCAAACCACGCAAGCACCAATAACAATTTATAATAGTATCATTCTATATATCAACAATGCTAAGTATCTCAGAAGAAATCTTGATACAAGATTTTGCTCTATGTAGAAAAATGAACTATCAGTAGATAACAAATTGTTCTTATACAAGCAAGTCTTGAAACCTGATATGGATATACGGAATACAATTCTGGGAATGGTCCGTGAAAAGTAATATAGATACAATACAGGTTTTCCAGAACACAATCCTGAGGAATATTGTAAGTGCACCTAGATACTGCAGAATACAGGATTACTTACATCAAGACTTTTATATACCGACTGTCACTCAGGAAATTAAAAGAATTGCAAGGAGACGCGATGACAGACTCCATTCTCATGTTAATAGCGAAGTATTACATCTATTTTATTAGAAGTATTACAGAAGGGGACATAGGCTTAAAAGAATCGAATCATTTCATCTTGTGTAGTAAGGTGCATTTAATAGAAAAACAGCAACGATAATACATAAATTTATTGCATAGGATACTAAGATATGATAGATGATAAATTGTAGGTTAGTCGGCAAAGACTAGTAATAATATAATAAATAAAAAAAAATCATTAGTTATTTTCTGTGACGAATTTAAAACCCTTCGTTTATTTTAATATTATTACAATTTGTCAAAATATATCGTTATTTAAATTATACTAATATTTTATTAAATTAGACTGAATGGAGCTTTAACAGTTGTATAACAAAATATGAACATGTTTAACAGTACTAAAATGTAAAGCTAGTAAAGCGTTATCAAAAAAAAAACCAAGCACTAGATGGTATTTTAAATTTTGTTAACAACCAAAGGTAACGCACCCAACCTTAGAGAATGTTATCGTTAATTCTTCAGATTACTTTAGGTGACCATCCCTAACTTTTTGAAGCTTATTGTTGTATGTTTCATGAAATAAATTGTCTCCGCTATACGTGATGATGCTGTTGATAAATATGTCTGAACTATTGGCCAGTTGGACCCTACGTATTACATTTTGATCAAGAAACTTCATTTTTTAAGGTTCAGAGAAAATATAAATAGTAAATGAGATTTGACTATGTCACCTGAAAAAACTGTTAAAGCATTTGAGTATCCGGTCAAAATATTAAAACGAATATATCACATCGACAAATAACTAGTTGAATACAATCATAGAATCAGTTGGGTTTGTATGGTTGTTTAATGAAAGGTTAATTAATACTGTATCCTTAATTTTGTATTAAAGATTAATCATAAATATGAGTTATAACGATATATTTCTTATCTAGTTTATCACCTGAATAAAAATATCCATTTTTTGTTTTACTAGGCAGTGGTTTTTGCAATGTGTGAGAAAATCTAACGGTTCTAACGTAAGACAACTAAGCAACTAGAATTTCTTGTAAATAACGGCTATGCCATTATTCGCAAGCCACTTGCGTTAGTCCAGTAGGATTCATCCTTTACCCTAAGCCCAAACAGCGACATTCTAGTTTCTAAACAACCCTCGCTGAATTTCGCATAGATAGAAGCGGTCAAGTTTTCACATGGTCTAGTCCGGTGACCTTTGCCATTGCAAATCCGGTTTCGCAGAAATCACCATTCCTTTTATTTTGTAATGTGATGCTGCACAACGTACTGGGGAGATATATATCCCTAAAAGCATGTTTATATTTTGAATGAAGCTTTGTAAAAATTGCAGAAAACCTATAAATTGTTATATTAATTATATAAGACGTTCAAACAAAGTTAAAAATAGCTAAATATACAATAATAAATATCATTGAAATTTTATCGTTACGAAAATTTTCACTTTTCCAGAGGCTTATTCACCAACTTCAGAACATATTATCCAAGCAATGCGTTGAACGCTTAAAGTATTACATCTTTATGATAACGGCTGAAGCGGAACAAGATGAAACTTATCAACAATGAAAGTAACTAAAGCAGATTTACAACAAGTACCAATAATATTTTAGTTTAATATAAGTCTCAATACTTGAACTTTATATATAGATATTACTAGGTATGTTGGTATTTTATATCGGACAGGACTGTCTGAAACTGTAACAGATTTCAGCGGCCATAAGTATTTTTTTTAATTATTATTTAATTATTACAATGTTACTAGTCGTTTCCGTCCAACTTTTATTTATGTTACACTTTGCAGATCATCCCCATAATTGAACTCCGTATGTCCATATAGGTTTTAGTATTTGCTTATATAATAGCAATTTATTATGTACGGATAATTGTGATTTTTTTCCAATTAGCCAGTACGTTTTCCTATGTTTCAATTCCAGTTCTTTTCTCTTCTTTTTTATATGTTCCTCCAGCAAGTTTTGCATCAAGATTTATTAAGAAATATTTAGCGTTGTGAAATGTGTGGATATGGAATGACAGTATTATTTAATATTATTGGTGCTTTTACGGTCTGTTTATAGATGAACTGAACATGTACAGATTTACTTTCAATAATTCTTACTTTTGAAACTTGCGTCCAATTATTTGTATTGTCACTTGCCTGTTGTAATTTTCATGAGGCTTCTTCACTATTATACCCGACAGCTATAATCGCACTATCATCAGCAAATGTAGCCATCGTAATATTCTCCATTTATGGTATATCACAAGTGTTGAGTAGATAAAGCATTGGTACACCTGCTTTAGCTTCTTTTATTGTAGAGTAAGCTTCTTCTTGTTTGACTCTAAACGTCCTTGTTGTAATGTACGATGTTAATAGTTCGGTGTATTGTTTTGGTAACATTTTCTATAGTTTATGAATAAGGCCGTCATGCCAAACATTATCGAAGGCTTGTGGTACATATAAGAATATAGCTAAGCATACTTATTTACTTTTGTAGGTTTTTTCAATAACATCTGTTATTCTGTGAAACTGGTCAATTTCTGAATGCTTATTTCGAAAGTCCCAATGTCTTGATTGAAAAACGCTTGTATGACATAACCTGATTTCGCAGTATGACAATACGCAGCCTCGTACAAAAAAAACAGTCACCGAAGGGCTGAAATCAGTTGGATGGGAAGCTTTATCGCAGCCGCCACACTCTCCAGACCTGGCTCCATTCGACTACCACCTTTTCGCATCTATGGGACACGCGTTTGCGGAATAGCACTTCAGCTGATTCGAGGAAGTCAAAAAATAATAAGATGAATGGTTTAGACCAGAGGAGAAACTATTCTTTTGGAATGCCATCGATAAATTGCCTGAGAATTTGCAAAAATGTATAGAATCAAATGGCCAACACTTTGAATAAGTTGTTCTTTGGAAATAACATATTTTCTTTAGCGAAAACATCTGAAAGTAATTACTGACGCTCCTGATAAGTAATTACTGACGCTCCTGATAAGTAATTCACTGAAGATATTAAACTATTAGTGAATTTAAACAAATTACAAGAACCATAATATCACGGATGTTACAGGATACCGTTAAAAACCCTCGGCATTTGAATATCTGATACTCAATCCGCATAAACTTTCGTCCGAATTCACACGGCAATATACCCGAGCTAATTACGCTTGAAGATAAACGCCGAAAATATGTACGCCCATAATAACACTTCATCGAGCCGTCAACAATACGAAAAGAAGTACTGTTTGCCTATTAGTTTTTTTTCAGCGGCCCAAGTATATTTGCTCAGGCCGACAATGGGATGCTTGCTCTATTTGCGGTGTAAGGTGACAAAAGGGCCTTTATGTAGATTTGCCTCGAATGCCCTGTCGGGTCGATTATAGAATCGGTATCAGGTAATCGGGTCAATGACAGTGAATTTGGTATTTAAATTGGTCGAAATTTATGAGTTTTCTTACATGTATGGTGTTATATGGCTAATTTATATATGGGGAAATATTCTTACGATTTTTTTTGTTTGCAGTGGAAGGCGTTACGGGATATGTTTACGTGTTGAGAGAACAGAGAACATTTACATAATCATGGGAATGAATCAATGTGAAGAATATTGTAGATATAAAATATTACACCGATCCTAAAATCTATAGTTTGATTATTTTTGAAAAAGAGATAATAATCGATCAGAATAAACGTTATCTTAAAAAATAATTTACTTGTTTAACTCTAATTTTTCCACACTTTTACTAATATGCAAGTAAATCTAGGCAAAAGTGAACATTCATATATATGTTATTTGAAATTTATGACCAGTACTATATATACATAATCGAATTTACATAACTAAGTTATTCTTGATACTAAATCTCGTTAGTTTGAATGCAAATTGCAACGAATTATCTGATCCAGTTTATTCACTGAATAAATATATGTTAAACACGAATCTCTTTTTTATTTTGCTTGGCGAGAAATACGTTAGACGATCGTTTTTTGCAATGTGTGAGAAAATCTAACGCTCGGTATATTTAAGTAACTAGAATTTCTTGTAAATAATGGCAGTGCCATCATTCGCAAGCCACTTTCGCTAGTCCGGTAGGTTTTATCCTTTACCCCAAGCTCACACAGTGCCATTCTAGTTCCCTCATTGGGTTTCGCATAGATAGAAGCGGTCAAGTTTTCACATGAACTAGCGCGCTGACCTTTGCTATTGCAAATCCGGTTTTGCACAAATCGTCACCCCTTTGGTTTTGTCAGGTGATGTTGGGCTGAGATATGAGTCAGATAAGTCCTTAATTACTATTGAATTTAGCTTGTGTCGTAAAAGTACTCTTTTAGATCATATATAAATAATTTTATAAGTTATATTTAATTTATATGATATTATTGAGACAACAATAATTAAGACGAAATTATTTTAAATTTATTGTATTATAGTACAAATTCAAAAGGTATATGAAAGCTACGAATATGTTAAATACGTAAAACATTGAAAAAAAATACAATGTCGATGAATCTTGTTCCAGAAAACAACAAACGTTGACTTGAAAATCACCACATGAGTATTACAAAGTTTGTTTCGGAGCTGTATATAGGTATAAGACCGTTCATAATATTGCTAATACCAGATATGTCAATAAGCAATTGCAAAAAATAAATATATCACTTTACGGATGCCCGATTCCTCAAGCAGAATCAGCTAAATAGCTACCTCGGTATACATCTCGATGTTAGATTAAAATGGAACATCATGTTAGACAAAAAGCAGATCAGATTAGATTCAATCTCAAGTTAATCAAGTGTACTGGTTAGAGGGAAGATACTCTCAACTTGATCTAGAATCAAAGAGATTGATTTACTAAACAATTATAAAGCCAATTTAAACCTATGGGGTGCAAATATGGGGTTGTATTAAATCGCTAAACCAACTAATAATCCAAAGCATCCAAAACAAAGGGCAACGATTGATTACCAATACTTATCGCTATATAACCAACGAAGAGCTGCACGATAACCTCGAAATCAAATTGATATGCGAAGTGGTCCAAGATTTCGCCTTAAAACATAAATAAAGTTGCTAAATCATAGCTATGTAGAAGCAATACAGCTACAGGGCAATACAGAGGAAATCAGAAACTTTAGCCTAAGAGCTTAAATAGTTTAGTTCTATTTTATTTGGTAAATACATATTGATATATTAATCCCATACTCGCCTTGCTTGCTATTAATGCAATTACAATAGAACAGTAGTAATAATTTAATTTGTAAATTAAGATAGTACTAAGTATATCTAATCTAAGAGGTAATTAATTAAAAATACTCAATAAGCCTCTTGTGTTCAATAAGGGAATGCTACCAATTAAGTAATGTAAGAACATCTTACATAGAGAATGCATTTTTGAATGAACTCAAGAGTTTTCTTTGAAAAACTCAATAAATATAGTCAACAAGTTAACATCATATTCGCCTGATACAGCTTTGTGCGATTTTTTCTTT
The DNA here is from genome assembly GCF_030347505.1 of Rhynchophorus ferrugineus. NCBI lineage: Eukaryota > Metazoa > Arthropoda > Insecta > Coleoptera > Curculionidae > Rhynchophorus > Rhynchophorus ferrugineus. Next base: position 1,009,443 of record NW_027472582.1, on the reverse strand, counting down.
AAAACAACAGGACATGACAAAATACATCTTATTAAGGCAATTCAGATACTTGTCATTTGGAGTATATATTAAAATACAACAAAATTTATTGACAAAATTTTAGTTGGAACTTCACCAAATGATTGGTATTTGTGCTAAAACGGAAAATGATACCAGAAAGGGGTGAAGAGGTAACCAACAATTGCACATCTTAGGGTGTGGTATGAAATCAAAACTGGATTGACGGATGCTATGACCAACTAGTCAACTCTATTTCCAATTATTCTACATTTTCTCACGCCGCAAAAAATTACAACGTATTTCGATTAGACCAACTGGGTTCAACGGAGATAAACTTGAACAGAAACCCTAAACTGGACTGTAAAGAACAGCTTATATCTAAATTGTGATTTTAACTGTTAATTTTTGTCGTTGGTCGCTGTAACACCAATGATGCAAACGTTCACCAGTCATAATAAACTCGTTTTTCTTTCCAATAAGATAATATTAAACGCTTGCAGGATTATATAACGGTCAGGAGAATGTCAATAACCACTAGAAATCTATGTTTAAATTTAGATACAGTATATAAACGTTTCTTCAAAGTCGACATAATCGAATTTTAATTACTTATAACTGGTCATCATGCAAAAATAGCAAATTTTTAGTTTCTAATATATTTCAGAGATATGCATTTTCTATACAAATATTGCGGTTTGGAACCTACCGTTCTTCTTGGTTATATATCTTTTATACTTCGGAAATAAATTTGTTTTACAGGTGAAATAAATAAATACAGGTATATCGGGATTTACTACTAAATATTGAAATCAAAATTGTCAGAAGCCGTGTGGACAGAAACTGGTCAAAACCGTTAAAACGATTAAAAATGTATAAGTCGAGTTTTGAGACGCTTATGCTATAACTGTTGTAAGAAAGGTACAAATATCAGTGCATTATTGGATCTACTGACTGTCAAAATAAAAAATTTAGCCTCATATGCGGGAGATTGTTTCATCAAGTCAATGTTTTATGTTAAATGTAGTGAAACAAATTTGACTCGAATGAAGAAGAGCACTATTCTAATGGCAAGTGTATCGAACTTGGAGAATAAGGGGAGACATTTCTAAAGAGAGAATGTTTCCTACTTTTATTGAAGACCTATTGACTAGGTTAGTATAAGAACTGAGAATTCAATTTGGGTTTTTTTATCAAGTTCATGATTTTACTTTTTGAACATTTGAATATTACATTTTTAAGGAAACTGAAACTATTCTCAATAAATCAATACTAATTCTGAATTGTATTCATATAGATACTTAAAATTTACTAGTTGAACTAAATTATTTTTACAAATTGTATGGATAAAAGTGGAATAGTATCTCCTATATATTACATATCGATGTCTCATATAGTCGAGTTTTGTAATTTAGCAAAATCACATTTTCGTATTTATCTAAGTACGATCATAATTATTTTAATGCATAATCTTTCGTAAAAAGCTTAATTTCCATGTGTCTATTTATTCTTCGATTGTAATACATCTGAATTTCATGGCATAATGATTCACAAAGTTGTAGTATACGCCATGATACTCGAAGATCATCGATCGACCAAGAAATATTTAAGAAATTTTAGGTTTTGAAAATGTAGTTAAACCGTTGCTGATAATTTCGATACTGTAGTTTACCATCACGATCCAGAACTAAAGCAAGAAACTCTGCGTGAGTGATTTAAATAGAGCATATAGCTAAAAAGTTATTTTTATAAAATAATATTAATTTTGTTTATGAATTACCTTCATACTGGTAAAAGAATAAATTCAGATTTTTATTTTAATCTTTCAGATTACAAAAGCATGTTTAAATATTAAAAAAGATATATTTAAATATGATTTATCACACAGCTCAAAAAATAATGACTAAAATCAACGAACTACAGTAGTAATTGTTACAACCTCGTCAAGTTTAGTTCCCTCTGGCTTATGAATCGTTACCCACCTAACATATGAAATCCATTAATTGGACGATGGTCAAAATATGTTTTTTGCATTTGAGAGAAATTATTCTTGAAAATTGTATTTCCCTGATCTTACTGAATACCTTTTGAACCAATTGAACTGTTAGAAAGAGTGATTAATAATTATTACTCCACATTTGGAGTCTTGGTACAGTAACAAAAATGAAAAAGGTATAAAATTAAGAAACCCAAATTAAAATAAACTACCTGCTGCTTGATACTGAGCTCCAACTGTCTGATATAGAAGAAAAAGTACAAAACCATTAGAAATGCATAGCCAATTAAGGATTATTGCACAATTTAGGACCCAGTACGTCTCTGGACTGTCTACCGCGTTTGTCCACCAAACCTGAAGAGCCACCTCATTAATCGTCATCCTCCATCAGTCGTCGGGCCGGATCTTAACGAGCTTATTATTCCGTCAATATTTATAAATTTGCCAATTAAAACATTTTTAAGCAGGAAACGGCCTGCTTATCTGCCATCGTTTTCCGCGTGCAGCACTAAGGAATGAGTTCGTTCGCTTAAGGGGCAACGAAAAGGGGCATTTCGGACTGTCATTTTTTTTCCCGTGGCCAACCAACGGTTTTCGGAATCTCTCGCATTCAACTTCTATCGCCTTTCTTCTCTCCAGTAAGACACATAACTATGTGACAATTCATTAAAAAATTTTAGGAATTTATTAGTCATTAATCAATAATTTCATTCATAAAAAATGCCTTTCATAATTTTTCGTAATAAAAAATAACGAACATCTTCCCAATTATCTTAATTTTTAATATTCTTATTTCCATCAGGCTTACCATACTTAAAAATGATCTGCTTTTAAAGAATTTGAAGATGAATAAGTTATTCCTATTAATTAACAAATTATATAATAGTGAGCAATTAATAATGAGTAAGTAACGATCACTGTAGCTTGGTGGTTATGGAGGTTTGGATGACGTTTTGTAATATTTTACTATTAGTAACTTTTAAACATAAATAATAAAAGTTTGCAGGAATAACTTATTAGTATTTTCATAATAATACACCATGTCACAAATCGATGAAGACTCAAATTATCTGAGCAAATTGTGCAAGGAATTACTTCGTCATCTACATGAAGAACTGCACGATGACCTCGAAATCCAATGGATTTACCAAGTTATCCAAGACTTAATTCATGAAAGAGGGTAACTAAATTATAACGAAGCGGAAGCAATACAAATACTGGGCAACACGTAGGAAATCCGAAGCTAACCAAACCACATGAATTGATATAGTGCATAGGAGTATAATCTTAACTTTAGCTCAAGTAGTCTAATTGAATATGAGGAATATATACTGATACCCGTAATATACCCGTATTTATCCCGTACTCGTCTTGCTTGTGATTATTGTATGTACAACAAAAGAATGGTAATAAATTGAAAAAATATACCGGATGGTCCAGATCGATTCCCCCTATGACTACTGGCTGTTTGCAAAATATATGTTGCAGGGAAAGAGGTTTAGATCAAATAAAGAATATATTACCAAAGAAGACCGTTTTAAAAGCAGAGATAAATCGCTCCGCAGAAAGAATTCCTGAATGGGAGTGTCTTAAACAATAGAGTTGATTTTTGGTTAAAACTTGTAGTTTTATCACATAAATATCGGATTTACAACAGCAGTTTGCTTCTGGATCAGTGACTTTTTGAATGAACTATACTTATTTCGACAAAAAAGCGATTTAGTTCCTATTTTTAATACTTTCCTAAAAATAGGTTTTCTCAAGGCCCTCAAAATAGACGTTTACTTCAGTGATGATCTCGTCCTTTAACCCATCTTTCATCATACAGCCATTTTTTCTGGTTTAACACAGAAAATAGTCACAGGGGGTTCACAAATCTGGAGAATACGCTGGGTGTGGGAGCAGTTTGTAGCGCAATTAAAGGATTTTAATCATTGTGACTACACGTATGTGCATTATCTTGATGAAACGATAGAGAATTATGATATGATATAAACAGAGCTCAAGGAATGTCCACATCCCTATCTCAAGCTGAGCTTTTTTTTCTCAGACAGTGCCAAATGAAATAGGAATATAGGACTGGAAATGAAAAATAATATAGGACCTATATAGTGGATATTTTATATAGAATAAATAATTGGAGATAGCAATGAAATGCTAATATCTCTCCCAAAATTTACTCAAGATTTGGATCTGCTTCTGGTTTTGGTTTGGGAAAAGTAGACTTGTTATAAATTGAAATATGACTCTTCATCAGCCGTAAAGAGCACTGCACTATCATATATTGCATACACCATATTTATTATACATTATGAATTAACTTCAATGCCTAATAATACAGAAATTGACCTACTTGAAGTCATAATAACGCTATCTACTAAAAATCGGTGATAAATAAAGGCCCCAATATATATAGAGGGAAAGAGAAATATGGTATGACATCAACAGAGCTCAAGGAATATCCAAATCTTAAGAAGAAACCCGTGTACTTTATAGTAGACGCTCGAAGGCAATTTGCAGCTAGTTGTCCCTATATCGAGCTGAGCGTTTTTCTTTCTCAGTCAGTGCCAAATGAAATGTAGAGCTCTTAATAGTGGATATGTTGTGATAGGACTGCACTATCATATATTACAAACACCATATTTTGTTTTACAATATGAATTAACTTCAACACCTAATAATATAGACATTGGACTACTTGAGTCGCAATAACGCTATCTACTAAAAATCGATGATAAATGGAGGTCCCAATATATTTAGAGGGAAAGAGAAATATGGTATGACATAAACAGAGTTCAAGGAATGTCCAAATCTTAAGAAGAAACGTGTGTACTTTATAGCAGACACTCGAAGGCAATTTGCAGCTAGTTGTCCTTATATCGAGCTGAGCGCTTTTTTTTCTCAGTCAGCGCCAGCGTTAGATTTTAGTTGAAATGCCACAACTCTACATTAAAGTCCCATAAACGTTCGGAAAAGGCCACTTATATTTCAACTGGGTCGAGAATCGTCCGCCATCGGATCGAAAAAGCCCGAGCGAATCGCCCTTAAGCGGCAGCCGGTGTTATTACTGGCTGTTTTCTTTGATAACAAACTAAAAAATGAAAAAATAACAAGCCAGCCCGCCGACCGAGTCTAGAATATACATAGAATATACCGTATAAAGGTCTCCTGTACTTATATTGAAAACAAGCCCGTCGAGATGATTGAAAATTGGAAAATGACTGGTGAAAAAAAATGTTTATTTTCGGGCGCCGGAATAACAGTGGTTTGTTTTTGCGGTGTTTCGGGAAAAATTCCACGGAACGCCCGTCCGCGATCGGTTCGCTTGACCAGAAGGAATATTTTGTCTGTTCGCCGCAGTCCTGTCTGGATTTTTTCCCTATCGTCTTCCTTTAGGCCTTGGCAACAGACTGTTTTATATTCCAAAGATGTCCTGATGTTCAGTTGATGAAAATGAATTTAACCATATGCTAAGAATACGAGGCATGTTTGCTATATTTTCAAGTATATTTAGAACCAAATAAACAAAATATTAAATGATAAAAAATATTGCTATGCTCTATTTCTCCATGTACCTCAAGCTTTTGGCAAGGCGTGGTACTTGATTGCAGATTAAATTGAAAAAACTTTGGCACCACACACACCTTCAAATATTGAAATCATACCTCACAGACGGCCATTTTATTGTGAAACACAATGATGAATACAGTGATCTACATCCAATATATTCAGTTGTTTCGAAGGACAGTGTCCTCGGTCAATTGTATACAGTTGACCTACCGACCCACTAAATACTACTACTGTTACAGCACATGCTGACGATACAGCGGTGTTATCATCACCCGGGATCCAATATGAGCCACAAGAAACTTCCAACCTTATTGTGGTTGAAAATATAGTGAATCAAAGCAAACCAGACAAAATCTACCAATGTCACATACTTCTACCCTTTGTAGAAGGACCAGTCCTCCAGTTAAACTGAATAATTATGATCTTCAGCTAGCAGACATTGTTTAATATCTGGAAATGCGATTTTACCGACGCTTAATATAAAAAAAACATGAAAATGACAAAACGCAAACAGCTTGGACTTAAACTAAACCAAATTTATTTGGGCGTAAATTAAAATTATACTTAGATAACAAGCTTTTGCTGTATAAGTCAACACTGAAGCCCATTTGAACCTATGGTATTGAACTGTGAAGTACTACCAGCAAATATAACGTAGCTATCCTTCACAAGTTACAGAATAAAGTGTTGCGAGCCATCATCGATCCCTCATATTACTCCTCCAACAATCTAACACAGCGCGATAACCCCTTAGATGGAAAAGCCGTCTCTTCTTCGTTTTTTTTGTAAAATTTATTTAATTTACTCGTTTATTGCTAGGCTTCGGCAACGTCTTCTCCACAGATGTTACAATTATAATCACAGGATGGATAAGAGCAGAAAAAATAAAAAAGGAAAACTTGGAAGTAGGAATTGGGGAATACGATGTAAAAAAAGTCAAAGATGGAATAGTGTGGAAGAAATTAAAATAAAATAGATACTAAAAACAAATTAATGCAATTGAAACCATCTCGACTCAATTTAAATGAATGCTGGAGGCTTCTTTTACAGAACGATACAACCTTATTTGCTCACTTAACATATGCCTATATATCCAATTTATTTTCGATAAAAAAACAATCATATTTGTTATATTATTTCAGCTGAGCTTAAATAAAATTTTGTTAACGTCTTTGCCACAAATGTTACAAATTTTAATCACAGGATTATCCATCCAGCTAGAAGAATAAAAAAGGATATGTTGAAAGTAGGAATTGTAGAGTATAATATAAGAAAAAAGTTAACGATGGAACAGTGTAAAGCAAAGTAAAATTGAATAATGGAAAATAAAATAATAGGACCTTATTTGTTCATCTAAAATATACATATAACAGATCGATTGAAAAGTCCCCGGCCTGACACATAGATGGCGCTACTAGAATTAAATCCATATGTTTTTTAGTTAGCCCTAACTCTCGAAAGATGCGTATATAAATTTAACAGCTGTTGGATCATTAGTTTGTGAATTATAGCGTTTTGAGTGAAACAAATTTTATTATGGTAAAAAAAATGGATAAAAAGGAATTTCGCGTGTTGAAAAAATATTTCATAGTGGACGCCCAAAAAGAGATTGTTACCGACGAAAACATTAAGTAAATCCACAAAATGATTTTGAAAGACCGTAAATTGAAATTGAATAAAATAGCAGACACTCTAAAGATATCAACTGAACGTGTACATCATATCATTCACGAATATTTGAGTACGAGAAAGCCCTGTGTAAAGTGGGTGCCGCGCGAGCTCATTTTTGACTAAAAACAACGACGAGTTGATGATTCGGAGCAGTGTTTAAAAATGATCAAGCGTAATAAATCCAAATTTTTGCATCGATATGTGACAATGGATGAAACATGGCTCCATCGTTTCCCTCCGAAGTTCAATCGACAGACATCCGAGTGGACTGTACCCGATGAACCCGCTCCAAAGCGTGGGAAAACGCAGCAGGCGGCTGGCAAGATTATGACGTTTGTATTTTGGGATGCGCATGAAATAATTTTCATAGACTACCTTCCTTGAAAAAGGAAGGACTATCAACAGCAACTATTACATAGCTTTATTGGACCGTTTGAAGGACGAAATCGCCGAAAATCGGCCGCATTTAAAGAAAAAGAAAGTGCTGCTTCACCAAGACAATGCACCGTGTCACAAATCAGTGAAAACGATGGCACAAATCCATGAATTGGGCATCTAATTGCTTCGCCATCTACCCTATTCTCCAGATCTGGCCCTCAGCGACTATTTCCTGTTCTCAGATCTCAAAAAATCGCTCGGAAGAAATTTTCGTCGAATGAAGAGGTGATCACCGAAATTGAGGCCTATTTTGAAGCAAAGGACAAATCGTACTACAAAAATTGTATCGAAAAGTTGGAGGGCCGCTATAATCAGTGTATATCACCCCTGAAGGGAATTATGTTGAATAAAAAAAAATTTTGCCAAAAAACTTATTTTACTATGGCAGGCCGGGGACTTTTCAATTGACATGTTATATATCCAATTTATTTTCTGTAAAAAACAAACATATTTGTTATATTATTTCGGATTTGTACACAACAAACGAATAGCAATACTCTCAGTCTAATGCTTTCTATTTATGAACGCCGGAAAAAAAACTTATATGGAAAAGCCGTCTCTTCTTCGTTTTTTTTTTCGCAAAGTTTATTTTATTTTCTCGTTTATTGCTAGTCTTTTCAGGTGAGCTCAATTCAAATTTCGTCAACGTCTTCGCCACAGCCGCCGCCCATAAAAAAATCCAATTTAAGTTTGTTTTTTTTCCTCTCTTTATTAAACATTTTTCGGAGAACACTCGGTTTTTATCATAATGCGAATAAGGCTACCCCGCGGAGACCGTGGAAAATATTACATAAAAAGTTATCGCCGTCTCTGTCTGCGTCGCGCCTTTCCTCCGTCCGCTCCGTTTTCTCTCTCTTTTCTTCGCGTTCGTCTGCAAATCGTCTAGCCAACATTATCGATTTTCTGTGGTTTTTTTTGCGAAGGTTTGTGCTTTATATAACAAAGGTGTCTAAAATATTTTATTTCGTTTTTGTGTGTAACTCTGGGGCGTATATTATTTCGTGTGTTTGGTTGAGGATACGTTGCGCTCTTATATGTCGCCCGACTATTACCTGGATAGTTCTTTTGCAGAAGCACTTAACGTTTTCTCCATAAAACTTAGTTCCAATAATCCAAAATTATCGGATTTTTTTTGTATCCTCTGTAAACATAATAAAAACAGAAATAAAAGGTTCCTGATGGAATAACTTTTCAGTGTAAAGTATATATAGTATAATCAAAATAACAGTGAATTCACATCATCAAAATGTTTAATGTATTGCCTGCCGCAATTTGCAAATTTCGTTTAGAATCAGACACTATTTACCTTCTCATTTTATTCTAGTTAAAAAGAGACACAATGCTGTCTGTTACATTCGAACATGTCTTCGAAGCGAATCAGTCTACCAAAGTGTCCCTTTTTCAAAGGTCTGCAAAATTCTTCAAAATATTAGTTATAATATTGGCAGGGATTGGTTTAACACCTTGCTTGTTTTGACAAATTTCAAGTCACTGCTTATTAATACTTTTGAAAAATTGAAAATGCTGAAACCATGCAAAAGAGATTGCGTATCTATTCAGTTACTTCGACCAAAAAAATGCATTAGAGAGGTTAGCAGTTTTACTGTCAAATATTAAATTGCTGCTGCAATATTTTTTAGCCCGTTGCAGCACTGAATATTGGCATGGGCACGGGCACTAACATATATCAAAAATGAAAAATATAATCTTGGATTCACCGAAAAGAAACCATCAGCATCAGCTTGATGTTTAGTGGGACTTCCATACATTGCTTTTAAGAGAATACAACTTTTAAAAGCATATAATAAAATCAACGAAGGCTTACTAATTCAATTTATGTATTTAGATGAAACATAATATTTCAGAATGTGACATTAGAATGGAAAAATGATAATAAAAATAGTGTTAGGGCAACAAAAATTGATGGAAAATGGTAAAAGTTGGAATAACAATTAATGAAGCTTTATTATTCATAACATTTTAATAATAATTTATTACAGGAATTATTAATAACACCTTTCGTTCGGATGAACTTGATCAGACACATTAATGAAGTTGACAAATGTAACTGGCAACTAAACGTAAAAGGTAAATATGCTCTCTAGTGAAAGTAAAATATATTATTTGAATATACAATTGTTAATTAGGTAGATTAGTCCTTCCGGGGTACCAGTACATAATAAAATGCGCCTAGAATACTACCTGATAGAAGGTCTAGAAAAGAGTATAATATAAATATAATAAAACACAAACCTAACCTCCAAACTATTATGATGGTATAATTAATTGTAAGTCCTTCGATAATATAGGCAAAAGATGTACTATAATCTTAAAATAAATTATGTTTCATAACATTTTTCTTTATTTTTTTATTTTGAGTAGAATTTTACGTCAGATCTAAAGTAAACTAAAACTCAGAGTTAATTCGCGGCAACAAGTTTCAACATCATCAATTCACATAATAAATAAATTGAATTTCTATTTTTTAATATTTCTTTCTACAAGGGCCTTTAAAATAAGACTATTTGTTTTTTTCTTGATCAAAAACATTACAAAATGCTGAACTCCAGCTAATTAGTATATAATTTATTAAATATCAAGTGTTTAAATCAACAAAAACTTTTGTTTTACTGTAAATTATTTTATTTTATGGAAAGTAACGATGCTTTCATGTTATACTTATTTTAATATAAACCAAACATATTACCTAGGTGTCCCATTCATCACACTTTTCAGTCTAACATATATACATATATACATATATATATATATATATATATATATATATATATATATATATAGCATAAACGACATAAAAAAATAAATAAGGAACTCACTAAAAATTTAAAAAATAATTAAACTTAGATCTATAACAAAAAAGCGTTTTAAAACAAAATATGAAGATAATATTCGTTGTAATAACTAATTAAAAATAAACAAAAGCCTTATTTAATCTATCTACTACACGTATTTTATAATCTATTATATTCACACAATTTAGCTTAATGCCTACCTAAAACTATTTATCTATTTATAATATTATTTTAACTACTACCAACTGATCACTTTCAAGTCAGTGCCGAGCAAGAAATTATATTTGTTTTGTTTGTAATTTAATTTTGCGTATATATCACGAAATTATATTATTATATATGCATTGTTTGTGTTCAAACCCGCAACCTGTGTGAGCTTCACGTTTTAATCGTTACATCATAGAAATAGTTGCCTGCAATATCTCTACGAATAGTCATATGATATTGTTAGTGATTAAAAAGCAAGCTGAATGGCTTCTACACTGAACTGCTTCCGATGTTTCCTCACATCAGTCCAGCAATAATATTATACACGAATATCTGATGTTTTCACTCGATTACCCCCCCTTCCCCTCAAAAAGATCCTGACGTGGTTCCAATGGGACGGCCTTGGAAGTGCACTCTTTCGAATAAAAAAAGAATTTTGAAAATCGGTCCATAATCGACGGAGAAATCGGCGAACATACATTAAAAAAATATATACAGTCGGACGTTCTATGTCTCCTTCCCCTTCTTTTGAGGTCGATTAAAAAAGCTCCTTATTTGTTCAAGGTTCTTCCAATAGATTCCTCATCATTAGTGTTGATCGTGTTTTATTCCTTACGTTAACGTTACTACGACATATTTTATTCCGATAATTACTTTCGGATAACTTGGATTTGATAACATCAAACTTCATATTGTTTGCAAAGTACACGTCACATTTTGTGACCGATTTACCTTCACGTTTATTGCTTTTCTCTTTGTAATTTTAAAAGACACACACTAAATCACGACATAAAAACCAAGCGTTTCCGCAGGATCTGCCTTTCTTGACATCTCAAAGTCGTAAAATTTGCATAGGCGACATAACTGAGACATATTTTTTACACGTCAATTAACACAGACGAAAATGAATGATATTATTAACAGGTTGAAGTTTCTGAGACTCAAAGATGATAAATGTTATATATAGTTTGTCATATGTAATAACCAAAACGGTTATATATAGAGTTGAAAGCTATATGGCTTTACACTATTTACATCGAAAATCTATTCCATCTGCTGTTTTCAATAACCAATGTTTCTTCCTTCTAATGCTCTCAAATGTTTCAACATAATTAATAGAAACCTGCAATTCTTAGTAAACACTGCGCCAAATTGCTTTTTATGCGACATTAAGATCTTTATTTTTATAGCTAGCCTATTTAGAACAAAAATCAACTAGTAATCCAACGCTGCAAAACCAAATTTATACGATTAATTACCAATGCTTCTTCCTTCTTCAATGTATTCTCTCCGCACTTATCTTTCTTGTGTATTAATGTAAGTACAATAATACAATAGTAATACATTAATTTGTAAATTAAGAGTATACTAAGCATATATAATGTTTTAAAGTTATTACCGAGTTTATTTGAATACATTAATATAATAAAATTAATTACAAATATTCTTTCTATTTAGTCGAAATTCGATGTATTTAGCACCTCAAGAAACTCTTTGCTTGCCAGTCAACGTATCCTTTAAAAAAAATCAAAATATATTCTAATCATTCGGAATATTCTGTGAATTTTTCGGGCCATTAGTAAATGTAAAATTAATGGATTAGTTCTGTGTGAAATTTGAGTTGAATAAGGAACCTGTATCGTATTTCGTTCGCCTCATGGATTATGGACGCTGAACCAGATCGCAACACTGATAAATCAATCATCTCTTAACCTGGACCCGTGACAGTTATGGCTGTCTAGTGGAGTTAATTTATCGATTTTATTTAGAAAACTTGTAAGGGCTTGGAACGAATATTTAAACTTATAGAAAAAGCTTCTCAATATTTATATATATTTCATTAATAATGCCCATAATGCATAGCTGACTACCTGAAACTTAAATGTTGTGTTTTTGATTAAAATAGATTCTGAACTAATAGCTATAAAAAGATTCTCAATGAGCAAAAGCCGAAAGAAATATTCCATCCCCAAAAAAACACTTAATGTTGTTATTAATTGAATAAAAAGAAGTGACACTAAACCACTAGGGTTAGTATGCCAATTATCTAGATCCTGCTGAGAAACATTGCGAGTTTTGATACTCTCGGTCATAACAACGATCAATATATAAGAATTAATATAGTTTTTTAACAACTACAGTTCTTCAAGAAAACGCAAGAGATGAGAGAGTTTTAACATAGTTAAATAACAATTTAAATGTTATAGCAGCGCATTAAGTATATTACTGGGAACTGTATCAATTCTCAGTATTAATACATGGGATGGACATAATTGAATCTTCATAACCTCTTCCAGTACATTATTATTGAGTTACCTATTTAATTCAAATTTTGCGTCAACTTTGGAACACATATATCTAAGAAAGATCATTATTATATCGACTAAAATTCATATATATGTTATATCGTGCGACTGAATTTATGCGACTCGAAGAATTCCTTGACGTAGTTGAGTAGAGATCGAGCAAGAGCATCATAGTTGAAACTGTAAGGTCACAAAAGGTGGATTGAAGGTAGTCAGAACTGAAGTTACTGTGAAGTAACATAGTCTACTGGAAAATTCCAAGAAACCACATGGTAGAAGCTTGCAGTTCAGAGTGTACGGCTACCAAAGGTAGATTACAGAACTCTATTTCGGAGATATTTATAAGATCATCCAAGACAAGTACGCGGACGAAGGTATATACGATACTCAAAAATAATTTTAGTAGAAGTATAACCTATCCAAACTGGTGTTTGGTCGTTTCTTATTTTTCTATAAAAGAAAATCTAAAATTAAGCAAAACGATACGAAGCTATAGCAAGAAAAAACAAAATAATTTAACGAAAACAAAAATAATAAAAAGCAAATAAATGCGCGGGTTGATACCGAACAATATTTCGTCGAAAAAAAAAAAAACAACCACATCCAGTGACCGTGGCTCATCAGCAACACAAAAACAGAAGCGTAACATTTTTTCTACGTCTCTATTATTTAAGTCGGCATATTAAACCGGCCGAAGAGAACGAAAAAAAAACGGGTCACGATGTTAAAAAACAAAACACACACACACAGGCACACAAGAGAGGACCGGGCAAATATCCAGCCGAAAGACAAGGAACAGCGCCGCCGACGTCTATTTATAGAATTTTCGCAGACCCCTCGTATCGCGAACTCGAACACCTGTCTACCTCACCTCTGTCTCGTCGTTGTCACCTCATTTTTCGGCATACCGACCCTCCCCTCCATACCTCGAACCCCCCCGGCCGCCGCGTCGTCCTCCGCCACCGCGTCCCGCTTGCCTTTCTATCCCCTCGATCCGGGGGGGATCGGGCGAGGGGGAGGAGGAGAGGAGAGGAAGGTAGGAGGCCGTACGGGGGGAGCTACGGCACGGCGGGGGAGGGGGCGAGGGTGAGGCGGGCGGGCGGATATAAAAAATTCATGGCAAGTGCCGAACCGGGGCCCAGACGCCTCGCTTTTTTTTCCGACGGTGGAAATCGATATAGAAAAACGCCGCCCTGCCGAGACCTTTTTCGGTTCTTGACCTACATCCAGCTCGGAAAATTACCGTTCCGACAGAATTTTCGGCAATATCGTGTAGGCTTTGTCGACCTCACCGCCATTCACCCCTCCGCGCCCCTCCTCTGCCCCGTGGCCCCGTCGTCCGTCTCTCTTCCAAGCAGCTCCTTCGAAACCGTCGGTCTGACTCCCTCCCTCCCCCCGGCGGCCCCCCGTCGCCCTCGCGTCGTCCAAACAATGTCTAATCGAATTGATAAAAGAATGAATTAGCTGTCGAATGTTTGCCTTTGAGGAAGAAGACGTCCGTGAACAATGTTTGATTAATTGTGTCCCGAATTTTATCGTTCCAATAACTAAACCCCAATAATGCTATACCACGATACAATATATCATTGGTGAAGCTAAATAAAAAATACCGCTAAAAATAATCATAAAACAGTTCAGGTATTTATACCAAGAAAAAGAAATATCGATAAGTATCGATATCACCATTTTTAAACAGATATATGAAAAGAAAACAAGAAACTCTGATTTCTTGAAGGTACCTTCAAACAACATGAAAATGTCTTAGACTAGAAGAAATTTGGAAAAAGCAACGCGAGGGTACAAGAAGAAACACAGGAATAACTGAAGAGATGCTCACGCATTCAGATGAACACTCAGCTTTCGCTGACAGCTGCATATATACATCCTGTTCATTTATTTCGATATAGTCAAGATTCTAGCCACTACATAACGCCAATTTGAGAGAAACTATTGACAAGGTTTGGACGTTTATAAACACCAAAACTATTTTAACTAATACCAGGGACATAAAACCCTTCCTATCTGGAACTCCATACCTTTGATTCGATATCAATTATTCACATAAACTTACACAACCTTCAACATCAAAGCTCCCACCTTGAAGATACAATCTGTTATTATGAAACGTTTTATAAGGTTTTACTCTTTAAACGTAAAATCCGAAACTTAACAGTTCGTCTTTGTAGTCAGACCACAAACTTTCAATCATTCCAAATGGTATTTTCATTTGAATATTGTATCCTTTCGTTATTTAAATATATTGTTTATGTTTTATGCTTATCCCACAGTTTACAACATCGTTCTTACATGCTTATACTATATCTTTACAATTATCCTCTGCTATTTGTTACTTTGTTTTATTTGCTTTTTTTTTTCAGTTCAATGTTGAAATTTTCAAGATCGATCATCAATATATTTTAGTGATACCCAGAAATATTAATCATTAAACTAAAAAAATATGCCAAGTTATGTCATGTCAGTTTATGTAATTTTAAAGATATGTACTTCACCAGACTGAGACATTTATTAATCTAAATACACATCAAAATTCAAAATTAAAAACAGCGTTCGAATTAAATGTTCTAGTGTATGTGTTTTAATTATAATAAAGAATATTGTATTTAATTAATTTTCGAATAGGTTTTTAAGAAATACCAAATTTGCCAGTATTTGTATTGGCAATAAAAAATATGGAATACAGATACAAGAAGGAATTCTCTGTGAATGAAATAAAAATCTCTGTTAAAATAAAAGTTGATAAAAATATTAATAAAAAATCGAAGTTAGAGAAATCGAAGAAAGATATAGAGAATAATAAGAAGAACAGAAAGATGATCAAAATAATATAATGGAGATAAGAGGAAAAGAGGTTCCAATGGTGTAAAAAATTTCAAAGGAAATAAAATCGGAAAATTAAACGCCAAAAATAACAAAAGTTCTAGTAAAGAGCAGACAATCAAAAGTAGTAATAGGAATATAGCAAAATAATAAAGAATAATGGAATTACATGGAAGAAAAAACTAAATAAAGTTGAACAAGAAGTAAGAATAATCACGTGGAATATAAGAACGATATAATTTGTGACAAAAAAAAACAGAGACTGATTCACCACAAAGGATCATTTATTCATATTTTAATAACTGAATAAAAACATATTCAATATTTACTTATGGTTATTTAATCTACGATAATAAAAATAAATATTCCTGTTATTATTCATTAACGATATTAACTATGGATGTAACACCGTTTTATTTTTAAAACTTTTAATTTTCATTACACTTTCAGTGCGGTCGTTTTCAGTTTTCAGCGGTCAATTAATTAGTTTCACACCATCATTAGAGTACGTCCGACCATTTTAATCAAATATGCACGAACAGTAGCGTTTAATGTTCGTTACACGCGTTACAAAACAAAAAAAAACAGCGCCGGCAAATTACAGATATCTATTAAATCAATTGCGATCAGACAGAAACCCTTAGCCAACAGTTTACGCGTGCACCTTCCAGTTTTTTTGGGGGGGTCGATGTAGGTCAAAGACCCGACAAGAAGGTCACGACGAGGGTGAAAGGGAACATCATCTGTAAATATTTCAGACTTTATTTTCGGTATACGAGGGCAGGTCTTTATTTTCTCTCGCCAAAAAATATAAATTTTTGAATTTTATCTATTCGTCATTTTATCTGGTGGCTGTACATTTTTTTCTTTCTTTTAAAATTACTTTTGATGATTTCTTTGGAAGTTGAATGCTTAAAAATAAAGGGTTAACGGAATATTTATTGGTCCAAATTGATTCTGACTTTTTCAAAGTAATTCCTTTTGATAACAGTGCATTCATGCCAAGATTTCTTACAGTTTCCAAAATACCTTAAGCTTTAAGCATTTTCCATTGGATATTAAAATCATTAATAAACTCAGAACAATGCCCCCAGGAGATTTTGGGTATCCATAGCTTTCGGTGAGGTTTAACCAGGCAAGTAATTGTGGAATGGCAACGATAATACCCAAATAATATTCCTTCTTGATAATTTTAGATTAATAAATCCATATTCAACAACTCTTCGATATATACTTTTTTTTTATTACAACGGTATTATTATTCAAAATAAGGTTTCAGTATCAAAATTCTTCACAATCTTTATAATTTTCATTAACTTATTACTATTTGAGAGAAAATGAGAACAAAAAAATATTACCGATATTTTTGAGCGCTCCGATAACGAGAAACATCGAGCGTATAAATATTTCTGGGTAAAAAAAAGAATATTAATGTTAAAATACTTCAGAAAGTATAAATTTGGGATGTTAACCGAAATCCACACTTTTTTTAAATACAATACAAAACCTTGTAAAAAATGATTATACCACCAGTTGATTAAGCGCACATTTTTTTATAATTTTCATAATGTATATTGTCCCGGAACTATTTGAACTTAATCTATGATTAGTATAATGTCAATGACAGCAAAAAAGAGCAAAATATCTCAAAATTGAACGGCTATAAATATGAAAATAGTGTTATTTTTTTACCTCTCGGAGAGAACTTTGAAGGTACATGTATTTTAGGATAAAATACAGGAAGAGTCATGTTAAACTACTTTGGAAATTGTAGTTTTTATATGTGACATAAATGAATATGTGACGAAATATTATGAAAAAAAAAGTTGTTTTATAACTTCAAAACCAGAGGTTGTATAAAAATTAATATACTACCATTCGATTCGACATAAAATTCTTTATAATATGTGTAAAAATGTATGTAAATATGCTATGTAATACGGGCCAGACTATTTGGTAATTTGTTTTTTTTTATTATCTAAATAATAAACGAGTGTCGCTCAGTAGTTCTGTTCAACCAGTCGCCTTTTCTTTTCTTGAATAAATCAGTTTTTAAGTAAAATAATAGTTTTTTTGTTTAAAACTTTTAATAAAATAGAACTAATATTCTTTAAAATGTATATATTTTAAGATTTGATGTTATTACAAATCCACTCATATTTCGACAACAAACAGACTTTCCAAGTGTATAATATAACTTAAAAACTAAATATTGTACAACAATAATTATGCTACAATTCCATTTAATATAAAATTCTATATAAAAAAATTAACAATATGGAAATTTGGTTATAATTTTGTAAAAGCTGAAACAATGAAATGGTATGTTTAGTTAAATGGTATGTTATGCAAGAACAACTTGCCGATCTATCGCTTCGCAAACTTATAGAACTGTCTGATTAAACAACCTTCTTGATATTTATTTTCAAATGTTCGAAGAAATAGTTTTATGTTTTTATTGATGATGTTATTTAGGAGAGAGGAAATTTTGTTCAGAGATCCGCGAAAAAATGAAAAGTCCCATTTTTTTTGCTGATAACAACAGAACGACGACCAAAAACAAAAAGTGAGAGAGGGAAGAGAGACCTGGCCCGGCATTATTGCGTCAGCGGCTGATCCGCGCTCATCAAAAATTAGCGATCATCAGCCGCATCCGTCGTCATTTTCGTCACAAACAGACAAAACAAAACGACAGAAAAATCCATCGGGTGACCGCTTTTTGTCCGCCACACTTTGACAGCGGTCCGTCAAACCGTCTACAGTTCTTCAAAAATTCCTTTGTTCTTGCGCCGACCGTCCGTCCTGTTTTCGGTCCTTTTGCGAACGCTCAAACATTTTTCCCCGCTTATAATTCGCCCATTTATATTTTGGATTCGAATTTTAGAAATATTTAGAGCCCGGGACGGGCTCATTCGCCTGCGCTAGGACCGTACGAATACGCTTTTTGCCCCGGCCACATCACAGACGGCCCTCTGATGTCTGATGGATGACGATAAATTATTTTTTCCACGATAATTTTCGATACTCGCTTTTTTTCTCTCCCTCTGGTTCTTTCGATTCGGGACTATGAGCTATGAATATGAAAAAGAACGACCACATTTTAATTAATGGCGAGTTTAAGGCCTGGCCTCAAGAAAATATATACTTTTTTTCTTCTGTTGACTTAGCTTTGATGCTGATTATTTTACTATACGGCTCTGTGCTTCTACAAGAAACCTACGTGGAAATACGGCACGCAGCAATCAACAAAAAGCGGAAGCCTTTGTTAACCATCCAAAAAACCTGAGTATAATTTTCGGAACATAAAATGACTAATCACTACATAGTATAAAACAAAGTCGCCTTTTCTGTCCCTATATCCCTATGTGCGCTTAAATCTTTAAAACTACGCAACGGATTTTGATGCGGTTTTTTTTCAATAGATAGAGTGATTCAAGAGGAAGGTTTATATGTATAATACATGCATAATATACTAAGGCAACATTGCTAATTGTAGAGGTTTCTAACGTGATGTCGTAAATTAACCTATTTTTTAGGCTTATTTAGCAATTAGCAAAAACGCTGCCTAACCCTACGAGTTAGATCAAATTAATGTACTACAGCATTGTACACCATAAAAAGGTCTACAAAAAAGTCCGCGATGGTATATATTTATCTTTTAGGGATAACCCACATTAACCATTTTTATTGTTTACTTTTTACGTGAGAAAATGGCTTATTTACGAAGCTATTTTAAGCAATACGGCATTAATCCTTATCGAATTAAGTACCTTAAATACAGTGTGCAATTAATATAGATCAATATGGTTCCTTACAGCATGTAAATTAAACAAATATTTTCGGAGATATTACAAATTTAAAATTTGCGTTTAAAAATGTGTAATGTAATAAAAATTGTATGAATTTAGATATTCCAAAGATAGCAGGAAATCTTCATAGTAAGTATAGGGGAAGAGGAATTGTTTTACTCCAAATTTAATGCGTGCAGGCCAAGGGCAGTAATGAATGAACCAAAAATACTGGATCGATTTTAATCATGTTTTCATTGAGTGACATAGGCATATATATTTTATGCCCGTGCAAAGTCGGAGCGGGCCGCTATGTTTTTAATACAACGTTCATATTTTTTCTGTAGTGTATATAATTTAGTATCAGCATTGCACCCGTGCGAAGCCGGGGCGGGTCGCTAGTAGCGAAATAAAACTCGAATAAAATGATGTTAATCAATTAAGAAATCACCTGAATATTATTTAATAGCAGGACAGTCCTTGGAAAAACTACCAAGAAAGAAAATTATAAAATTTATCAACTTAATCAATGTAATATTTCAACTAAAACATGTCCCATCATGACCGACAAACCTCCAAAATCATCAAAGAGCTTATAGACTTAGTTCGCTGCTACCAGTAAAATCTAAAGTATAAGAAAAATTCCTATTGAAAAGAATAAAACCTACACACCATTGAAACATTCAATAACTGATTAGGTGCATAGAATAACAGATGTATTTGAAAAAGCCTCTGAAGGTAAAAGGAATGTACAGCTATATTCTTAGATGTAGCACAAGTATTCGATAAGGTCTGACATGATGACTTTGTTCAAAAGCTGCAGAAAATGTTACTGTAACAACACACTAAACTAATAAAATTTTACGTTTCACATAGAATGTTTAGAATCAAACAACAGGAAAACTACACTGCATTAAAAGAAACTAAAGCAGGTAGAAAACATCACAATTGCTACATTTGCTTATGATACTGCGATTCTTGCTTTCGAAGACAATAGCGATGAAGTCACACGAAATTTACAACAGGCTAGTGACAATATAAGTAAATGGACCCAAACTAAATCAGCGCACAAGCACAATAACAATAATAAATATGAATAAAGTATTGAAACCTATATAAATATATGGAATTTTAATTGATACACTGCACGTATTACCTTAAACTTTTATACTCGTATTCTATCTTACAATGCTTACTGTTTTTCCGGTTATATACTACAACACTACAACTAATTACATTGAGGACATCGGAAATGTCTTACCCATCGAAGAAAGAACTATTGCCCATCGACGTGTAAATCATATATAATTAAATGCGTCTTTACATACAAACATAAATACAAGTTTCCCAGAATAACGTCCTAAGAAGTATTGTAGGTGCACCCAGATACTACAGGGCAGATTATTTAATCTTCAGATATATTTTGTCACTCAAGAAATAAGAGAATTGTGGGGAGACATAAGGGAGCACATTCCATTCTCACGTAAATATCGAAGTATTACAACTCTTGGATAGCACCAGAACAGAACACAGATCGAAAATAACAATTCAATTAATTTATATAAAAAAAAATATCACGTAATCCTTTATGGATGATTATCACGTTATCTTGTTTTATATTAGTAACAGTTTGTACAACAAAATTCTATAATTATTATATTCATATTTATATTGCACTAAATTCAAATATTGTGCTAATTTTGGAATAGTCTATGACGTTGTTTCAAATTTCATTGGTTTGAATTACTTTCTAGATTGAATGGTCCCTTCTGGTTATATTTAATATTCATTTGGCAGTAGAGTAAGGAAGCATCTGAAGGGCCATCCTGAAATGATTATCAAAACAGCAGTTTTGCTGCCTAATTGACAAATATGTTCTTTATATTGAGTCATAATTTGAACGTCATATGTCATTTACTTAGCTCAAGTTCATTATTAGGTTTCTAGAATGGATAGAAACATCCTGAAAATAATTTGTTTTTAATTTCGGTCCGATTAAATTTTACATTACAAATATAATTTCATTGTATTAAAAATTTATTGTGTATAAAACATTTTGTTTAACACAAACAACAACGACAAACAAAATAACCACCATATTCACCAGATAACATCATGTTAGACAAAAAGGAAAACACATTAGAACCAAAATATAACAACTATACTAGTTAGTCGGAAGATACCCTCAAATTGATCTAGAATCAAAGAGATTGATTTACTAGACAACTATGAAGCTAATTTGGACCTATATGTGGTTGGACTAAAAATTCAAATCAACTAGTCATACAACGCTGTCAAAACAAGGTTCATCGATGCCTATCGCTAGGTAACTAATGAAGAACTACACGATGACCTGGATATCAAATGGATTTGCGAAGTTATCCAAGATTTTGCCTTAAAACATGAAAGAAAATTACTAAATCATACTAACGTGGAAGCAATACTATTACTGGACAGGGCGCAAGATATCAGGAGGTTGAAGCAAACAAAACCATAAGAACTTATAAAAAATGTACACCTTTAGTGTAAACTATAGTTATTATAATTTAATAATGAAGGAATACATTTTGATGCATTTATCTCGCACTCGTGTTGCTTGTGAATTAATCCAAGTACAAATGAAATGTAGTAATAAATTAATTTATAATTAAGATTGCACTAAACATATCTAATAAAGATGTTATCAAAAAAAAATCATCAGATAGGACTCAGAATATTCCTTTGTCTTCCGAAAGCACAAGTTACCAGTTTGAGACACTCGATTTCAGTGGATAGAAGACATAAGTTTCTGATGAAGTTGCATTGAGAACTGAACATATTTTCGGAGAATGAATCTGAAGGAAGACTACTTTGTGAGTATGATAATGATAAGCAATTTTGAACAACTATCGATAGTTTTGGATAGAACGTACATTGTTTAAACCCTTGTAGTTGTATTCATTGGAAATTTGCATTCTGTTTGTTTGCATTTCGTGAATAGAATATATCCTGAAAACTAATTTGTCGATGTAATGTTACGATTATCCCTATTTTTGCGTACTCTTTTCAAAAATATTGTTGTTTATCGTCCACGAAACTATAATTACTCCAAATCCGATTCTGAAGGTCGAAATAATATCGAAAAAATAAGTAGGAACCCGATCCGAAGTTTGATTCGACCCCAAAAAACCTAACCCAAACAACTTTTCTGTCACTGTTCGACCATCAATCATAGCTCGAACATAACTTAAGTAAACAAAGCGGTTTAAAAATAGCTCCTTGAAATTTCGAAATATATATCATCGTACAGCATATAATAAATTTTGCAATAAAGCCATAATCTTTCACCCCTGCAGTGCACGTAAACCGTCTATAAATTTTAATTTCCTGAAAGTTCTGAAAATAAGAAAACGCCTTTATATTTAGAGATATGGAGATGACATTCAATAAATGCGGTTGGAAAAACGACATATTGAACGTGCAATATTCCAATTCAATATATTAAAATCGTATTAATATTGTAAAATATATTGCTTGTACTTTGTAGTGATGAGGAGATGGTAAAAGATATCTGTAAGAATGCGGTATGACTTGATATCAATCTCTAATAAAGTTCCATGAGAAACACATCTAAATTAATTATATAACATATAATAAATTAATCAATAATCTAAATATCCAATGCCTCTAACCCAGCAAGATTTCAGCCAATGACAGTTGATGTAAACATGATATACTTTGGACAGCTTTCACTGGATGTGGTCTATCCATGCTACATCTTCCATTTACTTTATTTAAACTGATCCAGTATTCATCATGCGTAA
Source organism: Rhynchophorus ferrugineus (assembly GCF_030347505.1). Taxonomy (NCBI): domain Eukaryota; kingdom Metazoa; phylum Arthropoda; class Insecta; order Coleoptera; family Curculionidae; genus Rhynchophorus; species Rhynchophorus ferrugineus. Next base: position 986,016 of record NW_027472582.1, on the reverse strand, counting down.
GAAATGCCAACCACTTCGAAAACAACTAATTCAAGCATACACTCTACTGTAAAATTGTAATTGCAGTATCTTCTGGCATGTTGATAAGCCTTGGAATGTCTACATCGCTTTGCAGCTGTAATAAGTTCTATCCAATGCCTTTAACCCAGTAAATCTGATATACTTTTGTCAGCTTTCACTGAATGTGGTCTATTCAGTTCTTTTCATTTGTTTAATTCATTGCCACATCTTTCATTTACTTTACTTGAACTGATCCAGTCTTCGTCAGGTGTAAGAAACTCGCCAACTACTCTGAAAATAACTAATTCAAGCATACATTCTCGTGTAAAATTGCAATTGCAGTATCTTCTGGCATATTAAAACTATAAGGTATTAAAATTGCTAAATGTATTATTTTTGCTTTGTAGTGATGATAAGAGGGTAATAAATCCCTGTAAGAATACGGAATAACTTGAAATCAATCTCCAATAATGTCCAATGAGAGACATCTCTAAACTTTCCGTACTTTTAAGGGTTTTATAAGGCTTGGAATGTCTCTAACCCAGTAAATCTGATAAACTTTGGACAGCTTTCACTGGATGTAGTCTAATCAGTTTATTATGTTTTATTCATTGCCACATCTTCCATTTATTTTACTTGAACTGATCCAATCTTCGTCAGATGTAAGAAATTCGCCAACCACTTTGAAAACAACTAAGCATACTCTCGTGTAAAATTATAATTGCCGTATCTTCTAGCGTCTGGAAAGTATAAAGGGTTTCCTTAAACTTAACAGTTTTTCAAAATTACCTCATGGACTCTTTTTTTGCTTTCAATTACAATAAGAGCATTCAACAGTGATGTTTAATTAATTTCGTAAATCTGTTAATAATTCTTGATTTCCCCAGCGCAGAAAATTCATTTTTCATTTTCATTCATTATGAAGTCATTTTTTGGATTCAATATTATTTGTTAACGCCAAAGAATAATGTTAATTCAATACAGGAAGTTCTTTTTAAACCTTATTTTGAAAACAGTAAAAGTGTTTTGGATTAAACTACAGCAATTTGTAAATGAATAATTGGATTGATATCAATTTGTTATAGTTATCGTTGAGAGTTAATGAGAGGTAGTTTAAAGTGTCAAATTTACAGAATAATCAGTTCCTATTTTATTGTAACTTTTCATAGTTTATTACACATGAGTAGTAGATAATTAAATAGACTAAAGCTAGAATAACACCTAAACCCTACCCTTTTTGAACTTATCTGTTGATAACTCATATACAGAAATAAAAAGCTCTAATACAGTGATATCTACGTTATCTATGATCTGTAAACTTCTCAAGGATCTTCTTCGATATAATTAACATAAAAGTTTTAACGAGTATTTAAGACACCAATGTAGTACAATCAACAATTTAGTTACACTGGGCCAAAACTTTGAAATAAAGTGATATTTTAATTATCCTTGGAATATAATGGACACATTACTAACTCTAAACCCTAAACTATTCTTAACTTTAACATATTTATTCTTATTACAATATAATTATCATATTTCATAAAATGTTAATAATAAAAAAACAGGATTGCATTTAATTTACGTATGTTTGCTTGGAGATAATATTTAATCAAAAGTTTGGAGATATATCAAATAACTGCCTCCACCATTTTTTTATCATTCCTCCCCAAATTTTCAAAGTACCAGCGCCATCTACCCGAAATCGCCTCCACTATCGCGGCCGAATTTTCATCCCAACCCCTCTGGTTACACGCGGAGAGTTCTGTAACCGAGATCATGATCTCGCTGGCGTCCGGGAATTCGATATGACAGGGGTAGAAAATTCGATACGAGTCGCGAGAGGCGCCATCTACCCGGCGGTGCGTGAACCAGATTTGGGGTGTTTTCGACAAGGGACAGGGCGCATATTTAATGCGCCCGAAAAACGAGGGCGGCGATATCGATCGGGGATGTTACAGGGCGCTGTAATGTAGTGTGAAGTTCGAACGAAGGGTAGTTTTACGGGAGAGAGATGTGGTATTGTCACAGGGTGGGACTTTTTTTATTTGATACGTCGCACACATATTTGCCATTTTTCTTTTTTCCCAAACCATGGCTCCAGTGGTAAAACCTTAATGGCCCGTGATCAATCATTTCTACTATTAAGATAACATTATTTTATTAAGATGTTAAAGCCTGAACTACAGCCTACAATATTTAAAGCCTAACAATATATAAACCATTATTAGATGAAGAATTATTTTGATAAAAACTCATTTTTTCGACATTCCAAAATATTTTAGTAGCTATAAGTTTTAGTTATACTTTTATAAATTTCCATAGATTAATCCATGAGCCCTATTCTGACAAGTGAGGCTTAACATTCCCATTGTCTCAAAAGTATTTGGTCGCAGAAGTGATATTTAAATGAGATGTGACTGACTCATTAACTGACCACCTCCCGGATTTATCTCCAGTAGATTTTTTTTGGTAGAGTGTCTTGTCATTTATCTATATCACCATAACCCACCAAGAGCCCAATGGACAGTCGGAAGAAAATTGGCACTGACTTTAATGATTTACATGAACAAATAAAAGGTTTCTATAATGAAATGGAACAATAGGTAATAAAACTCATTTTATATTTATTTAAACAAATTTTAAAATATAGGTACTTACTAGGTGGTGTTATTTTGCTTTATTTGATTGTTCTTATTTACCTGAAACAAAGGAAAGCACGTAAGTAATACCATTTATACAACTTAAATAATAATTATCGATCAGATCACAAAAAGTGTCTTTAATAAATAGAAACCAAAAAATGGTAATGAAAATAACCTTAAAAAGAAAAAACAAGTTACCTTAACCCTTAATTATATGTTAGAGTGACCTAATGTTGAAGGAATTTGAACATAAATCCAATCCAATCTATTTTTGGATTTCGAATTCAAATGCAGCCAGAAATATTGATATTGATTAATAGAATAGATTAGTTGCTATACATAGACGATGTTTAAACATAACCAATAGGGCCCAAAATTTGTATCAATAAGTCCTTGGATGTACTAAAAATGATTCTAAATTAATTTATAGTCTTTATAGTATAGTCATGTGTTACAATCACTTCTAATTTTTACTATTACTAACTGCCATTTGTTATAGCATCACATATTTATTAAGCCGTTCTTATTTGAAAAAATTAATTGAATAAAAAATACAAATGATACATAATTGGATGAGCGAGCTTGAGAATCGTATCCCTTTTTGGTTTTGGAATTCAAATGCTGCCAGAAATATTGAATAGAATAGATTAGTTGCTATACCTAGACGATGTTTAAACATAACCAATAAGGCCCAAAATTTGTATCAATAAGTCCTTGGATGTACTAAAAATGATTCTAAATTAATTTATAGTCTTTATAGTATAGTCATGTGTTACAATCACTTCTAATTTTTACTATTACTAACTGCCATTTGTTATAGCATCACATATTTATTAAGCCGTTCTTATTTGAAAAAATTAATTGAATAAAAAATACAAATGATACATAATTGGATGAGCGAGCTTGAGAATCGTATCCCTTTTTGGTTTTGGAATTCAAATGCTGCCAGAAATATTGAATAGAATAGATTAGTTGCTATACCTAGACGATGTTTAAACATAACCAATAAGGCCCAAAATTTGTATCAATAAGTCCTTGGATGTACTAAAAATGATTCTAAATTAATTTATAGTCTTTATAGTATAGTCATGTGTTACAATCACTTCTAATTTTTACTATTACTAACTGCCATTTGTTATAGCATCACATATTTATTAAGCCGTTCTTATTTGAAAAAATTAATTGAATAAAAAATACAAATGATACATAATTGGATGAGCGAGCTTGAGAATCGTATCCCTTTTTGGTTTTGGAATTCAAATGCTGCCAGAAATATTGAATAGAATAGATTAGTTGCTATACCTAGACGATGTTTAAACATAACCAATAAGGCCCAAAATTTGTATCAATAAGTCCTTGGATGTACTAAAAATGATTCTAAATTAATTTATAGTCTTTATAGTATAGTCATGTGTTACAATCACTTCTAATTTTTACTATTACTAACTGCCATTTGTTATAGCATCACATATTTATTAAGCCGTTCTTATTTGAAAAAATTAATTGAATAAAAAATACAAATGATACATAATTGGATGAGCGAGCTTGAGAATCGTATCCCTTTTTGGTTTTGGAATTCAAATGCTGCCAGAAATATTGAATAGAATAGATTAGTTGCTATACCTAGACGATGTTTAAACATAACCAATAAGGCCCAAAATTTGTATCAATAAATCCTCGGATTTACTAAGAAATATACCAAATTAATTTACAGTTTTTATACATATCTCCACATATATTCCAGGCTTATAAAGACACCAAAGATTGAGTCGATTCTTGGGTCACTTCCAAAGAGAAATTTTTGAAGATTTGGTAAAAGTTTATAGTATTTCGGAGAAGAAAGGTTTGGAGAAAGAAACCATCGAAAAACATCTTAAAATCTTTATCAATTTGTATTGACAAAATGTGTTGAAAAAAACACCCTTGCGAATTCTAACGTATTTTCCACCACATCATTCAGAGAAATGTCGTAAACGATTGCTCTATCACCATCTGGGACAAAAATATGTCAGATATCTTAAGAAATCCCGAGATTCTATTGGCATAGAAGGAAAAGTAAGTGCCACAAATTACGACACGCCTCGATATCTGAAAGAACATCGAAAAAAATCCGATTTAAATTGGCTTTACATTGTCAAACGGCTAAAAACGTTAATTAACAATTCGATAGGAGACTTTTTTCTTTGCTATCAGCCACCATTCACGTAGACAAGCAAAGCGTTACCAACGCACACACACAAACCCATAGAGGTGAGTGAATGACGTCACTTGCGCTGGGCGTGGTCGCTTTCGATAGGTGTAGGCGGTCGATTCACGCGATTGGCCGGAAGGGTAACGCCTCTGGAAGGATGGGAGACCTTCCTTTAAAGGATCAGGCTGTAAGTTTCTGTCGCGTTAGTCAGTTTTTTTTTGTGTAGGACTTTGTGTACTTACCACCGGCAGGGTTTGACGTCTTTTGTAATTATATTTTTTTATTTAGGTTGCTTAATTTTAGATTTCATCAAATAGAGTTGGAGTTTATTAAAATAGTGTAGTCTGTGAGATTAATCGTACACGAGAAACGTTTATATAATGTAATTTTGATATATTGATATAACAGTTTCAGCACATATTGATGAAATATAGACAGTTTAGAGTACGACGATGTATCATATTTTTTATTTATTTATATATTATAGAACCATCAGCCTCCGCGACTATTTTGGGTCTATTTACACAGTTACGATATACAACACATTTACAGTATCAATATAATGGTCTCACGACTCATCACAGTGATAAGGATACAAGATAAAAAAATTAAACGAACATGCATGATATTACATAGATGCACATTATTATATTTCTAGTAGTAGTCCTATTACAGTTAGAAAATTAATCAGGTTGTCCAAGTTCTCTGGTCTAAAACACTGGTTCATCGTCTCCCCCAGGTTGACCAACCGTATTTGCAAGTTGTATCTTCGGCATTCGATTAGTATGTGTTTGAGAGACAGTGAGGAACCTTATTCGACGTACAGTGGTGGACTTATTCCCTTAATGAGAAACTCATGGGTCAGTTTGCAGTGACCAATTCTGAGACGCCAGAATAAGCTTCAGTTGTGCCTGCTGATGTTAGTGGTGTTAAGGCCCTGATAATATTTATTTCACCTCCCAAAGCTTGTTGTATTCTGTTAGAACCCATCTGAGTTGGTCTATATGTCCAAAGATTTTAGTAGAGTGGTGCTTCATATCTCTACTCCAGAAGAGGAAATTTTCATTAAGTGAACCCTCCCTCTTCTTGGCTAAGTAATCCGCTCTTTCATTTTCAATAAATCCAGAGTGAGAAGAGAGCCGCATAAAGGTGATAGCTTTGACGTTCCTTTCCAATTTAGATATTAAGTTCATTGATAAGTACTCCTAGCTGATGTAGAGGTAGATATGGCACTAAGGAACTCATTGAATCTGAGGCGACAACTATTTGTTTGTTTTGCACAACTTTTACTGAGATCAGGGCCTTATACGTTCAGCCGTCAATACACTCGATGAAACGGGGAGCCTTCCAACATCACCGACTAGCGAATGAGCAACGTAGAGAGAACCCCAGAAGGCATCCGGCCTGGTAACTGATGTTTCTTGTTGGATTTACAGTCTTACGGTCCTGTCTTGACAATGACAAGAATAAATTACATATGTGCTGTGGTGGTATTTGAATTCGAGACTATAACCTTAACCACCGTGACTCCCAAGGCTGTGAATTTAACTACAAATCATTAATACTGTAGGAATGTTCGTCGGGTCGGTCGGTCGGTTGAAACGTGTGGCTGCCGCGGCGATTATTTGTCAGAACACTCACTACTATCTTTGGAAGGAATTTGCACGGGAACTAAAAACACTGGTTGAATCAAAGTTGTTTATTTCAACTTGCGATTGATACATGTGGTCGATGGGAGAATGGACAGGATATTAGGTTAAGGTGAAGGAAGTACGGTAGCGCTGTGGAAGTGGTACTGTTACAGGGGGACGGTGATAAGAAAAGAGAGCGAGACGTCGTCGTGATGGCCTTTTATACTCCAGAACTGCATGGTACCAATCCACCGGCGTTGCCAACCTTTGTAGTTGTTGATGTTGAATTGGTGGTGGCCTAAAGGGACGTGGCGGTTGCCACATAACTCCCCTCCTAGTGGAACAGCCGTGGAACGTACCTATATGTGGTGCAAGTTCCGGAATGCACCCGCAATCACGCAAACACACGCCCGGGGACTGCTGATGAGATGGGGATCCCAACCTGAGCGAGGAGTTTTACGGGATCAGCTGCCATCGGAGTTGTAGTAGGACGTCGTTCGTCTTGGGGCGTTTAGCTTTGTTTGAGGGTACCTGTAAATGTGTTACGTGTCCCGTTTCGTGTTGCGAGGGTGCTCATGTGTTGCTGGTATACATGATGGGCTTCTGTGGTTTTCGTCCATCAGGCTAGTCTCGGGGGATGTCGTCGACCACGTGATGCTGATGAGTTCCGTTCCTCGTGCTATCCTTCCATGCACGTGTCAAGCACCTGTCGAGTGGCTTATGTTGAGTTGATTTACCTGTTAGGCACTTTGATCACGTCGGGGTCACCAATTGTAGGAATGTTCGTCGGGTCGGTCGGTCGGTTGAAACGTGTGGCTGCCGCGGCGATTATTTGTCAGAACACTCACTACTATCTTTGGAAGGAATTTGCACGGGAACTAAAAACACTGGTTGAATCAAAGTTGTTTATTTCAACTTACGGTTGATACATGTGGTCGATGGGAGAATGGACAGGATATTAGGTTAAGGTGGAGGAAGTACGGTAGCACTGTGGAAGTGGTACTGTTACAGGGGGACGGTGATAAGAAAAGAGAGCGAGACGTCGTCGTGATGGCCTTTTATACTCCAGAACTGCATGGTACCAATCCACCGGCGTTGCCAACCTTTGTAGTTGTTGATGTTGAATTGGTGGTGGCCTAAAGGGTCGTGGCGGTCGCCACAATACTCTTATCTATAACCAATTAATAGCAGCAAACCTAACAAACGCAATATATTTTTTTATGTTTAACTGATTAAGTATCATCAAATATCATTTTTCTTGTCACCCCCAGTTTTATTCCCAAGGCAGCCTATTTCTCAGAACTTCAAGGATGCGAATGTAACAACCCCGGGATATTGGCTCGACACTTCCGAGATCCTTTTCGTTGTAACGCCCTGTATTATTAATGAATCAGTGCAGTACTTTTCATGGTCTATTGTTATACTGTTAAACAAAAAATAAATAATTGATAATATCACTCAGTTAAAAGGAAATTTTAAACTTGCTCATTGTATAAACATTAATACAATAGTTCATCAAGTATGTTTTCTGATGCAAAATATATTTGAAACGACATACTTTTTAGTAAATTAAATAACATGATTTGATTTCTAAAAGAATAAAAAAATTTTATAAGTAGCGTTGGGAACTATCGACTACAAATAACCGAAACAGTCGATAGTAAAAATATAGCGACTGAAAATTGTAATTACTACTTCAGTGAAACAGGCTTCGTCTGTTTTTCTATTCGTGAAAACAGACGGGATATACGAATCCCTTCCCGTACTAATTTTGAGAGAAGGAAGGATGGAGATAACTAATTTTCTGTGTTGTACATATCAGTTCATTTTAAATAACTTTAAATTGGAAGTAACAGTACGAAAAAAAAAAGGAATGGAATAATGATCCCAAATATATATAATCGTATTTTAATATTCGGAAAGTAACAACAACATAATATAATAAAAGTAACTGGTTTGTTTCTATTTTATTCCAACAGGTGTTTACTAATTTTTTTTTCACTCGTGTCATAAGTGAGACGGATGATGTACATATTCCTTATCGAACTT